>NC_091455.1:205131833-206348083 GCF_027789765.1 Dendropsophus ebraccatus
CATGGTGACTGCTCCGGGACTACATCTACATCTGTCTGTTTCAATGGTCCGAACATGAAAGATGTCCACTCACCTCTCCATTCAGGAAACAATAAAGAATCGCCACAACGAAACCCTAGAGAGAGAGAGAGAGAGAGAGAGAGAGAGAGAGAGAGAGAGAGAGAGAGAGAGAGCATAATGTAAACTAATACTATATAATAATATACACAGTGACCTCACCAGCAGAATAGTGAGTACAGCTCTGGAGTGTAATACAGGATGTAACTCAGGATCAGTAATGTATGTACACAGTGACCCCACCAGCAGAATAGTGAGTGCAGCTCTGGGGTATAATACAGGATGTAACTCAGGATCAGTAATGTAATGTATGTACACAGTGACCCCACCAGCAGAATAGTGAGTGCAGCTCTGGAGTGTAATACAGGATGTAACTCAGGATCAGTAATGTAATGTATGTACACAGTGACCCCACCAGCAGAATAGTGAGTGCAGCTCTGGAGTGTAATACAGGATGTAACTCAGGATCAGTAATGTAATGTATGTACACAGTGACCACCACCAGCAGAATAGTGAGTGCAGCTCTGGGGTATAACTAAGGATGTAACTCAGGATCAGTAATGTAATGTATGTACACAGTGACCCCACCAGCAGAATAGTGAGTGCAGCTCTGGAGTGTAATACACCATGTACCTCAGGATATGTAATGTATGTACGCAGTGACCCCACCAGCAGAATAATGAGTGCAGCTCTGGAGTGTAATACAGGATCAGTATGAATGGGGTTTTAACCCTTGAAAATATACGTGTAATAACACTTCCTGACAGAAAGGGGGGGTCTTAGCTATAGCACACTGTGTAATGTGCCGGTGTTCGGTTTCTTACCTGGAAGGAGCCAAGAATGAGCTCGAAGACCATCTTCACCTCCACCTTGTAGTTGTCTGGGAAGAAGGCGAAGACGATATAGTGAATACCAAAGAGCGGGATGAGCAGAAGAGTCGACTTGGCCAGTCTCCTAGGGGGACATGATAACACAGCAATTACTAATATCATCCCAGACGGTCCACTGTCTATAAGGTAATAAGCTCGAAGGGAGAGGAGAACGTGTCTAAAACTCATCATCATCATCATCATCAATATGGCGACTACAATGGGAAACCTCGAAAGCCTGGCTAACATAGTAGTGAAAATGAATATCAGGAGTATCACACATGAAAAACTGAGATACATTAATTCATCATACAGTATCACACAGACATTAGGTTTAGATCCAGTGGCTTTGCAGACCGTAACACACATGAAAGGCTTAGATACATAAGCTCAGGAGTATCACACATGATACACACATGATGGCCTCTATGCCGGACATGGTCAGTGACTCAGCTATGCTGCATTGTCTATTGGAGTTTAAAGGGGCACTCTGGCAAAAAAAAAAATCTTTCGGATTAACTGGTGTCAGAAAGTTATACAGATTTGTAATTTACTTCTATTCAAAAATCTCAAGTATTTATCAGCTGCAGTATGTCCTGCAGGAAGTAGTGTATTATTTCCAGTCTGACACAGTGCTCTCTGCTGCCACCTCTGTCCATGTCAGGAACTGTCCAGAGCAGGAGAGGTTGTCTATGGGGATTTGGAACTTCTGGACAGTTCCTGACATGGACAGAGGTGGCAGCAGAGAGCACTGTGTCAGACTGGAAAGAATACACCACTTCCTGCAGGACATACAGCAGCTGGTAAGTACAGGAGGACTGGAGATTTTTAAATTGAAGCAAGTTAGAAATCTCTATAACTTTCTGAAACCAGTTGATTTAAAAGATTTTTTATTTTTTGCTGGTGTACCCCTTTAAAGGTCCTTGTTTTCCAGGGCGAGTGACCTGAACAATGATTCATGGTTCTGCATGGTCTCCCGTGACATTAACATTTGATTTCTTGTTACTGATGGGGAATGACGCATCCGCCACCGCAACGCTCAGGTTCCTAATGTCCTGGGCAGATATTAAATGGGAAATGTAAATTGATTTCCTTCCTCCCTCCTGCACTTCAATCGCTCTTATCTTCGTTCATTTTCTTACAAGACGTCTCCAATCCAAAGGACTTTACCTAATCAGACGCAGTCAGCTGCTCAGTAGAAGGACGGGGCTCCTAGTCTGGCTCCGGGTTCTCAAGGCAGTCACAAAATCCGCCCATTTGGGGGCAGAATTCTTCTTTCTTAAGTTGGGAGGGGTGTTACATTTCAGACAATTCCTCTCCAACCATAGAAAGTGCTGGAACCTCCACTGATCGCCAAGAGAGCTCAGTAGTAAGTGTTCTGCTGCAGCACCACCACAGGCAGAATGAGGTATTACAATGTTCTTAGTGAAATTAATGCATGGACATGGCGATAGATAAAGGTCCGGAGTGATTAAAGGGGAACTCCAGTGAAAATCTTTTTCTTTCAAATAGACTGGATGCAGAAAGTTATATAGATTTATAATTCACTTATATGCAAAAATCTCAAGTCTTCCAGTACTTCCAGTAATTCTTTCAGATCAACTGGTTTTAAAAAGTTATATAGATTTGTAATTCACTTCTATTTAAAATCTCAAGTCTTCCAGTACTTATTAGCTGCTGTATGTCCTGCAGGAAGTGGTGTATTCTTTCCAGTCTGACACAGTGCTCTCTGCTGCCACCTTTGTCCATGTCAGGAACTGTCCAGGGCAGGAGAGGTTTTCTATGGGGATTTGCTGCTGTTCTGGACAGTTCCTGACATGGACACAGGTGGCAGCAGAGAGCACTGTGTCAGACTGGAAAGAATACACCACTTCCTGAAGGACATACAGCAGCTGATAAGTACTGGAAAACTTGAAATTTTAAATAGAAGTGAATTACAAATCTATATAACTTTTTGAAAGAAAACTATTTTTTGCCGGAGTACCCCTTTAACCCCTATGAATATAGTGCATAGAGCAGGTGACGTGATGTGTCTGACATTTCCCAACAATATATGGCGGTATTTTACGGTATGTTTTTACCGCGGCTGTCAGCTGTCAATGGATTTTCCGTAGCTATAAAAGATACGTAGGACGTGCAGCCTCTGCTGCTATTGTCTCATCCAGACGGAACAATAGATGAATGTGGCTTCACCTCCTCTGAAGCCTCCCATTATCCTGCGGGCAGAGAACGGCCACGTGCTGCCGGTCACATACTGATAGGTAAATGTCACGCCTCAGAACGGTCGGGCAGCAATCGCCTGATACTCGGCAGCCTCACTTAGAGGCAGATTTACATTTTTTTTCACCTCAATCTGCTTTACTCGTGATAAAAATTGGATGAATGAAATAAAGTTAATTTTGTTAACGTCCATTGTGCGGCTTTAACCCCCGAGGTTCTCAGCGCGACTACTCAGCAAGGAGAATGAAATGGAAAAAGAGAAATTTTGTTGACGCCAATTTTGCGCAGGGGCAGATAACGCTGCTTTGTATCCTGCAAACAGCACCCATTATCTCAGCTTCCTGGACCCTTGTAAGGTGGCGGTATACAACTATGGATTATTTACATCTAATAGATCTATAGAAATCCAAAGAACCTGCAAACAGCATCTGATATCTCAGCTTCCTTGGCTGCTGTATGATACGTGTGAGATAAGGATACGGTAGCCACACTTACATCTCCAGGTTCCTTGTAAGGGAAAGTTCACTTTACGGCATGGGTCTCAAACTCAATTTACCCGGGGGCCGCTGGAGGTAGAGTCTGGGTGAGGCTGGGCCGCATCAGGTTTTCCACAAGAAGGGGACTGGGGGGAGCTGGGGGGTGACACAGGGGACTGGGGGGAGCTGGGGGGTGACACAGGGGACTGGGGGGAGCTGGGGGTGACACAGGGGACTGGGGGGAGCTGGGGGGGGTGACACAGGGGACTGGGGGGAGCAGGGGGGGGTGACACAGGGGACTGGGGGGAGCAGGGGGGTGACACAGGGGACTGGGGGGAGGTGACACAGGGGACTGGGGGGAGCTGGGAGTGAAACAGGGGACTGGGGGGAGCTGGGGGGTGACACAGGGGACTGGGGGGAGCTGGGGGGTGACACAGGGGACTGGGGGGAGCAGGGGGGTGACACAGGGGACTGGGGGGAGACACAGGGGACTGGGGGGTGACACAGGGGACTGGGGGGAGCAGGGGGTGACACAGGGAACTGGGGGGAGCTGGGGGTGACACAGGGGACTGGGGCAAGCAGGGGGGTGACACAGGGGACTGGGGGTGACAAAGGGGACTGGGGGTCCCTGAGAGGGGACTGGGGGGAGCAGGGGTGACAGAGGGGAGCTGGGGGGTGACACAGGGGACTGGGGGGAGCAGGGGGGTGACACTGGGGACTGAGAGTGACAAAGGGGACTGGGGGTCCCTGAGAGGGGACTGGGGAGTGACACAGGGGACTGGGGGGAGCAGGGGGGTGACACTGGGGACTAGGGGTGACAAAGGGGACTGGGGGTCCCTGAGAGGGGACTGGGGTCTCTAAGAGGGGACTGGGGGTGACACAGGGGACTGGGGGGAGCAGGGTTGACAGAGGGGACTGGGGGTGACAAAGGGGACTGGGGGTCTCTGAGAGGGGACTGGGGGTGACAAAGGGGACTGGGAGTCTCTGAGAGGGGACTGGGGGGTTACACAGGGGACTGGGGGGACCTGGGGGGAGCTGAGAGGGGACTGGGGGGAGCTGGACACACCCCTCCTCCTCCTCTCACCCCCGGCACTGGCGCGCTCCTCTCAGCCGCACATGCAGCTCCTCAATCTCTGGAGGAGGAGGCCGCGGGGACTGCAGGGTGAGGTGATCGCATCGCTGCAAGTCCTGGGGCTGTAAAGCAGGATCGGGGATCTGCAATACATCCCCCGATCCTGCTGAACAGCCCCAGGACTTGCAGCGATGCGATCACCTTGGAGTCCCTGCGGCCTCCTCCTCCAGAGACCGGGGAGCTGCATGTGTGGCAGGGACGCTAGGGGGCGGCAGGTCTGCCAGGAGGCTGTTGGCCCCTGCACTGCACAACTCCCCTCCCACCACCACCGCCGCTGCCCACCTCTCCGTCGTCTTCGGGAGGCCGGCCGAACAGCTGCAGCCGTCCCTGATGCCGGCCCCCCTCTGCCGCGTCATCAGCTGCTCAGCCGCGATTGGCTGAGCATAAAGTTAAGCTCAGCCAATTGCGGCTGAGCTGCTGATGAGGGCCGCACTTACAGGGAAGCTACCATTGAGGTGGGGGCCGCAAACTAGTGTCCCGAGGGCCGCAGTTGGCCCGCGGGCCGCAAGTTTGAGACCCCTGCTTTACGGAATGCACGCTGATAAATTTCGTAGGATTCCGTCACTCGTACTCGTTCCGGAATTTATCGACGCGGATTCCGTAGTCTGAACCCACCCTTAACCAGACGCCACCAGTCTTAGAAGCTAATACCCTGCAAACAGCAACCCGTAACTCAGCTTAGGGATACTCCCGCTATTTCTTTACCTTTTAAATCAACTAGTGTCAGAAAGTTATATAGATTTGTAATTTACTTCTAATTAAAATCTTCCTGTACTTATCAGCTGCTATATATCCTGCAGGAAGTGGTGTATTCTTTCCAGTCTGACACAGTGCTCGGTCCATGTCAGGAACTGTCCAGAGCAGTAGCAAATCCCCATAGAAAACCTCTCCTGCTCTGGACAGTTTCTGACATGGACAGAGGTGGCAGCAGAAAGCCCTGTGTCAGAATGGAAAGAATACACCCCTTCCTGCAGGACATACAGCAGCTGCTAAGTACTGGAAGACTTCAGATTTTTAAATAGAAGTAAATTATAAATCTATATAACTTTCTGACACTAGTTGATTTAAATGAAAAAAAAAAAAGTCAGACTACCCCTTTAAGTATAACACATTACAACAGATTTTTGGGGATTCAAGCATGACCACTGCATAAAAAGCCCACAAAACACCCCACATCTTATCTTCTTTGACACCTCTGCAGCAATGTGATATTACAGTTACTACTGACCCCTCTGAAGTTGAGGCTTTTGTTTACACAGGGGGCACTGACCCTCCAATAATCTGCAAACAACACTCCATATCCACATACAAGCGGGGATGAGATATTAGGGTTAAATGTAATTGCCCGTACATTTTTCAGTTTTGGGACAACCAGCCCTGCAAACAACACCTCATACCTCAGCTTCCTGCCAAAACAGAGCAATAGGGGATAATTGTAACTACAAATGGTAACGTTTTGGGTCAATTTCAGCTTTAGACCAAATTGTTGAAATAAAGGGTCTGCTGTATATCCAGAAACAGCGCCAATTAAAGGCTTTGCCTGGTATTGCCTCATTTACTTAAAGGGAATCTGTCACTAGGTTGAACAGATCGGTGTATTACTGACATCATTCTGTTCAGCCGTTCTCCTAATATGCAGGAGAATAGGATTCTTGCCACACCCCTCCCCCTGCCCTCCAGCTGCTGATTGACAGGTGACTGCCTATACACAACATGGATAGATAACTGCCAATCAGTAGCTGGTGGGCGGAATTTTCTGCTGCTCATAAATATCCAGGACTACTGGGCTCATGCACATAATGGAGAGGACTACTTATTGTCCATGTTATTCAGGAGAATATCTCTGGATCAGCTGCACAGAACAATGTAAGTGATACATCATTCTGCTCAGCTTTTCTGTCACTAGTTAGTTATAACTATAGACAGGACTATATAGCACACGGGGTGTGGAGGAGAAAGGTACGCTTCTTACCTTCATCCTCTGCGCAAATTCCATGCTATTAGGAGTTTAACCCATATGCTAATTAGGTGTTCTGGTGCCCTGGGGGCGGGACTATCAAATTGCCTAATTAGCTTTAAAGTTAAACTACTAATATTCCAGAAATGACTCCGAGGATGAAGATAAGAAACTTACCTTCCTTACCTTACCTCCTATAGGGACGTATCAGCAGGTTACATTCTTCTAATCTGCTGATAGTTCCCCTTTAAATGACAAAGAGATGCAGTACCAGCCATGACCTGCAGACAAGGGGGCGCTATTTCCTGACTGACAGCAGAACCTTTTTACCTAATCCTGGACAAGCCTGTTAAGTCACACCGAGAAAATGCTGGAAAGAGAAGAGCAGGAAGAGGAGATGTTTTATTTCTGACCCATGGCACTAAATGAATGTTTAGCTTCTGTTAATCTGATAAAACGCTGGAGATCTGCCAGGTTCCTTGAAGGATTCTGCTAATAAAAGGGAAGACGGAAGAGATTTCTCCGTGTTATTATCGGGAGATGCATTATGTGACACTAGGATATCCCCGCCGCCTCATCACTGTGGTTTGGATACGGTCAGTAAACCCCATCAGGGTACATGGTACATTCCTTACTCTTTAACCTTTTCCCTGCCATGGATGTCAGCGTTATGTCAGGGCAGGAATGGGGGATCATACACAGGGCTGTAACCATTACAAGCTGCCGATAAATTGCTAAAGTTTAAAGGGGTACTCCGGCAAAAAATTTTTCTTTCAAATCACCTGGTTGCAGTTTACTTCTATTTAAAAATCTCCAGTTTTCCAGTACTTGTCAGCTGCTGTATGTCCTCCAGGAAGCAGTGTATTCCTATTAGTCTGACACAGTGCTTTCTGCTGACACCTCTGTCCGTGTTAGGAACTGTCTATGGGGATTTATGCCGGAGCACCCCTTTAACAATTGTCAGGTTACTTACTTTCAACAAATATGTAGTGTCCCACCACAGGTGTTGCTATTGGTTACACCCTTCGTAAAAGCCTGTACCTTTAAGTGTAAGTGGTAATGTAGCAGTACCAGAGTTTTGCCACAAGATGTCGTTGTGTATAGCTGTAGGAACCAAAGGGTTATTGTTTTGCTTATGTATCACATGGGTCTATACACCAATGAGAGTTCTTTCTTCTTCTCACCATCATCTCTCTTTATTACTTACACACACACTCCTCACCCACTGACAGCGCAGTTTAGACATGCTGTAGGAAGGAAGTCACATGGGTAGAGGAAGTGTAGGGTCTTTTGCCTTTGGATTGTGTAGAGGAAGGACACAAGCCAGAACGCTCTCCACAGCAGTCCATTTGGGCGGGGGCTCCTGCCAGGTCCCCAGTCTAAGTTGTGGCATAAACGGACAGCACATTCATCTAGACACAGTTTCTCTTCAAGTAACCGTATTCCACACTATGCAGTGTTAAACTTTCACTAGAGAGAACAAGTCAGGGATCATCCTAACCCACTCTGTGGACCAGAGGAGCACAGCGCAGGACAGTATCCACAAAGAAGTTAACTGATCTGGATAGAGCAAAGTTGCTAGAAGCCTATGCACTCTATCTCGCAGTGCGGGTGTAATCAGAGAACTCTGACCACTCTGCTCATCCTAGGTAACAAGGTCGGGGACTTGTGTCACCCTCTAGGATGGGTGGGCAATAGGTGGTTCAAAGACTAAGGAGTAAAAACACAGGCACAAGTATTCTCTCTACTCTCAAGTATTCTTCTATTTCTACCTCTGAAGTTCCGGCAGAGCACAGTACTACTTGGGTTTGGACTCTCGACATCCTCCTCTCTACTCTTCTGATCCTTTTTCTACCTCTCATCACGCAACTCAGTCAGCACAACTGTACCACTCTCTCTACACTCAGTGCAGATCTGAACTCTAACGTATTAAGTAACTTATCAAGTGTAAAGTATTGTATCAAGGCAAAGCTGTATTACCTGCTGCCTATCTTATATTTATGCTAAAGAGACTCTGTGATTCTTCGCTAAGCACCAACACAGTGAAAACACCTTCCTTGGGCAGTACCAATAGTCCGGGTGGGTCACTAATCCACTCCGGACCACCTTGATAATTGCCCAAGGGACCCCGCAACTGTGACCCGCCGTCTGTCCCTGCTCACCGGAGATAGATAGATAGATAGATAGATAGATAGATAGATAGGAGATAGATAGATAGATAGATAGATAGATAGATAGAT
This sequence comes from Dendropsophus ebraccatus, assembly GCF_027789765.1. NCBI lineage: Eukaryota > Metazoa > Chordata > Amphibia > Anura > Hylidae > Dendropsophus > Dendropsophus ebraccatus. The sequence continues at coordinate 205,140,785 of NC_091455.1, forward strand.
AGGAGATAGATAGATAGATAGATAGATAGATAGATAGATAGATAGATAATAGATGGGAGATAGATAGATAGATGATAGATAGAAAGATAGATAGATAGATAGATAGATAGATAGATAGATAGATAGGAGATAGATAGGAGATAAATAGATAGATAGATGCATACATAGATAGGAGATAGATAGATAGATAGATAGATAGATAGATAGATAGATAGATGCACAGATAGATAGATAGATAGATAGATAGATAGATAGATAGATAGGAGATAGATAGGAGATAGATAGATAGATAATAGATAGATAGATAGATAGATAGATGATAGTTAGAAAGATAGATAGATAGATAGATAGATAGGAGATAGATAGATAGATAGATAGGAGATAAATAGATAGATAGATAGATAGATAGATGATAGATAGATAGATGATAGATAGATGCATACATAGATAGGAGATAGATAGATAGATAGATGCATAGATAGATAGATAATAGATAGATAGGAGATAGATAGATAGATAGATAGATAGATAGGAGATAGATAGATAGATAGATAGATAGATAGATAGATAGATAGATAAAAGATAGATAGATGCATACATAGATAGGAGATAGATAGATAGATAGATAGATAGATAGGAGATAGATAGATAGATAGATAGATAGATAGATAGATAGATAGATAGATAGGAGATAGATAGGAGATAGATAGATAGATAGATAGATAAAAGATAGATAGATAGATAGATAGATAATAGATAGATAGATAGATAGATAGATAGATAGATAGGAGATAGATAGATAGATAAAAGATAGATAGATGCATACATAGATAGAAGATAGATAGATAGATAGATAGATAGATGCATAGATAGATAGATAATAGATAGATAGATAGATAGATAGATAGATAGATAGATGCAGATCTGAACTCTTAACGTATTAAGTAACTTATCAAGTGTAAAGTATTGTATCAAGGCAAAGCTGTATTACCTGCTGCCTATCTTATATTTATGCTAAAGAGACTCTGTGATTCTTCGCTAAGCACCAACACAGTGAAAACACCTTCCTTGGGCAGTACCAATAGTCCGGGTGGGTCACTAATCCACTCCGGACCACCTTGATAATTGCCCAAGGGACCCCGCAACTGTGACCCGCCGTCTGTCCCTGCTCACCGGAGATAGATAGATAGATAGATAGATAGATAGATAGATAGGAGATAGATAGATAGATAGATAGATAGATAGATAGATAGGAGATAGATAGATAGATAGATAGATAGATAGATAGATAGATAGATAGAAGATAGATAGGAGATAGATAGATAGATAGATAGGAGATAGATAGATAGATAGATAGATAGATAGGAGATAATAGATAGATAATAGATAGATAGGAGATAGATAGGAGATAGATAGATAGATAGATAAAAGATAGATAGATAGGAGATAGATAGATAGATAGATAGATAGATAGGAGATAATAGATAGATAATAGATAGATAGGAGATAGATAGGAGATAGATAGATAGATAGATAGATAGGAGATAGATAGATAGATAGATAGATAGATAGATAGGAGATAATAGATAGATAATAGATAGATAGGAGATAGATAGGAGATAGATAGATAGATAGATAAAAGATAGATAGATAGGAGATAGATAGATAGATAGAAGATAGATAGGTGCATACATAGATAGGAGATAGATAGATAGAAGATAGATAGGTGCATACATAGATAGGAGATAGATAGATGATAGATAGATAGATAGATAGATAGATAGATAGGAGATAGATAGATAGATAGATAGATAGATAGATACTACAGTGATGTAAAGTCTTTCCTCCCTAGCATATGGTCCTGTGTGTTTTGGGCTTTGCTGTACTGCAGGACGTTCCGGCACATTCTCCGGACACCACTTTTTATTAATTATTGATTAACCTCCTGGACACTTGTGAAGTTCCAACAGCGAAGAGAATTCCTCTCATTAGCGGTAACAAGAGTTAATGAGAATAAATCTGACAAGTATTTTCCTGGTACACACATCCAAGTCAAGCACAAAAGAGCCATCGCATGGTTGAGTTACAGCCGCTCGGCACGAAATGCCGCTGGAAAGATGCCTGCCGGGGGAGCTTATGCCCCAATAAACAAGATCTCTTCAGAGGCCTCGGAGCCGCAGACACGGAGAGGCGCAGGAGAGGGAATGTGTCTTAATTAGGAGGCACATTTGGTCGGCCAGTGCCGGGAGGAGGCTGCCGAGCGCAGCATCTCTGTCACACTCCCGCCTCTTCATACATTTTGTGGATAAAGTTTTGAACAGTAATATTATGAAAACAAAAATACTGATAAATATAAAGAACTCCAATATTAAAAAAGTATTCAAAAAAAATATTTACCCCAAAACATAGTTTTACTAACAGAGTGATATTACTAGTATTCTTAATTGCTTGAAATCCCACTAACAGGAAGTTGTGTAATCCTTTCATTGTCAGTGTGGTGTTGTCTCCAGCTCTCTGGCTCCTCCCTCTTTCTTGAGACAACACATCATACTTTGCTATCTCAGGAGGCTTGGCTGGATCTCATCCTTTTCTCACCCCTGACCAGCCCCTCCAGCCCATAGCGCCATCTCCTTGTCTTATACATAGATATCTTTATTGGGATATTTAAGAAAGAATGAGATGGGATTAAAGCATGCTGCCAGTTGCTGAACGATGCCACAGGCTGAGAAGCAGACAGGGAATGCACACAGCAGGTGCTGCAGATTTACTTGTCTGCTGTGCACTGACATATTCTGCAGAAGCTCTGTGGTGGAGTGCTGTATAGGAAGGGAGTAAGCAACGCATTCTGGGAATTGTAATACTAAGCAACTGCCCAGTCAGGATGTAGTAGGATACAATAAGGGAAAGCATTACATATTTGCTATATATATATATATATATATATATATATATATATATATATATATACATATATACACAGACCTCCTTAAATAGAAGTATCTATAAGGTAGATACTCCCCATAGAAAGCCTCTCCTGCTCTGGACAGTTCCTGTCTCGGCCAGAGGTGGCAGCAGAGACCATTCAGAAAATAAAACATTTCCTGCATGACATACAGCAGCTGATAAGTATGGGAAGACATAAGATTTTTTAATAGAAGTCAATTACAAATCTATATAACTTTCTGACACCAGTTGATTTGAAAGAAAATTATTTTTGCTGGACAACCCCTTTAAAAAGGGATTCGATTTTTCAGAAACAGCGCCGCTCTTGTCCGTGGAATGATATCTGGTACTGCAGCTTATTCCCATAAAGCTAAGCTGCAATACCAGTCACAGCCTAAGGGTAATAGTGGCGCTATAATAGGAGAACCTATTTTTTTTAAATTAACACAACCACCTTGGTATCTATAAATCCCGTGATAGCGCCAACGCATTTTGTGCACCGGACATACAACAAAGCACAAACATCTATAGGGCATACACCTACGTATATTGGCTGTTTTCGTTTCTTCCCACGTCGGGCGAATGTAATTTTTGTACCAGAATTCGGATGATGCAGATGAAGAGAATAAAGTTGACCTATAAGGAAATGAGAGAAGAGCCAGGTTACTCCAACACAAACCCCCTAAAAACTGAAAAAACAACGGAAAAAAAGAGAGTCACGATCAGAGAATAAATCGATGCATGTGATTGGTCAGTAACCTGTCTTCTACTTGAATTCACGACCCCAGCGGAATTTATTCATGTTTGTATAGCGGGATAGGATGGCAGCCATCTTGGGCCTGACATCAACCTGCTTGGGACTTTGTGTCATACATCGCAAGTATGATGATGTCAAGCCCATAGAACACAGCTATGCGAGACGGAGCAGCGTCAGACAGCGGACAGACGACGGACATGGCGGCTACAGGACGGTACTTAGCCAGAACTGTTAATCAGGAGTTATGACAATTATACAAATGCAACAACAACAAATCACAGGAAATACAAAGCACAAAGATCAAAAATCACAACCTAAAAAAAAAATATATATATATTTTTTTTAAATTACAAAAATACAGAAATAAAATTATATATATATATAAATTTATATATAAATGTACATGAAATAAACTGTTTTTTTTTAACATTTTTCTTGTTCTATCTTAACAAATAAAAATAAAAACCTAAAAAATTAACTAAAATATCCTGTTTTTCATATTTATTTAATAGAGATGTATTCGATATATACGTTACCCCAGAATTTTTATTGTTTTTTTTTCTTCTTTTCTACATACATATATGTCCCCGAACCCTCCTAAATCTTCCTGGAATGCCCCATAACACCAATTTTTGGGTGGATTTTACATAAACCCAGCAAGTTTTGCAGTCCAGATCACAGGACTGTCCCTTCTGTATGTGTCACTCACATCAGGTGACAATACCCCTTAGCGGCCATATTGGTTGTCTTCACAGAAGAAGATGATTTTTTTTTTTAAAGGAGCACTCTAGGAAACATTGATACGCTGTGTTAAGTCTAGTGCAGAGGCTGAGGGGGTGGGGCATGACACATTTTCTGTGTCATGCTCCGCCCCTGATTCTGCACTAAACATACCATGGTATAGCGGTATAGCCCAGAATGCTATTTCCTCAAAGTCATGTGACACCCACAACTATGGTGCCTGTGTTATGAGGGCAGCTGCTACTTTTTGTAACTGCACATACACTCTGTAATATACTATTTTACTGCATATGTCTGACATACGGTATACTATAATATTATAATGAGGTTGCTGTAAGATATTACCATCATAGAGCGCTACTATGACTCCCGCCATCCCCCTGGTCTCCCGCGTCCCCTCTAAATTCACACTTGTGGGATGACCTGCGAAGAGCCTCCATTATCTGATGAGAGTCCTCCTCATGTCAGGCCTTTTCTATAAAATCATCCCTTTTTGATGTTTTTCCCATCTATTATTTATCCCCCCGGGGGGCCCTGTGATAATGTATAGTGCCAGCATTACCCCGAATATAAAAAACAATCCTCCAGTCCTTCTCCTGACCCAATGCTTGGACTGACGGGCTCCTTCTTATTCACATCGACTACCAATATTGTTATATCGTACCTCTGTGGGACACTTTAAGCCCCGCCCAGTGTAATATGGCGGCCATAACGGCTGAATGACACCAGAAGCTGGGTCTTTGCCCCCAAGATTACACTTCTTGCTCGTGGTTTCTGACAGTTTAGTGTTATCATAGGGACAAGTTCATAGCAACCAATCAGCTTTGAATTCTCGAACTGTACTGGATTTGTTGGACATCTAATTCTCCCCCAACAGGGGATACTGGGGAGAGAGATGGGTCGGATATGTTGGATTGCAGCTGCTTAATGCTTTTGCTCTTTGGGAGAGAAGCTGACACTAGAGAGGCGGTCGGAACACAAGAGTCTGGCAGCTGCCTACTATTTCCCCCCAGACTCCTTAGTGGTGGCTTGTCTCCCAAAGAACAATAAGGGTGGGGTACTTGAAATCCAACATGGCCAACCCTTCTCCTTCCCCACTATCATCTGCTGGGGTGGATTGGGTTCGGCAGATGTTCGGCAGATCCTGGCGGACGTCTAATATTTCTGGGGGACTTTTGTTTTCCACTTGTGCAGTACAGATATAGCTGTTGGCTACGACTAGATTTATGGCCACCTTTCTATTTTAACACTGAGCTTTCAGAGCACAAGGCCAGGAAGTGTTGTCATAGGAGAAAACACAAGTTATTCTTAGAGAAGACTATACCTCATTTTCATTTAAATTACTAAGGGCCTAAGCTGTAGTGCCAGGCACAGCCACATCTGTGTGTATGGCGCTGTGGAGTGGTAATATAACCCCCTTTATTCTTATTGGCAGAGGTTCCAGTCAAACGTTGATGGCTATCCTGGAATTCCCCTTTAATTAGGGGCAGAGGGTCTCTCAATGATGACTACCAGGAATTTTCCTTTAAACCGTGTACAAGAATTGTCCTTGTTGCCCATAACAACCAATCACAGCACAGCTTTTGAGTCACCAGAGCAGTTTAACAAATACAATCTGAGCTCTGATTGGTTGCTATGGGCAAGAATAAAGCAAAGCAGTCTTTGTTACCCATAGCGACCAATCAGAGCTCAGCTTTCATTTTCCCTCTGGTGCTGAGCTCTGTCCGGTTGCTATGGGTAACGAGGGCGGCCTTCCTATTGAATATAAAGGAGGCCCTGTAATGAGTTAATGAGAATTATCACGGATCTTATAATAGCACAGTCAATAGAAGTAATAGAAAATAGTTTACCGAAATGGAGGCCAAAATGGGACCCTTGATGATCCACCACCACGGGGATTCAATCGTGTCCCAACACCTGCGAATAAATCACAGAGATCAGGACGGGATCAGTCACTTGTATAAGGGATTGTAGAAATCAGCTGCAATAAGTGGGGCGCAGGCTTCCCTTGGGCCATGGTCACACTACGAGGCTGTATCTACACGTGGCATTTTTATAGCACTTAGTACATAGTATAGGTAAGGGCCCTTTTACGTGGGACGATGGTCCCCAATATGAAGTGCCGACCATTGTGATCGATGCTTCACAGAGTCTTTAGAGTGTTTGGCCTGCACAAAAGATCACTACAGGTTCTCCGGACCTACAAGGTTGGGGGCTTATCTCTAAAAGAGGTTTCCAGTATCAGATTGGTGGGGGTCTAAGTCCGGGAAAGCTTTTTTATTAGTGGGGAAGGTGCCACTTCCGCTTTAGTGTTTACCAGGCAGTGTGCCCAATTTTTTATAGTGGCTGTGTCAGGTATTGCAGTTTAGTCCAGTTCGATGAGCTGCAATACCAGACATAGCCACTACTAAAAGTATGGCGCTGTGGCTGGTAAGCAATAAAGAACATGTGCCACCTGCCCTACAGTCAGTAGTTAGGCCACCACTGATATAAGGACAGGCCATCAATTTCGTAACCTTCTTTCTTGTAGAGTTCATGTCTATTGGCATTTTTTGGAGGGTCAATTTACTGTGTGGCGTTGTCCTGTCCTCAGTACAGCTAACAGGCGCCCTTTAAGTCACACTGAATTTTGGTTTTCCTTACCCACTGTCTTTATTATAAATCTTGGTGAACGTCCAGGCGGTGATAAATACGGTCGGGGCACCTACGGGTAGAAAGAAATATGTTCAGATGATCAAAGAGAAATCCATTTGGAAAATACACTGTAATATCTATTGATTTAGTGCCAGGGATAATTTGTCGGAGGTCACAGAGCGAGTGGGGAGTTCATTCCTGCAGAAATTGGATGTATTGATCGGGGACTATTCACAGCATGCAAATCCTCCATACTTCTCCGAGGACTAATACACCCCCCCCCTACCAGGAGTGAGGGGCCACCTTTCATATTGCGGCCTTACACAGTATTCTGGACATTTCCCAGCAATAGGCCCCATGTAGCTCCTGACCCTATGCAAAATCTATATGAGGGTCCCGCCTGTATGTGCCAGTTACTGGGGCGTTGATAGAGAGGCCTTCAGACCCCCTTATGCACCTGAGGTTGGGCATAACTGATACCCCCTACAGCTACGCCTCTGAGTAGAGCATAACAACCAATGAGATCACATTTGTCATTGACCTGTGCTTTAATATTAAGAAGTATGGAGCAGTTGTAGAGAGGGGCCCAGTCCTGGTTGGTTATATCCCTTCTGCTATTACGTGACTACAGGACCCCCTTCCCTAGAGGATATATATATATTTGGCAAGCAACAGGGTAAAGAAATGGTTCAATAGATCAGGCACCATAATGGGGCCCCTCCCTGTGAACACACAGGGTTAAGTCTGTAAACGACAAATTAATTTCCCTCTAATTACAATATAATGTAGTCATTTCCATTATTCCGAGAATCCTTTGAGCCATTACCGAGGTCATGAGTAACACAATGATCTTATTTTCATGGGAAAAGCCATAGGCGATGCAGAGACTGTAGCATAACCCGGGCCCCCCGGAACTGGAGAAGTCCTTAAAGGTTCCACAGGATGAGACCAGTATTATAAATGATGTGGGTTAATGGAATGATACAGAGTTTAGCATTTAGTCCCGAGAATATCCAGGGTAGAAATCGGTCATCTTAATCCTAAAGTGGTAGAAAATAATGAAAGCTTACCCCATCCGATCAGGATGTACCACCAGAAATACTTCCTTTCCGAGAAGAAAGAGATAACCAAGAGTGTGAGAAGGTAGAGACCCTCCACCAGCAGCCAGAAGAAGTTGGCCATGATGCAGTACTGGAAGAACACAATGGCGGCTTTACATCCAGCCTGGAAATGAAACATGGTTCTAGATCAAAAACACAAATTCAGTAAAGCCTATGACTCTAAACCTAAACCTAAAGTAAAGCCTATGACCAATCTAAATCTAAAGTAAAGCCTAAGATCACTCTAAACGTTAGATTCACTCTAAGGTGAGTCTAAAGACCAGTCTACAACTGTGCGAGTGCAATGAACCCAAGTCCTCTCCATTAACAATGCCCATACACATTCAGTAGGTTTCATGTGAATGAGTGTTTGGCCAACAGCTCTTACCAATACAGTTACACCCATCTTGACCAAGTGTGCTTCCAGTGGAGAAGAGAATAAGCCTTTGCTTTCTCCTATGAGAGCAAAAGAATTGGCTTGGATTTTAATATGTCTGATGTTCCTTCTCCAGTATCTGTCATCAGAGGGAGAATCGGGACACTCCTGTACACTTCTCTTTTATGGGCACCTTGAGAAGCTGAGATATGGAGTTTTGCTTGACACAGTTCTACCTGGAAAGTGTTGAGTTGGCACAAACCCAAACAATCTGCATTTGAATTCTTCTGCCTGGAGAAGGTGGATGCAGCCTGAGGACTGCCTAGAAAACATGGATACAGTTATGGCTATAGCCATGTTTTCCAGGTAGTCCTCTGGCTGAATCCACCTTCTCCAGGCAGTAGGATTGAAATGCTGATCGTTCGGGTCAGTGCAAACCCAAACTTTCGGAAAATTTGTTCATTTCTAGTGGCCAACAGTGGTCACCAAAGATAGTTTTTTTCTTAACTTACAGAATAACAGCCTAAGGCTGCCTTCACACTACGTATATTTCAGTCAGTATATTTCAGTCAGTATTGCAACCAAAACCAGGAGTTGATTCAAAACACAGAAAGGGTCTGTTCACACAATGTTGAAATTGAGTGGATGGCTGCCATATAACAGTAAATAACTGCCATTATTTCAATATAACGGCCGTTGTTCTCAAATAACAGCAAATATTTGCCATTAAATGGCGGCCATCCACTCAATTTCAACATTGTGTGAACAGATCCTTTCTGTGTTTTTAATCCACTCCTGGTTTTGGTTGCAATACTGACTGAAATATACTGACTGAAATATACATATACTGACTGAAATATACGTAGTGTGAACGCAGCCTTATGGAGTATGATACTTGTAGGAAGATAAAACATCAGTGACCGACAAGACCCAGTGAGGAATCCTCCTATCTTCTGGATCCATTAGTGACTTTGAGATATAGGATTAGGTTCTCGATAAGGGACTTAAGTAGATCGTGGACTTTAAACGAACATTTAATCTCAATCGGGAAACTCATTATTGTACGTTTCTCCAAAGAAGGTGTCATGAGTAGAGATCAATTCATTTTTCAAAATTACTTTCTGGTCCAATTTGGCCATCACCCATTGGGACAATCTCATCAAACCGTTACCCGTCCAAATACTCTAAATAATTTAAATTACAAAATGTAAAAAAAATGTAAAATTGAAATATTGGCTGAGAGGATGGACCACGCATGGATTCTGTACCACATTTTGCATTTGGGGAGTTTGCCATTATAGAATGAATTGGCAACATCTCTTAGGACGATGGCTCCCAAGATGAAAGACTTGTTACTAGAGACGAGTGAGTTGCCCGTCTAGACGAAGTGAAACGCTTTGTTTGATCGGCAATCGGATTATTAGCTTGCTGCCTTTCAACTCTGGTCTGCTTCCTGCCACTCCTCCCCGGGTGCTGGGAAAAGCTGGATCCAGTCCTGAGAAACTTCTCCCAGTTTCCCAGGACTGGATCCAGCTTTTCCTGACAACCAATTGGGAATTTGCTCATCTCTACTTGTTCCCACACCATAAATAAGACCCATATTTTTCTCTCAATGTACAAAACTGGTTAAATCCGAATCAAGGAAGAGCGCTTGATAAATTTCAATTGATAGTCTGATTAAATTTCTTAAATTTCCATCCTTCACATGTCGTTCCGCTTAATTTGAATACTCATCTGAGAATATTACATTAGATTAAGCAGATGTAAATCTAACGTGCGCTGCAGTCATCCGGCCGGGGGCGGACACATCAGCTTTCGAAGAAACTATTAAAGCATAATCAGGCTAATGACTTCAGCGAGAGGAATGTCACCGAGACGGCCCGGAAGAGCGACAACTCCTCATCTGGTCATCGTAATGAAGACGTTAAGAGGAGGCTCCTTATACTGTGAACAATGAGCTGTCTACTGGCCGCATATATGTCCTGCATCTCGTGCTTGTTATCTTCATGACATTCATTTTTCCTGACCTATTTTAATAGGCAGAGGTCGGCACAGTGCATAGTCTGGCTCCCAGCGACCCAATTGACCATGTTGTTATGGAAATGTAGTTTTAAATGGGCAGCGTGAGTCCACTAGAGTGGGAGCTGGCTCATATTAGAGGTCCTGGGCGGTCAACCACCTTCTATGATGTCCATTTGGTGCAAAGGATGGGGGGAAAGGGGTGTCAGGAAAACAAGAGACATCATGGATCTAACTTCTCTACCAATGGGAAGAAACCTACAAGGACCAATAGTCATGACCCAAGTAATTCTCCTACTATAGTAGACCCCATCCTCCATGGTTGATGTGGCTTCTATGTTCTCTTTCTCTATTTTTGGCGTATCTCCCAACTAAAGATGGACACATTTGGCAATTGCTTTTTACTTAAGGTTTTAACCCCACCCTAGATACCACCCATACTCTAGGAGTCCCTAAGTGAATCTACTCCTTTACACCTGGCCTGTTGTGAGGAATATGTCTTTTCCCTGTCTTCTACACTGGCACAGCACCTTACAATCCCGATTGGGTTTTGGGTCAGGTTGGTACATAGCAGCACAGAGCTTCCAGGACATTTGGACAGCACCTAAAATCCAGCACATTGGTCCTGATGTATCCAAGATGGATGAAATGTACAGCTTTGGCATATGTGCTCCTCTACCCTATAGATACCTGCTATAGCCCTCAGAGCTTAGTTCAGATGTGGGGAAACCATGGCCCTCCAGCTGTTGCAAAGCTACAATTCCCATCATGACTGGACAGTCAAACCAAGGCTTTGGCTGTCCAGGCATGATGGGATTTGCAGTTTTGTAACAGCTAGAAGGCCCTAGGTGCCCCATCCCTGGCCTAGTTGGTAAAAACATCCATAAAACATAGTGTCCTTACTATATCACAGCTCCCTGAGACAAAGAGAGAACTGACTGTACCTGTAAGATATGCAGATAAATCCAGCTTGGATCATAGTATGTAGCGTACTTCACTACACGCCCATTTTTATTGGCCTCTATAAAGTGATTTATTACCAAATACTGGATTTGCTTAATGGCTGCTTTCTGTAAAGTGACCTTTGGCAATAAAGTTCTGCTTCAGCTACTGGATATTATAAGGCTGATAAGTCAGCGCCTTGTATGTTATGGGGTAATAAGGATATGGACCTCATAAAGTAATTCCAACACATGATATGGAAATAGAAAAGCAAAATATCTATCGATCCTGCGTGCAATATATTACCACTAGACTAAGCTAAAGGAGTTTTCCAGGAAAACTAGGATAGGGTGGGGTGGGGTGCCAACACTATCACCTCTGCTGTTTGTCGCCCACAGTACATAAAGAATGGAGGTGGAAGCAGCTGGCTCCATTCCTTGTGTAACAGCATGATAGGGTACTGCAACCTCTCCTGCTATTGGCTGCAGTACCCTGGGCTGTGGGTGCAGTACCTGGCGCCACCACTACACAGGGAATGGAGCCAGTAATTGTATCAGGACGGAGGACATGATTATACCTGCTTATCACCCGCCACGGATTGCACCGCTCGCCCTTGCTCACGGGTGCGCACATCTCCACCCGTGCCATAGACTCCATTCTATGCACAGGCGGATTCCGCCGTCCGCCCAAAGAATAAAGCTGTTCATTTTTTGGGCGGACGATGTAATCCGCTGACCATAGAATGAAATCCATGGCACGGAAGCCGCCTGGCGGATGCCGCCCGGATTCCTTAGTGTGCACATACCCTTATTGGGAGATGAATATTATTCTCATCATGGGGGAGATTTATCAAACATGGTGTAAAGTGAAACTGGCTCAGTTGCCCCTAGCAACCAATCAGATTCCACCTTTCATTCCTCACATACACAAATGAAAGGTGGAATCTGATTGGTTGCTAGGGGCAACTGAGCCAGTTTCACTTTATGGTACGTTTACATAGACAGATTTATCTGACAGATCTTTGAAGCCAAAACCAGGAGCAGACTATAAACAGGAATCAGGTCATAAAGGAAAGACTGGGATCTATCCTGTTTTTAAATCCATTCCTGACTTTGGCTTCCAAAATCTGTCAGATAAATCTTTCTGTGTAAACGCACCCTCACACCATGTTTAATAAATCTCCCCCCATGTTTTTTTTTAACGTCTACAATTTTTCGTTTCTATATAAAGAAAAAATCTTGCTGGGCTATGTTCATATAACATTTTTTTTCTCTTTGTTTTTCTTTTTATAAGAAAAAATTACGTCTGTCATATCACTGTTTGGCCGCCCTTCAGTACAATGATGGCCGTGGGTCCATTATTCTAGGTCAGGTGGACTAATTGGCCTTTAATTGAAAAGTCCATTGAGTTTAATAGTAAAAAACTGAAAGGACGGTGACAAAAGAACTGTGTTTGAAAAAAAACTAAAAATAATGTTCGGTGTTTGCAAAAGGCGTCCGAAAAAAGTTGCCAGGATCATTATTTTGACGTCCGCGCAGACAACATCCGTTATTTTATATATCGTGTGCATTGAAGTCTATTATATCGTGGCAAAAGCGGACGGCTTTTCTGTTTTTTGAACGGTTGAGAACATAGCCCTGTACTGCACAATGCCTGTCTTAATCCAAAAAAAATAAATAAATAAGAAAGTAACTAAATAAAGAAATAATTAAGTTAATAAATAAATATAAAAAAAATAAATGCATGACTAAAGAAATAAAAAGTAAAAAGTAAATAAATAAGTAAAAAAATAAAGAAATACATAAGTAAAAAAATAAATGAGAAAAAAAAGTAAATGCATAAGTAAATAAATAAAAAGTAAATAAATGCATATGTAAATAAATAAGTAAAAAAATTTATAAATGCATATGTAAATAAATAAGTAAAAAAATTAATAAATGCATAAGTAAATAATTAAATAAGCAAAAAATAAATAAATAAATGCATAAGTAAATAAATAAATGAGTAAATAAGCCACAGAAACAAACAATTTCCCCTCAAAATAGTGACATCTAAGTACTGGCAACACAATAACATACTAATATCTGAAAGTTTTTCTATCTAAGAATTTTTATTAACTAAACTTTGAAGTCTCTTTTTTATTTTACTGTTTCTGAACAAGCTCTTGCGCAATGACGGCGTTACTATGTAAGATGACAGGAAATGTGGCGAGACATTGTAGTAACTTCATACACTGCCACACGCGGCTTATCACCCATGTCCATATTGGAATGTCCCGGGACAAGTTATTATACAGGGGTCATAAACATTCATTTAGTCTCTGGTAATGCCAGGAGCTGTGACTCAATAAAAACCATGTGTGGGTAATCCGGAGATAAGACCCAACGAGAATTGATGATCTGTTGACGGTGAGAATGCAGGAAAGGGAACCACGTACCAGGGATCTATTAATAGGGAGGAGATAGCTAAGTGGGTTAGGAGTACAGATAGTCATCCCATTGCTGGACATCCCTACTCTAAACCATCGCTCTTCTTGATTCTCGTGTTTCACAAGACCGATAACACTAAAGCTGATTAGGAGGTTTTCATACAATGCAGGATTAAAAGATTTCGCAATTAGATTCACAAATGTTTTTTAATTTTAGACAGGGCGCTATACTATGAGCCCGACTTTTCCCTGACCACCTTGTTAGCACTGATGTCATATACTGTGGAAGGATGCCAAAGTGTAGGGCGAGAGGACTGGCCATGGGGTCCCATCACACCCCACATAACTAAAAGTGCATAAAGCTATGATGTGATGCCTTTAGGTGAAAGTTGGGTGGACAAGTCTAACAGAACACTATGGTATGGCCATAGTAGGTGTAACAGATATGGCTGAAAAACAGTGGACAGTGTGGACAGAAGTCCACTTACAACATGAAGAAAGTCCTGCAGCATCCAGCAATTGATTGCATAAAATGCGGTAGTATCATTAGAAGACCAGGATTCATTGAGGTTTCCCGAATGATATAACTTTTTGTAAGTCTTCTTCATAGACACTCCAGTTAATATTAAGTGTTGACAGACCTTAAATCCAGAGGGTCCCTGATGCAGAATTGCACCCAAATCCCCACCGTATAGCGTTGCCTGGCGTTTATACTACAACACCCTCGTATGCCTGAACATCGCTGCGACCTCTCCAGCCCTGATATCTACTCAACTGCATAAATTCACCCAAATGTATCTAAAAACTTGTTTTCTCCAGCTGAAGATTCTGTCAGAACCCATTCGTCTCCATCACTTCAATTATCTCCAGCCCCCACCTTCTGCCATGTAGATACGGTTTTCCGGCTCTCACTTCAGGGTCAGGCTCATCTCCCGGAGACCATCACTAATAGTTCAGTGACTTATTTTTTGCCTCACACGGTGAGCGGAATATATTCCTGGAATGTTTCCCCGGTCATCCCCCGCTCTTCAGCCGCGGAGAATAGAGATACTTGTCCTAATGGGACTGATCCGAAAGCAGCATTTCTAGGCTTTTATTAGATGTGAGGAAACATCTACTCCTATTAATATCAGCAGTGACATAAACCGAAGGAATTGACCAAAAATAAGAGAAAGATCCTCAGTATATAATGAAAAAAAAACATCTTTGACTTCATTGTCTATGACGCAGTTAACCCACTTAAAGGGGCTGCCCCATAATCTACAGGATGGACGATAACGGTCTGATCACCTGGGGCCCTCACCGGTCAATGGAATGGCTCCGAGTGCTCCATCCTCCTCACTGCAGGGATGAGAACAATGGATGAAGTAGTCTCTAGGATCCTTGGGGGTCCAAGCAGTGGAACCCCAGGGAGCTAAGGCCCTATTAAACGGCCGATATCGTCCGTTACTGTCGATAATCGCTTAGTGTAATAGAAGACAACGATCAGCCGACATGCACGATGTCAGCTGATCATTGTCTCAACAGGCTGAAACGCTAACGATCAGGCTGGAAATGATCTGCTGCCGTCGCTCCGTGTAATAAGAGCGATGGCAGCAGAACGATGCTGTCTCCTATGGGCTGCCCGGATCATGTGACGATCGCCTGAGCTGCTACCCCACAGCTCCCCGCACCCCCGGGCTCTTACGCGCTCCCCCTTGTTTGCTGGCAGCGGGCGGGCAACGAGGAGCAAGGAAAAGCTGAACTGACAGGTTGGCGATCGCTCGCTCTCTACAGTAAATCACTCTGGGTAATAGGACATTAGACATGTATCACTCGGTGCTGACTATAAGGATGTTTCATTCCAACTGGAAGTCTAAAGGCCCTATTACATGGGCAAGCAAGCTGATCGAGCCCCTCCAACCTGCTGGGAAATCACTGGCTGTCACATCTCCCTGTGTAATACCAGAGCTGTATACTTATCATGCATGAAGGTTCTGTAAATGAGCAGTAGTCATGGAGATTGGAGATCATTTACAAACAACAATCTAATACGGCCTTTAGAACGTGACTGGGAAGGTACCGTATGCCAAGCCAGAAATCTGTGCAGAAGTAAAGGTTGTGCATCTATCAACAGCTGTTTTGTTCTTATTGCCCCTCGTCAGTACAGAGCAGGGTGTTGGCTGTTCAGAGGCTTACCATCTGGAGACTTACAGGCCATTTATGCTCCACCAGGAATACTGGGAGTCTTAGAATGTGACTGGGGATATAAGCAAAGCTGGAAATCTCTCCAGAACGAAAGAATACCCCTATTTTACCCCTTTGGTCGCACAATAGACTTTTCAATGGTAAGCCCCCTACTGTGTACTGACGAAGGGCAATAACCCTGAAACAGCTGTCTACAGATGGGTATACTTTCATTCTGGAGTGATTGCTGGCTTGACATACATTACCAGGCACGTTCTAAGACTCCCAATTGGAGTGAAACCTTTGATTTTAAGGGAAAGTAACTCTGAAGAGGTGATATCAGAGTTTTTTTGCATCCTATCGTCCCATAATTCCCAGCAGGGCATGAATGGGCCTGTAACCAATGTCTTGACGCTCTCCTCAAGGAGAAACATTACCCCTTTGGTCCCATAGTGATGGGCTAAAAAGCTTCACGTATGACTCTTCTTCACTCGGGACTCCTACGAGCAAAGTCTCCCCATTGGCCAACATATAAAATGAGAAGGAGCCACCATTAGAATTGACTAGAAGGACTCAGGCTCACATAATAAAGGTTTAGGGGGTGGCAAGTCTCCTCTAGGTTTCGAAATGTCCATCTTGTAATGAATATGGGGCAGAAGAGCCATCACATATGGTCATCATGGAGACAACTCTTGGTCTAGTGGACTTACAGGGAACCCTTTAGCCTCCAGAAGAGAAATCTTTACTCCAAAGAAAGAAAAGGTCTATGGGGTTAAGTAACTCCATAGCCCACATCCTAATTTCCATTTTCCTACTTTGTTTTGATGTAAACCATAAATCCCTGAGGAAATCGCCTGGCGTTGGGGAGAAGAATACTTTGTATCAAAAATGCACAACATCAAATATGGAGCAAACGCCCCCCAGCCGTTCATTTCAGCTCCACCATAAATGTCTTCATTTATTGCTCATCATCACTTCTCTCTTTCCGGGGAAGTGAGGAAAATACATTACATGTAATCCGAGAGAAAGAGAAATTCCGTCTGAACTCGAAAACATGTCACATTACCGGTAGCTCCAGAAAAGATGAATTCCCCAAACCACAGACCCACCTGGAATTCCTCCCCGTATACGCCATCTGTCACCGGCAGCTGCTGGCTTAGCGCATTACTCATGCTACACTGCACAGTAATTTTCACAAAGATATGCATCACCCCTCTAAGTAGATTTAGATATGTAGATTTCATTATAATTTTCTCAACTTTCATGCATCATGATAAGCCATCACTATAAATGATGAGATTTACCTGCAATACCACTCCTAACCACCTGGAGTGCTGTTACCTGAAAAGTTTTACTACACATCCATACAATTTAGTGGGTTTGTTCTATGTTTTCATATCTTTGAGGAGGAAAAGTGCTTACCGATCCCGGAGTGCAGTGATCTGATTCTCCTCTTTCAAAGAGGACAATGTCCTTGATGAACACGGAGATGGCCCTCATGATGAACGACATGAAGAGATGCATGTGAATGTAATTCCTTGTACAGTGGAGCTTTCTGGGGAAAAAAGAGAAAATTAGCTTGCATTAGTGTTTGCTGGTTAGTAATATAGTATATGGATACAGTGACCCCAGCAGCAGAATAGTGAGTGCAGCTCCAGAGTATAATACATAATGTAACTCTGGATCAGTACAGGATCAGTAATGTAATGTATGTACACAGTGACCCCACCAGCAGGATAGTGATAGCAGCTCTGGAGTATAATACAGGATGCAACGCAAGATCAGTAATGTAATGTATGTACACAGTGACCCCACCAGCAGAATAGTGAGTGCAGCTCTGGGGTATAATACAGGATGTAACTCAGGATCAGTACAGGATCAGTAATGTAATGTAATGTAATGTATATACACAGTGACCTCACCAGCAGAATAGTGAGTGCAGCTCTGGGGTATAATACAGGATGTAACTCAGGATCAGTACAGGATAAGTAATGTAATGTATATACACAGTGACCTCACCAGCAGAATAGTGAGTGCAGCTCTAGGGTGTAGTACAGGATGTAACTAAGGATCAGTCAGTGGCGTAACTACTGCTGTAGCAGCCATAGCCGCTGTCACAGGGCCCTGCACATCGAGGGGCCTAGTGGCCCGATCCAATAATGGACCCCCCTGAGCCAACATCACTGTAAATGTCCCTTTAACATCAGGCTGTCTTGATGAGCGCTTGCAGTTAAATACGGTGCTGTGATTGCAGAGCGGCAAGCCATTGGCTCCCTGCCCTGCATATCATTCTTCCGACCGCAGGCTGCATAGAAAATGTACTACTATATGCAGGCACAGAGGGGCCTAACTACTATATGGAGACAGAAGGGCCTGACTGATATAGAAGAGATAGCACAGCCTAACTACTATATAAGTACAGAGAGGCCCAACTAATATATGGGGGCACAGAGGGGCATAACTTTCTTATGGAGACAGAGGGGCCTAACCCCTATAAGGGGGTACTGAGAGGGCAATACAGATGTGAAGGATGATGATGGTGCCTAAAATGTTTGTCTCACAGATGGGAGAAGTCCTTACGATGGCCCAGGTGTGTAAAGAAGAAAAGAAAAAGTGGGCAACTCCAATTGAAGTAGATGCCCCCTGTCAGTCACTCAGAGAAGACGCCCCCCCGTTAACCTCTCAAAGAAGACACCTCCTTTGAGTCACTGAATACAACTGCACTGTAATCACTTATATGGTCTGCTGAGCCTGTGTACAGCTGGATCGACCTCTATATGGTCACTGTATGAGGTGAAATTGGTCTTTGTACTGAGGATTTTTTCAGTAGCAGTGGCGACATTAGTCAGTATGTGGTGGTATTAGTCAGAATGTGGTGGTATTATTTGTCCCTGGTACTGTTGGTATTATTGGATTTACTCAGCAACCATATGGTGGCGATAGTAGTAGTCATAATCAGGCGGTAATATTTGGCACTTGCATACTGGTATTATTGGTAATATTGGTCTTAGTATACGGGGGGAGGGGGGGGGGTAAATAAAAAGTTTGCTATGGGGCCCAGCCATTTCTAGTTACGCCCCTGGGATTACTACAGGAGTGATGTAATTTTTTACATTTTCTTACAGAACTTTTATGGAGATGATATGTATACATTCACTGTAAAATGGAGGTCAGAGGTCATCCCACACTTTATATAACAGTAGAGTTAGTGGAGGAGAATATTTATAAGATGTATATACCAGCTTACAGTAAAATCTATATCAGAAGCCGCCTGTATATTTAACCTTCACACATTCTGCCACTTTGCTTAGACATTTCCTTTAACGCTGTGAATATGTTCTGCATCAAGGTGCTGAGATCCCGTCATCCATCTTTATACTGTCAGTCCGGAGATAAGAGGACTTCACTCTAAGTGTCAGATTGTTAAGAGAAAGTGTCATGGTGTCATCTCCTCTAAGATGTCTATAAGAACCTTTCAAAGCCAGACTGGCGCCAGGCGAGTGTGGGGGCACGGTGACGGATGGGCTCCCTGCACAATACCAGCCACGTATACTGGAGAGGGCAAATCTCATCAGGATTCCATCTTACTCACTTAGGAGACGTTCTGCCCACGCGTAAGACTATGAACCACAGAACTTATTATTACTTCCCAAAACTGTACAAATTCCGAGTAAGTATAAGTGCAGCATGCTATTCTGTAGCTTGTAGCCCCTCTCCATGGTGAACGAGGTTATGTGGTTAGTTTAGTTGCCTTCATATCCCAGTTATCACTGCTGTTCTGCCCTGCATCATGTGATCAGTGACTGAAGATTACAGCAGGTTATGGGTGAGGTGATGTCACTCCTTTACAGTTTTAGATCTGTATTAATTTAGGGGTCTGGGGTCTGTATTAGTTTAGGAGTCTGGTCTGGGGTCTGTATTAATATAGGGGACTGGTCTGCGTACTGTAATATTTTAGGGGTCTGGTCTGGGGTCTGTATTAATTTAGAGGTCTGGTGTCTGTATTAGTTTAGAGGTCCAGTCTGTGGTCTGTATTAGTTTAGGGGTCTGCGGTCTGTATTGGTTTAGGAGTCTGGTCTGGGGTCTGTATTAATATAGGGGACTGGTCTGGGTACTGTAATATTTTAGGGGTCTGGTCTGGGGTCTGTATTATTTAGGGGTCTGGTCGGGGGTCTGTATTAGTTTAGGGGTCTGGTCTGGGGTCTGTATTATTTAGGGGTCTGCTCTGGGGTCTGTATTAGTTCAGGAATCTGGTCTGGGGTCTGTATTTGTTTAGTGGTCTGATCTGGGGTCTGTATTAGTTAAGGGGTCTGGTTTGGGGTCTATAATAGTTTGGAGGTCTGGTATCTGTATTAGTCTAGGTGTCTGGTCTGGGGTCTGTATTAGTTTAGGGGTCTGGTCTGGGGTCTGTATTAGTTTAGGAATCTGGTCTAGGGCCTGTATTAGTTTAGGGGTCTGGGGTCTGTATTAGTTTAGGAGTCTGGTCTGGGGTCTGTATTAATATAGGGGACTGGTCTGGGTACTGTAATATTTTAGGGGTCTGGTCTGGGGTCTGTATTAATTTAGGGGTCTGGTCGGAGGTCTGTATTAGTTTAGGGGTCTGGTCGGAGGTCTGTATTAGTTCAGGGATCTGGTCTGGGGTCTGTATTCATTTAGGGGTCTGGTTTGGGGTCTGTAGTAGTTTAGCGGTCTGATCTGGGGTCTGTATTAGTTAAGGGGTCTGGTCTGGGGTCTATAATAGTTTGGAGGTCTGGTATCTGTATTAGCCTAGGTGTCTGGTCTGGGGTCTGTATTAGTTTAGAGGTCTGGTCTGGGTTCTGTATTAGTTTAGGAGTCTGCTCTGGGGTCTGTATTAGTTTAGGTGTCTGGTCTGGGGTCTGTATTAGTTTAGGGGTCTGGTCTGGGGTCTGTATTAGTTTTGGTGTCTGGTCTGGGGTCTGTATTAGTTTAGGAGTCTGCTCTGGGGCCTGTATTTGTTAAGAGGTCTGGTCTGGGGTCTATATTAGTTTAGAGGTCTGGTCTGGGGTCTCTAATAGTTTAGGTATCTGGTCTGGGGTCTGTATTAATATAGGGGACTGGTCTGGGTACTGTAATAGTTTGGGGATCTGGTCTGGGGTCTGTATTAATTTAGAGGTCTGGTCTGGGGTCTGTATTAGTTCAGGGATCTGGTCTGGGGTCTGTATTCGTTTAGGGGTCTGGTTTGGGGTCTGTATTAGTTAAGGGGTCTGGTCTGGGGTCTGTATTAGTTAAGGGGTCTGGTGTCTGTATTAGTTTAAAGGTCTGGTCTGGGGTCTGTTTTATATCAGAGGGTCTATTCTGGGATCTCCATATAGTTCTAACTAGATTACACATATCTGCCTATGCCTCTTCCCCCCTGTTCCTGCAGTTTCTATCTTCAGGCCTAGCGGCATTAGTATCAGCCATGGATGGGATGTGCAGCGGTTCCATTCTCTCCAGTTCGTGTTTCACAGTTCTCCCTCTCTGAACAGCTCGCACTCCTTTATAAGACCCACATGACCAAAATTAGCAGGATATGCCTGTGCTCACATGTTTGGACCTTATGTCTTCCCCATTCTGTGAGAGCAGCAATGGTAAGTGTAATACCATATCCATACTTGTGTCGTTTGGGGGCAGCCTTCCCCGCCGGTGGTGCTGGCTGGGTTTTGGTGGGGCTTTTTGGGTCTGGTCCTGTGACATTGGGGTTGCAGGGCCGTTCCATGGCCTCCCTTCCCTGCACGTGCACGCTTTGCGGGGTTGGCGGTCGCTGACCGACACGGTGTGGAGTTAGCGTAGGGACCCGTGTGGACCAGAGGACCTGCGCGGTGGTACACGGGCCATATGGCTTGATCAATTCATATACAGACACTCTGGTGTTGATTTTTAATATAGGCCTAGCGGCATTAGTATCAGCCATAGATGGGATGTGCAGCCGTTCCATTCTCTCCAGTTTGTGTTTTACAGTTCTCCCTCTCTGAACAGCTAGCACTCCTTTATAAGACCCACATGACCAAAATTAGCAGGATATGTCTGTGCTCACATGTCTGGACCCTATGTCTTCCCCATTCTGTGAGAGCAGCAATGGTAAGTGTGCGATGCCCTGGCCCCTGGGGGCCACTTCCGCAGTGCTGGTGTTATGAGCGGGCAATGACCGGGGCAGCTGCAGGGGTTATACTTGTCACGGTATAGGCCTGAGGGCAGCACAGCTGTAGGGCCGGTCTGTGGAATCTGCGGGTGATGATGGGCATGCGATTCTTCGCTGCACTTAGTCAGGGCACCAGTTAGTGGACACCAATGCCAGGGTTCAGTAACAGCGGTTTTATTATAGATGAGGTAACTAGTAGCAACAGTCTCTCCGGATGCAACCGGGTATATAGCAGGCTTTGACAAATAAAGCAGGAGTGGTGCTGCAGAGGCTGTGAGAATACGTGCCGGATGATGGGAGTAGGAGTATTAGAGAAAAAGCGTTGCTGGGTGGATTAGCTTGAGAATAATACTTGCTGTGAATCCTTGTAGCGATGAGGAGAGATAACGGAATGACACCCAGATGAGAGAGAAGACTCCGGACACTTGAGCAGGCAGATACAGCCGAAGACCTGAATATAGCAGAGCACTCGATCCACACTTCTAGTGGTGAAGTGGGAGCTGCAGAGAAGAAGCCCAACTCCTCTGAGGCAGGAGAGGGACGACACACATCCTCCTTGCTTGGAAGCAGGGGGAAGACTAACTTGTTAGGAGGAAGTGGGAGGTCACATGGTTGCTCCTGGCCAGAGCTAATCGGCCATTGGAGGAACCAGGGTTACAGGTCACGTGATCAACAGCCTTGCATACCACTGTACAATGCAATAATACACAGGAATACATGAGAATACACATGAGAATGCACATTACCAGAGAATACTAGGGGAAAACCAGCAGCAGTTGCAGTGCAAACACTTACCAGAACAGGCATGGACACAGCAAGAGAAATGGCCATAATAGGAGGAGTAGTCTGCATGTTCTGGGACACTGCAAGTATAATACCATATCCATACTTGTGTCGTTTGGGGGCAGCCTTCCCCGCCGGTGGTGCTGGCCGGGTTTTGGTGGGGCTTTTTGGGTCTGGTCCTGTGACATTGGGGTTGCAGGGCCGTTCCATGGCCTCCCTTCCCTGCACGTGCACGCTTTGCGGGGTTGGCGGTCGCTGACCGACACGGTGTGGAGTTAGCGTAGGGACCCGTGTGGACCAGAGGACCTGCGCGGTGGTACACGGGGCAATATGGCTTGATCAATTCATATACAGACACTCTGGTGTTGATTTTTAATATAGGCCTAGCGGCATTGGTATCAGCCATAGATGGGATGTGCAGCCTTTCCACTCTCTCCAGTTCGTGTCCTACCTTCAGCCTCCATTACTGGACTCCTCCGCATTCATGGCCTGAATCAGTAGAAGACAGAAGCCTTAATCCATTATGATGAGTGAATACATTTATTAGTGCAGCCTGGGAGCCGCTTCATGTTGGCAGATATGGGATATGAGTTGCTTGCCACATCTTATAAAGTGAATGGTTCAGGATCGAGTCTTCGCATCGTCTTCAGAACATCTAATGAGTCGTTTACTGAGGAGAACAGACGAGCGGCATGATCATATCTAGCATCACAGGGGATCAGAACACGGGGAGGAGCGGCAGTCAGGCAAACCCAATATAGATGGATGATGGAACTGACAGGCACAAAATGCTTAAAATCCACATCGACTGTACAGACAGGGCGCTGCCATAAAGCACACTCCACCTGCAGCACACAGCTCACTGGCGTCGTGTCTCCATCCAGCTATTTGTTTTAGGGCAAAACTATAGACGCAAAAACTGCAGGAGATGTGAGGGGCAGTCAGCGGATAGGAAACTAAAAGGAGCTGAGAGCGGAGTGCAGCTCTGGAGGAGCCCGGAGCAAAAAACACCACCAAAGATCAGACAAGGATAAGAAAGGCAAAAAGATGACAGAACTACTGAGCATTATATGAAGTTAGGAAGGAGGTCTGACTGCACAAGCCAAGCTCCACATAACTTCCTCTTATACAAAGAGGGACTGCGCTTATGTTATATCGTCAGCAGTTCATTCAGATACAGTGACACATAGACAGATTCTATAATTATATACAGGAGATCCCCAGGTTATACCAGTTGTACATATATAATTATATACAGGAGATCCCCAGGTTATACCAGCTGTACATATATAATTATATACAGTATATACCCAGGTTATACCAGCTGTACATATATAACTATACACAGGAGATCCCCAGGTTATACCAGCTGTACATATATAATTATATAGAGGAGATACCCAGGTTATACCAGCTGTACATATATCGCTTTATACAGGAGATACCCAGGTTATACCAGCTGTACATATATAATTATATGCAGGCGATACCCAAGTTATACCAGCTGTACATATATAATTATATACAGGAGATACCCAGGTTATACCAGCTGTACATATATCATTATATGCAGGAGATACTCAGGTTATACCAGCTGCACATATATCACTATATATAGGAGATACCCAGGTTATATCAGCTGTACATATATAATTATATACAGGAGATCCCCAGGTTATACCAGCTGTTCATATATTAATTATATACAGTATATACCCAGGTTATACCAGCTGTACATATATTATTATACACAGGAGATACCCAGGTTATACCAGCTGTACATATATCACTATATGCAGGAGATACCCAGGTTATACCAGCTGCACATATATCACTATATACAGGAGATCCCCAGGTTATATCAGCTGTTCATATATTAATTATATACAGGGGATGCCCAGGTTATACCAGCTGTACATATATCATTATATACAGGAGATACCCAGGTTATATCAGCTGTACATATATAATTATATACAGGAGATCCCCAGGTTATACCAGCTGTTCATATATTAATTATATACAGGGGATGCCCAGGTTTTACCAGCTGTACATATATAATTATATACAGGAGATTCCCAGGTTACACCAGCTGTACATATATAATTATATACAGGAGATACCCAGGTTATACCAGCTGTACATATATCATTATATACAGGAGATACCCAGGTTATATCAGCTGTACATATATAATTATATACAGGAGATACCCAGGTTATACCAGCTGTACATATATAATTACAGTATATACAATATATACCCAGGTTATACCAGCTGTACATATATAATTATATACAGGAGATTCCCAGGTTATGCCAGCTGTACATATATAATTAAATACAATATATAACCAGGTTATACCAGCTGTACATATATCATTATATACAGGAGATACCCAGGTTATACCAGCTGTACATATATCATTATATACAGGAGATACCCAGGTTATACCAGCTGTACATATATCATTATATACAGGTTATACCAGCTGTACATATATAATTATATACAATATATACCCAGGTTATACCAGCTGTACATATATCATTATATACAGGAGATACCCAGGTTATACCAGCTGTACATATACTGTTTCATTATATACAGGAGATACCTAGGTTATACCAGCTGTACATAGATCATTATATACAGGAGATACCCAGGTTATACCAGCTGTACATATATCATTATATACAGGTTATACCAGCTGTACATATATAATTATATACAATATATACCCAGGTTATACCAGCTGTACATATATCATTATATACAGGAGATACCCAGGTTATACCAGCTGTACATATACTGTTTCATTATATACAGGAGATACCTAGGTTATACCAGCTGTACATAGATCATTATATACAGGAGATACCCAGGTTGTACCAGCTGTACATATATCATTATATACAGGAAATACCCAGGTTATACCAGCTGTACATATATAATTATATAGAGGAGATACCCAGGTTATACCAGCTGTACATATATAATTATATACAGGAGATACCTAGGTTATACCAGCTGTACAAATATCATTATATACAGGAGATACCCAGGTTATACCAGCATGCTCCATACCACTATATACATGTATTCTTTGCCCAGTCTGGATATATTAGCAGTAACTGGATGACCATGTCAGAATGGATTAGAACATAAGGAGTCCTATATTGTTACTCATTGGCTCGAGTCGCTGATTCCCGCTGGTAGAACATGATCCGTGACTACGGGGAATTACACTCAGGATCAGTTCTGCTCTGAGAGCGAGGACCGGAGTGATGAATAACAAAGAAAGCGCTGGCAAATGTGACAACACATCCATGACCTACTATATCTGTATCTGGATGGATGCGCTTGTTAGTAACAAGGAGACCTGTTCCAAGTGACCTCCCATGTGAAAGCCACCAATGGCGTGGAAAACATCTGAAGAAGGAAAGTGAGAAACTGTGAGATGTCTGTGATACTGTTGGCTGGACTAGTGTATCTAATACTATTATGTGTGATACTGTTAGCTTATAATATGTATCTAAGCCTATCATTAGGGGCTTGGTTGAAGATATCCGGGATGCCACATCTGCAGGAGTCAGATTATGTCACCAAACAATGCAGTGACTGAATAATACTACCATAGAAGGACAAAATAATATTGCTGTACAGTAACTGAATAATACTGCCATAAAGTGACTGAATAATACTGCTACAGAAGGACAAAAAATACCGCTGTACAGTAACTGAATAATACCGCCATAAAGTGACTGAATAATACTGCCATAGAAAGGACAAAATAATAATACTGCTGTACAGTAACTGAATAATACTGCCATAAAGTGACTGAATAATACTACCATAGAAGGACAAAATAATACTGCTCTACTATAACTGAATAATACTGCCATAAAGTGACTGAATAATACTGCCATAGGACAAAATAATACTGCTCTACTGTAACTGAATAATACTGCCATAAAGTGACTGAATAATACTGTCATAGAAAGACAAAATAATACCACTTTACTGTAACTGAATAATACTGCCATAAAGTGACTGAATAATACTGCCATAGAAGGACAAAATAATACCGCTCTACAGTGACTGAATAATACCACCATACTGTGAGATAATAACACTTCTATACAGCGAATGCATAATACTGTCATACAATAAATAATACCACCATACTGTGAGATAATAACACTACTATACAGAGAATGAGTAATACTGTCATATAATAAATAATACCACCATACTGTGAGATAATAACACTACTATTAGTGAATGAGTAATACTGTCATATAATAAATAATACCACCATACTGTGAGATAATAACACTACTATTAGTGAATGAGTAATACTGTCATACAATAAATAATACCGCTATACTGTGAGATAATAACACTTCTATTAGTGAATGAGTAATACTGTCATATAATAAATAATACCACCATACTGTGAGATAATAACACTGCTATACAGTGAATGAGTAATACTGTCATATAATAAATAATACCGCTATACTGTGAGATAATAACACTACTATTAGTGATTGAGTAATACTGTCATATAATAAATAATACCACCATACTGTGAGATAATAACACTACTATTAGTGAATGAGTAATACTGTCATACAATAAATAATACCGCTATACTGTGAGATAATAACACTACTATATAGTGAATGAGTAATACTGTCATATAATAAATAATACCACCATACTGTGAGATAATAACACTACTATTAGTGAATGAGTAATACTGTCATATAATAAATAATACCACCATACTGTGAGATAATAACACTACTATATAGTGAATGAGTAATACTGTCATATAATAAATAATACCACCATACTGTGAGATAATAACACTACTATATAGTGATTGAGTAATACTGTCATATAATAAATAATACCACCATACTGTGAGATAATAACACTACTTAATAGTGATTAAGTAATACTGTCATATGATAAATAATACCACCATACTGTGAGATAATAACACTACTTTATAGTGAATGCATAATACTGTCATACAATAAATAATACCACCATACTGTGAGATAATAACACTGCTATACAGAGAATGAGTAATACTGTCATACAATAAATAATACCGCCATACTGTGAGATAATAACACTGCTATACAGAGAATGAGTAATACTGTCATACAATAAATAATACCGCTATACTGTGAGATAATAACACTACTATTAGTGAATGAGTAATACTGTCATACAATAAATAATACCGCTATACTGTGAGATAATAACACTTCTATTAGTGAATGAGTAATACTGTCATATAATAAATAATACCACCATACTGTGAGATAATAACACTACCATTAGTGAATGAGTAATACTGTCATATAATAAATAATACCACCATACTGTGAGATAATAACACTGCTATACAGAGAATGAGTAATACTGTCATACAATAAATAATACCGCTATACTGTGAGATAATAACACTGCTATACAGTGAATGAGTAATACTGTCATATAATAATTTCCTGATAACAACTTCTCCTCTTTGCCGTCTATCTGTATAAATGGCGCTGGGTGTGCGCTCACTCGCATTCTTATTATTGACGCCATTTATAATCCATCGACCCCCCCCCCGCCGCCCCTCCCCCGCACTTTGCAGATTTCATTACACAGTGAACTTTACAGCTCGGGAAGATAAGGTAAAGTTTGCATTTTGGGTCGAGCGTAAATCTTGTTTAGCTGGAGCGGGAAAGAAGGCGGATTCTGTGCGCTGACCTTTTGTTTCGGAAAGTTAATTAAAGCGTTACAATGTATCAGTCAGCGACACAATATGACATCACAGGGAGAGAAACATCGCTCTGCGGCTGGTATATGGAGGCGGATTCAGATACCGCCATCCCTGCTCCTCTCTACTATACACAGTGTCAGTATCTACTCGCTAACGTTCTATTCAGGTGACCGATCACAGTGAATTATGGGTCTGCAGAAAGCTGGGTGACAACCTCCAGAAAGCTGGGTGACAACCTCCAGAAAGCTGGGTGACATTCAAGCATTCTATTCATAGAAACTGCAGGATACTGCCACCTAGTGGACATCTCCAGAAGAGCAGCATGTGATAGCATGAATAAGACAGAAGCCTCTCCATTGACACATATATGACTCCTTAAAGGGATACTCCGGAGAAAAACTTTTTCTTTCAAATAAACTGGTGTCAGAAAGTTATATAAATTGGTAATTTACTTCTATTTACAAAATCTCCAGTCTTCCTGTACTTATCAGCTTCTGCATGTCTTGCAAGGAAGTGGTGTATTCTCTCGTCTGACACAGTGCTCTCTGCTGCCACCTCTGTCCATGTCAGGAACTGTCCAGAGCAGCAGCAAATCCCTATAGAAAACCTCTCCTGCTCTGGACAGTTCCTGACATGGACAGAGGTGGCAGCAGAGAGCACTGTGTCAGACGAGAGAATACACCACTTCCTTACAGGACATACAGAATCCCTTTAAAGAGGAGTGTTCCTTTAATTTGGCACAGAAGCATCTGGTAATCCGGCAGGATACAAGGCTGGGGTGGGTCAGGTCTTTTAAGGTTCTTATCTTCCCTAAATTGTCATGTTTGTGCTGATGGAATTGTCTCCTTTCAATCCAGAATGTTTGGTAATCTGGAATCTGTTAATCCAGAATAAATACATTTAACCATTTCTTACCTGAAGAGGCAGAGAATGATCATGGCCCCGGTGAGGGAGATTAAGGATAAGCTGTATCCAATGGTGTATCCGGCCTGTACAATGGCGTAGAAAGCCTTCTGTGAAGAGAGGAGGTGAGCAGTCACTTATATACAGGACTATAGGGGGACAGATTTATCATTCGGGTTCACAGCTCCTATGCAGACCTATGTGTCACCATGGTAACAGACAAGAACCACAACCTGTGTAGTGTCATCCTGTACTCACACAATGGCCTCTACCCCCTCCCATAAATGGTTCATGTACACGACAACTCACTGCTGAGGCTTTGTGTCAATTGTATCCAGTGTAGACAATGCTCTGTGAGCTCTATAGCCTGGATCCCAGGCTGATACATTGTACATAGCTAGTCCTGCTCTCAGCTGTATCCAGTGTAGACAATGCTCTGTGAGCTCTATAGCCTGGACCCCAGACTGATACATTGTGCATAGCTAGTCCTGCTCTCAGCTGTATCCAGTATAGACAATGCTCTGTGAGCTCTACAGCCTGGACCCCAGACTGATACATAGTACATAGCTAGTCCTGCTCTCAGCTGTATCCAGTGTAGACAATGCTCTGTGAGCTCTATAGCCTGGACTCCAGACTGATACATTGTACATAGCTAGTCCTGCTCTCAGCTGTATCCAGTGTAGACAATGCTCTGTGAGCTCCAGACTGATACATTGTACATAGCTAGTCCTGCTCTCAGCTGTATCCAGTGTAGACAATGCTCTGTGAGCTCCAGACTGATACATTGTACATAGCTAGTCTTGCTCTCAGCTGTATCCAGTGTAGACAATGCTCTGTGATCTCTACAGACTGATACATTGTACATAGCCAGTCCTGCTCTCAGCTGTATCCAGTGTAGACAATGCTCTGTGAGCTCCAGACTGATACATTGTACATAGCTAGTCCTGCTCTCAGCTGTATCCAGTGTAGACAATGCTCTGTGAGCTCCAGACAGATACATTGTACATAGCTAGTCCTGCTCTCAGCTGTATCCAGTGTAGACAATGCTCTGTGAGCTCTACAACCTGGACCCCAGACTGATACATTGTACATAGCTAGTCCTGCTCTCAGCTGTATCCAGTGTAGACAATGCTCTGTGAGCTCCAGACAGATACATTGTACATAGCTAGTCCTGCTCTCAGCTGTATCCAGTGTAGACAATGCTCTGTGAGCTCTACAGCCTGGACCCCAGACTGATACATTGTACATAGCTAGTCCTGCTCTCAGCTGTATCCAGTGTAGACAATGCTCTGTGAGCTCCAGACTATTACATTGTACATAGTCCTGCTCTCAGCTGAGAAGTAATACAATTGTATCCAGTGTAGACAATGCTCTGTGAGCTCTATGTTGTGTTTGCAAGAAAATGTATCAATGACTTTTAAAGGGGTTGTCCAGCAAAAACCTGTTTCTGTCAAATCAACTGGTGTCAGAAAGTTATATAGATTTGTAATTTACTTCTATTAAACAATCTGAAGTCTTCCCACACTTATTATCTGCTGTATGTCCTGCAGAAAATGTTGTTTTATTCTCAGTCTGACAGTGTGCTCTCTGCTGACATCTCTGGCCGAGAAAGGAAGTGTCCACAGCAGGAGAGGTTTTCTATGGGGATTTAAAGAAAACCGAGACATAGTTCCTGTCTCGGCCAGAGATGTCAGCAGAGAGCACTGTGTAAGACTGAAAACATTTCCTGCAGGACGTACAGCAGCTGATAAGTATGGGAAGACTTGAGATTTTTTAATAGAAGTAAATTACAAATCTATATAACTTTCTGACACCAGTTGATTTGAAAGAAAAAGATTTTCGCTGGACAACCCCCTTTAAGTTCAGGTAAGCAATGAGATTGTAACAGAACGTCAGCTGTGAGGTGCACACAGGACATGTAGATGTGTGATGTGAGTATGATGTGTGATTGTCGGGCAGCAGGTGAGACTCTTAGAAGGATACGAAGAATAGATACAAATAGTATATTAGAAAGCTGATGGTCTAACAATAGTACAAGGTCCTGCAGAGATGACTGAGCAGAAGGCCTGACAGCTGAGGCTGCACTACAGCACACAGGAGACCTGGATGGAGGGGATCTGCTGCTGCACAGGACTATT
The DNA here is from genome assembly GCF_027789765.1 of Dendropsophus ebraccatus. Taxonomy (NCBI): domain Eukaryota; kingdom Metazoa; phylum Chordata; class Amphibia; order Anura; family Hylidae; genus Dendropsophus; species Dendropsophus ebraccatus. The sequence continues at coordinate 205,172,648 of NC_091455.1, forward strand.
CAGGTGACACACTGTTACACTGGGCCCTGTGCCAGACATCTGCTGTGAGAAAGACTGTGTGACGGTATATGTCAGTGATATCACAGGAGGAATGCAGCAGCTGGAAGTATATTGTATCACCGAGATACCAATGTCAATAACAGAAGATACAGTATTGTAATACTGAGAAGAGGCTGATTAGCAGACAGTGTAGTAGTTATATCCTTGTATATAGGAGCAGTATTATAGTAGTTATATTCTTGTATATAGGGAGCAGTATTATAGTAGTTATAGTATTGTATATAGGAGCAGTATTATAGTAGTTATATTCTTGTATATAGGGGACAGTATTATAGTAGTTATATTCTTGTATATAGGAGCAGTATTATAGTAGTTATATTCCTGTATATAGGGAGCAGTATTATAGTAGTTATAGTCTTGTATATAGGAGCAGTATTATAGTAGTTATATTCCTGTATATAGGGAGCAGTATTATAGTAGTTATATTCCTGTATATAGGAGCAGTATTATAGTAGTTATATTCCTGTATATAGGGAGCAGTATTATAGTAGTTATATTCCTGTATATAGGAGCAGTATTATAGTAGTTATATTCCTGTATATAGGGAGCAGTATTATAGTAGTTATAGTCTTGTATATAGGAGCAGTATTATAGTAGTTATACTCCTGTATATAGGCGCAGTATTATAGTAGTTATATTCCTGTATATAGGAGCAGTATTATAGTAGTTATATTCCTGTATATAGGAGCAGTATTATAGTAGTTATTTTTTTGTATATAGGAGCAGTATTATAGTAGTTATATTCCTGTATATAGGGGGCAGTATTATAGTAGTTATATTCTTGTATATAGGAGGCAGTATTATAGTAGTTATATTCTTGTATATAGGAGCAGTATTATAGTAGTTATTTTTTTGTATATAGGAGCAGTATTATAGTAGTTATATTCCTGTATATAGGAGGTAGTATTATAGTAGTTATATTCCTGTATATAGGAGCAGTATTATAGTAGTTATATTCCTGTATATAGGAGCAGTATTATAGTAGTTATATTCTTGTATATAGGAGCAGTATTATAGTAGTTATATTATAGTGGAAAGCCAATATTCTGCTGGCCATGTCCCCTGGCATCTGCTTATAACCTGTGAGTCACTTCCATTATATATTTACGGCATGATATTGAACGATTCAGGTGTAACATTTCTTTCACTATACAGTTCGATAACTTATTGCAATGGATCTTTAGTCGTGAGACTCGCCGTATCCCTCTACCTACAGGAATGTGTTTGCATCCCCTAGAGAACACTTTCATCGGATTTACGCTCCCCTCCCCCACACCACTCACCCGCTGATTCATCTAACGCCCGTCAATATCCCACAGAAGATGAAATCCTAAATCACAGCGCGGGTTGCTGACATTTTGCGAGATGCATGACTAATGCCACTTGATTCTACTTCCAATATAATTGTGTGTAGTGGCGGGGGGTCGACACTTGTAAGGCAGCATACACAAACAACCTGCGTCACATCCAGCCGACCGCCATCGCTTATGCTTTATTATGGGATCATTGGCTTCAAAGAGATGTCAGCTATAATAACCATTGAGATAATCATAAAATATGGCGCCTCCCGGCGGGTGGTGAGAGTTGAAGGCGATCTGCATCAGGGGTGTATGGACTCTCATCTCTATGGCGCCATTATTTTCCATAATGTTTTACAAGATGGTGACAATAAGATGCTCAGACAATTCTCATCATCTCGCCTTTCTATCATTCTGGATCCAGAACTTGGGACATGGACCTCATGTGGCCCTATAGAGAATATACAAGAAAAGCTTACAATACCTGATCTGTCCGGGTGTCATTGCTGAAGAATTCACAGGCGACTATATAGGATGGAGAGGTCTCGGACCAGCCCTCGCTTGTGCAGTATTTGGAGACGTTTCCTGAAAAACACAAAGATATAAGAAAATGTAAGTTATAAGTCCTGTAAAGATAGGACCACGTGCAGGGCTGTATTTACCACTAGGCACCGGTGGTCCACTACCAAGGGTGGCACCCTGCAGAGGATGGCACCTGCAAAGAATTAAATTCTTTTTTTTTTTTTACCCCCTACCTGCCGCCCACCACAAAGGGCCGTGGTAGGGGTGAGAAGGGGAGGTCTGTAGGGATGCTTGCTGGCCTGGGGTTTAGTGAGCGCTAGAAGTGAAGTTGGGGGTGGAGGGGTGTGCAGTCACTCTCAGGATATATGGATGGCTTATGGGAGGAAATCCTAGGTAGAGGGGTTGTGGCCGCAAGGGGGCGGAGCCAATGTCGAATGCGAGGGATGTGGTAGTGTGTGTGGGTGGACCATGTGTATTTTCATCTTCAATTAAACTGGCTAGAGGTAGTATGCATGAAGAATAGACTAGTCACTGTGTACATACATTATTATATCTTGGCCAGTGTCCGCTCTTATATCTGGGACGGTGTCCGCTCTTATATCTGGGACAGTGTCCACTCTTATATCTGGGCCGGTGTCCGCTCTTATATCTGGCCCGGTGTCCAGTCTTATATCTGGGCCGCTGTCCGCTCTTATATCTGGGCCGGTGTCCGCTCTTATATCTGGGCCGGTGTCCGCTCTTATACCTGGGCCGGTGTCCGCTCTTATATCTGGGCTGGTGTCTGCTCTTATATCTGGCCCGGTGTCCGCTCTTATATCTGGGCCGGTGTCCGCTCTTATACCTGGGCCGGTGTCCGCTCTTATATCTGGGCCGCTGTCCGCTCTTATATCTGGGCCGGTGTCCGCTCTTATATCTGGGTCGGTGTCCGCTCTTATATCTGGGCCGGTGTCCGCTCTTATATCTGGGCCGGTTTCCGCTCTTATACCTGGGCCGGTGTCCGCTCTTATATCTGGGCTGGTATCCAGTCTTATATCTGGGCCGGTGTCCACTCATTTATATGGGCCTGTGTTCGCTCTTATATCTGGGCCGGAGTCCGCTCTTATATCTGGGCTGGTGTATGCTCTTATATCTGTGCCGGTATCCAGTCTTATATCTGGGCCGGTGTCTGCTCTTATATCTGGGCCGGTGTCCGCTCTTATATCTGGGCTGGTGTCTGCTCTTATATCTGGGCCGGTATCCAGTCTTATATCTGGGCAGGTGTCTGCTCTTATATCTGGGCCGGTGTCCGCTCTTATATCTGGGCCGGTGTCCGCTCTTATATCTGGGTCGGTGTCCGCTCTTATATCTGGGCAGGTGTCTGCTCTTATATCTGGGCCGGTGTCCGCTCTTATATCTGGGTCGGTGTCCGCTCTTATATCTGGGTCGGTGTCCGCTCTTATATCTGGGCCGGTGTCCGCTCTTATACCTGGGCCGGTGTCCGCTCTTATATCTGGGCTGGTATCCAGTCTTATATCTGGGCCGGTGTCCACTCATTTATATGGGCCTGTGTTCGCTCTTATATCTGGGCCGGAGTCCGCTCTTATATCTGGGCTGGTGTATGCTCTTATATCTGTGCCGGTATCCAGTCTTATATCTGGGCCGGTGTCTGCTCTTATATCTGGGCCAGTGTCCGCTCTTATATCTGGGCTGGTGTCTGCTCTTATATCTGGGCCGGTATCCAGTCTTATATCTGGGCAGGTGTCTGCTCTTATATCTGGGTCGGTGTCCGCTCTTATATCTGGGCCGGTGTCCGCTCTTATATCTGGGCCGGTGTCCGCTCTTATACCTGGGCCGGTGTCCGCTCTTATATCTGGGTTGGTATCCAGTCTTATATCTGGGCAGGTGTCTGCTCTTATATCTGGGCCGGTGTCCGCTCTTATATCTGGGCCGGTGTCCGCTCTTATATCTGGGTCGGTGTCCGCTCTTATATCTGGGCAGGTGTCTGCTCTTATATCTGGGCCGGTGTCCGCTCTTATATCTGGGCCGGTATCCAGTCTTATATCTGGGCCGGTGTCCGCTCTTATATCTGGGCCGGTGTCTGCTCTTATATCTGGGCCGGTGTCCGCTCTTATATCTGGGCCGGTGTCCGCTCTTATATCTGGGCCGGTGTCCGCTCTTATATCTGGGCCGGTGTCCGCTCTTATATCTGGGCCGGAGTCCGCTCTTATATCTGGGCTGGTGTCTGCTCTTATATCTGGGCCGGTGTCCGCTCTTATATCTGGGCCGGTGTCCGCTCTTATATCTGGGTCGGTGTCCGCTCTTATATCTGGGCCGGTGTCCGCTCTTATATCTGGGCCGGTGTCCGCTCTTATATCTGGGTCGGTGTCTGCTCTTATATCTGGGCCGGTGTCCGCTCTTATATCTGGGCCGGTGTCCGCTCTTATATCTGGGTCGGTGTCCGCTCTTATATCTGGGCCGGTGTCCGCTCTTATATCTGGGCCGGTGTCCGCTCTTATACCTGGGCCGGTGTCCGCTCTTATATCTGGGCTGGTATCCAGTCTTATATCTGGGCCGGTGTCCACTCATTTATATGGGCCTGTGTTCGCTCTTATATCTGGGCCGGAGTCCGCTCTTATATCTGGGCTGGTGTATGCTCTTATATCTGTGCCGGTATCCAGTCTTATATCTGGGCCGGTGTCTGCTCTTATATCTGGGCCGGTGTCCGCTCTTATATCTGGGCTGGTGTCTGCTCTTATATCTGGGCCGGTATCCAGTCTTATATCTGGGCAGGTGTCTGCTCTTATATCTGGGCCGGTGTCCGCTCTTATATCTGGGCCGGTGTCCGCTCTTATATCTGGGTCGGTGTCCGCTCTTATATCTGGGCCGGTGTCCGCTCTTATATCTGGGCCGGTGTCCGCTCTTATACCTGGGCCGGTATCCGCTCTTATATCTGGGCTGGTATCCAGTCTTATATCTGGGCCGGTGTCCACTCATTTATATGGGCCTGTGTTCGCTCTTATATCTGGGCCGGAGTCCGCTCTTATATCTGGGCTGGTGTATGCTCTTATATCTGGGCCGGTATCCAGTCTTATATCTGGGCCGGTGTCTGCTCTTATATCTGGCCCGGTGTCCGCTCTTATATCTGGGCCGGTGTCCGCTCTTATATCTGGGCCGGTGTTCGCTCTTATATCTGGCCCGGTGTCCGCTCTTATATATGGGCCGGTGTCCGCTCTTATATCTGGGCCGGAGTCCGCTCTTATATCTGGGCTGGTGTCTGCTCTTATATCTGGGTCGGTGTCTGCTCTTATATCTGGGCCGGTATCCAGTCTTATATCTGGGCCGGTGTCCGCTCTTATATATGGGCCGGTGTCCGCTCTTATATCTGGGTCGGTGTCCGCTCTTATATCTGGCCCGGTGTCCGCTTTTATATCTGGGCTGGTATCCAGTCTTATATCTGGGCCGGTGTCCGCTCTTATATATGGGCCGGAGTCCGCTCTTATATCTGGGCTGGTGTCTGCTCTTATATCTGGGTCGGTGTCCGCTCTTTTATCTGGGTCGGTGTCCGCTCTTATATATGGGCATGTGTCCGCTCTTATATCTGGGCCGGTGTCCGCTCTTATATCTGGCCCGGAGTCCGCTCTTATATATGGGCCGGTGTCCGCTCTTATATATGGGCATGTGTCCGCTCTTATATCTGGCCCGGAGTCCGCTCTTATATATGGGCTGGTGTCCGCTCTTATATCTGGGCCAGTATCCGGTCTTATATCTGGGCAGGTGTCTGCCCTTATATCTGGGCCGGTATCCGGTCTTATATCTGGGCCGGTATCCGGTCTTATATCTGGGCCAGTATCTGGTCTTATATCTGGGCCAGTATCTGGTCTTATATCTGGGCCAGTATCCAGTCTTTTATCTGGGCCATTGTCCGCCCGTACATCTGGGCTGTTGTCTGCCCTTATATCTGGGCCGTTCTCTTATATCTGGGCCGTCGTCTGCCCTTTTATCTGGGCCGTTTCCTATATCTGGGCCACTGTCCGCCCTTATATCTGTTCTCTTATATCTAGGCCAGTGTTTCTCGCTGAGGTTGAAGCTCAGGAATAAAGTTATTATTTTCGGGACTCGTTCTCGGTAATTGGCGTCTGGACGGGACTCGGTGAATCACAGAAACGCTTTGACCTTTGGGCGTTTTGTCAGTGAGGCCCGCGGAGCGAGAATGTTAAGTAGCGGCTCTTTGAAGACTGATTAAATGCTGAAAGTCTTATTTCCAATAGAGATTTGTATAAATTTGGCGCGAGCCGTGATTTCTGTTCTATTTGCAGAATGGAACAAGTTCTTGCAGGTGCAGAAGTTTTATGTTGGCGACTTCTTGCCAAACAACAATGTATCTAGTGACCGTGATACACCGGGGGCGGAGGGGGGTCAGCAACTCAATTAGCTGCGTATAAAGAATGACGATACTGCAGACTCTCACTGTGATACACCCTCTAAAATGTATCTAAGTGTATCTGAGCCTAACATGTATTACTGTTTGCTAAGCAATGTATCTAATCCCATCATGTTTGAGACTTACTTCCTAAGTTATGTATCTAAGTCTATCCTGCATTATACCACCCATTAAAGGGGTGCTCTGGCAAAAAAAAAAAAACACATTCTCTGGAGTACCCCTTTAAGCAGTCATTTGCACCCCTATTGTGTACAATACCATCAGCAGAACATCTATATCTAAGCCTGTCATGTGTGATACAGACTGCTTAGCCAGTGTATGTACACCTATTATATGTGATACTGTCTGAGCTATGTATCTAAGCCTGTCATGTGTGATACAGACTGCTTAGCCAGTGTATGTACACCTATTATATGTGATACTGTCTGAGCTATGTATCTAAGCCTATCATGTGTGTACTTACTGCTAACCTGTTCTGTCTACTTCTTTAATATATGTTACTGCCTGCTGTGCTGGTGTATCTAATCCTATCATGTGTGATACTGTCAGCTAAGCTCTGTATTGTATGCTACTTGTATTTGCTTTTATGCCTCTGTATCTAATTCATGTAATAGTGCCAATTTAGATGCTGTATCTAATCTTATCATGGGTGATACTGTCTGCTAAAGCTGCTGTATTTAATCTTATCATGTCTGATACTGCCGAGCCTGTGTATCTAAGCTTACTGTGTCTTAGACTGTCTGCCCATGTGTGGCACCGTTTGCTGCTCTTCTGTATCTAATCTATGTTTGATACTGCCTGCAGAGTTGGCATAGCTAATCCTTTCCTATGTGATACGGTCTGTTGAGTCTGGGTATCTAAACCTATCATGTGTGATACTTTCTATAAAGTCCATTTATCCTGTTATAAACCCACAGAGGAGTGCACATCACTATATCGCCATCCTGTCATCTGCATGGCGGTCTATCTAGATCACTCTGCACTCGTGTCACCCCCACATTTATACATCAGTGCACCCCCATCATGTATTGTAACAGGGCTGCGGTTATCTGCATGGCGGTCTATCTAGATCACTCTGCACTCGTGTCACCCCCACCATTTACACATAACCTATCAGTACAGGCTCTGCAGATGTAAACCCCATAACCTGTATATAAGAGCAGGAATACAGAGAGCAGCGGTTACAGCCCAGACTCCAGCCTCAGGAACGCTGTGTAAAAGTGAAAGGACGGGGAAAACGCCTGTTCACTGGTTGGTCGCATGTTTTGCACAGTGCTAAAAATTTATCATAGCAATGTATCTGAATGGCCACACAATTAATGGTATCTCCTTTGCGGCTGCGGGCGAGCAAAGAACTGCAGATATTAAAGGACCTTTAAATTAAATTATTTTATATTAAAGGACCAAGTTGGGCACAGTAAACCACTTACGTTTTTTTCACTACTTCGGAGTGCCGCAGTGTTTCTAATATTATCTATCTATCTATCTATCTATCTATCTATCTATCTATCTATCTATCTATCTATCTATCTATCTCCTATCTATCTATCTATTATCTATCTATCTATTTATCTATCTATCTATCTCCTATCTATCTATCTATCTATCTATCTATCTATCTATCTATCTCCTATCTATCTATCTCCTATCTATCTATCTCCTATCTATCTATCTATCTATCTATCTATCTATCTATCTATCTCCTATCTATCTATCTATCTATCTATCTCCTATCTATCTATCTCCTATCTATCTATCTATCTATCTATCTATCTATCTATCTATCTATCAGCAGAAAGTCCGCGGCACACTAGGATCCAGTGAGAAAACAAACGTGATTTATTAAATCATAATGCAGCAATCCAGACGCATGGATTGCTGCATTATGATTTAATAAATCACGTTTGTTTTCTCACTGGATCCTAGTGTGCCGCGGACTTTCTGCTGATATTTACGTCGGTCCATGGTCAGGACTTGGACCGCAGGCACCTGCAATCGTTTTTAAGCAGTGCTGCTCAGTTTTCTCTTTTTCTATCTATCTATCTATCTATCTATCTATCTATCTCCTATCTATCTATCTATCTATCTATCTATCTATCTATCTATCTCCTATCTATCTATCTATCTATCTAGTAAAATATCTCAAAATATCTATCTCATATATCTATCTATCTATCTCCTATCTATCTATCTATCTATCTATCTATCTATCTCCTATCTATCTATCTATCTATCTATCTATCTATCTCCTATCTATCTATCTATCTATCTATCTCCTATCTATCTATCTATCTATCTATCTCCTATCTATCTATCTATCTATCTATCTATCTATCTATCTATCTATCTATCTATCTATCTCCTATCTATCTATCTATCATCTATCTATCTCCTATCTATCTATCTATCTATCTATCTATCTATCTATCTCCTATCTATCTATCTATCTATCTATCTATCTATCTATCTATCTATCTATCTCTTACAGTAACACACGTCATCCATACAGTATATGAAGGTCACGTTCGGCCCCCTCTCAATTCTTTTTCACATCCGCCATTCCTGCGTCAGACTTTTGTTCGTCCCGGTACTTTCTGTAAGTCTTTTGTGTCGGGGACCTTTAAAGCCCGATAAGTCTCAAGTCGTGAAATTTACAAATGTAAATCTAGATAAGGACTGTATAATGCTCCTTTATTGTCGGCTTGAAGGTTAGTGGCCCTAAGAGGTAAGATTTTTTTCCAAACTTGATAACGACTTTAACAAACCTCCTTATGAATAGCTAAACTGACCCAGCACACCTCTGTATTACACAGGCCGCTCATTGATTAAATGTGACCCATGCAATACTTGGTTTCACCTGTGGTGGTGCTGTGGGGGAATTGAACACTCACTTCCTGGTTCTCCTACCGATCACTAAGGAGCCAGTGTATAGTCCGGAGCAGACAACTGCAAGTTCCCTCTAACTGTGTGAATGTCTGTCTAGTCCGGAAGTGAGAGGACGGAGCTGTAGGTTCTCATGCGGGTTTAATATGGCGGTGATGTCATCTTTAAAATCATTGTTGGTCACAGACCAAGTTATCAAGTGTCGCTGCTTAAACCCCTGAAGACAATTCCAGAACTCACCAGGGATTTAGTCTCAGGATTTCCAGCCATTGTTTTATAGATTTCATCGTGAATGTCAAACTTAAGTGAGGGTTAAGGGAACAAAAATGTATGTAAATGGCCATGCGGCATATTCATCAGCGTCTCCCGCTGAATGTCACGTAGCAGCTCCAAGAACGGCCAGAAAATATTCAAACTGATCTAAACATGATCTCTAATTTTCATCTAAATGAAGGTTCTGATCACGAGGAAGAAACCAGAAAATCACTAGTAATAAATGTCCCTCATACTGATGGATGTAGGAAGGTGACTACCAGAGCCATGACTCCCTATGGCAGGATTACCAAAGGCCGCCTTAAAGGAATCGTCTACTTCCCGATGACTCAACAAGGTTGGATCCATGAGAATGGAGCCTGGTATTTTTGGGACAAATTCCTTAAGAGGATCGAAACATTTTGAACATTCTTCCAGTCAATGGCTTTAAAGAAACACTATTGATATCGAAGACAACTTTTCTCCTCCTTGAATAGCCCCTATTCTAAAGCTAAAGCTTTAGCTGTCCAGGCATGATGGGAATTGTAGTTTTGCAACAGCTGGAGGGCCGAAGGTTCCCCATGCCTTTTTTAAAGTAATCTTATATTTGCCCATCAAAGTCTACTGTAGGAGATCCAATGGGCCAGTTGGGTTCTTCTCCTTCACCGGAGACCCACAGCTGTTGTGATCAGATGATCTACCAGTCAGCGACCATACAGAGAGTGGTTGACTTCATGCAACAACCCTTCCAAGAGGCATGATGGGAAGAAGACCTCACTCCTACCTTGCTCTTTGATTTCGACCTTGGCCTCCATGTCTTGCAACGTCAGAAGCTGGCCACATTAGATAAGTGTTGTCAAAACGTTTATTTGGCCAGCAGCTACTGCCCCCCCCCCCCCATTTCCTGCTTGGTTAGGGTAAAACACCTCTGCCACTGGCTTCTTTTGTGAGAACCAAAGGGATTGGGCAGCTAAGGGCCCTATTCCACGGGCCAAGCAGGACCTGATCAACGGCGTAAACGAGCGCCGATCTGCTAGATGGTCACTCGTTTACTGGGCCTATTCCATGGCCCCGATGATCGTGAAACAAGGGCTGCAGGGTCATCGTTACCTATGTCCTTGCAGCCCTTGTTTCATACATTACCTGTCCGGGCTGCAGGTCTTCATCTTCGGATCCCGCGCGGCAGCATCGGCTTTGGAGCGGGGCTGTCTGAACTGACAGACCACTCAGCCAATCAGAAGCCGATGCTGCCACGCGGGATCGGAAGATGAAGACCTGCAGCCTGGACAGGTAATGTATGGTTCTGCTGAAATCGTCGGTCGCCGCACCCGCTATTCAACCGTAGCGATGCGCTGGTGGCAAACAACGATTTTAGGTCTGAACCTAAATGAACGATCAGCCAATGACACAATCTCTCTATTCCACGGAGCGTAAATTATCGTTCCTGTGGAATAGGCCCCTAAGACCCAACATTCCCAACCCTTGTGTCCTTCAACATCTGCCATCAGGGAAAGTTGGGAGGCCCCATACACATTAGATCCATAGTATCCATAGTGTCAACTTTAGATCTTCACTGTACTTTTCCTGGTCTCTGACCACCTTTCTGGCATGGACTTGTCTATCCTGATCCTCACTATTGCTCCTGCCAGATTGGTAGCTATCACAGGTGTGGGCTGTGAGGATCCTCTTGTTGCCCGCTCCAATTTCGACCTTCTCTGGCAACGTCACATGAGATAGCCACTGGCCAAACGTTCGTTCATGATCCCCATTTCTGTTCTTATTGGGTAAAGCTGCTACCATACTCCTCTGGTCACGGCTTCTTTTCCCGAGAACTGAAGGATCAGGCAGCTAAAGTCCAGCATTCCAGAAAGCTGCGCGAAACTCTATCCGGCCGCATGACAACCCCCACTGGGGCGGTAAATTATCCCGATTATGTAACTATCAGAGCTGCGGTTGTATTATTATGTAACCAGGGAGACTGTTCCATTCTGAGGTCTAAAGATCATTAATCAGATACGGCAGTCGATGCTACTCAATAAATTGCGCTTTATTACTCATCGGCAGTCACATAGTACGACCTGGCCGTGATGATGGAAAGAGACCCGCACAGCGATGAGCCATGGAGATGCTATGTGAAATTATTAGCTCGCTGCAAGCTTTTTGCAGACGGACTCCGGGGAGTTCAAAGCTTTTAATTTTCAAGGCAAAAAAAAAACAAGACTCCCAAAAGAGGCAGCAAGATGGTCTGCGTGCTCACAGCTCTGCACAACCACCCAGCCCATAGGTACCAGGCTGATTATATCCCCTCCGCTGACCTCTAAATCCAACGCCGCTCAATGGCACGCGTGATGCCTGTACAATCTGACGACTTAGCTGTGAAGACTGAATCTATCAGGACGCAAAGTCCGCCGCTGGTTTTTTAAAATGGATTTTAGAGGATATGGGATTATTCTGTTTTCTGAGTGTGATGGAGCAAGGTGAAGGGGACCCAACATTAAGATTCTGAGGTCTTCAAGGGGTGATGATGGGGAGGCCGCTATGGATGTAACCATAGCTATTGAAGCAGTTGTTCACCAATTTTTTTTTTGTCTTTTAAATCAACTGGTGCCAGAAAGTGCCAGAGATTTGTAATATATTTCTATTAAGAAATCTTGAGTCTTCAGCTGCTGTATGCCCTGCAAGAAGTAGTGTATTCTTCAGTCTGACACAGTGCTCTTTGCTGCCATCACTGTCCATGTCAGGAACTGTAAAGACCAGCAGCAAATCCTAATAGAAAACCTCTCCTGCTCTCCCGACTGGAAAGAATACATGGCTTCCTGCAGGACATAAGCAGCTGATAAGTACTGGAAGACTTGAGATTTTTTAATGGAAGTAAATTACAAATCACTTGCACCAGTGGAAAGAATTATTTTTTTTTGTAAACAACCCCTTTAACCTCTAGATGAACCTGGGCGTACCCGTATGTCCTGGGCCGCCTAGGGAACTTCAGAGCGCTGCCGCGTGGGTATTAGCGGGGATGGTCCGATTGCCGTGCCCGCTAATTAAGTTTTTCAGATGCAGCTGTCAAAGTTGACAGCTGCATCTGAATCCTTCTTGCAGCCTTATCCCTGGTGTCTAGTGGGGGGATCGCCCACCCACCCCCACGACGTTGTTGTAGAGGAGTGATCCCCGTGTCCCCTAACTGGCCGCGGTGTGCGCCATAATGGCGCTGATCCCGGCTCGGCACTCGATTGCCTTCGGCTGCAGCAACCGAAAGCAATCAAGTACCAATCTCATTGATTTATGGAGTATAACTATACTGCATAGATCTCAATAAGAGATCAGTGTGCAATTACTAGAAGTCCCCCAGGGGGAATAACCCTAACCCCAGGGGGAATAACCCTAAGCCCAGGGGAAACAACCCTAAGCCCAGGGGAAACAACCCTAAGCCCAGGGGAAACAACCCTAACCCCAGGGGAAACAACCCTAACCCCAGGGGAAACAACCCTAACCCCAGGGGAAACAACCCTAACCCCAGGGGGGAATAACCCTAACCCCAGGGGGGAATAACCCTAAGCCCAGGGGAAACAACCCTAACCCCAGGGGAAACAACCCTAAGCCCAGGGGAAACAACCCTAACCCCAGGGGAAACAACCCTAACCCCAGGGGAAACAACCCTAACCCCAGGGGAAACAACCCTAACCCCAGGGGGGAATAACCCTAACCCCAGGGGGGAATAACCCTAAGCCCAGGGGAAACAACCCTAACCCCAGGGGGGAATAACCCTAACCCCAGGGGGGAATAACCCTAAGCCCAGGGGGGCTTCTAGTATAAGTGTAAAAAAGTGTTGTTATTGGTAAAAAGCCCCCTCCCCTAATAAAAGTCTGAATCACCCCCCTTTCCCCATGTTATAAATATAAATAAATAAATATGTTTGCTATCGCCACGTGCATAATCGCCCAAAATATTAATTAATCCCATTCCTGATCACGCACGGTTAATGGTGTCAGCGCAAAAAAATCCCAAAGTGCAAAATTGCGCATTTTTGGTCGGATCAAATTCAGTAAAATTGTAATAAAAAGCGATCAAAAAGTCATATATGTGCAATCAAGGTACCGATAGAAAGAACACATCATGGCGCAAAAAATGACACCTCACACAGCCCCATAGACCAAAGGATAAAAACGCTATAAGCCTGGGAACGGAGCGATTTTAAGGAACATATTTTTGTTAACAATGGTTTGAATTTTTTACAGGCCATCAGATAAAAGAAAAGTTATACATGTTATATATCGTTGTAATCGTAACGACTTGAGGAACATGCATAACAAGTCAGTTTTACCCCAGGGCGAAAAGTGTAAAAAATAAATAAAAAAGTGTGTTTTTTTTCAATTTCACCACACATTTAATTTTTTTTCTGCTTTTGCAGTTTACTTTATGAAAAAATTCAGCCTTTCATTGCAAAGTACAGTTAGTGGAGCAAGTGCTATGGCCTTTTAAGCACAAGGAGGAAAGAACGAAAACGCAAAAATTTTAACTGGCCCGGTCCTCTAAGGGTTAACAGTCCGCCAGGAAACAGCAATCGCTGGCAATAGTAGTGATTTTTTGGGACTATACAGTAATGTTGATAGTGAATGCTTAGTATAGACCAATATCTGATAAATAGGGCCTTTACTTATGGCATTAGTAGAATGAAGAGTCTGCAGCACCTAAATGGGACCCAGCTGCAGTACCAGGCATGGCCACAACTGAATGAATAGCGCTGTGCCACAAAAGAAAAGGAGGTGCTGTGACTTGCAGGCCACAACTAAACGTAAAGGAAACATAAAGTTTTTTTTTATGTTTAATTCAATATTATACATATGGCCACTAGGTGTCTCCCTTCCTGTAAAACTGCTCCCTCGTGACTATTTAGTCTTTTCTCTGTTCAACAAAAAAAAAAGAGACCAAACACAGGAAGTCCCAGTCCTTTGCACACTCACAGCTGTGACTTGGTATTTATTGTCAGCCATTACTGAGTACAAGTCTTCACTGTGCATAGGTTTGCTTGCATTGTATGGTCAGCTCTCCTGTCACATAGCAGCAAAAACTCTGTACTGACAAATTGACATTATACTGAGTGAACTGTTACATAATGGTGCGTTTACACGAAACGATAATTGGCCCGATCGTACGTTTAACGATGTCGGAGTAACGATTTTTTTTTCATAACGATCAGCGTTTAGACGGTACAATAAATCGTACGGAAAAATCGTTTTGCGATCGTTTCGCGATCGCGCGCCCTCCGCTCACAGCCCGGCCCCCCACTCATCCGCAGCCCGGCCCCACGGTCAACCGCAGCCCCCTGCGCCGCCCCGATCGCCACCCCCGCCGCTCTGATCGCCACCCCCGCCGCCCCGATCGCCGCCGCCGCTCTGATTGCCACCCCCGCCGCCCCGATCGCCAAACCCCGCCACCCCAATCGCCACCCCCGCCGCTCTGATTGCCACCCCCGCCGCTCCGATCGCCCCAGCCGCCCTGGCCGCGAGCATACGTTACCTGCTCCGTGTAGCAGTCTTCAAAATCCCCGACTCCCCTCTTCAGTGCACTGATTGGCTGAAGAGGGGAGCCGAGAATTTAAAACGGCTCCTCTTCAGCCAATCAGTGCTGCCGGAGCGGCGGCGGTGGCAATCAGAGCGGCGGCGGGGGTGGCAATCGGGGCGGCAGGGGTGGCGATCTGAGCGGCAGCGGGGGTGGCGGTCAGAGCGGCGGTGGGGGTGGCGATCGAGTCGGCACAGGGGGCTGCGGATGAGCGGGGGGCCGGGCTGTAAGCGGGGGGCCGGGCGGCGGACAGTTGGACTTTCGCGCGACCACTGTTTACACGGAATGATCGACAAATTTTTTGCGAACGACGAACGACGATTTGATAACATGTTGAAAGATCAAAATGAACGTTTCTCGTTCATCGTTTGATCGTTCGCTGCGTTTACACGTACGAATATCGTTCGAATTCGATCCTTATCGCGCAAATTGGCACGGTAATCGTTACGTGTAAACGCACCTTAACAAAGATCACTGTCTCCCGGTAAATTGCAGAGCTGATAATAGAATTAGTAAAAGTCAATAATATAATTAGCCTCAGTTAACTGCCCTCAGCTGATATACAACCTGGATAATGAACAGGCATCTCCCCTTGTGTCAGTGTGCAATGATAGGGACTTCCTATGTTTGGTCTCTTTTTTTAAACAGAGAAAAAATAAAATATCAGCACAAAGAAGGCATGAACCACAGCTTGGCCGTATGTATAACTATTTAAGCATAGAAAACTTGAAAAACAAAACAAAACACATATACTGCTAAACTGCTTGTGATTATAACCCCTGTTGATTTCTTAAAAAAAGAAAGAAAAAGAAAGTTGTAACAGGTACACTTTAAGTCACACTTATTACCACTAACCCACCTCTTATTGTTAGGCTTTTTTTGCAGAAATCAATAGTCCAGGCGATTTTAAGAAACTTTGTAATTGGGTTTATTAGCCAAATCTGCCATTATCTGCATGTAAAAAGCCTTTTCCCAGGTCCCCCCCCCCTTCCTCTTTTTCATCCACTCTGAAAAATCTGAAAATTGTGACTTGTTGCAGGAGACGTACCCTGTCTGCTCTAGGGAGAGGGGAGGGGGGAGGAGGGAGGAGGGAGTTAGCCGGCAGCAGAAACAGATAACAGTGGATTACAGGCACGGAGCTGGGTGACAGCTGTAATCTGAACTCAGACAGGTCACTGGTGATGGTCAGAAGAGATAACGGGTGAGGGATTTGTAGATTAACTCTTTGTTGTCCTGTTTTGGTCTTTTCTTTAGCTCTCTCCATAGGAGAACAATGAAGACAGGGGGGAGAGCTTCAAACTGCTTTTTCATGATAAAAATGCATTTTTCGGATAATAAACCCAATTACAAAGTTTCTTAAAATCGCCTGGACTATTGATTTCTGCAAAAAAAAATTCACGACAATGACACTTTAACTTCGCCCCTTACCGTTAAGACATGTAAAAAATAATGAAAACAAAGTGGTGGACAAAAGCTAGAAATACTAGCAAAAAGGTATTTATTGAGGTGCTTTAAACTATGTACAGTGAAAATTTCCCAAATGGGAAACCGGAAAATACATAGGGCGTCCCCCTTGCCCAACGGAGCCAAATCCCTGCACTAAGGTGGAGCTGTTCCCACCTGTCCAGGTCATGTGAAGGTGAGACTTCAGCAAGTAATCTAATGGATCAGTAATAGGTCTGTTATTTCTCTACCGGATCAGTGATAGGTCTGTTATTTCTCTACTGGGTCGGTGATGGAACCGTTAGTGTGCACTGTATGGTCATTGGTAGCTGTCAATGAGTCGGTTTATGCTTCATATCCAGAATGTCATCCGACGCGTTTCCCCCAACAGAGATAGCAATCTTCTGGGTTCATCAGGGATGATCTTGAATCAGAGGGGCCCGGTCACGGGTCACACAGCCATGGATAGAGCGTATTCTCATATGCGGAGCATAGGAAGTTCCTTTAGATAATGTAAATAATATAGTTGTGTAGATGTATTTTGGCTCCTAAGTAGAGCCAGGTCACTAATGATGATCATGCAGTGGAGCAGTCAAAAGATGGTAGATACTTGGAGGTCAGGGTGTCATGTCCCAGTGTAGCACGGATAATGTTAGTAGGGTTATGAAGACACACCTGGTCTGTTTTTCAGTTGTGTAGGAGATACCACAGGGTATTGATATCCAGTGAAGGCCCGAGACAGGTTGGTCTCCCTAGTAGTCCCGTTTGGAAGTTCAGGGTAGATATGAGGTAGTAGGAGTACACCGCTCCAGACGTCGGTCAGCGTCTCGCCTTACCGTTAAGCCCTATTACTATTAATCCCACCCCCATTCAGCCACACCCATTACCTCTAACTCCGCCCCTTCCTGTTAAGCCTCCCCTATTTTACCAACCCCACTCCCTTACTTTTAAGCTCCACCTGCTCCTAAACAAGTGGTATTAGCATAAAAAATTAAAATAACAAAATCAGTGGAAACCCTTATTTTGATAGAAAATTCAATGACAAACAGGTGGATAGTAGCAGATTTTTTTTTTTTTAAATCTATTTTTTTTTCTATACTTTGTATTGCCCCTCCTACTCCCCCTTTTTTTTATGTCAGCCTCATTGCTTCTGTCTTTGTATTTGCACGGCTCAGTCCCTGAATCCCAGGTGGACGCCGTCTGGCCGCCCTCTTAGGCGCAGAACTCTTTACTTCTGTATTATTTGTGCTGTCAGTGTTGTTTAGCTTCACCGCTGACATACAGTCAACCACAACCTTCCCTCTTCGTCTCCATCTCCCTCCTCTCCCCTCTCCTATGCGAAACACATTACAATTACACGGAGACTGCAATTGCCTGATTTATTTTATTTTTTTTTCCTTCAGTGACTTTGCCAAAGTAAAAGTTGTGAAAATGATTATGGAGCGGAGAGTTGTATGTAGGTCATTTTCTCAGAGATGAAGGAAAGCACCTGTCATGTTCTGGGGGATTGGCGTAAACGACTATTTTTTACACAGTGAATTATTAACAACATTGGGTTTGCAGAAAGAAAATTTTTTGAAAATTATAAAGGAATGTAGAATAAAAATTACATTTTTTTTAAACTATTTTTTTTTTTTTCACAGGTAGTATTAAGCTTGTTAGGAATAACCCTGTGATATCTGCCGCGGACGTCGCTGTCTGAGGATGTTCTTTCATCCGTCTCTGACATAGTAAGTGACAGATGAGTGACAACTACAACTACAAAGTTACTCGACAAAGATCCACGCGTTTCCTCGTGCTTTGAAACGTGGCACGTTGTACATCTATGAAGCTACAAAAAACTGAATTCTGGGATGGATTGAACTCGGATGAAGAAACAAAATTATGTGGAGACAGCGCTCACAAGGATCAACTCCACCACTTACTATTGATGGATTTACACCATGTACTGTCATGTCTGAATATTTCTGCTCAATGTTTTTTAACAGTGCCAGCTAAAGTCTCTAGTCTAGGGTCTGTATTAGTTTAGACGTCTGGTGTCTATTATTTTAGAGGGTCTGATTTGGGGTCTGGATGTGTTTAGGTATCAGGTCTGGGGTCTATATTAATTTAGGGGGTCTGGGGTCTGTATTTATGCAGGGGTCTGGTATCTGTGTCGCTTTAGAGGGTATGATTTGGGCTTTGGGGTCTGGGGTTCGTAGTAATTAAGGGGTCTGGGATCTATTAGTTTAGGGGTTTGGTCTGGGATCTGTATTAATTGGGGGGAGGGGGGGTCTGGGGTCTGTATTAGATTAAGGGCCCTATTCCACCGGACGATTATCTTTCAGATTATCGTTAAATCGTTCGAATCTGAACGATAATCGTTCGGTTGAAATGCAGTTAACGATTAACGACCGAACGAGAAATCGTTGATCGCTTTATAAGACCTGGACCTATTTTTATCGTTGCTCGTTCGCAAATCGTTCGCATTGAATAAGACATCGTTCGGTCATTCGCAATAGATACGAACGCAATAGCGAATAAATAGCGAAGAGAAACGATCGCAATTACGATCATAAGTAACGATTATCGTTCCATGGAAATGACCGAACGTTTTCAGGTCTTTCGCAATAGCGGTCGTTTGAGATCGTTAATCGTTAACGATTATGCAAACGATAATCGTCCAGTGGAATAGGGCCCTAAGGGTCTGGAGTGCAGGGGTCTGGTATCTGTATTACTTTAGGGGGTCTGATTTGGGGTCTGTATCCATTTAAGTATCTAGTTTAGGTGTCTAGTCTGGGGTCTGTGTTGGTTTAGGAGGTCTAGCCTAGGGTCTGTATTAGTTTAGGTGTCTAGTCTGGGGGTCTGTATTAGTTTAGGGGTCTGGGGTTTGTATCAGTACAAGGATATAAAATAGTTTGGGGGTCTGGGTCTGGGGTCTGTATTAGTGAAGAGGTCAGGTCTGCGATATTATTAGTTTAGGGGGTCTGGTCTGGGGTCTGTATTTAGTTTGGGGCTCTGGGGTCTGTATTAGTTTAGGGGTCTGGTCTGGGGTCTGTATTAGTTTAGGGGTCTGGTCTGGGGTCTGTATTAGTTTAGGGGGTCTGGTCTGGGGTCTGTATTAGTTTAGAGGTCAGGTCTGAGATGTGTTTTTGGGTGTCCCACTACGGGTGTTGCTATTAGTTCTACCCTTCGCAAAAGCTTGTACTTTTAAGTATCAGTGGTCATGCAGTAGTAACAAAGTTTCGCCACAAGATGTCATTATTGCAAGTATGTATGCTCAGTTATTGCACAGCTGTAGTACTCAAAGGGTTATTCTTTGTTTGTGTACCACATGGATCTGTACGCCAATGAGAGTTCTTTCTTCTATTCACCTATCATCTCTCTCTTTACTTTTCACATACACACTCCTCACCCACTCACAGCACACCTTACATGCGCTGTAGAAAGGAAGTCACATAGGTAGAGGAAGTGTGGGGTCTTTTGTCTGTAGACTCTGTGGAGGTAAGATGTTCCCTACAGTTTCTTCTCCAGTAACTTCAAATACTGTGCAGTGTTAAGCTTCCACTACAGAGGACAAGTCAATGATCATCTCAACCCACGCCGTGGACAAGGAGAGACACAGTGCAGGACAGTATCCATAGAAAGTAAAGGAACTGATCCGGATAGAGCAAAGTTCCTAGAAGCCTATGAACTCTATCTCACAGCGCAGGTGTAAGCAGGAAATCCTCAACATTCTGGTGGTGCAAAGATTAAAGAGTCAAAACGGGCATAAGTATTCTCTCTACTCTCAAGTATTCTTCTATTTCTACCTCTATTTCTACCTCCGAAGCACAGTACTACTTGGGTTGGGACTGTCTCGACAACCTCCTCTCTACTCTTCTGATCCTCTCTTTTACTTCTCATCACACAACTCAGTCGGCATGACTGTATCACTCACTCTACTCTCATTGCAGATCAGGATGCGAAAGTATTAAGTAACTTATCAAGTGTAAGGTATTATATCAAGCCAAAGCTGTATGATCTACTGCCTACTTCAAGTATCTTCAGCGTAAACAAGATTATACTTATGCTAAAGAGACTCTGTGATTCCTCGTCAAGCACCTACACAGTACACACAAACTCCTTGGGTCATCTCCCCTTTCTGTGGGTGGCAGTACCAATAGTCCGGATGGGTCACTACTCCACTCCGGACCACCGTGATAAGTACCCAAGGGACCCCGCAACAACCTGGAAGGTCACTGACCACAGGGAAACAAGGTATAGCCGGACCATTAAAATAAAATCACGTGTGCCATCATATGTGTGTGCCCAACCGGCACTGGCGTCACGAAAACTACCATCATTGGACTAGGCTATATCTCGGCCAACTACCATAGAACTGGCATCACACCTAACCATCTGGCAAGTGACTGGCAGTACCTCCTCCACACTGCGGGTGGTCACCACCTATTAGTTTAGGGGGTCTGGTCTGGAGTCATCAGTTTGTGTTGCGATTAAGGGGTTCTAGGCCTTTTTTTTTAATTACACAATTGCTGTCCTGTCCTTCTTTCTGAACTCACTAAACATCTCCATGAACAATCTGTCTGGTTCCCACATAATTGTTAGACTCAGAGTTCCATATTACGTACAACCATTCAC
This sequence comes from Dendropsophus ebraccatus, assembly GCF_027789765.1. NCBI lineage: Eukaryota > Metazoa > Chordata > Amphibia > Anura > Hylidae > Dendropsophus > Dendropsophus ebraccatus. Next base: position 205,193,705 of record NC_091455.1, read on the forward strand.
ACATCGCATGGATCTGCCGTACAATAAACCATAACAACCATCTTTTTTTGACTTAGTTGGGACCTATTCAGTCCATCGTTTTCCCCCCTAGAAAAAGTGGTCACTTTGTGTCCTGGACTCACACTCCAATGTCCCATTCATTAAGATCCGTCGATATCAGAAAATCAAGAGGCACTCCATGCTCGCTTATAACAATGGCCGCCCCCACGGCCTGAATATAATGGAGATTCATTAAACGGTTTGGAATTTGCATCAAAGGAGTTCTCTTCTTTGAGTTAAAGAAATTTCATAGAATTTCGCTCCTAGCTGCTCGGATCTCTCCAGTGCTCGGCGTATGTTAGAAACCTTCTAGAGGAAGTGACTGTTCCCTGGCAGAAGGACAGCCTCTCTGTAAACAAGAAACAATGGGAGGACAAGCCAATGCCCTTGTTCAACGCCACGTTCCGTATCAAAAGAGAAAGCTTCAAGTGCGCTGCCGACATCGCTGCCAACATACCGCACAAGAGATCTCCGTAGAAATGCAAGATGAGGCCGACACGCTGGATAGAATGAAATGTTAGATTCGCACGACACTACAATAAAGTCTAAAGAACTTCCATAGAAGTGAAGTGTCAGAGGGTCTAAGTCCTGACTAGTCCTGCACAGACATGGTCACCTCGAGGCCAGCTGGACACAAGGCTTCAATGCTCACCTAGCCACCACCCATTCATGGAAAGTCCTGCTTTAAGCTCTTATATACATTAGTAGATAGGTATCTAGTCATGGTTATTTCCACTAAACCCAAGTAGGAGAAGAAGTTAGCTACTTCCACTCTTACTGGTTTCACTATCAAGCTTTACGTCCCACCACAACATGTATTTCAATGGAAAGAAAAAACACTATGGGGGGCATTTATTAAAGGGGTAGTCCACCCAAAAATTTTTTCTTTCAAATCAACTGGTGCCATAAAGTGCCAGAGATTTGTAATTCACTTCTATTAAAAAATCTTAAGTCTTCCAGTACTTATTAGCTGCTGTATGTCCAGCAGGAAGTTGTGTTTTCTTTCCTGTCTGACCCAGTGCTCTCTGTTGCCTCCTCTGTCCATGTCAGGAACTGTCCAAAGCAGGAGCAAATCCCCATAGAAAACCCCTCCTGCTCTCCAGACTGGAAATAATACAACTTCCTGTTGGGCATACAGCAGCTGATAAGTACTGGAAGGCTTGAGATTTTTTAATAGAAGTAAATTACAAATCTCTGTCACTTCATGGCAGCAGTTGATTTGAAAGAAAATTTTTTGGATGGACTACCCCTTTAAGTCGGTCGTTTTTTACGCCGGACTTAAAAATGCCCCCGCAGCTCCGGCGCTACGGAGATTTATGTAGAGGCGGACTGCCTCTACATAAATCCCGTGCGCGCCGGTGCGCACCGCCGAAAACCTACGCCAGCTGAGGACTGGAGTAGGTTTTCGGCGTATATTTGGGCGGAACGGATGGTAAATCGCGCGGACTCTGAGTCTGCGCCCTCCGTTCCGCCCACTACACGCCCCCTTTCCGCCCCCCCTGGCGTACTCGGCGGAAAGTGCCGATTTGCGAATAAACAACTTGCAATGCTATAATATAAATGTAAAGATCTGTGAAGGGTAATAAATATTGGACGTCGGTCCACTGGTAATCCATTATATTAGCAGGGACAGCGAGTGTCCTTACTGTAGTGAGTAAATTACCCAATAAGACATAAAGTGATTGAATACGGTGAATTATCTCCATCTTATCCAAGATCGTGAAGGAGAGAGGCTACAGAGAAAGACACTGAACACATGGAAACCCCCTCCATAGACTTCACTTACCTGTACCTTTTCCATGAGAAAAGAAAGAAAAGTAATCCGGGCATTTAAGCACCACCAGCTCTCCTTCTACTGCGGCTGGCCAACAAGTGATGTTATCCCATATTCTCGGACATGCTGAAAGATTAAGAAAGAAAAATACACATATTAATAGGAGAATCTTTATTAACTTATTGTGAATAGCATCAAAGTCATACAATAACCCTATAATACTTCCCCCTATGTACAGGAATATAACTACTATAATACTGCCCCCTATATACAAGAATATAACTACTATAATACTGCCCCCTATATACAAGAATATACCAACTATAATACTGCCCCTATATACAGGAATATAACTACTATAATACTGCCCCCTATATACAGGAATATAACTACTATAATACTGCTATATACAAGAATATAACTACTTTCTTCTTCGTCTCAAGGCAGCACAACTGGGTTATTCAGCTCCTCCTACCATCCTCCTAGGAACGCCCACCTAAAAATATTCTCATTAAGCAGCACCAATACCACAGTATGCTCTCCTTTAAATCACTCCCACACACACACTGACACGTGTTTTTTCATATCCTCCTAGCCTGGGAGGAAGGCAAGTATATGCCTTAGTAGCCCACCATATTTTAACACTGTTTTGTGTTTGTTTTTATTTCAGATTGGCCATTGGTGCCAACAGCACGGCAGTTTTATGCTGCCGCGGGTACTCTGCCTTAGTGCTGGGGCGATGTAGGGTACCCGCAGGCATCGGTCAGTAGTTCCTGACCATGGTGCTGGGAGAGAAGTACCTGTATCCCAGAACTGGCTGCGGGATTAGGTGTCTGTGGTGCATTCCAGTCCCATCTCTCCTGTCCGGCCTATGCAGCGTGGGTGCGCGTGCGTTCCAAGGACCGGATCTGCGTTCCACCGCGAGCCGCCCCTCTTAGCGTCACTTCCGGTTCGGAGCTCGGCGCGGTCATGTGATCGCTCAGCCGGTGATGCACGGCTTCCTCATTGGTCGACTAGAGTCAGGTGAGAGTAACGTCACTGGGTGAGTTGCGTCACGACGGGGAGGCGGCTACGGCGCAGATGCAGGCTCCGGCCAGGTTATTTAAGCGGGGAGAGAGTCCGGAGCGGCACCCTTTGTACGGGGCAGCCGGATTCTCTCCTTGCTAAGGTTGGTGGTAAGCCTGGTACACCCAGGATAGGGGTATGCCTGCCTATTAATGGGGTGTTTGTTCTCTTCCCTGCAGATGTCTAGTCGCTCACCTTCACGTAAGAGGACAAGTAAATCCAAGCACAGAATGTGCCGAGTCTGCGAGCAGCCACTGCCGGATGATTATGGGCATTCAATTTGCTGTGTGTGTTCACAGAAAACACACTCATCTAAACGCAAAAGAAGTAGCGTTTGTTCTACTTGTCAGAAGCATATGCCATTAAATTCATCTGGGCTCTGTTCTCCATGCTCCTCACAGAGTGAAACAGCTGTGTTCCTAAAGGAAGCTAGATCTTTCTTCTCCTGGTTTAAAGAGAACATGCCTAATAAATCAGAAAAAAAGAGAAAGACATCTAGCAAAAGAAAGGCAACTTCCTCATCTCAGGCTTCTTCCTCTTCTTTTTCCGCTTCCACATCATCCGAGTCCTCTGAGTCTGATGAGCCGCCTTCTGAGGACTATTATCTCTTCAAGAAAGAGCACGCGGACAAGTTAATCAATGCTGTAAAAGAGATTATAGAGGTCAAGAAGGATAGGAAATCATCGCAGGACAAAGATAATCTCTATTATTTTCCGCGTAAAAAATCCTGTATGCTGTCAGGACATCAAGTCCTCAAAACAATCATGGATAAAGAATGGAAGAAGCCGGATAAGCGAGTGGTTTTAGGATCTCGTTTCAAATCAGTTTATCGTTTAGATCCTGCTGAATCAGAGAAATGGGAAGCTCCAGGAATGGTGGACACGGCAGTCGCTAAGCTGTCTAAGGATACGCTATTTCCAGCAGAAGATTCATCAATCCTAAAAGACGCCATGGATAGGAAATCTGACGTACTCTTGAAGAAGGCTCATTATAATGCTGCGGATCTCAGTAAGGCTGCTTTGTCCACGGTTCCGGTATCCAGAGCTCTGCGAGTATGGCTCAGTCAGCTGAGCAGACAAATTGAAGATAAAGTTCCCAGAGAAGAACTTCTAGAACAAGTCTCCAGCCTTAAGACCTGTGCTGATTTTCTATGTGACTTTCCTATCGACGTCTTAAAGATTTCGGCAAAAACAATCGCTCTAGTAAACTCAGTGCGAAGAGCTATCTGGCTTAAGCCTTGGCCAGGTGATGTAGCTTCGAAGAACAAGTTTTGCAGCCTACCGTTTGAGCCAGGTCAACTTATTGGCGAACAGCTGGAGAAGATATTAGAGCCAGTAAAAGAAGGAAAAGGAGTGGCTTTTCCTATGTCAGGGAAGAAAAAACCCTTCAAATATTTTCGTGGAAAGAACAGAAACACGTTCAGACGGAGAAACTATCAAAGCAGACCTGATAAAAGAAGAACCTATAGCAAGACCAAGGGCAAGACAAATGGGCCCTCTAAGACTGAATTCTGACGCCAGGTGCTCCCCTCAGCCCCCTCCGGTAGGCGCAAGGCTTTTAAAATACTGGCAAGCTTGGGAAGATGTCACAACAGACGAATGGGTCTTAAACATAGTAAAGACAGGTTACAACATAAAGTTTGCCCACAAACCAAGACCTCGTTATATAGTAAACAGTCCAAGCGACGGCCTTGTTCCAGCTCTACTGAAGGAATTTCTACTGAAACATGCGCTGGAAGAAGTTCCGGAGGAGGAGAGAGGCAGGGGAGTATACTCTCGGGTATTTCCAGTACCCAAACCAGAGGGGAAATCCCGATTAATAATAGATTTGCGGTATGTAAACCAATTCGTCCAGAAGGAAAAATTCAAGATGGACTCGATTCGGTCAGCAATTACATTAATCCAGAAATCAGATATGATGGTGTCTATCGACCTGATGGATGCGTATCTCCACATCCCTATCCATCCGATGTCCAGGAGATACCTCAGAGTGGCGGTTCAGGTAGGGGACGAAGTGATGCACTACCAGTTCAGGGCGCTCCCCTTCGGCTTAACATCTTCACCAAGAGTGTTTACCAAGGTAGTCGTAGTGTTGGTAGCGCACCTGAGGCTGCAGGGTGTCCAAATAGTCCCCTATTTGGACGACTGGCTCTTGATTGCTCCATCGGCTCAACTTCTCCTTCATCATCTCTGTCTGACACGCAGGTTGCTGGAATCAGTAGGTTTCCTCATCAATGTCAAGAAATCGGACCTGTCACCAGCAACATCAAAGAGATTCTTAGGCTTCTTTATAGAGACGACCCAGATGAAGATCTTTCTCCCGACCGACAAAGTTGTAGCTCTTCAGTCACAAGTTCGTCTTCTGATCAAGACTCCCAGAGTGACGATCCGCCAGGCCATGAGTATTTTGGGCTTATTAACCTCAGTAATAGAAGCAGTCCCATGGGCCAGAGCAAGGATGAGGTCCCTGCAGAAAGAAATTCTGACCTCCTGGGACAAGAAGACGACATCTTTGTCAGCAACAGTGACATTGTCATCTCAGACTCGGAAGGAGCTACGTTGGTGGTTGGTCACAAAGAACCTAACCAAAGGCAACAGTTTCCATCCCACCGATCCAGTAGTGCTGACCACGGATGCCTCAGCAGTGGGTTGGGGAGCCCATCTGGAGGATCGCTGGATTCAGAAAACATGGTCAGCTCGGGACAAGAGTCTGTCGTCCAATGCGAGAGAACTCAAGGCAGTAAGATTAGCCCTGCATCATTTTACTCCGCAATTGAAGAACAAGACAGTGCTGGTGAAATCCGACAATGCAGCAACAGTTTTCTACATAAACAAGCAGGGTGGAACCAGAAGTCCCCTGTTGGAAAAAGAGTGCAGAAGACTGATGTGTTGGGCAGAAGACACAGTGACAGCTATCTCAGCGCTGCATATAAGAGGATCCAGCAATACTCTAGCGGATCTTCTCAGTCGCAGGACTCTGAGCCCGAACGAATGGCAACTCAACCCGGTTTACTTCAGGGAAATAGTACAAAGATGGGGCAAACCTCATTGGGATATGATGGCCTCGAGACAAAATCGCCAAGTTCAAAAGTTTGCATCACTGAACCCCAGGGATCAGCCGGATATTCTGGATGCATTTTCAGTTTCATGGAAAGGCAAGTTCGTCTACATTTTCCCTCCCCCAGTACTCATTCCCAAAGTCCTGAGGAAGATATTGATGGACAAACCACAAGCGTTGGTCATAGCACCGTTTTGGCCACGCAGAGTCTGGTTCCCGCTATTACTCCGAATGTCCAGGGGAATCTTCTGGAAGCTCCCGCAGACACCGGATCTGTTACTACAGGAGGGCCTGCATCATCCACACCTGGGCCATCTCCACTTAGCTGCCTGGAATATGAGAGGTCTAAGTTTAGAAGATCGGGACTCTCAGAACAGGTGATAGACACCCTTCTGTCGGCTAGAAAGCGGTCAACCAATACAGTTTACGCAAAATTATGGAAGAAATTTACACTCTGGAGAGAAGAAAAGAATTTCTCTAGCATTGATTTGCCAATAATTTTGCAATTTTTACAGGAAGGATTTTTGAAAGGGTTAAAATCTAACACGCTTCGAGTCCACATGACGGCGATCAATTCATTCACAGACGGGCAGTTCGCGGGTCATCCGCTAATTATTCGCTTCTTTAAGGCACTAAGAAATCTGAGACCGGTCATCAAGCCACCTATCTCTTCGTGGGATTTGACTGCGGTATTAAATGCACTAACAGGTCCACCCTTTGAACCCTTACATTCAGCAGAGATGAAGTGGTTAACATGCAAGACGGTGTTCCTGATGGCAGTCACGTCGGCAAAAAGACTCGGAGAGTTGCAGGCATTGTCCTCCAGTGAACCGTTTCTAAAATTTGTGCCGGATGGAGTATTAGTAAGGACTGTACCATCTTTTCTACCTAAAGTCTCATCTACAGAGAACATAAATAGAGAGATCTTCCTGAAAAAATTCATACCTCTGCCTAAGTCTGAAGAAGAATGCCGGTTACATACACTGGATGTGGAGAGGGCCCTAAAGATTTATTTGGAGAGAGTTGCTCAAATCCGAGCGGATGAGAACTTATTTCTTCAATTCTCTGGAGGAAACAAAGGGAAAAAAGCCTCCAAGGATACATTGGCCAGGTGGATTAAGGCAACTATTGCAGAAGCATATAGAATCCAAGGGAAGCCTCCGCCTGAAGTACTCCGGGCTCATTCCACAAGATCAATATCTACATCCTGGGCCGAAAGGGCACAAGTCCCTATAACTGACATCTGTAACGCGGCATCCTGGACGTCTCCATCGACCTTCATCAGTCATTATCGACTAGACATGCAAGGTGGAGGTCCAGCCTTCAGTACAGCGGTTCTCAGTGCAGCAGTGATACCCACCCTTTAGTAGCTAATTAGCTCCCAGTTGTGCTGCCTTGAGACGAAGAAGAAAGTGAAAATTTTTACAACTTACGTAATTTTGCTTTCTTCGAGTCTAAAGGCAGCACAAACGAACCCACCCTATTAAAAGATAAAGCATCTAGAAGGCTATGTTATTACACGTGTCAGTGTGTGTGTGGGAGTGATTTAAAGGAGAGCATACTGTGGTATTGGTGCTGCTTAATGAGAATATTTTTAGGTGGGCGTTCCTAGGAGGATGGTAGGAGGAGCTGAATAACCCAGTTGTGCTGCCTTTAGACTCGAAGAAAGCAAAATTACGTAAGTTGTAAAAATTTTCACTATAATACTGCTCCTATATACAAGAATATAACTACTATAATACTGCTCCTATATACAAGAATATAACTACTATAATACTGCCCCCTATATACAAGAATATAACTACTATAATACTGCTCCTATATACAGGAATATAAGTACTATAATACTGCTCCTATATACAAGAATATAACTACTATAATACTGCTCCTATATACAAGAATATAACTACTATAATACTGCTCCTATATACAAGAATATAACTACTATAATACTGCTCCTATATACAAGAATATAACTACTATAATACTGCTCCTATATATAAGAATATAACTACTATAATACTTCTCCTATATACAGGAATATAACTACTATAATACTGCTCCTATATACAGGAATATAACTACTATAATACTACCTCCTATATACAAGAATATAACTACTATAATACTGCTCCTATATACAAGAATATAACTACTATAATACTGCTCCTATATACAAGGATATAACTACTATAATACTGCCTCCTATATACAAGAATATAACTACTATAATACTGCTGCTATGTACAGGAATATAACTACTATAATACTGCTCCTATATACAAGAATATAACTACTATAATACTGCCCCCTATATACAAGAATATAACTACTATAATACTGCTCCTATATACAAGAATATAACTACTATAATACTGCTCCTATATACAAGAATATAACTACTATAATACTGCTATATACAAGAATATAACTACTATAATGCGGTTCAGGGAAGAAACAGAGTGCTGCACCTCACACCTATGGCTGATACTAGTGCCGCTTGGCTAAATAAAAACACATCAGAATTTTGTGTATGAATTGATCAAGCCATACTGCCCCATGTACCTCGTGCCGGTATCTGATACACATGGGTCCCTACACTAAGTCCACACCGTGCCAGTTAGTGGCCACCAACCCCGCAGGCGTGCACAGTCAGGGAACGGGGGCCATGGGACGGCCCTGCGACCCCCATGCCACAGGACCAGACCCAAAAACACCACACCAGAACCCGGCCAGCACCGCCGGCGGAGAAGGTCGCCCCCAAACAGCACAAGTCTGGATAAGGTATTGCGCTCACCCAGGGCCGGCCTTTGGGGTGTGCGACCTGTGCGCTTGCACAGGGCGCATCACTCCCGGCCAGCTGGGGGGCGTTCAGGCAGAGCGCTCCCCTAGCTGTCCGCACGGCGCCCTCCTCCAGTGCCTGTTCCTCCCGGGCTCCCCTCTGCCTTCTCATGGGCGCCGTGTACTGTCCTATCAATCTTGTGACCGCAAGCAGAGCAGTGCTTGCGGTCACAAGACTGATCAAACAGTACGCCTACAGCTGACGCGCTCCCTGGGGATTCCCCAGCAGAGCACGCATCAGTGACCTCAGCGTCAGCCAGCGTCCTTGTACTTCCGGCACAGGCGCACGCTGAGGTCACTGGTGTGTGCGGTGCCGGGGACATGCCCAGAGAGCGCGCATCGGCCGGGGGCGATGCAGAAGACGAGAGCTGCGGCGTGGGAGCGAGATGTTAGGTGAGTTATGTGTTTTTGTTTTTTCAATCTGCACAAAGGAGGCAGACAACATAAAGGGGCAATCTATATGGGGCAGACAACATAAAGGGGCAATCTATATGGGGCAGACAACATAAAGGGGCAATCTATATGGGGCAGACAACATAAAGGGGCAATCTATATGGGGCAGACAACATAAAGGGGCAATCTATATGGAAGCAGACAACATAAAGGGGCAATGTATATGGGGCAGACAACATAAAGGGGCAATCTATATGGGGCAGACAACATAAAGGGGCAATCTATATGGGGCAGACAACATAAAGGGGCAATCTATATGGAAGCAGACAACATAAAGGGGCAATGTATATGGGGCAGACAACATAAAGGGGCAATCTATAAAGGGGAAGACAACATAAGGGGGCAATCTATAAAGGGGCAGACAACATAAAGGGGCAATCTATAAGGGGGCAGACAACATAAAGGGGCAATCTATATGGGGCAGACAACATAAAGGGGCAATCTATATGGGGCAGACAACATAAAGGGGCAATCTATATGGGGCAGACAACATAAAGGGGCAATGTATATGGGGCAGACAACATAAAGGGGCAATCTATATGGGGCAGACAACATAAAGGGGCAATGTATATGGGGCAGACAACATAAGGGGGCAATGTATATGGGGCAGACAACATAAAGGGGCAATGTATATGGGGCAGACAACATAAGGGGCAATCTATATGGGGGCAGACAACATAAGGGGCAATCTATATGGAGGCAGACAACATAAGGGGCAATCTATATGGGGCAGACAACATAAGGGGGCAATCTATAAGGGGGGAGACAACATAAAGGGGCAATCTATAAAGGGGCAGACAACATAAAGGGGCAATCTATAAGGGGGCAGACAACATAAAGGGGCAATCTATATGGGGCAGACAACATAAAGGGGCAATCTATATGGGGCAGACAACATAAAGGGGCAATCTATATGGGGCAGACAACATAAAGGGGCAATGTATATGGGGCAGACAACATAAAGGGGCAATCTATATGGGGCAGACAACATAAAGGGGCAATGTATATGGGGCAGACAACATAAGGGGGCAATGTATATGGGGCAGACAACATAAAGGGGCAATGTATATGGGGCAGACAACATAAGGGGCAATCTATATGGGGGCAGACAACATAAGGGGCAATCTATATGGAGGCAGACAACATAAGGGGCAATCTATATGGGGCAGACAACATAAGGGGGCAATCTATAAGGGGGGAGACAACATAAAGGGGCAATGTATATGGGGCAGACAACATAAAGGGGCAATCTATATGGGGCAGACAACATAAAGGGGCAATCTATATGGGGCAGACAACATAAAGGGGCAATCTATATGGGGCAGACAACATAAAGGGGCAATCTATATGGGGCAGACAACATAAAGGGGCAATCTATATGGGGCAGACAACATAAAGGGGCAATCTATATGGGGCAGACAACATAAAGGGGCAATCTATATGGGGCAGACAACATAAAGGGGCAATCTATAAGGGGGCAGACAACATAAGGGGGCAATCTATAAAGGGGAAGACAACATAAGGGGGCAATCTATAAAGGGGCAGACAACATAAAGGGGCAATCTATAAGGGGGAGACAACATAAGGGGGCAATCTATAAGGGGGGAGACAACATAAGGGGGCAATCTATAAGGGGGGAGACAACATAAGGGGGCAATCTATAAGGGGGGAGACAACATAAGGGGGCAATCTATAAAGGGGCAGACAACATAAAGGGGCAATCTATAAGGGGGCAGACAACAAAGGGGCAATCTATAAGGGGGGGACAACATAAGGGGGAGACAACATAATGGGGCAATCTATAAGGGAGACAACATAAGGGGGATGGACAACACAGGGGGGCCATCTACAAGGGAATGGACAACACGGGTGCCATTTATAAGGGGGTCAACACGGGGGCTATCTGTAAGGGGGACTACAAAGAGGGGGCCATCTATAAGGGAGGGCTACAAAGAGGGGGCCATCTATAAGGGAGGGCTACAAAGAGGGGTACCATATACTATAGGGGGGACTACACAGAGGGGGGTTCTCAAGGAGATGCACATGGGGTCATATATAGGGAAGACTGAACAAGGGGCCATCTATAAGGAGGCTGAATAGAGGGGGGGCCATATACTAGAGGGGGATCACATAGTGTCAGCCTACTCACTAAATGAGGGTGTAAAGGGGCCGATACAGATGTGCAGTGTGTAGAGAGATGAGGATGGTGCCAGAGTGAGGAGCCTAATATATTTGTCTAGCAGATTCTGTGGATTCGTGGCACGGAGAATGGCCCAGGGCAGAAGAAGAAGAAAATTAAAGGGGAACAACTCTGATCAGAGAAGACGTCCCCTGTGAGTCACTTGATATAACTGCACTCTAATGTATATGGTGTACAGAACCTGTGTAGAGCTGTGTCCACCTCTATATGACTGGATGAGGTGATAGTGATCTATGTACAGTGGATTATTCAGTAGTGGCGGTAGTGTTAGTCAGTATGCGGTGGTATTAGTCAGTATGTGGTGGTGTTAATCAGTATGTGGTGGTAATATGGATTTAGTATACCGGATTGGGTCAGCAACAATATAGTGGTGATGGTGATGGTAGTGGTTGTGGTGGTAATATTTCCCCCTTGTATACTAGTATTATTGGTAATATTGGTCTCAGTATACAGGATTTGGGCAGTAACAGTATAGCAGTAATATGTATGGTGATAATATTTCCTTCTTTATACTGGTATTATTGTTAATACTGGATATATATACCCCCCCCCCCCTAATAGCATCGCTTGTTCGAGGAGGGGGCCCAGTCATCAGCTGTTGCATTATCCACAACCAGCTGTCAGCTAGATGTATGTAAGTGCAAGTATATGTATATAGATAATGTATTTTCAATGTATAGGTGTGCATGTGTGTGTACTGGAGGTTTATATATGCATAATGTGTGTTTAAATGTGTGACATTGTATATGTGTGTACTATATAATGTGTATGGGGGGTGTACTGTTATATAATGTGTTTGTAGTGTGTGTTCTGTTATATAATGTATTTTCAATGTATAGGTGTGCATGTGTGTGTACTGGAGGTTTATATATGCATAATGTGTGTTTAAATATGTGTGACATTGTATATGTGTGTACTATATAATGTGTATGGGGGGTGTACTGTTATATAATGTGTTTGTAGTGTGTGTTCTGTTATATAATGTATTTTCAATGTGTAGGTGTGCTTGTGTGTGTACTGGATACTACTTCCCCCTCCAGCCATACACACAACTACTACATGGCTGGGAGAAGTAGTAGTTGTGTGTATGGATGGAGAGGGAAGTAGTAGTTGTGTGTATGGCTGGAGGGGGAAGTACTAGTTGTGTGTATGGCTGGAGGGGGAAGTTGTGTGTGACTGGGTGAGTAGTAGTTGTGTGTATGGCTGGGGGAGATAGTAGTATTTGTGTGTATGGCTGGGGGAGATAGTAGTATTTGTGTGTATGGCTGGGGGAGATAGTAGTATTTGTGTGTATGGCTGGGGGAGATAGTAGTATTTGTGTGTATGGCTGGGGGAGATAGTAGTATTTGTGTGTATGGCTGGGGGAGATAGTAGTAGTTGTGTGTATGGCTGGTGGGGGTAGTATTTGTGTGTATGGTTGGTGGGGGTAGTAGTTGTGTGTATGGATAGATAAGTAGTAGTTGTGTGTATGGCTGGAGGGGGTAGTAGTTGTGTGTATGGCTCGGGTGATAGGTGTTGGATGTCGTCTGGAGGAGTGGGAAGCTGTAGGAGCTTTATGTCACCTTGAGGAGGTCTCAGCAGATCCCCTGGGGGGGGGGGGGGGGGGCGCGAAAAAAGTTTCGCACAGGGCGCCATCTACCTTAAGGCCGGCCCTGCGCTCACCATAGCTGCAGCAAACAGAATGGGAAAAAACAGGAGGGATTAAAACCATGTGCACTCAGGTGTCTCCTGCTAATTGCGGTCATGTGGGTCTCACCAGGAGGAGTGCAAAACACGGAGAAAAGAGAGAAGCAAAATGCGGTTCAGGGAAGAAACAGAGTGCTGCACCTCACACCTATGGCTGATACTAGTGCCGCTTGGCTAAATAAAAAACACATCAGAATTTTGTGTATGAATTGATCAAGCCATACTGCCCCATGTACCTCGTGCCGGTATCTGATACACATGGGTCCCTACACTAAGTCCACACTCTGCCAGTCAGTGGCCACCAACCCCGCAGGCGTGCACAGTCAGGGAACGGGGGCCATGGGATGGCCCTGCGACCCCCATGCCACAGGACCAGACCCAAAAACACCACACAGAACCCGGCCAGCACCGCCGGCGGAGAAGGTCGCCCCCAAGCAGCACAAGTCTGGATGAGGTATTACACTCACCATAGCTGCAGCAGACAGAATGGGAATAACTACTATAATACTGCTCCTATATACAGGAATATACTATAATACTGCTCCTATATACAGGAATATAACTACTATAATACTGCTCCTATATACAAGAATATAACTACTATAATACTGCTCCTATATACAGGAATATAACTACTATAATACTGCTCCTATATACAAGAATATAACTAGTATAATACTGCTCCTATATACAAGAATATAACTACTATAATACTGCTCCTATATACAAGAATATAACTACTATAATATATAAGGTTGCAGTATGGTGAATATCTGTACAGTCACACATAAATGTAATAATTGTAAAAGCAGTCAAGCAATTCACTGAATAATCTCATCTTGTATAGCTAAGATTGTGCACAAAAGGCTTCCCTCAATCACCAGTTCAGCTCTGCTACATCTGTATGCACTCATGGATTTCATGGCCAGCGAACGCCAGGCTTTTAGAGAGTAAATTGAATGTCTACAAGGCATCCAATTATAAATGACCAACAACGTGGTTACAGATCGACTCCATAAGATTGCAAAAAGCAAAATCACCACAACCCGTCCATTCATGCGGAATACGGCGAGATGGACTTTCTATTCAGGGGGGAAGCAGAAGAGAGCGGATAAGATCGCCCATCGGATCCCAAAGCCCACATCACTCCCTTTCTGCCATGTAATAAGGTGTCTTTGATAGTCTCCAAAGTTTACAGAAGAGGCAAAGCAGGGAGGGCAATTTGTGAGTTTCTATCAAGGTGATGGAAAATCCATTATATCTCCGGCACAGGTTCTGCTCCCCTTATCAATGAATTAAAAGTCTCCGCGTGGAGAGAAGAAAGGGAAAACCTCATTAAAGTTTCACTAAGTATTTTAATGCCTGTATAGGCATTTTAATGCCTGTATAGTATTTTAATGCCTGTATAATCCAACTATGGATTTGGTAAAATGCTCTGACCGCCAGTAAACTAGACCCCCACCCAGTATTACAATAGGGATGTCACCAATACATAGTGATGTCATATTAGATAATTAGATCAACAAGAGATTTACCCTCCTCCATGACAGTCTAAGTGCAGGGATAGGGAAAGACAGACACTCGATATACAGTGGTACCTCGATTTAAGAGTAACTTGGATTGAGAGCGCTTTGCAAGAAGAGCTCACAGTTATTCAAAATTGTGACTCGTTGTAAGAGCTCCCTGTACTGGGTGGGAGGGGGAGTGGGGGAGGGGCATGGTCTGCATAGCGGGGTCTACAGCACTGTACTCTGACCCAGGAACTCTCCCTCACCTTCTAAATCACAGCAAATCCACTTCAGGCTGGGGCTTACTTCAGGGGACAGGACTGTGGAGGTAATCTCTTCATAGCATAATTCCTATCTTCCTGCTATACTGTGCCCACATCTGCCCTGCTCATTCCTTCATACTCCCTGCAGTCTCTGTCAGCCCTTGTGCTTCCCACCTTCTCCATTCCTGCTATAACACACTATAGCTATACACACTGCTGCTATAATGTGCCTGCACTTACACTCAGCTATACACACGGCTGCTATAATGTGCCTGCACTTACACTCAGCTATACACACTGCTGCTATAATGTGCCTGCACTCACACTCAGCTATACACACTGCTGTATAGAAAAGTTTCTGTCACTGTCCTCCTGCACAGCTCTGTGATATCTACAAACTGCTGCTGTGTTTTTCAGCTTTATGCACTAAGCAGTTATACATCCTTATCATTGTTTAGCCACCAACTACCATTCAAATTTTTCCCATTTGTGCTATTTTTTTTGTATTTAAAGGGACAGTGCACTCTAAGAACACATGAATCTCCCCGGAGAGAAGCCCATTAGAAGTAATAGGCCTGCGTCTTCCATGTTTTCCTACTTCCGAGAGTCATTGGGCTGATTATTATTGTTTCCTGCGCCAATGTTCCCACCGTAATCAGATGTCCGCGGCTCTCGGTTTGTTTATCACTAGGATTCCCCTATCGGGTACACGCAGCGCCATTAATCAGCCATGTTTATTCTGACTCCTTGCCGCCGCTAATAGACAAATGAGTCAGAGATCTGGAAACAAAATATGTTCAGATGGACGACTCTCACCCAGGAGAAACAAACAGGGCGGGAAAGAAACAAAAGAATGTGGGTAATAGAAAGTATATCGGCCTCTATACTATACTATCAGCATGTATACTATACGATCGGCCTGTATACTATACTATCAGCATGTATACTATACGATCGGCCTGTATACTATAATATCTGCATGTATACTATACGATCGGCCTGTATACTATACTATCAGCATGTATACTATACGATCGGCCTGTATACTATAATATCTGCATGTATACTATACGATCGGCCTGTATACTATAATATCAGTATGTTTACCATACTATCTGTATGTATACTATACGATCGGCCTGTATACTATAATATCTGCATGTATACTATACTATTAGCCTGTATACTATACTATCTGAATGTATACTATACTATCTTCCTATATGCTATAATATCAGCATGTATACTATACTATTGGCCTGTATACTATAATATCAGCATGTATACTATTTTTACTATTCGCAAAAGCCTGTACTTTTTGGTGGTGATGTAGTAGTGTTAAAGATGTCGCTATTGTAAGTATATGTACGAAGTTGCTGCACAGCTGTAGTATTGCAAGGGTTATTATTTGTTTGTATGTCACATGGATCTGTAGACCAATGAGAGTACTTTCTTCTTCTGTCCTATCATTTCTCTCTTTACTTCTTACATATGCATTCTTCACCCTTTTAACAGCACACATTACAGGGGCTGTAGATAGGAAGTCACATGGGTAGAAGAAGTGTAGAGGTCTTTTGTCACTAGACTCTGTAGAGGAAGGTCACAAGCCAGAACGTTCTCTATAGTAGTCCAGTTGGGCCCTGCCAGGTCCCCAGTCTTAGTGTGCAGTCTAAAAGCAGACTCAGGCACATGAAGCTAATCTTTTCTTCTCAAGTAACCCCACTCGACACTATGCAGTGTTAAACCCTTCACTAGAGTGGACAAGTCAGAGATCATCTAAACCCACGTCGTGGACAAGGAAAGTCACAGTTCAGGACAGTATCCACAAAGCAAGTCTAGAAACTCATCTGGATAAAGAAAAGTTGCTAAAAGCCTATGAACTCTGTCTCGCAGCGTGGGTGTAAGCAGGGAACCCTCAGCCCCAAGATCTGGGGCTTGTGTCACAAACTAGGACGGGTCCCCTGACACTGGTAGGGCAATAGGTGGTGCGAAGACCCAAGAGTCAAAACAAAAGTATTCTCTCTTCTCAAGTATTCTTCTACTTCTAACTCCAACATCCCGGCAGAGCACAGTACTACTTGGGTTGGGACTCTCACAACATCCTCCTCTCTACTCTTCTAAATATCTACTCTCAGCACGCAACTCAGTCCACACGACCAGGGGCGGGCTGGGCCGGGGGGCAGGAGGGCATGTGCCCCCCGGGCCGGTCTTCCCCACCAATGAGTGGGCCGCGACGCGCGGCCGACTCTCTACAGTAGTTGAGACTGAAAGAATAGCGCGGCCGGCCGCCGCGCTATTCCCCCAGTCTCTTCCGGCCTCCTGATCCCCCAGGAGCCGCAGACGTGCTGTACGCAGGCACGTCTGCAGGCACCTACATCAGGTCCCCAGCGGTGACGTCACTTCCCTGACGCGCCGCTGAGGACCTGATAGGAAAGGGAGAGGAGAGGAGCCGCCGCGCTGCAGCAGCAGGGAGAAGCTGCTGCACACTGAAGATCCGGCCCGAGGAGAGGTGAGTTGTTTTTCTTTTTTTTTAAACCCATTAACATGTGGCCACACCGGGGGGGGGGGGCTATTCTATGAGGGGGGGGGGGGGGGTTGGGGGGGGGGCTATTCTATGAAGGGGGATGCACAAGGGGGCTATTCTATGAGGGGGGATGCGCAGGGGGGCTATTCTATATTGGGGGGATGCACAGGGGGGCTATTCTATATTGGGGGGATGCACAGGGGGGCTATTCTATATTGGGGGGATGCACAGGGGGGCTATTCTATATTGGGGGGATGCACAGGGGGGCTATTCTATATTGGGGGGATGCACAGGGGGGCTATTCTATGAAGGGGGGTGCACAAGGGGGCTATTCTATGAGGGGGGATGCGCAGGGGGGCTATTCTATATTGGGGGATGCACAGGGGGGCTATTCTATATTGGGGGGATGCACAGGGGGGCTATTCTATGAAGGGGGATGCACAGGGGGGCTATTCTATATTGGGGGGATGCACAGGGGGGCTATTCTATGAAGGGGGATGCACAGGGGGGCTATTCTATGAGGGGGGATGCGCAGGGGGGCTATTCTATATTGGGGGGATGCACAGGGGGGCTATTCTATGAAGGGGGATGCACAGGGGGCTATTCTATATTGGGGGGATGCACAGGGGGGGCTATTCTATGAAGGGGGATGCACAGGGGGGCTATTCTATATTGGGGGGATGCACAGGGGGGGCTATTCTATGAAGGGGGATGCACAGGGGGGCTATTCTATGAGGGGGGATGCACAGGGGGGCTATTCTATATTGGGGGGATGCACAGGGGGGCTATTCTATGAAGGGGGATGCACAGGGGGGCTATTCTATGAGGGGGGATGCACAGGGGGGCTATTCTATATTGGGGGGATGCACAGGGGGGGCTATTCTATGAAAGGGGATGCACAGGGGGGCTATTCTATGAGGGGGGATGCGCAGGGGGGCTATTCTATATTGGGGGGATGCACAGGGGGGCTATTCTATGAAGGGGGATGCACAGGGGGGCTATTCTATGAGGGGGGATGCACAGGGGGGCTATTCTATGAAGGGGGATGCACAGGGGGCTATTCTGTGAGGGGGGATGGACAAGGAGGCTATTCTATATGGGGGGGTGCATGGGGGCTATTCTATGAGGGGGGATGCACAGGGGGGATATTCTATTAGGGGGGGATGCACAGGGGGGCTATTCTATAAAGGAGGATGCACAGGGGGGTATTCTATTAGGGGGGGATGCACAGGGGGCTATTCTATGAGGGGGGATGCACAGGGGGAGCTATTCTATAAGGGGGGGGGGTGCACATGGGGGCTATTCTATGAGGGGGGGGATGCACAGGGGGGCTATTCTATGAGGGGGGATGCACAGGGGGCTATTCTATGAGGGGGATGCACAGGGGGAGCTATTCTATAAGGGGGGATGTAAAGGGGGGGTTATTCTATAAAGGAGAATGCACAGGGGGGCTATTCTATGAAGGGGGATGCACAGGGGGCTATTCTATATGGGGGGGTGCATGGGGGCTATTCTATATGGGGGGGTGCATGGGGGCTATTCTATATGGGAGGATGCACAGGGGGGCTATTCTATGAGGGGGGATGCACAGGGGGCTATTCTATAAGGGGGGATGCACAGGGGGGCTATTCTATAAGGGGGGATGCACAGGGGGAGCTATTCTATAAGGGAGAATGCACAGGGGGCTATTCTATATGGGGGGATGCACAGGGGGAGCTATTCTATATTGGGGGGATGCACGGGGGGGGCTATTCTATAAGGGGGGATGCACAGGGGGGCTATTCTATAAGGGAGAATGCACAGGGGGGCTATTCTATATGGGGGGATGCACAGGGGGGCTATTCTATATTGGGGGGATGCACAGGGGGGCTATTCTATGAAGGGGGATGCACAGGGGGGCTATTCTATGAAGGGGGATGCACAGGGGGGCTATTCTATGAGGGGGGATGCACAGGGGGGCTATTCTATATTGGGGGGATGCACAGGGGGGCTATTCTATGAAGGGGGATGCACAGGGGGGCTATTCTATGAGGGGGGATGCACAGGGGGGCTATTCTATGAAGGGGGATGCACAGGGGGGCTATTCTATGAGGGGGGATGCACAGGGGGGCTATTCTATGAAGGGGGATGCACAGGGGGCTATTCTATGAGGGGGGATGCTCAGGAGGCTATTCTATGAGGGGGGATGGACAAGGAGGCTATTCTATATGGGGGGGTGCATGGGGGCTATTCTATAAAGGAGAATGCACAGGGGGGTATTCTATTAAGGGGGGATGCACAGGGGGCTATTCTATGAGGGGGGGATGCACAGGGGGAGCTATTCTATAAGGGGGGGTGCACAGGGGGGGCTATTCTATGAGGGGGGGATGCACAGGGGGGCTATTCTATGAGGGGGGATGCACAGGGGGAGCTATTCTATGAGGGGGGGATGCACAGGGGGAGCTATTCTATAAAGGAGAATGCACAGGGGGGCTATTCTATGAAGGGGGATGCACAGGGGGCTATTCTATATGGGGGGGGTGCATGGGGGCTATTCTATATGGGGGGGGTGCATGGGGGCTATTCTATATGGGAGGATGCACAGGGGGGGTTATTCTATATTGGGGGAATGCACAGGGGGCTATTCTATGAGGGGGGGATGCACAGGGGGAGCTATTCTATAAGGGGGGATGCACAGGGGGAGCTATTCTATAAGGGAGAATGCACAGGGGGGCTATTCTATATGGGGGGATGCACAGGGGGAGCTATTCTATATTGGGGGGATGCACGGGGGGGCTATTCTATAAGGGGGGATGCACAGGGGGGCTATTCTATAAGGGAGAATGCACAGGGGGGCTATTCTATATGGGGGGATGCACAGGGGGAGCTATTCTATAAGGGGGATGCACAGGGGGGCTATTCTATGAAGGGGAATGCACAGGGGGCTATTCTATGAGGGGGGATGCACAGGGGGAGCTATTCTATATGGTGGATGCACAGGGGGGCTATTCTATGAGGGGGGGATGCACAGGGGGAGCTATTCTATGAGGGGGGGGATGCACAGGGGGAGCTATTCTATGAGGGGGATGCACAGGGGGCTATTCTATATGGGAGAATGCACAGGGGGGCTATTCTATATTGGGGGGGATGCACAGGGGGGCTATTCTATGAGGGGGGATGCACAGGGGGCTATTCTATGAGGGGGGGATGCACAGGGGGAGCTATTCTATAAGGGGGATGCACAGGGGGAGCTATTCTATAAAGGAGAACGCACAGGGGGGCTATTCTATAAGGGGGATGCACAGGGGGAGCTATTCTATAAAGGAGAACGCACAGGGGGCTATTCTATGAAGGGGGATGCACAGGGGGCTATTCTATGAGGGGGGATGCACAGGGGGCTATTCTACGAGGGGGGTTGCACAAGGGGGCTATTCTATATGGGGGGATGCACAGGGGGGGGGCTATCCTATATGGGGGATGCACAGGTGGGCTATTCTATATGGAGAGATGTGCAGCGGGGGCTATTCTATATGGAGGGATGTATTGATGAGGATGTTGCTGGAGCAAGAAGCCTAAAATGTCTGTCTGACAGATCCCGTGGAGAGGAGTCATGGCCAGAGAAGCCTTCATGATGGCCGGAGCCGGATGGAGAAGAAAAGGAAAAGTGGACGTCTCTTCATGCAGAGAAGACGCCTACTGTGAGTCACTGAATGTAACTGCACTATAATAACTTATAAGGTCTTTTAACTTATCAGGGGTGTCAAACTATGTCCCTCCAGATGTTGCAAAACTACAATTCCCGTCATGGTTTATCTGTCCAGTCATGATGGGACTTGTAGTGTTGTAACAACTGGAGGGACGGAGTTTGACAACTGTGTTCTATTGTCAGTGTTCTTATACCGGAGATAGATAGGAGATAGATAGGAGATAGATAGGTGATAGATAGATAGATAGATAGATAGATAGATAGATAGATAGATAATGGATAGATAGATAGATAGGAGATAGATAGATAGGAGATAGATAGATAGGAGATAGATAGATAGACAGACAGACAGACAGATAATAGATAGGAGATAGATAGATAGATAGATAGATAGATAGATAGATAGATAGATAGATGATAGATAGATGATAGATAGATAGATAGATAGATAGATAGATAGATAGATAGGAGATAGATAGATAGATAG
The DNA here is from genome assembly GCF_027789765.1 of Dendropsophus ebraccatus. Taxonomy (NCBI): domain Eukaryota; kingdom Metazoa; phylum Chordata; class Amphibia; order Anura; family Hylidae; genus Dendropsophus; species Dendropsophus ebraccatus. Next base: position 205,215,287 of record NC_091455.1, read on the forward strand.
ATAGGAGATAGATAGATAGATAGGAGATAGATAGATAGATAGATAGATAGATAGATAGATAAATAGATAGATAGATAGAAAGATAGGAGATAGATAGATAGATAGATAATGGATAGATAGATAGATAGATAGATAGATAGATAGATAGATAGATAGATAGATAGATAGGAGATAGATAGATAGATAGGAGATAGATAGGAGATAGATAGATAGATAGATAGATAGATAGATAGATAGGAGATAGATAGATAGATAGATCCAGTAGGAAATAGCTATCTGGCAGTTCATTATGTATCTTTGATTACACATGAGATCACAACCAGCAGACACATTTTAATAATGAGAACCTTCTATGTGGATGATCCTGGTATTTGTACAGTGGATGTTAGTTAGTAATGGCGGTGGTGGTGAAGGGGTTGTGATATTTGTTTCTTTTATACTGGTATTATTGGTCTTGTTATACTGGATCTCAGTTATGGTGTGGTGGTATTAGTTAGTATGGGGTGGTAATGGTTGTGGTCACAGTGACAATATATGTTTCTTATATACTGGTGTATTGGATTTGGTCAGTAACGGTATATTTCTTCTATCCCCTATTAGTTCTATTCTGGGGTCACATCCACACACTGATCCCCCACAGAACTCTGTATACTGATCTCTCACAAAGCCTCCAGTATACAATACACCAGGAATCCTCCAAGTACAACAGCTGCAAACACTACAACTCCCAGCATTTACTTACAGTCTGCAGCCCTCAGGATATGCTGGGAGTTGTAGTACATCCTCTGATAACAGCTGGTGCTGCAGAGATTCAGGGCTGATGGTTTTAACATGATAAGAGAACCAAAAGGGCATTACAGCACTGATAACAGGGTCACCGGGTACACAGCATGGTACCTTAAGGGTGCATTCACACAGACAGATTTAGCTGACAGATTTTTGAAGCCAAAGCCAGGAATGGAGTTGAAAAGAGGAGAAATCTCAGTTTTTCCTTTATTACCTGTTCTCTGCTTATAGTCTGTTCCTGGCTTTGGCTTCAAACATCGGTCAGATAAATCTCTCTGTTTAAAGGCATCCTAAGGTACTATGCTGTGCACCTGGAGCTAGGTTCCCTTTAATCCAATAGATGTATATCACAATTGCTTTTAGTGGCTGGGAACACTGGCCACAATACTATAATTCTGTGGCGCATGTGTAATCTTCCTTTCCCGCACTTATTTGGGGAGGGTAATACCAGGTAAGGGCCAGGGTGGTGGATGGGCCGCTAGCCTGCCAGTCAAGGGCCAGTGCCGTGTGCTTGCCCCCCAGGCTAAAATCTGCCAGCCAGCCCCTGCACACGACTGTACTACTCCTTTTCTACTCACTACAAATTTGGATCCTAACTTATCAAGTGTCTTATTAAGTATAAAGTATTATTTCAAGGGAAAGCCGTATGACCTGCTGCACACAAGTGTTTCCTGAGTAAAGCAGATTTTACTTATGATAAAGAGACTCCCCTTTCTGTGGGTGGCAGTGCCAATTGTCCTGGTGGGTCATCATTTCACTCTGGACCAAGGGACCCCGCAACAGCCCGGCAGGTCACTGACCACAGGGGAACAGGGTGCAGCCGGCCCATTAAACTAAGAGCAGGTTTGCCCCCATACCTGTGTGCCCAACCGGCAGTGGCGTCACAACATAACATCATTGGGCCCGGCTGTGTTTCGGACAACCACGATAAAGCTGGCGTCACACTTCAGCATCTGGCAAGTGACTGCCCGTGTCGCCTCCACACCGGGGTTGTACCAGCACCAGCGCGCCCCTGTACGCACCCCCACACAGGGGATGCTGACCCGGTTTTTCTCCCATGATGCATTTCCTTTGACTTCCTTCTGACTTGTAAAGCCTCCACCACCCTATGAATTAGCTGAAAATCCTAATTACATAGATGTTCCCAGAATGGCGGCCATAATACCTGCTTCACTCGGCTCTAACTGGATGTGACTCCCCAGGGAGCCAGAAATCCTAATACCGGGGACATCACTTTGTAGATAATTGCAGAGCGCAAAGCGGCTGACAGAGCCGGGGAAGAAGAACTGGAAAATCACCGGCTTCACTTAACCCACAGCAACCTGCCGGCTCCTCCACTGCGGAATACGGAATACTGTAACACTATGTATACTCCTGAGTCCAGGGAGTGTTACCTGAGGGTGACCAGCAACCACTCATCTCCTGTGTGACCACCACCCCATACACATAGCTACGTGTACAAAGGTGAGAATACTAGGTTACAAGGAGACCACCTACCAAACCTGCACTGCCTGCTATATAGGAGACCACCTGCCCATCCTGCACTGCCTGCTATATAGGGGGTCACCTGCCCATCCTGCACTGCCTGCTATATAGGAGACCACCTGCCCATCCTGCACTGCCTGCTATATAGGGGGTCACCTGCCCATCCTGCACTGCCTGCTATATAGGAGACCACCTGCCCATCCTGCACTGCCTGCTATATAGGGGGTCACCTGCCCATCCTGCACTGTCTGCTATATAGGAGACTACCTGCCCATCCTGCACTGTCTGCTATATAGGAGACTACCTGCCCATCCTGCACTGTCTGCTATATAGGGGGTCACCTGCCCATCCTGCACTGCCTGCTATATAGGGGGGTCACCTGCCCATCCTGCACTGCCTGCTATATAGGAGACCACCTGCCCATCCTGCACTGTCTGCTATATAGGGGGTCACCTGCCCATCCTGCACTGGAGTCTACTGGCCCATCCTGCACTGTCTGCTATATAGGAGACTACCTGCCCATCCTGCACTGTCTGCTATATAGGGGGTCACCTGCCCATCCTGCACTGGAGTCTACTGGCCCATCCTGCACTGTCTGCTATATAGGAGACTACATGCCCATCCTGCACAGGACACTACTGGCCCATTCTACACTCTCTACTACACAGGAGACCACTGGCCCATCCTGCACTCTCTACTGCACAGGATAATACCGGCCCATCCTGCACTCTCTACTGCACAGGGTAATACCGGCCCATCCTGTACTCTCTACTGCACAGGATAATACCGGCCCATCCTGCACTCTCTACTGCACAGGGTAATACCGGCCCATCCTGTACTCTCTACTGCACAGGGTAATACCGGCCCATCCTGTACTCTCTACTGCACAGGAGACTACCGGCCCATCCTGCACAGTTCTCTGCAGAGAGGACTGCTTGCACATCCTGCCGTATAGAACACTACCTGCCCATCCTAAATTGTCTGCTATATAGGAGACTACCTGCCCATCCTGCACAGGAGACTACATGGCCATTCTGCACTCTCTACTGCACAGGATAATACCGGCCCATCCTGCACTCTCTACTGCACAGGATAATACCGGCCCATCCTGCACTCTCTACTGCACAGGATAATACCGGCCCATCCTGCACTCTCTACTGCACAGGAAAATACCGGCCCATCCTGCACTCTCTACTGCACAGGATAATACCGGCCCATCCTGCACTCTCTACTGCACAGGGTAATACCGGCCCTTCCTGTACTCTCTACTGCACAGGATAATACCGGCCCATCCTGCACTCTCTACTGCACAGGATAATACCGGCCCATCCTGCACTCTCTACTGCACAGGATAATACCGGCCCATCCTGTACTCTCTACTGCACAGGATAATACCGACCCATCCTGTACTCTCTACTGCACAGGATAATACCGGCCCATCCTGTACTCTCTACTGCACAGGAGTCTACTGGCCCATCCTGTACTCTCTACTGCACAGGATAATACCGGCCCATCCTGCCCTCTCTACTACACAGGATAATACCGGCCCATCCTGCACTCTCTACTGCACAGGATAATACCGGCCCATCCTGTACTCTCTACTGCACAGGATAATACCGGCCCATCCTGTACTCTCTACTGCACAGGATAATACCGGCCCATCCTGTACTCTCTACTGCACAGGATAATACCGGCCCATCCTGCACTCTCTACTGCACAGGAGACTACCGGCCCATCCTGCACAGCTCTCTGCAGAGAGGACTGCTTGCACATCCTGTCGTATAGAACACTACCTGCCCATCCTAAATTGTCTGCTATATAGGAGACTACCTGCCCATCCTGCACAGGAGACTACATGGCCATTCTGCACTCTCTACTGCACAGGAGACTACATGGCCATTCTGTACTCTCTACTGCACAGGATAATACCGGCCCATCCTGTACTCTCTACTGCACAGGAGTCTACTGGCCCATCCTGTACTCTCTACTGCACAGGAGACTACCGGCCCATCCTGCCCTCTCTACTGCACAGGATAATACCGGCCCATCCTGTACTCTCTACTGCACAGGAGTCTACTGGCCCATCTTGTACTCTCTACTGCACAGGAGACTACCGGCCCATCCTGTACTCTCTACTGCACAGGATAATACCGGCCCATCCTGCACTCTCTACTGCACAGGGTAATACCGGCCCATCCTGTACTCTCTACTGCACAGGGTAATACCGGCCCATCCTGTACTCTCTACTGCACAGGAGACTACCGGCCCATCCTGCACAGTTCTCTGCAGAGAGGACTGCTTGCACATCCTGCCGTATAGAACACTACCTGCCCATCCTAAATTGTCTGCTATATAGGAGACTACCTGCCCATCCTGCACAGGAGACTACATGGCCATTCTGCACTCTCTACTGCACAGGATAATACCGGCCCATCCTGCACTCTCTACTGCACAGGAAAATACCGGCCCATCCTGCACTCTCTACTGCACAGGATAATACCGGCCCATCCTGCACTCTCTACTGCACAGGGTAATACCGGCCCTTCCTGTACTCTCTACTGCACAGGATAATACCGGCCCATCCTGCACTCTCTACTGCACAGGATAATACCGGCCCATCCTGCCCTCTCTACTGCACAGGATAATACCGGCCCATCCTGTACTCTCTACTGCACAGGATAATACCGACCCATCCTGTACTCTCTACTGCACAGGATAATACCGGCCCATCCTGTACTCTCTACTGCACAGGAGTCTACTGGCCCATCCTGTACTCTCTACTGCACAGGATAATACCGGCCCATCCTGCCCTCTCTACTACACAGGATAATACCGGCCCATCCTGCACTCTCTACTGCACAGGATAATACCGGCCCATCCTGTACTCTCTACTGCACAGGATAATACCGGCCCATCCTGTACTCTCTACTGCACAGGATAATACCGGCCCATCCTGTACTCTCTACTGCACAGGATAATACCGGCCCATCCTGTACTCTCTACTGCACAGGAGACTACCGGCCCATCCTGTACTCTCTACTGCACAGGATAATACCGGCCCATCCTGTACTCTCTACTGCACAGGAGACTACCGGCCCATCCTGCACAGCTCTCTGCAGAGAGGACTGCTTGCACATCCTGTCGTATAGAACACTACCTGCCCATCCTAAATTGTCTGCTATATAGGAGACTACCTGCCCATCCTGCACAGGAGACTACATGGCCATTCTGCACTCTCTACTGCACAGGAGACTACATGGCCATTCTGTACTCTCTACTGCACAGGATAATACCGGCCCATCCTGTACTCTCTACTGCACAGGAGTCTACTGGCCCATCCTGTACTCTCTACTGCACAGGAGTCTACTGGCCCATCCTGTACTCTCTACTGCACAGGAGACTACCGGCCCATCCTGCCCTCTCTACTGCACAGGATAATACCGGCCCATCCTGTACTCTCTACTGCACAGGAGTCTACTGGCCCATCTTGTACTCTCTACTGCACAGGAGACTACCGGCCCATCCTGCCCTCTCTACTGCACAGGATAATACCGGCCCATCCTGTACTCTCTACTGCACAGGATAATACCGGCCCATCCTGCACTCTCTACTACACAGGATAATACCGGCCCATCCTGTACTCTCTACTGCACAGGATAATACCGGCCCATCCTGCACTCTCTACTACACAGAATAATACCGGCCCATCCTGCACTCTCTACTACACAGGATAATACCGGCCCATCCTGCACTCTCTACTGCACAGGATAATACCGGCCCATCCTGCCCTCTCTACTACACAGGATAATACCGGCCCATCCTGCACTCTCTACTGCACAGGATAATACCGGCCCATCCTGTACTCTCTACTGCACAGGATAATACCAGCCCATCCTGCACTCTCTACTGCACAGGAGACTACTGGCCCATCATGTACTCTCTACTGCACAGGATAATACCGGCCCATCCTGCCCTCTCTACTGCACAGGAGACTACCGGCCCATCCTGTACTCTCTACTGCACAGGAGACTACTGGCCCATCCTGTACTCTCTACTGCACAGGAGACTACTGGCCCATCCTGTACTCTCTACTGCACAGGATAATACCGGCCCATCCTGCTCTCTCTACTGCACAGGAGACCACTGGCCCATCCTGTACTCTCTACTGCACAGGATAATACCGGCCCATCCTGCACTCTCTACTGCACAGGATAATACCGGCCCATCCTGTACTCTCTACTGCACAGGAGACTACTGGCCCATCATGTACTCTCTACTGCACAGGATAATACCGGCCCATCCTGCCCTCTCTACTGCACAGGATAATACCGGCCCATCCTGTACTCTCTACTGCACAGGATAATACCGGCCCATCCTGTACTCTCTACTGCACAGGATAATACCGGCCCTTCCTGTACTCTCTACTGCACAGGATAATACCGGCCCATCCTGCCCTCTCTACTGCACAGGATAATACCGGCCCATCCTGTACTCTCTACTGCATAGGAGTCTACTGGCCCATCCTGCACAGTTCTCTGCAGAGAAGACTACCTGCCCATCCTAAATTGTCTGCTATATAGTTGACTAGATGGCATTTTAAACCTGACATTTTCCCTTTAAAGGCTTTTTTCCACCTTTATAAGATATGCAATCACTATGTCATATTTAGGGACCCCCACCGATCCGGAGAATGATGGGTACACAGCGCTGCTTTGACATTACAGCTGTTCTTCCCTGCAGAGCAGCGCTCCTGATCCCCCGCTGTGCAGGAGAACTGCCGCCAGTCCCATTCAATGTTTTCATGCCGCAGATCTGTGCACTTTCCATGGCTGGGGCCACGACCGCGGAAAACTGTGAACAGGGCACAGAGGTAAATCAGGATGGGTGGGGGGTCCCAGAGCTCCTCAGCAGTATGCCATTATTTCATAAAATAGAAATTACCCTTTAAAAAATAATAAAAGAAAAACAATACCTGATCCATGTGGAAATAAAAAAAATAGACAAAGCTATAGATAAATAAACAATAAATAAATACAATAGGAAAAAATAGAAATAAATATAATAATAATAACAATAATAATAATAATAATAAACACTATAAATAAATAAATACATACATAAAATAATAAAAAATAAAACACTATAAATAAATACATACATAAAATAATGAAAAAAAACCCACTATAAATACATAAAACAATAAAAAACACTATAAATAATACATACACAAAATAACAAAATAAAAATTAAAACACCATAAATGATAAAAAAATAAAAAACACTATAAATAAATAAATAATACATAAAATAAAAAAACTATAAATATATAAAACAATAAAAACTATAAATAAATATGCAAAATAAAACACTAAAAATAATACATAAAAACCAATAAAAATCTATAAAAAAAAAGTACTATTAATAAATAATAGATACATAAAATAACAAAAAATAAATGAATTGAAAATTGCTCAATAACAATAATTAAATGAACCCTCAACACCCTCTGGACCTCTCATGGGCGGTATAATTTATTGGCACAATGAGGCCATAAATCAGCGGGTGGGGAGAATGCGGCAGATTTCTCTCTTTTTATTTACTTGTGAATTGGCCCCTGGGGGTCGTCCGCACTGCGGTAATGATCATGTAGGATAATAGCTGATAATGAGCAGGGGATTATGGGAAGTTACAGCATTCCTCTGTGGGAAGGATCAATACACGTAAGACTCACAGCCCATATGAGTGATTTGTGGGGCTTTGAAGTTCACGGCCATAAACATCAATCAGCCCATAAATGTTTTCTCTCCTTTGTGTAAGGAGGACGAGGCTTTTATTGAGGTCACGGCGGTATGCAAATCAGCCATCTTCCATGACGAGGAAAAACATCTCGTACTAGAAGGAAGAAAACTTCTCAACCGAAGGTTATTGCTGGGGTATCTTTACTAAGGACCCGCCCCTGAGTAAGATCAGCATAGGATACTGGAAACCTAACAGGTAATGTCCCATATTTACCAACCATCAATCAGTATAGAGTCATGGGTCAGTGACTAGGGGACTCCACCAGACAGGACAATATAAGTGTAATCACAGCTAGTAAAGTCCTGGCTATAATAAAGCAGTTTGATGGCGTCCATGTACCCTGATGAAGCTAAAAAAAAAAATAGAAACCTGAAGGCCGATTGTACACTTTCAACACCTTGTTCAACCAACATCTGGTCCTCCCAACAATAGTTCCCCTATAAACTTGTCTCATCTTCTGAGTTCTCTTCTGTATTCCAGGAGCTTTCAATGGTTCCCTCCACTTTGAAAAACTCATAAAAAAATAGAGTGCGGCCGAAAGCGAAGTTCTTTATTGTAAACTGCAGGGGGCACATTACACAACTGCTTCCACATTGTGCTTTATAATATGGAACCCAAGGCCTCCTCGGATGAGAAAAACCTTCATAACTGCAGCTAGGATCTCGGGACCTCAGAAACGCGGGTGAGAAAGTTAATTGAATGTAAGAAAAGAACATTCAGAAATCCAGAGGAAGCAGGTAAGAGCCTGAGGGGGAAGATCGCGGGACCGAGCAACACTGATCATATACAGAAAGGAAATATGTGTTACCAGAAAGATGTCATATACTCTGTGCATATCCATATTCTTGTATATAGGAGCAGTATTATAGTAGTTATATTCTTGTATATAGGAGCAGTATTATAGTAGTTATGTTCTTGTATATAGGAGCAGTATTATAGTAGTTATATTCCTGTATATAGGAGCAGTATTATAGTAGGTATATTCCTGCATATAGGGGCAGTATTATAGTAGTTATATTCCTGTATATGGGGGCAGTATTATAGCTGTTATATTCTTGTATATAGGAGCAGTATTATAGTAGTTATATTCCTGTATATAGGGAGCAGTATTATAGTAGTTATATTCCTGTACAGATAGGAGCAGTATTATAGTAGTTATATTCTTGTATATAGGAGCAGTATTATAGTAGTTATATTCTTGTATATAGGGGGCAGTATTATAGTAGTTATGTTCTTGTATATAGGAGCAGTATTATAGTAGTTATATTCCTGTATATAGGAGCAGTATTATAGCTGTTATATTCTTGTATATAGGAGCAGTATTATAGTAGTTATATTCCTGTATATAGGGAGCAGTATTATAGTAGTTATATTCTTATATATAGGAGCAGTATTATAGTAGTTATATTCCTGTATATAGGAGCAGTATTATAGCAGTTATATTCCTGTATATAGGAGCAGTATTATAGTAGTTATATTCCTGTATATAGGAGCAGTATTATAGTAGTTATATTCCTGTATATAGGAGCAGTATTATAGTAGTTATATTCTTGTATATAGGAGCAGTATTATAGTAGTTATATTCCTGTATATAGGAGCAGTATTATGGTAGTTATATTCCTGTATATAGTAGGCAGTATTATAGTAGTTATATTCCTGTATATAGGAGCAGTATTATAGTAGTTATATTCCTGTATATAGGAGCAGTATTATAGTAGTTATATTCCTGTATATAGGAGCAGTATTATAGTAGTTATATTCTTGTATATAGGAGCAGTATTATAGTAGTTATATTCCTGTATATAGGAGCAGTATTATGGTAGTTATATTCCTGTATATAGGAGCAGTATTATAGTAGTTATATTTCTGTATATAGGGAGCAGTATTATAGTAGTTATATTCTTGTGTATAGGAGCAGTATTATAGTAGTTATATTCTTGTATATAGGAGCAGTATTATAGTAGTTATATTCTTGTATATAGGAGCAGTATTATAGTAGTTATGTTCTTGTATATAGGAGCAGTATTATAGTAGTTATATTCCTGTATATAGGAGCAGTATTATAGCTGTTATATTCTTGTATATAGGAGCAGTATTATAGTAGTTATATTCCTGTATATAGGGAGCAGTATTATAGTAGTTATATTCTTATATATAGGAGCAGTATTATAGTAGTTATATTCCTGTATATAGGAGCAGTATTATAGCAGTTATATTCCTGTATATAGGAGCAGTATTATAGTAGTTATATTCCTGTATATAGGAGCAGTATTATAGTAGTTATATTCCTGTATATAGGAGCAGTATTATAGTAGTTATATTCTTGTATATAGGAGCAGTATTATAGTAGTTATATTCCTGTATATAGGAGCAGTATTATGGTAGTTATATTCCTGTATATAGTAGGCAGTATTATAGTAGTTATATTCCTGTATATAGGAGCAGTATTATAGTAGTTATATTCCTGTATATAGGAGCAGTATTATAGTAGTTATATTCCTGTATATAGGAGCAGTATTATAGTAGTTATATTCTTGTATATAGGAGCAGTATTATAGTAGTTATATTCCTGTATATAGGAGCAGTATTATGGTAGTTATATTCCTGTATATAGGAGCAGTATTATAGTAGTTATATTTCTGTATATAGGGAGCAGTATTATAGTAGTTATATTCTTGTGTATAGGAGCAGTATTATAGTAGTTATATTCTTGTATATAGGAGCAGTATTATAGTAGTTATATTCTTGTGTATAGGAGCAGTATTATAGTAGTTATTGCAACAAAAGAAAGGTAGGGTTGGCACCAAGTTGCACCAGTCAGTGGAGTACACCAGCAGGTGAGCAGTACGGGTGGGACCAAGACAGCTATGTGGATCTGAGCTAGTCAGCATGAAACGTGCCTAGTCGATCAGTGAGAGTGTGCCTGCTCCTTCACCTCCCCTCCCTGCAACTTATAAATATGCATTACGATTAAAGAGACACAGCTACTGAATGGTGAGTGCCCGTTCTTTCTACCTACACTGTTGCATTATAGTAGTTATATTCTTGTATATAGGAGCAGTATTATAGTAGATATATTCTTGTATATAGAAGCAGTATTATAGTAGTTATATTCTTCTATATAGGGAGCAGTATTATAGTAGTTATATTCTTGTATATAGGAGCAGTATTATAGTAGTTATATTCTTGTATATAGGAGCAGTATTATAGTAGTTATATTCTTGTATATAGGAGTAGTATTATAGTAGTCATATTCCTGTATATAGGAGCAGTATTATAGTAGTTATATTCTTGTATATAGGGGCAGTATTATAGTAGTTATATTCCTGTATATAGGAGCAGTATTATAGTAGTTATATTCTTGTATATAGGAGTTAGTATTATAGTAGTTATATTCTTCTATATAGGGAGCAGTATTATAGTAGTTATATTCTTGTATATAGGAGCAGTATTATAGTAGTTATATTCTTGTATATAGGAGCAGTATTATAGTAGTTATATTCTTGTATATAGGAGTAGTATTATAGTAGTCATATTCCTGTATATAGGAGCAGTATTATAGTAGTTATATTCTTGTATATAGGGGCAGTATTATAGTAGTTATATTCCTGTATATAGGAGCAGTATTATAGTAGTTATATTCTTGTATATAGGAGTTAGTATTATAGTAGTTATATTCTTGTATATAGGGAGCAGTATCATAGTAGTTATATTCTTGTATATAGGGAGCAGTATCGTAGTAGTTATATTCTTGTATATAGGAGCAGTATTATAGTAGTTATATTCTTGTATATAGGAGCAGTATTATAGTAGTTATATTCCTGTATATAGGGAGCAGTATTATAGTAGTTATATTCCTGTATATAGGATCAGTATTATAGTAGTTATATTCCTGTATATACGAGCAGTATTATAGTAGTTATATTCTTGTATATAGGAGCAGTATTATAGTAGTTATATTCTTGTATATAGGAGCAGTATTATAGTAGTTATATTCTTGTATATAGGAGCAGTATTATAGTAGTTATATCCCTGTATATAGGAGCAGTATTATAGTAGTTATATTCTTGTATATAGGAGCAGTATTATAGTAGTTATAAAATGTGAAATGGAGAGAAGAGTGCAGCTGCACCTCACACCTATGGCTGATACTAAAGCCGCTAAGCTACTTTAAAAACAAACACCAGGAATTTGGTATACAATTTGATCAAACCAATACGCCCCGTGTACCCCGTGCAGGTATCCTGGTTCACACGGGTCCCTACGCTAACTCTGTACCGTGTCAGTCAGTGACTGCCTCCCCCGCAAGGCGTGCACATGCTGGGAAGTGAGGCCATGCAATGGCCCTGCAACCCCACTGTCACAGGACCAAACCCAAAATGCCCCACACAGACCCTGCCGGCACCACCGGCGGAAAAGGCTGCGCCCAAATTACACATTATAGTAGTTATATTCTTGTATTCTTGTATCTTGTAGAAGCAGCTGCATTTTATTTGTTTGAATTGCAAGATGGTTTCATTAGTTTCCCCCTTTCCTCCAACAGGACACATAGACCTGAGGCATCTCTATTGAAAGCTTTTTATAAAGCTACCTATACACCTTAGGGCCTGATCAGTAGTGTAAACGAGCACCGAACTCCTAGATCTGCACTTGTTACTAAGCCTATTACACGGCTCAATCATTGTTTAGCCAGGGCCGTTTATATTTATTGTTAGCCCTAAACTGTATACATTACCTCTCCAGGGCTCCTGATGTTTTTCCGCTCTCAGTTCGCTACCTGGAGCTGCCGCTGTAGATTCAGAGCAGGTCTCTGAACTGACAGGCCACTCAGCCAATCACCGCCACGGCCAGAGTTTGACTGAGCAGTCTGTCAGTTTAGAGACCGGCTCTGAATCTACAGCGACAGCTTCAGGTAGCGAACTGAGAGCGGAAGAACATCCGGAGCCCTGGAGAGGTAATGTATACAGCTATTTTTTTACAAAATCGTCAGCCATCGGCCGTACATCGCTATTGCACCTAGCCATCCACGGTCGGCGGCTGACTATTTTAGGTGAGGAACAAAAGACACGATCAGCTGATGATCGTTGTCATTGGCTGATTGTTGTCTCTAATTGGACTCTCCCAAAAATCACCAACAGATGGTGTCGGTGGTAATAGGGGTCAGGAATGGTGCAAACTCACCGCCCAACCCTTTTGTTTCACACTGTTGCTGCGGCTTACCCTTAGAGTCCTATTCCACAGGCCGACCAGGGCCCGATCAATAATGTAAACGAGTGGCGATCTGCTAGATTGGCGCTCGTTTACTGGGCTTATTCCACGGCCCGATAATTGTTTAGCAAGGGCTGCAGGGACATCGTTACCGATGTCCTTGCAGCCCTTGTTAAACACCATACATTACTTGACCATGCTGCAGGTCTTCTCCTGCGCTCCTCTACCTCCCGGTCCCGCGCGCAGCAGCAGCTTTGGTGCGGCCTGTTTGAGCGGTGCGGCCTGGTGGTCCTGGCCAGTGATTGGCTGTGCGGTCTGTCAGCCAAAAGGCCACACCGAAGCTGCTGCTGCGCGCGGGACCGGGAGGAAGAGGAGCGCAGGAGAAGACCTGCAACATGGTTAGGTAATGTATGGTGCTGCGGAAATGGTCGGTCGCCCGCCGTGCATCGCTATTCCATGCAGCGACGTGCGGTTGGTGCCTGATGATTTTAGGTTTGACCCTAAACAAACCATCAGCCAATGACAGGATCATCGACTGATCGTTGTCTCTATTCCACGGAGCGATAATCGTCTGAATCGGGGTGATTATCGCTCTGTGGAATAGGCCCCTTACTCTCCCCATAGAACGCTCGGACGTGCTGAGTGTTTCTGTGTATGAGAAGCACATGCAGTAGACCGGACAGCTGGATGATCATTCGTCTGTCAGTTTTTAAAGGTGTCTTTACGACTACACCCCCTAGCTTGCATATACAGACCCCTCTAGGGGGTCGCAAGTTGATGTCCACCAATCTGCATCCCATGACAGTGCTGCTCAGACAGAAATCAGGCTCCGGTCCTACATGACAGCTTCCAGGTTATTAGATCATTTATCTCTATAGAAATGAAGTTATTTCATCCCCCAATAGATCAGAAAAACAAGGTGATATCTGAAAGGAGTACGGTCAATCCATAACTCCCCCTCTAAGTAGCAGACATGGAACATGACTCAGGTGCAGCACAAGAGAAGCTTTTAGTGCACCCTGATGTCGACAATTTTTCTGAATCAATATTCCTCCGCAATGAAAGCCGTAACGTTACCTCATTACTGGAAAACTCAATATTTACTTTTTTTCGACAGATGCTTTAAAAAATACAGAGAAATTCTGACCGTTCCCATGACAATAGCAAACAATATATTATCCATACTGCTGAGCTTATAATATAGGTCCTATAGTCTGGTATGCATCATGTGACATTCTGGAGGTCCTGCTATGGAGAACTAAACAGATTCATGGACTACAAATCTGATGCTCCTTTTTTCCCGCAGCAGCTACACAGCGCGAAAAACAGCGCCGCACCTATCTTTAGGTTGTATGTGGTATTACAACTCGACTCCATTTACTTTATCAGAGAAACCGAGGAAAAGAGTGGCTCTGTTAGTGCAGCTATTTTTATTGTTATGCTAGATATCCCCTTTGAATAAAGGTCAATTTGAGGGGAAAAATACACTACCAACGGGCTACACAGGTGGCAAGGAGAAAAATTTTCACCCCACTGAGTCTTCTTATGTTTAATGAGACAGGGCGACAAATTACTAGTTGTGATAGTACAAAAAGAATGTTGATGGTCTGTAGAAAGAACATTGCTGCCTGTCTGTCTCTTTAAAAAGAAGGTTGCTGCCTGTCTGCCAGTCTGTCCAATAAGAATATTGCTGCCTGTCTACGAGTCTCTCCAATAAGAACATTTCTGGCCATCGACCAATCTCTCTGAAAAGAACATTGCTGTCCGTCTGCCATTCTCTCCAAAGATAAAAACATTGAAAAAAAACATTTATACCCATCTGCCAGGCGCTTCAAAAAGATCATCGCTACCTGTCTGTTAGGGCCCAATTCCACCGGACGATTATCGTTAAATCGTTCGAATCTTAACAATAATCGTTCGGTTGAAATGCAGTTAACGATTAACGACCGAACGAGAAATCGTTGATCGCTTTATAAGACCTGGACCTATTTTTATCGTTGCTCGTTCCCAAAACGTTCGCAAATCGTTCGCATTGAATAAGACGTCGTTCGGTCGTTCGCAATAGATACAAACGCAATAGCGAATAAATAGCGAAGAAAAAACAATCGCAATTACGATCATAAGTAACGATTATCGTTCCATGGAAATGAGTGAACGTTTTCAGGTCTTTCGCAATAGCGGTCGTTTCAGATCGTTAATCGTTAACGATTATGCAAACGATAATCGTCCGGTGGAATAGGGCCCTTAGTCTCTAAAAAAGAAAACATTGCTGACAATGTCTCCAGTGAAATAATAGCTACCCGTTTGTCAGTCTCTCTCTCTCTCAAAAAAACAAAAACAAAACATTGCTGCCAGTCTGCCAGTATATCCAAAAAAAACATTGCTGCCTATCTGCCAGTCTCTCTAATATGAACATTGCTGTCTGTCTGTCTCTCCAGTGAAAACATTGCATACCGTCTAACCATCTCTCAAAAAAAAAAAAAAATTGCTGCTTGTCTGCTTTTTGGTTTAAATGAGAAGCGTTCCAGTATAAAAATCTCATACTGACTTTGAAACACAGTGGCGGTCATACCGTATCATGGTTTGGGCCTGTTTGGCTGCATCAGGACCAGGATGGCAGGTTGGCATCACTAATAGAACAATGCATTCTAAATTATACCAGCACATCTGCCTGTGGGCTAAATCCCAAGAGAATCATGTAAGTATTGTCTGTTTTCTTCCTTTCTCCAAACAACAGCGCCATACCTGTCCACAGGTTGTGTATGGTATTACAACTATCACTTCAATGAGACCGAGCTACAATACCACACACAACCTGAGGACAAGAGTGGCACTGTTTCATCCTGGACACTTAATGGATAGTTGTAATATATGGATCTGTGGGGTAGTTTAGACACTCAGAATACGGGTCCCCACCTCTAGAGTATACAGGACTGGGATCTCCTAGCTTGAATTTACCTTTAAACCTCACTCTGAGCAGATATAACAGATAAGTGCAAGATTTGTGTCGTTATTATAGAACCGGATGGGGCTGAAGATCACCGGAGAAATCTTCTCATCCAGGATTATTAACATTTTTTAATATTTCAGATAAAAATAAAGCAATTAGCGGCGGCAGGTTCTAAATATAGCCGGGAAGGTTACATAACGCGGCACAGGACGGCCGCAGTGAACGGTGATGAACTCTGTGATTCCCGGACGCCTTTTATAAGTCTCCACTGAGAGCTTCAACGCTCGGTGCACAGAGCTAAACCCGAACATCAGAAACCAACTGGAAGCGAGACACAAAGTAATCACATAAAGAGCAAAGAACAGCTACACAACTAACAACTACTGCAACAGCCAAGTGTCTGCGGAGTAACAAGGTCTGATAACTATATATATATATACACAGTCACATACCAGCAACTCTGCAACATCATCAGAAATTATAGTACACAGGAGCAGTATTATAGTAGTTATATTCTTGTATATAGGAGCTGTATTATAGTAGTTATACAAACGGACTGGAGAGAAAGGAACGGCTGCACATCCCATCTATGGCTGATACTTATGCCGCTAGGCCTATATTAAAAATCAACACCAGAGTGTCTGTATATGAATTGATCAAGCAATAATAGCCCCGTGTACCACCGCACAGGTCCTCTGGTCCACACGGGTCCCTACGCTAACTCCACACCGTGTTGGTCAGTGACCGCCACCCCGCAAAGCGTGCACATGCAGGGAAGGGAGGCCATGGAACGGCCCTGCAACCCCAATGTCACAGGACCAAAAAGCCCCACCAAAACCCAGCCAGCACCACCGGCGGGGAAGGCTGCCCCCAAACGACACAAGCATGGATATGGTATTACACTTACCACTGCTGCTCTCAAAGAGTGGGGAAGACATAGGGTCCGGACATGTGAGCACAGGCATATCCTGCTAATTTTGGTCATGTGGGTCTTATAAAGGAGTGCGAGCTGTTCAGAGAGGGAGAACTGTAAAACACGACATGGAGAGAAAGGAACGGCTGCCCATCCCATCTATGGCTGATACTAATGCCGCTAGGCCTATATTAAAAATCAACACCAGAGTGTCTGTATATGATTTGATCAAGCCATAATAGCCCCATGTACCAACGTGCAGTGACCGCCACTGGTAGGTAGAAGCAGTATTATAGTAGTTATATTTTTGTATATAGGGAGCAGTATTATAGTAGTTATATTCTTGTATATAGGAGCAGTATTATAGTAGTTATATTCTTGTATATAGGAACAGTATTATAGTAGTTATATTCTTGTATATAGGGGGCAGTATTATAGTAGTTATATTCTTGTATATAGTGACAGTATTATAGTAGTTATATTCCTGTATATAGGAGCAGTATTATAGTAGTTATATTTTTGTATATAGGGAGCAGTATTATAGTAGTTATATTCTTGTATATAGGAGCAGTATTATAGTAGTTATATTCTTGTATATAGGAACAGTATTATAGTAGTTATATTCTTGTATATAGGGGGCAGTATTATAGTAGTTATATTCTTGTATATAGGAACAGTATTATAGTAGTTATATTCTTGTATATAGGAACAGTATTATAGTAGTTATATTCTTGTATATAGGAGCATTATTATAGTAGTTATATTCCTGTATATAGGAGCAGTATTATAGTAGTCATATACTTGTATATAGGAGCAGTATTATAGTAGTTATATTCTTGTATATAGGAGCAGTATTATAGTAGTTATATTCTTGTATATAGGAGCAGTATTATAGTAGTTATATTCTTGTATATAGGAGCATTATTATAGTAGTTATATTTCTGTATATAGGAGCAGTATTATAGTAGTCATATTCTTGTATATTAGGGGGCAGTATTATAGGTCTCTGATACACATGAGTCCCTACACTAAACGACACCGTGTCGGTCAGTGAACGCCAACCCCAACAATAATAGTTATATTTTTGTACAGAGGGTCCGCCCTGGGTCACTTTGTTTTACTTTTGCAGATTACATGTGAGAACAAACATTTCCCATAGATTTAGGGAGCGTTAGATAAGATTTAGTTCCTGTTCCTTCCTCCTGCGGTGTGTCTGGGATCTCAGGAGATGTGTGTTACAGCGCTGGCAGTAAGAGTTAGTGTCGGGAACATGGTTTGGCGGATTTATTATTAATGAGGATAAATAAATAATGCAGCTAAAATGCTTTGCAAGTAAAAAATAAAACCGCTAATGTAGAAAAAGATTTCCCTCTTTCTTCCCTCCTCGTACTTGTTACATCTCAGGGAGAAATGTCTAGGAAATGTTTTATTAAATTAATTAGATGAAAGATTCAGGATTGAGTATTTCTGTTTATAGTCGAATGAGGTTACGGGAGATCAAAGCCATTTAAAGTGAAGGAAACTTTAGATACAAAAACATGAGCAGGGTAATGTAGGGTTATTTATACACCATAGGGGCGGCATATACTATACTAATAAGATTAACAGCCACAAGAACATGTAACATGTAACATAAGCCTTCAGTATTACCTGGATTTCTCCTTTTATTACTAATAAAATGTTATCCGACAGTTGTGACAAAAATAGAGAAAAATAGCAAACAAACAGGTATACTGCTCATGTCTGTTATTGAGTAAACATCCACAGTGCAAAGGGGAAGAATTAATTTTTGAATTTAATACCCAGTAGATGCCCCATTGTAAGCAACCACCTTAAAAAGACTTGCACCCTGGGAAGAAATTTAGGAACATTCCTTGTAGAGTGTTCTTCAGTTCATCAATATTTCTAGGATTCTTTATAGCCTGTGGATGTTTACTGAAAGTGCTCAATAAAAAGCATCAGCAATACAACCATTGGTTTGTTATAAGTTTACTAACATTGTGTTTATTAGAAATTTTATTAGCATCATTAGAGTAGAGATTCCAAAGAATTCAATTATCTTGCAACTGTTATAACTACTATAATACTGCTCCTATATACAAGAATATAACTACTATAATACTGCTCCTATATACAAGAATATAACTACTATAATACTGCCCCTTTATACAGGAATATAACTACTATAATACTGCTCCTATATACAGCAATATAGCTACTATAATACTGCTCCTATATACAAGAATATAACTACTATACTACTGCTCCTATATACAAGAATATAACTACTATAATACTGCTCCTATACACAAGAATATAACTACTATAATACTGCTCCTATATACAAGAATATAATACTATAATACTGCTAATATATACAAGAATATAACTACTATACTACTGCTCCTATATACAAGAATATAACTACTATAATACTGCTCCTATATACAAGAATATAACTACTATAATACTGCTCCTATATACAAGAATATAACTACTATAATACTGCCCCTATATACAAGAATATAACTACTATAATACTGCCCCTATATACAAGAATATAACTACTATAATACCGCCTCCTATATACAGGAATATAACTACTATAATACTGCTCCTATATACAAGAATATAACTACTATAATACTGCCCCTATATACAAGAATATAACTACTATAATACTGCCCCTATATACAAGAATATAACTACTATAATACCGCCTCCTATATACAGGAATATAACTACTATAATACTGCTCCTATATACAAGAATATACCTACTATAATAACAAATAAAATTCTCTTTTGATCTAATATACAGAGCTCCAATCCTTCTATCTGGACTATACAAGGATCTGCAGCTCATATTATAAATCATACCGCCAAACACTATTGTAACATATGAAGAAATGAATCCGCCCTAAGGTTTAATCTTATTTAGACTGATAAAGTCGTCCTGCTTCTTAATGATCCTGTAATATCTCCAACATCAATTACTTATCCTCAATCTCCGAGCCACAAATCTGTAAATTGGGGAACAAATTGAGTGATTCTGCTCCGTCGTGTGTCGGTGAATTATCCGCTGAAGTCGTCTCCGCTTTGTTTGCTCGGCTGCATTTTCAGCCCATTATAGGAAATTGCAGCTCAAGATTATTTTAATGATTATTATTGTATCCCTAGAAATAGTCAGAACACAGTCCGGCTTATCGGCTCATACCATGAGAACGGGGTCTTTGTCACCAATAGGAAGCTCAATGGAAAGGACTAATCTGGGAATTGTCTCTGGACAGTTCCTGACATGGACAGAGGTGGCAGCAGAGAGCACTGTGTCACACCGGAAAGAATACACCACTTGCTGCATGACATACAGCAGCTGATAACTACTGGAAGAGTAGGGATTTTTAAATAGAAGCAGATTACAAATCTGTATAATTTAATGTCACAAGCTGATTTGAAAGGGGAAAAACTGCTGGAGTAACCCTTTAATGCAATGGGTGCTCACCCTGGATAGGGGACATCAAGCATAGGAGGAGCCCTGTTAGGACCTCCATTAATTAGCTGTTATCTATACGTGTTTACTTTCCCTGCAGCGCCACCACAGGGGAAATGATGCATTCCACATAGCCCATTCAAATCAATGGGATATCTGAGTAATGATGGACAGGGTGGGTCCTCCAGAGCTCTCTTATTCACTATAACAGGGGTCCTCAACTGGCAGACCGCGGTCCGAACGCTGACCGCGGAGGCCAGCTGTCCGGACCCCTGCTGCAGCTCAGTATACCTGTATACTGAGGTGCGCTGCTCCCCTCTGCTCAGTAACTATGAGCGCTCAGTAACTATGAGCACTGACAGAGAGGGAGCCATTGGCTCCCTTACTCCCTATCAGTCACTTGTGTGGCCGCAGTGGTCACAAGAGGCTGCTCTGCGCTGTCTCTGGTTTCGGCGCTTGAGTGATGTCACTGAAGCGCTGACGCCAGGACACGGGGAGAGTGGCCTCTTGTGACCGCTGCAGTGCGGCCGCAAGAGGGGAAGAAAAGAGACACAGGGGGACTATATACTACTGTGGAAGCGCACAGGGGGGGCTATATACTACTAGGGAGCACAAAGCGGGGGTCTACATGCTACTGGGGGAGCACACAGCGGGGGGGCTATATACTACTGGGGAGCACAAAGCAGGGGTCTATATACTACTGGGGGAGCACACAGGGGGCTATATACTATTGGTGGAGCGCACAGGGGTCTATATACTACTGGGGGAGTGTACAGGGGGGCTATATACTATTGGGGGAGCGCACAGGGGGACTATATACTACTGGGGGAGCGCACAGGGGGGCTATATACTACTGGGGGAGCGCACAGGGGACTATATACTACTGTGGGAGCAACAGGGGGGCTATATACTACTGGGGGAGCCCAACATGTTTACTACTGATGTTCAGCTCGGACCTTCACCTGACAATCGACCCCGGTAAGTGGACCTTCACTAAAAGTTGTTGAGTACCCCCTGCACTATAAACTCCACCCAAGATATGGGAAACCTCTATGAAACCTAGAAATTTCTTCTAGGTAGTAGGAAAATGGATCTTCTAGACTGGAAAATCCCTTTAACATACAACGTTAACAGAACTTCAGTAACATATTACGTGCTATTGTTACCTTTACATAGGACTCTAAGTAAAGCCGCAGTATTAGAGTTATAATATCATGATATGAAACAATACAGCCTGGCGGAGTACACTGGCACGTTCATCTCTGCTATATCCCCATACATCCCGGCAATGACAGAGCTATGTCTCATTAGACGAGAGCCGTGTAAGCAGAATCAGCCGACCCGCCTCACTAATGTCCTGGATGACAGAACGTGTTTGTTACAAGCTCCGTCTACGGCGCCTAATGAGCGCAAAAACATGACATTATTCTTCCGAGCCGTCGCATGGGATGAGTTTGATTGGTGACGATAACATTTCAATGCTCAGAATTTACATATCAAGCAGGATGAGGCTTCAGTGTTTGTTTTCTATTCATGTCCAGTATGACTTGGGAGGATAATCCAACCTTCTTATACATCAGTAACCAAAGACCGTGGCCAATGAAGGTGGGCAGATGTCATGGCCTAGAGGGATTAGAATCTCACCAATAGCTCAAGGTCCCAAACTAGGCCCAATAAGGTGGCCCTCACCTAAATCTTCTATACTGAGCAATCCTTCAAGCCAATCCACAACTAGGACTAGCTACCTTGGCCGAAACTGACCAGATATTGGTGCCATGGCCCAAAGGGATCAGTACCCAACTTCTAACTAATAGTTCAAGGTCCCAAAGGTGGCGCTGACCTTGTCCCATTCTCACCTAAATCTTCTATAGTGAACCATCCGTCATGTCAACTCAAAACTAGGACTGGTAACCTTGGCCGAAACTGACCAGATATGGGTATGTTATTTCTTCATCCTCCCACTCCTCTTAATTAGGGATGGTCCGAACCCTCCGACGCTCGGCATCAGATTTCCGCTGTCTGCCCGCTCCATGGAGCGGGTGGATACAGCAGGAGGACCGCCTGGAAAACTGGGATACAGCCATAGCCATTGGCTGTATCACAGTTTTCCAGGCGGTCCTCCCGCTGAATCCACCCGCTGCACAGAGCGGGCAGACAGCAGGAATCATTACCGAGAGTTCGGGTTCGTACGAACCCGAACCGAACTCGGTTCGGACCATCCCTACTCTTAATACATCTGTCTCTTCTGGAGAACGTTTAGAGGCAACAACCTTAATACTTAGTGCTTTACCTGAGGTTTTTCTTCGATAATTCAATGAGTCATCCATGGCTGATGTAGCAGTGTACATAAAAATCTATGAAATTTTTGGGCCAAACAGTTTTTGGGAGATTTTAGTTCTTAAAGCCTTAATGCAACGACAAGTAAGTCAACTGAGATAACTGTGAGAACAAAGGTCCACATAAACCAAAAATGGAAATTGAAATTGCCTCACACTAAGCCAAATGTTCCATCTTGAACCATCCTTCAAGGTAACTGACATCTAGAACTACCTACCTTGGTCCTTTCTTCTTGCCCTGGCTTGTCTTAGCATATCCATCCGTTCGGGAGGAAGTTCTAAGAGCCACACACAAGGCTCAAGGCTCACTGGTCATGTTCATGAAAGTCTAGTCAAAAATTTTGGTTAGAGATGAGCGAACCTTGAGCATGCTTGCTTTCATCGGAACCCAAATGCTCTGCCTTGGATTACCGGTGGCTAAAAAAGTTGGATGCAGCTCCAAGGCTGCCTCAAAAACATGGATACAGCCATAGGCCATATCCATCTTTTCCATGACTCCCTAGGGTGGCAACCAACTTCTTCAAAAAAAAAATTCAGTATAAAAATATACAGAATATTAGGATGATGTGTTTTGCTCCCTTCTTTCTAGTACAACTTATCCCACTTATAGCTGCTCAGTACTTGGAGCTGTAATTGTGGAGGACTTGGTCTTGACAAGGCCGTCACTGCTAGAATGACAATAATGGTAATGGCCCGATAGTCTTACATTCTTAGGCAGAAAGGTCATCATCCCCAGACGATCCAATGGTATGACCATAGAGATACCCTCAGGTCAGAAGGTCAGTAGGTTGAAGTAAAGGTCAAGGGTCATTAGGGCCATATAGTATAATGGAACAAAGAGGACATGATTTAGTGCTACATAATAATGGTGCATGTAGTAGATTATAGGGTCTTTCATCTAAGATCTAGATCTAGAATCGATGGGAGACGGACCACCTCCGATGATGGGAATGAGGGAATAAAGGATTCTTAGTAAGGTATTTCTTTACTTGGGATATTACTGATTTCATGTACTGATTCCATGGCCAAGGCAAAGCGGTGTAATATTGCTGAACCCTATGGACCTCTATGACCATAATACCGAGGTCTGGGGACATAGGCCAGATGCATAGAGCAGAAGTGTTAGTATGGCATGTGCATCCTGGAGACACTATGGCCGCGTATGACTGGTGAGCTGAGAGTCGTTGACTTCATTGTGGCTAATGCATTAAGAATATGATAAGTAAATAACCAAAACACAATAGAAACAGATAGCACACTATAGATATAGGTCATCGCTAAAAGTCATTTCATAATCCGGTTCCTGTATCCAGGAAGACGCATAAAATGTCCCCGGCCGAGGGATGAAAAGAAATATTTGTCACGTTATTGGACTGAATACACAGCGCGCTGGACAAACACAGCTAGATCTACATTCCAGCATGTATATAATGTGTGCAAGCAACAGGCCCAGAGCGGACTTTGCTCTCCGAGGGGGCAGATAAATTATTGTGTTGCACAATTACAGTAATGGACACCCAATAAGCACAAACAGAGTAAATGTGTCTATTAGAAGGTTATTATGGTCGGGCTAAGCTCTAGCGTGAGCTTCGGTAGGGAGAAAATGCTGATGGCAAATGGAAAAAAACAACATGTCCTTGCTTGGCTGAACGTGGCCTCATCCTTTTGAGGGGTGTTACTGACTGGCGTATTGTTTGCTCATAACACATTCATAGAACTAACAAGACCTCTAAGAGGAGAACCGGATCCTTATTCCTATTACTTTACACACGCACTCTATGTGCAGCACATCCTCCTCCCTTCAGCTTCTAGGGCAGGAAGTAGCTAACCGTCTGGGGCAGGAAGTAGATGCTTGGAACAGGAAGTCGGTGTCTGGGGCAGGAAGTAGCTAACCATCTGGGGGTAGGAAGTAGATGCCTGGAGCAGGAAGTCGGTGTCTGGGGCAGGAAGTAGCTATGTCTCTGGAGCAGGAAGTAGCTAACTGTCTGGGGCAGGAAGTAGACGCCTGGGGCAGGAAGTAGCTAACTGTCGGGGCAGGAAGTAGCTAACTGTCAGGGGCAGGAAGTAGCTAGCTGTCTGTAGTTGGAAGTAGATAGCCATCTGGGACAGGAAGTAGTTAACTCTCTGGGGCAGGAAGAAGGTGTTTGGGGGCAGGAAGCAGATATATGGGGCAAGAATAAGTCAGGTGTCTGAAGTGGGAAGTAGGTATCTGGGGCCGGAAGTAGCTAGCTACCTAGAGCTGGAAGCAGCTAGCTGTCTGAGGCAAGAAGTAGGTGTTTGGGGCAGGAAGTGGCCAGCCATCTGGGGCAGGAAGTGGCCAGCCATCAGGGGCAGGAAGTAGCTAGCTATCTGGGCTGGAATTAGGTTTTTGTGATGCAGGAATCAGCTAGCTGGGAAGAGTAGAAGGAAGCTGGCTGTGTGGGGTAGGAAGTAACTGTCTGGGGCAGGAAGTAGGTAGCTGTGTGAGACAGGAAGTAGGTAGCTGTGTGAGACAGGAAGTAGGTAGCTGTTTGAGACAGGAAGTAGTAAGCTGTGTGAGAGAGGAAGTAGTTAGCTGTGTGAAAGAGGAAGTAGCTGTGTGAAATAGAAAGTAGGTAGCTCTGAGAGACAGGAAGTAATTAGCTGTGTGAAACAGGAAGTAGCTGTGTGAGACAGGAAGTGGTTAGCTGTGTGAGACAGGAAGTAGTTGGTTGTGTAAGACAGAAAGTAGTTGGTTGTGTGAGACAGGAAGTAGTTAGGTACCTGGGGTAGGAAGTAGCTAGCTGTTTGGGACAGGAATTAGCTAGCCCCTACAAATGGCAGGATACAAATTATGAGGTTATAAAGTACAACTTTTCTTAAAAACCAAAACCTCACATAATTCTGTTGATGGAAACAAGCAAATTAAAAATAATACATACATAAATATAGATCTTAGGGGTGAAGAGGAATAAAAAATGCTGCATCAGGAAGGGGTTAACCAAGTGACGAATATTTAAAAAAAAAATTCTGAATGTTAAAACCGGTCGACTTGGTTTGGCAATTACATCAGGACGGCGTTTTTTGGCGAAATGTCAAAATATTTACACTTTGAGACTCTAGGGGGAAACTGAAATGATTCTGCCTCGTCAAGTGAGTGCAGAGACAGGAGATAAGAGCGCCGCGTCTCCTCACCGTGACAAATGGAGGAAAAACATTAAAATTCATTCAGCTTCCCTAAATCTGGGGATTACACACGAACAAAATCTGACGGCAGGAGAAGAAACCAGCGGCCGGGAAATATTCAGGTGGCTTAGGACATCAAAGTCCACGCTATGTGAGCAAATACCAGTTTTGTTGTTTCTTATAATTCACCGGCACGGCCTCATTCCCGATAACAGGATTGGTTGTTTACCGCGCCGGATGAGTTTTATGCATCGATGTGTATTTTGCACATTTCACTTATACTTTCTGTCCACTCAAGAAATAACAAAACAAAAAATGCGTCTATAACCTTATCCGACATGGCGACTCCAGGGCTCATTGGCTGTGACCTATTTCATTATGGCGGGTCACGTCTTGGCTACTTTCCCATCATCGGCTCGTTCATCTATTTTAGGGACGTATGTTTGTTTGTTCAATTGATCCGCCAGGATAAATTGTTTCCTTCAGAAATCACTTCAAGGGTGACTACTTAGGTAATGAAAAGAGGGGGAGGGGGTGGCTTGCGATAAGGAAGAGATGTTGAGCTTTCCCATTGCTGCCAACCACAATTTATAGTATTTCTATATAGACCTTCTGCAGAAGAACTAATTTTTTTTCCCCCATGACCCAATGCCTGGAAATGAGTTTTTAATAGATAGATGTATAACCACCTCAACACTAAGATTAGTTAGAACATCTTTATAATATGACCAGTGCATCTGTTATGATCAGAGATGATGCCCATCCCGGACGAGCCCCCAATTTTTTAAAGCTCATAACAGGTACGACTGACTTGCTATTTTATTCAATCCCTAATGCAGCTCCACTCAGGTAACGAATGGCGGAGGGAGTGATCTGCTATATATTATCATGTAGATCTTCTGAGGAAGAGTTAGTTTGAAACTTTGGAGCACTGCCTGGAATTTTGTATCCGTACACTAACTGGGTCCCTTCAATGAAAACCAGCATCCATCTACAGATTGTAGCATACATGACATCAGAAAGACTGATACTGATACTCCAGCTTAAATGTTATTTCAAATCAACTGGTGTGGTGTCTCACCGCGGGTGTAACTTGTCTTTACACCCCTTGCAAAAGCATGTACTTCAAAGTAGTAGTGGTGATGAAGTAGTACCTACGTTTTGCCACTAGATGTCGCTAGTATATATATTGTGTGGGTTGTTGTTTCTGTGATTTCTGCACCAATGAGAGCTCTTCCTCTTATCTACCTATCTCCTTTCTTCTCTTGCATTCTCTTCTCACCCACTCACAGCACATATTACATATGCTGTAGGAAGTTGTCACATGGGGAGAGGAAGTGTAGCCCCACTTAGTGAGTCTTCTGTAGAGGAAGGACACAAGCCAGATCGGTCCCTGCAGCAGTCAAGTTGGGCCCTGGCTTATCCCAGGTTATCCCCTGTTAGAGGACAAGTCCAGTGTAGTCTGAGGTATGGTACAAAACAGACGCACATGGGAACAGACACTCTTTTCTTGAAAGTAGCACTTATACACACTATGCAGTGCTAAACACTCACAGAGAGGACAAAGTCAGGGATCATCCCAGCCCACACCGTGAAGTCTAAAGGAGCTGAACAGTACCCTGAAGAAAGAGGAACTGATCCGGATAGAGCAAAGTTGCTAGAAGCCTACGTACTCTATCTCGCAGCGCGGGTGTAATCAGAGAACTCTGATCACTCTGCTCATCACAGGTAACAAGGTCTGGGACTTGTGTCACCCTCATAGGATGGGTTGCCCAATAATGGGGGGCAAAAGGTGGTGCAAAGACTAAGGAGTCAAAACATGGGCACAAGTATTCTATCTACTCTCAAGTATTCTTCTTATTCTACTTCTAAAGTTCCGGCAGAGCACAGTACTACATTGGGTTCGGACTCTCTCAACATCCTTCTCTATACTTCCCTGAACCTTTTCTACCTCTCAGCACGCAAACCAGCCAGTATGGCTGCACAACTCTATAAGCTCTTAGCACAGATCCTGTCACTAAAGTCTAAAGTGTATGGTCTAGACAGAAGTCCGCTGTATATCATTGTTTTAAGTATTCCTAAAAGTAAAGAAGAAGCTATATATTTAACTGGACTCAGTGGTTAATCTCTAAGCACCTACACAGCCATTGCATCTTCCTTGGGTCATCTCCTCTTTCTGTGGGTGGCAGTACACAGAGGAAAGGGTATAGTTAGCCTCACTAAAGTAAAAGCAGGTGTGCCATCATACCTGTGTGCCCAACCGTGACTGGCATCACAAAAACATTACACCTGGCTAAGCTATTCCCCGACCAACCACTACTGTAGTGGAGTGACACTTCACCATCTGGCAAGTGACCAGTAATCCACCACCATACTGGTGTCAGAAAGTTATATAGATTTGTAATTTACTTCTGTTTAAAAATCTCCAGTCTTCCAGTACTTATCAGCTGCTGTAAGTCCTGAAGGAAGTGGTGCATTCTTTCCAGTCTGACACAGTGCTCTCTGCTGCCACCTTTGTCCATGTCAGGAACTGTCCAGAGCAGGAGAGGTTTTCTACAGGGATTTGCTACTGCTCTGGACAGTTCCTGACATGGACACAGGTGGCAGCAGAGAGCACTGTGTCAGACTGGAAAGAATGCACCACTTCCTGCAGGAAGTTGTTGCAAATTGCAACACCTGCCGTAATTAATTGAAAATATACATTGCATTGAAGTCTATGGAATCCTGACTGGAGTGTATACACTCTGGGGGAGATTAATCAAACATGGTGTAAAGTGAAACTGGCTCAGTTGCCCCTAGCAACCAATCAGATTCCACCTTTCATTTTTCAAAGAGTCTGTGAGGATGAGGAATCTGATTGGTTGCTAGGGGCAACTGAGCAAGTATCACTGTACACCATGTTTGATAAATCTCCCCCTCTGTATACACTACGGACGGGAATCCATGCGGCTGCACGAAAAACTAACATCAACACTAACAGTTTGCATGGCCACTATTCATTGAATAGCACCCACACAAGACTGTCAGAACAGACAATGTAAAGTGCGTCTCCGGCCGCACTTTCCATTGTGTGCTATGGGTAATTGGAATGCACCCGGATGTGCCCGAGTCCCCATTCTGAAGAAATAAGGTTCATGCAGCCAGTAATGCAGTACCGGCTGGGATGAACGTAAAGTCATAGTGAATGACACTGGCCATTCTGTAAAACGACCATTGTGTGAATCCGGCCTTAAAGGTATTGTCCAGTGAAAATCTTTTTCTCTCTGTCCATGTCAGGAATTATCCAGAGCAGAAGTTTTCTATGGGGATTTACTACTGCTCTGGACAGTTCCTGACATGGACAGAGGTGGCAGCAGAGAGCACTGTGTCAGACTGGAAAGAATACACCACTTCCTGCAGCACATACAGCAGCTGATAAGTATGGAAAGACTTGCGATTTTTAAATAGAAGTAAATTACAAATCTGTATAACTTTCTAAAACCAGTTGATTTGAAAGAAAACGATTTTCGCTGGACAACCCCTTTAAGCTGTGATGAGTCCATCCAACTCTTCCAGGTTCTGCTAATTCTCCGTACACTAATTCTTCTGTACGTAAAGGAATTTGCAGCAGCCGCAACATGCAGGGGACGTGACTGTGACTCAGGAAGTGCTGTCAGGACCTGCTCCACAATCACGTCCTACTTGAGATAACAAAGCTATTAGTGTTTGCAGAAGCCCAGCGTGTTCTCAGGCAGAGGAGTGTTCTGTTGGACAGCGGCGGACGAGTATTCTCTCCCTCTACAATGGATGTAACAACCAATATGAGAGCAAATATTTGATAAAGGGATAACCGGAGAAAACAGCAACAAGATTTCCCATCTTGGCTTTGTAGGTTGCAGAACAGCCCAAGTCTTTGTTTTCGTGAATCGAAAGACGGATTTAGGGACGTGAAAACAAAGCTCAGTTCGGCCCTTTAAACCATTTGTCTTAATGGACTGGTTCCTATAAATATGCCGCATTGTAAGTGGTTTCATGTACAAATAGATTTATGATGACCTAAGGATGGGGTAAGAGATGGCAATGGGGCTCCCTAACTTCGGCTGTCCAGGCATGATGGGAATTGTAGTTGTGCAACAGCTGGAGGGCAGAAGGTTCCCCATCCCTGGTCAATATAGGTCCATATAGCCTCCAAGTCTTTGGTTACTTGGTGTCTGCTCCCTGCACCCCCTTGAGGCCACAGGTGGTATGACACCCCTGTGTGTGTTATCTATGTACCGCCAACATGGTGTAAGCACGGACTAGTAAACATTGGCAGGTTTTCATAGAACTGGGCACTCAATACTATTCTAGTAGCCAGTATCCTATGGATAAAACACACAGTGCATCCCCCATTGCCTTATCGGGAAGACGATGGAGAGAACGACAGTCAACAATTTTCCTACAAGCAAGAAATCTAACACATTAATCACAGTCGAAAAGTGACAGAAAGTCTCGGGAGGTGAGAATGTTCTGGCCTGAATATTCCTTAATTAATTTAACATTAGCGTCGGTGCCAAAGTAAATAGCATCGACTGGTAGGATCCGCGCAGCGCTCAGCAGACGGCCATGCATCCACCAGGAGCCGACACCACCGCTTTTATCTCTAGTCATTAGGCATATGGATAGCAGAGCAAACACAGGAGGAGACGGCTATTGGGCTGGGGACCATTAGATTACCGGAGGAGGGGGGGAGGGGGAATTAAGAGATTAATGCATTTTACACCCAATGGTTTGTGCAAAAACAAATCAATCACTTGCCGGCTTTCCCAGCCACTTCTTTCCTCAGACCTTGTTAAGATAACACAATTGATGTATACGCGGTTTCCAGGTTAGCGCAAAGCAATTAAGATAAAGTGACCATTTCTAGGAGTCGAGCCTCTCGGGAAATGTGGATGAGTTCTCGTGAAGAGGATGGAGGAAGTAGAGGGTGGCTAGAGGATGGGCAAGTGCACCGGGAGGTCAATGAGGATGGACAAGTGCACCGGGAGGGCCCTGAGGATGGGCAAGTGCACCGGAGGGCCCTGAGGATGGGCAAGTGCACCGGGAGGTCAATGAGGATGGACAAGTGCACCGGGAGGGCCCTGAGGATGGGCAAGTGCAACGGGAGGTCAATGAGGATGGACAAGTGCACCGGGAGGGCCCTGAGGATGGGCAAGTGCACCGGGAGGTCAATGAGGATAAGCAAGTGCACCGGGAGGTCAATGAGGATGGGCAAGTGCACCTGGAGGTCACTGAGGATGGGCAAGTGCACCTGGAGGTCACTGAGGATGGGCAAGTGCACCGATAGGTCAATGAGGATGGGCAAGTGCACCTGGAGGTCACTGAGGATGGGCAAGTGCACCGATAGGTCAATGAGGACAGGCAAGTGCACCGGGAGGTCCCGGAGGATGGACAAGTGTACATGGGAGGGCCCTGAAGACGGGCAACTGCACCAGGAGGGCCCTGAGGACAGGTGGCAGGTACAGGATCTGGTGGGGTAGCTGAAGAGTATAGGGGGGGTAATAAAGCACTTCAGATCCCTTTGATGGTCCAGGCTAAAGAATCTCCCATAATTTGCCTCACTGCTCATCGTACAGGACGCCAGACTCCCGGCTTCTTTAACCACATCTAATGGTTTAGATATCATGGTTGCTATTGTTCACTGTATTTAAGAGGTTATATTGCCTGATCTTGGCCATAAGTAGGTGTCACAGACCTTCCACATATGGAGCAAGCTCAGATCCCATGGCACCATACAAGGATAACCACTGAGCCACTATACAAGCATAACCAGAGAGCCACTATACAAGCATAACCACAGAGCCACTATACAAGGATAACCACTGAGCCACAAGGATACCACGTGATAACATATGGCTGCAATACTGGAGGGAATCTCTATACACTACAACCGTACATAGCAGAGGATCACACATCCCTGTGTCCAGCCTCCTGCTGCCATATAATGATCACCGACCTGGAGGAAGGAAATAACTCAAGAACCAACAGAAACAGCTTCATACGGAAAAGACAAGTGTACACTACAGGGCTGAGCAACTACCAGGCTGTATATAGTGTGTGAAGAAGGAGATAATTCATCTATCTATCTATCTATCTATCTATCTTCTATCTATCTATCTATCTATCTATCTCCTATCTATCTCCTATCTATCTATCTATCTATCTATCTATCTATCTATCTATCTATCTATCTATCTCCTATCTATCTATCTATCTATCTATCTATCTATCTATCTATCTATCATCCATCTCCTATCTATCTATCTATCTATCTATCTATCTATCTATCTATCTATCTATCCTTCTCATTTCACTGAACCCTTATCCCATCCTCCATGTTGTAGAATATTCGGTGACACACACTGTATCACATTTTGGCAGATTCTTCATCTTTCATTAACAGAACTATTTGAATCTCCAAGCCATCTTAATCCTCGCAGTCGTCTTGATCCTCAGTTATCTGCAGCGCAAAGGCCAAGACATCCATTATGGCGGTGACACGTCTCTGGCGCGCTTTGCCTGACACCTCCTCCTCCTCCCCCTTTTTTGGTGCCAAAAGCTGAGAAATCAGATATATTTTCCACTGATTCCAAAAGTCCTAAAAAAAATATTGTTCCAAGTGACAGATCTCCAGATGCCGAATCCCAGAGATGTCCCGACCAGACACCCCCTCCTCATCACCGGTAGTATATGTCTACTCAGAGCATACTGTCTGTCTGTCTATCTATCTATATTTCAGTGGTGATTTAACAGCATATTGGCTAGATTTGGGGCCGGTATCCTCCATATATCTTATTTAGTTATAAGGAGGTGTTATTAGTGCTCACTATGGGGGGCTCCTACAGTCAAGTATTCTGTATCCTCAGGACACTGGTAAGTAAAACTAAAACTGAAGAATTTCTTGGGACATCAAGGAGAAGATATATACTAGAGCCCGTGTTCTAACCCGGACCTGATAAGCTTCTGGGAAGGCCTAGTCAGGTGCAGATTGGCTATAAATACCCTTGCTGTAGCCTCCTTTTGTGGTGTCCCACCACTGGTGTTTCTTTCTCTTCTATGCACCTGTCAAAAGGTTCTCACTTCAGGTTAAGTGGTGGATGTGGTACTTTAGAGTTTCCCCACTAGGTGTCAGTGTCTCTTATGGTTATATGTTCTTATGTGCACAGCTGAGGAGAGTCATGGGTTAAGGTTTTTATACCATGTGTTATGTGCTGGCCATTTGGAAGTGCTCTCTCTTTCTCCACCTATCCTCTTTTTCTTTGCTCTACACACATACACCCTGCAGGAGGAGTTAGCTCTGTGTGGGAGGAAGTGACGTGGGGCAGTTGAGTCTAGCCGCCAACGTGAGCAAATGCAGATAGGGACCAACAGTTCGTTCAGCCAAACTATTATATTCACTATGCAGTGCTAAGCACCAATAAAGGAGAGTAGCCACCAAGGAACACCCTGACCTACACCAGGAACACGTCAGAAAAGTGCAGGGCAGTATCCTGAAAAGATAGGTACTAGCCTCACTAGGAAAAAGCAACCAGTATATAAAGGTCTACGTATCCTACTGCGCAGTACAGGTAACTGGGAAGACTCGGACACCTACCTACACCCAGATAATCACCACTGGGGTTCGTACTACCCTACTGGGACGAGTTCTACGCTACCAGAGGGCAGAGGGCAGAGGTTAGACAGTGTCTAAACATACGAGTACGAGTAGCACTTCACTACTATAAGATATTTCTCAAGGTTCCAGCACAGTATAAGGCTACTTTGGGTTGGGGCTCCTCTGGCAAACTCCTCTCCTCTCTACTTCACAAGCACTACTGCAACTAAAGTACCTCTTCTACTTCTCTCAAGCACCCCCCTCAAGCACAAAGGTCAAGCATTCAAGTGTGTGTCAAGATTTATTACTTGTGAAACCGTGTACAGTGAAACTACAAAACTTCCAGTAAAGTTGTTATATTTTTATACTAACGCACGGGACTCTGCTCATCTCTATTCGCATCGGCACCTATACACACACCACCGCACACCTTGGGTTATTTTTCCCTTTTCGTTGGGTGGTGGTACTGACAGTCCGGGTGGGTCAGTTGCCACTCAGAACTACCGTGACAAGTGCCCACGACAACCTGGCAGGTTACCGACCATTTTGGATAACACCGCCAGCCATACACAAAAGCAGGTACCAACATTACACCTGTGTGCTGGACTAGCATTGGCGTCACGACATTAACATCACCGGCTGTACACCACAGAATTGGCGTCACTGGCTCTCAACTACAGGCCCGAGTACAAAACCTTCACCTGTGTCACAATTGGCACCCCCCTAATGTGTGCTGGATCCTGCCCCGGTGGGTGGTACATTAGATAGATGCACTGTTCCCGTACCTGTGGTCTGGTTGTAGTAGTCCTGATGTTCTATGCACTCCATCTGTTTCTGAAGGATTTGTTGCATAATGTTACATTCTGGCACGCAACGTATCTGCAAACAGAAAGAGCACATGTGAGCTGCGTATCATCAGGGGAGGGCAAGAAGTCAACATCTACAGCCAACAACCCCCCCCCCCCATATTATCCCCCCTTTCTATACACCCATATGCCGTCGTATCCCCCCCATATCATCCCCCCATTCCATACACCCATATCCCATCGTATCCCCCCCGCACACACATATGGGGCTCTGCAGTTATGGGATTAAGTGGTTTCACACTGATAACATCCAGGAATCAGCTCCAAGGTTCACAATGTGGACGCCATCCCTGCAGAATATTTGTCCGGTGACTCGTCCGCCGTCACATTGGTATGTGGCGAGTGAAGATATCAAGATCCTGAAGACGTTGGAAGACATTTGCATAATTGCAGAATAACAACTAGAGCGCAAAACAAGCGCCCTGCACACTACATCCTCTCTGCACCGCGACACAACGCAGGACAGCACAACCACATGATGATTTACATCTATCTATCTCCTATCTATCTATCTATCTATCTATCTATCTCCTATCTATCTATCTATCTATCTCCTATCTATCTATCTCCTATCTATCTATCTATCTATCTCCTATCTATTATCTAGCTATCTCCTATCTATCTATCTAGCTATCTCCTATCTATCTATCTATCTATCTATCTATCTATCTATCTATCTATCTATCTCCTATCTATCTCCTATCTATCTATCTATCTATCTATCTATCTATCTATCTATCTATCTATCTCCTATCTATCTATCTATCTCCTATCTATCTATCTATCTATCTATCTCCTATCTATCTATCTATCTATCTATCTATCTATCTATCTACCTATCTCCTATCTATTATCTATCTATCTATCTATCTATCTCCTATCTATCTATCTATCTATCTATCTATCTATCTATCTCCTATCTATCTATCTATCTATCTCCTATCATATATCTTCTATCTATCTATCTATCTATCTATCTATCTATCTATCTATCTATCTCCTATCATATATCTTCTATCTATCTATCTATCTATCTATCTATCTCCTATCTATCTATCTATCTATCTATCTATCTATCTATCTATCTATCTATCTCCTATCTATCTATCTTCTATCTATCTATCTATCTATCTATCTATCTATCTATCTCCTATCTATCTTCTATCTATCTATCTATCTATCTATCTATCTATCTATCTATCTCCTATCTATCTATCTTCTATATATCTATCTATCTATCTATCTATCTATCTATCTATCTATCTATCTCCTATCTATCTATCTCCTATCTATCTATCTATCTATCTATCTATCTATCTATCTATCTATCTCCTATCTATTATCTATCTATCTATCTATCTATCTATCTATCTATCTCCTATCTATCTATCTATCTATCTATCTATCTATCTATCTATCTATCTCCTATCATATATCTTCTATCTATCTATCTATCTATCTATCTATCTATCTATCTATCTATCTATCTATCTCCTATCATATATCTTCTATCTATCTATCTATCTATCTCCTATCTATCTATCTATCTATCTATCTATCTATCTATCTATCTATCTATCTCCTATCTATCTATCTTCTATCTATCTATCTATCTATCTATCTCCTATCTATCTATCTTCTATATATCTATCTATCTATCTATCTATCTATCTCCTATCTATCTATCTATCTATCTATCTATCTATCTATCAGTAGTTTAGTAGATAGTAGCTTCCATTGTTGTGTGGTTGCAGTGTTGTTTCAATGTGTCAGAATTCCTATCCTGTAAGTTCCAATGTATAATAGTTTTAGAAACATTACATGTGAATAGACGCCAATGTGCTTTGCTACTTTGCTGCCATCTGATTGTGGAATCTGTAAAGTGTTCGTGAGAAGGTCCCATATTAGCTATTTCAGCGCCTGTGCCCCACTGCACCTTCTGTCTGTGTCACACAAGGTCCTTCACCTCTCAGCCAACTCTACTTTTCCTCCTCCGAAAAGGAATGATCTCCTTATCCGCCTCCGAGAAGGGGTGCTCTACTTATCCGCCTCCGAGAAGGAGTGCTCTACTTATCCGCCTCCAAGAAGTGATCTACTGATCCACCTCTGAAAAGGAGTGCTCTACCTATCCCCCTCTGAGAAGGAATGCTCTACATATCCGCCTCCAAGAACAAAGTGATTTACTTATCCGCCTCCGAGAAGGAGGGATCTACTTTTCCGCCTCCGAGAAGGAGGGATCTACTTATTTGGCTCTGAGGAGTGATCTACTTATCTGCCTCCGAGAAGGAGTGATCTACTTATCTGCTTCCGAGAAGGAATGATCCACTCATCCACCTCTGAGGAGTGCTCTACTTA
This sequence comes from Dendropsophus ebraccatus, assembly GCF_027789765.1. Classification (NCBI taxonomy): domain Eukaryota; kingdom Metazoa; phylum Chordata; class Amphibia; order Anura; family Hylidae; genus Dendropsophus; species Dendropsophus ebraccatus. Next base: position 205,252,230 of record NC_091455.1, read on the forward strand.
TTCGCTTTCAAGAAGGAATGCTCTACTTATCTGCCTCTGAGAAGGAGTGATTTACTTATCCGCCTCCGAAAAGGAGTGATTTACTTATCCGCCTCTGAAAAGGAGAAATCTCCTTATCCGCCTCCGAAAAGGAATGATCTCTTTATCTGCCTCCGAGAAGGAGTGCTCGACTTATCCCCCTCTGAGAAGGAGAGATCTACTTATCCACCTCCGAGAAGGAATGATCTACTTATTCGAATCCGAGAAGGAGTGATCTACTTATCCGTCTCCGAGAAGGAGTGATCTACTTATCTGCTTCCGAGAAGGAGTGATCTACTTATCCGCCTCCGAGGAGAAATCTACTTATCCACCTCCGAGAAGGAGTGATCTACTTATCCGTCTCCGAGAAGGAGTGATCTACTTATCTGCTTCCGAGAAGGAGTGATCTACTTATCCGCCTCCGAGGAGAAATCTACTTATCCACCTCCGAGAAGGAGTGATCTACTTATCTGCCTCCGAGAAGGAATGATCCACTCATCCACCTCCAAGAAGGAGTGGTCTACTTATCTCCCTCTGAGAAGGAGTGCCCTACATATCCGCTTACAAGAAGAAGTGCTCTACTTATCTGCCTTTGAGAAGCAGTGAGCCATTTATCCACCTCCGAGGAATTATCTACTTATCCACCTCAGAGAAGGAGTGATCTACTTATCGCCTCTAAAAAGGAGTGAATGTAGTCAGAGGGGAGAAGCGTTGGAGCACCACAGTTTTGTTGCTAACACATCACACCTGCATCCTCCTTTAGGACACTGCAGCTCGCCATCTATATGTTACTCTTACTAACATCAACCGCTGGTAGCCAACTGGTGAGGATTCCTTTAGTGTCATCCCTTCCTAAATCCCACAAGGATTGCACTTTATTGCTCCTATCCCCAACATACATTTCCCTGTCAGTCAGTCAGTCAAACATAGTCCCCAGCAGATTACATTTGGCCCATTAGAGTCTATGGGTCTGCTTAAGTCCATGGGTCTGTCTACCATGTATGTATGACAGGATGTCAGCATACTGCTCTATGTAAGGCCAAAAATATAAGACACCACACAACCCGCTAGAATTCGCTGCCAGGACTGAACACATGTCAATTATTCAGAGAGTTGACTCTATAAGCTTCAGGCGAATCCGTGAGATCTCGCCCCTTGGAGGAGAAATTCTGTGTCCTGAGTAATTATAAGTGAATGGATGTCAGAGCGAAGATGAAGTCAGACTGCATGCAGTAAGAGATGCCCCCGGGAGATGGTGAGCGGGAAGAAGTACTGCAATGGCACAGGGACTGGCTGAGGTCGAGATCTTATTATTATGTAGCTGCAATAAATATAGACTTGGCGCTTGAAACAGGTTACCCTAAATTTGCCAACAGTCACTGTCTCTGAACAGGTATGGCGCGGTGGTAGGATATCTGATGTCACTGGGCAATATTCGTGAGGTATAGATAATAAAGTGCATCCAGGCCATTGAACATTTCACCAATTTGCAACAATCTAGGAATTGAGAATCCGTGTAGCCCTATCTCCCCCAGGTCACTTCCTGTAGGTCACAGTCAGCAGGTCAATCACAGATGGGTCCGGGGTAGATTATGGTCAGCAGATGAATCACAGATGGGTCGGAGGTAGATCATGGTCAGCAGGTCGATCACAGATGGGTCCGGGGTAGATTATGGTCAGCAGGTCGATCACAGATGGGTCGGGGGTAGATCATGGTCAGCAGGTCAATCACAGAGGGGTCAGGGATAGATCACAGTCAGCAGGTCGATCACAGATGGGTCTGGGGAAGATCACAGTCAGCAGGTCAATCACAGATGGGTCGGGGGTAGATCATGGTCAGCAGGTCAATCACAGATGGGTTTGGGATAGATCATGGTCAGCAGGTCGATAACAGATGGGTCGGGGGTAGATCATGGTCAGCAGGTCAATCACGGATGGGTCCGGGAAAGATCACAGTCAGCAGGTCGATCACAGATGGGTCCGGGATAGATCATGGTCAGCAGGTCAATCACAGATGGGTGCGGGATAGATCACAGTCAGCAGGTCGATCACAGATGGGTCCGGGAAAGATCATGGTCAGCAGGTCAATCACAGATGGGTTTGGGATAGATCATGGTCAGCAGGTCGATAACAGATGGGTCGGGGGTAGATCATGGTCAGCAGGTCAATCACGGATGGGTCCGGGATAGATCACAGTCAGCAGGTCGATCACAGATGGGTCTGGGGAAGATGACAGTCAGCAGGTCGATCACAGATGGGTCGGGGGTAGATCATGGTCAGCAGGTCGATCACAGATGGGTCGGGGGTAGATCATGGTCAGCAGGTTGATCACAGATGGGTTGGGGGTAGATCATGGTCAGCAGGTCGATCACAGATGGGTTGGGGGTAGATCATGGTCAGCAGGTCAATCACAGATGGGTCAGGGATAGATCACAGTCAGCAGATTGATCACAGATGGGTCTGGGGAAGATCACAGTCAGCAGGTCGATCACAGATGGGTCGGGGGTAGATCATGGTCAGCAGGTCGATCACAGATGGGTCGGGGGTAGATCATGGTCAGCAGGTCGATCACAGATGGGTCGGGGGTAGATCATGGTCAGCAGGTCGATCACAGATGGGTTGGGGGTAGATCATGGTCAGCAGGTCAATCACAGATGGGTCAGGGATAGATCACAGTCAGCAGATCGATCACAGATGGGTCTGGGGAAGATCACAGTTAGCAGGTCGATCACAGATGGGTCGGGGGTAGATCATGGTCAGCAGGTCAATCACAGATGGGTTTGGGATAGATCATGGTCAGCAGGTCGATCACAGATGGGTCGGGGGTAGATCATGGTCAGCATGTCAATCACGGATAGGTCCGGGATAGATCAAAGTCAGCAGGTCGATCACAGATGGGTCCGGGATAGATCATGGTCAGCAGGTCGATCACAGATGGGTCCGGGATAGATCAAAGTCAGCAGGTCGATCACAGATGGGTCCGGGATAGATCATGGTCAGCAGGTCGATCACAGATGGGTCTGGGGAAGATGACAGTCAGCAGGTCGATCACAGATGGGTTGGGGGTAGATCATGGTCAGCAGGTCAATCACAGATGGGTTTGGGATAGATCATGGTCAGCAGGTCGATCACAGATGGGTCGGGGGTAGATCATGGTCAGCAGGTCAATCACAGATAGGTCCGGGATAGATCAAAGTCAGCAGGTCGATCACAGATGGGTCCGGGATAGATCATGGTCAGCAGGTCGATCACAGATGGGTCTGGGGAAGATGACAGTCAGCAGGTCGATCACAGATGGGTTGGGGGTAGATCATGGTCAGCAGGTCAATCACAGATGGGTTTGGGATAGATCATGGTCAGCAGGTCGATCACAGATGGGTCGGGGGTAGATCATGGTCAGCAGGTCAATCACAGATAGGTCCGGGATAGATCACAGTCAGCAGGTTGATCACAGATGGGTCCGGGAAAGATCATGGTCAGCAGGTCGATCACAGATGGGTCCGGGATAGATTATGGTCAGAAGGTCGATCACAGATGGGTACGGGGTAGATCACAGTCATCAGGTTGATCACAGATGGGTCCGGGATAGATCACAGTCAGCAGGTCGATCACAGATGGGTCCGGGATAGATTATGGTCAGAAGGTCGATCACAGATGGGTACGGGGTAGATCACAGTCATCAGGTTGATCACAGATGGGTCCGGGATAGATCACAGTCAGCAGGTCGATCACAGATGGGTCCGTGATAGATCACAGTCAGAAGGTTGATCACAGATGGGTCCAGGATAGATCATGGTCAGAAGGTTGATCACAGATGGGTCCGGGATAGATCATGGTCAGCAGGTTGATTACAGACAGGTCCGGGATAGATCACAGTCAGCAGGTCGATCGCAGATGGGTCCGGGATAGATCATGGTCAGCAGGTCGATCGCAGATGGGTCCGGGGTAGATTATGGTCAGCGGATCGATCACAGATGGGTCCGGAGTAGATCATGGTCAGCATGGGTCCAGGATAGATCATGGTCAGCAGGTCAATCACAGATAGGTCCAGGATAGATCATGGTCAGCAGGTCGATCACAGATGGGTCCAGGATAGATCATGGTCATCATTGTCACCTGTGTCCAGCTGGACACCACACCCCAAAAGCTGTAAGAAGTAACCATTGACAGCGCGACTGCTTTTGCTCATCGCTGAGATTGGCGGTAAATTAAGCTGATTGGACAGGATCTAGAGAGACTCCGCCCTTGTCTATATAAGGTCTCACAGCTGTCAAAGTATATAAGAGCAATAACCAGGCCATGAGGAGGAAAGAGCTGCCTTTTGGGCTCAGGGACAGGATTGTTTGGAAGAACAGATCTGGAAAATGAGCAAACACATCTCTGCTGCACTGAAAGTTCCCAATAGCTCACCTGCCTCCATAATTCTTACATGGAAGAAGATAGAACAACCTGGACTCTTCCTATCATACTCAGGAGAGAAGGGTCTTGCTAGGAGAAATGACCAGGAAGGAACCCAATAGCTGATCTCTGATCTGGGTTGGGTCACTCATCTCTGTTGCACTGTAGAGTTGATTTGGCGCTGAAGGAGGCTGGCCGCGGTTAGAGAAGGCTTTACTACTAGGTCAAATATTGGATTGAAGTCTCAATTGTAGAGATTCCACCTTTCATTTTCCAAAGAGTGTGTGAGGAATGAAGGTGGAATCTGATTCACTTTATACCATGTTTAATAAATCTCCCCCTATGTTCCCATTCACTGAGAAGAAGCAGAAATCTCAAAAGAACTGAAACTTTAAATATATGAGGAAGAAGCCGGACGGTCGCCACGGAGACGGTGATGTCACCGCTGGTATAATCCGCTCTTTTATGTGTCCGATAATGGCTGCCGCCTCTGATGTATCTCACTACAACCTTCCTATCAGCAAATAAGAAAACCTCAGGTAAAGAGCGAGGTCTCACAGCGACTGGTAAATCCCTCCCATAATCCTCTGCTCTAATTTGTTTGCTCACGAGGCAATTACTTTGGATGAACACAAAGGGAAGGCGGCGGATTTAGTGAGCGGCACTTCAGCTGAAGTCGCAGGAATGTTCTTATTCATCTGGATCCATTAAGGTGGCAGAACAAGCCCTGACCTGTCCTGTCCTGCCCCGGCCTGTCCCGTCCTGCCTGCCCCGGGGGGATACGTCAATATAAATAGAGGACAAACATGGCCGCCGGATCAATCCCCAACATAGACGCATAGAGGGAGATTTATCAAACATGGTGTAAAGTCAAACTGGCTCAGTTGCCCCTAGCAACCAATCAGATTCCACCTTTCATTCCTCACAGACGCTTAAGAAAATGAGAGGTGGAATCTGATTGGTTGCTAGGGGCAACTGGGCCAGTTTCACTTTACACCATGTTTGATAAATGTCCGCCATAGTGGACGATCGGGTGGTGACAAAACTGCACAGGATAATGGAGGCCGGGGGGCGAGACTCCACCAGGAGGTGCCGGACACTAAAGGACTTATTACACCAAGCGGTTATCGGCCGTATTTGGCCGATTATTTGCTGTTACGGACGGTATTTGCTTGGTGTAAGAGCAGCAGATGTGACGGCCAGCTGGTGATAAACATGGCACAGGGCCCGGCTGGGTCATCACCGCTCTCTGCTGGGAGATGTCACTGCGGATAATACAGTATGGTTAGGAAGATAGTGTCACCTCCTGAAATCCTCTGTGCTGCTGGAAGCCCTGGTCCTCTGTGTCGCATGAGGGTAATATGGGGGGGCTTCTGTGGCCAAATTCTGCCCATTTAAGTGGTTATCGTAATATGAGCACAGAAATTGGCAGTATGAGCCTAACCAATCTGCAACCTCCTATAAGATCAGCTCACTCCTGAAATGCTCTGTGCTGCTGAAGGATTCTGCTATGACCACCACTCAGCTCTGTGACCACTTTAGGATTATACGCAGTTCAAATGCTTTCCTGAAAGATTAACCCTCTCCTCTCCTGAAATAATCTGTGCTGCTTTTGGATTCTGTTCCTTCCACTCTCAGTCTTTGCCAAAATTTGCAGACTTAAGTATTCAAGCATAACTTTTGATATGTTGCTGCCCATGGTGAGACTAACAATTCCTTCTATACTTGTTATTATTTATTCAGTCTCCTTCCTTAGTTCTGAGCTTCTACTTGCTGCTGAAGACACAAAAATCTGTGTGTGAGCTTTTCTCTCTGTCTCCCCCCTCCCTTCTGAGACAGCTGATATAAAAAAGTCCCTATCTGCAACTTTGAATACTCTGCACCACTGACAGGCCTGGATATTATCACCAGGTGACAAGATCAGCCTTCTCCCTGCCTCAAATACTCTGCGCTGCTGGGGAGATTGCTCTTTTCTTTATGTGACTCTAAATTCCTGACAAGATCAGCCCTCTCCCCTCCTGAAATACTCTGTACTGCTGGCAGGCCCTTAAGTTCTCAACCTATGACCTGCTGCAAAACCAGCACTGCTAGAGGACCCTGATCCTTCCATGTAATAGCCTGGGAGTCTATTACAAGATCAGCACTCTCCTGTCCTCAAATCCTCTGCGCTGCTGTGCTGAGCCTCTCATTACCTGAAACGCAGATGATCCGTAATAACACACTGTGCAGTAAGCTGAAAAGCAAATAAAAATTCTCCATAAAGACAAACAAATGACACGAAATTTAAAGGTGAAAGTATCAGGTGAAGAGAAGACAACGCATAACAGGATCTGCAACGTGCCGCCCCCAGAGGCACTACAACTCCCAGCATGGCCTGTAAGGACTCATTCTTGTTGCAAACTCGGCTCTGCTGCATCTCATATGCTTGGCCCTACTTTGTCCATTACTCTGGAATATGCAGCAAACTAACAAATTTGGCTCTGCTACACCAAATGATAGCAAGATTTTGCTCAAACTCATCCTTGCTACATCTGACAAACACAGCTCTACTCCAACAACCTTGGTTCTGCTGCATTTAAAAAGCTTGGCACTATTCTCTCCTAAAATTCCTGACAAATTTACTCTGCTCCGTCTGGGGATTGTAAAGCTGTTATCAAACTCTTCTCTGCTGTGTTCACAAGTTTACAGCCTCTAACAAAGTTGGCTCTGCCGCATCCGACAAACTCATTCCTTGGGCATTATACAACTCTTGCTTTATTTTAGTCCTCAGACTTGGCCTTGCTGCAGGAATCAAGCTTCCCCAAAAATGATCTGGTCTGCTGCATCTGATGAACTCAACTATGCAACATCCAACAAACTCAGCTCTGCTGCATCTAATAGGATTGGTTCTACTCCAAAAAAACTACAGACTGCTGCACCTGATAAAATTAACTCTGCTACATCCAGAAAAGTTTGTCAAACTTTTTCTGCTGCTGCTATGTCCGACAAACTCTGCTGCATCTAAAAAAGAAAAAAAAAAGCTTGGCTCAACTCTCTCCAATAAAACTGAAGTCTGCTGCACCCGACAAACTCGCTCTACTACCTCTTAAAAAGCAACTCTGCTCCATTTGCTAAACTCTTCTCTTTGTGCAGAAAACTCAACTTTACAGATTTACAGCGCCCTGCAGACTCTATTGCAGCTGACAAACTTATTCTTGCTGCATCTGACAAACTCAGCTCTGCATTATCCAACAAACTTAGTTCTGCAGCATCAGACAAGCTAGATGCTATATGAAAGTCTGCTGCTGACAGATAGTATTGCTGCACCTGACAACATCTGGGAAAGGTGGATGAACCATTCAGTCAACTCTTCTCTGCTGTATCCAAGTACCTCAGCTCTGTTACATCTGAGCAATGTGACTGCCTGCACCATTCAGCAAACTCAACTCTGCGGTCTCTAGCAATCTCAGCTCTTTTATATCTGAGCAAGGTGGAAGAATTAGTCACTAAACTCTTCTCTGCAGAAACCAACAAACTCAGCTCTGCTAGATCTGGGCAAGGTGGCAGAACTAGTCTAAAAAAAAATGTTCTCTACTGTATCCAACAAACTCAGCTCTGCTACATCTGGCCAAAGTGGCTGTACTAGTCTCTAAATTCCTCTCTGCTGTATCCAGCAATCTCAGCTCTGCTACATCTGGGCAAGGTGGCAGAATTAGTCACTAAACTCTTCTTAGCGGTATCAAACAAACTCAGCTCTGCTACATCTGGCCAAAGTGGCTTAACTAGTCTCTAAATTCCTCTCTGCTGCTCAGCTCTGCTACATCTAGGCAAGGTGGCTGAACTAGTCCCTAAATTCTTCTCTTCTGTCCCCAACAAACTCAGGTCTTCTACATCTGGGCATGAACTCCGCTCTGCTACATCTAGGCAAGTTGGCTAAACCATTCACTACTCAATCCAGCAAACTCAGCTCTGCTACATCTGGGCAAGGTGGCTGAACTTGTCAGTAAACTCTTCTCTACTGTATCCAACAAACCCATCTCTCCCACATCTGGGCAAGGTGGCGAAACTAGTCACTAAACTCTTCTTAGCTGTATCAAACAAACTCAGCTCTGCTACATCTGGGCAAGAAGGCAGAACTGGTCCCTAAATTCTTCTCTGCTGTCCCCAACAAACTCAGCTCTCCTACATCTGGCCAAAGTGGCTGTATTAGTCTCTAAATTCTTCTCTGCTGTATCCAGCAAACTCAGCTCTGCTACATCTGGGCAAGGTGGCTGAACTAGTCGCTAAACTCTTCTTTACCCAATCCACCAAACTCAGCTCTGCTACATCTGCTACATATCTCCAAACCTACACATATATATATCTCTACAAAAGACCAGCAATAAGCGGCAGGCTAAATATTGACTTTAGTCGCGTCTATAGGAGAAGTTATCACGTCAAGACGGAGATCAATAGATAGAAGGTTCGGCAAACAGACGATTATGGGCAATTAATTTCCTTAAATGAGCAATTAGAAGAGAGGAAGATAAGCAAGGAAAGTCTGCAGTCTGGATATATATAGGATGGGGGGTGCAAAACTACAACTCCCATCATGCCCTGACAGCCGAAGGCTGTCAGGGCATGATGGGTGTTGTAGTTTTGCAGCAGTTGAAAGCCACAGCATAGACCAATAGTTACAGAACAACTTCCTGATGGTATAAACTGTATTTGCAACAATGTAACAATAACAACAATAATAAAATAATAATAATAATAATAATAATAATAATAATAATAATAATAATAATAATAATAATATATCATCAATGTATCGACCTCAGATCAGCTTCTTCTCCCTCCTAGACTGACAGGTCGTCCGGAGCCGTAAAGGATGGGGTGATTTTGCAGCAGCTGTGTATTTGCAGCAGTTGCCCATCCGCTGCTCCGCTTCCCGTCAGCTGCCATACCCCGGCCTCCCCGCTGCCACCCACCGCTCTAATGCCAGCCATGTCAGGTGACTTAATGCCCGCTTCCCATACTGGATTACTGTTTGCAGAATTCTACACTTCTCTCTTGTGTTTGGAGGTGAAATTTAATTCTCGTGTGACCTTGTCTTAGAGGGAAAGATGCTCTTCTTACCACTAGGACTTAAAAAAAAAGAAAAAGAAAAAACAACAACCCCAAAGTAAAAAAACAAAACAAAAAACAAACCACTGTAAAGAGCCCAGATACTGTCACACAGCCCATATGATGCTTATATTGTCAAAATAATACAGCCATACAGTGCCCTGTAATACTACTGCATTGTAATCACACTATACAGTTTCCCCAATACTACCATACACCGGCTCCAAAATACCACGACACAGTGGCCTAACAAAATCACCAAACAATGCACCAATAATACTGCCATACAGTGCCCCAAAATACTGCTACACTGTAATAACATTATATGGTTTCCCCAATACTACTACCACATAATGGCCCTAAATACTGCTACACAGTGTCCTCAATAAAGCACAAAATCAATGCACCAATAATACTGCCATACACTGCCCCATATTACTGCTGCTCTGTAATTACACTATACATTTTCCACAATAATACTTCCATACACTGACCCCAAAATACAACACAGTGCCCCAACAAAATCATTAAACAATGCTCTAATAATACAGCCAAATGGTGCCCCATAATACTGCTGCACTGTAATCACACTATATAGTTTCTCCTATACCACTGGCATATACTGCCCCCAAAATACAAGGACACAGTGGCCTAACAAAATCACCAAACAATGCACCAATAATACTGCCATACAGTGCCCCAAAATACTGCTACACTGTAATCACATTGTATGGTTTCCCCAATACTACTACCACATAATGGCCCTAAATACTGCTACACAGTGTCCTCAATAAAGCCACAAAATCAATGCACCAATAATAATGCCATCCACTGCCCCATAGTACTGTAATCACACTATACAGTTTTTCCCAATAATACTACCATACACTGGCCCCAAAATACAAAGACACAGTTCCCAAACAAAATCACCAAATAATTCTCTAATAATACAGCCATATGGTGCCCCATAATACTGCTGCACTGTAATCACACTATACAGTTTCTCCTATACCACTGGCATATACTGCCCCCAAAATACAACTACATGGCGGCCCAACAAAATCACCAAACAATGCACCAATAATACTGTCATACATTGTCCCATAATACTGCTGCACTGTAATCACATTATATGGTTTCCCCAATACTACTACCACATAATGCCCCTAACTACCACTACACTGTGTCCCCAATAAAGCCACAAAATCAATACTCCAAAAATACCGTCATACAGTGCTTCAATGTAATATTCATTTTGTTCTCTAATAGCACGGCCAAACAATGCCATGATAAAGAGTCCGTATACTGTTACGCACAGTCCATACAACGGCAGGATATTAGTCAAACTAATGCAGCCTTAAAGTGCCCACTAAATACTGCTGCACTGTACACTATACACATACACGAACAATACAACTATACGGTAACCTACCAAATCACCAGTTGTCTAATAATACTGTAATACAATGTCTCAATAAGACTGCTATACAGTGTTCAAAACTGGAGCCAAACATTCCTATTACCTCCATACTCTGTGCCAATACTATCTCCATACAGTGCCATAATACTACCCCCATACAGTGTCACAATATTACATAGAGTGCCCAATACTACCTTCATACTAATGTACTATATCCATACAGTGCCACAATACTACTATACTATCGCCATACAGTGCCACAATACTACCTCCATACTACTATACTATCTCCATACAGTGCCATAATACTACCTTCATACAGTGCCACAATATTACATAGAGTGCCCAATACTACCTCCATACTACTATACTATCTCCATACAGTGCCACAATACTACCGCCATACTACTATACTATCTCCATACAGTGCCACAATACTACCTCCATACTACTATACTATCTCCATACAGTGCCACAATACTACCTCCATACTACTATACTATCTCCATACAGTGCCACAATACTACCGCCATACTACTATACTATCTCCATACAGTGCCACAATACTACCTCCATACTACTATACTATCTCCATACAGTGCCACAATACTACCTCCATACAGTGCCACAATATTACATAGAGTGCCCAATACTACTATACTATCTCCATACTGTGCCACAATACTACCTCCATACAGTGCTACAATGGTGCCTCCATATTATTTCCCAATACTACATAGACTGTCCAGAACTACCTCCATACAGTGCCATAATACTAACTCAATACAGTGCCTTAATACCACCTCCGTACCGTGCCCAGTACTACCTCAGTACAGTGCCACAATATTACCTCTATATAGTGCCAAAATACTACATAGAGTGCCCAATGCTTCCTCTATACAAAGTAACACAGTATGGACCTATAACAGTCCCAGCCCCCTTTGCAGTCCCTATAACACACCATACGTATAAAAGAGTCAGCCACACTTCCCACATAACAGTGCCAGTCACAGCAACCCTATAAAAGTGAGTACCACATTGCAGCCACGTGACAAGTACAGTACTCTGATTTATTCACAGTACCCATATAACAGTGCCAGCTACAGAACTCTGATACAACAGTGCCAGCTAAAGTGCTCTCTCACTCACAGTACCATATAACAGTGCCAGCTACAGTACTCTCTCACTCACAGTACCCATATACAGTGCCAGCTACAGTACTCTCCCACTTACAGTAACCATATAACAGTGCCAGCTACAGTACTCTCTCACTAACAGTACCCATATAACAGTGCCAGGTAAGTCCTCTCTCACAGTACCCATATAACAGTGCCAGCTACAGTACTCTCTCACTCACAGTACCCATATACAGTGCCAGCTACAGTACTCTCTCACTCACAGTACCCATATAACAGTGCCAGCTACAGTACTCTCTCACTCACAGTACCCATATAACAGTGCCAGCTACAGTACTCTCCCACTTACAGTAACCATATAACAGTGCCAGCTACAGTACTCTCTCACTAACAGTACCCATATAACAGTGCCAGGTAAGTCCTCTCTCACAGTACCCATATAACAGTGCCAGCTACAGTACTCTCTCACTCACAGTACCCATATACAGTGCCAGCTACAGTACTCTCTCACTCACAGTACCCATATAACAGTGCCAGCTACAGTACTCTCTCACTCACAGTACCCATATAACAGTGCCAGCTACAGTACTCTCCCACTTACAGTAACCATATAACAGTGCCAGCTACAGTACTCTCTCACTAACAGTACCCATATAACAGTGCCAGGTAAGTCCTCTCTCATAGTACCCATATAACAGTGCCAGCTACAGTACTCTCTCACTTACAGTAACCATATAACAGTGCCAGCTACAGTACTCTCTCACTCACAGTACCCATATAACAGTGCCAGCTACAGTACTCTCTCATAGTACCCATATAACAGTGTTAGCTACAGTACTCTCTCACTCACAGTACTCATATAACAGTGCCAGCCATGCTCACAGCATACATGACTATAGGTAAGGCCACTGACAGGAGATGGAGCCAAGGCTAGGAGTATGGGACAAATGCTAGAAGTTAGTTGAGGACCAGGGGGCACATACAGTTGGCACAAGTGGCATATATATATAACCAGTGGGCATCCCCACGTGGCACCGTTTCTATTGTAAAACCTGCAGTGCCCCTTTAAGAATCACTTATGTCTATATATAAAATCCTGGAAATATTCATTCAGGCAATTTGCCACCTTAGAGAAAGAATGTATAGGTCCTCGAGTTAGAAATGTACAAGGATAAGGTTAAAAAGGATTTAATATAAATAATAAATACGTACAATCGATATTTAGGAAATATAGTTAAAATTAGAGATGCATCTAAGGATCCAAAAAAAAAAAACGCAAAAGTAAAAAGTGGAAAAATATGTAAATGAAAATGAAAAAATGAAAAAATGAAAAAAAATAGATAAAAGGTATATAGATAAAAAATAATAAATAATGATAAATAAAAAGCTCAATTCGAAAATAATCGAATGTTTTGTGCAGTAATCATCATATAATCATAAAGTTATTGGTATACACAGATTAAATAGCGTTATGCACTGGATTGGCAAACGTGTTGAAATTAATAGTGTTCTCTGTTGGCTGTTATGTGGATCGCTCTTGCAGTGTATTTTGTATGGTACACTGTAGCGATCTCTGCTGTAAACAGCCAAAGTAGCGCTTGCAGCACTGCTCAGTGTGACGAGTGTGGCGCTTTAGATAGTCAATTAATGTCTATTGATCCACTATTTGGTATTGGTAGTAATATATAAGTTCAATGGTGTAAATACACCGCTCACCGCTCCACCGTGTAGCGTGCAGTCTCAGGTCTGTGGCGCTGGACCGTGAATACAGGTAGGGATGGTTGCCGCGTATGGCTCACTCCGGCAGGGATGATGACAGGCGCTTTGGCGCTGAGGTCCACTCAGTGTAAGGCGGATTTGTGGCCCCGCGCATGCCCCAGCTGGAATAATATATCTATGATCCACCTATTAATACTCACCGGATCCACCAAAACCCGCTACAAACTTTGAAAACAAGAAATTTGAAATTTATCGTCATTTCAACACGTTTGCCAATCCAGTGCATAACGCTATTTAATCTGTGTATACCAATAACTTTATGATTATATGATGATTACTGCACAAAACATTCGATTATTTTCGAATTGAGCTTTTTATTTATCATTATTTATTTTTATCCATATACCTTTTATCTATTTTTTTTCATTTTTTCATTTTTTCCTTTTCATTTACATATTTTTCCACTTTTTAATTTTGCATTTTTTTTTTTTGCATTTTTTTGGGATCCTTAGATGCATCTCTAATTTTAACTATATTTCCTAAATATCGATTGTACGTATTTATTATTTATATTAAATCCTTTTTAACCTTATCCTTGTACATTTCTAACTCGAGGACCTATACATTCTTTCTCTATTGTCTACTTACTAATTCCTTGGGGTATAGGAATATTCTAGGCTCACCTCGTTAGATCTGTAAACCAAGCAGTTGAACTCACACTCTTTTTTTCCTTAATTTGCCACCTTCCTGGGGCAGAACAATGAGTGATGTCATAGGGGGCAGATTCAGGGGATTAGAGAGCGAGAAGCAATTTACTTCTCATTGTGCTGTTTGTAGAACAGATAAGCGTCTGGGTATAAGCGCCAGAGCGCACACAGACCCGCGCAGCTGATTATATAAGAGATTTCAGCTCCGATTAGGCAACATGAATTCTGCCAACATTGTAACGATCCTTCCGCCTAGATTTCATATACAATGTAGTTAAATGGTACTGTCCCTTTAAATATTACTATATGGTGGCAATAGAGGCGGTCCGGCTGCTCAGGACCCTCTGGATTAGCTAAAGTTCGGGCATTAAAGGGGTATTCCACCCAAACATAACTTTTGATATGTTGCTGCCCATGGTGAGACTAACAATTCCTTCCATACTTGTTATTATCTATTCAGTCTCCTTCCCCCTGTTCTCAGCTGCTGCTTTCTGCTGAAGACACAAAAATCTGTGTGTGAGCTTTCCTCCTTATACTGAGTTGTTAATGGATTCACTGTGATTAATCCTCCCATTACAAAGAAGCTACAAAGTTGCAGATAAAGCCAGTCAGGGTCTTGTTTACATCAGCCGTCTCAGAAGGGAGGGGGGGGAGCAGGAGACAGAGAAAAAAGCTCACACACAGATTTTTTGTCTTCAGCAGAAAGCAGCAGCTCAGAACTAGGGGAAGGAGACTGAATAGATAATAACAAGTATGGAAGGAATTGTTAGTGCCACCATGGGCAGCAACATATAAAAAGTTGTGTTTAAGTGGAATATCCCTTAAAATTTATGAACCAGGAGGCTCAGGATGAACGACTCTAGTAGGGGGGGAAGTGTGAAAAGCTCCAGGAACGTATGTGCACATATTCCCCACAGCGCCTCCGCAGGAATAGTGAAGCATTACACTTTTTTTTTTTTATTGAAATCAATAGGATGTCAGTGTAATGTGCGGGCAGTTCAGGTGGTCTCTGGAGATGCTGTTTACTCTGACCGCCATCCTGTAAGGAGACCGAACACCTGTACGGTGCTCCCACTCTCTATAAAGAGACCCAACACTCTATAAGGTGACCCCACTCTCTATAAAGAGACCCAACTCTCTATAAGGTGACCCCACTCTCTATAAAGAGACCCAACACTCTATAAGGTGACCCCACTCTCTATAAAGAGACCCTACGCTCTATAAGGTGACCTCACTCTATAAGGTGACCCTGCTCTCTATAAGGTGACCCCACTCTATAAGGTGACCCTGCTCTCTATAAGGTGACCCTGCTCTCTATAAGGTGACCCCACTCTATAAGGTGACCCTACTCTCTATAAGGTGACCCCACTCTATAAGGTGACCCTGCTCTCTATAAGGTGACCCCACTCTATAAGATGACCCCACTCTATAAGGTGACCCCGCTCTCTATAAAGTGACCCCACTCTATAAGGTGACCCCACTCTATAAGGAGACCCTATACTCTATAAGGTGACCCCGCTCTCTATAAGGTGACCCCACTCTATAAGGTGACCCTGCCCTCAGTAAGGTGTCTCCCCTCTCTATAATGTGACCTCACTCTCTATAAAGAGACCCTACACTCTATAAGGTTTCCCCACTCTATAAGTTGACCCTACACTCTGTAAGGTGACCCCGGTCTGTATACAGTGACCTTACGGTCTTTAAGGTCACCCCGCTCTCTATAACGAGACCCTACACTCTATACAGTGACCCCTTCCCCCTTTATAAGGTGACCCTGTCCTCAATAAGGTGGCTCCACTCTCCATAAGGTGAACCTACTCTCTGTAAGGTGACCCCGCTCTCTAAAAGTGACCCTACACTATGTAACATGACCGCACTCTCTGTAAGGAGACCCCACTCTCTATAAGGTCCCCTTGCCCTCCATATTGTGACCCCACCTTCTATAAGGTAACTCCGCCCTCCATATTGTGACCCCGCCCTCTATAAGGTCACCCCGCCCTCCATATCATGACCCCGCCCTCTATAAGGTGACCTGACTCTCTATCTTTCTATAAGGTGAATGGATCCTCTCTGCATGAATGCAGCTAATTTACATTGCATCTATTTTTTATTTTTTTTACCAAAAACCTAAATATTCTGCCCCATGCAGTTATCAGAGAGTGCGGCCGGCTGCAGTGTTATCCATTAACCAGCGGGAGGAGAGAAGACTGGCAGAGCGCGGCACCTGTATCCCCTGCCCAGTGGGTCACTTTACGCCTCCATATCTGCCAGTGTGTGTAATCATGGCGGCAGAGGTGACGGGTTTATTTCCTGCTGTAATAGAGCGGGGGCGGTATAACTATAACATGTCAGGGCGGTGCTCACACAGTGACTGCCAAAAAAAAAGTTCTGTGGCATCATTCTAGTCATACTATGAAGGAGGATTAACCGACCGAAACGCGTCTGTGACCACACATCATAGAGGACTATCCCCATGTCGGCAGCATCTATCAGTATCTAAGTCATCTATGAAGCTGCTTGTGTTACCATTAAAGGGCAACTCAAGCAAAATGTTATGTAAATTACTTCTATAAAAAAATTTGCTGCTGCTCTGAACAGTTCCTGACATGGACAGAGGTGGCAGCAGAGAGCACTGTGTCAGACTGGAGAGAATACATCACTTCCTGCAGGACATACAGCAGCTGATAAGTACTGGAAAACATGAGATTTTTTAATAGAAGTAATTTAGAACCTGAATACCCCTTTAAATCCTTAAGGACCAGTACAATTTCCATTTTTGCGTTTTCGCTTTTCCCTCCTTGTGCGTAAAAGTCCATAGCACTTGCATTTTTTCACCTAGAAACCCACATGAGCCCTTATTTTTGCGCCACTAATTGTACTTTGCAATGACAGGCTGAATTTTTGCATAAAGTACACTGCGAAACCAGAAAAAAATTCAATGTGTGGTGAAATTGAAAACAATTTTTTTTATTTGGGGGGGTTTCGTTTTTACGCCGTTTGACCTAAGGTTAAACTGAATTGTTATATATGTTCCTCAAGTCGTTCCGATTACGATATGTAACATGTATAACTTTTAACCTTTTTTTAAAAATAAATGTTCCTTAAAATCGCTCTATTCTCAGGCTTATATCCTTTGGTCTATGGGGCTGTGTCAGGTGTCATTTTTTGCGCCATGATGTGATCTTTCTATCGGTACCTTGATTGCGCATATGTGACTTTTTGATCACTTTTTATTACAATTTTTCTGGATTTGATCCGACCAAAAATGTGCAATTTCGCACTTTGGAATTTTTTGGCGCTTACGCCGTTTACCGTGCAAGATCAGGAATGTGATTAATTAATAGTTCGGGCGATTACGCACGCGGCGATATCAAACATGTTTATTTATTTTTACTTATAAAATGGGGAAAGGGGGGTGATTCAAACTTTTATTAGGGGAGGGGAATTTTTATTAATAATTAAAAAAAAATATTTTTTACACACTAACTAGAAGCCCCCCTGGGGTTAGGATTATTCCCTCTGAGGTTAGGGTTATCCCCCTGGGTTCAGGGTTAGTCCTCCTGTGGTTAGGGTTATTACCCCTGGGGTTAGGGTTAGTCCCCCTGGGGTTAGTCACCCTGGGGTTAGGGTTATTCCCCTGGGGTTAGAGTTAGTCCCCCTGGGGTTAGGGTTATTCCCCTTGGGGTTAGGGTTATTCCCCCTGGGGTTCGGGTTATTCCCCCTGGGATTAGGGTTAGTGCCCCTGGGGTTAGGATTATTCCCCCTGGGGTTAGGGTTATTCCCCCTGGGTTAGGGTTAGTGCCCCTGGGGTTAGGGTTATTCCCCCTGGGGGACTTCTATTATCACTACACTGATCTCTCATTGAGATCTATGCAGTATAGATATATAGATATAGTATAGATATACTGCATAGACCAATGAGATCTGTGCTCTATTGCTTTCGGCTGCTGCAGCCGAGAGCCATAGAATGCCGAGCCGGGATCAGCGCCATTACGACGCAGACCCCGGCCCAGTAAAGATGCGGGGATTACTCCTCCATGATCACGTTGTGGGGGGGAGGGGCGATCCCCCCAAACTAGACACCAGGTATGGGGAAAACACATTTTAAATGCAGCTGTCAACTTTGACAGCTGCATTTAAAAGGCTAATTAGCGGTCACGGTGATCCGACTGTGCCCGCTAATAGCTATGGTCCCGGGCTGCATATAGCACCCGGGATTGCGGCTATTCAGAGTGGGGATCGCCTCGCAGCTCCCCTCTGAACACCCTTAACGACACAAGGGCGTACGTTTACACCCTTGGTCATTGAGCGGGTAAGGATCAATACAGGCCGAAACGCGGCTGTATCCACATATATCACTTTATAAAGGACTATTCCCATCCCAGCATTCCTGAAGCATATGTAGGCAGCTAAGAAATGTTATTATCAAGTTATGGGTCCATACAGACCGAAACGCGTCTGACACCACACGTATGCACTTTAGAAGGCAGGGACCAGCATTCCTATAGCATACTGTATGTAGGTGGCTTAGAAATCTTACATACCATAAAGCTGCACAGCCCTCCAGATGTCATAGGATGCCTACAACTCAGGAACAACTGTGACAGCATTAATGTGCTAATACAGGCCAAAATGCGTTGGTACTGTCACAAGAACAACGTTGTAGACAAAGGGAATTATTCTCTGATTAGTCGATTAAATCAGAAAGAACTAAGTATAATCTCCAGGATCCCAGAAAAGACCAAAACGCGTCAGTAGTTCCTCATATAGTTACCTAAACATCATATCAGATCTATATCTATAGAAGGAGGCCTGTTCTGTAACTAATGACTGAAACGCGTCAGTGTGTCACATGTAATGTAATGGAAGCACTTTCCTTTCTTCCAGTGAAGCATAGAGGAAGGCAGTATCTTCAGCAGCCATAGCTGAATGTATTTTTTAGGCTAAGCTATGAATAAGTCTTAGCAAAAACCAAAACGCGTCAGTATTTCCTCATATACTTACCGAAACAAAAGACCCTGTGTATCTGTGTATACTTGAAGGGCTACAAGTACAACCAGCCATTACTAACCTCATATCAGATCTACATCTATAAAAGAGGCCTGTTCTGTGACTAATGACTGAAATGCGTCAGTGGAGTCCCATGTAATGTAATGGGAGCACTTTCCTTTCTCCCAGTGGAGTATGCAGGAGGGAGGCAGCATCCTCAGCAGCCATACATAAATGTATTTCTTAGGCTAAGCTATGAATAAGTCTTAGCAGAGATCGAAACGCGTCAGACTTCCTCATATAGTTACCGAAATAAAAGACTCTGTGTATCTGTGTATACTTGAAGGGCTACAATTACAACCGGCCATTACTAAACTGATATCAGGTCCATATCTATAGAAGGAGGCCTGTACTGTGACTAATGACCGAAACGCGTCAGTGAAATCACATGTAATGTAATGGGAGCACTTTCCTTTCTCCCAGTGGAGTATGCAGGAGGGAGGCAGCATCCTCAGCAGCCATACATAAATGTATTTCTTAGGCTAAGCTATGAATAAGTCTTAGCAGAGATCGAAACGCGTCAGTCTTCCTCATATAGTTACCGAAATAAAAGACTCTGTGTATCTGTGTATACTTGAAGGGCTACAATTACAACCGGCCATTACTAAACTGATATCAGGTCCATATCTATAGAAGGAGGCCTGTACTGTGACTAATGACCGAAACGCGTCAGTGAAATCACATGTAATGTAATGGGAGCACTTTTCTTTTCCCCCAGTGGAGTATGCAGGAGTGAGGCAGTATCCTCAGCAGCCATATATAAATGTATTTCTTAGGGTGAGCTATGAATACGTTTTAGCAGAGGCCGAAACGCATCAGGATTTCCATCACATTACCTTACATTTTACTGAAAAAGAATTTTAAGGATTTGCAGTCATGTACTGGGGGTCCTCATAATCCTGATCAACCAATAATGTAACTAGAATCCCTCTGCTCCCATTGGCTGCAACTATAAGGAGCATTTGGCTTAAGGTGGTATATACCACCCCCAGTGCCCCACGCATAGCAGGGTGTGTCCATTTCTCGTGTTGCTGCCATGATTGCCTTCCCTGACCTTTCCCATCCTCCCATCATTCCAAAGCCATCACCCAACTTTCCATAGTGCAGATATCAGTAAAGCAGCTTAGTAGAATATGTGACAGTATAATAGGAGGAGAGCTCTCGCCTTATGTACTGGGGGTGAGCGCTCGCTGCTGGGAGGACTGTCACACGCTTCAGCTGGACTTGTGTCTTCAGCAAATATTCTCTGAGGTCGACTACAGGTAATGGAACCGCAGCAGGTACAGGACGGAAAATCCGCCACGTGTACAACAACCACCATGTCATGTAAGAAACCGCCAGACAATAAGCTGTGTATACAACCAAAGGGAGCAAAGGATTGTGGGAAAGATAAATAATACTATGATATACAAAGGAGAAAACTGTTAATAAAACCTACTGTAATATAACATATAAAAACCAATAAGAAGAGGAGCAGTATTATAGCAGTTATATTCTTGTATATAGGGGGCAGTATTATAGTAGTTATATTCTTGTATAGTTACATAGTTACATAATTAATACGGTTGAAAAAAGACACATGTCCATCAAGTTCAACCACGGAGGGGATGGATACAGGGAAGGGGGAGGGGCGATAGGTTCTATACATACATATGCATTTATATTATTTTGCTCTAAGAACTTGTCTAGCCCTGTTTTGAAGCCCTCTACTGTTTTTGCTGTGACCAGATCCTGTGGTAGACTGTTCCACAGATTCACAGTTCTCATGGTAAAGAAGGCTTGTCGCCTCCGGAGATTGAACCTTTTTTTCTCCAGGCGGAGGCAGCGCCCCCTTGTCCTTTGAGGGGGTTTTACCTGGAACATCTTTTCCCCATATCTCTTGTAGGGGCCATTTATATATTTAAATAAGTTAATCATATCTCCCCTTAAACGTCTCTTCTCCAGACTAAACAAATGTAATTCTTTTAATCTCTCCTCATAACTAAGATGCTCCATTCCCCTTATTAGTTTAGTTGCCCGTCTTTGTACCCTCTCCAGCTCTAGAACGTCCTTTTTATGAATCGGGTTCCAAAACTGGACGGCATACTCCAGATGAGGCCGCACCAAAGCTTTATAAAGCAGTAATATTATATCCCTGTCCCGAGAGTCCATGGCTGTTTTAATGCATGACAATATCCGGCTGGCCTTAGAAGCAGCTGACTGACATTGTGTGCTGTTCTGTAGTCTATTATCTACAAATACACCCAGATCCTTCTCCATCAGCGACTCTCCCAGAGTAACTCCCCCCAGGACATATGATGCTGCAGGTTATTAGTACCCAGGTGCATAACTTTACATTTATCCACATTGAACCTCATTTGCCAAGTGGACGCCCAAACACTCAGTGTGTCTAAGTCATCCTGTAACATCTGCACATCCTCCATAGACTGTACCATACTACAAAGCTTGGTGTCATCTGCAAAGATAGAAACATTGCTGTTAATTCCATTCTCAATATCATTAATAAACAAGTTAAACAGAAGAGGGCCCAGTACTGACCCTTGGGGTACACCACTTATTACCGGGGACCATAGGAGCAGTAGGGGGCAGTATTATAGTAGTTATATCCCTGTATATAGGAGCAGTATTATAGTAGTTATATTCTTGTATATAGGAGCAGTATTATAGTAGTTATATTCTTGTATATAGCAGCAGTATTATAGTAGTTATATTCCTGTATATAGCAGCAGTATTATAGTAGTTATATCCCTGTATATAGGAGCAGTATTATAGTAGTTATATTCTTGTATATAGGAGCAGTATTATAGTAGTTATATTCTTGTATATAGAAGCAGTATTATAGTAGTTATATTCTTGTATATAGTAGCAGTATTATAGTAGTTATATTCTTGTATATAGGAGCAGTATTATAGTATTATATTCTTGTATATAGGAGCAGTATTATAGTAGTTATAGTCTTGTATATAGGAGCAGTATTATAGTAGTTATATTCCTGTATATAGGAGCAGTATTATAGTAGTTATATTCTTGTATATAGGAGCAGTATTATAGTAGTTATATCCCTGTATATAGGAGCAGTATTATAGTAGTTATATTCCTGTATATAGGAGCAGTATTATAGTAGTTATATTCTTGTATATAGGAGCAGTATTATAGTAGTTATATTCCTGTATATAGGAGCAGTATTATAGTAGATATTTTCCTGTATATAGGGGCAGTATTATAGTAGTTATATTCTTGTATATTGGGGCAGTATTATAGTAATTATATTCTTGTATATAGGGAGCAGTATTATAGTAGTTATATTCTTGTATATAGGGCAGTATTATAGTAGTTACATTCTTTTACATAGGAGGAAGTGTTATAATATACTCTTGTAGTCTGGGTAGTATTCATTGTCTCCGCTCATATGCTTCTGTCCGTTCTCTGTTATTGTCTCCCTGGGTTACTTTTCCGCTTATCTCTCTTCCTTTGATATAATGCTATTCAGATGATCTGTGTTTATCATTACAGATAATGATGGAGTTTTTTTTCTACATGATATAAGTATATTGACAGCTTGCAGTGGCGGTATAAATATTCCCTGTATTCCCCACTTCTGCTGTTATTGCAGCGCTCCCTCCTCGCTGCCTTCAGTAGGTAGACGGCTATGAGAAAGTGTGTGTCATATTGTGGTATGGATCTGGCGTCTTGTGTACGTGATGGAGACTACAGGGTGTCCCCTATGGGAATGTATGGGAATATCTGTATCCCCTAGAGGCTGCAGCCTTTTCAGGAACCTCTTGTTATTGCAGGTGGGGTCTGTGGGTGACAGGAGGTATAAGGGGTCAGGCATAAGAAGGATGGCGGTCATCTGCTGCGGCCATTTATAGACCCAGTGGAAGAAGGAAAGGTCAGAAAGCTCTGAGACCACTGAAGATATCAGGGATGAATATTACATGGGGGTATATTATACACAGTGTTATGTAAAAGCTTCAGCCCCTCTAGTGGATGGAATAGCGCCACCTAGTGGCAATGTCCCATAGCGCCCACCTGCACTTATACGCTGTAACAAAGTGAACATTATAGGCAACTCCAAATGAAAAGGATTCGCTATAAAAAATAAAAGCATTTAATAGCAATTCTACAGAAAACCGCAGGGAAATTCACTGATCTGCAGGTTTCCTGTACAGTTTTGCTTCCCCATTAAAGATAATAGGGGGTTTCTGTAAATCACTTAAAGGGGTACTTCGGCAAAATGTATTTTTCTTTCAAATGAACTGTTATAGAGATTTGTAATTGACTTCAGTTTAAAAATCTCAAGGCTTCCAGTACTTATCAGCTGCTGTACGTCCTGAAGGAAATTGTGTATTTTTTCCAGTCTGACACACCTGTGTCCATGTCAGGAATTGTCCAGAGCAGGAGAGGTTTTCTATGGGGATTTTCTCCTCCTCCTAGTTACTTACATGGACAGAGGTGGCAGCAGAGAGCACTGTGTGAAAAGATTATACCACTTCCTGCAGGACATACAGCAGCTGATAAGTACTGGAAGAGTGGAGATTTCTAAACTGTAAATTACAAATCTATATAGCTTTCTGACACCAGTTTATTTGAAAAAAAAAAAAAAATACATTTTAATGAAGTACCCCTGTTAGTGATTTAAACAAACCCCCATTGACTTTATTGGGGAAGCAAAATTCTAAAAGGGGTATTCCGAGTTAGAACACTTATACCCTATCTTGTGTATAAGTGTTAGATCATAGGGGCTCTGACTGCTGGGTCTATTCACGATCCCATGATTCACTCTTTATGGAGATAGCAGAGCACAGGATGAAGACCTGCTGACTATACGGCTGAGTTCACACAGTGCAAGTTTTTTTTATTTGCATTTTGAAGGTTGGAGGGGAGGGGGGGGGGGAGACGGCAAACTTTATGCAATATTGGGATATCATTATATGAGACTGTACTGGCCCTTTAAGTAAAATAACTCTGTGAAATATTAGCTGTATCTGACAGTGAATAGCACTACCAAGAACTCCCCCAATTACTCTGCTGCTTTGGAAACAGAGGAACATTGGTAAAACCTCAACCTGTTAGACATGTCCAATCAAATCAATATCTCCTCCAAGAGTCCCCGCCCCCGAGGAGCACAGCCCATCAATTTGGGGATTATCAGGGGACTGGCAGTCAGATACAAGTAGGCGAAGAAAATTCTCCATCCCCAAAGACATAAACTGAGCAACCAGACGCAGATCCCAGCTAGGAAGATTCAAACCTTATCCTGTGTGTATGTTCCTTTAAGAATTACATTTTTTTATTCCCCTTTTTATTCTAACAGGAAATGCTCTTCAGAAAAAAAAATGGTAATAAAATTCTCCCGGGTGGAGCGTGGTCGTCATCGGGCCGGGCCTGTGATGTATGGCTGCCGCTCCGTCCCTTCATGTCCCTATAGTACAGACTGTACACTTCTCCTGGAGTCGTAATAACCTTCAGATATATCACTTTACAGCTTATAAAGACGGAGCGGCCGTACGGCGGTGACGTCTCACAGCGGCGCTCCACCCTCTTCTTGCTCAATGTAAGTGTCAGCAGTAGTTTAGCTGACACCTCTCCACGAGTTCACTGCGTCCGACATTAACCCCTTCTTATCCACTTAAAGGGAAGCTACACCTAATCTAATGTAATATACTGACACGCTGTAATATAACACAGACCCCAAAATGAAAGAGATTCCAAAACGAAAGGGTGTTGTGTACATTTACCCTCATTACATAGAGACAGATCTATGATATGGAAAGGCTCCCTTTAAGCTGAAAACCATCAGCAAGCAGGCTCGTCGCATCCAACAAAACCTCTGGTTCTTTTAATGTCTTCCTGAGTTATTTCCTGGATCAGGTTGTTGATCGCTCTGTTTGGCTCTCACGCTGCAACCCGTGATCCAGGGACAGAACATCTACTTGTTGATGGTTTCCAAGTAAAACAAAGATTAAATAAATCCGAGATACGCAGGATGCAACAGTGTCTGCATAACTGGGTGTAAATGATACAAATACACACCGCTAAATAACCCATAATACAGCCATATCGTGAACAAATAATAGTGCCATATAGTGACCAAATAATAGTGCTATATAGTTATCAAATAGTAGTGCTATATAGTGACCAAATAAAAGTGCTATATAGTTACCAAATAATCGAGCTATATAATGAACAAATAATAGTGCTATATAGTGACCAAATAATAGTGCTATATAGTTACCAAATAATAGTGCTATATAGTTACCAAATAAAAGAGCTATATAGTGAACAAATAATAGTGCTATATAGTGACCAAATAAAAGTGCCATATAGTGACCAAATAATAGTGCTATGTAGTGCCCCCATAACAGTGCCACATAGTGTCCAAATAATAGTGCCATATAGTGACCAAATAATAGTGATAAATAGAGCCCAAATAATAGTGCTATGTAGTGCCCCCATAACAGTGCCACATAGTGTCCAAATAATAGTGCCATATAGTGACCAAATAATAGTGATAAATAGAGCCCAAATAATAGTGCTATATAGGGCCCACATAATAGTGCCATAAAGTGTCCAAATAATAGTTCCATATAGTGAACAAATAATAGTGCTATAAAGTGCCCACATATTAGTTCCATATGGTGTCCAAATAACAGTTCCATATAGTTAACAAATATAATATAATATAATAGTACAATATAGTACCCAAATAACAGTGCTGTGTAGTGCCCACATAATAGTGCCATATAGTGACCAAATAATAGTGCTATGTAGTGCCCCCATAACAGTGCCACATAGTGTCCAAATAATAGTGCCATATAGTGACCAAATAATAGTGATAAATAGAGCCCAAATAATAGTGCTATATAGTGCCCACATAATAGTGCCATATAGTGACCAAATAATAGTGCTATATAGTGCCCACATAATAGGGCCATATAGTGACCAAATAATAGTGCTATATAGGGCCCACATAATAGTGCCATATAGTGACCAAATAATAGTGCTATGTAGTGCCCCCATAACAGTGCCACATAGTGTCCAAATAATAGTGCCATATAGTGACCAAATAATAGTGATAAATAGAGCCCAAATAATAGTGCTATATAGTGCCCACATAATAGTGCCATATAGTGACCAAATAATAGTGCTATGTAGTGCCCACATAATAGGGCCATATAGTGACCAAATAATAGGGCTATGTAATGCCCCTATAACAGTGCCATAAAGTGTCCAAATAATAGTTCCATATAGTGAACAAATAATAGTGCTATAAAGTGCCCACATATTAGTTCCATATGGTGTCCAAATAACAGTTCCATATAGTTAACAATTATAATATAATATAATAGTACAATATAGTACCCAAATATTAGTGCTATGTAGTGTCCACATAACAGTGCCATATCGTGTCCAAATAATAGTTCCATATAGAGAACAAATAATAGTGCTTTTAAAGTGCCCATATAATAGTGTCTTACAGTGGCCATATAATAGTAAAATATAGTGCCTACATAATCGTGCCCAAATAATAGTGCTATGTAGTGATCAAATAATAGTGGTAGATAGTGACCAAATAATAGTGCTATGTAGTGATCAAATAATAGTGGTAGATAGTGACCAAATAATAGTGCTATGTAGTGACCAAATAATAGTGGTAGATAGTGACCAAATAGTGCTATGTAGTGACTAAATGATAGTGCCATATACCAACCAGATAATAGTCCTTTGTAGTGCCCACATAATAGTGCCATATGGTGCCTAAATAATGTGCTGTACAGTGGCCATATACTAGTGCCATATAATGCTAACATAATACTGCCATATAATGCCAAAATAGTAGTGCCATATAGTGGCCACATGTGAGCAAAATCAGGAAATTCTCGTCCACCGGTGGTTTCTCCAGTGGTCCAAGTCCCATAACAGGAGCCCTCTGAAGACTGCTGGGGGGGGGAGTTATAGTTTGGGCATGATGGGAGTTATAGTTTAGTTTGGGCATGCTGGGAGTTATAGTTTGGGCATGTTGGGTGTTATAGTTTAGTTTGGGCATGCTGGGGGTTATAGTTTGGGCATGCTGGGGGTTATAGTTTGGGCATGCTGACAGTTATAGTTTGGGCATGCTGGGAGTTATAGTTTGACCATGCTGGCAGTTATAGTTTGGGCATGCTGACAGTTATAGTTTGGGCATGCTGGGAGTTATAGTTTGGGCATGCTGGGAGTTATAGTTTGGGCATGCTGACAGTTATAGTTTGGGCATGCTGGGAGTTATAGTTTGGGCATGCTGACAGTTATAGTTTGGACATGCTGGGAGTTATAGTTTGGGCATGCTGGGAGTTATAGTTTGGGCATGCTGGGAGTTATAGTTTGGGCATGCTGGGAGTTATAGTTTGGGCATGCTGGGAGTTATAGTTTGGGCATGCTGGGAGTTATAGTTTGGGCATGCTGGGGGTTATAGTTTGGGCATGCTGACAGTTATAGTTTGGGCATGCTGGGAGTTATAGTTTGGGCATGCTGGGGGTTATAGTTTGGGCATGCTGACAGTTATAGTTTGGGCATGCTGGGAGTTATAGTTTGGGCATGCTGACAGTTATAGTTTGGACATGCTGGGGGTTATAGTTTGGGCATGCTGGGAGTTATAGTTTGGGCATGCTGGAAGTTATAGTTTGGACATGCTGGGGGTTATAGTTTGGACATGCTGGGGGTTATAGTTTGGGCATGCTGACAGTTATAGTTTGGGCATGCTGGCAGTTATAGTTTGGGCATGCTGGGAGTTATAGTTTGGGCATGCTGGGGGTTATAGTTTGGGCATGCTGACAGTTATAGTTTGGGCATGCTGGGGGTTATAGTTTGGACATGCTGGGAGTTATAGTTTGGGCATGCTGGGAGTTATAGTTTGGGCATGCTGGGGGTTATAGTTTGGGCATGCTGGGAGTTATAGTTTGGGCATGCTGGGAGTTATAGTTTGGGCATGCTGGGAGTTATAGTTTGGGCATGCTGGGAGTTATAGTTTGGGCATGCTGGGAGTTATAGTTTGGGCATGCTGGGAGTTATAGTTTGGGCATGCTGACAGTTATAGTTTGGGCATGCTGGGAGTTATAGTTTGGGCATGCTGACAGTTATAGTTTGGGCATGCTGGGAGTTATAGTTTGGGCATGCTGGGAGTTATAGTTTGGGCATGCTGGGAGTTATAGTTTGGGCATGCTGACAGTTATAGTTTGACAACAGTTTAAGAGCCAAAGGTCAGAGACAACTTCTATGCACAGTAAATCCTCAGCAGGTGTCGGCACGGCGGCCTATAAAAGTCCTGGCACCCCGGTTTACGAGAGCGACCTTCACTATCCTGACACTCAAGGCTGAGGAACCTGTCTGTAAGTGTTATTGCTGCTATGTAATAATCCTCACACTATATCTGGGCAGCTACAGGTATGGCTGCTACTTGTGGTGCACCTCCGACCTGGGAAGCTATCCTGAGCTTGATAATTCATGAGTTCTGCTCAGACTACAAACCTTCATGGTGACCCAGTATGTTCCCTGGGCTCTTCTCTTTTTCTGTCAGTGTGAGCGCCCCCTATTGATATACATGAAGACGTACAGCGAAGCAGAGACAGCACTGAGCCTGAATAGCCGCATCTCCATATTGGAGGAAGGTCCCAGCAGGCCGCAACTGACATACTTCCTTCTCCAAAGATGACCAAAGCCATCACTCAGCTGACATGAGAGTTCAGGAAAAGAGAGAGAAGGGCTGGAGAGGAGAGAGAGGGAGGCTGCAGAAGAGAGAGAAAGGGAGGATGCAGAAGAGAGAGAGGGAGGATGCAGAGGAGAGAGAGGGAGGATGCAGAAGAGAGAGAGGGAGGATGCAGAGGAGAGAGAGGGAGGATGCAGAGGAGAGAGAGGGAGGATGCAGAGGAGAGAGGGACTGCAGAGGAGAGAGAGAGGGAGGCTGCAGAGGAGAGAGAGGGAGGATGCAGAAGAGAGAGAGGGAGGATGCAGAAGAGAGAGAGGGAGGATGCAGAAGAGAGAGAGGGAGGATGCAGAAGAGAGAGAGGGAGGATGCAGAAGAGAGAGAGGGAGGATGCAGAGGAGAGAGGGAGGGAGGCTGCAGAGGAGAGAGAGGGACTGCAGAGGGGAGAGGGAGGCTGCAGAAGAGAGAGAGAGGGAGGATGCAGAAGAGAGAGAGAGGGAGGATGCAGAGGAGAGAGAGGGAGGATGCCGAGGAGAGAGGGAGGCTGCAGAGGGGAGAGGGAGGCTGCAGAAGAGAGAGAGGGACTGCAGAGGAGAGAGAGGGAGGATGCAGAAGAGAGAGAGGGAGGATGCAGAAGAGAGAGAGGGACTGCAGAGGAGAGAGAGGGAGGATGCAGAGGAGAGAGGGAGGCTGCAGAGGAGAGAGGGAGGATGCAGAGGAGAGAGAGGGAGGATGCAGAAGAGAGAGAGGGACTGCAGAGGGGAGAGAGAGGGAGGATGCAGAAGAGAGAGAGGGAGGCTGCAGAGGAGAGAGAGGGAGGATGCAGAGGAGAGAGGGAGGCTGCAGAGGAGAGAGAGGGAGGAGGCAGAAGAGAGAGGGAGGCTGCAGAAGAGAGAGAGGGAGGATGCAGAAGAGAGAGAGAGGGAGGCTGCAGAGGAGAGAGAGGGAGGCTGCAGAGGAGAGAGAGGGAGGCTGCAGAGGAGAGAGAGGGAGGATGCAGAAGAGAGAGGGAGGCTGCAGAAGAGAGAGGGAGGCTGCAGAAGAGAGAGGGAGGATGCAGAGGAGAGAGAGGAACTGCAGAAGAGAGAGGGAGGATGCAGAGGAGAGAGGAAGGCTGCAGAAAAGAGAGAGGCGCTGCAGAGGAGAGAGAGGGACTGCAGAGGAGAGAGAGGCGCTGCAGAGGAGAGAGGAAGGCTGCAGAAGAGATAGAGAGACTGCAGAGGAAAGAGGGGGAGGCTGCAGAGGAGAGAAAGAGGGAGGCTGCAGAGGAGAGAGAGGGAGGGGCTAAAGAGGAGAGAGAGGCTGCGGAGGACAAAGGTGCTGCAGAAGAGAAAGAGGGGGACTGCAGAGTAGGAGAAGAGATGCCACCCCAGAGCTTATCTGACAGGACTGACTGTATCAATGTATTATAATCCACACAAACTACAGCAGCACCTGATGATGATAATAATAATAATAATAATAATAATAATAATTCCATAAGTCAGTTTTGCTCCCCATTAGGAATCACAATCTTTATTCACCTATCTGTAAGTTTCTGGGTGTGGGAGGAAGGTGGAAGAAAGACCCCCCCCCCCCCCCCCCCCCCACACACACACACACACACACACAGGTGGCCTTGATCACCAACCAATTACAGAGCTGTATTTATGAGATGTGATGGAACCCCCCAAGCAGGAGGACCCCCAATATCTCACAGCTCTAAGAACAATGAATGATTCCCCATCACCCCCCACCCCACAGTGGACAATCCCTTGAAGGGAAGCCCCAGCCCCTTCTATAGGAGGCCAGAAATAACCCGGGGTCTCCCCCACACTTGAGCATTTGTTTTGGCAGCAGATTCTTCCTGGAGCAGATGCTGCGCTATCTGCAGGGGAGCTCCATCCCCATTCATATCTATGGGGCTCAGCACACATTGCTGCTGATCATCTGATGATAAGTGCCAGGCAGCAGGCGACAACGCAACGATAAAGCTGTCAGCGCGTTTCATCAGCAGCAGAGGCCTAATCTGCAGCCGCCCATGTCCCTGCCACTCCACAGCCACTCTATATACATATATCTGCATGAACCAGGAGGCTCAGGATGCACACAGCCACCATATACTATATACATATATGCATGAACCAGGAGGCTCAGGATGCACACAGCCACCATATACTATATACATATATGCATGAACCAGGAGGCTCAGGATGCATACAGCCACTGTATATACTATATATATAAATGCATGAACCAGGAGGCTCAGGATGCACCCAGCCACCATATATACTATATACATATATGCATGAACCAGGAGGCTCAGGATGCACACAGCCACCAGATATACTATATACATATATATGCATGAACCAGGAGGATCAGGATGCACACAACCACCATATATACTATATACATATATATGCACGAACCAGGAGGCTCAGGATGCACACAGCCACTGTATGCACTATATACATAAACCAGGAGGCTCAGGATGCACACAGCCACCATATATACTATATACATATATATGCATGAACCAGGAGGCTCAGGATGCACACAGCCACCATATATACTATATACATATATGCATGAACCAGGAGGCTCAGGATGCACACAGCCACCATATACAC
The DNA here is from genome assembly GCF_027789765.1 of Dendropsophus ebraccatus. Classification (NCBI taxonomy): domain Eukaryota; kingdom Metazoa; phylum Chordata; class Amphibia; order Anura; family Hylidae; genus Dendropsophus; species Dendropsophus ebraccatus. The sequence continues at coordinate 205,284,056 of NC_091455.1, forward strand.
TATATACATATATGCATGAACCAGGAGGCTCAGGATGCACACAGCCACCATATATACTATATACATATATATGCATGAACCAGGAGGCTCAGGATGCACACAGCCACCAGATATACTATATACATATATATGCATGAACCAGGAGGATCAGGATGCACACAACCACCATATATACTATATACATATATATGCACGAACCAGGAGGCTCAGGATGCACACAGCCACTGTATGCACTATATACATAAACCAGGAGGCTCAGGATGCACACAGCTACCATATATACTATATACATAAATGCATGAACCAGGAGGCTCAGGATGCACACAGCCACTGTATGCACTATATACATAAACCAGGAGGATCAGGATGCACACAGCTACCATATATACTATATACATATATGCATGAACCAGGAGGCTCAGGATGCACACAGCCACCATATATACTATATACATATATGCATGAACCAGGGGGCTCAGGATGCACAGAGCACTCCCCAGCTATGCTGCATCTTCAGCTGGCATCTATACGATGTTTGCAGGGCTGAATAAGATGCCTATAGGAAGGTGCCAACCTATGAGTGGGCACCACCAAACATGGAGAAAACTGACTTAATCCCATGTAGACTGTGCACACACCACCCACTGGGCATGGAAACCCACCAAGGTGCCAGGCTGCAATGCCAACATGTGCCAGCTGTTATGGAGCATACTCTGCCTCCCAGGTGCCGTGCTGAGCCTTGTGGTTCCACAGCTGCAGAAGCTCCAGATAAATCAGGGGATGTGCCTGTGGCAGCAATGCGGTGCCAGCCAGGAAGATCCTGCAGCCCTAGGAGACTACTGCTGCCTACTGTGCTGGCATTCTGGGTGGCATCCAGCATTGCCACCAGGGAAGCCACCAGATGAGGGAGGCAGAATGCACATACTGGGGATCAATCACATGTAGCAGAGCTGACTGTGTCATGTACATTGCCATATCACAGATGGGAAATTCAGCTCTGCTACATCACACATACTCGGCTATGCTACTATACCTCTGTCATCCTACATAACAACTACATTGAAAAGCTCAGCACTGCTATATCACATACTTGGCTATGCTACTGTACCCCTGCCATCCCACATCCCAACTACACAATCAGCTCTGCTACATATTGGCAAATTCATCTTTGCGCAGTGGGACAAACCCAATTCCTCTTCAACTTATGGCATACACATTGACAAACTCATTACTGCTACATCACACAGGCTCTGCTATGCTACCTCTGTCATCCTACATCCCAACTACACCGCTGGATCTTCACAATCAGCTCTGCTACATACTGGTAAACGTTTCCCTGTGTAAATAAACAAACTCAATTCCTCTGCACCATGACAAACTCATCACTGCTACATCGTAAGCCATCATCCTGACAAACTCAGCTCTCTGACACAGAACTGTATGTCATTTCCCCCAACCCCAGATCACTACATCTCAACAAATTCAGCAAGACTTAATCTCGACAAACAATCATCATGACAAACTCAGCACCTACAATCTATTATCAAATCCTAATAAAGCAGGCTAACAAACCCAGCTCTGCTACATAGGAATAGTCTGAGCATTGCTACAGTCCCATAAACCCTCATGGTGACATCCAGACCAACTCAGCTCAGATACCAGACTGAGAGTGCATGTTGTCCAACTCAGCTCTGCTACATCTGTAGCTATAATGACAGACACATAAACACTCCAGAGAAGACTCTGCATGCATGTGGTCAAAGTCAGCTCTGCTACATCTGTATCTATAATTATAGACATATAAACACACTGGATAGGAAATGTGAAAAGCCACTGGGAGCATGGTGACAAACTCAGCTCTGCTACATCTGTATCTATAATAATAAAGAATGATCTGCACACTGATACTTCCTTATGAAGTGAAATAAAGAAGTTCTGCAGCGGCGGCGGCTACTTACAGAGGAGATGAGGCTGAGGAGGAGGAGGAGGAGCAGCAGTAAGGAGTCCATCGTCAGGTTGTCACTTGTCCAGACTTCTGCTGTCCTGTCTCCTAAATGCAGTAATGTCCCCAATGCAGAGAGCAGGTGCGATCCTCAGAGCTCCATGGGGTCCGGATATAGCAGAGCCCGGGCTGTGTGGTCTCTGCTGCTCCGCACGCTCTGCGCTAGTGCGCGGCTCCTCTCCTGCCCGGCACTCGGCACTTTCATTAAGAAACTCAACCAGGGCCGAGCAGACCAATCAGAGAGCCCAGGGGTGCAGCCAATCAGCGGCCTGCAAGGGGAGGGCTGCCAGGCTGGGGAGCAGGCACTACTACACACTGCACAGCAGAGCCGGCAGGGGAGCAGGAGAGCTGCACACCAGCTATGACTGACACAGATGTAGCAGAGCTGGACCGGCTACCTATGTGCATGAGCTGTGCCAAGGGACACTGCATTTTACATACTCGGCTCTGCTACATCTTAAAGAACCAGCTGTGTTTTCATTACAATCCCAACCTCATAGTATATGACAGCTCCAGCTCTGCTATATCTAACAAGCCTAGATCTGTGACTGTTGTGATTCATGAGCTACTACAGTCTACAGACTCAGCAAATCCATCTCGGCTGCATTTCACAAACACCTCTGATTCCAGCTCTGCTATGGCTACAGACTAACTGATGCTACAACCTCAGCTCTGCTATATCATAGGTAACAAGCCTACTTTACTCAGCTCTGCTGTATGTTAGATACTCAATCCTACTACATCTTACAACCCCGGCTCTACTACATCTTACAAACCCGGCTCTACTACATCTTACAACCCCAGCTCTACTACATCTTACAACCCCGGCTCTACTACATCTTACAACCCCGGCTCTACTACATCTTACAACCCCGTCTCTGCTACATCTTACAACCCTGGCTCTATTACATTTTACAACCCCGGCTCTGCTACATCTTACAACCCTGGCTCTACTACATCTTACAACCCTGGCTCTACTACATCTTACAAACCTGTCTCTACTACATCTTACAACCCCAGCTCTACTACATCTTACAACCCCGGCTCTACTACATCTTACAACCCCGGCTCTACTACATCTTACAACCCCGGCTCTGCTACATCTTACAACCCTGACTCTATTACATTTTACAACCCCGGCTCTGCTACATCTTACAACCCTGGCTCTACTACATCTTACAACCCTGGCTCTACTACATCTTACAACCCCGGCTCTGCTACATCTTACAACCCCGGCTCTGCTACATCTTACAACCCCGGCTCTACTACATCTTACAACCCTGGCTCTACTACATCAGACAAATCCATTTCTATACCTAAGAACTTTACTTTCGCCTGGCTGTATTTAACTAATCCAGCTCTGCTACATTTCAATAACTCACTTCTGCTACAGCCTACAGACTCAGTTCTATTAAATCTGACAAATTCAGCTCCACTATTTCTAAGAATCCAGAACAATACAGCTCTACATTATTCCACAAACTGAGTTCCTGTACATCTCTGCTATATCAGACAAACCCGGCTCTGCTACATGTCACAGAAACATACTATATATCATCTCTACTACATCTAGGAAATCCACCAGCAGCATGCTGACAAACTCAGTTCTGCTACATCTCACATACAGGGTCTCCTACATCTGATAATCTGCACAAACCCTGAATTATGTTGTGTAGCACAGTCAGCTCTGCTACATCTGTAAAGTCTATGGAGGTGTGAGAGACCTGCTGAAAACTGTAATTTTCCACCTACAAAAGAGCCAAAAATATCCTGAGATTATTTCCCATTTTTATTATTAGTTGAATTTAAAGAACTTGATAAAAGATTCATGATCACTTCCCCTCCGATAAGCGTCCGTGTTATCTCCCGCCTCCTCCACACATCCATCCAGGAGTCTGCACAAGAAGCAGCAAGCTCAGGATGAACAGAGATCCATTCCCTCCATTCCATAATAAAGGAACATGGCAGTACATAGACATGTCTTCTTCACAGCCCCTGCATAGACATCAGCTCCCTCTAGTGGTGGCTTCAGGTAGATGGAATGTTTGCTGTTAATGATATGCCAATGCCTGAGCACCCACATTACTGCTGCAGCCAATCACTGGCCTCGGCCATGTGCGGCACAGGACTGCTGGGGCTGATGACTGGCTGCAGCAATGATGGAGTGGCGTGGACTGCATTGGTAAGTAGAGGGTTTTATGTTTTTATTATAACACATTACTTGTGGCCATTGTTTTTTCTTCTTACATAACTAAATAAAAGTTTAAAGCAAAAAAATGACAGATCACTCTATGTGACTGAATATTACCATGAGCTACATCTGTATGTGTAATGAATACTCACCTGCTACTGACTGTACACCTGGGAAACCCCACCCCCATCCTAGTGCAAATTACCTGCTTCGTTATAGTATAAAATCAATACAAACCCCAAAACAGACCCCTAAACTAATACAGACCCCAGACCAGATCCCTAAACTAATAAAGACCCCAGACCAGACACCTAAACTAATACAGACTCCAGACCAGACCCCTAAACTAATACAGACCCCAGACCAGACCCCTAAACTAATACAGACCCCAGACCTGACCCCTAAACTAATACAGACCCCAGACCAGACCCCTAAACTAATACAGACCCCAGACCCTTAAACTAATACAGACCCCAGACCAGGCTGCTAAACTAATACAGACCCCAGAGCAGATCCCTAAACTAATACAGACCCCAGACCAGACCCCTAAACTAATACAGACCCCAGACCAGACCCCTAAACTAATACAGACCCCAGACCAGACCCCTAAACTAATACAGACCCCAGACCAGACCCCTGAACTAGTACAGACCCCAGACCAGACCTCTAAACTAATACAGACCCCAGACCAGACCCCTAAACTAAAACAGCCCCCAGACCAGACCTCTAACCTAAAACAGCCCCCAGACCAGACCTCTAACCTAATACAGACCCCAGACCCGTAAACTAATACAAACCCCAGACCCTTAAACTAATACAGACCCCAGACCAGACCCCTAAACTAATACAGACCCCAGACCAGACCCCTAAACTAATACAGACCCCAGACCAGACCCCTAAGCTAATACAGACCCCAGACCAGACCCCTAAACTAATACAGACCCCAGACCAGACCCCTAAACTAATACAGACCCCAGACCAGACCCCTAAACTAATACAGAACCCAGACCAGACCCCTAAACTAATACAGACCCCAGACCAGACCCCTAAACTAATACAAACCCCAGACCCTTAAACTAATACAGACCCCAGACCAGATACCTAATCTAATACAGACCCCAGAGCAGACCCCTAAACTAATACAGACACCAGACCAGACCCCTAAACTAATACAGACCCCAGACCAGACCCCTAAACTAATACAGACCCCAGACCAGACCCCTAAACTAATACAGACCCCAGACCAGACCCCTAAACTAATACAGACCCCAGACCAGACCCCTGAACTAGTACAGACCCCAGACCAGACCTCTAAACTAATACAGACCCCAGACCAGACCCCTAAACTAAAACAGCCCCCAGACCAGACCTCTAACCTAATACAGACCCCAGACCCGTAAACTAATACAAACCCCAGACCCTTAAACTAATACAGACCCCAGACCAGACCCCTAAACTAATACAGACCCCAGACCAGACCCCTAAACTAATACAGACCCCAGACCAGACCCCTAAGCTAATACAGACCCCAGACCAGACCCCTAAACTAATACAGACCCCAGACCAGACCCCTAAACTAATACAAACCCCAGACCCTTAAACTAATACAGACCCCAGTCCAGACACCTAAACTAATACAGACCCCAGACCAGACCCCTAACCTAATACAGACCCCAGACCAGATCCCTAATCTAATACAGACCCCAGACCAGGCCATTAAACTAAGTTTAGCATTTAGTCTGTGATTTTCCTCCCTTCCCAGACATCAGAGCAGAGTGCAGGGAGGTAGTGAGGACACTGTATGTGTTAGTGCTGTGTGTGTTAGTGCTGTGTGTGTCAATGCTGTGTGTGTTAGTGTTGTGTGTGTTAGTGTTGTGTGTGTTAGTGCTGTGTGTGTTAGTGCTGTGTGTTAGTGCTGTGTGTGTTAGTGCTGTGTGTGTCAGTGCTGTGTGTGTTAGTGTTGTGTGTGTTAGTGCTGTGTGTGTTGGTGCTGTGTGTGTTAGTGCTGTTTGTGTTAGTGCTGTATGTGTTAGTTCTGTGTGTGTTAGTGCTGTGTGTGTTAGTGCTGTGTGTTAGTGCTGTATGTGTTAGTGCTGTGTGTGTCGGTGCTATGTGTGTTAGTGCTGTATGTGTTGGTGCTGTGTGTGTCGGTGCTGTGTGTGTTAGTGTTGTGTGTGTTAGTGCTGTGTGTGTTAGTGCTGTGTGTGTCAGTGCTATGTGTGTTAGTGCTGTATGTGTTGGTGCTGTGTGTGTCGGTGCTGTGTGTGTTGGTACTGTGTGTGTGTTAGTGTTGTGTGTGTTAGTGCTGTGTGTGTCAGTGCTGTGTGTGTTAGTGCTGTGTGTTAGTGCTGTGTGTGTCAGTGCTGTGTGTGTCGGTGCTGTGTGTGTTAGTGCTGTGTGTGTTAGTGCTGTGTGTTAGTGCTGTGTGTGTTAGTGCTGTGTGTTAGTGCTGTGTGTGTTAGTGCTGTGTGTTAGTGCTGTATGTGTTAGTGCTGTGTGTTAGTGCTGTGTGTGTGTTAGTGCTGTGTGTGTTAGTGCTGTGTGTTAGTGCTGTATGTGTTTGTGCTGTGTGTGTCAGTGCTGTGTGTGTTAGTGCTGTGTGTGTCAGTGCTGTGTGTGTGTCAATGCTGTGTGTGTTAGTGCTGTGTGTTAGTGCTGTGTGTGTCAGTGCTGTGTGTGTTAGTGTTGTGTGTGTTAGTGTTGTGTGTGTTAGTGCTGTGTGTGTTAGTGCTGTGTGTTAGTGCTGTGTGTGTTAGTGCTGTGTGTGTCAGTGCTGTGTGTGTTAGTGCTGTGTGTTAGTGCTGTGTGTGTTAGTGCTGTGTGTTAGTGCTGTATGTGTTAGTGCTGTGTGTTAGTGCTGTGTGTGTGTTAGTGCTGTGTGTGTTAGTGCTGTGTGTTAGTGCTGTATGTGTTAGTGCTGTGTGTGTCAGTGCTGTGTGTGTTAGTGCTGTGTGTGTCAGTGCTGTGTGTGTGTCAATGCTGTGTGTGTTAGTGCTGTGTGTTAGTGCTGTGTGTGTCAGTGCTGTGTGTGTTAGTGTTGTGTGTGTTAGTGTTGTGTGTGTTAGTGCTGTGTGTGTTAGTGCTGTGTGTTAGTGCTGTGTGTGTTAGTGCTGTGTGTGTCAGTGCTGTGTGTGTTAGTGTTGTGTGTGTTAGTGTTGTGTGTGTTAGTGCTGTGTGTGTTAGTGCTGTGTGTTAGTGCTGTGTGTGTTAGTGCTGTGTGTGTCAGTGCTGTGTGTGTTAGTGTTGTGTGTGTTAGTGCTGTGTGTGTTAGTGTTGTGTGTGTTAGTGCTGTGTGTGTTAGTGCTGTGTGTTAGTGTTGTGTGTGTTAGTGCTGTGTGTGTTGGTGCTGTGTGTGTTAGTGCTGTATGTGTTAGTTCTGTGTGTGTTAGTGCTGTGTGTGTTAGTGCTGTATGTGTTAGTTCTGTGTGTGTTAGTGTTGTGTGTGTTAGTGCTGTGTGTTAGTTCTGTGTGTGTTAGTGCTGTGTGTGTTAGTGCTGTATGTGTTAGTTCTGTGTGTGTTAGTGCTGTTTGTGTTAGTGCTGTGTGTGTTAGTGCTGTGTGTGTTAGTGCTGTGTGTTAGTGCTGTGTGTGTTAGTGCTGTGTGTTAGTGCTGTGTGTGTTAGTGCTGTGTGTTAGTGCTGTGTGTGTTAGTGCTTTGTGTGTTAGTGCTTTGTGTGTTAGTGCTGTGTGTTAGTGCTGTGTGTTAGTGCTGTGTGTGTCGGTGCTGTGTGTGTTAGTGCTGTGTGTGTTAGTGCTGTGTGTGACAATTGATGCCATTACATAACAAAACATGTTGCACAATCTAACAACAGGGAGGACTTACAATCTGCAGATTTCTATCTATGTGCACCCATAGCCCGGTCTTAGATATCTGCAAACCAAAAACAGGAAGCTACTATAGAACTTTCATTGTAAACATTAAACCTTAAAACTATTAAAAAGACAAAAATTTAATTTATTTTTATATTCCTAACAACATAAAAAACACAAAAGATAAAAATTATGTGATCGCTTAGTAAAAAGGATCATCAAACTTACCACCCAAGGTGTATTCCTGTCCAGAAATTCAAGGTAGAGCTGTGGTATCACTAATGTAGGTGAACGCACTAGGATGAGGCCCTATCTTTATCAAATGCTTTACTTTTTGTCTTCATATATTTATTTATTTTTTTTTAGTTTTTTAAAGATTTCTTATAATTTCTTTTCTTGTTTTTTTTTTTTTTTTTTTTGTTTTGTTTTGTTAGCAAAACTTTTCCATGTTCACAAAGAATGTTTGAGCGGGTTTCCCAGAGATGATATATGACGCTAGTAAGAGTAAAATTAAAAATTAAAAAAATAAATAAAAATAAAATACTGCCCCCATTGGCCCAAACCAATGTATGAGAAACACCAAAACGACACAACCCCTGTATCTGACATTTTTTTTTATTACAATTTTATATTATGAAAATTAGAATTTCTTAAAGTTTTGAAAAAATTTTTAAACTTTTTAACAGACTAAAGAAAAAGAATAGAAAAGCAAAAAACAACAGAAACGTATAGGGAATAAGGTCACAAATTTTATTGATATAAAAAAAAACAAAAAACAAAAAGACCCTGCAGGGTAAACAGAAAAATATAAAAAATGATGATAAGGAATGAGTACAATCCACAAATAAAGCCTCAATCACAGCAGAGAATAAAGGAATAAAAGGCGGAGCTCACCTCTGACAAACAATACTAGTGAGGGAAATCTATGGATATATAGAAGCCGGCCATAATACTATAGAGCCATATTCAGCCGACCATAAAACTATAGAGCCATATACTGAATATAAAGAAAAATGGATATATTAAGTATATATAAAATACCATGTGATTGCACATAGCAAATGAAGTCCCGGCTGTAAAGGAAAGTGTGAGTGCATGCTTACAAATACCGACATATGGGATTAATGTAATACAGCCGAATGGCTCAACCAGCAAAGCTTGGTATGGATATATAGAAAGTGCAAGTACCAAAAAACAAAACATACACAAGAAAAAAAGGATAAATCAGAGGTCAGGGAGTGAACCTGACGTACGTTTCGCCTATGGCTTCTTCTGGGGATGAGGTAGGAATGAGCACAGTGGATATTTAAAGTGATAATGTCCCCCCTCTTTCCATACCAGGAGTTCTCAGTACCATTCTTAAAGGGAACCTGTCATCACAAAAATGCTACTTAAGCTATCGGCATCATGTTATAAAGCAGGATTTGCCGAGCGGATTGATATCTATCTTTATTGGAAAAGATTCAGTATAACTTGTATTTTGATGATTGAAATCTCTGATGTTTCCAAGAGTCCAGTCTATTGAGTGACTCCACCCACTGGACTCCTTAACATAAAATGAGCAAGGATTGCAATCAACATGTGACGAGTTATATTAAATCTTTTCCCACAAAGATATATATCAATCTGCTCAGCTCTTCTTGCTCTATAACATGATGGGGATAGATCAGATAGCATTGTCATGGTGATAGGTTCCCTTTAAGTTTATATTCTGTACATTTAATAGCTTACCATATAAAGTATTTCTTGGTGGTCTCTCCCCTCAAAAATGCATGTTGTTGTTGGTGGACATTGCCGACCCAAACTGAAGAGTACAACACACCTATGGTGACTGATAGTTCATAAAACATGATACCCCAACTATATATATATTTATAATTAGTCTCAAATCTGATCTGTTAATCCCATGAAGATCTGAGTTATACATCCCCTCTTCTTCCCGGCAGATGTAGACCCCCTAATACATGGAGCATTGCGGTATATTGATGACGTTTTTCTCTTCTCACTATTAACCCTTTTTTTTCTTCCCTCTTTGGTTTCCTTGACGGCAGCCCTGAGGGTTTCTGCTGGTGAGCAATGTCTCTGCCCAGGGCAGGTAACGTCTTGTGTGTCCGGTGACGGTGATTTATGACCCCCAATATCCATCAGTCCTGTACTGTACATGGCGTATAGATCTGTGTAATATACAATCAGCCTACAGAAAAGCCGGCATAAATTACACGGGTGACATGGAAAAACGGAACTACGCTTATTAGTCTGACACCAGAAATATCATATAGGAAACTAGTGAGTCACCGGACGAGCGTCAGATCAATAGGAATGGGCCAGATAAGGAACATTACTACCTCATTTAAGCCGAAAAGTAGATTTGTTTTGTCTTCTCCTCCCTTGGCTCTGTCATTCCATATCTGAGGAAGAAAAGTCGTAATAAGTAACTATGGAGCTATAATGTGATCACAGAGTCATCCAGGCGTCATAGAAAGGCATAGCGCTTCCTCTCTCCTCCTACCCAGCACTGTGCAAATCTGTGTAATGCCTAATGTCCCCTGCGGGGGTGCTGTAGGGGAGCTGAACACTTGTTGCAGCTTATTTTGCAGATTCATTGCAGTTGTATTGATTAATAGAGTCATTGGGGAAGATTTATCCAACATGGTGTAAAGTGAAACTGGCTCAGTTGCCCCTAGCAACCAATCAGATTCCACCTTTCATTTTCTAGAGTCTGTGAGGAGTGAAAAGTGGAATCTGATTGGTTGCTAGGGGCGACTGAGCCAGTTTCACTTTACACCATGGGGGAGATTTATCAAACATGGTGTAAAGTGAAACTGGCTCAGTTGCCCCTAGCAACCAATCAGATTCCACCTTTCATTCCTCACAGACTCTTTGGAAAATGAAAGGTGGAATCTGATTGGTTGCTAGGGGCAACTGAGCCAGTTTCACTTTACACTATGTTTGATAAATCTCCCCCATTATTACTATTGTATTGTTAGTTATATATTTTGTGTAGGGAATATTATTACTATATAGTAGTATCAGCACTGATAGTATTATTTGTAGGATTGTTATTATGGATATGACCTTAGTTTGGGTATCACTTTTAGTAATAGTAGAATTGTTATTATATGATGATTATTGATATTCTTATCCTATCCCACTGGACACGGATTATTGTCCCCCCAGCTGCGGATGCCTCTGTTGAATATAAATGGCGGTGCGGCGTTCCCCCTGGATGGCGGCCACAGTGTCGATGCCTTGTTTGCCTTTTTATTTCTTCTAATTGCTTTTTACTTCCTGATCTGACTGGCCGGATACTGAGGGCTGTTGTCCTTGGACTCTGTCTCTGTGATACGCTGTGTGTATTCTACTCTATGGGGTTACTATTAATTGTGGCGTGTGATATAACCAGTGAGTTATCTCTACTGTCAACCTGTCCAAATAGTGTAATTATATTGTACAATAATGATGATGAACTAAGAAACCTGACGGGCGCTGAGCAAACACCAGCAACAGCAGAAGCGCTGTCCCCCCTCCTCCTCCTCCTCTATCTCTCCTTCTCTGCCTCTCTCCTTTTTTTGGACTAATTCTAATATATGAAGAATCGCTCTGTCTCATCCCCGTCTACTTCTCCTCTCTTCTCATCTTTAAAGGGAATCTGTCACTAGGTTTATGCTGCCTTAAATGAGGGCAGCATAAAGCAGTGATTTTAATGCTAAACAGATTGGTGTATTATTTTCATCATTCTTTTCAGCCGTTCTCCTAATATGCAGGAGAATAGGATTCTTGCCGCACCCCTTCCCCACCCTCCAGCTGCTGATTGACAGGTGACTGTCTATATAAAGCATGGATAGATAACTGCCAATCAGCAGCTCGTGGGCGGAGTTTTCTCTTTCTCATGAATATCCAGGACTTCTGAGCTCATGCACATAATGGAGAACTACATATTGTCCATGTTATTCAGGAGGAAATCTCTGAATCAGCTGCACAGAACAATGTTCAGCTTCTCTGTCACTACTTTATGCTACCCTGAGATAGGACACCATAAACCTACTGACAGTCTATTTAATGTTGAATGATCCCGATATGTGTGACAATCCCCCTCATCTTCCCCCTCCTTCCAAGTTTTACCCCTCTTCTCCTATTCTGGTTAATTCTTACAAGAAGACTATATATATATTCCCTCACTTCATTCTTCCTTAACTCCCTCTATCTCTTCTCTTCCCTTTCTTTAGATTTGAAGGGATCAGAATATTTACCTTCATCTCACCGCCTCTCTGTTCCTCCCTCTCTTCTGCCTTCTGTTCCTTTTTTTTCTTCTTTCTCTCAATCTCTTGTTCAGTCTTCTTCCTACTTTTTCCATCACCCCAGTAGACCCTGTAAAGGACTGAAGGGCAATGAAGGGAGCCCAAGATGGGGGTAGGTTGAGGAATTGCTAGGTGACAGGGGATTGGCCAGTTTTGAGCACCAAAGCTAGTGGGCTAAAGGTAGCAAAATGAGAGGGGGGGGTTATATTAGTAGCTGGCACATAAGGAGGGCTAGTCTAGAGCAGCGTGGACTGTGAAGAGGGCCGTCTGCCTGTTCTCTATCTTCTCTCTTTCTTTCCTCTTCCTCCTCCCTATCTCCCCTTTTATCTCCTTCTATCCACCCTTTTTTCCTTTCTTCCTTAGCTTTCCCCCTTTCTCTCTCCCTCCTCCCACCTTCTCTTCTCTCTTCTTCCTCCCTTTTCCACCTTCTCTTCTCTCTTCCTTCTCCCTCTGTCTCACCTTCTCTTCTCTCTTCCCTCTTCCTCCTCCCTCCTCTTCCACCTTCTCTTCTTTCTTCCTTCCCTCTTCCTCCTCCCTCTTTTCCACCATCTCTTCTCTCTTCCTCCTCCCTCCTCTTCCACCTTCTCTTCTCTCTTCCTTCCCTCTTCCTCCTTCCTCTTTTCCACCATCTCTTCTCTCTTCCTTCTCCCTCTGTCCCACCATCTCTTCTCTCTTCCTTCTCCTTCTGTCCAACCATCTCTTCTCTCTTCCTCCTCCTTCCTCTTCCACCTTCTCTTCTCTCTTCCTTCCCTCCTTCCTCTTTTCCACCATCTCTTCTCTCTTTCTTCTCCCTCTGTCCCACCTTCTCTTCTCTCTTCCCTCTTCCTCCTCCCTCCTCTTCCACCTTCTCTTCTCTCTTCCTTCCCTCTCCCACCTCCCTTTTCCACCATCTCTTCTCTCTTCCTTCTCTCTCTGTCCCACCATCTCTTCTCTCTTCCTCCTCCCTCCTCTTCCACCTTCTCTTCTCTCTTCCTTCCCTCTTCCTCCTTCCTCTTTTCCACCATCTCTTCTCTCTTCCTCCTGCCTCTGTCCCACCTTCTCTTCTCTCTTCCCTCCTCTTTCACCTTCTCTTCTCCCTCTTCCTTTTCCCTCTCTCCCACTTCTCTTCTCTCTTCTTCCTCCCTATGCAGGGCTGTATTAACAGCTGCTGCTGCCCTAGGCACTAAACCTGAAGACGCCTTATTTTCACGCGCCTATTGGCGATACCAGACCTGATCAATACCACCATACCCCCCACCCCCCTCGAAAAGACACCAGATTTACTGGCAAGTCTGAACGGGAGGAGGGAAACTAAAAAAAATAAAAAATAAAAAATTAGTTTCTTTTGTCCCTCTGCTCCCTGGTGCTGCCCCCCTGCAAGGTGCTGCCCTAGGCACTGAACCACGGGTGCCTAGTGGTAAATACGGCCCTGTCCCTATGTCCCACCTTCTCTTTTCTCTTCCTCCTCCCTCCTCTTCGACCTTCTCTTCACGTTTCCCTCTCTCCCTCTTCTCTTCTCTCTTTCTTTCCTCTTCTTCCTTCCTCCCTCTCTTACAGATTTGTCTCCCATTAGTGGCCCCCCAGAGTGTTATGTTTTATTAGCCTCATGTACCTCCTATCAGTAGCAGTAATGTGAGACACATGGGATTACTTAACATTATTGTAAGTCACATGGGGCTATTCACTTAGTAACTCCACGGACCTCGCATTAATACCCCATCTGTCTCACTATAGTCTTACTAAAAGTCTATTAACATGGTGTATGGTATTTTTTTCTGTGGTTTTCTTGCAGTGACCACATTTAGAGACATTGGGAAATGCTGTGGGGAATATACTTCCCTATTGCACCATGTACAACATGACTGTGCACCATCTTGTGGTCCTCACAGCTTTGCAGGTACTGTATTCAGTTTTGCATATCTGTGATTGATATCACTATATTATTTTTCATTACACTTTGGGTTCGTAGATTCGCTACATAGACGATGTCTTCTGACGCTCTATGACTGAGCTTGTTCTATGTTCCAGCACAACAACAATAATAATAATAATAATAATAATAATAATAATAATAATAATAATTTTTATTTATATAGCGCCAACAGATTCCGCAGCTAATGATGACTGATTGACTGGCCCCTTTAGACCTCTGCTATGTTATTAGGACTATATTAATGGCAGTGGCAGGTGTAATTCTGTGTTGATGTTACTACTATTCTGGTATTACTAGTTGCCAGGTGATACCACTATGTGGATACCGCACAGTCCATGGACAGTTTTGTCCAATTCTCCTACGCAGGTTACCAACACACCGGCTGCTTGCCTCATTTACCAAGCAGAATCCGAAACAATAAGTTACATTACATGTCACATGACTGAAAGGTAACAGGATCACTATGTGAACAAGATATATTACAGTCCATAGAAAGAATGTACACACTACTATTGTGTATAGAGCCGGCTCTTAGCCATACTGTGCTGTATAAGTGTTTGCGTAAACATACTTTAAAGAAATCCATTGTCACAGGCGACGACTTAGACTCTTCGGTTATCGACTGACACAGAAGATGTTCTTTTAAAGTGGCAAAAATATTTAAAAATTTTAAATTAAATTACTTCTACATAAAAATCTCCAGTCTTCCAGTACTTATCAGTTGCTGTATGTCCTTCAGGAAGTGTTGTATCCTTTTCAGTCTGACTTTTCAGTGCTTTCTTCTGCCACCTCTGTCCATGTCAGGAACTGTTCAGAGCAGAAGAGATTTTCTATATGGTTTGCTGCTGCTCTGGACAGGTCCTGACATGGACAGAGGTGGCAGCAGAGAGCACTGTGTCAGATTGGAAAGAATACACCACTTCCTGTAGAACATACAGGACATTTTTGAAGAGAAGTAAACGTTTATACATATGTATATAACTTTCTGACACCAGTTGATGTTAAAGACAATTTCCTCAGCGTACCCTTTAAGTAAGGCAAATGAGGGGAAAATACTTGAATGCAGGGAAAGTTATATTTTATCAGAAGTGGGTGGGATCTTCTTCACTTCCAGTGGGGATGCACACAATAATGTCCATTGCTCCTCAGTACCTACAGGAGGCCTGGTATTATACAGAACTCATCAAAGTTGGCACCCTACATCTAATATATCATGTATTAGGCTATTAGTTTACTGGTTATAGATTCCCTGTGCTGCCTCCATTATTACCCCTTTCTACCCTCCACCACCACCAAGGGTACCGTCAAGCCCGATCTTCAAAATGAAGCTCATGGCCTGTAGTGGTCGCAGCCTGGTATTACTAAGCTGGAAAGGACCAAAAATAAATAGCCTTTTTACCCTGGTAGTACTAGGCTGTTACTGCATGGTTTTGCACATGACTCATGGGAAAGGGGGGACCAAACTGTCATGCCAGTGTGACATCTCCACAAATGACTACATCCGTAGCCAGAACAAGGTAGATTTACATTTAATTGCAGCAAGGAGAGATCTTGAAAACCATGGGGAATCTTTGTATCAGTTTTTAATATATAGCTAAACCATAATATCCATTTCCCATGGTTTCCAAAAGAGTCGTCAGATCTAACACTGATTTACTGGCCATAAAGAGTGCCTCGTGGCACATGTACATAATATTTGTGTAGTCTATTGATATCAATAGGAGCCATGTAAAGCTTTATTTCCCCTGTGATGGTGCCTGCAGATGGTCTTCATGCCTCACACTCCACAGGTAATGGACACAAGACGCGTTTTGTGCTTAATTAAACGTTCCGCCATTTAGGAATAATGATGTTTTGTCCTGAGCGTTATAGGATTATATCGCTGGATCAATCAATACATCGATCAATCAGTCAATACCTCCCCCGGCATCTCTGCAGGCATCACGCATCCACGAGAGGGATTGCAGAAAATGAAGACTAGTGGCGTACTTAGCTTAGCTTTCCTGGAATCCTAATAAAGAGCGATTCACTGCTGGTATCCTCCATCCCCGAGAAGATTCTGCCTCCTCCCAGGATGCAAACGGAATTATTCTTCTTTATTCCACATTGTTAGAACCATGTACTTCCCTCATTATCTACCTGATATGTATTCTATATTCTATCTATCTATTATCTATCTATTTATCTTATAGCTATCTATCTATCTATCTATTATCTATCTATCTATTTATTATCTATCTATCTATCTCCTATCTATCTATTTATCTATTTATCTTCTATCTATCTATCTATCTATCTCCTATCTATCTATCTATCTATTTATCTTCTATCTATCTATCTATTATCTATCTATCTCCTATCTATCTATCTATTATCTATCTATCTCCTATCTATCTATCTATCTATCTATCTATCTATCTATCTATCTATCTATCTATCTATTTATTATCTATCTATCTCCTATCTATCTATTTATCTATCTATCTCCTATCTATCTATCTATCTATCTATCTATCTATCTATCTATCTATCTATTTATCTATCTATCTCCTATCTATCTATCTATCTATCTTGAAAAAAGTCCTTACTGATAGGACTGAAACGTCGCTGCTGTGTTGTTTCTGTTTATGGAATAAATAAATCACCTTTATCTTCACTGAAGCATCTGGAGTGCCGCTACTATTTGTCATATATTAAGCCAAGCAACAGAGGATTCTGGTACTCTTGCTGGCACCCACCTGGATTGTACCGAGTGCTGCGATTTGTTTGTATGTTATCTATCTATCTATCTATCTATCTATCTATCTCCTATCTATCTATTATCTATCTATTATCTATCTATCTATCTATCTATCTATCTATCTATCTATCTCCTATCTATCTATTATCTATCTATTATCTATCTATCTATCTATCTATCTATCTATCTATCTATCTATCTATCTATCTATCTATCTATATATCTATCTATCTATCTATCTAAGCAAAGAGAGTGAGCAGCACAGCAATGCAGGTAAAGGTGCCAGCGGTCAGGGTCCTGACTTCAGACCGTCTTCATATATTAGCAGAGAATCCGCAGCACGCAAAAAGTTCGTGAAGACTGTGATTTATTTAATTCATAAGTGCAGCAATCCAACAGACGCAACGTTTCGGTGATGTCATATCACCATTTTCAAGCTATCTATCTATCTATCTCCTATCTTTCTTTCTTTCTTCTATCTATCTATCTATCTATCTATCTATCTATCTATTATCTATCATCTATCTCCTATCTATCTATCTCCTATCTATCTATCTATCTATCTATCTCCTATCTATCTATCTATCTATCTATCTATCTATCTATCTATCTATCTATCTATCTCCTATCTATCTATCTATCTATCTATCTATCTATCTATCTCCTATCTATCTATCTCCTATCTATTATCTATCTATCTATCTCCTATCTTTCTTTCTTTCTTTCTTTCTTTCTTTATTTCTTTCTTTCTTTCTTTCTTTCTTTCTTTCTTTCTTCTATCTATCTATCTATCTATCTATCTATCTATCTATCTATTATCTATCATCTATCTCCTATCTATCTATCTATCTATCTATCTCCTATCTATTATCTATCTATCTATCTATCTATAAAGTAACGATGATCAGCGGCACACCAGTAACGTGAAAAACCGAATTAGTTTATTGTTCAAACTTCAGAACATTCAATATATGCAGCACAGCAAAGCACGACGTTTCGGCAGGGTGTCCGCCATTTTCAAGTGCAAATTAGTGAACTCAATCGCAGGTTTAAATATACACACAAAATTGCAATAACAAATGTGATAGGTGCAGAGATCTGTCGATCAAAGTAAGGGGCCAATTGGTCCATAGTGGTAATTACCAGGATCCAGGTGAGTGTATTAGTGACAAGGTGAAATACACAACTTGAAATACAAAGTGAAAATGAAAAAATATATACAGCAATAGTAATCACTTGAAATTGAACATATATATGTATTATATTAATGAGTGAGGCACAACATCGTTACTCGATCAGAAAGAAAAAACTTGACCTACCAGTATCCAAACACTTCACAGAGGAAGGGCACACAGAAAGGGATCTGCGGTTTCTAGTTCTTGAGAGGGTTGAGCCATTAAAACGGGGAGGTAATAGACAAGCGATTCTTATGAAAAAAGAACTGTATTGGATATATGAATTAAATACTCTCCAACCTACAGGTTTAAATGTGGAATATAAAGTCACTACATCTATGTTCAGATAGAGCTATCCATCTATAATTCCTCCATGATCTTGCTTTAATTCATGGAATAGGTTCTTAAGTGAACTCAGTTTGGCTTGTTCTCTTTGTATTATAATAAATCGTTTGTTTACAAATATTAACCAAAATGTTCTTTGTTTTGTATAGAAACTGCTTACAATACATGAGCGAGCACACCGGGGAGAGAGAGAGCTCTACGCCATAACTACACTCCTTTACGTCCACTTTTGCTCATCCTGCCACAACCAAGCTGGAAATTTACTGACGACCTGGGAGAGGATTGGGACCGGTTCACACACCTTGCGCGGTTCCCGTGCGAATGTTTGGATCCGGTTTCCACCCGCTGACTACTCGTCCTTCATTGGAAGAGGATCGGCGGAGCCTCTCACCCGTGAGTGGTCCGGCTGTGGCATTAATATCCACTTCAGTATCGACACTGCGGTACATCAAATACGCATTATGTGTAACACGCATCATGTGAATGGCAGCCAGCCATTCCCTAGCCGTCACTTTTACTTATCATGTTGATGAACAACATAAGCCCACTACTGGCGTCTTTCTCTCCAAGAACCCGGTTTTAGTGACTCACTCATTAATATAATACATATATATGTTCGATTTCAAGTGATTACTATTGCTGTATATATTTTTTCATTTTCACTTTGTATTTCAAGTTGTGTATTTCACCTTGTCACTAATACACTCACCTGGATCCTGCAATTTTGTGTGTATATTTAAACCTGCGATTGAGTTCACTAATTTGCACTTGAAAATGGCGGACACCCTGCCGAAACGTCGTGCTTTGCTGTGCTGCATATATTGAATGTTCTGAAGTTTGAACAATAAACTAATTCGGTTTTTCACGTTACTGGTGTGCCGCTGATCATCGTTACTTTATGGATTGAAGTTCGTGGTCGGAACCATATCGGCTGGCACCCGTCGCGTTGTGACTTGGAGTGCCACTCGTTTCTACAAATCTATCTATCTATCTATCTATCTATCTATCTATCTATCTATCTGTCTCCTATCTATCTATCTATCTATCTATCTATCTATTATCTATCATCTATCTATCTATCTATCTATCTATCTATTATCTATCATCTATCTCCTATCTATCTATCTATCTATCTATCTATCTATCTATTATCTATCTATCTATCTATCTATCTATCTCCTATCTATCTATCTATCTATCTATCTATCTATCTATCTATCTATCTCCTATCTATCTATCTATCTATCTATCTCCTATCTATCTATCTATCTATCTATCTATCTATCTATCTATCTATTATCTATCATCTATCTATCTATCTATCTATCTATTATCTATCATCTATCTCCTATCTATCTATCTATCTATCTATCTATCTATCTATCTATCTATCTATCTATCTCCTATCTATTATCTATCTATCTATCTATCTATCTATCTATCTATCTATCTATCTAGATCCTTTATATCTTGGAGCAGCACGACTTCCACAAAATATAAGGTGGGTGCCAGCAGGTAAGTCAAGACCGCGACTTCTACTTGGATATTGCAGAAATGGCCCACAGCACACCGGTCTTCAAAAACAAAACGTGTTTATTTACTCATAATGAAGCGCACAGCAAAGTGTAAAGCGACGTTTCAACGACCTCCGTCGTCTTTTTCACGCTTGAAAAAGACGACGGAGGTCGTTGAAACGTCGCTTTACACTTTGCTGTGCTGATTCACTATGAGTAAATAAACACGTTTTGTTTTTGAAGACCGGTGTGCTGTGGGCCATTTCTGCAATATCTATCTATCTATCTATCTATTATCTATCTATCTATCTATCTATCTATCTATCTATCTATCTATCTATCTATCTATCTATCTACCTGTCTCCTATTTATCTATCTATCTATCTATCTATCTATCTATCTATCTATCTATCTATCTATCTATCTATCTCCTATCTCGCTCCTATCTATCTATCTATCTATCTATCTATCTATCTATCTATCTATCTATCTATTATCTATCTCCTATCTCGCTCCTATCTATCTATCTATCTATCTATCTATCTATCTATCTATCTATCTTTCTATCTAATTCTGACTGCCATTTGTTGCAGTCTCCCTTTTTTCACTAAAAATTTATGCAATAAAAGCGTGAAAAACAATCGGCATGGAGCTCTTGTGGTGAATAAGTTTCCGGAAATCTGCTCTTGAATAAAACACCTATGTGATCGATCTGTTGCGGTAATGATGAGCGATCTCCACATGGGGAGGTGATCATTCTGGGTCTATCATTGTGCAGCTCGCCATGCACCACGTAATTCATCACCGCTCCATCTCACTGACTTATACGGACGCTCCGCAGGTTATACCGTATATGTGATTGCTGCATCAGTGTAATGATCTATGTGTAGTGGCAGGGAGGGAGAGAGACAGGGGTGGACATGGGATACTAAGGAGTCTGCCAGAAGGAACTAGTTCTCCTTGTGGTAAGTATAGGGGGTCAGAGGAGCAAGTTACAGTATGTGCAGTATATATATATATATATATATATATATACTCATCAGAAGTGGTCTCGGGTCTCCATAATCCAGATGGTGGTAAGAGGGGTCACTGGAGGCTTTACAGGGGAAGAGATGGCAGTAATAGGCTGGGAGTGATAAAAGGTGTAATGGCAGGATTAGTGTATCCGGTGAACCGCCGCTAGCAATGGCAAAAGCCGCACCGGGGAGCAGAGACTAAGGGGCCGCTGGCTTTCACCAGTGCCCACCGCAAGGCGGATTCGACTTGCTGTGGTAGGAGACCCCAAGTCACTTGGCTTGCAAGCGGCAGTGGGTGAGGTGCAGCTGGAGAGACCTAGGCGGGCAGGATCACAGCAGGACTCACGGCTGGAACCAATGGTCTTGGAGAGCGGGAGCCACTGGCAGGAACCACGGGCAGGAACAACGGGCAGGAATTACAAACAGGAATCACAGACAGGGACCATGGTCAGGAAACACGGGCAGGAACAACGGGCAGGAATCACAGACAGGAATCACAGACAGGGACCATGGTCAGGAACCACGGGTAGGAATCACAGACAGGAATCACAGACAGGGACCATGGTCAGGAACCACGGGTAGGAATCACAGACAGGAATCACAGACAGGGACCATGGTCAGGAACCACGGGTAGGAATCACAGACAGGAATCACAGACAGGGACCATGGTCAGGAACCACGGGTAGGAATCACAACCAGGGACAACGGTCAGGAACCATGAGCAGGAATCAAAGACAGGAATCACGGGTAGGAATCACAGACAGGAATCACGGGCAAGAACCACGGGTAGGAATCACGGGCAGAAATCACTGGCAGGAATCATGGTCAGGAACAACGGGCAGGAATCACGGGCAGAAATAACTGGCAGGAAACATGGTCAGGAACAACGGGCAGGAACAACCGGCAGGAACCATAGGCAGGAATCACGGGAGGGAACCATGGGCAGGAATCACGGGCAGGAATCACAGGCAGGAACAACAGGCAGGAGCCGGCGCCGAGCCCCAGCACATGGGCTCCGCCATCCCCTGAAGAGGCAGAGGAGACGGAGCTGGTGTAAAAAGTTCCTTCGGGTCACAGTAGGCTGTACTGGGGGTGAGAGGACAGTAACAGGCTGTGATTGTTAGGAAGGATTATCAGCTCAGAGGGACCAACTTCAGGGGCGTAACTAGAAGTGGCTGGGCCCAATGGCAAACTTTGGCTGCCCCCTCCCTCCCTGGTTGACCCTTAAGCTGCCAAGTGTACTCATAGTGTACTCAAGTGCTGGTCAGTAGTGCTAACAGTTAAAGGAACATTTGTAAAACCCGGGACAGTTCAGAGGGCCCAGTGTATTGCAGCAGCCACCAGGCCCCCTGATGCTGCAGGCCCCATTGCAGCCGCTATGGCTGCTATAGTGGTAGTTACTCCCCTGACCAGGTTACATGCTGCCAACAGTAATGCATGAAGAAGGGAGATGGAAGAGTAAGTGCAAGAATTGCTGAGCTTAGGGATATCTAATAATTATGCATGGAGCCAGCAGAGGGAAAGCTGATCAGAGATGGCATATACATGTTATATAATGGTGATGTATATATATATATATATATATATATATATATATATATACACACGCGTCTCATCCTGACAGGTTACCTGCAATGACAGGTGCGCTCTAATGCTGATGTTCTGCAGCAGGCTCCCATCCAGGCAGACGCTCGGCACATTTTCTGCTATCCCTGCGGTTTCTCATCACTTTTTAATCTTTTTTCTCGCTCCGTCTTAAACATCGGCATTAATAGCGTCTCGGAGAATCTTTGATGAATTAATCAGAAGCTTTTCGAGAAGTCAGAACTGGCGGCATCTGCTAAGCCTCTTATTAATGGTTCCTTGATTCGCTCTAGAAAACATCTTGCAAAAAAGTTTGTGATGTGGAAAATCAGTATTTAACTATATACAATTATATCATTACCTGTATTATAGCATCCTCCAGAGCTGCACTCATAATTACGGGAATCTCCCCCTGTGGACAGCCCACTCTGATGGCTTACTATGTATATACAGGAATCTGATGTGGGAAATACGATCTCTGCTCTATAAGAGTCTGCTCAGCTGTA
The DNA here is from genome assembly GCF_027789765.1 of Dendropsophus ebraccatus. Lineage (NCBI taxonomy): Eukaryota > Metazoa > Chordata > Amphibia > Anura > Hylidae > Dendropsophus > Dendropsophus ebraccatus. The sequence continues at coordinate 205,307,149 of NC_091455.1, forward strand.
GGGAAGGTGTATCTCCATAACCGGAATGTTTAATAAAGAGCAGAATAGTGAGTGCAGCTCTGGAGTATAATAAAGGAACAGTATAGGATCAGTAATGTATGTACACAGTGACTCCACCAGCAGAATAGTGAGTGCAGCTCTGGAGTACTGGCCACTAGAGGGAGCTTCTTCCTGTTTCCTGTGTGTTGCTGTGAGGATCGTTTGCTGTGCTCTGTGCATTTGGAGGGAAGCCTGGACTTTGTTTTCTTTGGGTTGCATCCCCTTCTCCCCAGGAGGGGGGTGCAGGCCCAGGTATGAGCGAGGCGAGGAGAGCCCCAACTCCTGCCCCCCCGAACCAGGTCCGTGGGGGGCAGAGGAATCCAGCGACCAACAGCAGAGGGAATACCATCAGGAGGTCTATCTGAGGTCCCAGGGCTGAAGCGGTCAGCTAGGAGGTGCAGCAATGCTTCTCCAGCCGCCCCTGAACCAGAGGTGACAAAGGGTAGCCACAAGGCTACAACCAGCTGTGGAACTACAAGCACCAGCAGTACTACAGCGACTGTGGAATCAAGTCATGACAGTGTGAGCAGTGACACTCCTCCTGGAGCAAGGCAGTCTGCCAAGGGAGATGTGGAGAAAGATTGGGGGGTGCCGCGGTCCCAAGAGACGGGGCAGACCTATGGCCTCCGGATTGCTGCAAGCCTCCATGGGTATGAGGACACCAGGAACCAGCTGTACAAGCTCCAGGAGGAGGTATGTGCTGTAAAAGCATTGATGGACACTGCTGCTAAGCAGCAAAAGGCTGAGCTATCAGTGGAAATGAAGCATCTGAAAGCTGACATCAAAAAGCTAATGAAAAAACAAACTTTTATTTTGGAGAATAGCGGGCCGTTTAGAGAAAAACTACAGAATGATGATCGTTTTGCTGAAATGGAGAGAGAAAAGCGGAGAGGGCTGAGAGGGCTCCAGCCAGAGAGCCGGGTGGAGGAGGAAGGAGACGCTGCGGAGGTATGTGATGTTGAGCCAAATCCACCCGGGGGTCCCCAACAACAGACCCCATACAGTGGGCTCCCTGCAGGGCAAGCAGCATTGTCATCTATCCGCGGTTCGGGGGATGAAAGCAACACGAGTTACCAGGAAGGGGCGCTGATGGCCCAGATCCAGCTCCTGGAGTCACCAGGGCGCCTCCAGGACTTCGTATTCGGAGATTCGGAGAGTTACCAGAGGAGGCGCCTGGGAGAAAGACTAAGGTAAAGACCACCAAGCTTCAGGAGCAGGTAACATTTGTATATTCCCCCCTCCCTGTGCCCCCCGGACTGGCCTCAGGGTCAGCTCACTGTGTGAACCCCATATCTCAGCCCGGCCTGAGTTCTGTTTTGGACTCAGTGCAGGAGAATGGGGAGAGTATGGAGTCTAGTATGGCGGTAAGCTCCATCTCTGTTTGCAGTAGCAGAGGTGGAGCAGGTGAGGAACCGGCCGTAAGGTCGGACAGTGATATTGGCCCAGTGGCGGGCAGTGGCAGGAGAGGTGGCCCAGCGGTGGGCTGTAACGTTAAAGGCACTGGTACATCAGCTCGCTCCCTGACGGGAGGGGGGAGCGGGTGTGTGCCGGTGTCAGCTGCGGGAGATCTGGTGGCTCTTGGCGCTGCTGTTCCTTTGTGTCATCGCCGGGATGCTGCCGGGGCTAAGATGCCTTCGCCTCCCAAGAGAAAGACTGGACTTAAACCTTTGTTTTGTATTGGTGTTGCTGGACCAGATCGTGCGGAGGACTCTAGTACTGATGAGGCAGAGGGTGCAAGCAGAAATAGGGCAGGGGCTGCCTCTAAACAGTCCAGGCAGGCTGTTCGGTCCTTTCTTAAGGGACCGGTAGCCTGTCCTGTGGAGGTGGCTCCGGTCCTGGCACCCAATGACGCTGATGGTACAAAATCTCTTTCTGTCCCAGAGCACACCGGTCCACCCAGTGTGAATGGGGGAATTAATGTTGGGGGAAAGGCAGGAGTGAATGTGGGGAGGAATCTGTCTGGGGCTTTGGAGGGTGGTCGGGGCAGTGTGACATGTGGTATTGGTGTGGGTATGGATTATGTGGAGGAGGGTGGTGAAGGGGCACAGATTAGTGGTGGGAGCATAGGGCCTGGGGGAAGTGGGGTGCCTTCCTCGTCCTTGGGCCCTGGGGATGGTGACTTGCATTGACGTGTCCTGCAGGCCTTAAAGAGAGGGGAGAGAACAATCAATGTAGAGGGTAGGGAGGTTGATCTGTCTTTCTTGATAGAAAGGCATGGCCTTGCAGCCTTCCGAGAGGAAAGGGGTAGGGAAACTGTGTGGTTTCTCCCAACAGCCGGCCCGGGCGGTGCCCGAAGGAATGTGGTCCGTCTGAGGTGGAAAGGCAGTGATACATGTCCCCCAAGATCTAAAGTTGTTGAGCTCCTGCTGAGGATGAGCTTCAAGGCAGCCGACATCTTTGCCTTGATACATCCCTTTGGTACCCCTGAATTCGATATCAGCTTTGTTCGGCCGGAGGGGCTTGAGCTTTTTTGGTCGAACTATGAGCTGGTAAAGGATGAGCCCGGCTGGCGAGACTTTGCCATTCAGGCGGTGTCTCGCCAAAATAACGTCAAGAGAGTGACCGTTTTAACCTGTAACGAATCACTCTCTTGTATTGACATCATGACGTGGCTTGGCCGGTATGGAGAGGTGGTGGAAGTCCCAAAAAAGAACAGGGACGAATATGGCATCTGGTCAGGGGCTTGGACCTTTATGGTCAAACTTAGGTATTCAGGAAACACCGTTACCCATATACCATCTGCCACCTTCCTAGGAAGGGATCGAATTCAGGTCTTCTACCAGGGTCAGCCTAAGCTCTGTCACAGGTGCGGTGACCCCACACATTTCAGTGCTAGGTGCACAGTGATGAAGTGCTCATTGTGTGGGGAAGTAGGCCATCTCGCTGCATCCTGTGCGGAGATTAGGTGTCACCTGTGTGGTGACTTAGGTCACCCATTCAGTCGCTGCCCTCGTTCCTTTGCCAACGCAGTTGTTACCCCGGTGGAGAAAGGTCGTGAGGAGGAATCTACTGGGGGGGCAGCTGGCGGAGGTGAAGGAGTAAAAGAGCCAATGAAGAAAAGTAAGCAAAAGATGCCAGCCCAACTGAGGCGTCAGGATAAGCGCCAAAGCGAGAGGGAGATGGGGGAGTCTCAGGAGCCTCGGGCAACTGTGGTGACCTCTGATCTCATCCCTGAGGCCAATCTTACTGCTGAAGCTCTGAGGGACAGTGATCTGGATGAGGAGATTTGGAGGATTCGGAAAGAAGAAGGTGCCATCTCTCCACTGTCCTCCCATGGTGAGAGCGCGGATGAGGATAGTGGGAGATGGGTGGAGCACAAGCGGGGTACTAAAAAGAATAAGAAAAGGGGAGATGTAAGATCTTCTCCCACTCCCCAGATGCCAAAGGAAGGTACAACCATCCTCCCTCTGATTGGTCTCTCAAACCGGTTCCAAACCCTAAAGGATATTTCCTCCTCGGAGGTGCAGGAGGCACAGGGTGAGGTTACGGTTGGTGCGATGATGGGGGGGCCTGCAGGGGACGTCGAATCCTCTCTCCCTGGGGAGCGTATTTCCTTTGGGGGGAGGATCTGCCCAGAGTCAGAGGACGAGGAAAATGTAAATAAAGGGGACATGGATACATCCATTTCACTAAAGAGAGGTAAACCATCATCAGATGAGGAAGGTGGTGGGCAGGATGGAAAGGATAGTGGGAAAAAAAAAAAAAGCCGTCTAACTCAATCACCCATGATGGCGGCACCCTCTCCGTTGACGCTGGCTTCCATTAATGTAGCCAGCATTAAGTCAGATACGGCTAGATTTGCGGCCTATGATTATTTTGCCCACATTAATGCTGATATTTTCTTTTTGCAGGAGACCAGGCTAACAGACATGTCATCTATATTTAAAGCCAGAAGGGAATGGAGGAATGGGCCCTCCTACTGGTCTCTTGCGGCCGAGCCGTATAGCGGGGTGGCGGTACTTTTTGCCGCACCGGTAGAATGCCGACGGGTTATTGAGTTAGAAATGGGGAGGTGCCTGATTCTAGATGTCCTCATGAAGGGACAAGAACTTCGCCTTATTAACATCTATGGTCCACAGTCCAAGTGGGATCGGAAGTGTCTCTTTATGAGGATCAAGCCCTATCTTTTTACAAGTCGGCAGGTGGTCTTTGGAGGGGACTTCAATGCTGTCACGAGGCCCCAGGATAGGGGAGGTTCCAGAGACAAGCTGACTTATGATGGCGTCGCCCTGAATAGTATAGCTAGTGAGGCTCGTCTGGTGGATGTTCACATCCGGCATACACCAGGAAATGCGGGATTCACCTATCATAGGGGTAGTTGTAGGTCCAGGATAGACAGGTTTTATTTAAAGGAGGAAGCCGTCTCTTCAGCGGTGTCCGTTGTTGAGGTGGAGTTCTCCGACCACTGTTTAATTTTGTTTTCTCTGAATATTACAGAGACCCCCCGGATGGGTAGAGGCTACTGGAAGCTCAATTCGTCTCTCTTGAAAGAAGCGGAAATAAGACAGTCCTTTGAGGATTTTCTTCAGAGCCAGGTACCATTGCTGGGCCTTTGTAGCAGTAAGTCAGAGTGGTGGGAGATTCTTCCGCCAGCTCTCGAGCCTCAGGAGTCTGGACAGGTATCGCCTGTACCAGGGCCTGAGGAAGAAACTTGAACGTCTTGTCTCGACTGGAGGTAGTCGTGATGATATCTCCGGAGTGAAAGCCTTGCTACTGAGGTGCCAGTACGATAGACACGCATCTTTGGTTTTTGAGAGGGACTACGGGAAGTACCGCTCGCCCGACCCTTACAGAAACTGCAAGATGTCAGTGAATAGTAAAATCGTCTCAGGACTGATTGATAGTACAGGGTCCCTGAAAAGGTCCAGATCAGGGATCCTGGAGGTTGTCAGATCCTTTTACTCGCACCTCTTGGGAAGGAAGGATCTAGATTGGGATAAGGCCTCAGCTTTCTTGACTGAAACCGTCCCTGAACCAGGGGTAGACCCCTCTCTTGACGTTTTGACAGAGATGATCCAAGAAGAGGAAGTCAGGGTGGCTATTGATGGTCTTGCCCTCAAGAAGTCACCCGGTCCAGATGGCTTAACATCTGAGTTCTATAAGACCTTTAAGGACACTTTGGTTCCCTTCTTGACTGAGGTATTTAATGAGTGTCTCTCCTCGGGCACTCTGCCGAGGTCAATGAGGAGGTCAGCCTTGATCATCTTGTTAAAGGGTAAAGACCCGTCCCGCATTGAGAATTGGCGTCCCATAGCACTTCTCAATGTGGACAGAAAGATTCTGGCAAAAGTGCTGTTTAATCGGCTGGTGGAGTTTGCACCCCAGCTCCTTTCGGGGGCCCAGCATTGCTCTGTTCCAGGCCGCAGTACCTTTAGTGCTGTGCTCGGTGTCCGGGAGGCTGTGGAGCAGGGTAGGGCAGGTCACTGGAAGGGGTACTTGCTGTCCTTGGATCAGGCAAAAGCGTTTGATCGGGTTAACCATGAGTACCTCTGGTCTGTTCTTCTGAGATATGGCCTGCCGGGGGGGGTTTGTTGATTGGCTTAAGACCTTGTATGCAGAGGCAGAGAGTTTCCCACTTGTGAATGGTTGGATTGGCCGCTTTTTTGAGGTTGGGTCTGGTGTCCGTCAGGGTTGCCCTTTGCGCCCACTGTTGTACGTGTTTGCAATTGATCCTTTCCTTAGGAGGATTGATTGTGGACCGTTGACAGGGGTGAGAATGGACCCTGCGGTGCCGGATTCCACTCTGAGGGTGGTAGCGTACGCCGATGATGTCACCATATTCGTCTCCTCGCAAGAGGAGGTGCAGTGTGTGATGTCAGAGGTGGAGCGCTACTCAGAGGCATCTGGGTCCAAGATCAACCAGGATAAGTGTGAGAGTCTCTGGCTGGGAGGTGGAGATCCTGGATTTGATCTCCCGGACACCCTTCCAGAGCCCCAGGAGTTTGCAAAAGTTCTTGGCATCGAATTCGGCCAAGGGGATTACCCCAAACAAAACTGGGACAGCAGGCTCAAGATCGCCGCTCAGAAGGTGGATCAGTGGAAGGGTTGGTCTTTGACCCTCAGGGAAAGGGTTAACCTGATCAAAACATTCCTGCTCCCTTTGCTGATATATCTGGGCAGTGATTGCATTCTGCCAGAACCTCTCTGGACTCGGGTCTACAGTGTGTTCTTCCAGCTGTTATGGGGGAATAGACTGAACCTAGTCAAGAGGGAGGTTACTTACCGTACGAGGAGACAAGGGGGGTTGTGTATGGTCAACCCCGTGGTGTTCCTGGTGAATACCTTTCTTGAGACCAACATTGCAAACCTCTGGAAAGAGAGGGCTCCTCCGTGGGTATTCTCCTGTAGGGGATGGTTTCGGCCTTTCTTCCAGGGATGGGAGACAGGAGGGCAAGTGAAGGATCTCCGCACACCACACGGGCATCTTCCGGCTTATGATACCCTGGTTCTGAAGGTGATTCGTCGGTGGGGTTTGGGGATGTGGGAGATTAGGACTCTGTCGAGGAAATTCCTTGACAATAGGGTCCTGTCATCCCATTTCCAAAAACCGCTGGCGCTCAAGGATTGCCCAAGCCGGGATCTGGAGGTTGGTTTGGGCCTATTGAATTCCATCAGGATCCCCTTGAAGTTTTGGGACTTGGCTTGGCGCTGCTTCCATGGGAAACTGTATGTGAGGAGTGTGGAGGCATGCTGGAAAGCATGGAGCATTTTCTGCTTCATTGTCCCTTTAATACAGAGGTTTACAACAGGGTGGGCGCTTCCATCGGGTGGCCCAGGTTGGCCCGCCTCTCCTATGCGGAATGGGCCTATGGAGCATTCAGAAACCTTGGTGGCGGGGACCGGAGCAATTTATTCCTAGTCAGCATAGTGGTCAGGTACCACACGTGGAGTGCACGGTGTTTAGTGTCGACGCAACGTAAAATCCTCCCTGTGGATGAGGTGGTTAGGGGCACTCTCGGTGACCTGGTGAAGGTGCGCTCTCTGGAGTATGAGAGGCTGGGGGCTCGTAGGGCCTCTTGTCTTTGGAGGGGCTCTGCCTATAAGATTCCTTAGCCTGCGTCTCCTGTCCTGGTGGTGGGCTGATGCTAACACCTTAGTCTTTTGTTTTGTGCTGTAGAGATACTGGAGTATAGGGCTTGCAGGCGCTGAACTTGGGTTTTCGGGTTGTGTGTGGGGCTGAGAAGTCTCATTATTGTTGGGTTTAGTAAGTTATATATATTTTTTCCAAAGTTTGCGTATTTGTGTCTTTATATGTTTGTATAAATTGTATATACTGTATATATTATATATGTTTTGTTTGCACCTGGGGTTCGGGTTTAGTGATAGGTTGGGTGGTGGGTAAAAGGGGGGAGGAGGCTTCTGTGGGACTTTGTTGGGACTTTAATATATATAAAATCCTGGGCTGGTTCATGGACGTCTGTGATCATGTACTGGGGGCATGGGATGCGGGACCAGCTCAGGGCCAAAAAAAATAAAAAATATATTATATGTATTGTTTAGTTGTAGGTTATTATTTTGTATCGTGTTTAGTTTAGTTTTAGTTTATTTGTGTTATGATGTTTTGTTTAATTGGTGTTTGGTTGAGTAGAATTATGTCTGTGGTATTAGGTTGTGCACAATGCAACTGGTTCACATTTATTTAGTTATATAGGTGTATAGTATATAGTGGTTTATTGTATATAGTAGTGTATATAGGTGTGTGTATAGGTGTATAGTATATAGTAGTATATATAGGTTTGTATATAGTAGTGTATATAGCTTATTAATATGTTTAGCTAAATAGTTTATATTGTGTATATAGGTATATGGGTTGTCTGTGTGGGAGAATGAGTGTGGGGATGGACCGGTGCTTTATGTTATGGTTTCATTTTTCTATTTATTGTTTTGTTCTGTTGAGATATGGTGCGTTATTTCTGTATTTATTTATTTGTTATGTTTAAAATTTTAATAAAAGAAATACAGGATGTAACTCAGAATCAGTAATGTAATGTATGTATACAGTGACCCCACCAGCAGAATAGTGAGTGCGGCTCTGGAGAATAATACAGGGTGTAACTCAGGATCAATAATGTAATGTATTTGTGGTGGTCGTGCCCAACCACCATGATGATGTTATGTCTGTGGTTGGAATATAGCTCAGCCAGTGGTGGTATAGTCGTTACGCCAGTGCTAACCCAGTACACAGGTGTGGTGGTATACCTGCTTTGTTTAGTGGCTGGCTATATTGTTCCCCAATGGTCGGTGACCTGCCGGGTTGTGATGGGTCCCTTGGGCTCTTGTCACAGTGGTCCAGAGTGGGGAGATGACCCACCCAGACTGTCGGTTCCGCCACCCACAGAAAGGGGAAAATGACCCCAGGATGGTGTAACCGGCGTGTGTAGGTGCTGGTGCAATGATCACTGCATAATAAGTAAATGGTTTTACTGAAAGTCTCTTACAATACAGAATAGCTTTTTACTAGGTAACTTCTGTAATACAGACTTGAGCTCACTGAATCTGTGCTTGGGGATATTCAAGTGCTGAGGTAAAGTAGCAGTGCTGGTTCAGTTTAGAGAAGTTGAGAGGAGTTTGTCAGGAGAGCCCTAACCCAATGTAGTAATGTGTTCTGCCGGAACTTGAGAGATGAGTACTGAAGAGAAGAAGACTCGAGAAGTAAACACTTGTTCCCATGTTTCAACCTTACTGTGGCTTTACCACTTTCTGCCCTGCAATGTCGGGGTACCCGTCCTATGAGGGTGACACAAGCCCCAGACTATGTTACCTGGGCGAAGCTAAGTGTCCGAGTGTGTCCCGGTTTCACCTGCGCTGCAAGATAGGGTACGTAGACCTTTATACAGTAGCTTTGCTCTATCCGAGTCAGTTCCTCTGTCCTAGGATACTGCCCTGCACTGTTAAGAGAGGTTCTCGGCATGGTCTGGGGTGTCTGGGGTGTCTTAAGTTATAGCTTGTAGAAAGAAAGTCTCTGAGCTCTCCATACATGTGTGTCTGTCCACTACCAGGGCTGGTCTGTCTCGGACTGGGAACCGGGCAGAGCCAGGCCCTGGCTAAATCCAGCAGGGATGCCTGATCTGTGTGTATCCTACTTCTCAAAGAATCAGAGGGAAAACTAACTAAGTGACGCAACACTTCCTCTCCCCAAGTGACTACTTCCTACAGGGTATGTAAGAGTCCCTGTGGGTGGTGAAGAATAGAATGTGCAGAGGAAAGAGGATAGAGATAGGTAGAAGGGAAAGAGCATCTGCCATTGGTTCCCAGAATCACATAACAAAACAATAACCCTATAGTGACTACAGCTGTGCAATACATACAGTTATGAACACTGACATCTGGTGGTGAAACTTACATACAACTTTATCACCACGTTACTTTAGTATATAAGGCTTTTGCGACAGGTGTCAGACTAAAAACACTAAAAACACGTATGTACACAGTGACCCCCACCAGCAGAATAGTGAGTGCAGCTCTGGAGTATAATACAGAATGTAACAGGCCATCATCTACAATTTAGTCTCCACAGCCACTACACTGCTCATCATGTAGTAAAGTTTCTTATATCTCTCTGTGCTCATATTGGATGATAACAGCTTTATTTGATTGGTAGTTTTTTGATTGATCAGATTAAAAAATCAGTAACAGAGAATAAATCCATTGTGCTTTATCTTTGTTTTACAAAGTGTGAGTAAAGTTGAACCCATTTTTGCTGCAATAAAATAACAGTGTAGACTTTAATATCTCTATGGTTACAGACTACAAACAAACTCTGTGTAGTCAGATCCTGCAATTATAAACTTTTTTTTTTCTTACCTGGGTGGGAATAAAGAAACAAGTGACAGCTGTATATCTTTAAAGGGTCTTTATAATAGAAGCTGGTGGTAGTTGTTACCTCGATAAGGAAAGCTCTTGTGAGTAGTTTTGTTGGACTTTGGGAAATTGTTTACAGGGTACCATTACCACCCTGACTTTATTTTTATAGAGATAGCAACAAGGGCTTCAACTAAGCGGAGGTCCCCTTTAAGCAAAACTTCTCAGCTGTCGAGTTTGGTCTTTGAAACTCAGGTTCAGAAGCGAACTACCGCTGCATTCTGAATTCTGTCGCCTCAAGTCATCTGAGGATTCGACAACAAAAGCTGAGAATGTAAGCAGCCTAAAGGAAGGTGCAGATTTAACAATGTCAAAGTTCCCGCTGACTAGAAATTATATTTAATCAGAGACATGAATGCTGCTTTTCTCCTGCCGATGACCCCCGCCCGGGATAGTTATTAAATCGCTACAACTGTATGGAGCGTCAATTCAGGGCGGCGTGTAATGTCAGGTAGCTGTACATACAGGCTGATTAATATAGTCAACTACAAAAAGGCAGAAACCGTCAAGGACGATTGGAAAGGCTTCAAAGTTATTAAGAAAAGTTTATTTTTTTAGACTGAGCTATACAGTCGAAAAACGGCATTGATAGCATTCAGCGTGTCAATCATATCCACACAACTTTGGATAATGGAGCTGCAATGTGTCTATGTGTTCTGTATTACTATCCATAGCTGATGATGAGAAGAGCAACCAGAAGATCATGGGTCACTCCTGGACACTGTGACAAGTCGCCCCAAAACACCAAAGTCCACCAGGTAGTGCAACACCAGCAACCAACGCTCAGGCCACGGCAGATGTTTCTACTCTCACCAGTAGGCTCCATTGTCTACATAAAGTAGAAGATGTTTCTACTCTCTGTAATTTTTAAGAACTTCCATTACTCAACCTAGACTTCCAGAGACAAGTGAGAACTACTACGTCAATGTTGTGTACCACATGCAGTAATATTGTTCTACAAACCATAGTGAGTCCTTGAGCCCATCAGGCATCAGAATGGGCCATTCTCAATCCCAACCTGCTGTGTGTCTTCAATCTTTTGATGAGGCAAACCCCCTAAAATTATGGTTCACCATTAGTTGAGATGATCTGCTTAAGACCTGACCGTGTTACCCCTTAAAGGTGGCCTATGTGCCCTATATGAAATGTGTAACTTCTTTGAAAGCCCACCTAATGGTTTCCCATCATCAACCACTAAGAAGCCCAAAATAGCCAACTTGAGTCAATGAGTCCACTCGAGTCCACCCAAAACTTAGGGCCCTATTACATGGCCGGGATGGGTGGGGGAACGATCAGGTGGCCCGTAGAAGATAGCGGCAGTCAACTACACAGAGTGGCGGCCATCAGGCTGTCGCTATCAACATGTCGGCTAATTGTTGCGTTTCAGCATGAGCTATTACACAAAACGATTATCGTTAATTGCCCAATAATTTCGTGTAATAGGACCCTTAGTGGTGTTACTGCTTGAAGTACACCCTATTTGAGACATGAATTGTCCTCAAAGGTCCTTCTAATGGTTTACAATTCATTATTGATCAGTAAGCTTGATATAAGCCAACTTAGGTCATTGATCCAGCCAAGACCTCACCGTGTTACCCTTTGAACTTGGCAAGTACACCCTATATGAGATGTGAATTGTCCTTGAAATTTGACCTAATGATTTTCTATTCACCATTGATTGATGAGCCAAAGAAAAGCCAACTTGAGTCAATGATCACTAAACCTGGCTGATCCATCAATGTCTAGGTATCTATCTTTTCTAATTCATGGATCCAGAGCGTCTATCGTCTGTATCTTCCTTCTTCTCCTCCCACTTTCTAATACGCAACATGGGAAATACAGAACTAGTCATCTTTACCCCATCATACTCCACCCCTCCATCTGATCTGTCAATCACAACCAATGGCTGCAGTCTGTCCCCTAAGTCCACTGTCTTAGGGTCAACTTTAAGTCTACCCTTTTTTTTAGGCCCTGACCATCTCCTGCCACCTTCACCTCAAAAACATTTCCAGAATCCACTCTTTTCTCACCCCTGACTCCACAAAACTGCTGGTACATGCTCTCATTATCTCCCGCATGGACTACTGTAACCTTCTTCTGTCTGGCCTTCCATCTAACACCCTCGCTCCCCTTCAGTCTATACTTAATTCTGCTGTCCAACTTATCCACCTTTCCCCCTTGCTTTACCTCTGCCTCTCCCCTCTGCCAATCCCATCACTGGCTCCCATTGCCCAATGTATTCATTTTAAATTGCCGACCATGACATACAAGATCATCCACAACCTGTTCCCTCTTTATGTTTCTGACCTGATATCCTGCTACCATCCCTCATGCAATCTTTGATCCCCCTACGACCTCTTTTGTGCCCCCGCCTTGTTCGTACCTCACCCAACCGTCTCCAAGACTTTGCCGGCGCCTCCCTCATACTCTGGAACTCTCTATCCAGACCTTAAAAAGTAACCTGAAAACCCATCTCTTTATACTAGGCTACAACCTATAATAATTCTGCATCACACGGTGACTGGCGGCACTGTCTCTCTCCCCTTGTACCAGTCGGCCATTTACCTTATTCATGTAATGTGTTTTGGATCTTGTAATGTTCCTGTTTGTTACGCTATCACTTGTATAGTGCTCTGGAATCAAGGGCCCTTTAAAAATAAATAATAATATAAATGGAGAGGTGTTGATCTAGACCATCATCAGTTGTGGTGGGGTTTATCAAGTCTATGGCCCAAGAAGACGTTTGGCTAGATTTCACATAATGATGCCAAATAGTGCAGCTTCAGGCTTTCGGCCTGTAACCTCAATTGATCATGGAACAGTCTAGGAGTAAGATATAAGAAAATGGTTTTTACATTTTAACCAATATTAAAGGATCCAGAGGTTGGGAATGGGGATCATGGGTGGGTAAGTTTTTACACCAGCTTGTCCTACTAAATGAGGCCCACCCTGAAACTTTCTGATGAGAGAAAACATTCCACCCCTATATGAGTAATACACCTGAACCCTCTCAGAGACGGGATCTTCATTGTACTGTATTCAGTTCAGCACTGTTCCACATAGAAGATCTGCCCTGGACTTCCCCTTTAAGAGACTTAATAAGACTCTGTCACGTTTTTCTCTGTTCATGTGACTATCTATGGATTATTAGGAATTCTAATTGCCGTTATGATGTTGTCGTCTCCCGTCCTGCTCTTTTATTCTCGCCGTTGCTCTTCGATTCCATCCTGTTGTCATATCCGATCCTTACTACGTGCTCCATCACCGAGACATATCCTACACCCTCTGGAGAAATGTACATCCACCCCAGATGCAAAGCAAATGTAAAAATAAAAAAAAGATATAATATAAAAGCAAAAAAGCTAATGACTTCCTCGGGGAGGCGAGGATGTAGAGCGCCACGTCATCACCCTGCCCTAGTTTAGATCTTCTCTATGTCTTCTCGGCGTCTAAAGAGGCTTTCTTAATGTGCGCAATGTAAGGAGATGAATGACCTTTAGAGTTTTGCTCTCCCTTTAGGTCCTTGCCTCGTGAAGCTCTCCAACCACGCCTGAGGATCTGGTGAAGATGGAGGGACGTATAGAAGGACGCCGGGGTCAAGGAGATACTTGGAAACAGATGCTGGGAGGCAGGCGGGAAGCAGCAATGGACATTTGTCATTCATTAGCAAGTCAATAACATTCATATATCCCAGGGAGGCTCTTAGAGGAGTTTCGTTGTCACTTACTGTGAAATGTGGGACATCTCCTCCAAGAAAAGTATAGGATTTCTTAAAGGAAAACTCCTCTCTCCTGCAACATTCTACAATGTTCATAGCTCCAGAGTAGTTTTACCTATACTTTCCTAAATATACTGCCGGTCCAGTGATACCCCTTTGTTATCGCTCGATCAAAGGGCGATGATGACATCACTTACCCTGTACATGTGATGTTGCAGCCAATCACTGGCCTCACTGGTCCTATGCTGGACATACAGGAAAATGTGGGACATCTCCTCGAAGTAAAGTATAGGATTTAGGACTTCACTCTCCTTGGGTGCAGTGTAGTCCAGGGGACACCAAAGAGGACATGTCATAAATATCTGATAGATTCAACTCTGACCCCCTGGCAGATCATAACGTGGACGGTTCGGGTGGATGCCCACGCCGGAGGCTCTTGGGGGGCCCACAGCCACCCAAACCATTGATTATGTGATCTTGTTCTGCAGCTGTGCATGACTCAGGGGCTCACCGGAGGATCATGGTGGGACCCAAGCGATGTGCAGCTGCAGGGCTTTCCCTCAGCACACGCATCATTCAATAGGGACCACCGGAAGATAGAAGAAGAGAGCCATGCCCGCAGCAGGACAGCAGCAGTGATGGGGGAGCACGTGGGTCATGTACTAAGAGGGTATTCCACAGAAGGGGGCCATCTACCAAAAGGGTAACTACACGGGGGGGGGGGGGGCATCTACTAAAAGGGGACTACACAGGAGGGGGCCATCTACTATAGGGGGACTTACACAGGGGGCCATCTGCTATAGAAGGACCTACACAAGGCACTATATACTATAGGGGAACTGCACAGGGAGACCTACACAGGGGGCCGTATAGAGGCATGCAAGCAAAATTATCACTCTAGGGTCCCGCTTCAGTGCATCTGCACACTGAATGGGGGTGGAGGGCCCAGGATGGGTTAACGGTATAGGCCCAGGGTACTTTTATTCTGCCCCTATATGACCAATATCTATTTCTAGAAAAGACCCCATCCAATCCCACCAGGTGTGTCTGAGATGGATTAACTAAGTTTCTATGGACAAGATACAACCAAAAACGTCGTCTATGTATCCTGGTCATTGACAAACCATATACATAAGCTCAAAATACAACAGACAATGAGAGTAAATAGAAACTTGGGGCCCTATTCCGTACATCATGGTAAAGGAACAAACACTGATGGCTCTCATTGTGGCCAGAATTGGGCAACTTTAGCTCCAATGATTTTTCAGGTTTTTTTTAGAGCGCCAGGCGTTTTGATGCAAGCGAGTGCCGTGCCCAGTGCCCTTTACATCTGGATCCAAGTGGAACTGAATAAACAATGGCAGATTTTCCTTCTAAGTTTTGGAGGATTATGAACGTTACAAACCAGTCTGACTGGAAACTGGAGCAGAGGGAGAGCGGGAGGCTCAGTCTTGTTGTTGTCAATACATTTGTACCGGACCTTCACCCCAAGGATGGAGTACTATACGAGGCCTTGTTATGAGATTAGCTTGATTATTGTTGAGTTCTGACCCAAGAAGGGGCGGTTCGCGACCATCAGGGGGGATTACTGTCACTACAGACCATTCAGGGTAATGAAAGAATCCTGTGGACATGTAAATACGACAGCTTCCTCCTGATGTTACTGTATACAGGGATTAGGCGAGCAGCGTACACCAGAGCCATCCGCACAGCAGGAAATGGTGTCCTGCATGAATCGGGTATCACACCACACAAACTTAGATACATTGGACTTAGATACTATTTTATAATGAGAAAAATACTGCTGCCTCTAAAATATATATATTTCATATGGTAGGCTTAGATACACTGTACCACCTTGGCAGCACATTATGAAGCATGCTATACTTGGATACAGTGACTCAGGACTATCGCACATGGTAGGCTTAACAGACAGTATCATAAATGAGAGGCTTAGATACATAGCGCTACAGACAGTATCACACATGATACTGACTAGATACATTGATTTAGCAGTAATTCTCATGCATAATAGGTTTGGATACAGTAGCTCAGCAGTGGCTCAAAAAACAGTACCACACATAGTAAGCTTGGATACACAGCTCAGCAGATAGTATCACATATGATAGGCTTAGCTACATTGCTTAAGTAGCCACTATCACACATATTAGGTTTAGATGCCGCAGCTCAGAAGGCAGTATCACACGTATCAGGCTTAGATACACCACTTTGGGGTCCATCAGGATCCCGACACGATGTCCGCCTTTTTAGACCTTTTTTTTTTATAGAACCTGTGACACAGGTGTGAACACAGCCTCAGCAGACTATACCACGCTTAGATACAGTCCTTAGATACTGTCCCTGACAAGTTCCTCTCCAGTGCTATATATAGCATGTGACCCTCATGAGTTCCGTACAGGCCGCGTTCAGACCTGCAGATCATTGTCGCTGTTTTATGGGGTTCAAAATCCCTTTTCTGTTCTTCTAAATATAAACTCCTATAAATCATCAGAAAATAGGAAGTGCGGTGCACCCAGCATACTCCTCCCTGCTGCGCCGCGCTGATGTTTGTTTTACAATCTGTATAATATATGACATCCTGCGAGAATACAGTATATGCTCAAAAATGGGCTGAACGTATTACAGTCCATTGGAATCAATGGATCTGGTGTGGGTGCGCCACGGTATATGTCAGCACACGTTCTCCATACTGATATACATCTCAATTCCGCTACGGACAGTGAGAGAAGGAAGCCAGACAATTATCAGACGCTGGTTTTCTGCCGATCATGGGGTCATTAATAAAAATATGTGAAAAGGTAAACATTGGGCGCCGTCCCCTCCCTGATATGGGATAAGACTCCATGTTATCTGTCACCACTATAAACAGTATTTTATAGGGGGTAATAATAATATGGGCTGAAAATTAACCCCTTGAGGACCCACTTAATCTTGACCTTTAGAAGGCGCAATTTTTTTTATACATTTAAATAAAATGTAATCGTTTTGGGTATAAAGCTCCAATACAGATCTATCTCCGTGGTAACAGACTACAAACAAAACTGAGTGTAGTCTGAACTTACTGACCCCAGAATGTAATGACAATGAAAAAAATTGCTTTGTTGCCCATAGCAACCATAACCCATGAACCTATATTTCATTTTTTTTTTATTGCAGGTTAGAAAATGAAACCTGAAATCTCATTGGTTCCTGATGAAACATGGCATCTACAGGGTTAAATAGGGGTTATACACATGATATATGTCAAATATTGGGAAGACACTAAGATGTTACCAATAGCAACCGGTCAGATTTTTGCTTTCAGTTTCTTAGAAAACAAAAGAAACAAGCTCATTGGTCGCTATGGGTAACACCTCCACATTTTGTCTGCACAAATTTTATCAGCTTTATTAGATGTCTTTCCTAACAGACAATGGACGCTCCTTGATAGAATTACTGGGCCTCTATGTATCAGAACTACCACCCATGACAACCAATGAGCTTTCATCTTACACCTTCGTGAGATGGACCCTGAGTGGTTGCTATGGACACTCTAGGAGGCAGTTTGGTTACGTGCGAGGCGGTAGCGCTGACTTTCTCGCAGATCCGCAGAAGGGGTGCCACTCCTTTGGACCTTTCGTGCCGGATTGTTGGCGATTCTTAAAATGTAGTAGTTTGTCTTCCTTCAGGTCAATATTGACCCACGTGTAGAGCGCTAAGGCCGCACCTTGATCCTGTGAAGAAAAGGGAATGTATCTAAGCAACAGAAGTTAGATATACCCCACTGATGGTCCTCACTTACATGTCCACAGTCAGTGGGAAAACTATGTAGTTCTGGCATACTATACATAAACAAGTAAGTATGGGGTGAACCAAGCTTTAAGGGTATAACAACCAATCAGTTTTGATCAGCATAGTAACAGGGATGGTTGCTATGGGATGTAATCTATACTAAGTGTCAGTCTTCACTGTAGACGTGGAATTCTATTCATAACCCAGGAATCACATTTCAATCCTCGTCTTACGGAAACACTTAAACTCCTTTAAGCCCCGAAGGATACCCTCAGAAACCCCAAAAAAGTCACGTCCCTTTAAGTTAGTTTGGAATAGTTATATTACCATATTCACCTTGAAATAAAAAATTAAATCTAAGATATATAGTAAAGAAATGACTATAGTTGCCACTAAAGTTGGGTGACAATGGATATGGCTGCCATTACCCCTCTTATTGTCAGTCAGTTTCCTCAGTCACTCAGTCAGTCAGTTTCCTCAGAGTCTGGATTGGTAACTTTAATATTTAGTGATACATTTTACACTTCCTTACCATTATATTACAAGGTAGGAAACTGGATGAAAACCCTTTGAGGGTGATGGGTCATGGCAGCCATCTTGATTGTCATTTATCTCTCTCAAAAACAGCAATAAGTAAGAACCAGCTGAACAGAATCTTGGGATTATGACAGAAGAAGAGGATTCAATGACTTTTGCAATTGTGGATTTTTTTTTTCTGTTTCAGGTGGAAACGCCCTTTAATTTTCTCTTAAAGCTGCAGCGTTCTTTTTTTCTGTTGCGGAGCTGACTGTGTTTTACTCATCTCACCCAGATTCCTTGTATGTCTTTTGTCATTCCCCGGGCCCAGTGCCATCTCAAATGTTACTTTAAATTTTATTACAAGTCGTACATTGTTATTCATTGATGTGGACGGCAGCGAGAACAAAGGGAGTGTTGAAAAGTCTCTGCAAACTGCACAAACAAGCTGACACAGTGCGGCAGACACCCAGTGGCTGCTGTTTAGTAGGGAAGCAATAAAGCCGCCATATATCGGTCAATTTGCCCCCGATCTGTTCAGAGTACCTAGATTTTTCACAATGGGGACACTGGATTTAAAGGGACGTACATAGTAACTGTCTGCATAAGCCAAAGTATGGTCTCTGTCTCCTAGGCCACCTTCATGCAAACGACTACATGTTACAGGTGCAAGTCATGGTCTGACCATCAACAACAGAAAGTGCTAACATTGAGGCTGATGTCAGGCTGGTGTGTGATTTTAACTTGGAGTAAGGTGGGGCCTGTGTTAGTTTAAGGGTCTGGTCTGGGGTCTGTATTAGTTTCGGTGTCTGGTCTGGGGTCTGTATTAGTTTCGGTGTCTGGTCTGCAGTCTATTATTTTGGGTGTCTAGTCTGGGTTCTGTATTAGTTAGGGTGTCCAGTCTGCGGTCTGTATTATTTTGGGTGTCTGGTCTGGGGTCTGTATTGGTTTAGTAGTCTGGTCTGGGATCTGTATTTGTTTAGTTGTTTGGTCTGGGGTCTGTATTAGTTTAAGGGTCTGGTCTGGTGTCTATTTGTTTAGGTGTCTGGTCTGGGGTCTGTACTAGTTTAGGTGTTTGCTCTGGGGTCTGTACTAGTTTAGGTGTTTGCTCTGGGGTCTTTATTAGTTTAGAGGTCTGGTCTGGGATCTGTGTTTAGGTGTCTTGTCTGGGGTCTGTAATAGTTTAGGGGTCTGGTCTGGGGTCTGTATTAGTTTAGGGGTCTGGTCTGGGGTCTGTATTAATTTAGAGGTCTGGTCTGGGGTCTGTAATAGTTTAGGGGTCTGATCCTAAGGCCTTTGTTAGTTTAGGGGGCTTAGGATCTGTATTAGTTTATGGAGTCTGGTCTTGATTTTCATACTAGTTTAGGGGGTCTGGTCTGTGGTCTGTATCAGTTTAGGGATATTATCTGGTGTCTGTATTAGTTTAGGGATATGATTTGGTGTCTGTATTAGTTTAGGGGTCTGGTCTGGGGTCTGTAATAGTTTAGGGGTCTGGTCCTAAGGCCTTTGTTAGTTTAGGGGGCTTAGGATCTGTATTAGTTTATGGAGTCTGGTCTTGATTTTCATACTAGTTTAGGGGGTCTGGTCTGGGGTCTGTATCAGTTTAGGGATATTATCTGGTGTCTGTATTAGTTTAGGGATATGATTTGGTGTCTGTATTAGTTTAGGGGACTGGTCTGGGGTCTGTATTAGTTTAGGGGTCTGGTCTGGGGTCTGTATTAGTTGAGGGGTAATGTAAGGTTGTTGTGTATGCAGGGGCATAGCTAGGAATTATGGGGCCCCATGGGATAAAACTGTAGGGGCCTTATGAATCCTTTACACCCCCCCTCCCCTCACACATATACATACTCACCCAACCTGGCACAGTCCTCCAGGGTTACTTCATTCTCCCAGGTGTCTGAAGCATGACTGACGTCATGTGTGAGCCGGGGAGCTAGGAGAACAAATGCTGGGGGACAATGCCAAGTCAGGTGAGTATGAGTTAATTGGTCCAGGGGCATTAGTCGGTGCTAGTGCGAGCCGCTGTGAGCCACTGTCTGGAGAGGACGGAGTGGCTGGTGTGAGCCACTGTCTGGAGATAGGGGGTGGGGGAGGGTTGCTGTCAGTACGTTAGCTAGTACCATGGGGGCAGACCATGCTGCAGTGGACCACCCTCTACACAGAGGTTTGGTCTGGGGGGGGGGGGGTCTGTGTGACCTTATGGGTCTGGTCAGGGGTCTGTATTAGTTTAGGGGTATGAGGTCTGGGTTCTGTTTATTAGTTTGGGAGTTTAAGGGGTCTGGTCTGGAGTCTATATCCATTTAGCAAGCCTAGTCTAGGGTCTGAATTAGTTAAGAGGTCTTGTGCTTGTATCCGTTACGGAGTCTGGTGTGGGGTCTGTATTTGTTTAGGGGTCTGATGTCTGTATCCGTTTAAGGAGTCTGGTGTGGGGTCTGTATTTGTTTAGGGGTCTGATGTCTGTATCCGTTTAAGGAGTCTGGTGTGGGGTCTGTATTTGTTTAGGTGAAAGGAGCCTGTATTTTTTATGGGATGAGATAAAGGGGCCTTATGCCCCATGTGATTTCATGTGATAGGACCACATCATCAATGGGGTTTTGTAGGTAGCACTGTTAATGCAGTATATTATGGAGGCAAGGGCAGTATTTGGGTGGGTGGAGCTTATATAAAGTTATCTGTTAATATCTGCTTATTTGTTTCCATCCTTAGGGTGACAGCTATGTAAGTTCTAACAGATTTGTTTCCAGGTGGCTCGTAAGTTGTGACTATTTGAGGACCCAGTAATGTACAGAAATCTACTATTTTTATACAGTTTTGTGTGCAGAGTAATCGCAGCTGGACAGACCACGGCTCTCCATTTCTTCTTGTTTCTCTTTAGGATTATCCATAATGCAGCAGGGATCATAGTAAAGCTAAATATTATTGTAAATGTAAAGTTTTAAAAAAAATGTGATTAAAGAAATTATCACTCCACCATGACATCGCCCATTCATCCCAGTATAAAGCGCTGCCATATGAATCCCCATTCTTAGAACCTTCAGGCCCAGTCCGATTAATGGTCCAGTTTATCTAAAACTAATTGTGAATAGCATTGAAATTGAATACCATTCTGTGTGTACAGCTTTAATAAAGATCTCTGTGTCTCCATGGTAACAGACTACAACCAAACCATGTGTAGTCTGATCCTGCAGTCATGTCTCCTTTTATATGTGCCCTATATTATTGGTATGTTAGGAAGGTGTATGAGGCAACTATAAGAGGATCAGACTACACAGGATTAGTATGTTGTCTGTTACCATGGACACACATAGGTCCATTAGGTGCTGTAGAAAACTATTAATAAAAAACTATTTCAAAAGTTGCTTCATTTTTCATTTTTTTTATCAGAGCGATAAGCAAATAATGGTTGCGGAGGAGGACACAGCCTTTAAGCTCAGGGCTCCATCCACCCGGGAACTCCCACAAAACCTCATATATAGAATGTAAATGTTTACAGGGATATAGGAAGAGCGCAGCGCAGTGCGTCCTGTTTGGTTGGCGTCGCTGGGATGGGTGTGGATTGGAGTGTGATTTACACGTTTGTATAGCCTTGTTTTCTTAGACTTAATCCTGAGAAGTGTAAACTTTGAACGGTGTTAGAACATTCAGTCTTCCTATTCCCGGCACCTAAACATTTTTTTTTCTCACACTTACTAATGGTTACTTGTTATGAGAATCGTCCTTATGGCGGTGACATCACTGTTTGGCAAACGATCAGCATGATAACTTAGTATGTAGTATGACTTAGCAATATGTGGGGGGCCCATTAGAAAGTACTGCACCGGGCACTATCTAATATAAGACCTGTGGCTGGATTGCTCCCCAGGGCAGAAGGACCCTTTGTTTGTTTGCCCCACTGCCATTTTTTGGGCCTATTTCACACTTTGCTCGCAAACAATGCAGTTCCTCAGAGGAGGAGAATATTAAATATGACTCCTCCCCCTTAATAAGCTGTATCTAAAATATGTAAAAACTACTAAGCCTTACTATCTGTACAACGACGGCGGCCTTATTGAGTCATTCAACCAAAATTAAGTTTTGTATTTGCAAAAAAAAAAAATCTGGTTACATTTCTAATTTATCTTAAATTTCGACTACAAGATACCAGATATTAAAGAGTTACTAAGATGCCAGAAAATTGTTCTTAAATAAAACTATCACCTTAAGCTATATCACTAATATAATATTATCACTAATCGGTTTTACTTGATCCATCGCCGACATGAAGTTGTGTAGTCTTTTCATTTGTGGTGTTGTCTCCAGCTCCCCGGCTCGTCCCTCTGGAGAAAACTCTTCTTTCTCTGGTAAGCAATGTTATATGCTTCAGCAATACTTGCATACTTGCATTTTTTTTATCTAATGTTGGAGTACCCCTTTAAAGAAGAAGTCCAGTAAAATATTTTATTAAAATATTGTATTGCCCCCCAAAAGTTATACAAATTACCAATATACACTTATTACGGGAAATGCACATAAAGTGCTTTTTTCCCCTCAAGGCTTCACTTCCTGGATAACATGGTGATGTCACTTCCTGGATAACATGGTGATGTCATTTCCTGGATAACATGGTGATGTCACGACCTGACTCCCAGAGCTGTGCAGGCTGTGGCTGCTGGAGAGGATGATGGCAGAGGGATGCTCAGTGTCCCTCCAGTGCCCTGTGTCCCTCAGTGTCCCCCTGCCATCATCCTCTCCAGCAGCCACAGCCCGCACAGCTCTGGGAGTCGGGTCGTGACATCACCATGTTATCCAGGAAGTGACATTACCATGTTATCCAGGAAGGGACATCACCATGTTATCCAGGAAGTGACATCACCATGTTATCCAGGAAATGACATCACCATGTTATCCAGGAAGTGACATCACCATGTTATCCAGGAAGTGACATCACCATGTTTTACAGGAAGTGAAGCCTTGATGCAGTAGTAAGTGCAGGGAAAAAAGCACTTTATGTGCATTTCCCGTAATAAGTGTATATTGGTGATTTGTATAACTTTTGGGGGGCAATACAATACTTTAATAAAAATTTTTAGCCGGACTTCTCCTTTAAGGATGACGATCATCCGATTTCTTGAGGGTTGGATTAATATTTTTTGCATAAATGGTCACTCTGAACTTCATGGAGTGTGACTATTAACGCGTCAGCAAGGACGCAGAATAATGTCTCCACTTTAATGGTTTCCTCTCTCTATCAACACGCCGTTGTTAAATGATCATTCATCTATAATATCCTGGCGAGTCCATGCTGTATGGAGGCCCCAGGGGTAACAACATGTTTGGTTTCCCTCCTCATGAAATGTTCAAAAAACTAAGCTAAACATTGCCCCAAATCCCAACAATATAAATAATACTGCCTTATAGTGTTTTGGGATGCCAATGATCTAGCTTTACAGCAATATTGCTTTACTGCTATAGCAGTGGAATCTTCTAAGACTTGTAGTTCCATAACAACTGCCCAGCCCTATGTTTCTTATGTCGCCCCAGCACATGCTATAATGATAGAGCATCAGCCGCTGTATATAATAAGAGGCGATACTGGAAATACGAGCGCCAGAGGTGAGAGATTTATTCTGATTTATGGGGCAGCGCAGAGCGTTTAGTAAGTATTATGTGAATCCGGGCTGGGGGGTAATGGCTGTCGGTAATCTATCTAATAAATTACCAGGAAGCTGGAAGTGACACATTCACTATACGGGCTCAAGAATGTTATTTCTCACAATCCCCTCTACAGACGTCAGGATCTGTGACCGCCGCGTGCTGCGTATAAAACGCCATGATGGCACATATAACAGAGCTGAGGAGAGCGCCAGAGAGGGTATATATACCACAGGTGAGGAGAGCGTCAGAGAGGGTATATATACCACAGGTGAGGAGAGCATCAGAGAGGGTATATATACCACAGCTGAGGAGAGCGTCAGAGAGGGTATATACACCAGAGAGGGTATATACACCAGAGAGGGTATATAAACCAGAGCTGAGGAGAGCGTCAGAGAGGGTATATACACCAGAGAGGGTATATATACCCCAGCTGAGGAGAGCGTCAGAGAGGGTATATACACCAGAGAGGGTATATACACCAGAGCTGAGGAGAGCGCCAGAGAGGGTATATACACCAGAGAGGGTATATATACCACAGTTGAGGAGAGCATCAGAGAGGGTATATACACCAGAGAGGGTATATATACCATAGCTGAGGAAAGCGTCAGAGAGGGTATATATACCAGAGAGGGTATATACACCAGAGCTGAGGAGAGCGCCAGAGAGGGTATATGCACCAGAGAGGGTATATACACCAGAGCTGAGGAGAACACCAGAGAGGGTATATACAGCAGAGCTATGGAGAACACCAGAGAGGGTATATACACCAGTGAGGGTATATGCACTAGAGAGGGTATATACACCAGAGCTGGGAACCCCAGAGAGGGTATATATGTGGTGACCCCCTGAGGTGTTATGTCGAAGGAGCGGCCGGTCACTTGCTAGATGTTGAGGTGTGACGTCACTTCTGGGGTGGTTGGCCGAGATGTAGCCGGACCCTGAGATGTTGTGTCGTGACGCCAGTGCCGGTTGGGCACACAGGTATGGCGGCACACCTGCTTTTATTTTAAAGGGCCGGTTACACCTTGTTCCCATGTGGACAGTGACCTGCGGGGCTGCTACAGGGTCTCTTGGGTTGTTATCACAGTGGGCCGGAGTGGTATAGTGACCCTCCTGGACTATCGGTACTGCCACCCACAGAAAGGGGAAATGTCCCAAGGATGTAGTGTACACTGTGTTGGTGTGGGGCGAAGTCTCTTTATCATAAATAATCTCTTGTTTACTGTGAAAGTTCTAGTGTACGGCATGTAATACAGCTTTCCTTTGACAGAATACATTTCTCTTGAGAAATCATTTAATAAGACACTTGATAATTCACTCGGTAGAACACTTGATAATACAGGATCCAGCTCTGTGAATAGGAGCATAATGGAGAGCACAGTCGTGCTGACTAAGTTGCGTGTTGAGAGATACAAAGAATCAGAGGAGCAAAGAGGAGGATTTCGTGAGAGTCCCAACCCAAGTAGTACTGTGCTCTGCCAGGATGTTGGAGGATGAGGTAGAAGAATACTTAGAAGAAGAAGAGAATACTTGTGCCTGTGTTTTGACCTTTGGGTCTTCGCTCCACCTAATGCCCACCAGTGTCGGGTGACCTGTCCTATGAGGGTGACACAAGGCCCCAGACCTTGTTACCTGGCATGAGCGGAATGCTGAGGGTTCCCTGCTGACAACTGCGCTACAAGATAGACTTCCTAGGCTCTTAGCAACTTTGCTCTATCCGGATCAGTTCCTAGCTTATTGCTGTCTGTGGATACTGTCCTGCACTGTGACTCTCCTAGTCCACGGTGTGGGTTAAGATGATTTCTTACTTGTCCTCTCCTGTAGGAGTTTAACACTGCATAGTGTTGTGTGGAGTAAGCTGAGGAGAAACTGTTAGCTGTGTCTTGTCTTGCTTCCTACCCATATGGGGACCTGACTTAGACTGAACCTTTAGGGTGAGGGGACCTGGCAGTGGGCCAGGGCCCAAAGGGACCACTGTAGGGAGCTTTCTAGCTTGCGTCCTTCCCCTACGACGTCCTATTTTGGTCAGTTGCTGGATTCCTCTGTTAACTATTTTCCTCCTATGGCAGCTCATCTGGTTAGGTACTCTGGATTCTGTGTTTCCTCAACTTCACTGTTACAATCTACAAGGGACACCAGGGACTAACCTACACTTAAACCACTCTGAGCCCCGCGACATGAGCCACAGAGATAAGACAATACCTATCACCCCTGGGTTACCACACTGCTTTGCGTGGCGTCACAAACAGGATGAACCTTTATTGTGTTTGGGAACCACAAAACGTCCTGGAGTGTTGTCACCACTGTGTTATTCACTCTCCCTGCACTCACTTTATAACTGTTTAAAAGAATTGTCTAATAAACTCTGTACACCCAACTTTTTATAACATATATTACCTGCTATCAGGGCGCTATGGACATTATACATGGCGCTGTTATACAACTGTTATATGCAAAAATATATACAACTCTATTTCTGAGATGATAAAAACTAAGTTAAGCAGGAGTGAGGCAGGGAGCTATGAGAGCAGCTGCAGGAGCGAGGAGTGGAGCTGGGACAGCAGCTGCAGGAGTGAGGGGTGGAGCTATGAGAGCAGCTGCAGGAGTGAGGGGTGGATCTGGGAGAGGAGCTGCAGAAGTGAGGGGTGGAGCTGGGACAGCAGCTGCAGGAGTGAGGGAAGGAGCTATGAGAGCAGCTGCAGGAGTGAAGGGTGGAGCTGGGAGAGGAGTTGCAGGAGTGAGGGGTGGAGCTATAGGAGCAGCTGCAGGAGTGAGGGTTGGAGCTATAGGAGCAGCTGCAGGAGTGAGGAATAGAGCTGGGAGAGGAGCTGCAGGAGTGAGGGGTGGAGCTATAAGAGCAGCTGGAGGAGTGAGCGGTGGAGCTGGGAGAAGAGCTGAATAAATTCAGATAGATCAAGTCAGGAGGGCAGCTGCAGGACTCCTTATCCCTAGTACAGAGCGTTGATCTGTATCGAAACCTGTTGAAATCACTTTTGGGAGAGGATGGGACAGAATCAGTGGTATGTAAGATATAGGATTGGATGGGGAGAGGATGGGACAGAATCAGTGGTATGTAAGATATAGGATTGGTTGGGGAGAGGATGGGACAGAATCAGTGGTATGTAAGATATAGGATTGGTTGGGGAGAGGACAATTATATGAATAATTAATATTATCCATAAAACAGCCACTATGCTGAACATCATGAACCAAGGCTGATCAGACTCAATCACAGTCAGTACCTTGGCCACGAGAGTCCCTTATTGATCTGGTGATAGCGTGGCCTGTCATGGAGATACTATGATGGTGACAGATAGGAGCTCACACATTGCTTATACACAGGGGTCCTCATCTGACCTGTGACCCTCGCGACCCCGACTACATCTGCCTGCAGCGTCCTCCAATGTCACAACCTGAATAGACTCTAAATTCTCAAATCTTAATTCCAATGAGCAAATGTGGCAGAAACCCTAAGCGTGAATCATTGGTGATCTCTACTAAATATAAGTACACAGTCACATTAGGTGAGATTAGTGCTGGGTGTAACCATCGATACGGCCCAGCGCCCCAGATCCAGGTCACTGACCAGAAGACAGGCGTCCCACGACTTATCGGTAAGACCATTGTCAATATGACCTAAGAGAACTTCACTACAGATCCTCAGTGTAGGGACATGATGTCAGCGGGATAACAGGATCCTCAGCCAGGGAGGTCATGGCCGCACCTACATGGTCCCTATTAGGGATGAGCGAGTGTCCTGAACATCTCCTGTAATTGCAGAAGACCTTAGAGTAGTGTACTCTCTGTGCTGTAGATCCCCACCCTGTGTACTATAGACCCTCACTCTGAGTGGTGTAGACCCCCACCCTGTGTGCTATAGACCCTCACCCCATGTACTGTAGACCCCCATCCCCCGTGTACTGTAGACCCCCATCCCGTGTACTGTAGACCCCCACCCTGTGTCCTATAGACCCTCACCCCTTGTACTGTAGACCTCCACCCTGTGTGTTATAGTCCCCCATTCCGAGTGCTGTTGATCCTTACATTATGTGCTTTATACCCCTACCCTATGTGCTGTAGATCCTCACCCTATGTGCTCTAGACCCGCACCCCTTGTACTGTAGACCCCCATCCCCCGTTTACTGTAGACCCCCACCCCATGTACTGTAGACCCTCACTCTATGTGCTCTTGATCCGCACCCCTTGTGCTGTTGACCCCCATCCCCCGTGTACTGTAGACCCTCACCCTATGTGCTCTAGATCCGCACCCCCTGTGCTGTAGACCCCTACCCTGAGTTCTATAGACCCTTACCCTGTGTGCTATAGACCCTCACCCTGTGTGCTATAGACCCTCACCCTATGTTCTGTAGAGTAGACCACCACCCTATGTGCTGTAGACCTCCACCCTATGTGCTGTAGACACCCATCCCTTGTGCTGTAGACCCTCACCTTGTGTGCTTTAGACCCCACCACATATACTGTAGACCCCCATCCTGTGTGCTGTAGACCCTCACCCCAGGTGGTGTATACCCCTCCCATGTGTTGTAGACCCTCACCCTATGTGCTGTAGACCCCCATGTTTTGTGCTGTAGACCCTAACCCTGAGTGGTGTAGACCCTCACCGCTTGTGCTGTAGACCCTCATCCCAAGTGGTGTATTCCCCTCCCATGTGTTGTAGACCCTCACCCCATGTGCTGTAGACCCCCATGTTGTGTGCTGCTGACCCCCACCCCTTGTGCTGTAGACCCTAACCCTGAGTGGTGTAGACCCTCACCCCTTGTGCTGTAGACCCTCATCCCAAGTGGTGTATACCCCTCCCATGTGTTGTAGACCCTCACCCCATGTGCTGTGGACTCTCACCCTGTGTGCTGTAGACTCCCATCCAAGTAGTATAAACCCCACCGCATGTACTGTAGACCGGGCCCCACCCCATGTGCTTTAGAGCCCCCACTGTGTTATATAGACCTCTACCCGGTGTGCTGTAGACCCCCACCCCACTTGCTGCGAACCCACCCCGAGGCGGCTGGCAGTGAACACTACATGGACTTATTGCTGCACCTCTCTTACATAAGTTTATGGTGTAAGCCTTGTCGCTGACTAATAACCTGGATCGCTGGGGTCACTAAGCCGTTCTCTGTAATGATGTTATAATGGTGGAATTATTTATTGAACAATTACAGATACATTAATAACACTCAGCCTTCGGAGCTGAAATCCAAAAGAAGACTAAAACCTGTGTTTACACTTTGGAAAGTGAACGATGGACTCTTAAAGAATGAATACAAGAAAGTCTTAACCTCTTCCCGCACCATGATGAACATTTACAACACTTGAGGGATGTAGTGAGGTTAAGTTTCCTCACATCCCCATGAGGATAGGTTCACACAGAAGATGCTGACGAAATTGACATCAAACCCTGATGAAGACATTCACACCCTGCAGAAAAAAAAGAAAACAGTTGTTATAAAAAATGTTTAAAAAAAAAGTTTAAAATTATTAAAATCGCCCAAATGTCTGCTAATATATCTGTAAATCACTTCATCTACTGAAAATGACTCCTTACCCCAGATAAAAACACCTCTAAAGTCTTGGCCACTAGGTGTCTCCCTTCCCTGCAGTCTGTTGTCCACTGTCTGTTGTTAGGAGAAATCTGTCTCTAGCAGCAGAGAGACCAAGACTGAAGACAGGAAGTGGGGGGCGGGGCTTAGATAGTCAGAGAGAATTCATATAGTGGGGGGTAGGGCTCAGACAGTGTTATGCACTGGAGAAAGCCTAGACTGTGTGCATGCATTCCCAACATTTTTGGCTTTTTCAGAGGGTCCAAACTGTGATCCAGAGGGCCCACATGGTACCTGAAAGGTAGATCAAGGCTTCCCTCAATCTCTTTCCTCCCATACAGCCCCTTGTGTAAATGCATGTGCTCTTACTATGTACACAGAGTGTAGTGAACAGTGGTCATCACTATTATGGGGGCACTGTGGTTATTAATATTATGGGGGAACTGTGGTTACTACTATTATGGGGGCACTGTGGTTATAACTATTACGGGGCACTGTGGTTACTACTATTATGGGGGCACTGTGGTTATTACTATTATGGGGGCACTGTGGTTATCACTATTATGGGGGCACTGTGGTTATCACTATTATGGGGGTACTGTGGTTATCACTATTATGGGGGCACTGAGGTTATTATGATGGGGGCATTGTGGTTATCACTATTATGGGGGCACTGTGGTTTTTACTATTATGGGGGCACTGTGGTTGTTACTATTATGGGGGCACTGCGGTTATCACTATTATGGGGCACTGTGGTTATCACTGTAATGGGGCACTGTGGTTATTATTATTATGGGGCACTGTGGTTATCACTATTATGGGGCACTGTGGTTATTATTAATATGGAGCACTGTGGTTGTTACTATTATGGGGGCACTGTGGTTATTATTATTATAAACACCTCTAAAGTCTTGGCCACTAGCTGTCTCCCTTCCCTGCAGTCTGTTGTCTACTGTCTGTTGTTAGGAGAAATCTGTCTCTAGCAGCAGAGAGACCAAGGCTGAAGACAGAAAGTGGGGGCGGGGCTTAGATAGTCAGAGAGAATTCATGTAGTGGGGGGTAGGGTTCAGACAGTGTTATGCACTGGAGAAAGCCTAGACTGTGTGCATGCATTCCCAACATTTTTGGCTTTTTCAGAGGGTCCAAACTGTGATCCAGAGGGCCCACATGGTACCTGAAAGGTAGATCAAGGCTTCCCTCAATCTCTTTCCACCCATACAGCCCCTTGTGTAAATGCATGTGCTCTTACTATGTACACAGAGTGTAGTGAACAGTGGTCATCACTATTATGGGGGCACTGTGGTTATTAATATTATGGGGGCACTGTGGTTATTAATATTATGGGGGCACTGTGGTTATTACTATTATGGGGGCACTGTGGTTATTATTATGGGGTTACTGTGGTTATTACTATTATGGGGCACTGTGGTTATCATTAATATAGAGCACTGTGGTTGTTATTAGGGGGCACTGTGCTTATTATTATTATGGGGGCACTGTGGTTATTATTATGGGGTTACTGTGGTTATTACTATTATGGGGCACTGTGGTTATCATTAATATGGAGCACTGTGGTTGTTATTAGGGGGCACTGTGCTTATTATTATTATGGGGGCACTGTGGTTATTACTATTATTATGGTTGCACTGTGGTTATCATTGTTATCAGGGTGGTATACCCGTGGTCTGGTTGTAGGGCAGCAGCCTGCATAAGGGGGGGGGGGGGGGGGTTATGTACGTAAGTGACTGGGAGACCCAACATTTCTTCCTACCCCTCAGAATCTCAGACAATGATTTCAGGGTGAGTACAGTTGAGCAGAAGTCCCAGAGGGAGATTTTGCTTTCAGCTCTATGGGATTTTCCATCACTGACCAGCAGCTGTGACTTCAGATTCAGGGCAACACATATATAAAAAGATTTAAAAAAAAAAAAAAAAAAAAAAAAGGAAGAAAAGAAAAGAAAGCAAACAGCACAACCCTTATTCTTTCTGTCAAAAAAATATTGCAGGAACCCCCATGTAGTTACCACAGCATAGAGAGAGGGGGCGCCAGGCTAGAGGGGGCTCTGCTAAGGGACCCAAATCATAAGCCAACAAACTGGACCAAACCACTAAGCACCATTATGAGAAGGGAATGGGAAGAACCAGTGAGAACTAAAAGAAGGGGGAGCAATCAGGACTAATAATGTAATTAAACAACAGCGCCCCCTGCAGTCAGGGGCAGTGCCCACCAGAACTGGTGCTAGAAGGATGGTTAGATGAGAGATGACCTGTATTTTAGGCTTTGCATAGAGGTGAAGTCCAAGCTTCATAACTGAGCAGCGGACGACCAATAAAAAGAGCACAATATAAATGATTAACCCATCGATGGAAAGGGGATGCAAATGTGAGAGAATGTAACAGTAACACAATGCAAATCATGTAGGACGTGATAAGTTATCAAATCTATTATAATAGTACAAGGGACTATTGTGTGAGATGGCCAAAGACGGCTCTTACCCCCGGACCCCATAATGTACATCTATTATCAGAGCAACTCCTCAGGGGCGGAGCTCTGCCAGCAGCCAATAGAATTCCTCACATCCAATCCCCTATAACAGAGGCCAAACCTGATGGAGGTGTCATAGAGAGACACTATTCTCCACTTACACATTTCTGACTGTATGGAAGTGATAGTGATGTCACACATAAGGGAGAGTGATAGTGATGTCACACATAAGGGAGAGTGATAGTGATGTCACACATAAGGGAGAGTGATAGTGATGTCACACAAAGGAAAGTGATAGTGATGTCACACATAAGGGAGAGTGATAGTGATGTCACACATAAGGGAGAGTGATAGTGATGTCACACAAAGGAAAGTGATAGTGATGTCACACACATGAAAAGTGATAGAGATGTCACACATAAGGAAAGTGATAGAGATGTCACACATAAAGGGAAGTGATAGTGATGTCACATATAAAGGAAAGTGATAGTGATGTCACACATAAGGGAGAGTGATAGTGATGTCACACATAAGGGAGAGTGATAGTGATGTCACACACAAAGGAAAGTGATAGTGATGTCACTCACATATGAAATAGCGATGGTGATATCATACACACCCAGAACAGTGATAGTGGTATCACACACGGGGAAAAAAAAATAGCGATGTCACACACACTGGAAATTCATTGTGATGTCACACACATGGAATAGTGATAGTGATGTCACACACATGAGGAAGTGATAGTGATGTCACCAATGGGAAAAAGTGATAGTGATGTCACACACACATTGGAAAGTGATAGTGATGTCACATACATGTGAGGGGCTTGTTCTGAAGAAATAATATACAGCAGCCAGTAAAGAAGCACACACCTGCTGTATACACCGAATGGGCTTCTGGGCTGTATATATTATATACTATATATATATATATACAGCGGGCTGAGCGTCTGTTGGACACAACTATCTCGATTCCACTTTGTGAGGCCAACAGGTTCTATTCCTGGAACAGAAGAAAGGCCTCAGGCTTTGATCCCATGTTGCACATTTGTTTCTGTGAATGGAGGGGGGGGGGGGGGGGGGGGCAGCAATCCGTGCACCAAATCCAAACAATCCTTCACACGTGTGAGATCTGTGCAACAAGTTATCCTCGGGTGACTGTGCCTGATGGGGTCATCTCTCCGATCAATCTTCACCTGCTGTGGTCGCAGCCATCATGAAAAAATATCAATTGTAAATGTAAAAAATAAAAAGATCAGTGGGTCAGAAAATGTCTGAGCTTTTTAACCCCTTCAGGTGAGTGTTTCTGCACTATAACTAGTGATCTGTCCATATAAAGTGGAGGACGCTCGACGCTCGCACCCGAAAAGACTACAGCGCTCTTTCTGTTGCAGAAGGGTAAAGATTTTATCTCAGGACGCTCAGAACTCTCTGTTATTTTTTCCACACCTCGGAACGTCAGCACATCTTTATCTTACGGAGCTTATATAATGTCTTAAAGGGGAACTCCAGCATTATTTTTTATTTACAAAATGATATACATTTGTAAATTGCATTTATTTAAAAAAAAAAACTTCTGTCTTCAAGTACTTATCAGCTGCTGTATGCCCTGCAGGAAGTGGTGTATTCTCTCCAGTCTGACACAGTGCTCTCTGCTGCCACCTCTGTCCATGTAAGGAACTGTCCAGAGCAGGAGAGGTTTTCTATGGGGATTTGCTATTGACATGGACAGAGGTGGCAGCAGAGAGCACTGTGTCAGTCTGGAAAGAATACACCACTTCCTGTAGGACATGCAGCAGCTGTTAAGTACTGGAAGACTAAAGATTTTTAAATTGAAGTAAATTACAAATCTGTATAACTTTCTTACACCAATTTAATATTTTTTTTAATGGATTTAAGCTGCAGTACCAGGCATAGCCACAATGAAGTAGATGGGGTTCTCTCTGATCTGATAGTTATCTGTAGTAACGCCATCAGCTTCTTAAAGGAACAGATTAAAATGATAATGTTGTGGGTCGGTCACATGACCCCCTCCAATGACGCCTCATATCCCTTCTGTATATGTATATGCTGGAGCAGTATCTGGCCCGCTCTCGCCCGTCCGTCATCTGCCGGATTCTCCTCACAGCCGTTCATCCAGCCGAGAGACGATTTGTTTCGACAGCTGAACTTCTGTATTTACTTAAGCAGGAGGTTTCTTCTCCATCTTCCCAGCTACAGACGAGCAGCGCGGAGACTTTCATCTTTGTTTCGGGAATGATCTGTCTCCAAATCACTGTAGGGAGGGATCAAAAGGCGTGAAGTGTTTATCACCGCCATTACGGCCGCCGACAGCTTCAGGGGCCGTCTGCCTTACACAATCCCCGATTGTTTCATGTCTCACCCAAAACTAAGCCGATCACAAGACACGATGCGGTGACCTTTAGCGACCTGGTATTAAGTGCTCAAATCCCTGGAGTGCCCCCACAGGTGAAATGGGGTATTACATGAAACCACTGCTACCTGTGACATGATGGAAACTATAGTGATAAAACCTGCAACATCTCTAATGGAAAGTCCAAGGAAAAAAGAGGAACATCCAGCACTCCCAGAGCAACCCCACCACAGTGCCACCTCCTGACTGTATACGCAAACGGTCTGGTCTGGGGTCTGTATTAGTAAGGGGTCGGGTCTGGGGTCTATATTAATTTAGGGGTCTGGTATCTGTATTAGTTTAGGGGTCTGGTCTGGGGTCTGTATTAGTTTAGGGGTCTGCTCTGGGGTCTTCATTAGTTTAGGGGTCTGGTCTGGGGTCTGTATTAGTTTAGGGGTCTGGTCTGGGGTCTGTATTAGTTTAGGGGTCTGGTCTGGGGTCTGTATTAGTTTAGGGGTCTGGTCTGGGGTCTGTATTAGTTTAGGGGACTGGTCTAGGGTTTGTATTCATTTAGGGGTCTGGTCTAGGGTCTGTATTAGTTTAGGGGTCTGGTCTGGGGTCTGTATTAGTTTAGGGGTCTGGTCTGGGGTCTGTATTAGTTTAGGGGTCTGGGGTCTGTATTTGTTTAGGGGACTGGTTTGGAGTCTGTATTAGTTTAGGGGTCCGGGGTCTGTATTAGTTTAGGGGACTGGTCTGGGGTCTGTATTAGTTTAGGGGTTTAGTCTGAGATCTGTATTAATTTAGGGGTCTGGTCTGGGGTCTGTATTAGTTTAGGGGTCTGGTCTGTATTAGTTTAGGGGTCTGGGGTCTATATTAGTTTAGGGGTCTGGTCTGGGGTCTGTATTAGTTTAGGGGTCTGGGGTCTGTATTAGTTTAGGGGTCTGGTCTGGGGTCTGTATTAGTTTAGGGGTCTGGGGTCTGGTCTCTGGCCCGTATTAGTAAGGGGTTTGGTCTGGGGTCTGTACTAGTTCAGGGGTCTGGTCTGGGGTCTGTACTAGTTCAGGGGTCTGGTCTGGGGTCTGTATTAGTTTAGGGGTCTGGGGTCTGTATTAGTATAGGGGGTCTGGTCTGGGGTCTGTATTAGTTTAGGGGACTGGTCTGGGGTCTGTATTAGTTTAGGGGTTTAGTCTGAGATCTGTATTAATTTAGGGGTCTGGTCTGGGGTCTGTATTAGTTTAGGGGTCTGGGGTCTGTATTAGTTTAGGGGTCTGGGGTCTGTATTAGTATAGGGGGTCTGGTCTGGGGTCTGTATTAGTTTAGGGGACTGGTCTAGGGTTTGTATTCATTTAGGGGTCTGGTCTGGGGTCTGTATTAGTTTAGGGGTCTGGGGTCTGTATTTGTTTAGGGGTCTGGTTTGGGGTCTGTATTAGTTTAGGGGTCCGGGGTCTGTATTAGTTTAGGGGTTTAGTCTGAGATCTGTATTAATTTAGGGGTTTGGTCTGGGGTCTGTATTAATTTAGGGGTCTGGTCTGTATTAGTTTAGGGGTCTGGGGTCTGTATTAGTTTAGGTGTCTGGTCTGAGGTCTGTATTAGTTTAGGGGTCTGATATGGGGTCTGTATTAGTTTAGGGGTCTGGTCTGGGGTCTGTATTAGTTTAGGGGTCTGGTCTGGGGTCTGTATTAGTTTAGGGGTCTTGTTTGGGGTCTGTATAAGTATAGGAGGTCTGTTCTTTGGGATTGGGAGGGAGAGCATTATACGCACTAGCAATGTGTAGATTCAGAGTGCCCTACAGCACATAAGTAGATGGTCAATGCGAATATTGCCAAATCTGGGTAATGTCGGACCCCTCTGGCCTTTTCTCAGTTTCGTGTAGCCTTGTTCAGTGGTGTAAACAGATAAGAAGACGGCACCCAATTGTATGAATTATACCTGATGCCCCAATATGGGTTTTGCGCCCCCAAAGGAAAAGGTCAATTTCTTCTCTTGCCTGGTAGCAATGGTCGCTCTGGAGAGGGGAGGGGTGTTAGTCGGGGTCTCACTATCTATTAGCAGCAGAGCTAGGACCAACCAGGGCTGTGTTATAGGGACCATAGCAGTGCAATGTTCTTCCCCCTGCAGTGGCCACAAGGTGGCGCTGGGCAGAGCACTGTACTGGGACACTCTTCCATCTCCTTTATATGCATTATACAAACCACATGTAAATGCTGCCATCCCACGCTCCGTTGCTGTAGATCATAGATTATAGGGAAATTCTCATTTATAAAGAGATGATTGTTCTCCGGATTAAATGGCAATCCTCAAATATTAACACAACACCAGGAATAGCCATGAAAAGATCACACGGGTCTGTATCAGAGCAAGAGCAAGGTTATCACTCAGCTCTCCCAGACTCCTGAAAGGCATACTATGTGCAACAATATGGAGAAAGGGGCTTTGCATAGTGCAGAAATATTGCTTGTCACCCAGATTTACCGGGTAGCTGAATGGCGTGTTTCACTAGTTCTACAGTAATACGGTAAAGTGGGATGAGTATTAAACAGGATGAGGCAGATTTGCCCCTATGGACTGTAGAACGTCTGTGAGAGGTATAATGGCGGATAAAATAGGGTAAAAGAGTTTACGGCACATTCTGTAGAACCAGACAGATTTCCTGTGATAGTTTAGACAGTTTATATTCCAAATTTCAGCCTATATAATACCACCATATAGTCCCAAGATAATACCGCCATTGAAATCTCGCATAATACCACCATATAGTGCCAAGATAACAATGACATATAACATCCACATAATACCACCATATGTAGTTAAAATTATACCACCATAGAAATCTCATATAATACCACCATATAGTGCCAAGAAAATACCACCATAGAAATCTAACATAATACCACCATATGATGAAAAGAAAATACCGCCATAGAAATCTCACATAATACCACCATATGGTGCCAAGTAAATACTGCCATAGGAATCTCACATAATACCCCCATACAGTGCCAAATAAATACTGCCATAGGAATCTCACATAATACCACCATATAGTGCCAAGTAAATACTGCCATAAGAATCTCACATAATACCACCATATAGTGCCAAGATAACATTGACATCCAACATGCACATAATTCCACCATACGGAGTCAAGATAATACCATCATAGTAATCTCATATAATACCACCATATAGTGCCAAGATAATTCTGGCATATAACAGATTGCCTAGATAATACTGTCATGCCAGCATAGACTAAGCAACATTACCATACAGTGCAAAATAAGGCTGCCATGCAAAGCCAACATAATACCACTATAGAGTGCATAGGTAATGCTGCCATATAAAGCCCACATATTACCGCTATATAGTGCCAAGATAATGCCGTCATATAAAAATTAAATAACACCACTGTAGTACCAAGATAATACTGCAATATTAAGTTTGCATAATACCACCATAAAGTTCCCAAATAATACTGTCATATAAAGCCCACAGAACTATTCAAGATAATACTGCCAAACAGTACAATACCACCTTTTAGCACCAAGATAATATTGCTCACAAAACACCATTATGTACTTGTATAGCATCAATCTAATAAAAGTCATAAAAAGCCCATCTAATACCGCTGTATAGTGCCACATAGTATCACTATATAGTATAAAGATAATATTATCATAAAATGTTCACATAGTACCCCAAAATAATGCTGCGACAATTCAATGAAGTTAACAAACTGCTGTACAATAGCCACATAATTACACCTTACCGCCATATAGCGACAAAATAATACTGCTATACAATGCTCACATTGTACCAACATACTATAGGGAGCCAAGATACCACTGTCATACAACACCCACATAGTACCATTATACTACCATATAATGCCATGATATTACTGTCATACAAAACCTACATCATATCATAATATTGATGTACTAAGCAAAGACACCACAATAACCAATACCGCCATATAAAGCTCAAACTGCAGAAAATTATGGAAATATAGGAAAGCAGAAGGCACAGTATGATATAGCGGTATGCCACGTGCACGTGCTTGTGATTCAGCATATGGGGAATAGTAGGGGAGCAGAAATATTCCGACTATGATTTTCTTAAAGTGCCCGGAGGAGCGAGATTTATGGCCGTTATAAAGAGCGTTTACACTGAAGTCCCTTAAAGCTGCAGCAAAGTAAATATTAGTGTGAGGGGAGAAGTAAGTGACAAAAATGTTATTTTACCAGGAATCTTAAGTTTATAAGAAATGGACCATTCATTGTGCTTTAAATAGCTGCACACGGTAACTCGCGTGTATAAACCGCCAAACAGCGACAAGATAAATCCTCATAAAAAGGCCATACAGTCTAATGTATATCAGAGGGATGAACCCGCGCCTACTAAAATCCATCAACGTAATGAGACAGCAATGTTTCCTCCTGCCAGAAGTTATGGCCTTATACATAGGTGGTAGTATCATAGTAGTTATATTCTTGTATATAGGAGCAGTATTATAGTAGTTATGGCTCAGGGAAGAAACAGAGTGCTGCACATCACACCTATGGCTGATACTAGTGCCGCTTGGCTAAATATAAAACACATCAGAATTTTGTGTATGAATTGATCAAGCCATACTGCCCCATGTACCTCGTGCCGGTATCTGATACACATGGGTCCCTACACTAAGTCCACACCGTGCCAGTCAGTGGCCACCAACCCCGCAGGCGTGCACAGCCAGGGAACGGGGGCCATGGGACGGCCCTGCGACCCCCATGCCACAGGACCAGACCCAAAAACACCACACCAGAACCCGGCCAGCACCGCCGGCGGAGAAGGTCGCCCCCAAGCAGCACAAGTCTGGATAAGGTATTGCGCTCACCATAGCTGCAGCAAACAGAATGGGAAAAAAACAGGAGGGATTAAAACCATGTGCACTCAGGTGTCTCCTGCTAATTGCGGTCATGTGGGTCTCACCAGGAGGAGTGCAAAACACGGAGAAAAGAGAGAAACAAAATGTGGCTCAGGGAAGAAACAGAGTGCTGCACATCACACCTATGGCTGATACTAGTGCCGCTTGGCTAAATAAAAATTCCCTGGCTGTGCACGCCTGCGGGGTTGGTGGCCACTGACTGGCACAGTGTGGACTTAGTGTAGGGACCCATGTGTATCAGATACCTGCACGCGGTACATGGGGCAGTGTGGCTTGATCAATTCACATACAGAATTCTGATGTTGTTAATGCAGCCGAGAGGTACAAGTATCAGCCATAGGTGTGAGGTGCAGCACTCTTTTTCTTCCCTGAACCGTATTTTGTTTCTCTCTTTTCTCCGTGTTTTGCACTCCTCCTGGTGAGACCCACATGACCGCAATTAGCAGGAGACACCTGAGTGCTCATGGTTTTAATCCCTCCTGTCTGTCCCATTCTATCTTTGATAGCTATGGTGAGTGCAATACCTTATCCAGACTTGTGCTGTTTGGGGGCAGCTTCCTCCGCCGGTGGTGCTGGCTGGGTTTTGGTGTGGCATTTTTGGGTCTGGTCCTGTGGCATGGGGGTTGCAGGGCCGTTCCATGGCCTCCCTTCCCTGACTGTGCACGCCTGCGGGGGTGGTGGTCGCTGACCGGCACAGTGTGGACTTAGTGTAGGGACCCATGTGTATCAGATACCTGCACGCGGTACATGGGGCAGTGTGGCTTGATCAATTCACATACAGAATTCTGATGTTGTTAATGCAGCCGAGAGGTACAAGTATCAGCCATAGGTGTGAGGTGCAGCACTCTTTTTCTTCCCTGAACCGTATTATAGTAGTTATATTCTTGTATATAGGAGCAGTATTATAGTAGTTATATTCTTGTATATAGGAGCAGTATTATAGTAGTTATATTCTTGTATATAGGAGCAGTATTATAGTAGTTATATTCTTGTATATAGGGGCAGTATTATAGTAGTTATATTCTTGTATATAGGGGCAGTATTATAGTAGTTATATTCTTGTATATAGGAGCAGTATTATAGTAGTTATATTCCTGTATATAGGAGCAGTATTATAGTAGTTATATTCTTGTATATAGGAGCAGTATTATAGTAGTTATATTTCTGTATATAGGAGCAGTATTATAGTAGTTATATTCTTGTATATAGGAGCAGTATTATAGTAGTTATTTTCCTGTATATAGGGGCAGTATTATAGAAGTTATATTCTTGTATATAGGGGCAGTATTATAGTAGTTATATTCCTGTATATAGGAGCAGTATTATAGTAGTTATATTCTTGTATATAAGCAGTAGTATATCAGTTATATTCTTGTACACAGGTGGTACCATTATAGTATATGTTGGATATATATGTTGGAGCGCGTGCTCCAGCAGTGATATAGATTCTGATCTATATATTGTTCCTCCCACAGGATAAGGTAATAGAACGTGCTCTATATGCATAGGCACCATCTCGATTCTTTCACACCTGATG
Organism: Dendropsophus ebraccatus; assembly: GCF_027789765.1. Taxonomy (NCBI): domain Eukaryota; kingdom Metazoa; phylum Chordata; class Amphibia; order Anura; family Hylidae; genus Dendropsophus; species Dendropsophus ebraccatus. The sequence continues at coordinate 205,347,571 of NC_091455.1, forward strand.
CGGTGACTCCGCAGGATCACATATTCCTCCTCTGTTTCTCTTCCTGACTGAACACGCTCCTTTCTCTTCTGATCATTATTGTGATATAGCGGCTCGGACTCCCCCGCTCTGACTGTCAATGTATTTCACATGTTAATGACACGATCCACAGGACATTGACTTGTTTGTAGCTTAAATCAAACACCTCCCAGTAGTCGGAGCATTTCACGGGCAGCTTGGATTATTCATCAATATGAGCCGCACAAAACCAATGTGATTTTTATAGCTGAGATTAGTTATTAACGCTAAAATCCGTTAAGATTTCCAGGAATAATATATAGCTAGATTTGTCTTGGAAAGTCTTAAAAAATGATCTATTTCAAAGTGAAACCTTTTTTTTTGCATATTGTGTTAGCAAAGCATAAATAACACTGCCAGATGGTGCACAAAAAAGACTAATAAACATACAATAAGACCAACAAAATGCAGTCGAGGGGGGAGATTTATCAAACATGGTGTAAAGTGAAACTGGCTCAGTTGCCCCTAGCAACCAATCAGATTCCACCTTTCATTTTCCAAAGAGTCTGTTGGAAATCTGTTGGAAAGAGTTTGGTGGAATCTGATTGGTTGCTAGGGGCAACTGAGCCAGTTTCACTTTACACCATGTTTGATAAATCTCCCCCATAGTTCTTAAATAACACCACCAAACAGTACCTTAACCCCTTAGCGACCCATGACGTATCTGATACGTTGTGGTGCCGCTCAGGGTGTTCAGAGCGGGGTCCCGCCAGGACCCCGCTCTGAACGGCGCTGATCCCGGCTGACATGTGCAGCCGGGCAGTGCCTCTATTAGCCGGCGCGGGTCCCGTTGCCGCGCCGGCTAATTAAGCCTCTAAGTGCAGCTGTCAAACCTGACAGCTGCATTTAGAGGCACTGCGCCGCACGTCCCTGGTGTCTAGTGGGACGGATCTCCCCCCCCGCGATGCGATCGCGGGGGGGAGATCCGTTCTTCTGGCCGTGCCGGGCCTCAGCGTCGGAATGACGCATATGTTATGGAAAAATAATGCCTGTCATTGCAAAGTACAATTGGTTTCGCAAAAAATAAGTGCTCATATATGTCTCTAGGTGAAAAAATGCAAGCGCTATGGACTTTTAAACTTAAAATGGAATAAGCAAAAGCGCAAAAACGAAAATAGGCTTTGACCTTAAGGGGTTAAAGGAGAAGTCCGGGCCAGACCCATTATTTTATCAAGTGCTGGGGAGGGGGAGGATAAAAGAAATACCATGCGCTTACCTCCCCGGCTCCAGCGATGGTGGCCAAATACCTCCACTCTGGTCCCTGGGTCGACAGTCGCTTCCTGGTCATGACCAGGGACCCGGGTTGTGATGTGTAAGGTCTGCTTAGCCAGTCAGCGGTCGAGGAGGGACCCCATTACAGCCATGACTGGCTGAGTAGACCTCACCCGTCACAACCTAGGTCCCCGCTGAGACCAGGAAGTGTCCAGGGACCTGGGGACCAGAATGGCGGTGCGCCACCACCAGCCCTGGAACGGGGGAGGTAAGAGCATGTTATTTCTTTTATTTACTCCAGCACTTGCTAAAGAAATGAGTCTGGCTGGACTTCTCCTTTAAGAACAACAAAGGACAGTGCAAAAACTATGCCACCATACAGTATCTAAACTACAATAGGCCTAGTGGTTGTATAAAACTATTACACACACATGTACACATATGGTTCATAGTTCATAGTTCCAGTTAAATAATACTGCCGTATAGTGGCGGAATAATACTTTTATTTAGTTTCCGAACAAAGCTTTGGCTTTTAGATATTGCCCTAGACTGCAGCAAATTTTTGCAGCAAATTTTTGGAAATCCATTTCAACTCCAATTCAATAGAATCAACTTCTAGATTCAATTAGAATTCAAATTTTGTTTGAAGATTGTATCAAACTGTATCCAAGCTCCTTAACATAATGATTCTGCAGAATAAATGTTGTGGATTTAGGCTCATCCCACATGAATTTCTGTATCATGGATGACACACCTCGTGGCACCAGATGCGGCTTCTCTATGGGACGTGACGTTTTCCGTGGGTGCACTAAATAAGCATTAGACAGGCTGTAAGAGCGAGGGTTCAAAGATGGCCGAAAAAATGGCGGTCGGGATTGTTCAGCTTAGAAAACCAAAGCATTGTAAGTAGTGTAGAAAGCACCTGGTTACACCATAGGCCACACCATCATTTATATAAGGAAGGGTTCTTTACAGTAACAGCAGTCAGGCTATAGAGTGTACCACAAGAGGTCACCTTTGTCTTTTTAGGGGACAGGTACGATTTCTACCCCCTACACGAAGCAATATTGGCTCCAAGGGTTTTGTGAGCGACGAAAAGCAGAACACCCAGACCCCTACGGATGAAAAATGTTGACATGTCTGTGTGCCAATAGTCATTTAAAGGGACAGTAAGGCTTCCCCCACAGATGCTGCTGTCAGTAGCGTGAATGGCAACTAGGCGATGGAAGCTGGGATGTAGCAATAGAATGGTGGTGTCGCTTGTGCAGGTCTCCAACTGGGACTAAAAATAGATTTAAAAAATTGTAAAAAAAAAAAGCTAAACAAAAAAATTGCAAATCATACCCAATGCCATAATGACTATTTCTTAATCACATTGCCTCCAGGAATACATAGAATAAAAATCAATCAAAAAAGTAAAAAAGAGACAGAAGGTGGAAAAGGGTAGAAAATGGAGGCTGCTGATATCTAACAAGATTGTGTAATCAGATCCCTGTATGGAGAGCAGCCTCCCCCCTGCTGGCCCTCAGCTCTGCTACATCTCTCTCTGGGGTGTTTCTGAGGCCTCAGGGTCACTCATGTATTATCAGTCTCTATCATGCTGTGAGGTGGAACAGACGCTGGTGAGGCCGGAGGAGCTGTCTCTGGTCCATGGAGATTACATCCCTCCCGTGACTTGGCAGGTTTCAGGACACCACCACTCCCCCTCTCCAGAGTTGTGCAATCTGGTTGTAAAGAAAGTGTCCATTATCTACAACTATCAGCTATTCCTACAACACCTAGTAGGTACTACAAGAACCTACAAACATCCTTCTAATGTAAGTGGGCACTGTGTAATACCTCATCTATCCTGCGGGGTTGCTGTAGGGAAACTAAACCCTTTTTCTACAAAGTTCCCCACTTTTTTTTTATTTTTTTTTATTTCTATAATTCAAGGTAATCCATTCAAACTCTAAAGGGTAATTGTCCTCTTCAGCCCCCAATTGTATCACGTTTCATCCATCGTGGACGCATTGCTGCGGGGATCCTGAGATAATTCAGTGGATCAATGACTGGCTGTTTGCTGCCGTCACTGCACTTTGTGTGTTTGTCGTTGTTATCAGGATTGTATGTGCTCTCTTGTAATACGCTATCATCGGGTCATGTCACAGCTTGAGCCGCACGCAACAACGCCCTGTGGTCATCTCAGCAATATAGCTAGGTACCGGCAAAGTGACAACATATCAGTGTACACAGGCCAGAAATATTTACTGTGCAACTCCCAGCATGCCCTGGCAGTCATGAGATCATTCTGCAAAATGTAGGTCAGCTGATTAAGAAATGATTGTGCGGTTAGGTCTGCACGGATATTGTGAACGATGTCCGTGCAACCCTTGCCGCATGATAATCGAACTATACGTTATGCTTTGTAAACAAGCTTAACCAGCACATCGGGCCGTCTAATACCGCCCTTAGTGTTAGTAGGGTTGGGATTAGGTTTAGTATCTGTGGGGTTGGGGTTACTATTGTTGGGGTTAGGGTTACTGAGTTTGAAGTTAGGGTTAATAAGGTTAGTAGGGTTAAGGTTAGGAGTAGTAGGTTTCGGGTTAGGATTACTTGGGGTGGAGTTTGGGTTAATAGTGTTGGTGTTAGGGTTAGCAGGGCTGAGGTTAGTGTTAGTAGGGTTAGAGTTACCGCGTTGGGACTAGGGTTTATAAGGTTAGTAGGGTTACGGTAACTGGGGGTGGGGTTATTAGAGCTGAGGTTAGTGTTAATGGGGTTAGGGTTAGTAGGGTTGGGGTTACTATGGTTGAGGCTAGGATTAGTACAGTTGAGGGAGTGGTTAGTAGGGTTAGAATTAATAGGGTTGGGGTTAGGGTAATTAGGGCTGGGGTTAGGGATACTGGGGTAAGTTTTAGGGTTAATAAGGTTCAGTTTAGGGTTATTATTGTTAATAAGGTTAGTAGGGTTAAAGTTAGTAGGTTTAGGATTAGGATTACTAAAGTTAGGGTTAGTACAGTTGGGAATGTGGTTAGTAGGGTTAGGGTAACTGGGGTTGGGGTTAGTAGAGCTGAGGTTAGTGGTAATGGGGTTAGGGTAAGTAAGGTTTGGGGTCACTATGATTGAGGTTAGAGTTAGTACTGTTGGGGATTTGGTTAGTAGGGTTAGAGTTAATAGGGCTGGGGTTAGCAGGATTGGGGTTAGGATTACTAAGGTTGGGGTTAGCAAGGCTGGAGTTTAGGGTTAGTAAGGTTAATAGAGTTGGGGCTAGTAGGGATGGGGTTAGGGTTAGTAAGCTAAGTAGGGATGGGGTTAGGGTTAGTAAGGTAAGTAGGGATGGGGTTAGGGTTAGTAAGGTAAGTAGGGATGGGGTTAGGGTTAGTAAGGTAAGTAGGGTTGGGGTTAGGGTTAGTAAGGTAAGTAGGGATGGGGTTAGGGTTAGTAAGGTTAGTAGGGATGGGGTTAGGATTAGTAAGTTAAGTAGGGTTGGGGTTAAAGTTAGTAGGTTTGGAGGTTAGGATTAATAGGGTTAGGATTAGAGTTATTAGGGATAGAGTTAGGATCCTTCAACCCATTCCACCACCCCCTGTAAACATCCATAGTTTCTGTCCTCTTACTTTCTGTAGTTGGAGATAGCATACAGACCCATTCTAAGCTATGGGCCAATCTACATGACCAGAATAGGAAAATTAGGGCCTGTCATTATTTGCTCCTATTGGCCTCGTGTCAGTGAATGTTGGCGGCCACTGATGACACTACATGGGCCGTCCGTGCATTTTGCCATCCATGGATGTGTGCAGGATAACTTACCCATGTTTGCCCAAAATTAATCCTTACAAGTTTCAGATTCCCTTTAAGTTCCTCCCCCTTGTTGAGTAAGGAAACGTAAATCTGCTTGGAGATTGTAACCGAGTGTATGTAGGGCCCCTTTAAGAGCATATCCTCCACCCCGCCATCATCAATAACCTCCAGCCAAGCACTACAGATTACATTTCTCAGCCCCTCTAAAGACCCGATGAGGAAATGCTTCTTCTCCGCACAGCGCCCGCAGGCAATTTGTACGGATTGTGTCGCTGTTCACTTGTATTAGTCACTGTCTTCATGGGGGATTTGTGCTGAGATAATGTCTATTGCGGACCCGCGAGCTGCTAACAATATCTGCCCGAGCCATCTATCTTCCACATAGTCTGCGGCCGACGTATATTATCACTCGCTGCTCCGACATAAATCAGGCGACTATGATATTTAAAGGGCATCCGGCCCTTTAAATAGACAAATGTAGATTTACCTATAGAGACTCGGAGACGTTCTGCTCAGTCTCTTCTATTTATGGAAAAGCTGGGTGATGACTTATAGGCTTCCCATTACCGTTCCCAAGGATTGTCACCAAGCTGTACAGTTACAGGTCCCATAGCTGGTAAGCCACTTTAGGTGTACTGGCCCTTTAAGAACCCTTTCCTTTGATGCAATGTTAGCATGTAGAATGTTACGATGATCTTATATACAGTCACATCCCAGATGATCTGGCTTGACCTTTCCCCCGTTTACCTGGGAGCGACTCCCCGACACCTATTGTCACCGTATCGCGCCACATAACATAGCAACGTCCAGATAAGATAAGGATCGGTGCAGTGCTGCTATACCGAGACATGTCAGGAAGAGAGAAGTGCAGATAAGTGATTGTATTCATATATCTCCTGCTGGGGACTAATGGTGAAGAGCAGGAACAGTGTGATAGAGACTCACATATAGCAGTACTATAGAGGGCACACATATACTGTAGCAGTACTATAGAGGGCAGACATATAGCAGTACTATAGAGGGCACACATATAGCAGTACTATAGAGGGCACACATATAGCAGTACTATAGAGGGCAGACATATAGCAGTACTATAGAGGGCAGACATATAGCAGTACTATAGAGGGCAGACATATAGCAGTACTATAGAGGGCAGACATATAGCAGTACTATAGAGGGCACACATATAGCAGTACTATAGAGGGCACACATATAGCAGTACTATAGAGGGCACACATATAGCAGTACTATAGAGGGCACACATATAGAAGTACTATAGAGGGCACACATATAGCAGTACTATAGAGGGCAGACATATAGCAGTACTATAGAGGGCAGACATATAGCAGTACTATAGAGGGCAGACATATAGCAGTACTATAGAGGGCACACATATAGAAGTACTATAGAGGGCACACATATAGCAGTACTATAGAGGGCAGACATACTGTATAGCAGTACTACCTACAATAAACAAAAAAAGTCAGAAAATCTGCCTTCAGGAGACTGGACCTGGAAACAGTAAGTATAGCTGTTATATAGCTGTCTTCTGGAGACTGGACCTGGATACAGTAAGTATAGCTGTTATATAGCAGCCTTCAGGAGACTGGACCTGAATACAGTAAGTATAGATGTTATATAGCTGCATTTAGGAGACTGAACCTGGATACAGTAAGTATAGCTGTTATATAGCAGCCTTCAGGAGACTGGACCTGAATACAGTAAGTATAACTGTTAAATAGCTGCCTTCAGGAGACTGGACCTGGATACAGTAAGTATGGCTGTAATATAGCTGCATTTAGGAGACTGGACCTGGATACAGTAAGTATAGCTGTTATATAGCAGCCTTCAGAAGATTGGACCTGGATACAGTAAGTATGGCTGTAATATAGCTGCATTTAGGAGACTGGACCTGGATACAGTAAGTATAGCTGTTATATAGCTGCCTTCAGGAGACTGGACCTGAATACAGTAAGTATAACTGTTAAATAGCAGCCTTCAGGAGACTGGACCTGGATACAGTAAGTATAGCTGTTATATAGCTGCCTTCAGGAGACTGGACCTGGAGACAGTAAGTATAGCTGTTATATAGCTGTCTTCAGGAGACTGGACCTGGATACAGTAAGTATAGCTGTTATATGGCTGCCTTCAGGAGACTGGACCTGGATACAGTAAGTATAGCTGTTATATAGCTGCCTTCAGGAGACTGGACCTGGATACAGTATGTATAGTTATTATATAGCAGCCTTCAGGAGACTGGACCTGGATACAGTAAGTATAGCTGTTATATAGCAGCCTTCAGGAGACTGGACCTGGATACAGTAAGTATAGCTGTTATATAGCTGCCTTCAGGAGACTGGACCTGGATACAGTAAGTATAGCTGTTATATAGCAGCCTTCAGGAAACTGGACCTGGATACAGTAAGTATAGCTGTTATATAGCTGCCTTCAGGAAACTGGACCTGGATACAGTAAGTATAGCTGTTATATAGCTGCCTTCAGGAAACTGGACCTGGATACAGTAAGTATAGCTATTATATAGCTGCCTTCAAGAGACTGAACCTCGATTTCTGGTAAGTACAGCTTTTTTACAGCATGATAACAACAACAACAAAAAAGAATGACTGTATATTGCAAACTTGCTTTATTTCACATCTACAATTGATTTAGATTTTGAAAGTCATCATAATGATAGTTTAAGGTTATATAGCAAAACATAAAAGATGCATGAAGTGCACTAAAAAAACAGCACTGCTTAAAGGGGTACTTCGGAATTTAAAACATATATTTTTTAATAATTTTTTTGCTAATGCATTGCTTTAGTAATACAACTTTCATTGGTGGCAGCAATAAGGGGCGACACAACCCCCTCTGCTGCCACCAATGTTTGTGCTGGGAACTTAGAGGCCGCAGTTCCCAGTTCCCTGCTCTTTTCTAGTGCTGCCAAACAATGAGATACATACAGTATGAGGGTCCTGTTACCCTCATGTACTGTATTCTTATATACAGTAGCGGGGGAAAGCTGCCTGACACGATTGCTGTGTGCCACAGCTTTTACATTGCAAATGGAGATTGTTATCACAGGTTCTAGCACATTAAAGGGGTAATTCACCCCACAAAAAAATTTTCACAATACAAAAAAAATTGCTTTTAGCAATAAGGTGCAATATATATATTTTAAAAAAAATAATTGTTCTCCATGTGAACAATACAGAATACTTAAGGGGCCCTGCCTAGTTAGTAGCAGTACTCTGTCCCGGGAACTGACTTGATAAAAAATCTTGCTAAGAGATACTTGTACTCACGGTTTAGGATAAGATGCCGCCTCCTGCCAGACAGATCACAGAGTGGCAGTTCTGGCAGCACAGGCCCTGGGCTTGCACAACTGGGCGTAGCTAGCCATTCAATGTTCCCAAAGATGGCCAAGCGAAGATCAATGGAGTACTTTGGCTGTACCTGTTTTTTGCTCCACTGCAGACTAACCTTTTTCCTGGAACGTCCTGACTTTGAAAGTAAATAGTCACACAGACGTACTGTAGGAAAGGTGTCCCTCTATGGCAGTTACCCCATCTTTGGCTTTAGCACTGCATAGAACTTGTGAAGTTACTTGAGAAAAATACTGGATCTGTCATAGAGTCCCTGTTAGGGCACCTGGCCTCAAGGCCAGGCCCTGGAGTAAGCTTCTGAAGAAACAACATTTTGTACACACTGTCTCTGACATAAACTGACTCTGGACTACCCACCTAAGGACCTTTGGGGAGCTTTTATAGTAAAGGATGGGACATGAAACTGAACCAAAGTGTTTGATAGGTGCAAGTGTTGTGTGGTACCCAGCTTAAGGATTGGTGGAACAATAAACATAACAAGTGCAACATTACCTCTGTGATACCTTTAGTGGTGCAACAAGTAAAACACCAAGTGGCAAAAGAGTAGAAAGCAACCTTCAGTCCAGAGCATAGTAATACATACAAGGTTGTGCTAGGAAGTAGTGGTACACCTGCTCTAAGACCCTACACATCCAACTCCTTCAGCCATTGGTAATTAAATGCTGCAAGCTAAGGTTCAGACAAACCCTAGTATGCTCAAGGTTCACTCATCTCTAGTTACTGGAGTTTCTACTGTAAGAGCGGTCACACTATGGGGTCTATACTATAAGAGCGGTCACACTATGGAGTCTATACTGTAAGAGCGGTCACACTATGGAGTCTCTACTGTAAGAGCGGTCACACTATGGAGTTTATACTGTAAGAGCTGTCACACTATGGAGTCTGTACAGTAAGAGCAGTCACACTCTGGAGTCTCTACTGTAAGAGCGGTCACACTATGGAGTCTCTACTGTAAGAGCGGTCACACTATAGAGTCTATACTGTAAGAGCGGTCACAATATGGAGTATATACTGTAAGAGCGGTCACACTATGGAGTCTATACTGTAAGAGCGGTCACACTATGGAGTCTATACTGTAAGAGCGGTCACACTATGGAGTCTTTACTGTAAGAGCAGTCACACTATGGAGTCTATACTGTAAGAGTAGTCACACTATGGAGTCTATACTGTAAGAGCGGTCACACTATGGAGTCTATACTGTAAGAGCGGTCACACTATGGAGTATATACTGTAAGAGCGGTCACACTATGGAGTCTATACTGTAAGAGCGGTCACACTATGGAGTCTCTACTGTAAGAGCGGTCACACTATGGAGTCTATACTGTAAGAGCAGTCACACTATGGAGTCTATACTGTAAGAGCAGTCACACTATGGAGTCTATACTGTAGAAGAAGTCACATTAATTTTCCGGTTTGGTCTCATAGAATAAATATTTGCAGTCAGGGGAAAAAGTAAGGACACCCCACAAGTAGAAAACTTGTAGCATTTCCCATCTCCTGGCTAACTTGTACCATGACATATCACTTAGTCTCAGACTCTTAGACCCTCGGGGGCTTCATACCTCCACTTGTCATCTACAGTATAGCAAATTTTATTGTTTTTATCCTTCATTTTTAGTATTTTTGCCCTTTAAACACCGTCCTGGAAGTGATGGAGAGAGACGGCTGCTCTGAATTGATTGTGACATCTCGGAGAGTTCTTCTGCATCCAGCCTTACCGGTTCTTAAGTGACGCACAATCTCTTCCCATGGTGCCGCAGCCGCCTCCACCAGCCGCACAGACTCGCCAGCTCTGGGAAATGTCAGGGAAGGTGCTTAATTGTGATTTAGATCTTATATAATTTGTTCCTTTAAGGCATTCTGTCACAATGAGTTGTCACTGGGACACTATCATTGAATCAAGTCACATTATCTTAACAGAGTGGTCGCTTCCTGCTGATATATAGATATGTGCGTCAGTTCCGTCTTAAAGGAGCCTCGACAGATGGCAGCCACAAAGGGAAGTGGCCATTACTGATGATACCTCCCAACCGCTGCGGAATTGCCCTCATGTTTCCTGCGACCCCAGTGCCGGCATTAGCATCAGGGGCGGTTACTGAAAGTGGCCCTTTAACTGTGAGCGCTCCTTTTGTGCAGCACCAACACTGACAGAGCAAGGAGACATTGGCTCCCCACTCTGCCAAGTACTGTTGTGGCCACATGTAGCATTCTGCCTCCGTCCACAAGATGCTGCTCAAAGGGGGCACAAAGTGGGCGGTGTTATAGTGTGGAGCAATACAGATGGGGACTTTGTATAGAGGTGAGGACGGTGCTGGAGCAAAGAGCCTAAAATGTTTGTCTGGCAGATTCTGTGGAGAATTCATGATGGCCAAGCCAGATGGAGAAGAAAAGGGAAAGGGAGCAGTTCCCATCAGAGAAGACTGTCACTTGTAGAAGACAACACTTATTACTGAGTCAATTATAGAAGACATCCCTTGTAAGTCACTGGATGTAACTGCACTGTAATCCCTTATATGGTGTGCAGAGCCTGTAATTATATATGGGTCAGTGTATGAGGTGATACTGGTAGTGTATGGGGGGGATACTGGTCTTTGCAGTAGTATGATGGAATAATTCACCATGTAGTAGAAATGACAGTAGTCATAGTGTTAATAGTATATGTTTTTTACATACTGGTATTATTATCAATGTTGGTTTTACTATATGCTTCCTAGACACTGTTATTATTAGTCTTGGTTTCCTGGATTGGGTCAGCAACAGTGTGGTATGAATCCAAAAATCTGCAGCATGTGGTGCTATCCTATTATTGTGTGGACAGCAATGGAAAAGGGCTTCGGGCATGGCTTTGGGGTGTGGTATGACAATGGGGAGTGGCTATGGGGCGTGGTATGACTATAGGGAGTGGCTGTGGAGGCGTGGCATATTTTGTTGAATGTCCCTCTTTGCTCTCAGTAAAAGTTGGGAGGTATGGATAAACACACAAAATGGATTCATTGTTTGACTATAGAGTCTTAGCGATTCTCTAATGTGACCGCTCTTACAGAACAGATTCCATAGTGTGACCGCTCTTACAGTATAGACTCCATAGTGTCACCGTTCTTACAGTAGAGTCCCCATATTGCGACTAGTCTTAGAGACTCTATAGAGTGACCGTTCTTACAGTAGAGACTCCATAGTGAGATTGCTTTTACAGGAGAAAATCCATGATGTCTCTACTTGAAGGGCACTCACATCATCAGATGGTCCTGATTGTCTCTCTATTAGTTCTCAGCCCACAATTCATTGTGATAGTACTGTACACTGTGACTGCCTGGCCCCTGTGTAATGTGATGCAATGAAGCTATGACATAAAAAAAATCCATTATTTTCATCCAAATTACATTTGAATAACGAGTGCGGAACAATGAATAACGCACAAAATCCAGTGAATTAAAGATGAATGTTCTGTGCTGGCGAGAACCTCCAGGAAAGTGGTGGGAAGTGTCTACCAGGAGGAAGAGACCTACAGGGGAAATGTTAGAAGACGTTCTGTAATAGTCACAGAACATAATGTGATAGAATACAAGTTACAGAGGTGCGTGTATAGGTGCTGCTGCAATTATCACTGAGTCCCAGTCGAATAAATGACGTGACCTTTACTGAAAGTCTCTTACAATACAGGAAAGTGGTGCAACAAGTGACTTCTAAGATACAGACTTGAGTTCACTGAATCTGTGCTGAGAGATGCTGAAGTGCTGAGGTAAAGTAGCAGTGCTGGTTCAGTTGAGTGTTGAGTAGAATAGAAGAGTGGAGAGGAGTTTGTCGGGAGAGCCCCACCCAGTCTAGTAATGTGCTCTGCCGGAACTTGTAAGGAGAGATACTTAAGGAATACCCGCGAAATGAATACTTGTGCCCGTGTTTCGACCTGAATGTCACTATAAACACCTTCTGCCCTGCAGTGTCGGGTAACCTGTCCTACGAGGGTGACACAAGCCCTAGTCTTGGTTACCTGAGGGTATCTAAGTGTCCGGATTTTTCCTGTCACTTGCGCTGCGAGATAGAGTACGTAGATCTTTATATGATTACTTTGCTCTATCCGGGTCAGTTCCTCTGTGTAGGATACCGCCCTGCTCTTTTAAGAGAGGTTCTCAGCGTGGGCTGGGGTGATCTCTGACTTGTCCTCTTTAACTGCTTAGCACTGCATAGTGTCTGTAGGTATAGCTTGCTGAAAGAAAGTCTCTGTGTTCTCCATATACGTGTGTGTGTGTCCACTACCACAGCTGGTCTGTCCCGGACAGGGAACTGGGCAGAGCCAGGCCCTGGCTAAGTACAGCAGGGATGCCTGATCGGTGTGTGTCCTACTCCTCTGAGAATCAGAAGGAAACTAACTAAGGTGACGATACACTTCCTCTCCCTATGTGACTACTTCCCTTAGGGTATGTGAAAGTCTCGGTGAGTGGTGGAGAAGAAAATGTTCAAAGAAAAGAGCATAGAGATAGGAAGAAGGAAAAGAGCATCTCTCATTGGCTCACAGAATCACATACCAAGACAGTAACCCTATAGTGACTACAGCTGTGCAATATATACAAAGTGATACATAGTGATACATAGTGAAATCTTGTGACGAAACTCATACACAACTTCATCACCACTTTACTTTAGAGTACAAGACCTGTCTGTCTGTCTGTCTGTCTATCTATCTATCTACCTCCTTCTAAGAGTTACTGGTTGTGGCATGCTTTTCTTGTTGGTTTTATGACCCTGGGGATAAAGTCTGTTACTTATAGTGCACCCCCCTTTCTCATTGTTATGTCAATCAGGACAGTGTACAAGGTCCAGAGGCAAGCACTACAAGTCCCAGCACTTTACCATCATCCACTGACCCCAGGGTCACTACCTTCCACATATACATTCACTATACTTTTTTGGGTTTCGCACATGTTGATGTGAGTCACTGTAAGGCATTTATCCGGAGAGCTTATGTAATGACCCGGTACGGGCCCCTAAGTTCTGTTGCACGTGAGTAAGGTAACTCTCTCGGGCTCACACAAGTGGATTGAGGTGTCTGCTGTACTAAGCGTTTTCCCACTAGGTGTCACTACTGTGTTTCTCGGTAACCTGTCTTTTGCACAGCTGAAGTTTTCCAGGGGTTAACTGTTGCATGTCATGTGTTGCTTTTCTGACCACTCACAGGTGCAGGTGCTTTCCCTCCTTTCTCATTCTCAATCTCATTTGCTCTCTTCTCTGCACACACGCAACCCACCAATCACAGACAGGGTTAGATGGATCCCTGAGGTTAGGACCTAGTTCCTGATGGGAGGAGTTAGTGTGTGTATGGCTAGGGAATTCGAGGAGGACACAGCTCCTCTAACAGGCATGCAACTAGACAAGTTATTTCTACTATGAGCACTAGAACCGCTATGCAGTGGTAAGCTTTCTACAAGGGCAGAGAAGTCTAACAGGGACCACCTTGCCCACGCTGTTAACCTCTTTACAAAGTGCAGGGCAGTTACCTTCGGAGTTATAGGAACTGACCCCAGTGGAACAAAGTTACTAGGAAAAGTCTCTGTATTTCACTGTGCAGTGCCGGACAACTGGGAAGGCTCGGGAGTCTGCTCAACTCAGATAACAAGGCCTGGGACTCGTATTACCCACTTAGGACAGGTAGCTCGCAACTTGGGGGGCATAAGGCAGTCAGACTAGAAGTCATCCGTGTGTACGAGTTTTCTCAATTCTCTTCTTCTACACACCTCTACTGTTCCAGCAGAGTACATTTATACATTGGGCAGGGCCCCTCTGGCAACTTCTCTCCTCTACTCTCCTTCTACTGCAAATCACCTTCTCACTGCAAGCTTTACCTCAACTTCAAGAACCTAAACTCTACCTCAACTTCAAGCACCTGATTATTACAAAATTGTAAGGATTGTACTGCACTGGACTATATTGTTACCGTCAGTATTCTTTGTATTGCATTACGGTTATGCCCAGTAAACAGTCCTGATTTTCTGAAGCACTGGACTCTGGCTTATCTCTTCCACACCCGCACATCACTACATTTTGTTTAATTTATTTCTGTGCTGGTGAAGCGCCAAACTGTCTGGGGTGGGTCTTATACCACTCCAGGCTACCTTGGCAAGTGCCCAAGTGACCCTAGATTCACCCAGTTACCACACCCCCGTAACAGCTGACCCGGCAGGAGTTCACCAAATACAGTCCCTGCACCTCTCTGTATTTCACAGCACTCTAACTTGGTGTCCTGGCGTTTTTCCGGCTGGTATCGCCATTTTGATGCTGACACTACTTAGACGGATGACTTTGTATTATAATCGGAGGCGTCCCTTGCGATTTGCGCGTCTGGTAAATTCCACCGTGCAGATTCCATTTATCCTGATGAAAATCTTCTAACTATAGCCCTGACCTTGCCGGGTGGGAGCCGCCCATCGCCCTTCACGTGGATTATCACACATCAGACGGTTATACTGTCTAAGCCCAGTAGCTTTCCATCCCGACCTCATTGTCCTGCGTCCATAGACGTTACATCTGACAGCGGTTACAGAATGTATTGATTCTCCTAAATTGCATTCGGAGGAGAGGAAGGTGTCCTCTTATTACCATAGAGATCATATTAAAGACCTTCCCGGCCGACACCAAAACTATTTAGCTACCTTCTATATCAAACTAGTTTAAGGAATGGGAAATGGAACCAATGAACGGAATCTCTCTTAAAGGGGAACCCCTTCTTTTCCAGCTTCTTCATCTTTCAGTGGATTACCAGCCAGACCCACCAGACTCCCCCTTTCCCCCTGTATGTTCTTCAGGTCTAATAACACAGTGATAACTCTCAGGTCCTCACAGAGTTTTGGTCACTTGTCTTTGTCAGTAAGGTCAATGACTGATGATGATGATGATTATGGCCGTCACCTGGGGTGATACCAGGGCGCCTTTATATCTACAGATGCAGAAGTAGATAATCAATATCTGCTGGGAATCAGTAAGAGAGGAAATGATCTGTGATGGAGAGATTAGCGGAGCTGTAACCCGGGCAGCGTGACGTTCAGAGATTTATATCTGATAATATCCAGACCTTCCGTAAAACAAACCGCCCGGCTTCACCAATGGCTTATCTTATCATGGTGGAATATCTGATACTGGTAACCAACATGTCACCTGATGATTCTTAAATGTTAATTATTGGATGAATATAGAAAAGTATAGACCCCCGAAACCTGCAAAGCATGGGATCCTGTCTGTGCCTGAAAGGCTGCCCTTTCCTATGCACTAAGGGGTTCATGTAGTGTCCCACTATGGGTGTTTCTTCTTGTCTTAACACATCCAGGTAAAACTAGTTCGTTCAGGTGTCACACCAAATGATTTTAAGCTGCATTCTCCACTGCAGCCACTAGGTGTCTCACTTCCTCTGTGCACAGCTGCAGTATATGAAAAAGGTTATGCTATGTGTTTGTATGTTTTTTTTATTGAGCAGACTGTCTATACACTTCTTCTCTCTTTCACACACTCTTCCTGTCATATCACCTTATAAAAGGTAGGGATTTCCTTTTAGATGGGCAGATAAGTCTTCATCTCAGACCAGTTCAGTTAAATGTGAGTTAACCAGCTAGATGCAGTGCTAAACCAAAAGGTGGGGTAACCGGGACCAAAGGAGAGACCCCTTTGCCTACGCCTAGGATTCTTCAGTCAGGACAGTCACCCACTAAGGAAAAGGCAGAGGGACTGATTCCCAGCAAGTCAAAAAAGCTAAGAGCCGAGGCAACTTACTGACAGATGCTCGTCCACTTGGGGTTGGGCTTCAGTGGGAGCTATACTTAGAGACAAAGACCTAGGACTTGTACTACCTCCCAGGACGGTCACCGATACTAGAAAGCAGAAAGAACATAAAGGTCAGATAACATAACTGCAATTTAACTAAATTTGAGTATGAGGAAATCACTACAAGATTCAAGTATCTTTCTTTACACACATCCCGACAGAGTCCTGTACTAATTAGGCAAGGGCTCCTACTCGGCCCTGACACCACTCTCTCTCTCTCTACACAAGTCTTCACTCTCTCTCTACCTCTGAGGTTTCTTAAAGCCAAAGTATTTTTGCACTAGTACTTGTTACTAGAACTGTGCTGCTATTTTGTATTGCACTAAGCATTTCCAGTAAAGTTAAGCACGGTTTAAGGTGTGACTCTGTCATCTCTGCTGCCGCACCTGTACCCTCACTCCCACCTCACAATTGTTCTACCTAAGGTCCGGTGCCCGTTTGTCAAGGGGTGGGTGTTACCACTCCTGGCCAACGTGACAAATAGCCCCAAAACACTAGAGCACACCAGCTGCACACAGCTTCTGCACTAGCACCCCAGACCATGGCACTGACACTTCCAAGTGGCTGGCACTGCTTTGGTGGCATTCTTCTGTAGACACTGTGTAGCTGGCACTGTTCTGAAGGCACTGTGTGGTTGGCACTGCTCTGGAGGCATTGTGTGCCTGGCACAGTTCTGTAGGCACCATGTGACTGGCACTGTTCTGGAGGAACTATGTGGCTGGCAGTTCTCTGGAGTATGTGGCTGGCACTGCTCTGGAGGCATGTGTGTCACTGATTGGCTGATGGGGCAATCCATCAGCCCCATCAGGTATATTCCCGAGTCATCACTGTAATAGCACCACCATACAATGCCTATATATGCTGCATAGTGTAACATTATACTTTCTGGTGGTCCCCCCCCCGGGTTCTGGTGCAGTAAATGATTAATAAAGAAATGAAATGGTGGTTTAGGGCGGTAAAGTCCCAGGTGCCAGGTGGTCTGGAGCAGTAAAGTGGTTAATGGTCTTTAGCGTTTAGGAGCCGTGCAAAATCAGTAAGATACTTCAGCTTGTGCTCTTTGTCCTACTGTGGATCAGTCCCTTGACTCCGGGGACTGTCCTGACAAATCTGAAGGAGGTAAGGACAAGGTATTCCCTAGTGGACGGTTACCCCTCCTTTGGGTCTAGCAGTGCATTTTAAGGAAAGTCTCTTTCATAGAAGAAATCTGTCTCTGTGTCTCTCTCTCCACAATCCACTAACAAACCACCAGGAACTAACTAGACAGAAACGAAAGGACAGCGCTCCATGGTGAGGATCAGTGGATACTAGGTGAGAGGAAACAAGGGCAGGTAACTCTTACCTGTGCGAGTTGTGCATACAACAGAGGTACAACTCTTGTGTAGGCAGGAACAGTCCGCAGCCACTCCGCATATCCACAGAGGATAGAAACAATAGAAAAAACACTCCCGACACCTCCAAACTGGGCGCAGGTCCAAGGAAGAAAATAGATGATGAGAGAAGAACGTGTTTATTGCGACCCAACGCCTTTCCAAACCATACTGGTTTCTTTTTCAAGATTCATAGGATATGACGCTTGAAAAATAAACCATTACGGTTTGTAAACGCGTTGGATCGCAATAAAGACATTCTTATCTCATCATCTATTTTCTTCCTTGGACCTGTGCCCGGTTAAACCCGTTTGGAGGTGTCGGTAGTGGACCACCTGTACTGGGACACGACATAGGGTTAGTTATAAGTCCCTGGTGGTCTAGGGCAATGCTGGGAAGGCTGGAACTATCATACAATGATGTAACACGGTTCTCTCTATTGTTGGGCAGGTGTAGATGAGCGTCTGTCAAAACAATAGAGGATTGGAATAATCTTAGAGGGAAAGTTTTGGAGACCTATTCCTCCCTCTAAAACCATTCCCAATTATTATGCTAAGCCCACCAATGACTATGGTCATATCTGTGTATAGTGATACATGCCACTCCTGTGGGAAACAAAGAATTTGGACTGCTCTCTTTTCTCCAAGGCTTCAACTTATATATTCATCACTGAAGATCTACATGGTCTCTATCACGTACAGATCTTTCTACTTCTCTTTCTGATCTTTATAAATGGAGAAAACCATAGATGCCGATCTGAGATGATGAATTACAGGGGAAACATTTTCTCATACACTAATCTCCTGAGAAAATCTTCCTTACCCTTGGTAGACCTGTCAATGTGAACTTTGCCTTGGACCTTCCAAAGTCCTTACAAAACTCTACAGAACGCTTTAAACTTTAGCTTCCCATGTATTCTTAGCTCGTCCATTGTCTGGTCCGTCATTCCATCAAATCTTTAGAATTCCTTGTAAAAATGTAGACGAGATAAACTAACTCCAGTGCCGGCAGCTCCTCCCGTATTTGCATCATCTGTGCTCTTGAATTTGCTATGTTGTGTTGTCAGCCGCAGTGATCACCATATTATATCAGAACTAGAGATGAGGGAACCTTAAGCATGCTGAAGTCCATCCCAACCCGATTGTTTGGCATTTGATTAGCGGTGGCTGCTGAAGTTGGATAAAGCCCTAAGGCTATGTGGAAAACATGGATATAGTCATTGGCTGTATCCATGTTTTCCAGACAACCTTAGAGCTTTATCCAAGTTCAGCAGCCCCCACTAATCAAATGCCGAGCGCTCGGGTTCAGATGGACTCCAGCATGCTCAAGGTTCGCTCATCTCTAATCAGAACATATTAGGTTTTCTAGAAGCAGAAATTGAATTTGTTCCAAATTAAAAAAAAAAAAAATCCAAATTTTAAAAAATTTCTTCTTCTGTACTTACTGAGTGACCAGACATACTCTATGGGGTCCATTTGCTTGTTAAGTCTTTTGAGGTTTGTTTTGACCTGGCTTTTTTTTATTTTGTCCACTTATCTGCTGCTCATCCAGATTTCTGCTTTTGACCATTTCTGCCTTTGCCTGCCTCAACCCAGGCGCTATGTGACTACAGCTTCTGGTTTCTGCCTTTTACCATACTATGCCTGTCTTGACCCATGGTCCATGTTACTACAATTCCTGGTTTCTACCTTTAACATACTCTGCCGGCTTCGACCCGTGGTCCATGTGACTGCCGCTCCTGGTTTCTTTTGAGCATACTCTGTCTACCCCGACCCATGGTCCATGAGACTACAATTCCAGGTTCCTACCTTTAACCATACTCCGCCTGTCTTGACCCGCGATCCATGTGACTACAATTCCTGGTTTCTACTTTTTACCATATTCTGCCTGTCTCGACTTATGCTCCATCTGACTACAATTTCTGTTTTTTTTTTACATAGCTACACCAATTGCCCCATCACAGGGAGTATAATTCCTTCCTGGATCCCATCTGGCGATCAGAATAATCCCTGGATCCCCGTCTTATCACATGTAATTTAGTGCCCATAACTTGTAAGATATTTTACAAAAAAAAAAGCATTTTTGCGTTGAGACTGTTAAACTTTCGTTTTTGAGGAGATTTAGAGTGAACAATGTACAATCCCTCAGATTTCACTCCTTGCACCAGGGAGCAGAGTCTAAGTGCCCTCTAGGTCTTGACCCTTTATCCGGCTCCAGGATGCGGAAGCTGGACTTCTTGTGGCTGGTGGACACCAGGTCACTACACAAGTGTGGTCCCGGTGTGAGCAGAAGCTGGTCCCCAAGAATGCGTGGGTGTAAGGCACTGGGGAACAGGATCAGTATATGTGGTCAACAAGCTGGGCCATCAGTAGATAAGTCAGTGCAATATCTGGGACGAGACAGTAATCGTAGTAAGTCAGTCGGCTTCAGAGGCAGGTGAGAGCTCTCTCCAGGTTTGGATCAATGACCCAATTAGAACAATTAATTGTTACAAACTATCTTTGCAACAATTAAGTCAAGCAGTGACAAAAGCTTTAGATCATCCCATTGAGGTCAATGGTGAAAAATGTAAGTTTTTAAATGGGATGACACGTGGAAAAACCCAACGACAACGATGACAATTTTTTTCCTTTACTAAGACGAATACAAATGTATCCAAAAATACAAGATGTGAGCTCGGAGGCCGATGAGGTCATTGCTATGCAATTTGGAACAGATTTATGACAGTACGAGGAACGTCCATGGGTAACATCCTGTGACCTCATTAACAAAAACATTAGACCAGGAAGTTTATTGGAGGCCACGAGACTTATAATCCATATTCAGCTGGAAACGTCTGCCAAAAATACATCTCTCAAGAAGTGAAAGTGCAGACGGGAAACGAAATTTATGTTGGTTACATCAGCTAATACTGGAAGCCTTTCTACTCTACGCAG
This sequence comes from Dendropsophus ebraccatus, assembly GCF_027789765.1. Lineage (NCBI taxonomy): Eukaryota > Metazoa > Chordata > Amphibia > Anura > Hylidae > Dendropsophus > Dendropsophus ebraccatus. The sequence continues at coordinate 205,368,115 of NC_091455.1, forward strand.
TAAAATCCTGGAGATAGGAGACCAAGTCCATAGGACATAGAATAACGTGTCCAATATGTGCAATCAAATAGGAATCCAGAGAGATGTCACCCACAATAAGCAGTCCTGATGCTAGGAAACAGGACCAGGTGGCGCTTGTAGTGTCCTAAGCAGCAGACTTAGTGGTTACAGCAGCCAAACTGGTTTCTCGGTTACCTCATGGGGAGGTCACAGCAGTGATAAGAAGAGGGGCTGCCCTTAAGTTGTAGGTACTAGGTCTCCTATATGGTCTATATGGTATACTCCATTCAGTCCCTGGTGGTCTAGTGGTATACATATACAGTGGTACCTTGGTTTAAGAGTAACTCGGTTTAAGAGCGTTTTGGTTTAAGAGCTCACAGTTTTTCAAAATTGTAACTTGGTTTAAGAGCATTGCTTTGGTGTAAGAGCTCCCTGTACTGGGTGGGAGGGGGAGTGGGGGAGGGGCATGATCTGCATAGCGGGGGTCTACAGATTTGCACTCTGACCAAGGAATTCTGCTATTTCTGAATGTTTGTTTCATCTGTTCTACATGTTACTCAGAATAATAAATCATTATTTTTGGGGTATGGAACCAATTGTCTGCATTTACATAATTTCTTATGGGAAAATTTGCTTTGGTTTAAGAGTGGATTTGGATTACAAACACGGTCCCGGAACGAATTATGCTCGTAATCCAAGGCACCACTGTATAATGTTTATTCCATTATAAAGGTATATATGGTATACATATGTCCCTGGTGGTCTAAAGGTATAAATATATAATGTTAATTCCTTTGTAAATGTATACACTGTTCATTCCCTGGTGGTCTAGTAATATACATATATAATGTTATTCCATTGGAAAGGTATAAATGGTATACACTGTTCAGTCCCTGGTGGTTTAGCGTACACTGTTTATTCCCTGGTGGCCCAGTGGTATATATAATATATATAAATTGTTAATTTGATTATAAAGTTATATATGGTATACACTGTTCAGTCCCTGGTGGTCCAGTGGTGTAGACCAATCTTATTTCATATTTTCTCCGATGGTCTAAAAAGAATTATGACGAATTCTGGATTATCACAGAAAGGAAATGTATATGAAGAAGGTTAGCTGTTAAAGATTTTTTTCTCTACGGGTTTCCTTTGTATTTCACTCCATGTAGATTCTTCATCATCTCCAAATAAGATCATAAATATCATCGATTTTTTAAGCTTGTAACATTTATCGATAGGTAGAAGCGCGGAGCATGGATCATTATTGATCGCTAATAACAAGGTAAGAGCCCTGTGATCATAGGAAATCATTTCCCTGGGTCTAAGTAGCTGCAGTTAATAGATTCATGTGACTGCAGTGAATGACAGCGAAGTGTAGTTACCTGAAGCATCATGGGAATCGCTCATTTCAATATCTGCTGATGAATTCTGGGAGTTTATGCAACAGATGAACAGAGATGCTGAGGAGTATAACATTCCCGATATTTCGGCCGGTCAGGCCATGTGATGGGGTCTGTATGTCCCGCTCTCATGTATTGTTGATGTATACTTATGTTAGGGTGTTTTGATGGGTACACACTGGCTGGGTGCAGTAGTGCACAATACAGCAGCAGTCTATAGGACCTCATAACCTTCTAAGGTTGCTTGAGATATGAAGTTCTTCAATGGACTAAGAGGGAAAGATCCAAAGGGAGAAAGCTGCAGGGGGCAAAGGTTGAGCTGCAGGTAGTGTTGAAGCTGATGGCAATTTTAAAGCCTGGTGAAAGATTTGCTGCATGGTGTCTACAGAGAAAAGCAGGAGGAGGAAGAGGAGAAGACTGCTGGGTGTGCAAGGAGGAAGAGAAGGAAACTGTTGGGTGTGCAAGGAGGAAGAGGAGGAGACTGCTGGGTGTGCAGAGAGGAGGAGGAGACTGCTGGGTGTGCAAGAGCAGGAGACTGCTAGGTGTGCAAGGAGGAGGAGGAGGAGACTGCTGGGTGTGCAGAGAGGAGGAGGAGACTGCTGGGTGTGCAAGAGCAGGAGACTGCTAGGTGTGCAAGGAGGAAGAGGAGGAGACTGCTGGGTGTGCAGAGAGGAGGAGGAGACTGCTGGGTGTGGTGAGAGGAGGAGGAGGAGTCTGCTGGGTGTGGTGAGAGGAGGAGGAGACTGCTGGGTGTGCAGAGAGGAGGAGGAGACTGCTGGGTGTGGTGAGAGGAGGAGGAGACTGCTGCATGTGCAGACAGGAGGAAGAGACTGATGCCTGTGCAGAGAGGAGGAGGAGAGTGCTCTGTGTGGTGAGAGGAGAAGGAGACTGCTGTGTGTGCAGGGAGGAGGAGGAGACTGCTGTGTGTGTTGAGAGGAGGAGGAGACTGCTGGTTGTGCAGAGAGGAGGAGGAGACTGCTGGGTGTGCAGAGAGGAGGAGGAGACTGCTGGGTGTGCAGAGAGGAGGAGGAGACTGATGCCTGTGCAGAGAGGAGGAAGAGACTGCTGAGTGTGGAGACCAAAGGAGAAGACTGCTGTGTGTGCAGAGAGGAGGAGGAGACTGCTGCATATGCAGAGAGGAGGAAGAGACTGATGCCTGTGCAGAGAGGAGGAGGAGGAGACTGCTGGGTATGCAGAGAGGAGGAGGAGACTGCTGGGTGTGGTGAGAGGAGAAGGAGACTGCTGCATGTGCAGACAGGAGGAAGAGACTGATGCCTGTGCAGAGAGGAGGAGAAGAGTGCTCTGTGTGGTGAGAGGAGAAGGAGACTGCTGTGTGTGCAGGGAGGAGGAGGAGACTGCTGTGTGTGTTGAGAGGAGGAGGAGACTGCTGGGTGTGCAGAGAGGAGGAGGAGACTGCTGGGTGTGCAGAGAGGAGGAAGAGACTGCTGAGTGTGGAGACAAAAGGAGAAGACTGCTGTGTGAGCAGAGAGGAGGAGGAGACTGCTGTATGTGTGCAAAAAGGAGGAGGAGACTGCTGTGTTTGCTGAGAGGAGGAGGAGACTGCTGTGTGTGTGCAAAGAGAAGGAGGAGACTGCTGTGTGTGCAGAGAGGAGGAGGAGACTGCTGTGTTTGCAAAGAGGAGGAGGAGACTGATGCCTGTGCAGAGAGGAGGAGGAGACTGATGCCTGTGCAGAGAGGAGGAGGAGACTGCTGGGTGTGCAGAGAGGAGGAGACTGCGGCAGGAGTACCAGTACTAAATATTTATATAAGTGATGAGCGAATAATGAGATATACAAATATTCGCTATTCGTACGAATATCCCGCGAATATTCGAATGAATATTCGATCCCATTAAAGTCTTTGGGAACAAGTATTCGATTAGTGAAAAACATCTATTTGACCACTTGGAGGGTGAAACCGGAAGCTGGGGGATTTGAACGCTTATCGAATATTTATCGAATATTCGTGGGATATGCGTACAAATATTGAATATTCGAATATCTCACTATTCGATCGAATATCTATTCGATCGAACAGTATTCGCTCATCACTAATAAGTAATAATAATACTTTTAACATCTTATTTGTAACCTTTCCTGTCTTGTCTATTTTCTGCTGATAATAAACCTTAATATGTTACGTCATTCCGGTGACTTTCCTTATCCTTGACGGCCGCAGACCTCACTTACCTAACTTACTTCACTTACCCCACTTACATTGGGGGTTTGGATGAATCTATATCTTATATTCTATAAGATTTCATAGATGTTACAATCGAGAGCCGGGGGGAGGGGGATCATTATTCCTGATTAGTCATCCAGCTTTGGAGGTAAAGCTGCCGGAGTGACCCGAGTGCTGCCGGGTAGGATGAGCCGCTCGCCTCCGGCCATTCCTCCCCACATCTGTCTTCCATTTAGAAGACATTGCTCTATAATGACGTATGTGTCGTCTCGTGTCATTTTTATAGCCTGGCGGAGGATCTTCTGCTGATTAGACGATATATTTATGAACATAACTTTATAACACGGCTGCATTGGCGCTATGAAAACCCATAAAACGCTGAGGTTATCAGGACCTTTGGACTGGGGACACAGTTATTGGCCGCTGATGGCCCATCTTCCTGTTAGATCGCTGCCATGGACCAGAATGTTTTAAAAAATTGTATTGTTTCCAAAAACTATTACTGTCAAGTTGTGACCGGGCTGGTCATCCCGTCTGGTCCAATAAGTTATGAAGACGAGAGCCAAGAGTCAGTGTTCCCGATGTATTTTATAAATCCAACATTTTGCCATCAACATCATTATAGCGGATGGAGATACAGAAAGCTCCAAATCCCCTACACAGAGTTTAACGAGGGTGATTGGGAGTTGTCGTATCTTCCTCCATATAATGAATATACATTCTCTTCCTCTCCCTGTTTAGGAGATATCCAGAAGATTTATAGTGACCCTTCTATGTAGAGATGAGTGAATTGCCCGTCTGGGAGAAGTTTCCCAGGACTGGATCCCGGCTTTTCCCGCCACCTGGTGAGGAGCTGTTTGCCGATCAAACAAACCGATTTACTTTATTTAGACGGACAATTCGCCCCCTATACTTCTGTATGTAGCACAGGAGGCCTCCATTTTCTCTTCTTCCCCCTACAAGTGCATATTAAATAGGATATTGAAAGACACTAAAAATAATCTTGACAATTCCCCCCTCCTTTTTTTTTAAGACAGCAGTGACAACTTCCTTCCTAGCATTTATAAGGAAGGAAGGGAGGGAGGAAGGAAGGGAGAGGGAGGGAGGAAGGGAAGGAGGAAAGAAGAGAGGGAGGCAGGAAGAGAGGGAACATTGGAGGGAGGAAGGAAGGAAGAGTGGGAAGAAGGAAGAAAAGAAAGCAGAAAGGAAGGAAGAGAGGGAAGAAGGAGGGAGGGATGGAGCAAGGGAGGGAGGAAGGAAGGAAGGAAGGAAAGAAGAGAGGAAAAAAGGCAGGAGGGTAGAAGGAAGGGAGGGAGGAATCAAAGAAGGAAGGAAGTAAGAGAGGGAAGAAGGAAGAGAATGGAGGAAAAGAGGAAGAAGGGAAGGAAGGAAGGAAGGAAGGAAGGAAGAAAAGGAGGGAGGGAGGAAAAGACCAAGGAAGGAAGAGAAGAAAAGTAGGGAGGGAGGAAAAGAGCGAGGGAGAAAGGAGGGAAGGAAGAGAAGAAGGGAGGAAGGAAGGAAAAAGGGAAGAGAGTGAAACAAGGAAGAGAGGGAAGAAGGAAGTGAGGAAGTGGAGGAAGGAAGGAAGAGAGGGAAGAAGGAAGAGAATGGAGGAAAAGAGGAAGAAGGGAAGAAAGGAAGGAAGGAAGGAAGAAAAGGAGGGAGGGAGGAAAAGAGCGAGGGAGAAAGGAGGTAAGAAAGAGAAGAAGGGAGGAAGGAAGGAAAAAGGGAAGGAAGGAAGAGAGGAAGAAAGGAAGGGAGTATGAAAGGAAGAAAGGAAGGAAGAGAGTGAGGAAAGAAGGAAGGAAGAAAGGAAGGAATAGAGGGAAGAGGAAAGGAAGGAAGGAAGAGAGGGAGGGGGAGGAAAGGAAGAGAGGGAGGAAGAGAGAGAGGGAGGGTGGGAAAGTTGGAAAAGAGAAAGAGAAAAAAGGAAGAAGGGAGAGTTGCAGAAAAGTAGGGATGGAAAGTGGAAGAAAGGGAGGGTGAATGGACAGAGGGAAGGAAAAAGAACAAAAAGTACAAGGTGAGGAAGGAAGAGGTAGAGAAAAGGAGGGATGGAGGGAGGAAGCAGGAGGGAAGGAAGAAAGGATGAATGGACAAGGAAGGAAAAAAAAGGAGAGGAAGGAGTGGTAGAAAAGTAGGGATGGGAGGAAAGAAAGAAGGAAGGGAGAATGAATGGACAAAAAGAAGGATAAAAAGGAATAAAGGAGAGGAAGCATGGAGGAAGAAGAGTTGGAGAAAAGGAGGGATCAAAGGTTTAATAAACCTATTTTAATATTTATAGAAAAATGAAAAATTATCTGCTCAGACATTCTGCTCAGACATTGCTAAGTGTAAGGTTCCTGTCCAATATCCTTAAAGGGAACCTGTCACCCCCCGTGTCGGGGTGACAGGCTCCCGACCCCCCGTTAGAGCCCCATATACTTACCTAATCCCGCCGGGTCCCGCTTCTGGAGGTGGTCGGGTGATGAAGATCTCAGCCGCTGCAGCCCGGCGCGCGCGCTGAGAGATGAGTCCAACACTCATAGAGAATGACAGGAGAGTCCAGCGCTCCGTCATTCTCTATGAGCGTTGGACTCATCTCTTAGCGCGCGCACCGGGCTGCTGCAGCTGAGATCTTCATCACCCGACCACCTCCAGAAGCGGGACCCGGCGGGATTAGGTAAGTATATGGGGCTCTAACGGGGGGTCAGGAGCCTGTCACCCCGGCACGGGGGGTGACAGGTTCCCTTTAAGCTTCCAAAAGTAATATTCTTTACTAACAATCATTTCTGATATTTGTATGTAACATGAATATATTATTATTATTATTATTGTTTATAGTACAGTATCCGCTTAATCAGTTTTTTTTTTTTTTTTTTTACATGTATGTTACTTATGTACTGTTTTATTGTAATTATTTATCTTATTAATGTATACCTTACTATTAATTTTAATTACATATTTTTGCCAATATTTTTTCTTTACATTATTTTTTAATATGAGAATGTATCCGTTTTATATTTATTGTATTGTTATTGTTTGTGTTACTGGTGATTTGGCTTTGGCTCCTCATGATCGGTGTTCCTCCAGAACGTTCTGTCTTGTGTCGGATCTGGAGGCTTCCCAGTCATCATGATTTCTGTAATTGTCTCCATCCATCTTGTTATTATCTTTCCCTTTTCCCCCTTCAGCTCTTTCCAGACTCATTTTCTTCTCCACCGACCTGTGTCTTCTCCTATAAGAATCAGGTAGAACTTCTGGCAGATTCTACTAGATGGTTTGTATGGTTACTGATATAGCAGCTGTTCTCTGAAGATAGAATGAGCTAGAAAGGTCTGTGAGTGATCCTTTTTTATCTTGAACTATTCCTTTAAGGACCATTTGAATTTTTTTGTTACATTATATATATATATATATATATATATAAATATGGGACAAACATATACAAATATAAAGCTTCAAAAGTATATAACATAAAAAAACAAAGAACAAAACATAAACAGGACAAAAAAACTAAATGCAGAAAGTTCTTCCTATCAAGGTGTACAGTATAGAGAACAATAACTTTTGATATTGATAAAAACAAAATAGGTTTTATTTGTTTTTATTATGTATTATTGCAATTGATATTTAATTAAAAAAGTAAATTTCACACTTTCTATAACTTCTAAACATAAATAAAAAAAAAAAAATGAAATATGTAAAAAAAAAAAAATAGTAAAACATGTTCCTTACAGCAAATGTTCGGCGTCATCCCTTCTGCACAGGACACACTGGCCTTATATATGTATGCAGGAGGAGGATTATTCCCATCCCCTGGACATGCGGTGATCACCTGAGATCTGATTAACACTCCACATGTCATTATTTATCAGCTGGGGCCACCATGTCATCCATCAACCTGTCTCCCTTCAGCTACAAACCTGTCCTTCTTCTAGAACCAGTGGAAACTGCTCATGTTGTATCCCGTACCTGGGGAGATATCAGATTTTTGGCAGGACAATAAAGTCAGGGATTAGACAGATTGGATACAGTGCGATGATCCTCACGGGTGGTGATTGAATTTGTGTTTTGGAAATTGTGCCAAGTGGTCAGGAGATGAGGCTCAGATACGCCGCGCCCTGTCGGGTTACATTGTATTCTTACTTGGAAGGGCAGATTGTATCCTGTGATTGTGTCACATAACCATATGATGATGATGTCATAAGTCTGGGTTATACTTGTGACCACTTAAAGAGACTCTGTCAGCAGGTTTATGCAAGAATCCTATTCTCCTGCATATTAGGAGAACAGCTGAACAGGATGATGGAAGTAATTCCCCAATCTGTTCAGCATTTCTATCACTAGTTTATGTTGCTCTCATTTAAGGCGGCATAAACCTAATGACAGATTCCCTTTAAATCTTCTGTTTTGCCTAGGAGGGGGAACAGGTGGGTGCAGAGGGGCACCAAAAACTCCTGTCTGTTCCATAGAGCTATAGGCAACAAAATCATTGGGTAGGTTTTTAGGCAGCTCACTTGGTTATAAAACAGCTCATGTAGTAACCTTCTGTATGGTCTTGTCTCCTTTTTATTATTGTGCAACTTTATGACCATCATAGAAAACCCTGCAATAGGGAACCATGACTATAGGCAGCCATATTGGAGGCTGTAGAGAGTCATATTGGTGAAGATGCCAAACTTGTCCCGAGGTGTCTGACTCTAGTGCATATTGAATAGTAGACTATGAGGAGTATAAGGCTGCCTGTTTAACATACCTGTTTAATGGGGGGTGCAAAAAAACTGGTGCAATAGTGTTAATCCGTATAGATCTGTTTTTCCATTGACCTCCACTATGACAAAAAATTTCAAATTTTTTTTAGCATATACAAATATGTGGTTGATTAATTTTTTGCGTAAGTTAAAGTAACCATTTAAAAACTGACTGCAAAAACTCCTACACTGAATAGGAAAATTCCCTCAGTCCTTAGGCACAGAGCTGTAGTGCATTATGAACAGATATTAAAGTTTGCTATATATATATAAAATTCCCCGGCTGATTTTTTTTTTTCTATCTGTGATCAGGATGCAGTTAAATAGAATAAAACTTATACTTAACCCATTGCTGCTGCCTCAGTGTTGGTGCCTGCTGTGCAGCACATCCTTGTATTGGTAAAGACACAAGGACCTTTCCAACCAATCAGTGGCTAAGGTGGAACATCAGTGTAGCCCCTGATTGGCTGAGCAGGAATTCCTTGTGCTTGCACATGTAAACAGCAGAAACAGCGAGAAAGCGGAGGCTGTAGGGAACCCAGAAGGGTACATACTTGTTTTTATCTTATTTTACTGCACCCTGAGCTCACTTAGATGGAAAAACAATTCTTTGCAATAACGCTTTAAGTCACTCCAAGAATTGGGCATGTTGGCATCTAAATACCCAGTTCATAATCTATTGGAGAATAGCCATGAACATGAGCCAAACCAGCGGCAATAATAATCTAAATCCAAATGTTATGGCCATACACCTATGGTTATAAGACAGTCCACATATTTAACACTTATTTAAAGGGGTTGGCCACTTTATAGTAAAATTATTCAGTGTAGAGTATTTGTAAGTGTACCCCCCTCCCCTAGTAAGTGGACTCCCCTCCTCCAGGCTGTGCTGCCCTACTCTGTGGTTAGTCTATCCATAAGATGGCTGACATGGAGGAGCATGTGACCATGCCCTGCCCCTAGTGTCCTCCATAGGCATATACAGGCTCATTAGTGGACACTGGGGGCCAGGCACATGCTCACATGCTTCTCCATGTCGGCCATCTTATGGACAGACTCACTACAGACCAGGAAAGGAATCTGATGTTAGCGCTTTGAGATACACAGGGAGATGCTGTCAGTATATACAGTGAGTACACTTACTAATACTGTACACCGAACAATTTTACTATCAAGTGGCGCCGGCGCCGGGTTTAAAAATGTCCTTGCAGTGCCTATGTTCTCTGGATTTATGTAGAAGCACATAGTGGTGCACATGGTGGACATTGCGGTTTTCCTCTAAAAAAAAATGTTAAATTCAGTGGACGCAGAGTCAAGGCCACCCGTCATGCACCATCTCCACCCCCTCCTTGCCCAACTGGTGCGACTGGCATAGAGGGGCCAGATGTAAAACTGTATTCACAAAACATGCGTGTGCCACGCGCGCCTCAAAATGCAACTTGTGACGCTTAATAAATGTCCCCCATAGAGCGCACTCTGAGAATGAACTCTACAAAAAAAGACTTTAGCCAAAATCCACTGGAAATAACCCGACTGTAAGCGAAGGGGTTAACGTTCCCTGGGAAATGATTCTGCTTTTGTCTCTTCCGTCGTCCATTCATCACCATGGCAGATTCACTGGCCAGAAATTAGATATTTTAATTAACCTTATTTTTATTGCTTTTCCAAAACAAAGATGAATCATTCTGAGATGTGGAAATATTTGGAATAGGTGCGACCGAAAATGAGGTGGTGGGGTCCTGAGTCCAATAATGAGTACAATCCGTCATGGGTAGCGCGGGCAGGCGGCAGGATGCAGTGCTCATACAGCTACACTTTACAGTTTTTACTAATCCTTTAGGAAATTTTATATATCTGTGTTCATCTTGCTGGGGCACATGTATGTCTGTAGCAGGAACTGTCCACAACCCTTTAGGGACAGCCCAGCACCATAGTTACATAAGTCTCATTTACTGGGACAATTGATATGCTGAGGTATCCTTAGAAAAGATCCTGAGGGGCGGTGCTTATTTGACCCTGGGCCATGCTCCGCCCCCAAGGAACCAGCAGTACACATAGTAGTGCTGAAAAATATACAAGGAGCTCCATAGAGTGACAATTCTTGACAGGCAAAACAAAAACCTATGGACTATCTGGAAGGTATACAACATTTAATAAAAGGAAAAATCCAGCTCCAAATCCAGTCCATAAAACCGTTGAAAATTCCACCAATTCATTTTATGTCTATTGCTATTTTTAAAGGGGTTTTCTGGGCAAGAACATTTTTTTTTCTATATTTTTCAGGTGTCATTAAAAAAAGCTATAATCAGCTGCCCTGATCCCTCATCACTTCTGGTCTGCCTGAGCCTTGTCCTCACTGCTCTCCTCTACCTTTCTGGTTCCTGTGACATTTTGTCAGCCAATCACTGTTCTGATTCAGAGGGACCAGAAGGAAGAAGACAGAACCGGAGACTGGGCAGCATCAGAGTGGGGAAGGTGAGTATCTTCAATAAAAGTGATTCTGCTCTTGGACTATGATAGGCAAGACCCAGAGAACCCAAAGTACATGGGACTTTATGAGCTCATCTCCCATTGATCAAAGTGGACCAACCCTTAAGCTAACAGCTCACATTAGGTAAAGTGGTTGTCAGGGAAGTTTTACTGTATCCCCCTAGATGCCATGATTGATAGTGACTGTGGCATATAAGTGGTTAAATGCCGAGTACTGCACCTGTCTGGCCACCGATCGCCACCTCAAAAGTTTCTCCATGCAATTGTAAGGCTTCAATTAATTGTCTTGGCACTAAGAGGGCTGAAGAAGGTTTCTGTGACGGCCATGACTAATCCATGTGAAGCCCATAGCGTCTGCCATAGTTCTGAGCACAGTGACTCAGCTCTGATCACATTCTTTACCTACGGAATGAGTTTTATCTATCACATTTTTAAAAAATGTTTAATCTCTCTTCTGTACATGAAGAGGATTTTCAATGAAGGGACTGGATGCTGAAATACATTATAATACATTACTATAAAACGCAAGAGCCTTGATTCCAAGAATGTAACGTCTCCAGCTAGCATCACGAATGACAACACAAGAAAGAACGTCCGTCACCGATGTACTATAGTACGACAATAACAAATATAAGGAGAAATACTGACAGAAACACAATGTTCTATAACCACCAAGACTCTGTGCAGGTCGTGTGATATCTATTATATTTATATTTTATTTATATATTTATCTCCTCTCTCTCTTGTCTTCATTACTTCCATCCATCCTGTCTCTATTTCTAATATCGTATTCTTATTAATTAAACATATAGTTCTGTATAGGGAGCAGTATCATAGTAGTTATATCCTTGTATATAGGCGCAGTATTATAGTAGTTATATTCCTGTATATAGGCGCAGTATTATAGTAGTTATATTCCTGTATATAGGAGCAGTATTATAGTAGTTATATTCTTGTATATAGGAGCAGTATTATAGTAGTTATATCCCTGTATATAGGAGCAGTATTATAGTAGTTATATTCCTGTATATAGGAGCAGTATTATAGTAGTTATATTCTTGTATATAGGAGCAGTGTTATAGTAGTTATATCCCTGTATATAGGAGCAGTATTATAGTAGTTATATTCTTGTATATAGGAGCAGTGTTATAGGATAATTTTTTACTCACCGTAAATTTTCTTTCCTGTAGTCCGAAGCAGCAGCACAAATGGGGAAGATCCTATCTTCCTGCAATGGTAGGACAGATGGTACTAATAAAAGAAGATTGATTAGGAGCCCTATAAGAAGGCCATACAGACCCCTCCTCCTTGTGTCAATTCTAACGACCAAAAAATTAAAAACTCATAAAATCTTAGTTAATAAGGCATTGAAACAATCAAGTTATGCTGCATAAATAATAGTTTGTTTAAATCAGGGCGGGAAGTCTGTGCTGCTGCTTCGGACTACAGGAAAGAAAATTTACGGTGAGTAAAAAAATTATCCTTTCCCTTACGTCCTCAGCAGCAGCACAAATGGCAAGCTATGAAAACAGACTAGGGAGGGCCATTACATTACAGAAGACAGAATGGCTGAGCCAAAAACCGGTTGATCAGACTCGTGAATATCTAGTCTATAGTGCTTGACAAAAGGTATTGTCGGACGACCATGAAGCAGTCCTGCATATTTGTTCCAAGGGTACAGATCTTTTTTCAGCCCATGTGGATGATATTGCCCTCATTGAATGTGCCTTGATTGCATCAGGTACTTGTAATCCAGCTTCTTGGTAGCATATGGAGATGACTTCCCTTATCCATATGGACAGAGAAGCTTTGGATGACTTGCATCCTTTGTTTTTCCCTGCAAAGGATAAAAACAAGTGGTTAGATTACCTGAAGGAGTTTGTCCGTTCAATATACATGCTCCAAGCCCTTCCCACATCTAAGGGATGAAGCTCCTTCTCTCCAGTGTTGGCAGGAGTAATGGATTGTAAAAATGTAAATGTGGAAGAGACTTTCACCCACCAGACTTCTTTACCTTCAGGTAGGTTCTGTAGGCAGCTGTGGCTCTGGACTGCAGAAGAGTGGTCACCACTTTGACAGCATATCAATTTCCATCTTGTTGATGGCAGTCAAGCTTTGAACAGGCCTACCCTCTTAAACATCGATAAGCGCCATCCTAGATGCGGTTTTGATCTTATACTGATAGCTTACCATAGATTGATGTGCTGGAGTGGACTAGTATTCCCTTCATATGTTGGATGCCAGCAACATCTCTAATGGGGATTAAGGCTCCTTTGCTCGTTGCTCCTGCATACAAGCGCCCCACTGCTTGATACATCAATGGTTTTCTCTACCCACTTTATTGGGAGACTGTTGCCATTGAGCAGGAAAAGCTATCCTTGTCTCTGGGTGTAATTTCCAGTGTAGACATAAGACCCAAGGGTATCAGGTGAAGTGACAGCAACTGGGGAGTACTGAGAACCCCGACTTGTGTCAACTTCTGTAATCTCTCTGGAGGAAGAGAGTCACAGACTGGGGATCTATTCTCTTCTCTAGGAATTGGCCCATGCCAGAAACGAGGTTCAATTTTCTCAAACAGTCAAAAGTACAATAGACATTACGTGGTGACTGTAGATGGAGCCAAGATGATTCCAAACAGAAGGGCTGTAAATTGAAAAGAATGCCAATTGCCTTGTACAAAAGGTCTTGATGTAAAGGAATATGCAGCTTTTATCTGTAGACAGGTACATGTGGGTATACATGCCAGATAACGTCCTTCTTCTAGGAGGGAACTACAGAGCATAAATCCTCCATACAACCGCCTTCTCAGAGGAGGCTGTATACAGGTACATGCAGGTATACCTGGTCACATAACATCCCTCTCTAGGAGGGACCTACAGGTCATAGATCCCACATTCAGCACCCTCCTCAGAGGAGGCCGTATACAGGTATACACGGTCAGATAACATCCCTCTAGGAGGGACCCACAGATCATAGATCCCACATACAGCACCTTCCTCAGATTGTGAAATTCAATATGGTAGCCTTTCCTATCATATAACACTGGTACAGACCTCTCTCATTATGGAAATAAACAGTCAGAAAGACGTAGTCACAAGTTCTTGTTCCCATCCCCAAGGCCTCCGAGACGTCTGGTCCTTTTTGTGCAGGATTCTTTCCTTTACCTTCCGTACTAGAATTCCTACGGAATGGGGAGCAAAAGTAGAAGTTCCTTCTCCTCTTATTAGACTGGGGCAGATAATGGACCTGATCATAAGAAAAAAACGACTTTTATGAGAATGTCCAATACAGATCCGACTATCTTTATATTGGAGTGAACATCTGCCCCCTTACAACGAAGGACCTGTCTCCAAACTGCGGAGATCGGGCAGCCAATTATACTGCTCAACTGTAGTAAGAGACAATTATTTATTTAATTTATTTTTTGGGAAAATTAAGAATTTCTTTCTTTTTTTTTTTTTAACAACAAGGTCTTTGTGCGTCTGAAGGAGCCATGACCTCTGACTCCATCCAGTTCAGCCTGTAGATTATTATTCAGATGTAAAATCTTAAGCAGTCATTGTCTCTTCTGAGAACAAGTTGCAATCCACAAATAAATTCTCTGCCACCTGAAAGTGGAATCTTGCAGGATCTGTACGCCAAGAAAGCTTTTTCCCCTCCAGAAGTTCTGTCACTAGAATCCTGCTACATCCAAGGATGGAAATTGTGCCAGACTGACCGGCCGACTAACAGACTAGTGCAGAGTGCCTGGAATCAGACACACAGGTGCACTGAATATGCAACCAGCAATCCTAAGGCAGTGTTCACACACACAGCAGCTTCATAGCTTTACTGCATCCTTCAGTACACAGAAGCTCCATAGGGTCACTGCATCATCTGATATCAGTATTACAGAGTAACTAGACAGCAGGTGTACACAGTATTACAGAGTAATTATACTGCAGGTATACACAGTACACATCCAGCATCTCTAAGCATGTAGCTTCATAGGTCACTGCATTATCTGATAACAGTACTAAAGTAATCAGATTGGATGTGTACATTTGTGTACTAAGGCCATGTTCACACACAGTAGCTTTACTGCATTCTTAAATAGCAGCGCTGGAACAGCGCAAAAAGCTCCATAGAACCACTGCATCATCTGATGGCAGTATTAGGCAAAATAATCAGATATCAGGTGTATCCAGTACACATTCATTAGCTCTAAGCATCTGCTCACACATCTCTATATGGTTACTGTATCATCTGATAGCAGTATTATCATGTGATAGCAGTATTAGTGGAAGTAATGAGACAGCAGGTGTTACACAGTACACATTCAGCAGCTCTAAGGCTGTATTCACACATAGTAGTCTTGTATGTCTACTGCATCATCTGATAGCAGTATTAGTGGAAGTAATGAGACAGCAGGTGTTACAAAGCACACAACTTCAGACTCCAAGGCTGTGTTCACACACACAGTAGCTTCATAGGGCACTGCATCATCTGATAGCAGTATAGTGAAAGAAATCAGACAGCAAGTGTACACAATACACTACAATTCTAAGGCAATGTTCACACATAGTGGCTTCATAACTTCACTGCATTCTTAAATAGCAGCACACAGAAGGTCCACATGATAACCATGATCTGATAGCAGTATTAGTGAAGGTAATTAAACAGCAGGTGTACATAGTACATGACTAAATTCTAAGACAGTGTTCACACACAGAAGCTTCACTGCATTCTTAAAATGTCAGCACACAGAAGCTCCACATGATCACTGTATCATCTGATAGCAATACTGGAAAAGTAATCAGAGAGCAGGTATACACAGTACACAACTACAATTCTAAGGCTGTGTTCACACACAATTATATAGCTTCACTGCATCATCTGGTAGCAGTACTATAGAAAGTAATCAGGCTGCAGGTGTTCACACTGCACAAATAGCAGCTCTAGGGTTGTGTGCACACACAAACACACACAGTTTTATAGCTTCACCACATCATCCGATGGCAGTACTATAGAAAGAAATGAGGCAACAAGTGTACACAATTAGCATCTCTAAGGCTGTGTTCACATACAGTTTCAGAGCTTCACTGCATCATCTGATAGTAGTACTATAGAAAGTAATCAGGCAGCAGGAGTAATGAGGCAACAGGTGTACACAATTAGCAGCTCTAGGGCTGTGTTCACACATACAGTTTCATAGCTTCATTGTAGCAGTACTGGAGAAAATAATGAGACAGCAGGTGTACTAATACACAACTAGCAGCTCTAAAGCTGTGTTCATGTACACACATTATAGTTACATAGGTCACTCATATAGTGAAGCAGTCTAACAGGACTTGCACAACAAATGTTAAAAAAGTGAAAGATATTGAAACGAAACATTTGAGGCGTAAAAGCCTCATACAACCTATATATATATATATATATATGGCAATAGAAGCAGCACCAAAAAAAATAGAAGTTGAATGCCAGCAGACGGATCCTCAGACCAAAGGATCAAAGTCAGCTATTTAGGAAATACTCTGCAGCACTCCAAGATACGTGGAAAAAACGTGAAGAAATTTATTCCATAATAGAATTCACAGCAAACAAGGTAAAAATACACGACGTTTCGGCGTACCTTACGCCATTTTCAAGTGCACTGGTGTAACAAACAATCATGTGTTATATACAGGTGTATCAATTAATCTAGGTCCGTGATAGGTGCTTGACCTTGTCCATCAGGGGGAAATCCAAGCCCCTCCTTCTCATAGTCCATTGGTGCTCATATGTGTCAATCCATTTCTTAAGGCCAATGTAGCTATTCGTGATCAAAAAAATATATGCAATCGTGCTTGCTTGCCAAAAGCAGTGATAGTGATACTTAAAAAATACATTACTTGAACTTGACGTAATAAACATATTATATTAATGATCACACAGAGGTTTCACCTAATAGATGTAATCTATTCCCAAGCCGTAAGCATATTAAACACATATACGAACTGGGCGTATCCGGGTCTTTTTGGAAGGCTGCCTCATCCAGGAGTCACTGATGACCCTCCTCCAGATGGACGAGAGGTCTCCAGCTGTGATACCGCCCACCTGCAGAGTGGAACACACCCGCCGATAGCCGGATACACCTCCTGAGGTATGGCTGTCTCTCCCGTCAAAACCGCATCACGATCGCCACATGTGAATGACCACCAGGTCCGAACAGCTGAACGTATAAAATTTAGAAGCGTGCTTGGGCTTATGTATACAGATAGATCTAGGATCACCTCCGGTGTTACAAAATCATTGTCACGATCAATCTGAAAGATATAAACATAGAAAAGTGAATATCATAAACAATATCATTTAAAAAAAATTTTTCTTTAAACTCATAATTTGATTGTTTGTACACACAACAATCCTTTAAGAAGGGGATAACCTGAAAGTCCACCAAGACCAATACCACACACATTTAGCTATCTGAACATAGAATTGCTAACTTTATATTCTACATTGAGTCCTGCAGATGACAGGGATTCAAGCTCATGAATCCAAAATAATTCCCTGCGCAATAGTAACATTTTTCTGTCACCTCCTCTTTTGGGTTGCATTACCCGATCAAGCACCATGAACCTCAAATCTTTTTCAGTATGACCTGCCTCTGAGAAATGACACGAAACTGGTAAGTCCATCCTACGTTTTCTTATGCTATAGCGATGTTGACCAATACGCGTTTTCACATCCAGTGTTGTTTCACCCACATATACTCGATTACAAGGACATAATAAAACATAAATGACCCAATCAGAATTGCAAGTCAAATATTGATGAATCTTGTATTTTTTAGATGTTATAGGATTAGTAAAAGTGTTTCCTTTCATCATGTGTTTACAATTTACACAGACTCGGCATGGATAAGAGCCCTTACCCCCCGGAGCCAAAAGACGCTGTGTACTACCATCTCCTCCATTCACATCGGTAAATACCAATTGATCACGTATGTTTTTCGTGCGCCTGTATGAAAACAATGGAGGTGTTTGGAATTCCGGGATGGTAGGATGTTGTTGTTGTATCATGTACCAATGTTTGAGAATTATTTTATTGATGTCACTAGATACATGTGAATACGTACTAACAAATGGTATGCGTTTTAAGACTTTAGTCCTATTAGTAGATGTCAATAAATTCTCTCGGTTAGTGTGTTTAACCTTCATCTCACATGTTTGTAAAAGTCTCCTCGGGTAACCCCTCTCTTTAAATTTAATAGTCATTCCATGCAGGGCTCTATCAAGATCATCTCCATCCTCTACAATTCTCCTTGCCCGCAGCATCTGGGAATAAGGTAAAGATTTTAGCATATTTCTCGGATGGCAGCTATCAAAATGAACATAATTATTGCAATCTGTTTGTTTAACGAATAAGTCCGTCTTAAGTTTGTTGTTTGCTATGGTTACCCTTACATCCAAAAAATGGATACTCTGGAAATCCATCTGAGCCACAAACTTAATCGTGTCGTCAATAGTATTAAGATAATTGATAAATTCACACAACGTGCTCATTTCACCCGTCCACAACATGAACACGTCATCGATAAAGCGCCACCACGACAGTACATGACTGAAGTGGTGGGCTCTATATATAGCATTCTCTTCCAGCTGGGACATGACAATGTTGGCATACGTAGGTGCCACATTCGCCCCCATCGCCACGCCCCGCTGTTGTAGGTATAATTGTCCGTCAAATGTAAAGTAGTTGTTGGTCAAAACTAAGTCCAATAGTCTTAGTAAGAAGTCTTGTTCACTAGCATTGTATCCCAAGGTCGATGTCGCTTCTGTGATGGCCTGCATACCCCTTGTGTGATCTATAGATGTATACAAACTAGCTACATCTAGTGTGACTAGTATAGTCCCGTCAGGTATATGTAAATCAGCAATCTTAAGAAGAAAATCCGTAGTATCTTTCAGATAGGATTTGGCCCCCACCGCCAGAGGTCTCAAAACCTGATCCAAATAGATAGAGATATTCGAAAGGACTGAGCCCCTTCCAGACACAATCGGTCTTCCTGGGGGGCTCACAATGTCCTTATGAATTTTTGGAAGCAAATAAAGCATAGGTAAAACCGGATGTGTTACTTTCAAAAAGTCAACAGTCTTTTCATCAATTATGTTAAAGTTCAATGCTTCCTGTAAAATGTGGTTAATTTTGTTTTGTATAGAAAATTTAGGGTCACTATTTAATTGTTTATAAATCATAGTGTCATTTAATTGTCTGTAGGCTTCTTGTACATACATCTGTTTGTTCATGATGACAATGGCACCTCCCTTGTCCGCGGGTTTGATAACAATATCTTTGCCGCGGGCAAGGGAATGTATAGCCTGTATTTCACCTGTGGTTAAATTAGGGGTAATCACATTACCGTCACCCACTTTCACTCTCAATTTTTTTATGTCTTGTCTTACCAAATTTGAGAACGTTTCTACAGCAGATGATGACATAGGAGGCATGAAATCACTAGGACTTCTAAGAGAAAAGTTAGTAATTGACAGTTGTGGTACAGTAGATCGTTCACAAGGAGTAGTTACAGTTTGAAAATGTAGACCTCTCGTCCATCTGGAGGAGGGTCATCAGTGACTCCTGGATGAGGCAGCCTTCCAAAAAGACCCGGATACGCCCAGTTCGTATATGTGTTTAATATGCTTACGGCTTGGGAATAGATTACATCTATTAGGTGAAACCTCTGTGTGATCATTAATATAATATGTTTATTACGTCAAGTTCAAGTAATGTATTTTTTAAGTATCACTATCACTGCTTTTGGCAAGCAAGCACGATTGCATATATTTTTTTGATCACGAATAGCTACATTGGCCTTAAGAAATGGATTGACACATATGAGCACCAATGGACTATGAGAAGGAGGGGCTTGGATTTCCCCCTGATGGACAAGGTCAAGCACCTATCACGGACCTAGATTAATTGATACACCTGTATATAACACATGATTGTTTGTTACACCAGTGCACTTGAAAATGGCGTAAGGTACGCCGAAACGTCGTGTATTTTTACCTTGTTTGCTGTGAATTCTATTATGGAATAAATTTCTTCACGTTTTTTCCACGTATCTTGGAGTGCTGCAGAGTATTTCCTAAATATATATATATATATATATATATCCAACTATCCTCCTGACACACATGCCAGGCTTCCAGCTCAAAAAGAAAAAGCAGCATATCTTACCTTGCTGAAGTATAAAGAAACATCAGCAGCCGCCCAGGTGAGGACACAGATCTGACAGCACCATGATACTTACTGCAGCAGCTTCATGGCTTCCCTCACACAGCGGCTTCATACAGCAGAAAAGCTGAGTGATAGCTCTACTAAAAAGTAAATCTCCTCTCTGATACAGCAGAGCAGGAAAAAACTACATTTTTTATAAACTCCCCCTCTCCACACGACCATGTGGAAAGGAAGAATCATTGGAAAGGAAAGTCAGACACAAACATAGGCCTGAGCCTGCTTCCCTCTCCTACCACTGTCCCACAGGAGGACAGAAAAAAACACAAGGAGGAGGGGTCTGTATGGCCTTCTTATAGGGCTCCTAATCAATCTTCTTTTATTAGTACCATCTGTCCTACCATTGCAGGAAGATAGGATCTTCCCCATTTGTGCTGCTGCTGAGGACGTAAGGGAAAGTAGTTATATTCCTGTATATAGGTGCAGTATTATAGTAGTAATATTCTTGTATATAGGAGCAGTATTATAGTAGTTATATTCTTGTATATAGGGAGCAGTATTATAGTAGCTATATTCTTGTATATAGGGAGCAGTATTATAGTAATAATATTCTTGTATATATGAGCAGTATTATAGTAGTTATATTCCTGTATATAGGAGCAGTATTATAGTAGTTATATTCTTGTATATAGGGAGCAGTATTATAGTAGCTATGTTCTTGTATATTAGACCAGTATTATAGTAGTTATATTCTTGTATATAGGAACAGTATTATAGTAGTTATGTTCTTGTATATAGAAGTAGTATTATAGTACTTATATTGTTGTATATAGGAGCAGTATTATAGTAGTTATATTTTTGTATATAGGAACAGTATTATAGTAGTTATGGTGTATAAAAGTTATATTCTTGTATATAGGGGACAGTATTATAGTAGTTATATTCTTGTATGTAGGAGCAGTATTATAGTAGTTATGCAAAAATGAAGAAAAAGAAGTTGCTGCACTTCACACCTATGACACTAATTTCTCTCGGCTACATTTAAAAACCAACGCCAGGATGTTGGTATATAATTTGATCAAACCATATTGCCCCATGTTTGAGGCATGACCCCGTCCTCTTCCGAATCTCTTAGCTAGCGTGAATGGTAAAACATTGTAAAATGTTTGTACAATTTGGGGCTTTGCAAAATAATTTTTGAGTTTTCACTCATCCGTACCTAGCCAACACCTTGTTAAATATGCCCCTAGGTATTTGCCATACGATGCTTATGATATCAGTCAGGACTGTTGTTGCTCTTTTTTATGTAAAGCTTTTGGCTTTGAGTCAATAACAATAATAATTTTCCTCAGTCGGTTTATGTCACATTATATGCTCGGCTTTATATATTGTGTTGCTTCTTATCGTTTAGCCGTGTGCTGTTACAGGGGAATGTGAACATTGTGTTCTGTTGTTTGCACAGATCAAAGAAAAATACACTAATGCAATTTATTAAGGAAAAGTCACAAGAACTGTAAATTAATATCAAAGTAACAAAGTATCCGCACAAAGAACCCTCCTCTGTTCTTCTCCTGTCACTTTACCCACATACAGAAGTGTCCATCATCTTTTCCTCATCAAGGCAGAAGGGTCTTATGGGGTCGTCCTTGTTTATATGAACATATGAACATGAACTTACTGTACTGACCCATAGAATAAAAATTTATACCTCATAGTTCCTGGTGAATATGGTATTTTTTATAATAATTTTTCCCCTGTGAAAACTCCATCTCTTATTTTCCGATGTCCTTAAAGGGGTACTCTGGAGAAAAATGTTTTTCAACGTACTGTTTTTCAACCAGAAGTCTGCAATTTAGTTCCCTTGTTTAAAAAAAAATACAACTCAAGTCTTCAAGTACTTATCAGCTGCTGTATGTCCTGCAGGAAGTGGTGTATTTTCTCCAGTCTGATTCAGTGCTCTCTGCTGCCACCTCTGTCAATGTCAGGAACTGTCCAGAGCAGAAGAGGTTTCTATGGGGATTTGCTATTGCTCTGGATAGTTCCTGACATAAACAGAGGTGGCAGCAGAGAGCACTGTGTCAGACTATGTTCACACTTTGTAAGACACCAGCCGTTCCGTGACAGGGTTTTCTGCGGCCACAGAAAACTGACATGTCAGTTTTTTGAGCCGCCGATAAGGATCCCGGCTGGAGTGTATACTATGGGGGAGATTTATCAAACATGGTGTAAAGTGAGACTGGCTCAGTTGCCCCTAGCAACCAATCAGATTCCACCATTCATTTTTCAAAGAGTCTGTGAGGAATGAAAGGTGGAATCTGATTGGTTGCTAGGGGCAGCTGAGCCAGTTTCACTTTACACCATGTTTGATAAATCTCCCCCTATGTGTATACAATCCGGGATTCTTTAGAAGGCAGAACTACATAAGTTCGGGGGCGGTCTTGGCATTTCTGGGGCCCCAAGCGAAATTATGTCTGGGGCCTCCCTCGACGTTCCAAAACAATAGACTGCTGTGTGTTGCCCCCAGTAGTATATACCCCTTGTGCGCTACCGCCAGTAATATATACTCCTTGTGTGCTGCCCCCAATAGTATATACCCCTTGTGTCCTTCCCCCAGTAGTATATACCCCCTGTTTTCTTCCCCCAGTAGTATATAGACCCCTGTGTGTTCCCCCAGTTATATATAGCCCCCCGTGTGCTCCCCCAGAAGTATATAGACCTCCTGTGTGCTGCCCCAGTTGTATATAGACCCCCTGTGTCCTGCCCCCAGTTGTATATACCCCCTGTGTGTTCTCCCACTAGTATATAGGCCCCCTGTGTGCTCCCTCAGGAGTATTTAGCCCCCCTGTGTGCTCCCCCACTTGCATATAGACCTCCTGAGTGCTCCCCCACTTGGATATAGACCCCTGTGTGCTCCTCCAGTAGTATATAAATTCCCTGTGTGGTTCCCCCAGTAGTATATAGACCCCCTGTGTGCCCCACCAGTATTATATAGACCCCTTGTGTGCCCCACCAGTATTATATAGACCCCTTGTGTGCTGCCCCAGTAGTATACAGACCCCTGTGTGCCCCCCCAGTTATATATAGACCACCTGTGTGCCTCACAAGTAGTATATAGACCCCCTGTATGTTCCCCCAGTAGTATATAGACCCCCTGTGTGCCCCACCAGTAGTATATAGACCCCTGTGTGCTCCCCCAGTAGTATATAGCCCCCCTGTGTGCTCCCCCAGTTATATATAGTCCCCTGTGTCTTCTCCGTTATATAGCCCCCTGTGTGCTCCCACCATTTATACAGACCCCTGATGTGCGCTCCCCCAGTTACACAGACCCCTGTGTGCTCCTCCTCCCATATAGTATATAACACAATAAAACAAACACTTATACTCACCTGGGTCCGGGCGTCTCCTCTTTTCTTCACTCTTGTGGCCGCAGGAAGGGTTTTCCCTGCGATCACAAGAGGCATCACTCCCCTTGTCCTGGCACGATGCTCCAGTGATGTCACTGGAGCGCCTGCACCACAAGGACAAAGCGGCCACTTGTGACCACAGGGAAAACCCTTCCTGCGGCCACAAGAGTGACTGACAGGAAGGGAGCCAATGTGCTCATTACGAGTGCTCATAGTTACAGTTCAGATGGCAGCATCAAGCGGTGCAGCGGCCCTGTCCAGCGGTCTTGAGCACAAGAGCAGGGCGTGGGGGCCCCCCTAGATGTTGGGGGTGCTTGGTGCCAAAGACCGCCACTGCATAAGTTACATAGTAATCACGGTCGTTGTTACAACGGCCGTGATTACTATGGAACTTACTGGGAACATGGCCTCAGACTGGAAAGAATATGCTACTTCCTGCAGGACATCAGCCGAGCGGAGGTCTGTGGTTGTACGTACCTGAACCATCGAGTCCTGCTGTCTGCTGCTCTGTGGGGGAGGTGGAGTCCGAGTCTCAATGGAAAAGCAGTGGTACAGCCTATGGCTTAGGCTGTATCCATGTTTTTCCAGGCAGCACTTCACCTTCCCCATGGAGCAGGCAGACATTAGGATTCAAATGCTGATGGTTCAGGTTTTCACAAGCCCGAACCTCGGCCCGGCTCGCTCATCTCTACCGTTCACGTAACAAAATATGAAAATAAAAACAAAGACACAGGCAACACAATCTAAATGCTTTCATTGATATCTATCCATCAGTGCCACCAGCTTGGTAAGCAGTCAGGGGGGTCACAAATGCACTTTAAGCTAGTGAGTATAGACTAGTGACTATGTTGTCTCCATAGACTGCTCCCTAATGTGCTCCTCTATGGCACACCCACACAGGCAGCATAAGCAGTATGGAGGACATTATAAAGCAGTACTGAGCAGTATAAGTTGTGAATCTAGCACAATGGTGAGATATAACACTTACTGTGTCTCTCTCTGGCTCACTCTGCAGCTTCTTTCTCCTCGCTTTCCTCTCTCTCCATAGATGTAACTTGATCCCTCAATGAACTTGTCTCATTTTCTCTCTCAAGACGGAAAGGAGTCTGAAAAATGGAGACAGATATTTTTCTCTAAGAAAATATACATTCAAATGTCTTACATACCCTGTGCAGTAAGAATGTATATATACGTTCCTGCACTGACGGGGTTACTAATGTGTGCAGGACCACTGCAGTAAGAGTGGTCCTGCACACATCACTGTGTCCAGGCCAGAGGTAATGAGAGGCAGCTGCGATCTCACAGCTGCTTCTCATTAACCCCTTAAACGTCGCGATCTATAGCGATCGCAGCGTTTAAGGAACTGAGTGACTGAACAAGCATCTGTCACTTAGTGATCGGGACCCCCGCAGCATGGTCCCGATTGCATGTCCCGACGGGCGGGGGTAAGCCTCTTACCTCCGTCCTGTTGGTTCGGCGATCTGTGTATAAAGTCTGCTCTCAGGCAGGCCCTATGCACAAATCGCCGATAACCCTGATCTATGCTATGCTATGGCATAGCATAGACCAGTATATGCAATCTAATGATTACATAATTTACAGTGAAAACAAGTGGGGAAAAAAAAGTGCAGTAAAAAAAGTTTTTAAAAGTATTAAAAAACCCCTTATAAACCCCCCTCCCAATAAAAGTTTAATATACCCCCTTGCCCATTATAAAAATAAAAATATTTTTTAAAAAAAAAAACTAAATAAATAAACATATTACATTACGTAGTGTTCAGAATTGTCCGATCTATTAAGAAATTACATTATTGTTCGCGCTCGAGGAACGGCGTAAACGAAAAAAAAAAAAAAAATAACACACCAGGACTGCTGATTTTTTTATATTATATATCAGAATTTTTTTTCTGTTACACCAATGTGATATTAATAAAAACTAGAGATCATGGCGCAAAAAATGACACCCCAACCAGTAGGTGAAAAAATAAAAACGCTGTGGCTCTTAGAAGGCGGGAAGGAACATTGTACCTCCTTTCGGTATCCAAGTGCCCTTCTTAGGTAGATAGGCACCCCCCAGTAGGTAACTGGTGCCCCCAGTAGGTATTTGCCCTTTAGTAGGTAGTTGCTGGTATAACTGCTTCAGTATAGTGAGGACACAGAGCGGCTGGGGAGCCAGGTGTCAGGTAAGCTATCAGTCATTGTTCCCTGGAAAACCTCTGTAAGGGTTAATAATAAATTAATAAAGTGAAAATGATTAATATTCCAAGACTTCACCCAATGGGAAGGATTCCGACTCGTCCCAATTACCAGCAGGTAATATCAAGGTTCTCGCCTCTGACGTGGCAGAGACAACAGCTGCATGGCTAATGGGGGTAAACAAAAATCTGCATTCAGAGCTGTAACTATAACGAAGGTCGGGAAATGTGCAGTCAATGAAAAACTCTAAAAATGAATGCAAATCATGAAATATTTGGCAATCTGGAACCATCAAGTACTGAAAAATACAAGAAAAAGAAAAATGATAGCATAGAAAATACAAATAAAAAGTACAATCCCAGCAATGGTTCTCGGAATTCCTTCACATGGATTTCAGGTATTGTCCTGTATACATTTACAGTAATGTGACCCTCAAGAACCTGAGAAGAAAATGAAAAAAAAAAGTTGGGGGGCATGGGTCATATTCATGGGACTGTGACCCTAATCATGCCAACAAAACACAACAATCACTGAATTCAATCAATGGAGTGCTGCAGATTTACAGACTGCAAAGTAATGGTCTGGTCTGGGTGAGGAAGTGGCGGGAAGGCTGTGGGAGGCCTGTGATGAAGAGATAAGGGGAAGTGATGTATTCTGGGAATTGTAGTACTGAGCTCAATCAGGAAATAGTGAGAGGACGTGATAGGTTGAGAGGAGTACAGAACTGGTACTGACAGGTGTGTTTATTTTTTTACTTCTTGACCTCGGAGTACCCCTTTTAAATGACCACAGTGCATAGTATAAAAAATAGTTAGAAGGAATCATAAAAAGTATAAGTAAAAGAACAACAAAATCCAATGATGAGAAGAACATTCTAGAGAAACACTGGTGCCATAATATGGAGATCAGAAGAGGCAAACACTCCTGGGCCCATCAGCCTCCTATCCTAATCATTCACAGTAGTATCTAAAGGAGCCCATAACCTTATACTGAAGTCATCTGAACCCGACAACATTATATATATATATTGGCAGTGTATGTCAGTAAGATCCTGGAGGATAGCACCACTTCCAATCCAGAAAATCTACATATATTAGAATATATATATATATATATATATATATATATATATATATACTGTGTGTGTATATATATATATATATATATATATATATATATATATACAGTATATATGGATATATTGGCATATCTGATTTATAGCTGTAATTTTTCGAGATTTATGGAGGTCACGTCCATATAGTCAGGCACTAAGGTCACTTTAATAGAAATTTATTGCAGCATTTATCTGCAAGGGTGCTCAACATTGTGCACAATCAGTAAATCAGCGGCTGTGCGGACTCACAACCCCGCACCCTCAAGGTGATTGAGAAAAGCAGCTACATAAGCGTCTATTCATAGACATCAATCAGGAGCCTGTCACTGATGGAGTCATGGAGTGGCCAATTGACAGAATATCGACTCTAAGAAAGCAGATCTAAGCACTGAGGGAGGTCATCTGAGGCAGTACAGAACCGCCATGTAGACCTAGTGCTGGAGGAATTTGCCATGTGTTCACCTTGATTTGAGGACCACTGCTATGCTCCATGCTTCTTGCACAGACCTCTGCCGTGTCACATGAAAAAATTCTGACTACCTGCAGCCACCACTAGAGGGAGCTTAGGAGCTCACTGACTACAATATACACATTGAACTCAATGATAAAACTGTATGCAGTAAACTCAGGCTACAGGCATTGGTACTGGGCAGGTCAGTGTTAATGGGTTCTCCAGTCTCAAAAGAAGCCATGAACGACGCCACAAGAGCCAGAGCAGAGGAAACATTAGAGAATGACATCATCAGAGTTTCCATCTTTTGTCCTCACTAAGAGCCAGAGCTGTCCAAACATGGAGGAAGTATCAGTGACTGACATCGTCAGAGTTTCAGCCTTGGGTCCTCACTAAACCCAAGAGCAAACATAGACATCTCCTCTTGTGTCCACACAAAGACATAGAGATGTTCCATTGTGATGCTCCATCATGACATCATCAGAATTTTCTGTTGTGTTCTCACTAAGACCTAGAGCTGCCCAGTCAAGGAAGAAACATCAGAGTATGACATCATCAGATAAATTACATTATCAAAGTGTCTCTTCATGTGTTTACCCAAAGACCCCAAACTGTTGTCCAATTTGAAAGAAAAGATCAGTGAATTACATCATCCTGATCAAGCGTGAACTTTGTTGACCTCCTCCGCTCCTCTAGATGGTGGTTGTCACCACCCGAGGTCTTGGCATAGAAGTGGGTGATACTTGCCCCCTTATCAATGCTCCTTATTCCTTACCATGTCATTGCTGTTTTGCCTGTGAAGAGAGAGGCCACCCATGGAGAAGAGGTCAACCTTACAAGGGCCCCATTACAGCCCCGGGCCCCTGTGATGACAACAGATGACGGGATAGGCGGAGCAGTATATAGTACCGTATTTTATAGGGTAATAAAGTATTGTCACTGTAACTCATTAGTAATATCAGGCTGGAAGGGTCGGAATAGTATACACAGCTGTTTAGGATCATTTATACATTCTTCACATATCACAATGTTGTCGGCTGCTGAATGTAAATACCAACATGTGTGCACATAGAGGAAGGGCGACCATGGGGAATGTATGTTCCCACGTGTTGACCAAACTTTACAGCTTAACTTCCCACTCGTGAATCTACGTACACTTCACTTCCAAGTTATCGAAAAAAAATTCTGCCACCCTTGGACAATGGTTGTCACTGCTCTTACTCTGTGGCCGTGTTTGCATTTCTACCCTGATCTTGATTCCTGGTCCACCTCCAGGTTACGGCTCCTTCCCTGGTCTGTAAAAAAAGCGTGAGGCTGGGTCCTGGTTCTATACAACTAGAGGCTGGTCCTGGTTGTCTACATTGGGAGGCTGGGGCCTGGTTATCTATATCTGGAGGCTGGGTACTGGTTCTCTACATCTGGAGGTTATACCATGTAACTGTACAGCTGGCGGCTAGGCCCTTGTTTTCTACGTATAGAGGCAGGTCCTGGTTCTCTACAATTGAAAGCTGGTCTTGTTTCTCTACAGCTGGATGATGGGTCCTGATCCTGTACATCTGAAGGCTACACCAGGGTACAGTACAGCTGGAGGCAGGGTTCTTGTTCTCTACATGTAGAAGCTGGGTCCTGGTCCTCCACATCTGGAGGCTGGACCTCGTTCTGTACATCGGGAGGCTAGGTTCTGGTTCTCTACACTCTAAAGCTGGAGCCTGGTCCTGGTTCTTTACAGCTGGAGGCTTGGCCCTGGTTAAATTGAACTAGAGGCTAGATAGTGCTTCTCTAGAACTGGAGACTTGGTGCTGGTTATTTAGAACTAGAGGCTGGATCCTGGTTCTCAGTTTGCGGCTTGGTCATGGTTATTTAGTACTAGAGGTTGGATCTTGGTTCTCTACAGCTGGAGGCTTGATCTTGGTTCTCTACAGTTTGCAGCTTGGTCCTGGTTATTTAGTACTAGAGGTTGGATCTTGGTTCTCTACAGCAGGATGCTTGATCTTGGTTCTCTACAGCTGGAGGCTTGATCTTGGTTCTCTACAGCTGGAGGCTTGATCTTGGTTCTCAGTTTGCGGCTTGGTCATGGTTATTTAGTACTAGAGGTTGATTCTTGGTTCTCTACAGCTGGATGCTTGATCTTGGTTCTCTACAGCTGGATGCTTGATCTTGGTTCTCTACAGTTTGTGGCTTGGTCCTGGTTATTTAGTACTAGAGGTTGGATCTTGGTTCTCTACTGCTGGATGCTTGATCTTGGTTCTCTACAGTTTGTGGCTTGGTCCTGGTTATTTAGTACTAGAGGTTGGATCTTGGTTCTCTACAGCTGGATGCTTGATCTTGGTTCTCTACAGATGGAGGCTTGATCTTGGTTCTCTACAGCCGGGGGCTTGGTCCTGGTTATTTAGAATTAGAGGCTAGACCTTGTTCTCTACACTTGGTTTCCACTCACATATGTGATGATGTCTGATGAGCCATACTTGGGTTCACTTACTGGAAAACTTCCCTTATTACCTGTGTCCGTAACATTACTTCAATAATTGGGCAGAAAATGTGATAATAAAGGAAATCTCCCAATCTAATATATTAATAATATAATAAATCCCAGCACACAAACTATAATGAGACACCAAGACGTATTCTCCTCATTATAACGTTTCCATGACAACCAAGAAGCATCATAATAAAGAGAACAATTAGATCTAAAGCCTTGTGCGCGGCGTGATGTCATCTGATCATCGTTGTGGTTTACCTGCCGCTCAACCATTATAATTACCCGGGAAAACAGCGATAGCCGAGCTTCTATACAACCCGATAATACGAGAGAGGCAAAGAACAAAGAAGGAAATATAAAGGAATTTTCTATAAATATTCTATAACCTCAGATTCTTGTGACACGCCAAATACATTCATCTGCAGAGGTTAAGCAAAAATTCTGAAACATAAAAGCTAAAAAAATTAAAGGGTATATAAAATGTCAGATGTAGGGCTCATGTGCTTGGTTGTTTTACTGCTTAGTGTTCAGGGTTGTAACTACCACTGTAGCAGCCATAGTGGCTGCCATGGGGCCCACCGCATCAGTAGGCCCAACCCTGCATGCAATACACTGGGTCTCCCGAGCTGTCATCATGCTACCAAGGGACATGCCCTACCATGGGGGACACTATGCACTGGGGCAGATTCTAGGGGAGATGCCTATTTTGGGAGACATCATCTATGGGGCATACCAGGGGAGATGACTAACACGGGGGCGCTAGGGGAGGTGCCTACCATGGGAGACACTAGGGGAGATGCCTACCATGGGGGACACTAGGGGAGATGCCTACCATGGGGGAGACGAGGGGATATGCCTGCCACGGGGGACACTAGGGGAGATGCCTACCATGGGAGAGACGAGGGGATATGCCTGCCACAGGGGACACTAGGAAAGATGCCTACCAAGAGGGAGAGTAGGGGAGATACCTACCATGGGGGACACTTGGGGAGATGCCTACCAAGAGGAAGAGTAGGGGAGATGCCTACCATGGGGAAAACGAGGGGAGATGCCTACCACAGGGACACTAGGGGAGATACCTACCATGGGAGACACTTGGGGCGATGCCTACCATAGGGGACACTAGGGGATAAGTCTACCACGGGGGACACTAGGGGAAAAGTCTACCTTGGGGGACACTAGGGGAAAAGTCTACCATGGGGGACACTAGGGGAAATGCCTGGACGGTGGACACTAGGGTAGATGCCTACCATGGGGGACACTAGGGGAGATGCTTACCAAGGGGGACACTAGTGGAGATGCCTACCATGGGGGACACTAGTGAAGATGCTTACTATGGGGGACACTAGAGGAGATGCCTACCATGGGGGACACTAGGGAAGAAACCTACCATGGTGGACATTAGGGGAAATGCCTACCATGGGGGACACTAGGGGAAATGACTACCATGGGGGACACTAGGGGAGATGCCTACCATGGGGGGCTCTAACTACTGAGAGGGATACCATGTAGAGGCTGGTAACTCTGTACCCCAGAACTTCATTGACCTGAGGCGACCAGAAGGAGACATCATTGTCAGCTGTAATTCACATGTTGTTGGGGTTTTAAAACTGAAACTTTTTACATGTTCAATAAATTTCACCCCCAAGTCACATATCTCTAACTTTTTGTGAGTAGTGTTCATGACTAAAGCACGCTCTATTGAACATAGTAATCCCTTGAGCTACTCGAAAGTACTAGATACTCGAGAAAGTACTGCCTGCTGTTCAGCTGCTCCCATAGAATTCAATGGGGCTCGTTACTTGAATCGAGAACCCGAGTATTGAAAAATTTTCGACTCGAGTAACGAGCATTCAAGTATTTTGGTGCTCACTCATCTCTATTGACCATTCAGCTCTGCTACATCTGCCACCAGTCCTCTTGAGAAACTTTTTGTTTCCGTTCTCCTCTCCTTCGGCCTCCAGACATGTCCTCGCGCCTCCTGGAATAACCTCCGTTTTATTCGGTGTTCTCTCATTGAAAGGATTAATCTCCGCGCTAACAAGTGAAATCATCAGCTTAAAAGGAACTGGGAGGATTAGAGGAACGCAATCTGTACGCCCCTCGTCCTGCATCCCGACGCCGCTTACCATCACAGTACGACAGAAAGCACTTTCGCAAGACAATTTTGTGATTCTGCTTCTCTGGGCTCAGCTGGAGGGACGTCGCCGGCTTCATCTGACGTCATTCAGACCATTCAGAGAAGAACAAAGCGGTGGAAAAGTAAAAGTATAAAAGTGAAATATAAAAGGACAATGTTGTGTGAGGGTGGCGTTTAACACATACAGCCAATTAATTCAAAGCCTTCTGAAAAGACGACAGCTCTCGGGTCCTGAAAGACACTGGCTCATTATAAGGTTATAATGGTTCCCTGAGCGTCACATGGCCTGTGTACTGAGCACTGGGGGACCTCCATAGAAGGATAGCACAGAGGCTTAGTGGGCGCTGTTGGTTTCATACCACTAGGGTCCTTGGTTTGACGCCAGTGGGATCAACTGACAGCATGGTGCTAAGGAAGCCATGTGAATTCTAGGGGTCTGGTGTGATTGACTTTCCAGTACCCAGGGTGCTATATGTGGTGTTGGTGATGCCCAGCTGGGAGGCATGACCAGTCACTAGCCAGATGGTGAAGTGTGAGTCCACTTCAGTAGTGGTTGATCGGAGAATAGCTCAGCCAGGTATTATGCTGTTGAGACGCCAGTGCCGGTTGGGCACACAGCTATGATGGCACGCCTGCTTTTAGTTTAGTGAGGCTGGCTATACCCTTTCCCCTGTGGTCAGTAACCTGCAGGGCTATTTGGGGGTCCCTTGGGTGCTTATCACGGATGTCCGGAGTGTTGAAACATGTTGAAAGAACACACACGAAGATAGCAACGATCTGCTGCCGTCCCTCTGTATAGTAGGAGAGATGGCAGCAGACCAATGCTATCTTCTATGCCCCCCCAGCTTCCTGCGGCTCTCATTGCTCTTACCCGCTCGCTGCCGGCATGTGTCACTTTAATATCTCTAGAAGCTAACGCCGCACAGCTTCTAGGGATATGCTTATCGGTTTGATGTTGCACTCTGTGTGAGCGGGCGGTACATTCAATTGAGCAGAATGTAGGAGCATTACCTGTCAGCGTCCTTCTCCTACACAGGGCCGTTTCTAGCACCGTGCCGGCCGGGCCACTGCACAGGGCGCTGACAGCTAGGGGGCGCCCTCCCTCCCTCACCACACACACAGCATCAGTGACGTTCTGCACAGGGCAGCAGACTCTGATGTCTGATGCGCCCCCACACACAGCACCTGGCTCCTGGGGGTCCTTTGTGGCCTGGGAGTAAACTGAAGAGGATAATGGAGGCAGCAGGGTCTTCCCCACGTTCCCCCCTACGGCTCTGCAGAGCATCCAGCACACAGGCAGCAGCTCCTGTGTGAGGCGTCTCCTCCCCCGACCCGGCCTGAACAAGGCTGAAGAGAGCGTCCCTGTAAGTGCTACTGCTGCTGTCTGCAGGGGGAGGGGGGGGTCACTGAGGGGGATCAGCAGTGTAGTGTTGGGGTGTATGTAATTGTGGGGTGGGGGGTGATGGCAGCTTTATACCCCACAGTCTATACTTTCTTATCTTTCTCATCCTTTACACCTTAGCTTAGGAGCCTCTGCAGCTTCAGTCGGGAGGAGGGGGTGGGGGAGGGTTATTAGCATAGGACCTCTGCCTGGTGGTTTAACCCTTTCTAGACTGCACTCAGCTACAGAAAGTTACTGCACTGTGTGTGAGAAGAGTTCAATGTGCAAAAGTATGTGTGATGTGCTATGTTATGTATAGTGTGCTACTAATATTCTATGTACTGTATGTGTGATGATCTATGGTATGTATAGTGTGCTGTGTATGTGTGATGTCTTATGGTATGTATAGTGTGCTGCTAATGCTCTATGTATGTGTGATGTGCTATGTTATGTATAGTGTGCTGCTAATATTCTATGTACTGTATGTGTGATGTCTTATTATGGTATGTATAGTGTGCTGCTAATGCTCTATGTATGTGTGATGTGCTATGTTATGTATAGTGTGCTGCTAATATTCTATGTACTGTATGTGTGATGTCCTATTATGGTATGTATAGTGTGCTGCTAATCTTTGTATGTGTGATGTCCTATTATGGTATGTATAGTGTGCTGCTAATCTTTGTATGTGTGATGTCCTATGTTATGTATAGTGTGCTGCTAATGATCTGTGTATGTGTGATGTCCTATGGTATGTATAGTGTGCTGCTAATGCTCTATGTATGTGTGATGTGCTATGTTATGTATAGTGCGCTGCTAATATTCTATGTACTGTATGTGTGATGTCTTATTATGGTATGTATAGTGTGCTGCTAATGATCTGTGTATGTGTGATATCCTATGGTATGTATAGTGTGCTGCTAATATTCTATGTACTGTATGTGTGATATCCTATGGTATGTATAGTGTGCTGCTAATGCTCTATGTATGTGTGATGTGCTATGTTATGTATAGTGCGCTGCTAATATTCTATGTACTGTATGTGTGATGTCTTATTATGGTATGTATAGTGTGCTGCTAATGATCTGTGTATGTGTGATATCCTATGGTATGTATAGTGTGCTGCTAATATTCTATGTACTGTATGTGTGATATCCTATGGTATGTATAGTGTGCTGCTAATGCTCTATGTATGTGTGATGTCCTATGTTATGTATAGTGTGCTGCTAATGCTCTATGTATGTGTGATGTACTATGGTATGTATAGTGTGCTGTTTGTGTTGTGTGATACTGTGTAGTATACTAGTGTGTGTATGTATATGTATGTATGTGTGTGTATATATATATATATATATATATATATATATATATAATATATATGTTTATGTATGTAAGTACATATCTATTGATCTGTCTGTATATATACTAGAGATGAGAGAACTTAGGGTAGCTTCACATGTACCAGATTCGCAGCGGATTTCACGCTGCGAGTTTTGTAGTGTGATTTTTAATATGGTTACATACCCGCAGCAGAACTTACATTCCCCTGCGAGTATGTAACCCAGCCCCCTTTAACCCCCTGCTGTCCGCAGCATACATTACCTCGGTCAGTTCCGCTCAGCCAATCAGTGCACAGCCCCGCTGCAGAGGAGGACTGATGGGAGCTTCACATGCAGCGCGGCACTGAGCAGTTAATGTATGCTGCGGGGGAGGGGGGGAGGGTTAAAGGGGCCGGGTTACATACTTGCAGCGGGATGTAAATTCTGCTGCGAGTATGTAATAAGCTGCTGAAATGAAGTCTATTATTTTGGCGCATGAAACAAGCAGAGAGCCGGGAACTAGTCATCTGGGCTGTGACCGGTCACGGCTCTCTGCCTGTCCACGAGCTCTGCAAGATGACTGACAGGAAAAGAGGTTGGTAAGAAGGCTATTTTCCTGTCAATCATCTCAGAACGCATCCTTTTTTTTTTTTATAATAGAAGTCAGTGGAAAAATGAATCAAAATAAATGCGCACAAGTGCAAAAACGTAGCGTGAACCCAGCATTAGTAAATTCAGTGGGACCTGCGCCTGCTCCAGAGGAGGGGGGGGGGGCGCTTTTTTTGTCAGAGTCGCCCTGTAGCCAAAATGGCCTAGAAACTGCCCTGCTCCTACATTCAATCCCATAGGCCGCCAGAACTTCATACCTGCAGCCTATGGGACTCCAGGACGTGACCTCTCCAGCAGGCGTGATGATTAGAGATGAGAGAACTTTTCAAAAGTTCGTTCCAAAGTAACATGATTATCTTTTCAATATCTCAAAGTCAATTTTTTTTTAGACTTCAATATTCACCATTACAGGGTCTATGCAGGAAATTCACCATTACAGGGTCTGTGCAGGAAATTCACCATTACAGGGTCTATGCAGGAAATTCACCATTACTGGGTCTATGCAGGAAAAAGGTCACAAATGCAGTGAAGGAGCAGCAGTAGTCATTGGAGGCCAGTTGAGATCCAGCAATAGTCATTTGAGGCCAGTACAGGAGCAGCAGTAGTCAACATGGAGGCCAGGCAGGATCAACAGTAGTCAACATGGAGGCCAGGCATGATACTATAGTACTTGGATATCTATATAGCACTTTTTTTTTAGAGTTTTATTCTACACGCATGCACGAGGTATATATTTGTGCCTCAGGAAAACACCTATGTCATATACACTCTCACAAGGGTGACAGTATAGTACTTGGATATCTGTATAGCATGTTTTTGTTCCGTGCACCCTTTGCTCTACTATGCCTAATCTATCTATCTTTCGCCTTCTCTATTTTTCTCTCTAAATCTCTAAATGTTTCTCCTCTCCGCTTTCCTAATAATCTTTTTGTCTTTGCTTTTGTAGAATATCTTCTCAGTACAGCAGCGTGCAGCAGCATCAGCGTTTTGTCACTGACGAGCTTTGTGCACTGCTAACAGTCTCCTTCCTCTCTCTATGCAGACTGCCTCATGCGGTCATGTGACCACTCTTCTTAAAGCTATACCGATGTCACACAGGGGGTGGGCTAGTGCAACATCCCTGCTGATTGGATGTGTTCCGGGCATCATGGGAAAGCGCTTTTCCCGCCCAGAACAATGGCGGCTGCCATTTTAGAAAGCAAGAAAAAAAAATTCGGAGCAGATTTCCAAAAATCCGAACCTGACTGGACTCGGACTTTTGGAAAATTCTGAACCAGATCCCATACCGGCCGAACCGGTTCGCTTATCTTTAGTGATGACGCCTGCCGGAGGTCCCGTCCCCGCGGCTCACAAGATGGAGCCAGAAGAGAAGAAGAGCTTCTCCCTGCAGACACACAGTCCGGATTAGGTGAGTAGGGTGTTTTTTTTTGTTTTTTTTTTAACTATTGGTGCATATTGGTATACTGCAGGGGGCATTATTATTGTATGGGGGCATACTGCAGGGGGCATTATAATTGTATGGGGGCATACTGCAGGGGGCATTAATATTGTATGGGGGCATACTGCAGGGGGCATTATTATTGTATGGGGGCATACTGCAGGGGGCATTATTATTGTATGGGGGCATACTGCAGGGGGCATTATTATTGTATGGGGGCATACTGCAGGGGGCATTAATATTGTATGGGGGCATACTGCAGGGGGCATTATTATTGTATGGGAGCATACTGCAGGGGGCATTATTATTGTATGGGAGGATACTGCAGGGGGCATTATTATTGTATGGGAGCATACTGCAGGGGGCATTATTTTTGTATGGGGGCATACTGCAGGGGGCATTATTATTGTATGGGAGCATACTGCAGGGGGCATTATTACTGTATGGGGGCATACTGCAGGGGGCTTCATTAGTATATAAGGGCACAGTAGGGGATCCTACATACAGGGGAGCAACCCACATTTCTACTTGCTTTACTGCATATAACACCAAACAGCGCAGTTACCACTGTATGGGAGCCTATAGAAGGGAGAAGGAAAGGAAGTTGCTAGAAATGTGTGGAGCCTAAGATGTTTGTCTCGTAGGTTCTGAAGAGATGAAACGTATCTGGAAGAAATCATCATGGTGGCCTGGGCCAGATGGAGAGGAAAAGGGAAGGTGACATCTCAGATCAAAGAAGATGTCACATGTGAGTCACTGTATGACGGTTTTCGTATTTTGTAGAACATTATGATTTTTTTTTCCCAAGGGGTGCCCTGAGGTTGAAAAGGTTGGGGAGCACTGCTCTACTGACATCTGAGCAAGGTATCCAAGACAAATGTTCACTTTGAATCAATTTCATGGGCCTGGTCTGGGGTCTGTATTAGTTTAGGGGTCTGGGGTCTGTATTAGTTTAGGGCTCTGATCTGCGGTCTGTATTAGTTTAGGGCTCTGGTCTGGAGTCTGTATTAGTTTAGAGGTCTGGTCTGGGGTCTGTATTAGTTTAGGGGTCTGGTTTCGGGTCTTTATTAGCTTAGGGGTCTGATCTGGGGTCTGTATTAGTTTAGGGGTCTGGTCTGGGGTCTGTATTAGTTTAGGGGTCTGGTCTGGGGTGTGTATTAGTTTAGGGCTCTGGTCTGGGGTCTGTATTAGTTTAGGGGTCTGGTCTGGGGTGTGTATTAGTTTAGGGGTCTGGTCTGGGGTCTGTATTAGTTTAGGGGTCTGGTCTGAAGTCTGTATTACTTTAGAGGTCTGGTCTGGGGTCTGTATTAGTTTAGAGGTCTGGTCTGGGGTTTGTATTAGTTTAGGAGTCTGGTCTGGGGTCTGTATTAGTTTAGGGGTTTGGTCTGGGGTCTGTATTAGGTTAGGGGTCTCGTCTAGGGTCTGTATTAGTTTAGGGGTCTGTATTAGTTAAGGGGTCTGGTCTGGGGTCTGTATTAGTTTAGTGGTCTGTTCTGGAGTCTATATTAGTTTAGGGGTCTGGTCTGAGGTCTGTATTAGTTTAGAGGTCTGCTCTGGGGTCTGTATTAGTTTAGGGCTCTGGTCTGGGGTCTGTATTAGTTTAGGGCTCTGGTCTGGGGTCTGTATTAGTTTAGGGCTCTGGTCTGGGGTCTGTATTAGTTTAGAGGTCTGGTCTGGGGTTTGTATTAGTTTAGGAGTCTGGTCTGGGGTCTGTATTAGTTTAGGGCTCTGGTCTGGAGTCTGTATTAGTTTAGAGGGCTGGTCTGGGGTCTGTATTAGTTTAGGGCTCTGGTCTGGAGTCTGTATTAGTTTAGAGGGCTGGTCTGGGGTCTGTATTAGTTTAGGGGACTGGTCTGGGGTCTGTATTAGGTTAGGGGTCTGGTCTGGGGTCTGTATTAGTTTAGGGGTCTGGTCTGGGGTTTGTATTAGTTTAGGAGTCTGGTCTGGGGTCTGTATTAGTTTAGGGGTTTGGTCTGGGGTCTGTATTAGTTTATGGGTCTGGTATGGGGTCTGTATTAGTTTAGGGGTCTGTATTAGTTTAGGTGTCTGGTCTGGGGTCTGTATTAGTTTAGGGGTCTGTTCTGGGGTCTATATTAGTTTAGGGGTCTGGTCTGAGGTCTGTATTAGTTTAGGGGTCTGCTCTGGGGTCTGTATTAGTATAGGGGTCTGGTCTGGGGTCTGTATTAGGTTAGGGGTCTGGTCTAGGGTCTGTATTAGTTTAGGGGTCTGGTCTGGTGTCTGTATTAGTTTAGGAGTCTGGTCTGGGGTCTGTATTAGTTTAGGGGTCTGGGGTCTGTATTAGTTTAGAGGTCTGGTCTGGGGTCTGTATTAGTTTAGGGCTCTGATCTGCGGTCTGTATTAGTTTAGGGCTCTGGTCTGGAGTCTGTATTAGTTTAGAGGTCTGGGGTCTGGGTGTCTGGTCTGGGGTCTGTATTAGTTTAGGGGTCTGTTCTGGGGTCTATATTAGTTTAGGGGTCTGGTCTGAGGTCTTTATTAGTTTAGAGGCCTGCTCTGGGGTCTGTATTAGTTTAGGGGTCTGCTCTGGGGTCTGTATTAGTATAGGGGTCTGGTCTGGGGTCTGTATTAGTTTAGGGGTCTGGTCTCGGGTCTTTATTAGTTTAGGGGTCTGATCTGGGGTCTGTATTAGTTTAGGGGTCTGGTCTGGGGTCTGTATTAGTTTATGGGTCTGGTCTGGGGTGTGTATTAGTTTAGGGCTCTGGTCTGGGGTCTGTATTAGTTTAGGGGTCTGGTCTGGGGTGTGTATTAGTTTAGGGGTCTGGTCTGGGGTCTGTATTAGTTTAGGGGTCTGGTCTGAAGTCTGTATTACTTTAGAGGTCTGGTCTGGGGTCTGTATTAGTTTAGAGGTCTGGTCTGGGGTTTGTATTAGTTTAGGAGTCTGGTCTGGGGTCTGTATTAGTTTAGGGGTTTGGTCTGGGGTCTGTATTAGGTTAGGGGTCTCGTCTAGGGTCTGTATTAGTTTAGGGGTCTGTATTAGTTAAGGGGTCTGGTCTGGGGTCTGTATTAGTTTAGTGGTCTGTTCTGGAGTCTATATTAGTTTAGGGGTCTGGTCTGAGGTCTGTATTAGTTTAGAGGTCTGCTCTGGGGTCTGTATTAGTTTAGGGCTCTGGTCTGGGGTCTGTATTAGTTTAGGGCTCTGGTCTGGGGTCTGTATTAGTTTAGAGGTCTGGTCTGGGGTTTGTATTAGTTTAGGAGTCTGGTCTGGGGTCTGTATTAGTTTAGGGCTCTGGTCTGGAGTCTGTATTAGTTTAGAGGTCTGGTCTGGGGTCTGTATTAGTTTAGGGGACTGGTCTGGGGTCTGTATTAGGTTAGGGGTCTGGTCTGGGGTCTGTATTAGTTTAAGGGTCTGGTCTGGGGTTTGTATTAGTTTAGGAGTCTGGTCTGGGGTCTGTATTAGTTTAGGGGTTTGGTCTGGGGTCTGTATTAGTTTATGGGTCTGGTATGGGGTCTGTATTAGTTTAGGGGTCTGTATTAGTTTAGGTGTCTGGTCTGGGGTCTGTATTAGTTTAGGGGTCTGTTCTGGGGTCTATATTAGTTTAGGGGTCTGGTCTGAGGTCTTTATTAGTTTAGAGGCCTGCTCTGGGGTCTGTATTAGTTTAGGGGTCTGCTCTGGGGTCTGTATTAGTATAGGGGTCTGGTCTGGGGTCTGTATTAGGTTAGGGGTCTGGTCTAGGGTCTGTATTAGTTTAGGGGTCTGGTCTGGTGTCTGTATTAGTTTAGGGGTCTGGTCTGGGTCTGTATTAGTTTAGGGGTCTGGGGTCTGTATTAGTTTAGAGGTCTGGTCTGGGGTCTGTATTAGTTTGGGGGTCTGGTCTGGGGTTTGTATTAGTTTAGGGGTCTGGTCTGGGGTTTGTATTAGTTAAGGGGTCTGGTCTGGGGTCTGTATTGGTTTCGGGGTCTGGTCTGGTGTCTGTATCAGTTTAAGGGTCTGGTCTGGTGTCTGTATCAGTTTAGGGGTCTGGTCTGGGATCTGTATTAGTTTAGGGGTCTGATATAG
This sequence comes from Dendropsophus ebraccatus, assembly GCF_027789765.1. Classification (NCBI taxonomy): domain Eukaryota; kingdom Metazoa; phylum Chordata; class Amphibia; order Anura; family Hylidae; genus Dendropsophus; species Dendropsophus ebraccatus. The sequence goes on from NC_091455.1 coordinate 205,408,663, forward strand.
TTATTTTGGGGTCTTGTATAAACAATATATAAACACATGTGGCAACATAGTAGCCTATATTGTATATGGCAGTACACTATACCTATGGGCCTGATCATGATCAATTGTGCTCAACCTTCACACGGACCAGGGAGATGGAAATATGAAAGTTTTTAAAGGGAAATTTCCTGTTAGATCCCAGCTCCTTGGCCCATATGACCCATGGAGGGTTCTGGATGTTTATCGGACCATCACGGCAGATAATAAAGACACCAGATGGGTCAGGGATACACAGGCAATCAACCTTTTCATCAGTCCTTGTATATTTACATGGGGTCTGATTTCACGGAAGATCGCAACGTTCCGAAAACTGTCCGGAACATTCTTAATGGTGGAGCCGGAGCCATCAGAAGCCTGGGCGGTTCTCTGGCGTTCCTGGCCGTGGGGCATAGCGATATGTCCTTGTTTCATACATATTAATAGATCTCAGAAGAATCCCGGGAAAAGACGCTGCACATATTGAAAAGCTCCAGAACGGCAGCCGAGTAAATAAAACATGGATTCCCAGGAAAATAATTTTAGCTTGTTTGTTTAGAATTCATTAAAATTATGAGAAAAACACATTTCATCCAGATTGACTAAATCCCCTCGATGGTCACGTGACCGCCGGCGCTTAACGAAATTCATTAAAGTGGTGGGTAATCCAGTAATAGACATCGATACGTTCTGAACCTTGTGCGCTGTGAGATGAAAAGATGAGATGTAGCAGAGCTGAAACCATCGCTCGGGCTTTGTGATAACTCAATAACCGAAGAGAGCGCGTCTTTGGTTTCAGCATGAAAAATAAAAAACAATAAAATAAATTCAAAAATGGCACCGCTGTATCCACAGTCTCCCCTCCCATACTCAGGACCTTACACATACATTTCTTTTTAGCTGCCACTGCCCCCTACTTTTACCGTCCGCTTCCCCTTACTTTCACAGTCAACTTCCACCAACCCCTATGTTCCCTTCCCCGGTCGTCAATTGTAAATGTGCAGGCAAGGCATTAAGAGGCCTGTCGCTTGCCAACATCCCTGTTATCCCCTACCTCCAGATATAGAGCTGCACACAGTTTGCCATTATCCCTTCACCTGTAAACTGTCCCTGTTGTGCTGTACGAGTGTGCTGTGTTGAGTTCACCACAGCACACTTGTACAGCATAGCAGGGACAGCGTACGGTATGGCTGCTTCTGGCCACCAGGGGGAGCTCACCTCCTGGTGGCCAGAAGCTGCCATACCGTACGCTGTCCCTGCTGTGCTGTACAAGTGTGCTGTGGTGAGCTCCCCCTAGGGGCTAGAAGCCGCCTTACCGTACGCTGTGAATGTGACATCTGAATTCTTCTTCATGGAAAAAAAAGACATCCCATTATCTATAGTGTTTATTGGCACCATAAATGGAAATGGAAAATTTCACACACACACACACACTATAAAAAAAAATCATCAAGAACAATATTTTTATATTTTAATAGATCAGACAATTTTGTGCTCTATGATACCAAATACGTTTTTATTTATTTTTTTTACATTTTTTTAAAACATATTTTTAGTTGTTTTATTGGAAAGGGGGTGATTTTAACTTTCATTGGGGAAGGGGTTTTGTAATATTTTTGAAATTTTTTTAATACTTGCAGTCACTAGATACCATTAACGCTATTATACAGCATTAATAATCAGTATTACCGGCACTCTTGGTGGGGGTCTGGCTTTCTACACCTCTGACAATCATCTGACTAAATAGAAGTGGCAATCTCCCCCACTGTTTACAATGCACGCTGTTGCTAGTGGCCGTGCTTGGTATTGCAGCTCATTCCCATTCAAATAAATAGGATGTATCCAAAAATACAAGCACTGTGCCTGATAGACAATGAAGAGGATGCAAATCCCTTTAATCATGAAGTGATCTGATACGTATCTATATCAATCTTCTAGTCCTGGAAAACCTCCTTTACAGGTATCACACAAGAGTTTCTGGGCGTTTAGGGGTTAATCCGAGCCTATGTTTGTAAACACGCTGCCCTCACGTGACACCCTCCTTGGACTTGGTGACTTCATGAACCCTTATCTTCTCCGGCCTGGTGTCATCTCTTTGTTTCCAGATCAGTTCCCCGGACTCACATTATCTCATGGGCCTTGTTCCAAAAATTCACCACCCATTCCTTGTACAAGTTCTCCGCCTGAGTCAGCCGCCCTCATCGTGGCTTATAACGATGGTCCCGATAACAATGGGTCCAATGTAAAATCAGTCCCAGGGCCCCATGTACCATGAACCATCCTCATCTGGTGCAGGGGCCATTGGCTTCTCTTACGGTGCCCATACACCTTAGACTAAACCAGCCATCCCCACTAAGCCCAACCTAACCTTCAACCCTTCTGATGACGAGAAAGTTGAGCAATTTGCCCAAATTCTCATTGCTCTAGATATGACCGTCAGGAACATAGCATGAGAAGCTGTGTGGGGGCGGCCATATTGAACATCCATGCGGGAATTAATGAAATTTTTTGTCCTTTGAGGAGATGACGGTTTAGATGATGGTTGTAAAGATGAGGATGATGGCCTGACCCCTCTGGCTACATTGTTTAATACCTTAAGTGCACAGTTATATGACGTACAATGTAGAGATGGTCCGAACCTGCCGAGGTTCGGGTTCGTACGAACCTGAACGCTCGGCAATGATTCCCACTGTCTGCCCGCTCCGTGGAAAGGGTGGATACCGCCGGAGGACCACCTGGAAAACTGGGATACAGCCATATCCATAGGCAGTATCCCAGTTTTCCAGGCGGTCCTCCGGCTGCATCCACCCTCTCCACGGAGGTGGAAGACAGTGGGAATCATTGCCGAGAGTTTAGGTTCGTACGAACCCGAACCTCGGCAGGTTCGGACCATCCCTAGTACAATGGATGATGTCCAAGAAGAAAAACAACATTATATAAGACAACAAAATGCCATTTGAAGGGGCACTCCGCAGATCAATTGCTGTCAGAAAGTAATACAGATCTGTAATTTATTCTATTTAAGAATCTCAATTCTTCCAGTACTTATCAGCTGCTGTATGTCCTGCGGTAAGTGGTGTATTCTCTCCAGTCTGACACAGTGCTCTCTGCTGCCACCTCTGTCCATGTCAGGTACTGTCCAGAGCAATAGAGGTTTTCTATGGGGATTTGCTACTGCTCTGGACAATTCCTGACATGGACAGAGGAGGCAGCAGAGAGCACTGTGTCAGACTAAAAAGAATACACCACTTCCTGCAGGACATACAGCAGCTGATAAGTACTGGTAAACTTGAGACTTCAAAATAAAAGTAAATTACAAATCTATATAACTTTCTGAAACCAGTTAATTTGAAAGAAAAGCAATTCTCTGGAGTACCTCTTTAAACAAACAAAAAAAAAACACAACCTTTCCCATTGACGCTGATGCTCCTCATGACTATGCGACGCACATGTTACCGTCCTGGTGACAATAGGAATAACTTTGCATATGAATTTATAGAAACCGCGTCTCGAATCCAAATCATTACGAGTGAATTGTAAATAATTGAGTCAAGAAGTTAATTATCTAATACTAATAAAACGTTGATGTTGACTCTGCCATGACTATCATAGAGGAGACGCTGCTACCAAATGTCATAGAACTGACTTGTTTAGTGTATTGTATACCTCCACCATAGGCACTCTTTAAACATGTTCCCCCCCCAAAGACCTTCTCGTACCTATATCGGGGGGTTACTGTTAGACTTTGGTGGTCCTGGTCACTGTGGAGGCCTAAAAGTCGCAGAGTGGCAGTACTAGGACTAGGGTCTACACTGTGTAGTTTCAAACTAGGCCTTACCTTGTAGGAAACCCAATCCAAAACTGAAGACTAGCCCCTCTGGTCAGGTCCCACAGAAGAGCTGCTGTAGAGCAAACTGCCGAAAAACCTACCTAAATATTGTACACACCACGTCCAGTGTGGTTTATTGGCTGATCGCTGCCCCTTTTGCACAGGGCAACATTGGTCTGTCTGGTTGGTAATTTCAATAGGTTCCTACAGTGAGTCCTATTCAGGTATCTTGCTATCCTGCCATATTATAATACTGTGGATACCCTGAGGCCTTTTTCCACTACTAGCGGGAAAAAGTAAAAGTCTATGAGAAGTTGGTCACATGACCCTCCCTCATGGTTTCCCTCCCCAAAGAGCTGGAATAAGCTAGTTAGCTGTGGCCCATCCACAGAATTGTAAGGACGTGTCTGGCCTCTCTGCTGCTGAGTAGATTTAGTTAGTTCTGGCTAGATGAAGTAATGGGAGGCTAGTTGGTTTTGGCTAGTCGGTGTATGACATTTAGCCCGATCTCTGTAGTGCCCAGGAGTTAGGGTACCTTTGATCGTGGACATTTGCGGACATTCACTATAATGGAAGTACATCACTATTTCACTTTATTCTACTATTCTGCCATGTTGTTCTACATTTGTACTGTGTTGTAGTATTGAACTCTGTTTTGTATGTTTATTGTAATGGGTTTTTGTTGTGTTTACTGTAATTGCGCTGTACCTGGACCACGCTCTGGAAGAGGTTAATACAAAGCGACACAGGACACAGGAAGTTTAGAAGCTGGTAATTTTCCATTGCTGATTGAGAAAGTGTGCAGAGCTGAGTTTTTGGAGGGAAAATAGACCTGTATGGAAACACAATACAAGTCTATGGTAGACTAAAGTTGAAACATTGGGAGAGATTTATCAAACATGGTATAAAGTGAAACTGGCTCAGTTGCCCCTAGCAACCAATCAGATGCCACCTTTCATTCCTCACAGACTCTTTGGAAAATGAAAGGTGGAATCTGATTGGTTGCTAGGGGCAACTGAGCCAGTTTCACTTCACACCATGTTTGATAAATCTCCCCCATTGCATCTGTTAAGGCTTTCCCTCCCCACTTCGCCCACTAGAAGGTTCTAGTCTTCTCCCAAACAGTATAGAAGGAAGAGTCAGTCAGTGGCCTGTTGTTCTGCAGATAGAAACTAGAGACGTAAAGAGACTCTACTAGACAACAAAGAAGACAAAGAAGAAGACGCTGACTCTACAGACCCTGGGTCTCCAGCTAGCTTAGGCCTTCCCCTTGCACAAAAAACCTTCTTCTGCTGGAGGTCGGAGACTGGAGAAGCCAACTCTTTTATTTTTTAGCACTTGAAATTTCTTCAATAAAGAAGCCGCTGTTTACTGCGACCCCTGACTCTCTGGACTTATTTCCCATTGGGGTGACCCATGCCTTACCATCCCTTCCAGAGAGCAGCAACACATGGTGGTGACACTTCGACAGTGTCTAGGGGCCCAGAGTTGGGACCACTTCAACCCCAGGACGCTACATCTCTACTGAAGAACTTTTATGCTGTTGCTTTACAACTTCAGATCACTATGTTGGTCATGTGACATTAAGGTGGTGTATTGGCCAATAACTGTCTCCAGTCCCAAGTCTGTTCCTACTCCGGGAAGAAGATTCTACCCAAGTCAGTAGAGATAAATGCTGTACAAGGACTCTCCTGCTACCACGACTCTTTTTGAGTTTCTGACTGCAGTGCCACGTACAAGTCGCAACCCTTTTGCCATAAGTCTTCTATATTGACACCAAAGTGAGCCGAGATGGAGGACCCCTCTCAGTAGCGTATAACACTGTAAATTTCTTCCATTCTGAGACCCTCTAAATGACATCTTCTCAGAGGATCCTGCCCACATCTCATACACCTATGGATATATATCCCTACCCTGTGCTGCATGTTGTGTGCGAGCATAGTCATTCTTCAGGTAAAGTTTGTCACCGTTTTCAGGTTTCCACCAGTGGAGCGACGCGATATCAGATGCTATTAATATTATATATATATATATATATATATATATATATATATATATATATGTGTGTGTGTGCTTGTCTATCCATCATGGCGATGACAGAGGGATCAGAAGAACAAGTCTACGCCATCTCTCTAAGTCTATACAGCCACATAATGGAGTTGTCAGAACTAAGCCGGGTCAAGTGCAACCTATTAGCTGAACAATAGAGAGTGGAGTCTTTTACAATCCCCGCACCGTGCATCCACACACACAACCTCTATAAGAAAACGCTTACATTAGAGTCCAGAGAGCTGAATACACGGCCATATATCAAAGCGGTGCGGCGGGACGTGTCATCGCCCGAGGTTATCCGGAGTGTGTCACCGCTGTAATATATTCAACATGCCGTGATGTATAGGTCGGCTGGTAGGATAATACAAGATGGAAATGCAGGTGACATCAAAGACTGAGCTGATGAAAGTCCAGGGCCTGGAGCCAGCAATATCTGTACATCGAGCACTGCGGGTCTATACATCTCCCATCACGAAGATCCGGATAGTTCTCCTCCTCCTCCCTCATGGAGATGGATGGTCATGTTTATTAGAGATGTGTCCCCTAGAGAAGATGTATAGACTGATGCCAGGTGAGAAAGATCTTCGGTAAAGAATTGTGGTTATGGCGTCTATAAACCTGGCGTCGTATAGGAGAACGGGCCATAGATCTTTCACTGGCCGACGGACATGGCCACCAATGATATTGAATGCTAAAAGTGTTTTCTAAAACGATTGATCGGAGTTTACCATTGAATTGTCAGGACTGTATTAGACTCTTTATGGGTAAAGAGAAAATCACGATATTGCTTATCCTACAATATCTGGTGTTGTGATATTGATGTTCTTGCTTTTGTTACGCATGATCAGCCAACTGTGGTGTTATTTTATAATAATGTGTTCTAACAATTCTTCATATTTTCTTATGACACCATCGATTCTTTTTTTCTTGCACTACCATGCCTGACCACCTGGTGTGCTGTCCCAGACGAGGTTCATACATGATCATAACAACTCTTAAAAGTGAAGTCCGGCAAACATTTTTATTAAAGTATTGTATTACCCCCCAAAAGTTATACACATCCCCAATATACACTTATTACGGGAGATTCCTATAAAGTGTTTTTTCCCTGCACTTACTACTGCATCAAGGCTTGATTTCCTGGATAACATGGTGATGTCACTTCCTGGATAACATTGTGATGTCACTTCCTGGATAAAATGGTGATGTCAAGACCTGACTCCCAGAGCTGTGCTGAGGGACACTGAGGGACACAGGGCACTGGAGGGACACTGAGCATCCCTCTGCCATCATGCTCTCCAGCAGCCACAGCCCGCAAAGCTCTGGAAGTCTGCTTGTGACATCACCATGTTATCCAGGAAGTGACATCACCATGTTATCCAGGAAGTGACATCACCATGTTATCCAGGAAGTGACATCACCATGTTATCCAGGAAGTGAAGCCTTGATGCAGTAGTAAGCGCAGGGAAAAAGCACTTTATAAGCATTTCCCATAATAAGTGTATATTGGTGATAACTTTTGGGGGGCAATACAATACTTTAATAAAAATTTTCATCGAACTTCTCCTTTAACCCCTTCCTTCCTGGGCATATTTTCATATTTGCATTTTCATTTTTTTCTCCTCGGGTTTAAAAGGCCATAACACTTTTTCACCTACAGACTCACATGAGCCCTTATTTTGTGCGCAACTAATTTTACTTTGAAATGGCAGACTTAATTTTTGCATTAAATATGTTGCCAAACCAGAAAAAAATTATATGCACAGTGAAATTGAAAATAAAACGCAATATTTTTTATTTGGGGTGGTTTTGTGTTTACGCCATGCGCCATATGGTAAAACTGACTTGTTAAGCATGTTCCTCAAACTGTTACGATTACAATGATATGCAACATGTATAACTTTTATATTATTTGATGGCTTATAAAAAATCAGAACCTTTCAAAAACAACTTAATGTTCCTTAACCCCTTAAGGTCAAAGCCTATTTTCGTTTTTGCGCTTTTGCTTATTCCATTTTAAGTTTAAAAGTCCATAGCGCTTGCATTTTTTCACCTAGAGACGTATATGAGCGCTTATTTTTTGCGAAACCAATTGTACTTTGCAATGACAGGCATTATTTTTCCATAACATATGCTGCGAAACCGGAAAAAAATCATTTGCGCTGTCAAATTGAAAAAAAAACGAATTTGTTTTGATTTCGGGGAGTTTTGCATTTACGCCGTCCGTCCTATGGTAAAACTGACTTGTTATGCATATTCCTCAAGTCGTTACGATTACTATGATATATAACATGTATAACTTATATTGTATCTGATGGCCTGTAAAAAATTCAAACCATTGTTAACAAATATACGTTCCTTAAAATCGCTCCATTCCCAGGCTTATAGCGCTTTTATCCTTTGGTCTATGGGGCTGTGCGAGGTGTCAGTTTTTGCGCCATGATGTGTTCTTTCTATCGGTACCTTGATTGCGCATATACGACTTTTTGATAGTTTTTTATTACATTTTTTCTGGATTTGATGCGACCAAAAATGCGCAATTTTGCACTTTGGAATTTTTTTGCGCTGACGCCGTTTACCGTGCGAGATCAGGAATGTGATTAATTAATAGTTCGGGCGATTACGCGCGCGGCGATACTAAATATGTTTATTTATTTATTTATTTATTAATTTATATTTATAAAATGGGAAAAGGGGGGTGATTTGGACTTTTATTAGGGGAGGGGATTTTTTATTAATAAAAACACTTTTTTACTTTTTTTTTTTACTGTAACTAGAAGCCCCCCTGGGGGGCTTGTATATACATAGCACTGATCTCTCATAGAGATCAATGCTGTGTATATACACAGCAAAGATCGATTAGATCGGTCATAGATTACTATGGCCTGCTGCAGGCCATAGCAATCTATTGCCGAGCCGGGATCAGCGTCATTCCGACGCTGAGGCCCGGCACAGGCAGAAGAACGGATCTCCCCCCCGCGATTGCATCGCGGGGGGGAGATCCGTCCCACTAGACACCAGGGACGTGCGGCGCAGTGCCTCTAAGTGCAGCTGTCAGGTTTGACAGCTGCACTTAGAGGCTTAATTAGCCGGCGCGGCAACGGGACCCGCGCCGGCTAATAGAGGCACTGCCCGGCTGCACGTGTCAGCCGGGATCAGCGTCGTTCAGAGCGCGGTCCCGGCGGGACCCCGCTCTGAACACCCCGAGCAGCACCATGACGTATCAGATACGTCATGGGTCGCTAAGGGGTTAAAATCACTCTATTCCCATGAAGCCCCCTGGGGGACTTCTATATACACAGCACTGATCCCCCTGGGGGACTTCTATATACACAGCACTGATCCCCCTGGGGGACTTCTATATACACAGCACTGATCCCCCTGGGGGACTTCTATATACACAGCACTGATCCCCCTGGGGGACTTCTATATACACAGCACTGATCCCCCTGGGGGACTTCTATATACACAGCACTGATCCCCCTGGGGGACTTCTATATACACAGCACTGATCCCCCTGGGGGACTTCTATATACACATCACTGATCTCCCATTGAGATCAATGCTGTGTATATAATAGAGCACCGATCCATCAGATCGGTGCTCTATTATAATGGTCTTCTGCAGACCACATACATGGATTGCCAAGCCGCGATCAGCGTCATTCCGACGCTGAGCCCCGGCCGGCTCAGTACACAGGATCGCGGCGGGGACTAGACTAGACACCAGGGAGAGGGGCACACAAGGCAGTTAGAGGCAGCTGTCATGTTTGACAGCTGCATCTAACTGTCCTAATTAGCGGGCGCAGTAAGAAGCCGGGATCGCGGCGGTTCAGAGCGGGGCCGCGGATGTGCCGGTACATCCTGCGGAAGGAAGGGGTTAAGTAAAGATCACGTTTCACTTTCAAACCCACTGCTAAGCTTTCTTTGCAGTACCATGCCTGACCACTTGGTGAGCTGCCTCGTGTGAGGTTCATACATGATCATGATGACTTATTAGTAATGATCTTATTTTACTTTAAAAATTATTGATCCTTTCTCATTGTAATACCATCTCTCTCCACCTGGTGCGCTGTTCTATGTGAGGTTCATACATAATCATGATGAGCATATTTTAGTGAGAAAATTCCTTGCAATACCATCTCTGTCCACCTGGTGTGCTGTCTCATCACGAGGTCCATCAATGATTGTTATAACTCATAATCATCTTATTTTACTATAGAAGAAAGTGTAGACATATAGACATATAAGGATTGTAGGACATACATGTTTTTTAACTAAATATGCCACCATAGGTTTCTCATTTAGAGAAGACATTGTCCACATGCAAATCCCTTTAAAATCCTTGCTTTTCCAGTTTGACCACATGGAGCACTGTTAAGCTAAAAATCATTAAAAGGATTATCCAGCTAGTGTCAGAAAGTAATATAGATTTGTAATTTACTTCTCATGCCTTCCCATACTTATCAGCTGCTGTATGTCCTGCAGGAATGGTGTATTCTTCTCAGTCTGACACAGCGCTCTCTGCTGCCACCTCTGTCCATGTCAGGAACTGTCCAGAGCAGGAGAGGTTTTCTATGGGGATTTGCTGCTTCTCTGGACAGTCCCTGACACGGACAGAGGTGGCAGCAGAGAGCACTGTGTCAGACTGGAAAGAATACACCACTTCCTGCAGGACATACAGCAGCTGATAATTATGGAAAGCAAATTACAGATCTATATAACTTTCTAAATCCAGTTAATTTGAAAGAAAAAGATTTTCGCTGCATAAACCCTTTAATTTAAACTATTATAAAGAGGTTCTGCAGCAACTGAGGTCTGCATTATAAAAAAAAGTAAAAAAAAAAAAAAAACTTGTACAGTAGTGAAAGTATGATGTCTTAGTTCTCAATTTCCAATGAATTCTAATATGATGATGCTCTCCAGTGCTGGGGGGGGTGGTATATAATTATATATAAATTACCATTTTCCCTGTGTATTGCTATTTTCGGAGCAGAGAAGCTGAGAGTTTCCCCGGTAATATTCGCGGCTTTACCCCCTGGGTGGCTGTGAAATGACCCGCGGACATGTTCAGTCCCAACCTCCACGTGAGATTAGACTTGGAGGAGACGTTTAGGACGTGCGCCGGGCCGGTATCTCTTCCTGCCGTAATTGAAAATAAAAAGGAAATACAAAAAGCCTTCGGAGCAGAGCGCGGGAGGGCGCCGATTAATAACTACGGCCCCAGATAAAAGGTGCGCGAAGATCTACCGGATAGAAGATTATTGTCAGAGCCGATTGTCTCCAAAGACAAACAAAAGCAACAAACAAAAGGAACTAACAAAAGGAACAAACAAAAGCTGGGATTCGCGACTCAGGCGGGGGGATTCACTAGATTCACGGCTCAGGTAAGGGAAGGGATAACACATTTTAAGCCTTCTGCCGCAGGTAGGACTCCAGAAGAATGCTTTGGCTGCACAATGTAATCTTTCAGGCAGTAGGTCAGAACTGGTCTTCAGGTAGGTGGTCAGTCCACAGGTGAGGACAGGCAGAGTCCACAGGTGAGGGCAGGCAGAGTTCACAGGGAAGGGCAGGCAAAGTCCACAGGTGAGGGCAGGCAGAGTCCACAGGTGAGGACAGGCAGAGTCCACAGGTGAGGACAGGCAGAGTTCACAGGTGAGGACAGGCAGAGTTCACAGGGAAGGGCAGGCAGAGTCCACAGGTCAGGGCAGGCAGAGTCCACAGGTCAGGGCAGGCAGAGTCTCCAGGTCAGGGCAGGCAGAGTTCACAGGTCAGAGCAGGCAGAGTCCACAGGTCAGGGCAGGCAGAGTCCACAGGTCAGGGGAGGCAGAGTCTCCAGGTCAGGACAGGCAGAGTCTCCAGGTTAGGGCAGGCAGAGTCCACAGGACATGGCAGGCAGAGTCCACAGGGCAGGCAGAGTCCACAGGTCAGAGAAGGCAGAGGACAGAAGAACAGATTGAATGCACTCCCTCTCAGATCACTATTGCTCTGGCACAGGTGTTAAGAAGGAGTTCCTTTCTATAAGGCTACCACCACCAAGGCAGCATAGAAACTGGGTGACACCTAGGAATGGCATCTGGGGACCATAACAATCAGAGATGTACTATACTGCCTTATGTGTAACCTGATATGTACTGTGCAGACCAGATGTCTACAGAAATTCAGACACGGATACAAAACAACAAACTCTAGACCCAAGACCAGATAACTTTGTTAACTCCATGTGGCAGTCCAAGTGGCTGCCATCATAATAATTTACGAGGTGGAAATCAGGAGGGTTAAGTAAAAACTTAAAGACAATGGCTCTCTTGCCCCACTGTTAAAGGTATAGATTCTAACAGGGCCATTATTGTAAATCCAGCAGAAACTCAACACCCATTTATTTCCAGATATGAGTTCCTGACCAGTATACCAGAGCAGTGTTTAACTCTGCTGACCTTTAATAATAATGAGATGACTCTGCTTATCCGGCCTAAGTCTACAGAAGAAAGCTGGCAGAACTACAAAACAGGAAGTGTCTATTGTTACTATCCTACATTATCTAGGCCTCCACCAATATAACAGAGCTCCCCTATCCTGTAATAATGATGAGATGACTCTGCTTATTCTAACTCAGTCTATACAACAAAACTGGCAGAGCTACAAAAACAGGAAGTGTTAACCTACTGTATTGTGTGTGCTGAATACATTGCCTCGTCTGTCTGTATTGTGTTACTGTATTGTGTTGCTATCCTGCCTTATCGAGATGACTTTCCGGCCTAAGTCTACACAAGAAAACTGGTAGAGCTTCAAAACAGGAAATTTTTAAAGTTACTATTCTAAATTATCTTGGCCTCCACTAGTATAACAGAGCTCCCCTGTCATCTAATAATGATGAGATGACTCTGCTTATTCTAACTCAGTCTATACAACAAAGCTGGCAGAACTACAAAAACATGAAGTGTTAATCTTCTGTATTGTGTGTGCTTAATACACTGTCTCATCTGTATTGTGTTACTATACTGCCTTACCGAGGACTCCAACAGTATAACAGAGCTGCATTTAACCCCCTTGTCTTCTAATAATGATGAGATGACTCTGCTTATTCTAACTCAGTCTACACAACAAAGCTGACATCTTCAAAACCAGGAGGTGTCTATTTTTACTATACTGCCTTATCTAGACCTCCACCAGAAGAACAGTGTGTAACTCTCCTGCCCTGTAACTTTAAAAGTGTAACTCATTTAAATGTCACTTTTCAGAAATCAATAAAAAACAATAGTAGAATCGATTTTAAGAAACTATGTAATAGGTTTTATTAAGCAAACGAGTTTCCTTCTATACTCAAAAAGCTTTTTTTTTAGCTCCCCCCCTCACTTCAGAAGAAGCAGGATTTCTGTGTCTATTATGCTCTATGGAGAGGGGAGGGGCAGAAGGGGGTGAGTGAGCACTGAGAGGATAGAAGGCAGCCCTGCACAGCCAATCATCCTGCAATCTCCCAGATAAATACTGACCATTCTGACCTGTGAATCCAACGTTTTATGTGCCCAGACAGTATCCAAACTGCACAGCTGCTTGTCTCCTCTTCCTGCTCACTCATCCCACTCAATTCCTCCCCCCCTCCATAGGTTATAATGGACTCAGCAAACCCGTATTCACTTTACAATAAAAAATGAATTTCCACCAAGTAATATGGTTATTTCTGATGGTACTTACCCTTTAAATCAGCGTCTCTCTCCAGCGATGCAGTCCGGGCAGATGCGGAGGCATGCCGGCAGCTGCCGAGTGCTTTTGTAGCTGCTAATCCTCTTATAAATGTATGTCTTTTTATTGGATTATGATAAGAAGAATTACTCCCCTTGAATCCATTATACGAGCCGCCCGCCCTAAATAAACCCAGCAGGTTTACAACCTGTTTAATTTGATGAGCCGGCAATTACTCGGCTGAATAGTGATATCCCGCCACTGCGTTAAATGACTTATTCCATGGAAACGACTTCCAACATTTAAAGTGCAAATTCCGTCCATTTCAGGCAATGAATATAAATCACGGTGGAGGGTGACACGTGCGCGGGGATCGGCGCTCACAGCTGCGCGGGGGAGAAGGCCGGCTTTATTATACCCATAAACATGAGTAATTACTAAGATGGTGGAAATATATTACAATAAATTGTAAAAAATATTATTGGGAAGGCGGCCGGGAGAGGAATTTATGGCCGGTTTTAACTTGTTGGACAGTCTGTACTTTCTTACTGGTTACTCTAAACCTGACGCCCTCCAGCTGTTGCAGAACTACAATTCCCATCATGCCTGGACAGCCTAGCAGCCTAACAATTCCTGGATGTGATGTCATCAAGGGCTGGTGACATCATGACTTTGACTTGACCTTGAGGCGGGGATCTCCCCCTGTGACTCCTCTAGATGTGTACAAGGATTTATCGTGTCCATCTCGGCTCGTCAGACACAATTGTGGCAATGTTGAGCTGTGTTTGTTTGCTGTCAGCCTCTGTTGTGTGTTCCCATCTCGGGGAGTCGGCTTTCACAATTCTATAATCTGCCCCGGTATACTTTGGCACCTTATTAATAATCAGAACAATGCTGGAGCCGGAAGGATCTGCGCCTCGCTCCCCGGGCTCAACCACTGTTGTTATAGTTTGTGCAATGGCATTTAGTGAACTTTCCGTCCTGGCGAGACGTTGTTGTTTTTTTTTGTTTGACAGGTGAAACGTGTTCAGTGCGACCTGAGAAAACATCTATCTATCTATCTATCTATCTATCTATTATCTATCTATCTATCTATCTATCTATCTATCTATCTCCTATCTATCTATCTATCTATCTATCTCCTATCTATCTATCTATCTATCTATCTATCTATCTATCTATCTCCTATCTATCTATCTATCTATCTATCTATCTATCTATCTATCTATCTATCTATCTCCTATCTATCTATCTATCTATTATCTATCTATCTATCTATCTATCTCCTATCTATCTATCTCCTATCTATCTATCTATCTATCTATCTATCTATCTATCTATCTATCTATCATATATCTCCTATCTATCTGTCTATCTATCTATCTATCTATCTATCTATCTATCTATCTCCTATCTATCTATCTCCTATCTATCTATATATCTATCTATCTCCTATCTATCTCCTATCTATCTATCATATATCTTCTATCTATCTATCTATCTATCTATCTATCTATCTATCTCCTATCTATCTATTATCTATCTATCTATCTATCTATCTATCTATCTATCTATCTATCTCCTATCTATCTATTATCTATCTATCTATCTATCTATCTATCTATCTATCTATCTATCATCTATCTATCTCCTATCTATCTATCTATCTATCTATCTATCTATCTATCTATCTATCTATCTATCTATCTATCATATATCTCCTATCTATCTCCTATCTATCTCCTATCTATCTATCTATCTATCTATCTATCTATCTATCTATCTATCTATCTCCTATCTCCTATCTATCTATCTATCTATCTATCTATCTATTATCTATTATCTATCTATCATCTATCTATCTCCTATCTATCTATCTCCTATCTATCTATCTATTATCTATCTATCTATCTATCTATCTATCTATCATCTATCTATCTATCTCCTATCTATCTATCTATCTCCTATCTATCTATCTATCTATCTATCTCCTATCTATCTATCTATCTATCTATCTATCTATCTATCTATCATATATCTATCTATCTATCTATCTATCGTCTATCTATCTATTATTTATCTATCTATCTAATCTATCTATCATCTATCTATTATTTATCTATTTATCATCTATCTATCTCATATCTATCTATCTATTTATTATCTATCTATCTATCTATCTATCTATTTATCTATCTATTTATTTATAATCGATCTATCTCATATCTATCTATCTATCTATTATCTATCTATCTATCTATCTATCTATCTATCTATCTATTTATAATCGATCTATCTCATATCTATCTATCTATCTATCTCCTATCTATCTATCTATCTATCTATCTATCTATCTATCTATCTCAAAAATGATAAACAGAGTCCTGTAGCTGAACCGGTATAACCTCGGATTACTGAGGTGTTTTGCAGTGCAATACAAAATAAGGCTTTTATAACTGCAGGTGAGAGGTAGAAGAGGCTGGAATAACAGCAGTGAAAGTAGAGGAGCATTTCGACAGCCCTTTCCAATGAAGCTGTGTACTCTGCCGGGATAGTGCAGTGGAGAGAAGAAGAAGAAACTCGTTTTCATGTACTTTACCGCCTAATGCCCTACAGTGTCAGGATACCCATCCTATAAGGGTAGTACGAGATCCCAGGTCCCTGCACTGGGTGAAGCAGGCTTCCCGAAACCTTTCGGAAGAGCTGTGCGTTATGGAAGGATACGTAGGCAAGTTGTAGCTTTGTCCTGCTGGGGTCAGTATCATACTCCAAGATAATTTCCTGTATCTTGTGGAGTGTATCCCTGGCATGGACAAGGTGATCCTCAGAGGACATCCTTTCCTCCCGAGGGGTCTAACACTGCATGCTAGCGGTGGTTAACTTGCATAAGTGTGGTGTCCCACTAGGGGTGTTGCAGTTATATACACCCTTCTCAAAAGTCTTTACTTATTGTATTCTTATTGTGATTAAAGTAGTACCAAAGTTCACCACTAGATGTCGCTATATTATGTATACATATATGGGAGCTGCACAGCTGAAGGATTGCAAAGGGTTATTTTTTTGTGTGTGACGAGAATCTGTAGACCAGTAGGAGTTCTGCTTTCTTCTTTCCTATCATCTCCCTCCTTTCTTCTTCTGTTGCACTCTTTCACCCACTCACAGCGCACCATACACGCTGAAGAGGAAGTGAGTCACACAGGAGACAGGAAGGGAAGAGTCTCTTTCATTCTCGACATTGTGGAGGAAGGACACGAATCTAATAGCTCTCCACAGTGGTCCTATCTGGGCCCTGGCCCTCTGCCAAGTCCCTGTACCCAAGTCAGTCTCAGTCAGTCCCCCGCATGGGAAGGAGGCAAGACAGCACGCCTCTCACAACTTCTTCCCTAGTTACACTCCAAAGCACTATACACTGTTAAATTCCTCTTAAGAGAGGACAAGCCAGAGACAACCTCAACCCACGCCATGGACTACAAGAGTCACAGAGCAGAATAGTATCCGCAATAAAGCCACAGAGCCAGGAACTGATCCGGAAAGAGCAAAGTTGCGATAAGCCTAGGAACTCCCAGCGCGGGTGTCAGCAGGGAACCCTCAGCATTCCACTCATCCCAGGTAACAAGGCCTGTGTTCCCCATTAGAAAGGTTCAGCCGTCTAGTGGGCATAAGGTGGTGTCAAGACTGAAGTCAAAGGTCAATTCACGGGCACAGGTGTTCTTCTTCTACCTCATCCTGCAACATCCCGGCAGAGCACAGTACTACATGGGTTGAGACTCTCACGGCATCCTCCTCTCTGCTACTCTGTTCCTTGAATTACTCATTACAATGCAACCAACACGACTATATCCTACACCGCATTTATACTACAGATCTGGTCGTTCTATTGTCAAGTGTTTATTGGAACTTTGTAAAGTGTGACTCAGAGGCCTTATCCAAGGAAACCTCAGATTGTCTATTTTGTATTACCTGCTGCACATTTACAAGTAGTAAACCTACTCAACTTTATCCTCAACCTCTGTGATTATTCGTCACCACCGACACAGCACACACCGCAACCTTGGGACATTCTCCCCTTTCTGTGGGTGGAGGGTCCTACTATCCGGGAGGGTCACTACACCACTCTTGCCATCCGTGACTACATAACCCCAAGGGACCCAGTAGCATCCCGGCAGGACACTGACCACAGGGCTGATCTGATAAAATAAAAGCAGGCTTGCCATCACACCTGTGTGCCCTCCAGGCACTGGCGTCACGTGACAATCTCCCAAGGTCCGGCTGTATCTCGGCCATTCTCCATAGAAGTGGTGTCACACTACAACACCTAGCAAGTGACCGGACGCTCCTCTGATATAACATCACATCGGGGTAGACCACATAAGAAAACAGTCTTTTCCATGGTCACTGACAAGGGTCCTGGCCTCAGCCAGGCCCTGGCTTCACTGCAGCAGGAACTGTCTCTGTGTGTTGCTCTCTATGTGTCTGATCCTCTGCTGATCTCCATATTGGCCCCCAACTTCTTTGTTATAAATACAGATGTGGGTACGGCACGTGACTATTCATGGATAGGGGACAAGTTAGTTTTGTCTTGGAATACCCCTTTAATGCTGTTTGGGATTGGGTGAAGCTTAAGCGCCCACCCTCTGACCAAGCGCCTACACTTCACAGTCACTACTGGCTGCGGCATTGAGGGGGTTAAGCGGCAGTGCTGGCCTTACTCTATCTTATATAGTAAGATATGCAGGAATGGATGCTGGTACCCCCTCCCCCCCCCCCCCCCCCCCCCCACAGCGCTGTATACAGATAATTACATTATACAGAGGTAATGGCATATGCTACAAGTGTAATTCAATTATGGAAAGAGCCACAATGTGCACTGCTCCCCCCGGCCCCCTGTCCGCTCTGTACAGGACTGAGAAGCACCACCAGCCTCCCATAGTACTGAATGGGTTTAGGATCTCCGTGTTACACCTGTAATGTTCCATGCGTTCCCGCTACATCTGTGTCTTCTCCTTCTATCATTCCAGCCCAGACTTTGGCTCCCTACTCATCCTTGTATCTTGTATCTATTGTTTTGTATGCTGATTTTACGCCCGCGGTCGTCTCCAAGCGTTCCTTTGTGCTCGCAGTGTCGCCCTGGAGGATACTCAACGTCTTCGGCTTCTTACCTTTAATACGTTCTTAACATAAAATCAGGGAAGCTTCCAAATCCCATAATGTGCGGAGGTCTGCGGGGAGGGAAGAGCGGGAAGCATTGGAGATAAAGAAGTTGTATCATCTTCTCTCATCGTCCTAATCCCCAGCACCATCTTATATAAGGCACAGAAATAACCGATCTCTATCTCCGCTCCAGTCACGTCTATTATATCCACTGCTTATGGTTTATTTCCTCTCCAACAATTGCATCTGCATCATAGAGCGAAAGCACCTCTCCCTCCTACCAGTACTTATCAGCTGCTGTATGTCCTGCAGGAAGTGGTGTATTCTTTCCATTCTGACACAGTGCTCTCTGCTGCCCCCCTCTGTTCATGTCAGGAACTGTCCAGAGCAGGAGAGGTTTTCTATGGGGATTTGCTACTGCTCTGGACAGTTCCTGACATAGACAGAGGTGGCAGTAAAGACCACTGTGTCAGACTGGAGAGAATACACCACTTCCTGCTGAACATGCAGCAGCTGATTAGTACTGGATGACTGAAGATTTTTAAATAGAAGTAAATTACAAATCTGTATAACTTTCTTACTCCAGTTCATTTAAAAAATGACCCATCATACCATGATGGCCTTCTACCTTTGACTCTCTGAAGACTGTCAGGACATGATGGGAGTTGTAGTTTTACCGTCTGGGAACACTGCATTAATCCCTCATCATCAGTCAGCAAGGGGTTAACATTTCTTCATTATTCTAAAGGAACGATGTGAACACGTAGGAGGGAATGTATTTGGGATGCTCATCCTCCGCTGGTACAGGGACGTCGACCTCTAGATGGTTTGGCAATGATCCATCCTATAAATCATTGGTGGAAGTAATCTATGTGATAATTGTTTCTGCTGAATCGGCGCTTCCCGTGTGATGAGTCGTCTTGTAACTGGCGCCCGTTCATATGTGTACCCATAGGATTCACTGGGATGAATGTGGAAGGGTTCTAGGAAAAAATAGATAGAGTTCCATTCCCATTAACGTTAGGTGCACTGGGGGCGGGGCCTATCCCTCTAGCCCCTCCCCCTCATGAATATTTATTGTGAGGTCTGCAATGATGAGCGCCAGAGTGACATTACTGCAGAGGACTGCCCCACTATTTATTAGGAGAGATGGGCTGGAGGGAGCGGATCGGTACACTGAGGGTGGTAGTCCCGCCCCCAGGGCACCAAACCCTCTCATTTACCTATGTAAATCTTTTATTTATAAAAATTTCTAAATATTTATTTAGCACAGAGCAACAGAAAAAAAAAAAAAAAACAGAAAATGATGCACACCTGCCCCCACCTCCACAGCTGCCATTCTGGCGCTCCTGTTTTTGCTGCCTACCATTGCCCCCTGGTCCTGGAGACACCAGACCTTGGCCAGTGATTGGCTGATCAGGTAGTTCCTGTGGTATCAGGAAGCAGGGGTGAGCATCCAGGGCAGGGACCATCCAGACCGGCAGCTGCAGTAATGGGGGCAGGTGAGTATGACTTTCTTTTTTTTGCCAATTGTAAAAAAAAAAATTGTGGGGCTCAACAACGCCTTTAAGATTTTTATTTTAAATATCATTATGCCTAAGTTTCTCAAAAGCCTCAATTAAGGTTAAAAAAAAATCAATAAATTCTGTAAAAATTCTGCTTTTCCCGAACATCACAGCCAAAATGGGTTCAGACAATAAGGCAACTGCATGCTGCCCAAGACACACCCAAATGATGGGGGCAGGGTTTTCAAATCTAGTATTTATTGGTTCCCAGGGATACGCTGTCACTTTGATGGGGGTGCCCCTTTAAGACACATTTTTGCAATAAAAATATTACTTGCAAAAGTATCCACCCCCTGTAATTGTCAGGAACTTAAAGGGGTTATCCAGCAAAAATATTTTTCTTTTCTTTTCAAATCAACCGTTTTCAGAAAGTTATATTGAATTGGTATTTACTTCTATTGAAAAATCTCCAGTGTTTCAGTACTTATCAGCAGCTGTATGTCCTGCAGGAAGTGGTGTATTCTTTCCAGTCTGACATAGTGCTCTCTGCTGCCACCCCTGTCCATATAAGGAACTGTCCAAAGCAGGAGAGGTTTTCTATGGGGATTTGCTGCTGCTCTGGACAGTTCCTGACATAGACAGAGGTGGTAGCAGAGAGCACTGTGTCAGACTGGAAAGAATACACCATTTCCTGCAGGACAAACAGCAGCTGATTAGTAAGGGGAGACTTGAGATTTTTAAATAGAAGTAAATTACAAATCTGTATAACTTTCTGAAACCAGTCGATTTGAAAGAAAATTTTTTTTTCTGGAGTAACCCTTTAAGATTCTTTATTACAGCCTTGCCTATATGGCTTACTACCTATCCATCTCATCAGCTTCTTCTGGTGTGAATCGGGTGATGACTACATGGGAGAAGGCCTAGATTGCTCAGTTGTAGACTGTAGCCTAGTGGCCGCCTGCTGGAACTACAGGTCACAAATAAACATCATAAAAGACCAGATGAAGATCTCAGGGGGAAAGGTTTTTTGCATGTTTAATCCCTTTTTTCCCTTTTTTTGTTATTAATGCTTCTCTATCACTAAAGATGTAAATTTTGTATACATGAATCTACATAATTGATGCTGAGAACCTGTATACTATATACTGACAGATGGTGGAGGGTTACAGCTCTACCCAGTGTAGACAGCCGTATACTCTACTCATTTTATCTGTGATGAGAACATTGTAAGAAACTACACAGTGGAATCCATTATTGTGCCCAATAGCTAATATCTAGAGTACCTGATGTGTGCAGCACAGACAGCAGCTAGACAGTCTGGGAGTGATCCAAAAAGGTCCTAGCAGGTGTCACAGGTATCTGGAGCTATGCTGACTGCATCCCACAGCTGCTGGCGGATCCAATGGAGGAGCCATCACCACCATCAAGATGGTCCCACAGATGATCAATTGGGTTCAGGACTGGGGAATTAGGGGCCAGAGTAATACTTGGAAGTCTTGGTCATGATCTTCAAACCAGTGTTGGACAATAAGCATGTATGGGGTGCATGTGATTGTGATGTGTGTTCTTGCTTTATTGCTGTTTACAAGAAGACAGCCCTTTACCAATCATCAGAGAAGACAGCCCTTTACCAACCAGCAGAGAAGACAGCCCTTTACCAATCATCAGAGAAGACATCCCTTTACCAATCAGCGGAGAAGACAACCCTTTACCAACCAGCAGAGAAGACAGCCCTTTACCAATCAGCAGAGAAGACAGCCCTTTACCAACCAGCAGAGAAGACAACTCTTTACCAACCAGCGGAGAAGACAGCCCTTTACCAACCAGCAGAGAAGACAACTCTTTACCAACCAACGGAGAAGACAACCCTTTACAAACCAGCAGAGAAGACAACTCTTTACCAACCAGCGGAGAAGACAACCCTTTACCAACCAGCAGAGAAGACAACTCTTTACCAACCAGCTGAGAGGACAACCCTTTACCAACCAGCAGAGAAGACAGCCCTTTACCAACCAGCAGAGAAGACAACCCTTTACCAACCAGCGGAGAAGACAACCCTTTACCAACCAGCAGAGAAGACAGCCCTTTACCAATCAGCTGAGAAGACAACCCTTTATCAACCGGTAGAGAAGACAACCCTTTACCAACCAGCGGAGAAGACAACCCTTTACCAACCAGCGGAGAAGACAGCCCTTTACCCATCAGCAGAGAAGACAACCCTTTACCAATCACACAAAAAAATGCAACAGCAAGAAACAGACCCACCATGGACATGAAAATAGTTAAAAGCAGCCCCCCCCCCCCCCCCCCCCCCAACTGTTAAAAAAAAACTCCCACAAAAATTATGAGTCTCTTGGTTACTATTTGCAAACAGTGTAAACTGCCCCACTGGCAGTTGGGGGGGGGGGGCTGCTTTTAACTATTTTCATGTCTATGGTGGGTCTGTTTCTTGCTGTTGCGGTGAGCTGTTGCATTTTTCAGTGTTTTTGTGTGTTTGCAATTTCAGCCATAGCAACGTGCTCCTGCCTAGTGTGAACGGTGTTCTAGGAGAGCTGACCAATATTTTCTTTTTTTCTGTGTTCCAGTTGGGGGAGTGGCTGCCTCTACTTGGCCGTGCACTCCACCTGTCCCACCTAGGTGGTGCAATTATTTTTGCAGGTATTAGACGGATCTTGCATGCCCAGAGCATAGGCGTATTACGCGCCATGGAGAGGGCATAGTACAGTGTAGGGTCTGCCTCGATATGAGTCCACCTTACCGTGGAGGGGCAGTTTACACTGTTTGCAAATAGTAACCAAGAGACTCATTATTTTTGTGGGAGTTTTTTGGCAGTTGGGGGGGCTGCTTTTAACTATTTTCATGTCTATGGTGGGTCTGTTTCTTGCTGTTGCGGTGAGCTGTTGCATTTTTCTGTGTTTTTGTGTGTTTGCAATTTCAGCCATAGCAACGTGCTCATGCCTAGTGTGAACGGTGTTCTAGGAGAGCTCACCAATTTTGTCCCTTTTTTTCCCCCTTTACCAATCAGCAGAGAAGACAACCCTTTACCAACCGACAGAGAAGACAACCCTTTACCAACCAGCAGAGAAGACAGCCCTTTACCAATCATCAGAGAAGACAACCCTTTACCAATCATCAGAGAAGACAGCCCTTTACCAATCATCAGAGAAGATAACCCTTTACCAACCAGCGGAGAAGACAGCCCTTTACCAACCAGCAGAGAAGACAGCCCTTTACCAACCAGCGGAGAAGACAACCATTTACCAACCAGCGGAGAAGATAACCCTTTACCAACCAGCGGAGAAGACAACCCTTTACCAACCAGCGAAGACAACCCTTTACCAACCAACAGAGAAGACAACCCTTTACCAACCAGCAGAAAAGACAGCCCTTTACCAACCAGCAGAGAAGACAACCCTTTACCAACCAGCGGAGAAGACAACCCTTTACCAACCAGCAGAGAAGACAGCCTTTTACCAACCAGCGGAGAAGACAACCCTTTACCAACCAGCGGGAAAAAAAAACAACCCTTTACCAACCAACAGAGAAGACAACCCTTTACCAACCGACAGAGAATACAGCCCTTTACCAACCAGCGGAGAAGACAACCATTTACCAACCAGCGGAGAAGATAACCCTTTACCAACCAGCGGAGAAGACAACCCTTTACCAACCAGCGAAGACAACCCTTTACCAACCAACAGAGAAGACAACCCTTTACCAATCATCAGAGAAGACAGCCCTTTACCAACCAGCAGAGAAGACAACCCTTTACCAACCAGCGGAGAAGACAACCCTTTACCAACCAGCAGAGAAGACAGCCTTTTACCAACCAGCGGAGAAGACAACCCTTTACCAACCAGCGGGAAAAAAAAACAACCCTTTACCAACCAACAGAGAAGACAACCCTTTACCCATCAGCAGAGAAGACAACCCTTTACCAATCACACAAAAACACAGAAAAATGCAACAGCAAGAAACAGACCCACCATGGACATGAAAATAGTTAAAAGCAGCCCCCTCAACTGCTAAAAAAAACTCTCACAAAAATAATGAGTCTCTTGGTTACTATTTGCAAACAGTGTAAACTGCCCCACTGGCAGTTGGGGGGGGGGGGGGGGGGTCTGCTTTTAACTATTTTCATGTCTATGGTGGGTCTGTTTCTTGCTGTTGCGGTGAGCTGTTGCATTTTTCTGTGTTTTTGTGTGTTTGCAATTTCAGCCATAGCAACGTGCTCCTGCCTAGTGTGAACGGTGTTCTAGGAGAGCTGACCAATTTTGTCCCTTTTTCCCTTTTTCTCCCCCTTTACCAACCAGCCGAGAAGACAACACTTTACCAATCAGCAGAGAAGACAACCCTTTACCAATCATCAGAGAAGACAGCCCTTTACCAACCAGCGGAGAAGACAACCCTTTACCAACCAGCGGAGAAGACAACCCTTTACCAACCGACAGAGAAGACAACCCTTTACCAACCAGCAGATAAGACAGCCCTTTACCAATCATCAGAGAAGACAACCCTTTACCAACCAGCGGAGAAGACAACCCTTTACCAACCAGCGGAGAAGACAACCCTTTACCAACCAACAGAGAAGACAACCCTTTACCCATCAGCAGAGAAGACAACCCTTTACCCATCAGCAGAGAAGACAACCCTTTACCAACCAACAGAGAAGACAGCCCTTTACCCATCAGCGGAGAAGAGAACCCTTTACCAAACAGCGGAGAAGACAGCCCTTTACCAACCAGGTGCGGTGATAGAGATGACAGAGTCCTACTTTAAACAACATTCAACTTTACTTAGAAAAGGTATCTCCAGTGCAATAATAATAATATCAACATTGCTTAGGTACTTAGGGGGGTAGCTCCCTTGGCTCCGGCCTCCCTGGGGGGGAAATCTAGCAATTCATGGAGGTTGAGTCACTAGTTCTGGAGAACAAGCTATACACATCCTGCCTGGCCTGAAGCCCCGCACTAACTAACTAAACTATAGGAAGTGCAGACTACACAGGGAAAGTGTGTGTGCAGCTGAACCTGGTTTTGACTGCAGTTGTGCTGTGGGAGAGTGTGACACCTAGTGGTTGGAGTAAGGTACAGCAGTTTACTGTCCTACCTGTGACACCATATAGAGACACTTTTACCTAGGTGTATGAAAAGAAGAAAACACGTAGTGGGACACTACCCTTGTACAAGCGTCCTTGTACTTTGTCACTGCTGATGGATCTAGATGTCCTGACGTTACATGATATTGTTCTATGGGGTTATTGATCTTCATTATATTTTGCATTTCCCGTTTATATTTACTCCGTTCTCGGTACGATTACGGTCGAATGTTCTTTCTTACAGATCGTGACTTTAATCAGGCCGGGCAGATCGCTGCCGTCACACTGTTGATAGGACTTTGAGTGCTCCATTACTTGCACAGTAACAATCTATACACCAGGAATAGCTCATAGATTTTCTTCATGTTTTCAGCACAAAATAATTACAAAGTGAAATTTTTTTGTAGGAGAGTCAGCATGGGAGCGGGAACTGACCATGGGAGGCCGCTAACCACCGGGACAGCCAACACACACAGGACGGGGCTGCAATGCATGAAAAGCAGGCACAAAAGAGAGAGTACGTTACACTAAGGGATCATTCCAACGTCCGTAGATTTCCATCTGTACACGGACAGTGTTCTGCAGACTGGACCTGGGAGCTCCCAGTATCATGATTAAGGCTATGTTCACACACCGGAACAGACAGAACTTCCTTTAGCACACAATGAAGCAAGCGGCCAGAGCCGCTTGCTTCATTGTATGAACTGACAGAGTTTCCTGTAAATTGCAGAAAACTGATATGTCAGTTCTATGTGGCGTCGCTAGGGATCCCGGCCGGAGCGTATACTATGTGTAAACGCTCCGGCCGGGATCCCATAGAAGATATGGCAGCTTGCCTAGGCGTACAAAGTACGGCTGTTGTTGCAATCCTTTTTGCACTTGCTGCGCAAAAATTATGTAATGGAGTACTGCTGCCCAAAAACTCAAAAGTTTTAATTGTGGTTTAAAAAAAAAGTAGTTAATACGTAGTGCAAACGGTTTGATAAATATTGCGGAAAAAAATATACACCATGCACAAAAACATCTTTTTTCGCCAAAATAATGGCACAAAAAGAATGAAACATATGCCCCTAATTTTATAGGAAGAGTACTCTACACCAGGAGTAATTGTTAAAGCGAGAGTACTCTACACAAAGAGTATTTTTGTAAGAAGTGTACTGTACACAGGATTATTTTTATAGGGAGAGTATTCTATACCAGAGTATTTTTGTAGGGAGAGTACTCTACACCAAGAGTATTTTTGTAGGCAATGTACGCTATACCATGAGTATTTTTGTCGGGAGAGTACTCTATACCAGGAGTATTCTTGCAGGGACAGTACTCTACCAGGAATATTTTTGTAGGAAGAGTACTCTACACCAGGAATATTTTTGCAGGGAGAGTACTCTATACCTGAGTATTTCTGTGGGAAGAGTACTCTACACGAGGAATATTTTTGTAGAAAGAGTACTCTACACCAGGAATATTTTTGCAGGGAGAGTACTCTATAACAGGAATATTTTTGCAGGGAGAGTACTCTATAACAGGAATATTTTTGCAGGGAGAGTACTCTATAACAGGAATATTTTTGCAGGGAGAGTACTCTATAACAGGAATATTTTTGCAGGGAGAGTACTCTATACCAGAGTATTGTTGTAGGAAGAGTATTCTACACCAGGAATATTTGTGCAGGCAGAGTATTCTATACCAGGAATATTTTTGCAGGAAGAGTACTCTACATCAGGAGCATTTTTTCAGGGAGAGTACTCTATACCAGGAATATTTGTGCAGAGAAGTATTCTACATCAGGAGTATTTTTGCAGGGAGAGTACTATACATCAGGAGTATTTTTACAGGGAGAGTGCGCTACATCAGGAGTATTTTTGCAGGGAGAGTACTCAGCACCAGCAGCTCTTCCTGATGCAGCCATTTGCCAGCAGTATTTCAGCACCATGTGGTCACAAGGAACATGAATGCCCTATACTCTGCCAGCTCTAAATAAATAATCACAACCTTTTGTGAACAGATATTTACTTGCAAAGATGCGCGGCACAAACCGTACAACAAACATGTCAAGTGGTAAAGTGTCAGAAGAGATGGTTTAATGTCAGGTCATCCCAACCAATGCTCGGGCCGAGACACGAGATGGAGCTCCGCAGAAAAGGGCTAAAACATGTCTATTACTTATTTAATACCCAGCGGACTGGCAGCGACAAGGTCATCCGGCAGCCACATGGACCATGTCAGGTTACATTACCGAGAAGAGGCCGACCAGAAATAATTATTACTATAAATAGGAGAAGAAGAAGACAAGAAGACTATGGAGGCCGAGCAGGAGAGCGCGGGGCCAAGAACAGCTTCCAGGAACCAAATTACATTTTTTTACATTTTTATATTACTCTTCATCATTCTATTTGTCGAGTGATCTCATCCTGCTCAGGGCTAATTGTCAGGTTACAATTGTTTTCTTGCTTTTACTTTACTAAGAAAGGACGTTTCTGTTCCTGTCAGTGTGATAAGATAATCTACTAGATGTCTAATAATGTGGAGGGATCTCGATGGAATTGTAGCACATTTGTATTGATTGTTCTTTTCTTTTTGTTGGAGCTCGAGTGAAAACATCTGACAATTCAACGTGTTTCTTCTTCTCTCCTCTTTGCTTCATCATCTTCCCTTTCATCCTTTTATTCTTCCCCTTCCTCTAATTCTTTTTATTTCTTTTTCTCCTTTTACTACTTCTCCTTCGTTTTCTTCCTTTGTCTCCCATTTTTATTCTTTTAACTCTTTTTTATTTTCCTCCTCGTTCTTCTTACTCTTTTTTTCTTGTTCTTCTCATCCAGCTTCACCTTCTGGTCCCATTTTCTTTTAATTCTTATTCTCCTTCTAATGTTCACCTCTTTTTCTTCCTTCTCCTTCTCCCCAATGTTATGACCTCACACCACAACACAGGTGTGAACAAAGCCAAAGATATTTTAGTTACTGATGTACAGTTGACTTGTCTTTCTTAGACAACGTATTGCATCAAACTTTTTTCTTCTCCTTTTTCCTCTTTCTTCTAAAGGAGAAGTCCGGCCTCAGGAGGATTTTTGCAAATGGCAGGGTACAGGGGGAAAGATGTGGGGGAACAATAAACAGACTAACGTATCTTTCTCCGTCTTCTGATCGTCCCCGGGATCCCCGCCGGGCTCCAGGATCTCCTCTGCTGCCAAGGTCATGACCTGACGGATTGACAGTCCGCCCAGCCAGTCAGTGAGGGAAGGGACACTGCTCCAGTCCATGATTGGCTGAGTGGGCTATCCAGAAGCAAGGTTGGGAGTTTTCCCCGGAGTCGTGACAATATCACAACTCGGGGGAAAATGGCTTCCAGCAGGGGTCCCAGACCTTCTGGCATGGCAAAAGTGGAGAGGTATTTTTTTCCTATCATTTTCTCCCCTGCCCCTGCCAGAGTTAAAGGAGAAGTCTGGCGAAAATTTTATTAAAGTTTTGTATTGCCCCCCAAAAGTTATACAAATCACCAATATACACTTATTACGGGAAATGCTTATAAAGTACTTTTTTCCCTGCGCTTACTACTCGATCAAGGCCTCACTTCCTGGATAACATGGTGATGTCACTTCCTGGATAACATGGTGATGTCACTTCCTGGATAACATGGTGATGTCACTTCCTGGATAACATGGTGATGTCACTTCCTGGATAACATGGTGATGTCACTTCCTGGATAACATGGTGATGTCACTTCCTGGGAAACATGGTGATGTCACTTCCTAAATAACTTGGTGATGTCACTTCCTGGATATAATGGTGATGTCACTTCCTGGGTAAACATGGTGATGTCACTTCCTGGATAACATGGTGATGTCACTTCCTGGATAACTTGGTGATGTTACTTTTTGGATAACAAGGTGATGTCACTTCCTGGATAAAATGATGATGTCATGACCCGACTCCCAAAGCTGTGCGGCTGTGGCTGCTGGAAAGGATGATGGCAGAGGGATGCTCAGTGTCCCTCCAGTGCCATGTGTCCCTCAGTGTCCCTCTGCCATCATCCTCTCCAGCAGCCACAGCCCGCACAGCTCTGGGAGTCGGGTCGTGACATCACCAAGTTTTCCAGGAAGTGACATCATCGTGTAATCCAGGAAGTGACATCACCATGTTATCCAGAAAGTGACATCACCATGTTATCCAGGAAGTAAAGCCTTGATGCAGTAGTAAGTGGAAGGAAAAAAAGCACTTTATAAGTATTTCCTGTAATAAGTGTATATTAATAAAAAATTAATAAAAAATGTAATAAAAAATTTCGTCAGACTTCTCCTTTAAAGAAAGAAAAATTCTCCGGACTTCCTATTTAATTCTTCTTCTTATTCTCCCTTTTTCTCTCTTCTTTCTTCTCATTCTCTTCCTTCTCCTCTATCTTATCTTCTTTTTCCTCCTCTTGCTTCTTCGCCTTCTGACATTTCTCATTATAAACAGACACCACAAGGTAAGTATGACCATGGCCCTAATGTATTGTGGTTACCAATGTGACGTCCTTCTTATCCACATATTGCATCATACTCAATAGCCCACAGACAAGGTCCTCGGAGAGATTTTATTCACCAGTGTGGTATGTCACTGTCAGCAGAATTTTCTTCATCTGTCAATTATGGAACATGGATGATCACTCCAAGTTGATGAAAAAATGAAGGTCAAAGAATAACAAGTTGCTCTTACATTAAATACGTGATACTTGCAGTTAAAAAGAGGAACTGGTGCGAACTTCCAAGGAAGCAACAGAGGGCATCTAGGCTTTCTTTCCGCTCACGTACGCCTCTTACAGTCTGACCACAACATCCTTAAGAAATTAAGCATTTACCCCATAATATACTTCCTCATTAACTATAATCTTTTAGGTTATTTCATGAACTGATGTTGAGCCTGCTGGTGGGTTCTGGTGTTTTGGAGTCTACTTGTCACGGTGTCCAGGAGCGGTAACACCCACCGCCGGATACACAGTAACCGGACCTTGGTTAGGACTAAGGTGAGGTGCGAGGTGTAGGTGCAAGTGCAGCAAGTTTCCCACTTTAAGCAACTTTCAAACTTTAATTATCAAAGGTCAAAAATAGTCACAAACAGTGCTCAGGTACTTAGGGCGCCTTTGCCTAATGTACTATGTACTCCGTGGGGATGTGGTGAAGTGTCTTTAGAGTGTTGAAGATTATTCTTGCACTCGTGTATGGATGAGTCCCAGTTATCTCACCTAAACACTTTCTGCCCCACAGTGTCGGGTTTCCGTCCTACTGGGGTTGTACAAGTCCCAGGTCTCTGTTCTGGGTGGAGCTGGCTTGTAGTGTCCCTCCTACAAAGCTAAGCATCTTGTCAGTAGAGAGTGGCTTGCTGGCACTGTGCTCTACTGCAGGTCCAGTCTTGAGTTTATTCATCCCTTTTCTATAAGGTGGTTGACTGTCCTTTTTAGTTAGTCCGTCCACAGCGTAGGCAAGAATGAAGACTCCCTTGTCTCCAGTTTCCCCAGGGGTCTAGCCCAGTGACCAGTGGCGTAGCTACCATAGAGGCATGGTAGGCACCTGCAATGGGGCCCAGTGCAGCAGGGGGGGCATGGGGAGAAGGTAAGAGCTGCCCTGTGTCCTTCTTCTTAACACCTTATGTAATGCAGTGTGTAAGTGACCCAATGTTTACTTAAATGCTGCAAAAATAGGGTTAACAGGCAGACAAAGAGATGTCTGCTTTACTGCACTGATAACCCCTGTTCCACGGCTGCTTCAATCAAGTAAGAAAATGTGCAGAGGTCAGGGGTTATCAGTGCATCAGCAGTAAAGCAGATACCTCCTTGTCTTCTGAACTTTGGGTCACTTACACACTGCAGTATATAAGGGGGTAAGCAAAAGGTAGTCTGCTCCTGCACCTATGTATGTAACCATAAGGGCTCATATAGTTAAAAACAGTGGCCTGACAGAGCAAGCAGCCATTGGCTCTCTGCTCTGCCAGTCACTTTTGTAGCTGCAGCAGGATTCTGCCACATCACAGAGACTATATATATATATATATATATATATATATATATATATATATATGTGTGTATATGTGCAGTGCTTTGTGTTTTGCCTAGGGGAGGGGGGCCCTTACAGTTTTTTGCTATGGGGCCCTGTCAATCCTAGTTACGCCCCTGCCAGTGACCCATAGTGTTTGGGTAATTAGTGGCAGGAACAACTATATACACCTTTTGCCTGGCCTGTAGATAGGCACTAACTGACTAAAGGGAAACCGAACCTTAAATGAACAGCACTGAAACAGCTAAACGATTGCAGGCATTCAGTTGTTTTATTAATGTTCAAAAGTCCCTCATCTATACTTACCTGTCTGCTTTTCCCAGTCCTCTTCTTCTTCGGTGTCTGGAGTCCCCCTCAGCTGACAAAATCCTGTTCAGCCAATCACTGACTGAGATGGGACAGCTTCACGGACAGTGATTGGCTGAGCGGGCAGTCATTATCATCTACAGTGACAACCTACTCAGCTGCGGCGCTGTCCCGTCTCAGTCAGTGATTGGCTGAACGTGGGGGGCAATGGACAAGTGAGAAAACCATTTAGTTTTTTTTTTTTAACTGTGCGGCCGCCAACAACACAGACTCCAGGGAAAATAAATGCTAAAACCCACATGGGACAGACTGGAAGACACACTGAAAACAAGATCGCAGAGCACTAACAGTATCATTACAATAAGCAGAGATAAATATCTCCAGTCTTCCAGTATTTATCAGCTGCTGTATGTCCTGCAGGGAGTGGTGTATTCTTTCCAGTCTGACACAGTGCTCTCTGCTGCCACCTCTGTTCATGTCAGAAACTGTCCAGAGCAGCAGCAAATAGAAAACCTTTCCTGCTCTGGACAGTTCCTGACATGGACACAGGTTGCAGCAGAGAGCACTGTATCAGACTGGAAAGAATGCACCACTTCCTGCAGGACATACAACAGCTGATAAGTGCTGGAAACCTGATGTTTTTAAATGGAAGTAATTTACAAATCCGTAAAACTTTCTGACACCTGTTGATTTGAGAAAGAAACACTTTTTCCGGAGTACCCCTTTAAGCTAAGTCCACAGTCCATGGAGAGGTGATAAATGTTTTCAGTCTGAAATATCCCTTTAAATGTTTGGCGATGACTTTTTCCTTTCACCCCAGACTCCATTACGTTGCAGATTAACGAGAATTTGTCGATAATCTCCGACTTTCCTTCTATTTTATTACCGTAAATTGTGTTTGATACGAAACCTAAATCTCTGGTTCCTTATAAGAAAAACATCCCGGTCCCCGGCGTCGCCTCCGTCTCTCAAGGACCTGAAATGAAATCTCCAGATTAGCTGCTTCTCTCTATGTGATGTTTGTGATCAGAGCGGCCGCCATTCTCATCCGCGTTCATTAATCTCCATCACACGTCAAAGCGCTGACACTTCTCTCCCCGACGTGAGACATCGAGGAAAATGAGCAGAGGAGAAGACATTGTGAGGGATGAGGCGGCTGATTGAAGAGGAGAGCTTCCCGCAGCCTTCCTCCAGGTCACATAGCGCAGCCCAAGGACAACCCATATTCATCATCATGAGATAGAGAATAGAATTCTATGGAAAAAATATCCATCATGTAAGATATATAATAAACCATTACTACTGTGTCCTAATATTTACACAGCGTCCTGATTTATTCCGGAAACGTTCCACAACTTTCAAAACTTTATTAATGCAACTTAAAATATGAGTCGCTGGTGCAGCATCTGCCTGGCATTGAGTGTTTCCCAACTTTACTGGTGCATGCGAATCCTTCTCTTGGAGTCCATCTTATGACTATAGATAAGAAGTAGAGATGAGCAAACCTGGAGCATGCTCGAGTCGATCCGAACCCGAACTTTTGGCATTTGATTAGCTGGGGCTGCTGAAGTTGGATAAAGCCCTAAGGCTGTGTGGAAAACATGGATATAGTCATTGGCTGTATCTATGTTTTCCAGACAACTAACAACCCCCCCCACCCCACCCCCCGAACTCATCTGGCTGCCAGCGACATCCCACCCTTGGAGCTCTACCCCCCCCCCCCCCCAAAACTTACCCAGAATTCACCCGGGAACTCACCCGGCAAGTGAGGCGGCTGCCAGCCGTAGTGCCCCCCCCCGAACTCTCCCAGCTGCCAGCGGCATCCCCCCACCGTCGGAGCTCACACGGCAGGTGACACGGCCGGCTGCCAGCAGCACCCCACGGCCCCGGAATGCTTTTATGGAAAAAAACTTTTTCTCTGGAAGGGCAGCAGCTAGAAAGGCGGGAGACGGCTCAAAATACTCAGGAGGACTTGGTGAGTAAGAACAGCTAGGTTTGGGGGCATTTAATTTTTTTTAGCTCTTGGGGGGAATACCCCTTTAACAACTAATTAACATTACCATTTTTGTACATATTTAAGGGCTGGAAGGAATGAAGTACTGATGTGATCAGGGTCATTGGCACCATCATAGTGTACTACCTGGTGATAGAGTCCCAAGATTTAGTTGCTTTTGCAGAAGCTGCTTGGTTTTGAGTTTTGGTCTGCTGCCATGGAGCGACGTCAGCTATCATAGTCATTTGTCTTTCAACACGTTGTCTTCTATTACACAAGACGATTACCAAATACGGCCGATAATCGTTTCATGTAATAGGGCCTTAAAGAGTTATCCCCTCTTGACTTTCTTCACTCAGGATGTCTGACTGCTGGGACCTCCTGATCTCAAGAACAGGGACCCAAATCTCCCATTAGAATAGAGTGTAGTGTGGCAGGTTGCACGTGCATGCTGCCTTTCTGTTGATTTCCATTGGGAGTTGTCGTAGATAGCCAAGTAAAGAGTTTTTTAGGCTTTCTCAATGAATGAAGTGGTGGTATGCATGTCTATTAGAGATGAGCGAACCGGCATTTCAGCATTTGAATAGTGGGGGCTGCTGAACTTGGATAAAGTTCTAAGGTTGTCTGGAAAACATGGATACAGCCAATGACTATATCCATGATTTCCACATAGCCTTAGGGCTTTATCCAAGTTCAGCAGCCACCGCTAATCAAATGCTGAAAGTTTGGGTTCGGATTGACTCGAGCATGCTCCAGGTTCGCTCATCTCTAATGTCTATACTACTATAACAGGAGACTTTGAGCAGTGTCGGACTGGCCCACCAGAGGATCCTCCGGTGGTTCCCCAGCTTTAGAACCTGCACAAACACTAAGTTGTGTTGTTTCTCACTGGTTCTTTATTGGTGGGCCCCCAGGATCATTTCCACTGGTCGGCACCAGATATCCCAGCCCGATACTGGACTTAAGTGCCAGTATGGGCCCCAGCAGTCCCCACCACCACCACCTTTCAGCATACAATAGTTCTTTTATTTAGTTCAGCCCAATTCTATTAAACATGGATAAAGTCACTAAGGTAGAAAAGATCCTTATTAGAAGTAATTTTTATTGAGGCAATTTCAGACTATAGTTATGTTTGCAGTTTCTGCTAGCACTGTATATAACAAATCCCTCTTCTACTCTGCAGTTTTCCTTTTAGGTTATGGTGCAAAAACTACCACCCAGGTACAGACCTTTCCCAACATCAAATTCTATTTTAAGAACGTGAATGCTTTTGCGGCTGCTGCTTGGCATTGAGTGCCTGTAAGGGTACTATTACACTCCGTGTAATAATGGCAACGATCAGCCGATGATCGTTGTCATCAGATGATCGTTGATATAGGTTAGTGACAGGCCACTCTGAAGCTAGAACGTGAGGGACCTGGGGCGAAGCGGACCGCAGCAGCAGCCCTGGAGCGTGGATAGGTAATATATACCATCTAAGCAAGGGCTGCAAGGACATCGGTAACGATGTCCTTGCAGCCCTTGTTAAACGATTATCAGGCCGTGTAATAGGCCCAATAAAGGAGCGCCGATCTAGCAGATTGGCACTCGTTTACAGTTGTTATCGAGCCCCCATTGGCCCATCTAATAGAACTCTAACCAGGGAACAAAATAAAGGCAACTTTGGATGCGGCGCAAATCGTTGCCACACGTGTAAGTACACTCAAAACATGGATCAGTGTGATGACAGCACTCCCAGAAAAACGTATAACATCCGAGAATCCATCAATTGTAACAGCGATCATGTTATTTATCTAATAGAGCGTACTGCCTGCGATAAGTAGTACGTGGGATGTACGACCAGGAAACTCCAACAGCGTATGGGGGACATCCGACCAGTATAAATAAACCCAGTAACTCTAACCTGTCTGGAGCCGCCAAACACGTCACTGAAACCCGCAAAGGGGACATCAGTACCTCTGTCCATTATGGAATTATTAAGGTACACAGACCACAAAGAGGAGGGGATTGTACAGAAAGAATTTTCCGACTAGAAACTAGACATCCATTGGACTGATTTATCATTTCATTATATATTATATGCTGTTTTAGTTTCAGTTTATGTTGCTCCACTGTATGAGGATTCCTTATCGGACTCTTTATCGGATTCGCATATTGTATGTAGGGTATAAGTAAAACTGTAAGTCCCATGTGAACTAGCCCTTAATGTAACGGTCACGGCAGCATCCCTTGCTCCGGGCCACCGCTGTGCCCGTTCCCTGCAGCTGTCATTTGGTGACGAACCTGGAGTCCACATACAGGGGCCCAGCGCCACCATCTCTTTGCCCCCACCCCACCGGGATGCCTTAAGTTTCTCGGCTCCAGTCTCCTTCTCCCTCAGCCCGCTGCTCCGGATTTAAAGGGACAGTCCCTAATTGGTTATGTGCACCTATCACCTCCCTATAAATTCCAGCCTTGGCCTGACCCTAGTGTTGCCCTGCTTCCAGTTCTGCTGTGGTCCTGCCTGCTGCCTACTTGTTACCTCGCCTGCCTCTGCTAGTAAGCCAAGTGGTAGCGACCTAAGGGTCGCCTGTTGTAGCAAGTCCAAGCCAACTTGTCATGGGAACTGGTGAAAACCAGCAGCCCCTTAGACTTTGCTCCCTGCTGCCGCTTAAGTCATTGCTAGCGGTGGTTCAGTGGATCCACAACTCCTTTTGTTACACCTGACTCTACTCTTAGAACTTTTTAGGCACCATAGAGTTAATTCAGTCTTGTGATTTGATTGCCATGTGATGTTTGTGGCGTTGTAGACATCCATTGGTTGATTTCAGTCCTTTAATTTGTTAGTTGCACAAGCTCAATCAGACCATGATGAAGCACACCTGCGCGAAACTCCTCGGTCTATCTGCACTGCACCTTCATTTTTAACATTTTCAATTTCAAAAGTTTTGTTTTAACGCTTACCATGTCTCAGTGTTCCGGCCCCTTCACCTATTACCGTAATCTACTACAGGATCAGAGCACCTGGCCGGAGTCAGAGCTTCGTATACCCTCCATGGAACCTTCATTCTGGATGAGCTTTGTCCCCTTCAATGACCGCTGTGATAGTCATTAACGACTACACTTCATGGTTGCAGGAGGGGGGGGGGGCATTTGAAAGTTTGCTATGGGGCCCAGCCATTTCTAGTTATGCCCCTGTCTTGACCTGGCATTAAGCTTCTCATTGAACCCCCTTTACCGATGTGGGTGAAGTCATCACAATGAAGAGACGGCCATAGAGAGTTCAATGGAATAACGTTGTTATCTGTAACAATGAAGCGGTGTTGACTTCTCTTACAGCCAATCACAGACCGGTGAGATTCGATATCTCTTGCCACTTTTCCGGCTGCTAATTTCTCCTTAATGCCGTCTCCCGAAGTAGGTCTATTCAGCGGTTCATTGCCATAGAATGTGAAGTCACGACAATTACATTACAGGTTGTACTTTTGTCCAACAGAAGTGAAATGCACTTAATACAAGAATATGCGGATTCAGTAAAGGTCGCGGTGATTCACAGTAGGACTTTAGCCTATTACGGATAATACAATCCCCGAAGCCTCTAATAAGCACATCCTCCATTCTGCCTTTTGGATAACAAGGTTTAATTGATTTGGCATCTGATCAGTTTACACAAAGAATCGGGGGCTAAACAAAAGGGACCAATGGGTGCATTGACTTCTATTGTCTATCATCCACCCCTTCCCATCGACTTCTGTGCAGTCAAACCTGCTGAACTTGATGATGGCAAATGGGAGAAGGGGAGAGCAAAAAGATAGAACAGAAACAAAGTTCATTCAGTTTATTTTACAGTTCTGCATTGTTTTTATTCAAAAAGTTGGACTTTTTGAGGCACTTTCACTAGATCAAATCCGAGGTGTTTAATTGAGGTTTAGATTTGGCTGCCCATGAAAGGGTCTGGATCTTATGATAAGAGATACTTACCTGTCTAAACTCACCCTGTATCCTTCTTCTCTTGTGTCCATTGTCCCCTGCAGCCACCAGAATCCTGTTCAGCCAATCACTGACTGAGAGGGGCAGCACAGCGGAGAATGATTGGCTCACTGGTCAGGCTGGAACAGGCTGGAGATGGCTGAAGACACCGAAGACCCGGAGGAGAACAAAGGGGAATAAAACAGACAGGTGAGGAAACATTTGTTTTTGTTTTTTAGATATGCGGCCATCATCTTTCAGAACTTGTACTAAACTTTCTAAAAAGTACAGTACAGTACAAATCTCAGTTTGGTTCACTCATCTCTATGAATGGTCCTTCATCCACACATTGGTTGAACTTTTTGGCTATTTTGGCACATTCTGTAGTTATTTTTTATTCCATTTACTTCTCAGGTACTACTAGCCTGTTCCTGCCTTCCAGCTGGTTCTAAACAAGAGAATAATGATGATCATAAGAGTGTTTTTTTATCTAGCTTTATGCCTAACTACTTCCTTAGGTGGGATGTCCAGTACCCCAATTTTTATGTATACAGCCTGAAATAAAAATTTAAATTAGTCATACTCTCCTGCCAATTTCCTTATTGATGCCATCCCTGCTGCTACTATTCTAGACACCCTAGTGGACCTGCCTTGATCACAACTCCATACTCTGTAAATGGGCCTCAGAGGCCAATCATTCATTCCAGCAGTCAAGGCAGATGGCACCAAGGGTTAAATGGAATATGAGGGTCCCTAGCAAATCACCATGGGGTGTAAGCCTAAATAACCACACAGCAGCCAACTCTTTTCCCAACACCTTTTTATTCCCGTTGAGTTACATTTGTTCTTTTATTTGTGACTGTTCATAGTTATTAAGATGTTCCTAAGAATCAGAGACGGTCAAGGATCTTAAAGAAGAGCAGACAATGATCTCTACTCGCAAAACCATTAGAGACTCAAACTCGGTGACTTCCCTGATTTCATTTATTAAAGCTTCAAAAATATGTTTAGTAGACAGTCGGCCCATCATTCACAGTCTGGCTTTTATTTTAGCTATAACAATACAGAGTACGCAGATGGCACCTGAAGGAAGATGGACTGCGGGCCACATCAGGAGATCAAAAATACTCATTTATAGTTCATATCTGCTGAAAATTTTTAATTTCAAGGGTAACCACAACCAGTGGCGTAGCTACGATAGAGGAAGAGTAGGCAGTTGCTATGGGGCCCGTGAAGTAGGGGGGCCCGGGGGAGAAGGTAAAAGCATGTGTCCTTCTGCTTAACCCCTTATGTAGTGCAGTGTGTAAATGACCCAATGTTTACTTACATGCTGCAACACATTAAAAGGGTTAACAAGGAGAAGTCAAAGAGATCTCTGCTTCATTGCTCTGATAACCTCTGACCTCTGTCCTCCAGCTGCAATCAAGTAGGAAAATATGCGGAGCTCCGTGCAGAGGTCAGGAGTTATCAGTGCAGGAGCAGTAAAGCAGATATCTCATTGTATTCTGAACTTTGGGTCACTTACACACTGCAGTATATAAAGGGTTAAGCAGAAGGTAGTCTGCTCCTGCACCTATGTATTTAACCGTATTTAACAGTATTATAGTAGTTATATTCTTGTATGTAGGAGCAGTATTATAGTAGTTATATTCTTATATATAGGGGCAGTATTATAGTAGTTATATTCTTGTATATAGGAGCAGTATTATAGTAGTTATATTCTTGTATATAGGAGCAGTATTATAGTAGTTATATTCTTGTATATAGGAGCAGTATTATAGTAGTTATATTCTTGTATATAGGAGCAGTATTATAGTAGTTATATTCTTGTATATAGGAGCAGTATTATAGTAGTTATATTCATGTATATAGGAGCAGTATTATAGTAGTTATATTCTTGTATATAGGAGCAGTATTATAGTAGTTATATTCTTGTATATAGGAGCAGTATTATAGTATTTATATTCTTGTATATAGGAGCAGTATTATAGTAGTAATATTCTTGTATATAGGAGCAGTATTTTAGTAGTTATGAACAAGGATCAAGAAACAGAGTCTCGCACTCACCGGACTGAAGATGCAAGTGGTTTATTTCCGATACATCAGAGTAGGCTAGGCGGGGAGAGGGGAGATGGTGAAGCAGGTGTGTTCAGCAGGAGCAACAAAATGTTTCACGCCTACAGAGGCGCTTCGTCGGGCTAGGAACGGTATTAGGCTATATAGGAGCAGTATTATAGTAGTTATGGACAAGAAGAGAAAATAGCGCTGCACCTCACACCTATGGCTGATACTAATGCTTCTCAGCTACATTTAAAAACCAACTCCAGGATGTTGGTATATAATTTGATCAAACCATATTGCCCCATGTACCACGTGCAGGTCTCCTGGCTCACATGGGTCCCTACACTAACTCACCACCGTGTCAGTCAGCGACCGCCATCCCCGCAAGGCGTGCACAAACAGGGAAGGGGGGCCATAGAACGGCCCTGCAACCCCACTGTCACAGGACCAGTACCCAGAGGCCCCCATAAATCCCAGCAGGCACCGCCGGCGGAGAAGGCTGTCACCAAACAACACAAGTGTGAACAAGGTCTAAAACACTCACCACACTCCAGCAGGTAGAATGGGAAGGATAGGA
Organism: Dendropsophus ebraccatus; assembly: GCF_027789765.1. Lineage (NCBI taxonomy): Eukaryota > Metazoa > Chordata > Amphibia > Anura > Hylidae > Dendropsophus > Dendropsophus ebraccatus. The sequence continues at coordinate 205,448,906 of NC_091455.1, forward strand.
GGTACAAGTCATGTGTGCACAGGTGTCTCCTGCTAATTGCGGTCATGTGGGTCTTACCAGGAGGAGTGCAAACACTGAGAAAAGGGAGAAATGTAAAATATGGACAAAAAGAGAAAATAGCGCTGCACCTCACACCTATGGCTGATACTTATGCTTCTCAGCTACATTTAAAAACCAACTCCAGGATGTTGGTATATAATTTGATCAAACCATATTGCCCCATGTACCAGCGTGCAGGCCTCCTGGCTCACATGGGTCCCTACACTAACTCACCATCGTGTCAGACAGCCTTCTCCGCCGGCGGTGCCTGCTGTGATTTACGGGGGCCTCTGGGTACTGGTCCTGTGACAGTGGGGTTGCAGGGCCGTTCTATGGCCCCCCCTTCCCTGTTTGTGCACGCCTTGCGGGGATGGCGGTCGCTGACTGACATGGTGGTGAGTTAGTGTAGGGACCCATGTGAGCCAGGAGACCTGCACGCTGGTACATGGGGCAATATGGCTTGATCAAATTATATACCAACATCCTGGAGTTGGTTTTTAAATGTAGCTGAGAAGCATTAGTATCAGCCATAGGTGTGAGGTGCAGCGCTATTATATCTTTGTCCGTATTATAGTAGTTATATTCTTGTATATAGGAGGCAGTATTATAGTAGTTATATTCTTGTATATAGGAGCAGTATTATAGTAGTTATTTTCTTGTACATAGGAGCAGTTTTATAGTAGTTATAACAACTTGTAGAGCAAATCTGAGTTAGCACTAGAGTCCGTAAGGTGTCTGTTGTATACCCATGAGCTAGGATCATCCAAGTGAGGAATCTAGGCAACGGAGAGCAGCATGGTCTGGTAATATATAGGTGGTGGAGGTCCAGTGCACCTGTAGTGTATAGTTTTGGGGTCCTGTATACCTGTAGTGTCCTGTATAACTGCAGGGTCGTATTTACCATTAGGCACTTGTGGTCTGCCTAGGGCAGCACCTTGCATGGGAGCAGCACCGGGGAGCAGGGGGAAGGAAAAAACTTTTTAATTTTTTAAATTTTTCTAGTCTTCCACCTCCTGTTCAGACTTGCCAGAAAATCTAGTGTCTTTTCAAAGTAGTATTGGTCAGGTCTGGTATGGCGGTGTTATCCAGTCACAGTATGGCGGTATTGGTCAGGTCTGGTATGGCAGTGTTATCCAGTCACAGTATGGCGGTACTGGTCAGGTCTGGTATGGAAGTGTTATTCAGTCACAGTATGGTGGTATTGGTCAGGTCTGGTATGGAGGTGTTATCCAGTCACAGTATGGTGGTATTGGTCAAGTCTGGTGGTGTTATCCAGTCACAGTATGGCGGTATTGGTCAGGTTTGGTATAGCAGTGTTATCCAGTCACAGTATGGTGGTATTAGTCAGGTCTGGTGTGGCGGTGTTATCCAGTCACAGTATGGCGGTATTGGTCAGGTTTGGTATAGCAGTGTTATCCAGTCACAGTATGGCAGTATTGGTCAGGTCTGGTATGTCGGTGTTATCCAGTCACAGTATGGCGGTATTGGTGAGGTCTGGTATGCCAGTGTTATCCAGTCACAGTATGGTGGTATTGATCAGGTCGGGTGTGGCAGTGTTATCCAGTCACATTATGGCCGTATTGGTCAAGTCTGGTATGGCAGTGTTATCCAGTCACAGTACGGCGGTATTGGTCAGGCCTGGTGTGGCAGTGTTATCCAGTCACGGTATGTTGGTATTGGTCTGGTCTGCTATGCCAGTGTTATCCAGTCACAGTATGGCGGTATTGGTCAGGTGTGGTATGACAGTGTTATCCAGTCACAGGAAGGCGGTATTGGTCAGGTGTAGTATGACAGTGTTATCCAGTCACAGTATGGCAGTATTGGTCAGGTCTGGTATGACAGTGTTATCCAGTCACAGGAAGGCGGTATTGGTCAGGTGTAGTATGACAGTGTTATCCAGTCACAGTATGACAGCATTGGTCAGGCCTGGTGTGGCGGTGTTAAATGTGACTTCTGGAGCTATTACCTACCAATCCTGATGCTAATTGGTGAGTGAGGATGGGGTGTCTACAGGTTTAGTGCTTAGGGCAGCAGCAGCTGGTAAGACTGCCCTGTATACATGTACTGTATAGATGGAGTAGGGGGCCCTGTATACATGTGCTGTATAGATGGAGTAGGGGGTCCTGTATACATGTACTGTATAGATGGAGTAGGGGGTCCTGTATACATGTACTGTATAGATGAGATAGGGGGTCCTGTATACATGTACTGTATAGATGGAGTAGGGGGTCCTGTATACATGAACTGTATAGATGGAGTAGGGGGTCCTGTATACATGTACTGTATAGATAAAGGAGGGGTCCTGTATACATGTACTGTATAGATGGAGTAGGGGGCCCTGTATACATGTACTGTATAGATGGAGTAGGGGGTCCTGTATACATGTACTGTATAGTTGGAGTAGGGGGTCCTGTATACATGTACTGTATTGATGGAGTAGGGGCCCTGTATACATGTACTGTATAGATGGAGTAGGGGGCCCTGTATACATGTACTGTATAGATGGAGTAGGGGGTCCTGTATACATGTACTGTATAGTTGGAGTAGGGGGTCCTGTATACATGTACTGTATAGATGGAGTAGGGAGTCCTGTATACATGTACTCTATAGATGGAGTAGGGGGTCTACCAGTTATTTCTGTGGACATTGTGGGGCAGCTGCCCTAGCAACCATTCAGATTCCAGCTCCCTATGAAAATGAAAGTAGTAATCCTATTGGTTGCTAAAGCTTCCAACTGCCGTGTCTGCTGCAGTGCTAATTATATCACCTGTGCGTGCAGTTAGGGGATTTTCCCATTCATCTCTATGGGGGGCTCTTTCCCCTCCCCCTCCCCTCCTGTACATCTGGCGAAGACGGGACCTTCGCTCTAACCTGCCCAGGCACCCAATGTATCTGTGTGCCAAATTTGGGGTCAAACGGTTCAGGCGTTTAGAAGTCTATAGAGGACAGACAGACAGACTGATTTTTATGATAGATAGATATATATATATATATATATATATTTGGAGCTGAATTCATTGTGGATGACAATATCACTTTAAAAATATAATTCTTTTTTTTGTGTGTTTTCCATTAATAGACTACAGATGGCAGGGTGCGCAGACCACGATCAATCAGATGGATTAGTTAAATACGCAGTGCCCGGGCTAATGTATTGATGTGTTTGTTTGAGTTTTTTTTAGAGACGTACTAATAGAGCTTGTAGATGGTTATTTAGTGGTAAAACTATCTTCCAGCAATCAATTATATTAGAATTCTGTATAATACTTAAATATATCTAAAGTGGTCAGGAACTCATTACACTTGAGTGTGGAATAAAGTGTTGAAGTAACTGAAGGATTGTCATTAGAAAATCAACATTTTGAAAGGTCGAAACTGGTCACCAAGCAAATTATTTCAATTATATAACTATTGGGTCTCTTCTGAGTCAATGTACAAGAAGCTGAATCATCCAGCGTAATGTGGTAGCCTGGAGGGGTGAGTAAACCACAAGATACCAGGTATAGAAGTGTAATCCCTTCAGTGACTTCCCTGGAAGTAAGCCCTCCACTGCTTTAGACCACCAGGGCTCCTAGATGTGAGCCCTCCACTGCTTTAGACCACCAGGGCTCCTAGATGTGAGCTCTCCACTCCTCTAGACCACCAGAGCTTTTAGATGTGAGCTCTCCACTCCTCTAGACCACCAGGGCTTCTAGACGTGAGCTCTCCACTGCTTTAGAGCACCAGGGCTCCTAGATGTAAGCTCTCCACTCCTCTAGACCACCAGGGCTTCTAGACGTGAGCTCTCCACTGCTTTAGAGCACCAGGGCTCCTAGATGTAAGCTCTTCACTGCTTTAGACCACCAGGGCTCCTAGATGTGAGCTCTCCACTCCTCTACACCACCAGAGCTTCTAGATGTAAGGTTTAGGGAAGAAAAAGAGTGCTGCACCTCACACCTATGGCTGATACTAGTACCTCTCGGCTGCATAAAAAACATCAGAATTCTGTATGTGAATTGATCAAGCCATACTGCCCCATGTACCGCGTGCAGGTATCTGATACACAGGGTCCTTACACTAAGACCACCAGAGTTTCTAGATGTAAGCTTTCCACTGCTTTAAACTACTAGGGCTCCTAGATGTGAGCTCCCCACTGCTTTAGGACACCAGGGCTCCTAGATGTGAGCTCTCCACTCCTCTAGACCACCAGAGCTTCTACATATGAGCTCTCCACTGCTTTAGACCACTAGGGCTCCTAGATGGAAGCTCTCCAGTCCTCTACACCTCCAGAGCTTCTAGATGGAAGCTCTCCACTGCTTTAGGACACCAGGGCTCCTAGATGTAACCTCTCCACTCCTCTACACCACCAGAGCTTCTAGATGTAAGCTCTCCACTGCTTTAGACCACTAGGGCTCCTACATGTAAGCTCTCCACTGCTTTAGACCACTAGGGCTCCTACATGTGAGCTCCCCACTGCTTTAGACCACTAGGGCTCCAAGATGTGAGCTCTCCACTGCTTAAGACCACCAGGGCTCCTAGATGTGAGCTCTCCAATCCTCTACACCACAAGAGCTTCTAGATGTAAGCTCTCCACCGCTTTAGACCACTAGGGCTCCTTGATGTGAGCTCTCCACTGCTTTAGGACACCAGGGCTCCTAGATGTAAGCTCTCCACTGCTTTAGGACACCAGGGCTCCTAGATGTGAGCACTCCACTGATGTAGACCACCAGGGCTCCTAGATGTAAGCTCTCCACTGCTTTAGACCACTAGGGCTCCTAGATGTGAGCTCTCCACTGCTTTAGGACACCAGGGCTCCTAGATGTGAGCACTCCACTGCTGTAGACCACCAGGGCTCCTAGATGTAAGCTCTCCACTCCTCTAGACCACCAGAGCTTCTACATGTGAGCTCTCCACTGCTTTAGACCACTAGGGCTCCTAGATGTAAGCTCTCCACTGCTTTAGAGCACCAGGACTCCTAGATGTAAGCTCTCCACTCCTCTAGACCACCAGAGCTTCTACATGTGAGCTCTCCACTGCTTTAGACCACTAGGGCTCCTAGATGGAAGCTCTCCACTCCTCTACACCACCAGAGCTTCTAAATGGAAGCTCTCCACTGCTTTAGGACACCAGGGCTCCTAGATGTAACCTCTCCACTCCTCTACACCACCAGAGCTTCTAGATGTAAGCTCTCCACTGCTTTAGACCACTAGGGCTCCTACATGTAAGCTCTCCACTGCTTTAGACCACTAGGGCTCCTACATGTGAGCTCCCCACTGCTTTAGACCACTAGGGCTCCAAGATGTGAGCTCTCCACTGCTTTAGACCACCAGGGCTCCTAGATGTGAGCTCTCCAATCCTCTACACCACCACAGCTTCTAGATGTAAGCTCTTCACCGCTTTAGACCACTAGGGCTCCTTGATGTGAGCTCTCCACTGCTTTAGGACACCAGGGCTCCTAGATGTGAGCACTCCACTGCTTTAGACCACCAGGGCTCCTAGATGTAAGCTCTCCACTGCTTTAGACCACTAGGGCTCCTAGATGTGAGCTCTCCACTGCTTTAGGACACCAGGGCTCCTAGATGTGAGCACTCCACTGCTGTAGACCACCAGGGCTCCTAGATGTGAGCTCTCCTCTGCTTTAGACCACTAGGGCTACTAGATGTAAGCTCTCCACTGCTTTAGGACACCAGGGCTCCTAGATGTGAGCTTCCCACTGCTTTAGGACACCAGGGCTCCTAGATGTGAGCTCTCCACTCCTCTAGACCACCAGAGCTTCTACATGTGAGCTCTCCACTGCTTTAGACCACTAGGGCTCCTACATGTGAGCCCTCCACTGCTTTAGACCACTAGGGCTCCTAGATGTAAGCTCTCCACTGCTTTAGGACACCAGGACTCCTAGATGTAAGCTCTCCACTCCTCTAGACCACCAGAGCTTCTAGATGTAAGCACTCTCCTGCCTTAGACCACTAGGGCTCCTACATGTGAGCTCCCCACTGCTTTAGACCACCTAGGATCCTAGATGTAAACCCTTTGTTACCCTAGACCCCTTGGGATCCTAGATGTAAACTATTCACTAATTTAGACCACCGAGGATCCTAGAAGAAAATCCTTTGCGGATCTAGACCACTAGGGATCCTAAAATTAGTCCTAGCACTACCTAAGACTACAAGGATGTTAATGTTAACCTCTCCACTGCCCTAGAACAGAAGGTTTTTAACATTGACCCTTCCACTGCCCTAGACCACCTGGGATGTGGATATAATTCCTTCACAGACCTGAGTGATGTATCTACTGTTCTTAATCTGTCTTCTCTATAGTAGGCTCTCATAGAGGAGGACTGTCACTAGGAGGCACATGTGTTACAAATAAAGCAGGTAACACTGTGTTGTCACAAATGAAACTTTTATATTTTAAATTCTAGAAATTAAATAAAAAAAAAATTCCATTAATAGACTACAGATGACATGGTGCCAAGGTTATGATCGATTAGATAAATAAGTGTTGAGTGAACATCGGAAAAATGTCAGTGTTCGGTCGCGTGGCCGAATACAACTTGGCATTCACCTGGAGTCTGGAGAAAATGGATGCCGTCTGAGGGAGTCCTGAAAACTTGGATACAGCCATAGGCCATAGTCCGTATCCATGTTTTCCTGGCAGCCTTAAGGCAGCATCCAATTTCTCCAGACACCGGGAGTTGAACGGGAGTTGAGTATTTGTTTTTGACCATGCAGCTGAACACAGACATTTTTCGATATGTCTGAGATCTTTTAGAGACGGATCATTAATAGATGGGAAACTGGTCAGGACTTGACAACAATGGGCTTGTAGACGGTTATTTACTGGTATAATTGCCTTCCAACAATCAATTATATTAGAATCCATTCCGTATAATACTTAAATGTATCTCAAGTGGCCTGAAATGGAAAAATATGGAAATAATTGATGGATTCTAAAGAGATATCACCATTTTAGAGGTCAGAAACTGGTCACTGTGTTAGGGTAATGACTTATTTCAGTTATATACCTATTGGGGGAGATTTATCAAAGGGTGTAAAATTTAGACTGGTGCAAACTGCCCACATCAACCAATCACAGCTCAGCTTCCAGCTCTGGTGAAAGGAAAGAGGAGCTGTGATTGGTTGCTGTGGGCAGTTTGCACCAGTCTAAATTGTACACCCTTTGATAAATCTCCCCCATTGGGTCTATTTTGAGTTAAAGTACAAGAAGCCAAATGGTCCAGGATAATGTGGTGGCCTGGAGTCAAGACTAAACCACAAGAATGGAAGTGTAATCCCTTAAGTGACCTCCCTGAAAGTAAGCCCTCTTCTTCTCTAGACCACCTGGGATTATAGATATAAGACCTCTCCTGCTCTAGACCACCTGGAGTCCTAGATGTAAGCCCTTTACTGATCTAGACAACAAGGTTCCTAGATGTAAGCCCTTTACTGATCTAGACAACAAGGTTCCTAGATGTAAGCCCTTCACTGTTCTAGACGGGGACCCTAGATGTAAGCCTTCACTGTTCTAGACCATCAGGGTCCTATATGTAAACCCCTCACTGCTCTAGACTGGGACCCTAGATATAAGCCCTTCACTGGTCAAATTGGGATCCCTGAAGAAAGCCCTTAACTTCTCCAGACCATCAGGGTCCTAGATGAAAGCCCTTTACTGCTTCAGACCATCAGGGTTCTAGATGAAAGCGATTTACTGCTCCAGACCATCAGGGTCCTAGATGAAAGCCATTCACTGCTCCAGACCATCAGGGTCCTAGATGAAAGCCATTCACTGCTCCAGACCATCAGGGTCCTAGATGAAAGCCATTCACTGCTCCAGACCATCAGGGTCCTAGATGAAAGCCATTCACTGCTCCAGATCATCAGGGTCCTAGATGTAAGCCCTTAACTACTTAAGACTACCAAGGATCCTAGAAAAAAGTCCTTTGCTGATCCAGACCACTAGGGATACTAAAATAAATTAACCCTTCCAGTGCCCTAGACTACCTGGGATGTGGATATAACTCCTTCGGTGCCTGAGACCTAGTGTTGTATCTACTGTACCTTATCTGTCTTCTCTATAGTTGGCTCACATAGAGGAGGACTGTCATTTGTTTTGGATTTTTCAAAATTATTATGATGTGACCCATTAGTCTTCAGTTGAGTTGTTCAATCATGGCATATCTTGTCTAGTAGGCTTCAACAACCAACCCACCATAGCTTAGCACCGTCAGGGGAAGCAGAACACACAACCAACCTTGACAATGATCTATTGCTGCTATATAAAGTTTTAAAAAAGTGAACATGAAGTTTTTAGTACACTTTTTGATTTATACTTTGTCGTGCATGATGTCTTATGGGTGTCCAGGTTAACAAGAGAAAACAATAGACCAGCAGACACCACCTCCTTAAATTTTTTCCCATGACCCCAAAAAGTTCTACATTTCTATCATCTCCAAGTATCCCACAACTTTTCATGTCCACAACATGCAAGGAAATGAGACAATTTGTCACATTGTATCAGTGCACATGGATGTCATCCTCTACAGACATTGCTGTAATAACCTGATTTCACAGGACCTCCTACTGTGCTCCTCAATGCAGATGGAAGAAGTGATGGGAACCGCTATCGATGGGTCATTACTCTCCCTCATCACTTTCCTTGGAGAAGCGGAACAGGGGGATGGTGAAAAGAGAAGGATAATGGACTGTGCTCAGTATTTCGTGCTATACTGTATAAATGTATTAGAACATTAGAGAACGCTTAAGACAAGAGCAAGTCAATGGCTTTGGTTGGGTTGGCCATTTAACCCATCTAACTTGAGCTCTTCTTTACTCACTCCCCCAAATTACTTGCAAACATTTCTTCTGATTCCTCATTCCTCTGGATCAGAATAGATAACCCCTATGACTGATGTTATATTAGCAGACGCCTTCATCATATCCTTACATTTCTCCTGGCAGCCATTATACAGGTTGGCACCACTGGCTACCAATTATGTAATGAATATAGTAGAATATATTAACACTCACTTACAACCTGGCTCCTCCACAGAGCTCTTCATTAGTCCCTGGATACGAGCCCAGACACTCTCTCAGCTCTGAGGATGACCTTCTTTTCTCCTCTGTCTGGTTTCTCCATAGATTCTTAACTCTAAGACCTCCCATTACCAGTTGGATAACACTGGTTTGGTTGAACACCTTGTCCAAACCACTGGCACCTTTCTCAGCCTAGTTGCTCTAGGTAGTTGAAGTGACCATTGTTCCAGCTTTTCTTCGGACAGGCTTCTTAGCTTTGTCTAGGTTTCTTCTGTGTTTAGTATTCTGTTTCAAGGAGCACTGCCTCTTAAGTTGGCTATCGATAGTACAAATCATGAAAGGTAATGCAGGAAGAATTGTGTTTCATCAAGTGCTGACATTCCCGGGATGTTCTCCCACTAGTATAAGTGGATTAGAACATCACACCATTCTGAAGGATGAGGTATAGAAGTGTTTCAGGCAATGCAGAGCATTTTGGTTCCCACATTATCAAATGGTACAAGTCATCCACTTTGTCAATTCTATTAGAAGATTCAAGTGCTATGACCGTGCCAGTTAAAATTGTTGAAAGTACAGCCAAAACGGCAATTTTGGCCATGATTCCATGTCGGAATTGTGTTTCCTTTGCACAAGTCGGAACTGTGTCTTATGCTAGTACGTGCTATGGGGTGATTGACAGGTTTCACCACGCCAATCTGGTTTCTTATGCTGGCCTAATGTTGGACTGCAGATGGTGTAGACTAGGTAGAGATTGTTCCCTTCGCCAGTCATCTCCATTCCCGGCCAGTCTGTTTTCTGTGCGGTTTGCATGTCAGAGGGCTGTTCCTAGCATGCTCTGAACTAGGATTCGGATATCTTATAAGAAGTCCACTTGTGTTTTTGCTTGTTTCTTGTAGCTTGAGCTGGTGTTTCATCTTGGATTGGGTTGGTTAGAAATCTCACCTCTTTGCCTTTCCTTCTTGTACAGTTTTGTACTGTTCTGCTATCTTTGGTTTGACCTCTATCTGTCTGTTACTTATTGTGTTTGTTTTGTCTCATTCTGTGTTTCCCTTATCTAGTGAAGGGAACATCACCCAGTTGTTGCCAACCGCCTAGGGTGGGGCTGGCAAGTAGGCAAGGACAGTCTTGGGGGGCCTAGTGCTAGGGCTCACACTGTCTGACCATCCCTGTCTTCAGGAAACTGAAAATTGATTTGGCCTATGGCTTGGAGTAAAGCTACTGGACTGGTGTTCTCATTCGCTTGGTCATGGCAGAACAATTAACTAGAAAGTTCAAATCCTCTTATCTTTGTGGGGATTATAGAATTATCAGAGAAGTGAACCTGGGAGACTTCTTCCTCAGACTTCACTTAACTTTGAAGCAGTCTGTAGGAGGGTCATGTGACCAAAATCTTTACTTCCTTAACATATAACTACTAGGTGTGGCAAATACATAACAGTGTTAGTCCAAGTAGTGTGTTTGAATGGCACTGTGCAGACTTTCAGTCAAAGTTCCTTATAAGCAAGGGTGTTCAGCCCAACGGCAGCCGGACTCCAGGCTCCATGTCTAGCAAAGAAACAAATGTAGCAGATGGCACTTCAAGAATCAAGATGAAAAAAGTTTTGATCCTGCTATAGAGCCTTTCCCAAGCCATAACAGCGGTAATGTGTGCACTTTCAATATTCATGGTTTAGCGGTGTCATAACCAAAATGGCAGTATGACTTACGATACCCAGACACTACTTAAAGGGTTTTTTCAAAAACACTATACAGAATACACTGATGATCGTCTCTCACACAGCATCATTCACTGTGTAGTGCAGGTGTCGATCAGCTGATCAACTTGGGTGCGGGCTGTCAGCACCCTGTCGATCAGTGACTGATAAACATCCTGCTATTTTACCCAGAAAACTCCTTTTAGAACCTTAGCAAGATATTCCTTAGGGTGGTATTAGACGGAGTAATTTTCGTGTTGTCTGATCAATGATAAACTATAGCTAAACAATCGCTTTTGAGAACGCTTTGGTTTTGTGTTTGAGAACACAAAACCATTGTTATATGATCGTTCAGGAGAACCCACAAAGCTCAGGAGAACCCACGATCATCGGGCCGTGGAATAGGCCCGATGTATAATCAGTTTTTTTATTGAATTTGTCAAAATTTCAATGCCAAAAGGATACAATGATGTACCGAGAGTTCTTCAACAAAGTACAGAGGTTTGCCAAGGTAACATCGAAATACAATGCAAGACGTACATCAGCGAGATATTTACAATCCAACAATACAGTAAAATTAGGGCAATATAAAAATGTTAATTTTGTAGAGGAGAAAAGAAGAAAACAAAAACGAGGGGGAAGGGGAATGTATGGTGGGGGGAGAAGAGGAGGGAAGGCCCTCCTGAGCAGGTTATGAGGGGGGGCACAAAGCATGTTTAGGCTGGATTCACACTCTGTATGACAGCGGCCGTTCTGTGACACGCCCATATCACAGAACGGCCACTGTCTGCAAAGTTCATCCCAGCCGATACTGCAGTACCAGCCTGATAAACTTAATTTCTTTTTAATTGGGATGCGGGTGCATTCTGGTGTGCCCACATTCCAAATCACCATAGCCGACAATGTAAAGTGTGGTTGAAGCCGCACTTTACATTGTCTGCACTGTCAGTTTTGTGTGGCCGCTGTTCATTGAATAGCGGCCGCACAAAACTGACATGTCAGTTTTTTGTGCGGCCTCACGGATACCTGGCTGGAGTGTATACAGAGTGTATACACTTCGTCCAGGATTCCATAGCAATTACAGCGATCGGTATATTCAGTAAAGAACGGCCGTGGTTGCAAACCTTCAGCTACGGCTGTTGTTTAATTAATCTATACTTTGTGTGAACTTAGCCTTAATCTGCCAAAGACTATCAACAATGATTTTTTCACATGTTAAAAGACAACAATGAACGACTTATCGTTGTTCGTTGTCATAGCAAGTTTTTAATGGCTCTGTTTTATAGGGCCTTCAGCCACACAACAACTGTAGCTGAGAGATGGGTACTGGGACACTGCAAAGATTATGCTTAGTATGTGTATATATACTGTTAAAAGGGAACTCTGGATCGGTAAAATTATTGCAAGTTTGCTCATCAATACTTACCTCTCCACGCTCCTCCGATGTCCTCATTCTCCAGTGTCCCCCACAGCTGGCCATGGCCATTCTCAGTCAGACAGTGATTGGCTGATTGGGTTGTCTCTCTTATCTCAGAAATAACAGCCTGCTCAGCCAATCACTGGCCAGGATGTTGTCCCATCTCAGTCATTTAGTGACTGGCCACTCATCACTGACAGGACAGCACCCTGGCCAGTGATTGGCTGAGCAGGCTAGTGGTGGCTGGAGACACCGATGGGGTGCAGAGAGGTGGGTATACCCTTCTTTTTGTCTATTAAATTATGTAATTGGCATTTTTCGAGCTCATTAAGAACTTTGCAAAAAGTTTGTTTCTGAAGTGAACCGAATTTTTTGCAACGAATTTCGGTTTGTACGATTCGGTTCGCTCATCTCTAGTCTTTAGCCCTGGATTCTCCCTTGTCTTTCCCTCTTTCCTCTAAATGTCAGTCTTCGCTGTAGCTCTGGCATTTGGTTCAGAGGCCAAATAGCAGAACACTGCGGACCACTTAGTAATACCGCCGTCTCCATGGCTACAGAGTCCGTGGCGTAACCTTCTGCCAGGGATTTTGTATAACAAAGATGGAAATAATCCACTCTGTACCACTCAATCAATAATAATCAGTCAGAATGTAAACCAGGTCTGGGCGCAGGTTCCGTTCCTCATCGATTAGCGGCAGCTCGGCTGGACATGAGAAGAGTAAATTATCGCACGCCTCCTTGGTTTCCAGCCATCTCTTCGCCTCTTGCTTTGGCAGCAGGGAGCGGAGGGATGAATGGCCGTTGCTGTCATTGTCATTAACCTCACACATTTATTCTCTGCGAGTTGCCTGTTCCAATCATCTCCGGTCTATGACATACAATGTATTATTGTAAACCGACGCAATTTAGATACAAGGGTGACTGGCGAATTAAGGCTGATGAATCGGGTGACTCTCCCGTTATAGTACACAATGGTGTGAGCAACACTCCCACTAATATAATAACACCGAAACGCATCGCCTGTCACCTTAAGTGCTTGGGACTATGGCCGCATTACCACTCCACACAAAGTCTGTCAGCCGTAGAGGCTTGTGCGTCTGGGCCGTACATGAAATTGCCAGGTATTAGATGAGATAAGCATGGTCTAGGGTTTACCCTGTATCACTTAGGACCATGAGAATGTTGGGTGAGAACCACTGCTCTAGATGACCAGGGCTCCTAGATGTAATGCTCCACTGCTCTAGACCACCTGAGATCCTAGATGCAAGCCCTTCACTCCTCTAGACTATCAGGGCTCGTAGACGTAAGCCATCAACAGCTCTGGACCACCTGAGATCCTAGATGTAAGCCTCCCCCCCCCCCCCCGGGCTCCTAGATGTAGGCTCTCCACTGCTCTAGACCACCAGGGCTCCTAGAAGTAAGCCCTCCACTGTTCTAGACCACCTGAGATCCAAGATGTAAGCCCCCCAGGGCTCCTAAATATAAGGCCTCCACTGTTCTAGACCACCTTAGATCCTAGATGCAAGCCCTTCACTTCTCCAGACCACAAAGGCTCCTAGATGTAATGTTTCACTCCTTGAGACTACTATGGATCTTAGAAGTAAGCCCTCCACTGCTCTAGGCTACCTGAGTCCCTAGACGCAAGCCCTTCACTCCTCCAGACCACGAGGGCTCCTAGATGTAATGTTTCACTCCTCTAGAGCACAAGGGCTCCAAGATGTAAGCACTCCACTTCTCTAGACCACCAAGGAACTTAGATGCACGTCACTCATCTAGACCACCTAGGATCCTAGGTTTAAATCCTTCACTGCTCTAAACCATCAGGGCTCTTAGATCTAAGCTCTTCACTGCTCTAGACCACTTGCGATCCAAGATGTAAACCCTTCACTGCTCTAGACCACCAGGAATTTTAGATGTTAGCTCTTCACTGCTCTAGACCACCAAGGATCCTAGATGAATATGGCTTTTTCCAATATAAACACCACAATCGGTATGGAATGAGATAACCGTCTGCCATGTATCACTTATTACCATGAGAATGTTGGGTGGGAACCTGGTTGGGAGGTGTAATGGCGGCCATATTGCTCCCACCCGGTAGAAGAACAAATAAAATAGAAGGAAATATTTATAGCTTCTTAAGGGGGACTTACTTATTGAATCAATATCACTCAGTGAACTATGTCTATATTCTGGTATGAGGGTCCGTTAGGATTAAATATGAGCCCCTCTTCTATAACCCAGGGCCCTCTCTACTGCACATCTATAGAAACTCCATTGATATTAATAACGCATGAGCTGTAAGATGCCATCTGTTCAAGTTCTACATAAGTCACATCTGCCATACATGACTTATCTCTACCAGCCTACCTTATACCTACATATTTGATAGTACTGCAGTTTCCTCTATAGGATGCAGGTCTGAATGGAGATATGATGTGTTATCTATAAAAACCCTAGACCTAACCTGAAGCCTGCAATGCATAGAGGCTCTGGTGCAACTTATCCTCTATGACTGGGCTTTTTCCACATTGTAAGATACACAGTAACAGCACTGCCACCATACAACAACCAACACATTTTGGAAGCAGGATCTGTCCAGGGACACTGCACCTGCAAATCACAATGATGTCACTTGCTGTATTCAGAGAAAAGTGTGGAAGGAGCCAGAAAGAAACTTCTGGCACGGGAATCCTTGGAGGCAGTCAGGCAGAAGTCTTGTGTCTCTTGCTGTGTAATTATAGTCAATGCCCATAGGAGCCCTGTGTATTATAAATTACCATCCGCTCCATGAGTTCTGCTAATCAGATCTGGATAAAAGACTCAGCCCAATAATTGGATTTGTGACGTTAATTGTTTACTGCTCCAAAAATGAGTGTAAAAAATATAAAAAGATGAAAACATTAATATATCCCCCCCCCCCAACCCCCTCCACATCCCTATACCCGCTGTCACACCATCTGTCCTCCCAGAACTTCTAACAGGTAAATAACTCGGAGAGAGATCACATCTAGCAGTCATAGGAAGGATACAAGATAAGTAGTGTATGTACACAGTGACCCCACCAGCAGAATAGTGAGTGCAGCTCTGGAGTATAATACAAGATGTAACTCAGGATCAGTAATGTATGTACACAGTGACCCCACCAGCAGAATAGTGAGTGCAGCTCTGGAGTATAATACAAGATGTAACTCAGGATCAGTAATGTAATGTATTGTACACAGTGACCCCACCAGCAGAATAGTGAGTGCAGCTCTGGAGTATAATACAAGATGTAACTCAGGATCAGTAATGTAATGTATTGTACACAGTGACCCCACCAGCAGAATAGTGAGCGCAGCTCTGGGGTATAATACTGGATGTAACTCAGGATCAGTACAGGATAAGTAATGTAATGTTGGATTCAGTATGTTATATATATATTTTTTTTTTAATAAGTTTGTGTATTGTGATTGTCTTTGTATGTTTGTATAAATTGTATATACTGTATATATTATATGTGTTTTGTTTGCACCTGGGGTTTGGGTTTAGTGATAGGTTGGGTGGTGGGTAAAAGGGGGGAGGGGGCTTCTGTGGGACTTTGTTGGGACTTTTATTTATAAAAAAAAAATTATTAAAAATATTATATGTATTGTTTTAGTTGTAGGTTATTATTTTTGTATGATGTCTTGTTTAGTTTTAGTTTATTTGTGCAATGATGTCTTGTTTAGTTGGTGTTGGTTTGTACAGAATGGTTTCTGTGGTATTAGGTTGTGCACAATGCAACTAGGCCAGGGAGTTCACATTTAGTTATTTATATAGGTGTATAGTATAAAGTAGTGTTTATATGTTTGTATATAGTAGTGAGTGCAGCTCTGGAGTTTAATACAGGATGTAATTTAGGATCCTCTTACATCACCTTCGGGTCCCAAATGAACAATCCAGCCTCCACTTCCGAGATGGACTTGTCTCAGGGGTGACAGCCTGCTCAGCCAATCGCTGGCCGTGGCACTATCCCATCTCAGTCAGTAATTGGCTGTTACCCCCTAGACAAGTCTGTCTCAGAAATGGAGGCGGGATTGTTCAGCTGGGACCCGAAGATGATGTAGGAGAACACTGGGGGAGCTCGGAAATGTAAGAATAGGCTGTTTCTTATGTTCTCTCCAAGGGCAGCCACATATTGAAAGCTTAATTTGAGCGGAATACCCCTTTAAGAACCTAGAAATGGTTTGAATATAATTTTTTTATGGACAAATAAAAATGTATTTTCCTATTATAACCTGTAGGAGCAGTAATCACACCAAAATTGTTTGTAGCCCATTGAGAATGACTCTCGGTGTCCTGTAAATACCTGGTTCCACCTTTCCTGTCCTCATGGACTCGGCTTTGAGGCTCCAATGCGGCTCGGAGGTAATGGGTTTGGTGGCTTCCTGCCCATCATCAATTAATTTGAGTCTCTAATAGATTTTAAATTTTCTTTAATTGATTTTAATATTTCATTTCGACCTGTCTAATAATCCGCTCTTCATCTGCAAATGGAAATTTTTAATTCATCTGTAAAATCCCCTCGGGGATAGAGTTCTGTAATATCGGCTCGGCTGTAATACTTTAATGCAGCGGTGATTATAATAAGGCTGACGCGACACATTTTTCTGCCTTACAGGATGATGGATGTGGGAGGCTTGTAAAGGTGGAACCAGAGTCGCTGCATGTAGATATAGTCCTCAGTGTCATGTCCCCGCCCAGTTATAGAAGATGCCTTGTATGACAGTATATTGGCGCCTCTTCTACAGCCAGTGTATCTCCATATCGTGCCACCTGGTCATGTAGAATAAAGGCTTCTAGGTTGCAACTGTGACCCCAAGTTTTGGTGAGGAACATCACAACGTCAATGGTTGTGTTGGGTTTCTTTAGGATTTTTTTTAAATTGCCAAGCAGAATGAGATGCTCCCTAAGCTTAACGCAAAGTGTCTGTCGTAGTCGTAGTCAGAGTGATGCAAATCCATCCAGATTTCAGCATGTTAGCTTAGACATTGCCAATTGACCAGTTTTTGGATGAATGTGCGTTGGTTGTATCTGTGTAGGCCCTGGTGCAGAGATATGCTATATGAAAAGCTCCAGACCCTCTAACGTTGTAGCAACAGTTTGGGATAGGTAAAAAAAACGAAGCTTCTAAAATTTACCAATGATGAGAAAGAAACTGACTGGCTGCATACAGCTCTGACCTGATGAGTTACCTTTAATAATTAATAAGTCGCATGTAAGCAAACAAGGTACCTATAGAAAGTACAGATCATGGAGCAAAAATTGACACCTCACACAGCCCCATAGACCAAAAAATAACAGCGTTATAAGGATCAGAATAGAACAATTTAAAAATTTTAATTTTTTAAAAGCCGTCAAATAAAACAAAAGTAATACAAGTTACAAATTGTTGTAATCGTACTGACTTCATACTGGTTTCGTGTGTAAACCTTAAAATAAAAAGAATCAGATTTTTTTATTTTTTATTTCACTGCACAAATACTTTTTGTCTGGTTTTGCAGCATAATTTATGGAAAAATTAAGTCTGCCATTGCAAAGTACAATTGGTGTCCCAAAAAATAAGGGCTCATGTGGGTCTGTAGGTGGAAAAAATGCAAGCGCTATGGCCTTTTAAACACAAGGAGGACAAAATGAAAGTGCAAAAATGAAATTTGTCTTGGTCCTTAAGGGTACGTTCACACGTACCGGATCCGCAGCGGATTTTCTAAATAACCGCAGCGGTTTCATCTAAATAACTGAACACAGCATCAAATCTGCACCATCAAATCTGCTGCGGATCTGCTGCGGATCCTGTACGTGTGAACGCACCCTTAGGGGTTCATCTTCACTCTTAGACTAACAGCAGAAGACCCACAGAAGACTCTACAGACTGTAAAATCTCTGTTCAGTTGTCCATGCTGAGAAGAACCCTGAGTTGGTCATGGAAGGACATTACAAAGGATGCCACTTCTGACCCCCTCAAAAAAAACATGGCGGTCAATCTCAAGTTTACTCAACAACAGTGGATGTTCCATAATGTTTCTGGGAAAAGGGACAGAAAAGACATAAGTTGTGTTGAGTGGACTTGCGAAATTGTTCAGGTTCGGCAATGATCTCCAGACCCAAATGTTCGGCATTTGACTCCTGGTGGCTAGAGAAATTGGATCCACCTTAAGGCTATGTTCACACTGCGTATGAGTCCGGCCGCATTTCGTACGCCGCCGTACATGTGCGGCTGAAACTACGGGCCTGGGAAAAATAGACATGCGGCCGGATGCGTACGAACCGCGAACATACGCCCGTAGTAGAGTTATGCTTCCCTAGCTTGTTTCGAAGCGATCTGAGGCAGGTCATTTACTTGGAAATCTTCGCCCAGCCCCGTAAACCACACAGAACCTTTTGTTCAATTTGGCTGAAATAAGTACTCCATACGGGACCGCATGGAAATCCACGGCCGTGAGTTGGAACATTTCCGTCCTCAAACAATGGTCTTAGTCATTTTTCACGGCGCCGTATATGATCCGGCCGTAAGCTCATACGTAGTGTGCATTGTGCGGCCGTATATCGTATACTTTCAAGCGAATGCATCAACCTCAAAACTACGTGCGTATATTCGCGGTTCTCACTACGGACGGATTCATACGCAGTGTGAACATAGCCTAAGGCTGCCAGGAAAAACATGGATATAGCTTATGGCCTACGGCTGTACCCATGTTTTCCAAGACTCCCTAGGGCTGCATCCAACTTTCTACCTGATATGGAGTCAAATGCTGAGCATTTGGGTTCGGAGAACGTTGCCGAACCTGAACAGTTTCGTAAGTCCACTCAACACTAGACATAGGTGGAAAATGTAATAAAATCTCAATCCCGCGCCATAAATTTCTGCTTGTGTTTGCCGCCTAGAGACGCAGCGTCTCTGATATATTTTTGCTGACTCGGCGGATTCCATTATTACAGTACAGGCTCTGGCACAAAATTTCTACTTAGTGCATTAACTAAATTACCTCTTTGTCTCAGGAATTTATAGAGACTCTTAACTTTTCCATCCGCCGGTTACTTCTGCCAGATCCGTTTAATCGGGATGAAATACTTCAGACTGTTAAAAAAAATTGACCCCAGTAGTGGATTTCATTAGAATTTATCGTATTGCTCTTTCTAGGGAATATTAAACTGATTTATAGGACATCACCATGACACATCCCCGTAACATGAGGACGCATAGGAGTAAGCCCACAGATGTGTAGAGCTCGAACACACACTCGTTTATTGATTCTTTTTTTTTGTTTTATTTTCTACATTCTAGATTGATATTAAAGATGGGAAACTATGAAAATGGGATGTAGTAAAAAAAGGGTTTAACCAGAATACATTTTATATTTTAGATCCTTTGAAGTAACCTCTGTTATGTCCGCACCTGTTCAGACTTCATGGTCCACTGCCCGTAAAATCCGTCCAAGACTGTGCTTTTAACCATGATTCAGTGTGCATGTTTTCTACCAGTCTGAACTCTGTGTGGTCTGGATGGCAGAGGGCTGGTCCAACCACACCCTGGATCAGGCATCTCATAAGAAGTCCACTTGTGCTCCTAAACTTTGTAATAAATTGGATTCTAGGTATTCTGACTAGAGATGAGCGAACCGGGCTCGGGTTCGAGTCCATCCGAACCCGAACGATCGGCATTTGATTAGCGGGGGCTGCTGAACTTGGATAAAGCTCTAAGGTTGTCTGGAAAACATGGATACAGCCGATGACTCCATCCATGT
Organism: Dendropsophus ebraccatus; assembly: GCF_027789765.1. Taxonomy (NCBI): domain Eukaryota; kingdom Metazoa; phylum Chordata; class Amphibia; order Anura; family Hylidae; genus Dendropsophus; species Dendropsophus ebraccatus. The sequence goes on from NC_091455.1 coordinate 205,468,830, forward strand.
TTCCACATAGCCTTAGGGCTTTATCCAAGTTCAGCAGCCACCGCTAATCAAATGCCGAAAGTTCAGGTTCGGATGGACTCGAGCATGCTCCAGGTTCGCTTATCTCTAATCCTGACCTCTTTGCCTGTCCTTCTTACCTCTGTTTTTGGCTGCTGTTTTTATACTGTTAGTTAGACCTGTATCTGCCCGACCATTCTTTATTATGTTTGTCTGTCTTGTCTTATTCTGACTTTTACTTACGCAACATAGGGACCATCGCCCAGTTGCCACTGACCGCCTAGGGTAAATAAGCAGGGACGGTGTTAGGGGGTCTGTATTTTTACAATTTCATTTTGCTTTGTAATAGTGTCACCAGCAAAACCAAACCACGCAAGTAGACACCATCGGCTTATAAATTACAATGTATCATAGTAGAATATGATATCCTCACAATGACCCACACAGATAGTTGTGGATTTCACTACAAGATGGGGTGGGCTTTGGGGCCATTATGGATGTCTATGTTATCAAATATAAAGGAAAAACAGGAACTTTCACAAGATCTTAAAAAAAAAAAACCATTTGTGCCGCCGCCATTGTCTTCTATTGTAAAGGTGACACAAAGGACGATATTTTTTTAAAACGAGATGAAAATGCTTTCCTTTGTGCTCTGTGCAAGGAAATTGTGTTTATTTGATCTATGTGAAATGGAAAATATATATACAGTATACAGATTGATATTTGGAACTTCAAAGTAAAGATTTGCCTGAATGATTCCTGGGTGGTTATTTTATACTTGCAGTCGTATCACTTATTGTAAAAGCAACAAAGAAATAAAGTCAATTTAAAAAAAAATACAATTAAATGGAAATAATAGTAAAGTAATAGCCACAGTACAATAATATAATATTGAGATGAGTCTAAGGAAACCTCCGATGCTTAATTCTTCATCCTCTCACCCGTTTGTGGGCCCGGTCCAGCATATCCCCCAGCAAACTGTATATTAAAAAAAAGCTCCTACCCGGAGTACCGCTTTAAAATTATTGGGGCTCTCAGACCAAACCCCATAATTCAGACATCAAACCATACTCCATAATCCGGACCCCTAGCCATACCCCATAATTCACACTTCAAACATACTCCATAATCCAGACCCCAAACAATACCCCATAATCCAGACCCCAGACCATACTCCATAATCCGGACCCCTAGCCATACCCCATATTCCACACTCCAAAACATACTCCATAATCCAGAGCTCAGACCATACTCCATAATCCAGACCCCAAACCATACCCCATAATCCACACTCCAGAACATACTCCATAATCCAGAGCTCAGACCATACTCCATAATCCAGACCCCAAACCATACCCCATAATCCAGACCCCAAACCATACCCCATAACCCAGTCTCCAGGCCATACTCCATAATCCAGTCTCCAGGCCATACCCCATAATCCAGACCCCAGACCATACTCCATAATCCAGAGCCCAGAACATACTCCATAATCCAGACCCCAGACCATAATCCATAATAAAGACTCCATACCATACTCCATAATCCAGACTCCAGGTCCATACACCATTAACCAGACCCTAGACCATACAGCATAATACAGACTCCATTCCATAATCCATAATCCAGACCCCAGACCATACTCTATCATCCAGACCCCAGACCATACTCCATAATTCAGAAATCCAAAAGTCCTAAAAATGATTTTCTTTTGAACAATACCTAATCCTTCTGAGACTGGAAGGTGCGGAGGCTTTGGGATGGCAGCGCCTCCGCTCCGGATATGTAAATAAACAGCTCTATGTTGGGTGTCAGGACGAGATGATACAGAATGGTAATAAAAGGAATAGTCCTAAATGTGCAGCTAATTGCATTATTGTCATTGACTGAAGAAGACGTTAACCTTATTAGAATAAGCAGCGGTGGAGAAATGAGTCACTCACCAATACTCCGGGGGAGAGTCTCCTAATGCACTTTGCGGATTTGTTACTTATTGAATTAAATCTTTAGATGCATTAACAGAGAGATTAAATGAAAAGCCGGAGAGGATGGCGGTCGGATTACAGCCATATTAATGCACCTAATGAATATGTTAATGAAGGGATTGTTTACTATGTATTAGCGGCATGGGCATGTAATATGGAGTCATTAGGGGCTGACGGATTCCTAGATTTTGATAAAAGAGCCACATTTGGAGCCGCGTACAGTGTTTTACATGTTGGATAATTGCGTCATTAAATATTGTTTTGGAAATCGTAAAGATTGAGAAACACGTTGGGGTCACGGATGAACAGTGCTTCTATAGTTGCCTTGTCTGTAAGTATATTGTATAAGGCTGAGGGAGCTGCCGCAAGCATGTGATATTACATTACTGACCTGAGCGGGGGCAAAAAGCCAACATAACTGAGGTCTCTATGTCCCTGGTCTCTGTATCCCTGATCTCTATGTCCCAGTTCTCTGTGTCCCTGGTCTCTATGTCCCTGGTCTCTGTATCCCTGATCTCTATGTCCCAGTTCTCTGTGTCCCTGGTCTCTATGTCTCTGGTTTCTGTGTTCCTGGTCTCTAAGTCCCTGGTCTCTGTGTCCCTGGTCTCTATGTCTCTGGTTTCTGTGTTCCTGGTCTCTAAGTCCCTGGTCTCTGTGTCCCTGGTCTCTATGTCTCTGATTTCTGTGTCCCTGGTCTCTAAGTCACTGGTCTCTGTGCTCCTGGTCTCTGTATTCCTGGTCTCTATGTCCCTGGTCTCTGTGTCCCTGGTCTCTAAGTCACTGGTCTCTGTGCTCCTGGTCTCTGTATTCCTGGTCTCTAAGTCACTGGTCTCTGTGCTCCTGGTCTCTGTATTCCTGGTCTCTATGTCCCTGGTCTCTGTGTCCCTGGTCTCTGTGTCTCTGGTTTCTGTGTCCCTGGTCTCTAAGTCCCTGGTCTCTGTGTCCCTGGTTTCTATGTCTCTGATTTCTGTGTCCCTGGTCTCTAAGTCACTGGTCTCTGTGCTCCTGGTCTCTGTATTCCTGGTCTCTATGTCCCTGGTCTCTGTGTCCCTGGTTTCTATGTCTCTGGTTTCTGTGTCCCTGGTCTCTTAGTCACTGGTCTCTGTGCTCCTGGTCTCTGTATTCCTGGTCTCTATGTCCCTGGTCTCTGTGTCCCTGGTTTCTATGTCTCTGGTTTCTGTGTCCCTGGTCTCTAAGTCACTGGTCTCTGTGCTCCTGGTCTCTGTGCTCCTGGTTTCTGTGTCCCTGGTCTCTGTATGCCTGGTCTCTATGTCCTTTGTCTCTGTGTCCCTGGTCTCTGTTCTCCTAGTCTCTGTATCCCTGGTCTCTGTGTCCCTGGTCTCTAAGTTCCTAATCTTTATGTCCCTGGTCTCTGTGTCTCTGGACTCTGTTATCCTGGTCTCTGTGTCTCCGGACTCTGTTCTCCTGGTCTCTCTGTCCCTGGACTTTGTTCTCAAGGTCTCTGTGTCCCTGGTGTCCCTGGGACCAGCGACACAGAGATCATGGGCACAGAGACCAGGGACACAGAAACCAGGAATACAGAGACCAGGGACGCAGAGACCTAAAGAGAGATAAAAATAAATAAATAAATAAACAAAAACAGTTGTGAACAAAGTTGTTGCCAAAACGCATCAACCATTGACCCTACCTAGGTGAGTATACCACCCGGTTCTCCTGTATTACTGTGGCCATTTGTACTGACAACCACCAGGCCCGGTGTTATGTAACCCTGCTGGGATTATATACGTGACTACGAAGCTCCTCCCACAGTAATGGATGCATCACTTTTGAAGTGATGCATTATAGGACTTGAAAAAATTATTTTAATTGCCATTACCAAGCCCTGGATGATGCCCGGGATCCTCCTGGGGTCATCACTGACACATTATATGATGACTGGACTGTTCCTTAAAGTTTCCCGCCGGCTCTCCTTCCATATATGTGATCTATGTGTCACCGGCAGCTGAACCTCGCACTATACGGGTCAGCCAGTCTCTGCCGCTCAGACATTAGAGACATCTATTCCTATTAGGTGGCGGTGACGCGGGAGCAGAGATCTCTCCTCAGCCCCGAGCGCCTCCAGGATTTCTGCAGCTTATTTGTGGTGAAAAGGAGGCGGCAGAGGGAAATTGTTAAAAAAACAACAAGGTAATACAATTATCATCTAACGTGATAAAAAACAAGGCGAATGGTCAGCGACAGGCGCAAAGCAGCGACTTATGTTAACCTGTTAACTGCTGGCGGAGGAGGAGGAAGACTATCGGGGAGATTTATCAAACTGGTGTAAAGTAGAATTGGCCCAGTTGCCCCTAGCAACCAATCAGATTTCACCTTTCATTTTCCAAAGAGTCTATGAGGAATAAAAGGTGGAATCTAATTGGTTGCTAGGGGCAACTGAGCCTGTTTCACTTTACACCATGTTTGATGAATCTTCCCCTATATCTCTTATATAAGGAGATTACAGCTAGAAACCTCTATAATCTGTATGCCATTTCCCTGCAGTGCCCCCACGGGTGAAACTAAGCATTACACATTGCCCGTTCACATTAATTAGCTATGTGGGTAATGGAGGACAGGACAGGTCCTCCAGACTCCAGAGCAAGAGACACTCTTTGTAACCAGTCACTAGAGATGAGCGAACCCGCCGGATTTCTGGTTCGTATGAACCAGAACTCTCGGCATCTGATTCCCGCTGTCTGCAGGCTCCGTGCAGCGGGTGGATACAGCCTAAGGACCGCCTGGAAAACTGGGATACAGCCTATCCCACAGACTGTATCCCAGTTTTCCAGGCGGTCCTCCGGCTGTATTCACCCGCTGCACGGAGTGGCCAGACAGCAGGAATCAGACGCTGAGAGTTCTGGTTCATACGAACCAGAAATCCGGCGGGTTCACTCATCTCTACCAGTCACCAGTCTGACCGAAAGATGAGGGTCCTGGGCCCCCCAAATATATATAGAACAGGCTGGATGATAATGAGTGGACAAAGTAGAGAATCCCTTTAACCCCTTAACGACCGCGGGCGTATATTAACGCCCTGCAGTCGGTAAGGGAGTTCAGAGCGGCCGCGCTCTTAACCGCCGTGGTCCCGGACAACCCCTTTAAGAGATATGTATATATAATAGAAATGTCAGATGAGGTCACATGGAGATACAAGTGGAGGAAGCAGAATGTGTGTCACTGCTCGGTGAGTAACCTCAGAGATCATAGTAACGTAAATGTCACCGGAAATATCTACAAGTATTAACTCTTCAGGTTTCCTGCCCTTTGCTATCACTGTGGTGCCCAAGTGTCTGACATCAAATATCACATGAGCTTACAAAATACTATATCCAGAGCAAGAAATCACTATCTATCTATCTGTCTATCTATCTAGCAAAAAGCCTCCAGTTCCTGTAAATTCCTGGCCTGTCCTGCATGAACTGCGTGCTTGATATTTCCCCAGAGTGGCTCAACGATAGATAGCCACTCCACAACTTTCACTTTGTTCTGCTGTAGCCAATGACAGGTCGACTTGGCTTGTTCTTATTTATGGCTGGGTTCTTATTTATGTCAGTCGACACTGAGGTATATAACTATGTTGGTTTTCCCCTATGTATCTCTATATGTGATGTAATACTACTTTTTGTCCACAAGAGGTCACTAAAAGGGGGACTCAAACCTGTCTACGTCAAGGGAGACAGGACAGGAGTCCTGTTCTATTATTCTTCAGGAAGTCCTTTCTGCTGACCAAGGACTGTCCCCAGTGGTTGGAGAAGTTGCTTATTCTGCCGAAGTGCCCCGCTGACTACTGCTAAATCTTCATTGGTAATCTCAAGTGATTAGTTTTGTCTGGTTGTACAAGCCTGGTGCCCGTATTTCTGGACCTATGATCTCTTGCAGCATTAGGCGGATCTTCATTGCATGGGGCAGATAAGCCCTAACACGTCTCTACAGTGTTCACTATTCAAGGATTGTGATATGGTAAACAGTGGTCCTAGGGCATACCAGGAGAACTTTCCCCAGGCCATGACATTACATTAGCGGCCATACAGCTTTGTGTTGATTACATCACATCTGAACCCTAGAAACCGCATTGTTCAGCAAGAAATAGGACTTGTCACTTCACATAGATTTCTTCCTTGTGTCCTAGGTCCATTGAGGTCTTTCCTTGGCCTATATGAGATTATGTTGTTTATGAAGATATCTGTCCATGGTTTATCCAGTCCTGTCCTCTCCTGATATCATACAGTATGAACAGCCAACAAATACTGACCTCAACCCTCGGAGGCCCCAATAATCTGTCAAAGACCCTCAAGTCACCACGATTACTCATAACTGGGGAGGAGTGGTCACATGTTATCTAAGAGCCAGTAGTGATAAGGCCACCATGTGGTATAGAGCTAAAATGATAACATTCTGGTTACCTGCTGCTACCACCAGGGGGAGCTCAATACATACTGTTATACATTGACCTCAATGTGAAGTCAGTCTACAGAAAGCTCTTGATCTCCCTCTAGTGGTCACTGTAGGCAGCAAGTTTTTCACCTTTTCATGTAAGCAGGGGATGTGTTGCTCTGTATCAGGAATATGGAGCTTGACTATATTAAGAATTAATGCAGAACCCGATGATAAAACCTTCACATTGACATGAAATTAATCTTTGGCGTCTCTGGATGAGATCTTCCTGCGGCGTACAGACTATAATAACACATGTGGCGTATGATACATACCGTACATTTATATGGATATTATTTATGGGCGATTTTCTGTCTTTTAGTGGAGCGAAACTCAATATAAAAGCCAATAATGAAATCTACATATAAATAAGAGGTGACGATAGTTCTCCCTGGTCTGTAACCATCACAGACACCATCGCTCTGAGCTCCGGAGACGTCTGAAATGAGAAACTGACAAATGTGGCGATCGCGGGCCAGGCATGATATTATTATTCAAATTCTTCTAGAGAAAAGGGAGAGAGAAGCAACAGCGACATCTGCTGGAAGAGAGGTGGTAATGCAGGAAAGCACATTACACGGTATAGTATATCTGCTGAGGATACAAAATAGTCAGGAGCGTGATACTGAGCAGTGTATCTAAACCTCTCCATAGGTAACACTGTATGCTGAGTGGTGTATCCAAACCTATCACATATGATACTGCCTGCTCAGCTTTGATGATATATCTAAGTAGGTTGTATAAGATACAGTCCACCTAATCCATGTATCTAAGACTGTCATGTGTGATTGTTATGTGTACCATGTGTGACTGCCACCTGTGTATCTAAGCCAATCATACTTTTTCTAAAATGGCTAGTTATATAATATGTGATACTGTCTGCTGCAATGGTGTATCTAAGTTATGTGTGATACCGCCTGCTTAGGATGTGTAAAAGTCTATCACACCTGATACTGTCTGCTGAACTTATGTATCTGATTCTTCTATCTGATGAGTTCCTTTAAAATGATGTATCTAATTAGGTAGGTAATCTAAGTAGGTTATATACGATTTTGTCCACTTAATCCATGTAACCCAGGGTAACATTACCTTCTTCCATGGCTGTGACCTTGCTGTCTATGGGCACAAAGTGACACAAGCTCATGAACACAGGCCCCACTTCTGGGTAAGATAGCCGTTGGGATGGCCCCTTAGGTTTCCTAGTACTTGCAGCACAGTTCTTGGCTATATCTGCACTTATCTGACTGCTGACTCTAGTAGTACCTCCTACAGACTCCTGGCAGGGTTTTATAGAAAACAATCTGATAGCCCCTCAGTGTGTAATATGTTTTTCCCTATTTCTTTTTACCCTCACTAAGTGTTTTGTGGACGGACATGGCTAGATGTGGATCTCTTTTCATATAATAAACTATCAACCTCACTCTCTGGTACCTGACTAGCCTACTCTCCAACTACTTCTCCTCAGGCTAGACTGCACTAAACTGGTTTTACCTTACCAAGTAGGGAGCTCTGTGATTGGAGGAAACACACCCTGTGACACAAAATAAGGTCTCTGATAGGCTGGGAGCTGGAGGAGGGCTCTGCATGAGGTATCCTCGACAGAGATTGGTCTCAGTCGGCTTACAAACCACCACACATGATTGGACAACACATCCAGTCAATCAAAGAAACAATTAACCCTTTGTAAAAATAATCCCCTGCAGCCATGCCATACAGTACATAAGATATAGTGAGACATCTAGTGGTGGGAGTGCAGAATACACCTTTACAATCCACAGAACACTTTAAAAGTGTCGAACTACATATAACAGAACAGCAATGGCACACCTGTTCTGGGACATTGCATATCTAAGACTGTCATGTGTGATACTGTCTGCTGAGGCTGTGTATCTAAGCCTATGATATCTAAGTAGGTCATATAAGATACAGTTTACTTAATCCATGTATCTAAGCCTATCCTATGTGATACTCTAAGCTGAGACCAACTTTCTTTGCTTATCAAGAATGATATTGTTTGCTGGGCCCATAACACAGGGCCTTTTTTTTATCATAGGGGGCGCTACTGAGACCAGCTAATAATATAGATGGAAAAAAATATATTAATTGCAGAGGAAAGGTGTAACCTGAAGCTTCTGGGCCCCAATGCATCTTGCAATCTACCATGTGCCATAGATAATATTGCTTGGGTGCAGATGCAAACCATAGTTGCCAACCTGTAGCTCCTTAGCTGTTGCAAACCTACAATTCCCAGCATGCCCTGACAGCCGAAGGCTGTCAGGGCATGCTGGGAGTTGTAGTTTTGCATCATCTAAGGGGGCCACAGGTTGGAGATTACTGCCCTATACCTATAGCCATACTACAGAGAAAAGAAGCAAGGAAGCGTAATACTCTATGATGATATAGTCTTTGGTGCCATCTAGTGGCCATTTGTAATAACCACACAGTCAAATTGTGGACAAGCTTGACTATTTGACACTTTGCAGTGTTATAGAAAATGTGAGGTTTTACTGAATGCAAAGAAGATTCAAGGTTGAATACAATGTAAAAAAAAAAAGCACCAGATATCTAAAGGACAAAAAAAGTTATAGCGCGAATATTGAAGACACAAGCAACCTTATTTCTTTTATAATGTTTTTTTTTTTTCTTTTTCATCTGTTAAACATATATGTATATTGGAGCCATGTGAGTTCCATCATTTATCAATGAAAAAAAAATCACTAATAAAATAAAAAAATAAAAAAAAATCTGGAAATTATTTATTTACAAAAAAAAAAAAAATTATAGAAAAATTTTTCCAGAACTTTTATTTTGAACTTTTGATGGCTTCAATTGCAGCAATACCGATGCAGCTATAGCGGCAATCAAAAGTTTGTTATGAGGCCAGTCAATTGTAGTTACGCCCCTGGACACACCTGTAAGGAGTTTGTTAGTTCCTTCTGTCTGCAGGGGGTTCTTCCCACACTCCAAAAACTTATGGATTCAGACTGTACAGTGCTACAGAATATGATGGAGTTATAGAAATAAAGGGATTATTTTAGTCTTACTTCATGTTACTTATACACTGCATTTTCATTCTGATACATCTCTGGTTTATAGGGAGGCCCCCCACTTGGGCGGTAGTTGAAGTTTTGGACCAGGCCTCTGTAAAGTGGTCAATCACAGATAAATATTATTGTAATCTTTATTTAGATAATTCATATTTAATAAAATACATTAAAATGAAGGAAGTGAAACAGAACCATACAATAAAGAAATCAGTCAGGGGATATATAAGCGTACTTTATAAGATCATATATTGCACATGCATAGGAACTGCTCATGAAAAGTATCTAGCTGTTGTGATACAGGCAACCTCCACTAGATGGCAGACAATTACAGGTAATAGATGTAAATGGCAACAGAAAAAGAAAAATGCAAACAGGCAAAGCCCTATAAAGTGCCGAGGTTACTCAGTGAGTACCACACACAAGGTGAAATCACCAAAATATATTAGATGTATATATATAAACCAAGGATTTAATGCAGTTTATAGCAATTAATTTCACACTGTAGGGATATAGGTTTATCTTCCACTTTATTCTGCTAGGGGATGTCTTCTTGTTGTCCGTTTTTAGTTATTATTTGGACATATAAATTTCCTGGTCATGTGACCGGAGTGTGTTGACGTCACTTCCGGTTATGGGTGACGCGCGTCGTCACATGACCGGCATGGACTTCCATCCTTCTCCGCCATGTTTAGTCTTCCTTTCGCGTCTGTCATCTTGTCATTATGGTGAATTATTTCACCTGCATTGGGGTACTCTTATTAGTTGTATTTAGATATAAAAGAACAGGCTTTCCCCTCACTACTCACATCCCTTGACAAAGCCACGCGAAACGCGTGTAGGGTGAGTAGGTGAGTGGGACTTGGTTGAATACACGCATCCTCCTTGTTTTATATATATCTAATATGTTTTGGTGATTTCACCTTGTGTGTGGTACTCACTGAGTAACCTCGGCACTTTATAGGGCTTTGCCTGTTTGCATTTTTCTTTTTCTGTTGCCATTTACATCTATTACCTGTAATTGTCTGCCATCTAGTGGAGGTTGCCTGTATTACAACAGCTATATACTTTTCATGAGCAGTTTCTATGCATGTGCAATACATGATCTTATAAAGTACGCTTATATATCCCCTGACTGATTTCTTTATTGTATGGTTCTGTTTCACTTTCGTCATTTTAATTGTTTTTTATTTAATATGAGTTATCTAATTAAAGATTACAATAATATTTTTCTGTGATTGTCCTGCATTTTCTGTGGTCCCTTTGTGGATCCCTTCCTTTTTAGTTTATATTCTTTGGTGCGTTTAGGACTATATATTTTGGGCACTCTTTAATTGGACTCTGTAAAGTACTACCACGTCTGGGGCAAACACTTGCGTTTTTCCAGGCATCTTCACACTAATACAAAAATAATACTTAGGATAGGGTCCAAGCACTGAATGGGCAAAAAAGTAAAAAAAACACCAGAATTTTAACAAAAAAATCAATAAAGGCTCTAAAACACTATGAAGGTGAAGCAGCAAAAACAGACGAATCCTGTTGGTGACACGCCATACGGAGCGGTGCAAGTGAGGGTGCAGGTGTGGCGGCAGAGACGACAGAGCTCCGACTTAAACCGTGCTTCACTTTACTGATAATACTTCTGTGCAATATAAAATATGAGAACAGTTCTGGTAACAAGTACTAGTGCAAAACTACTTTAAGAACTTCAGAGGTAAACGTGTGCAGAAAGTGATAGAAGAGAGAGCGTGAAGAGAGAGTGGTGTCAGGGCCGAGTAGGAGCCCTTACCTAATTAGTACAGGACTCTGCCAGGACGTGTGTGAAGAAAGATACTTGAATCTTGTAGGGAACTCCTCGTACTCATGTTTAGATAAGCCCCAGTTATCTTATCTGACCTCCTTCTGCCTCATAGTACCGGTGACCGTCCTGGGAGGTAGTACAAGTTCTAGGTCTTTGTCTCTAGGTGTACTGTAGCTCCCACTGAAGCCTAACCCCAAGTGGACGAACGTCTGTCAGTAAAGTACGTCGGCTTACTCGCTGCTTTTCCTTAAGGGGTGACTGTCCTAACTGAAGAATCCTCGATGTAGGCAAGAGGGTCTCTCCTGTGGTCCCGGTTACCCCACCTCTTGGTTTAACACTGATGCTTGCTAGTTAGCTCACACTGGACTGAAACTCAACTGCATCTGCCTCCAACTGCCCACCTGACAGGAAATCTCTACCTTTTATAGGGTGGTGTGACAGTAAGAGTGTGTGCGTGTGAGAGAGAGAGAGAAGTATACAGAAAGTCTGCTCAACAGAACAATAAACAAACACATAGCATAACCTTTTTTACATACTGCAGCTGTGCACAGGGAGTGAGACACCTAGTGGCTGCAGTGGAGAATGCAGCTAAAAATCACTTAGTGTGACACCTGAACAAATTAGTTTTACCTGGGTTGTGCTAAGACAAAAAGAAACACCCATAGTGGGACACTACATATAGATTTGTAATTTACTTGTATTTTAAAAATCTCCAGTATTTATCAGCTGCTGTATATCCTGCAGAAAGTGGTGTATTCTTTCCAGTCTGACACAGAGCTCTCTGCTGCCACCTCTGTCCATGTCAGGAACTGTCCAGAGCGGTAGCATATCCCCATAGAAAACCTCTCCTGCTCTGTGCAGTTCCTGACATGGACAGAGGTGGCAGCAGAGAGCACTGTGTCACACTGGAAAGAATACATCACTTCCTGCAGGACATACAACAGCTGATATGTACTGGAAGACTTGAAGACTTCACTGTTCCTTCTTTAACCACAGTTGATTACCTCTTCATTATTCCTGTACAGCTCAGACTGTGACCACCAATCTAGACCGGGTAACCACATTTCCCAGAAGCCTTTGCAGCTCCCTGCACTGATGCCTGCCCCTGTTGCCATGTGCTGTAGCTGCTCACATGTATGACTTTCCTGCATTATTTCCTGCAGTCTCTTGTGCCAACTTGGCTGCCGCTATCATATCTTTAGAGCACTTTCTGGGGCGGCCATATTTGAAGGCTCACATGTTGTAGAGTGCAGCAAGGTGTGTGCACTTTACGGCAGCTGCAATGAAAAACTGGTTATACATATTAAGTGACATCAGGTGAAGGATGAACGATGTTTTTGGGAATGTTCTACTGTAGTCTATGTGTAGACATCCCCTTCCAGGAAGTGATACAGTGCTGCCCCCCAGAGGTCAGGGAGGGATGGGAGCACAACATAGACCTGTATATATGTGTATATATGTGTATATAGTGTTACTATCCCATATTATCCAGGATAGGAGAAAGAGAGAGAGTGGGGAGAATAAGTATTTAATACACTGCCAACTTTTCCCACCCACAAAGAATGGAGAGATGTCATATTTATGGTGGGTAACTTCACCTGTGAGAGTCTATAGAAAACATTCCAGATAATCCCATTGTAGGATTTATAAATAATTATTCTGCATGTTATTCCATGAAATAAGGATAACAATAGAAAAGTTGCTATTTGGGGCAGAAACCTTTGTTTGCAGTTACAAAGGTCGGACGTTCCCTTGAGTTCCCGACCAGGTTTGTAGACCCTGCAGCAAGGATTGTGTCCCCCTCCTCCATACACATCTTCTCCGGATCTTTCAGGTTTCGGGGCTGTCACTAGGGGGTAACACTGAGTTTCAGCTCCTTTCAAAGATTTTCTATTGGGACCCTGAAATGTTTCTTTTGTGGCCACTCCTTAGTTGCACCAGCTGTGTGTTTCCTCCTTAGTTGCCCCGGCTGTGTGTTTCCTCCTTAGTTGGCTTGGCTGTGTGTTTCGGGTCATTGCCATCCTGGAAGACCCGGCCACCAGCAATACTCAATGCTCTTACTGAGGGAAGGAGGTTGTTGGCCAAAAATACGTGACCCCATCCATCCTTCCTCCCATACAGTCCTGTCCCCTTTATAGAAAAGCCCACCCTCCCAAAGTACAATATCTCCCCCCCCCATGCCTAACGGTTGGGGCTGTGTTCTTAGGGTTGTACTCATCCTTATTTTCCTCCAAACATGGCGAATGGAGTTGATAACAAAAAGATGATTGATAGATGATAGATGGGAGGAGATAGGATAGGAGATAGATAGATAAAAGATCGATAGATAGATGATAGATAACAAATAGATAAATAAATAGATATAGAGAGATAGATAGATAGATAGATGATAGATAGATCAATAGATAGATAGATAGATAGATAGATAGATAGATAGATAGGAGATAGATAGACAGATAAACCAGCAGCACTCCGTTCTCTAAAGTTCAAAACGTGTATTTATTCCATAACAATTGCAACGTTTCAACCTCCTCTCGCGGTCTTTTTCAAGCATGACCGCAAGAGGTGGTTGAAACGTTGCACTTGTTATGGAATAAATACACGTTTTAAACTTTAGGGAACAAAGTGCTGCTGGTTTATCCGTATATATACTACAGTTGACCCCTAGCCTAGCACCTAGCCTAGCCTACCCTAGATAGATAGATAGATAGATAGATAGATAGATAGATAGGAGATAGATAGATAGGAGATAGATAGATAGATAGATAGATAGATAGATAGAGATAGATAGATAGATAGATAGATAGATAGATAGATAGATAGATAGATAGATAGATAGATAGATAGATAGGAGATAGATAGATAGGAGATAGATAGATAGATAGATAGATAGATAGATAGATAGATAGGAGATAGATAGATAGATAGATAGATAGATAGATAGATAGAGATAGATAGATAGATAGATAGATAGATAGATAGATAGATAGATACTATACACAGGGTATGTAGTTAGCAAACACTGTTTAATAAGTTGACAATTTTTGTAACAAAACAGTTTTCCCCAATATCAATACATTTCTATTTAGATATTTCAAAAGTTAAAACAACATTCTACATAGATCGGTTTAAACACGTTTTTGTTATTTGTTTTTTCATTTACAGGTTATAAAAGAAGGATGATTTCACGTTAAGAAGCCGCAGATGCCGGATCGCAATACAATAAGCATTATTAAGAAGACAACCTATCAAAATCTACAAGGGCATCCGTCATTTACATCGTGTCAGAAACCAAAATTCGGAAGGAAAAAAAAATTATTTTTTAAGAACAGAACAAAAATAAATAATTCTAACAATTGTGAGTAAGCCATGGTTATTAAAGAAAAACAAAAAGATTAAAAAAAAAAAAAATTGGACAATACAGAACACTGTTATTTTCTACATACATTAAAATACACTATACAGGTTATCGAACTGTTCTCTCTATTACAAAAACACACAAGTGTACACCACGGCTTCAGGATTAGACGCTACGACATGCTACACACCTCAAAAAGTTAATTTTGGCATTGACCACTGTACAACACACAGCAACAGAGGACTTGTTACATTGTATTAAAGCTGTAGCTTTTTTTTTTTTTTTTTTATGTTTTTTTTCGTAGAGACATTGGAAGGTCATTGGATCAATGACACAAGTTAAGACTTCTTTTTTTTTTTTTTTTTTTTGACATCACAGTAAACACGTAAAAAGGAATCATGGTCTGTATCTGCAATAAGGCACTCGAAATGTTGAGTTGCCACGATGCATAATAGAGAAAACTGATAGGTGTATCGACTTAAGGAGCGCTATTCAGCTAACAGTTGAGTGGATGTGTTTGGAGGATCTGTTACGGGAGATCAACTTGTTCTCTTGATGCGTAGCTATATAGGGGGGGGGGGGGGGAGGTGGCTGAGGGTAAAGTTGCACTCAAGTCCTGATAACCAAGGCAGCCCAAATAGAAGTATAAATAGCACATGGTAGACGGGTGGGGCTTCTTACAAATATATGCAAAATATACATCTGTAATGGTGTTCCAAATGATTCCTAACCACATTGAGGCTATGTTCACACTGCGTATGAATCCGTCCGTAGTGCGAACCTCGAATATATGCACATAGTTTTGAGGTTGATGCGTGCGCTTGAAAGTATACGATATACGCCCGCAAAATGCACACTACGTATGAGCTCACGGCCGGATCGTATACGGCGCCGTGAAAAATGAACAAGACCATTGTTTGAGGACGGAAATGTTGAAACTCACGGCCGTGGATTTCCATGCGGTCCCGTACAAAGTACTTATTTCAGCCAAATTGAACTTGATTTTTCAATCCAAAAGGTTCTGTGTGGTTTACGGGGCTGGGCGAAGATTTACAAGTAAATGACCTGCCTCAGATCGCTTCGAAACAAGCTAGGGAAGCATAACTCTACTACGGGCGTATGTTCGCGGTTCGTACGCATCCGGCTGCATGTCTATTTTTCCCAGGCCCGTAGTTTCAGCCGCACATGTACGCCGGCGTACGATCTACGGACGGATTCATACGCAGTGTGAACATAGGCTAACATTGGACACCACTACCAGAATTTTCCCCTACTTTGAAAGCCATAACTAATGTTGAGCGAACTGGCTAAACTGTTCAGGCTCTGCAAAGTTTTTCGAACCCCAACGTTCTACATTTGACTCCATGACGGCCACAGACTGTATCCATGTTTTCCTGACAGCCCTAGGATGGTATGTAACTTTTACAGCCGCCATGGAGTAAAATTTAGAGTGTTTGGGTTCAGAGAACTTTTCACTCAAATAGTTCGGACAGTTCACTCAACACAACCCACCAGAACCTGAATCTATCGAGTGGAACGGTTCTATCATCCCCCTTTCTTTTTTTTATTCTTAACTTTAAAAAAAAAAAAAAAAAAAGAACAGTTACATATTAAATTCCAAGACAATTTTCTCAGGGTTCAAATAAAAATTTCCAGTTCTCTCATCCCTGGATGGGTAACTGCCTTTGACTCTTTCCACCCTCCAATCTAGACTAGGTCAAACCTAAACATTTTTGGGTCCCTTTGTTAATTTTTCATCCTTTTTTAGACAGAATTGGTAAAAGATCGGGACAAGAACCTATTAGCCACTAGAGAACTGCCGTAGGCTGTTTTCATGTTTTCCAGGACTCCCCAGGGCAGCATCCAACTTCTACAGACGCTAGGAATTGAGTGATCAGTGTTTGGGTCCGGATTAAATTGTCAAACCTGAGCATTTTGACAGGTTCATTCAACACTACTGACATCAATGTTGGAGGAAGTTGGTCTCCCAGGACAGATCCTCTCTAATGTGCCATGACATCATAAACCAACCCAGTAATTCTTACGATGACCTCTGTATGGATAATCAGTACATGTTTGATAAAAACATCAATAACTTTCTACATTTTGTGATCAGTGGATGAGATATGACACAAATTTCTAGAATGGAGATGAAATATAATTTTTTACTGAATTTTTTTTAAAAAATTGGCAATATCTGTATTATGGCTTCACAGAGCCTTATGGTGATATAGATTTGGTTAAGAAAATGTCTTGGTGTTTGTCGCTGTAATATGGACCTTTATTGATGGTTTCTGTTGTGGCCATCTGGGATGGACCCAAAACCCAACAAGACAAAAAAGATGACAAAATCTTTAGGAAAAAAAAGAGTCAAACTTAAAGAGGACCTGTCACCCCCCGTGCCGGGGTGACAGGCTCCCGACCCCCTGTTACAGCCCCCTATACTCACCTGATCCCGCCGGGTCCTGCTTCCTGATTCGGTCAGGTCACGGAGATATGAGCGCCCGAAGCCTGGCGCGCATGCTCACAGGAGAGTCCGATGCCCATAGAGAATGACGGAGCATCGGACTCCCCATTTATTCTCTATGAGCGTCGGACTCTCCTGTGAGCGCGCGCGCCGGGCTTCGGGCGCTCATATCTCCGTGACCCAACCGGATCAGGAAGCGGGACCCGGCGGGATCAGGTGAGTATAGGGGGCTGTAACGGGGGTCGGGAGCCTGTCACCCTAGAACGGGGGGGGGGGGGGGTGACAGGTCTCCTTTAATAAACCATTATGACAGTTTTTTCATGCTTTTTCATCACTTGTTCTGTAAATATTTGAAATGTTACCGCCTTTAACGATTTTAAAATTACCTCCATCTTGGTTAATGTGCATCGACAAAATTAAGGAAAATACTGGAAAAAAACTGTACAATAGATTTTTTTATGTAAATGTGGCTGTTTTTGTTATCTGACTCTATAATATATTATGTCATATGTTGTATTTCTATCATCTGTGATACAGTTTGGAAACCTAAAAAAATAAAATCTTAATTCAGACTGTCTTATCTAAAAATATATTGCTAGATGTGTGTATAATAAGTTTGGCACATACACGGGCAGATATCTATCAATGAAATGGGTGCTTTTCTTATCTAATATATTTAAATGTTATTTTTTTGCTTGTTTTTTTTTTTATTATTTTTATGCAATTTTACGTTACAATTTATTTTATTTATTTTTTGTTTTGTATTCTGCATTCGGCTTAAGCGCTATGTAAAGGAACCTTAATATCAAATGCAATTTGTTTATCAGAAAAAGCTGTAAAATTTAAAGGGATACTCCGTAGAAAAACAATTGTTTTCAAATCAACTTGTGTCAGTAAATTTTTATAAAAAATTTTCAAGCTTTCCAGTGCTTATCAGCTGCTGTATGATCTGCAGGAAG
This sequence comes from Dendropsophus ebraccatus, assembly GCF_027789765.1. Classification (NCBI taxonomy): domain Eukaryota; kingdom Metazoa; phylum Chordata; class Amphibia; order Anura; family Hylidae; genus Dendropsophus; species Dendropsophus ebraccatus. The sequence continues at coordinate 205,486,875 of NC_091455.1, forward strand.
GGGTGTATTCTTTCCAGTCTGACACAGTGCTCTCTGCTGCCACCTCAGTCCATGTCAGGAATTGTCCAGAGCAGTAGAAACAGTTCCTGACATGGACAGAGGTGGCAGCAGAGAGCACTGTGTCAGACTGGAAAGAATACACCACTTTCTACAAGACATACAGCAGCTGATAAGTACTGGAAGACCTGAGATTTTTAAATAGAAATAATTTACAAGTCTGTATAACTGTCTGACATTAATTGATTTATAAAATGCCTTTTCTGAGTACCCCTTTAATGATAGTATGAAGTTTTTAAATGCCCATATATTCTACAAATGTATGATTTACTGTATAGAGAGATCTTTTGTTAAAGATATATTTTCTTTGTTTTTGAAAATATAGTCATCCTTCCATTCTTCAAAAATATTCAGTCATTTATTTTTGTGTTTTATTTATTTATTTTTTGCTTCAACACTTTAATGCTTCTTTCGGTGATTTTATGACTTAAGTACAGCTGGTTGATTTTATTCATATTTTATAAGTTCTTTAAACCCGTGTGATGGTTGAGAAACAGAAATGCTGCTGTGAAAAGGCACTTGAGGGACCTCTGCTGTTCTAATGGAAATACAGAAATTTGGGCAAAAATTCAAAATGTTTTTTTATTTTTTATTTTATATATTATATATTCGTCTACACGATAGCCGGGGGCCAAAAGGCTGAATTATTACTTAGGAAATTACTAATTCACCAAAGTAAGCTGCCCAGTATTTAACAATAAAAGAACGCCATCAAAAATTTAGTCGGTCAAAAGTTCTTTCAATTACAAAATTCAATTCCATTAGGTGAATAAATTGGTTACTTCTATGGGATTTTTTTTAAATCACAAACAAAAGAATTGAAAAGAGAAAAAAGTCCAACTAATTTGACCTTAGATTGTCAGCAGATCCTACTGGTCTGTGAAACAATATCGATTATCTATGGAGGGGAGGGAGGAGCTAATAATTTTTAGCTAATACCAGGAATATTGTTGATAGGCAAAAAGTACACTTTGATTACATTTAACAATACAGTGCAATGTGCATAAATGTGACATCAACAAACCAACCAAAATTTTGGTTGATATTTAAAAAAAAAAATAAAATAAACATTTCCCAGAGTATTAAAAAAATGTATCTGGTAGCTACAGATCATATGGCAAATCATCACGTTGTACCGTATATTCAAATACAAAGTGCCCAATATAAAATGAAACTGGTTTTAGATGGTAAATAGCAAAGTATGATACAAAAACATCAACTGACAGGACATATATTTGGTAATTTTTGGGTCAGTTTCGAATTAGTACAATGGGAGAGAACAATCCATTTGGATGGCCACTAGTCAAGTTTTTTAGAGGGAAATTTCTATTTTTTTCTGTTTACATTTTCCCCTTTTCCGAATCTATTGCAGTTGTTCTAATTCATATAAATTCTGGTTATCTCCAATTCACACAGATATTTTTGGAAATTAAATTTTTCTCTTCATCAGTCACTATTAAAATGGCCACCACAACTCAATAGAAATCTCTTTAATTAAAATGAAGGTCCTTGTCATTAAACTTGGTGGAGAGGCCCCCTATTGAAGTGTCATAAAGGGTCTGATCACATCGGAATTAGACGCTCCATTTGGCATTCAGCACTATTCTTTCCGTCATAACGGTAGACACTACGATGAGACATGAAGGAGTTAGTTATAGGTTAGTGGGGTCTGTTAGGCTCCGCTGGTATCTCTTGTGTCTAGGATCCTTTACAGCTTGAATGTGCTTTAACAAAAAATTCCTTTTCAGAAGATCAAGCTCCAGTGTCCATTAACATTTGTCATGTTCTCTTCTTCAGAGAAGAGATTCCGAGTCAACAGTGGAACATCTGGTGGTCTTGGTCTACTTGACTGGGAAAGGGGGAAAAGGGGGAGTGGTATTAAAATCTACTTGCATTGGGGGTCTATTTTTCAATTGTGTTGAGTTTTTCCATCCATAGAGTCAAAAGTGGTAGACATAGTGCTATTGGGTCTTGATGGACTTTGCCGTGAGAGCCTTTTAGTGAAATATGATGGCTTTGGGGATCTACAGATCTAGTGTTACCTTTAGAAATGTCCAAATATTTTCTTATAGATTGTTCCCTCAAGCCAAGTGGAAGAGTGATGGATGTAAAGCCCTCTGTTTGCAAACTACTTGACTGTGTGGGCCTTGTAGTGAAATCTGGTGGTGTCAATGGTCAGTGGTAAATTTCTTCTTGTAATATAAAGTTATTTTCTTGACAATTGGATTGTTCCACCCATGAAGAAAAGTCAACAGATGGCCTTGGGATCATCTTGGCCAGAGGGGTCTTGTGCTGAAATCTGGTGGTGTTAGGGTCTTGAAATGTTCAGATATTTCCTCATTTGTTTTAAATTATTGGAGTATTTTATCCACATAAAAAGTAAAAAATGTGATGACCTTGGTTTGAGATCTACTTGACTGTGTGGGCCTTGTAGTGAAACCTGGTAGTGTTGATGGTCTATAGAAAAGAGTCAGTGGAAAAATTTCTCTTGATATATCTCAACTGTGTTAGAATTATCAAGAAAAGTCAACAGGTGGTGGCCTTGTAATGATATCTGGTGGTATTGGGGTCTACAGACCACGGTCAGTAGTCAATTTCCTCTTTGAAAAATCTTACTGGTGTCGGATTATTCCATCCATTAGGAAAAGTCTACAGATAGTGGCCTTTGGTTCTCGTCCAATTGGCCAGAAGAGCTTTGTAGTGACAAGTGGTCGTGTTGGGGTCTACAGGCAACATTCAGTGGTGAATTTTCTCATGAAATGTCCAGATATTTCCTCATTTGTATTCAATGTATGGAATATGGAAACTAATTTCTATGCCACACATAAAATAGTCATCAGTTTTAAAAATGGCTCAAAGAGAACAATGGCACAACTAACATCACAGTCCATGTTTTTGAAAAAAAAAAAAAAAAAAAGTTGCTTGTATAATGTAATGTAGGTGAGCTATACACATTCTGCATTTATTATACACATTCTGCATTATATATATACATTTTTATCTTCCTCCTGATTATCTCGATTCCCACGTTCGGAAATTACATTCTAGGAAGCCAAATGTAGAACTTTTTATGCCCCTTTTTCCTTTTCCGATAACATTTTTTGAAAAAAAAAATTTCAAAACGTAGCATAATTATCCAGTTTTTTTTTTCTTTCAAAAGTTTTTGCTTCCTACATTAAATAAAACCACTCGTTATTCTTACGGTAAAGTGTTTTCATAGTGAATTGACATCTTATTACTGTGAGTTAAGAAAATATGCTCCAGATGTTTTATTCTGGATACAAGGCAAAGTTATGCGAGACTGTCACAAAATATTAATAATAATAATTACATATATATAACTTTTAAATTTTTTTTCTAAAAAATATAATTTAATACTGTTAATGTTTTATTTAATGTTTTTATTTTATGCTATTTTCCAGTGTTAATGAAAAAAAATTGCCATTTTCCTGCTAAATTCTACAATAATACTGTACGGTAATCCATTTTGCGTTAAACCTGCATTTTTTTCTTTTTTTTGTGCAGATACACCCTGCGTCCACCGACACCATAACCAGTGCAATCTATATACAGAATTCACCCGAAATTCACATTTTTTAATTTACAAAAAAAATAAAAAATTTAAATAAAAAACTAAAAATTGAAGCTGCCAAATAGTTACATTGTAAACCATAAAATCATACTTGTCCTTACAATCGTTTCCCTAAAACAGGGATGGGGAACCCTTGGCGCTCCAGTTACAATTTCTATCATGTCTGGATGGCCAAAGCTTTGGCCCTAAGACAGTGAAATGAAATGATTTCTTCCTTTTGGACAATGGAAGACACATTTATAAAGACTGGTACAAAAATCAAGACAAAGGGGGGTTTTGTAACCTCTAGCGAATTAAGTTTTTATTTTCTTAATAAATCTAAAAAAAAAAAAATTTAATGATATTGCAAAGTTGTGCAAGGTTACAGAACATATTTGCACCAGTTTTAATAAAAATTATTCCATTGTATTTATATTTTATTTATTTTAGTTTTATTTTTGAATTATAAATTTTTTTTCATTTTATTATTTTGAATTTTGAACTTAATTTTTTAAATGGAAATATATTTATTTGAATATTTATCTTTATTTTTAAATTGTAATCATTAAATTTATTTGTTAATTTGAATTATTTTAGTCTAAAATAAAAAATCGCAATCTACAGTGTTAGACATGGATTGGACTGTATGTATATGAAGTTATATTGCTGGGAAACAAACCCAAATCTTTATGGAAGTGACATATTCTACCTTCTCTCTTCCAAAAACTCTCACTACAGCGCGCTATTCTTTTCTTGCCTCCTTTTCACATTCTCTAAAAATAGTAGAATGGAAAAAAACAAAGTTGTAATAATAAAAAAATCAAAAAAAGCAATGTTAGAAAATGTTTAGGCAGTTTCTGGGCTCATGTCGCCAGGTTCTCCGCATTTATGCTGGACATCCGGATCTGCGAGCTGCTCTTGCTCAGAATGGACAACTGTGTCCCCCCGTTGACTCCGCTGCTCGCCAGTGATGGATGACGGTGCTTGAAATCCACAGCAAAATACCGGTTGACTTTCCAGCTCCGCCATTTTCTCTTTATTTCTGATTGCACCTTTAGGGAGAAACTTTAAAAAGTCATTTTTTTATGTACTTTTGTTGTTATGGTTCAGGGTGGTAAATATGCAAATCTATCTAATATCTATCTCCTATCTATCTCCTATCTATCTATCTCCTATCTATCTATCTAATATCTATCTCCTATCTATCTATCTCCTATCTATCTATCTATCTATCTATCTATCTATCTCCTATCTATCTATCTATCTCCTATCTATCTATCTATCTCCTATCTATCTATCTATCTATCTATCTATCTCCTATCTATCTATCTCCTATCTATCTATCTATCTATCTATCTCCTATCTATCTATCTATCTATCTATCTATCTATCTATCTCCTATCTATCTATCTCCTATCTATCTATCTATCTATCTATCTATCTCCTATCTATCTATCTATCTATCTATCTATCTATCTATCTATCTATCTATGTAAGAGAAAGTGAGCAGCACAGCTTGTAGCAGAGATGCAGGTGCCAGCGGTCGGGGTCCTGACTTCAGACCGTCCAAATATATAAGTAGAAGACGCCTTGGAGTGTTGCCTTTATGTTTTGAATAAATCACAGTTCACCTTTACGTCAACCTTGTGTGCTGCGGAGTTTCTACTTATATCTATCTATCTCCTGTCTATCTATCTATCTATCTATCTATCTATCTATCTATCTATCTATCTATCTATCTATCATCTATCTCATATCTATCTATTATCTTTCTATCTCCTGTCTATCTATCTATCTATCTATCTCCTATCTATCTATTTACTGTATCTATCTATCTACCATCTATCTATCTACCATCTATCTATCTATCTCCTATCTATCTATCTATCTATCTATCTATCTATCTATCTATCTATCTATCTATCTCCTATCTATCTATCTATCTATCTATCTATCTCCTATCTATCTATCTATCTCCTATCTATTCTAATCTATCTATCTATAATCTATCTACCATCTATCTATCTATCTATCTATCTATCTATCTATCTATCTATAATCTATCTACCATCTATCTATCTATAATCTATCTATCTATCTATCTATCTATCTCCTATCTATCTCCTATCTATCTATCTATCTATAATCTATCTATCTATCTATCTATCTATAATCTATCTATCTATCTATCTATCTATTCTTTCAATGTGAACAGTGTATAAAAAAATAAAAATTAAACTAGGAATAATCTGGTATTTTACCTCTCCATTCAGGAAGCAATAGAGGATGGCGACAACAAATCCCTGAGAGGAAAAAACAGAGAAATGTATAAATTATATATCTATTAAAGAATCTGCTCCTGTTTATTGTGGAATTTAAACCAAGGCCGATCTGTATTTAGACCAGATTATTCAGGAATACAATTACCGTACTTCTCAGAGTATAGGACCCACCAGAGTATAAATAAATATATATATATATATATATATATATATATATATATATATATATATATATATAAAAATTTAAACTAATTGAATTTCCCTGGTGGTCTCAGGCGGTGAGGGAGTCAATGTCACCTTTTTGGTTAGTCTAATGTTAAATATAAGTGCCTGTGCAGTTTATTACCTAGATGGAAGTTGCTGTGTGTTTCCTCCTGGTCATGTAACTGATCACATGATACTCTCACTTTATGGTGTTCTGCAGTCTCTATTTTTACCGTATTTATATTTGTTTTTATTAATCATAATAAATATGATGTGAATCTGGCAAGAAACAAGTAACACTACAATTCTTCTGTATTTGCAATGGAAAGTGCCAGGAAGAGATAACAGCTATACCCACAGCATCTGATATGAGTTTCACCAACAGCTTCATCAGGGGTAAGATTCCATATACGGACAGGGTAAAACATGTTGGGTGCAGTGGGTTTTCCTGCTTGTCTCCTACTGGCCCTTTCACTTTATGATATTCTACAGTCTTTATTTTTTGCATATGAAATTGTATTTATCATAAAAGTTTAGACTTTTTTTTATCGTTTTGGATGTAGTATAATCTTTGCTTTATACAGTTGGTGTAAGAGATAAAAAGTATCTTCAGTTCCATACATGTTTAGATAAAGTTTTATCTTTGGCGTTCAAAAGAGACGTCCATGGGAGGAGTGAGATGTCACATTGTTCTCTGGCTGATCCTTACCTGGAAGGATCCCAGTCCCAGCTCAAACACGAGCCTTTCCCTTTTACTGACATTCTCAGGTGAAAAGGCAAAGACGGTGTAATGTATTCCGAAGAGCGGGATCAGCAGGAGTGTGGAGCGGGCCAACCGCCTAGAAGAGAGAAGAAAACATTGCTTGATAGGTCATGGGATTAACTATTTGTTTCTTTATAATTTAGACAGAAGGGATTGGTGAAAAAGGCGAACGTAAAGTGAACAGGACATGGAGAGAAAGGGTAGGATATTGTAAAAGTATTATACAGTGACCTGCAGTTCTGGAGTATAATACAGGATGTAACTCAGGATCAGTACACGATAAGTAATGTATGTACACAGTGACCCCACCAGCAGAATAGTGAGTGCAGCTCTGGAGTATAATACAGGATGTAACTCAGGATCAGTACAGGATAAGTAATGTAATGTAATGTATGTATACAGTGACCCCACCAGCAGAATAGTGAGTGCAGCTCTGAAGTACAATACAGAATGTAACTCAGGATCAGTACTGTTATGTATGTACACAGTGACCCCACCAGGAGAATAGTAAATGCAGATCTGGAGTATATTATAGGATGTAACTCAGGATCAGTAATGTAATGTATGTACACAGTGACCCCACCAGCAGAATAGTGAGTGCAGCTCTGAAGTATAATACAGGGTGTAACCCAGGAACAGTACAGGTTCAGTAATGTAATCTATGTACACAGTGACCCCACCAGCAGAATAGTGAGTGCAGCCCTGGAGTGTAATACAGGATGTAATGCAGTATGGGGTGAGTAATATAATATATGTAGACAATTACTTCTACAACCATCATAACGCCCCACTATGTCACTATTTGTCACTGATTGCCTCCCCTCTGCAGCAGTTTACTCCGACTACGGACTCCTGGGGTTACACCAGTTACTTTGAATTGAAAGCTGAAGACACCTCACTAACTGTATGAAGAATTCAACACTTAACAGTAACACATACAGAAGGATGGACACTACATGCAGACAGCAAAGCTGGACACACAAGACATAAGACACCATCATGCAGAACAAGCACAGGGCAGTGCACACTTACATAGTGACGATGGAAAGCTCAGACATCTTGAATGAGTACTGGTTTACCCTCTTATTGTTACAGAAGCATTTCTGAAGGCAGCTGATGGACATGATAAGAGTAACATATCAGCTGTAAACATGCCTGACCACGACTAACACAGGACAAGCACAGAAAGGACAAGACAACCAACAAAACTAGTTCACACTTAGTAGTTATAGAGTATAAGAGACAGGAACAAAAGAGAGACAGGAACAAAAAAACAGCATGCAGTTATACACTATATTCACAATGTACATGACAAAAACACCCCACAGGGCAGTATTATAGTACTTATATTCTTGTATATAGGGAGCAGTATTATAGTAGTTATATTCTTGTATATAGGAGCAGTATTATAGTAGTTATATTCTTGTATATAGGGGGCAGTATTATAGTAGTTATATTCTTGTATATAGGAGCAGTATTATAGTAGTTATGCAACTAGTAGAGTGAATCTGAGTTTGCACCAAAGTCCAGCAATATGTGTTGTGTACCCATGAGCTAGGACATACGTAGTGAGGATTCTAGGCAGCGGAGTGCAGCATGGGAGGTGCAAAAAGCTTATAGAAGTACAAGTATATTCCAAACAAGGAGAAAAAGAAGCTTGCACTCACCACAAAAAACGCTGCGGTAATGATCCGTTTATTCAGTCTCAATAGACATAAGTGGGGAGGGGAAGTGAAGGCCTTTACTTCCCCTCCCCACTTATGTCTATCGAGACTGAATAAACGGATCATTACCGAAGCGTTTTTTGTGGTGAGTGCAAGCTTCTTTTTCTCCTTGTTTGGATTATAGTAGTTATATTCTTGTATATAGGGGGCAGCATTATAGTAGTTATATGCTTGTATATAGGGAGCAGTATTATAGTAGTTATATTCTTGTATATAGGGAGCAGTATTATAGTAGTTATATTCCTGTATATAGGAGACAGTATTATAGTAGTTATATTCTTGTATAAAGGAGGCAGTATTATAGTAGATATATTCTTGTATATAGGAGCAGTATTATAGTAATTATATTACTGTATATATGGGGCAATATTATAGTAGGTATATTCTTGTATATAGGAGCAGTATTATAGTAGTTATATTCCTGTATATAGGGAGCAGTATTATAGTAGTTATATTCTTGTATATAGGGAGCAGTATTATAGTAGTTATATTCCTGTATATAGGAGGCAGTATTATAGTAGTTATACGGTTCAGGGAAGAAAAAGAGTGCTGCACCTCACACCTATGGCTGATACCAGTACCTCTCGGCTGCATAAAAAACATCAGAATTCTGCATGTGAATTGATCAAGCCACACTGCCCCATGCACCTCGTGCAGGTATCTGATACACATGGGTCCCTACACTAAGTCCACACTGTGCCGGTCAGTGACCACCACCCCCGCAGGCGTGCACAGTCAGGGAAGGGAGGCCATGGAACGGCCCTGCAACCCCCATGCCACAGGACCAGACCCAAAAATGACACACCGGAACCCAGCCAGCACCACCGGCGGAGGAAGCTGCCCACAAACAGCACAAGTCTGGATAAGGTATTGCACTCACCATGGCTATCACAGATAGAATGGGACAGAAAGGAGGGATTAAAACCATGAGCACTCAGGTGTCTCCTGCTAATTGCGGTCATGTGGGTCTTACAGGAGGAGTGCAAACCACGGAGAAAAGAGAGAAACAAAATACGGTTCAGGGAAGAAAAAGAGTGCTGCTCCGCCGGTGGTGCTGGCTGGGTTTTGGTGTGGCATTTTTGGGTCTGGTCCTGTGGCATGGGGGTTGCAGGGCCGTTCCATGGCCTCCCTTCCCTACTGTGCACGCCTGCGGGGGTGGTGGTCACTGACTGGCACAGGGTGGACTTAGTGTAGGGACCCATGTGTATCAGATACCTGCAAGAGGTACATGGGGCAGTGTGGCTTGATCAATTCACATACAGAATTCTGATGTTTTTTATGCAGCCGAGAGGTACTAGTATCAGCCATAGGTGTGAGGTGCAGCACTCTTTTTCTTCCCTGAACCTTATTTTGTTTCTCTCTTTTCTCCGTGGTTTGAACTCCTCCTGGTGAGACCCACATGACCGCAATTAGCAGGAGACACCTGAGTGCTCATGGTTTTAATCCCTCCTGTCTGTCCCATTCTATCTTTGATAGCTATGGTGAGTGCAATACCTTATGCAGACTTGTGCTGTTTGGGGGCAGCTTCCTCCGCCGGTGGTGCTGGCTGGGTTTTGGTGTGGCATTTTTGGGTCTGGTCCTGTGGCATGGGGGTTGCAGGGCCGTTCCATGGCCTCCCTTTCCTGACTGTGCACGCCTGCGGGGGTGGTGGTCGCTGACTGGCACAGGGTGGACTTAGTGTAGGGACCCATGTGTATCAGATACCTGCACGCGGTACATGGGGCAGTGTGGCTTGATCAATTCACATACAGAATTCTGATGTTTTTTATGCAGCCGAGAGGTACTAGTATCAGCCATAGGTGTGAGGTGCAGCACTCTTTTTCTTCCCTGAACCTTATTATAGTAGTTATATTCTTGTATATAGGAGGCAGTATTAAAGTAGTTATATTCTTGTATATAGGAGCAGTATTATAGTAGTTATATTCTTGTATATAGGAGCAGTATTATAGTAGTTATATTCTTGTATATAGGAGCAGTATTATAGTAGTTATATTCTTGTATATAGGGAGCAGTATTATAGTAGTTATATTCTTGTATATAGGAGCAGTATTATAGTAGTTATATTCTTGCATATAGGAGCAGTATTATAGTAGTTATATTCTTGTATATAGGAGCAGTATTATAGTAGTTATATTCTTGTATATAGGAGCAGTATTATAGTAGTTATATTCTTGTATATAGGAGCAGTATTATAGTAGTTATATTCTTGTATATAGGAGCAGTATTATAGTAGTTATATTCTTGTATATAGGGAGCAGTATTATAGTAGTTATATTCTTGTATATAGGAGCAGTATTATAGTAGTTATATTCTTGCATATAGGAGCAGTATTATAGTAGTTATGTTCTTGTATATAGGATCAGTATTATAGTAGTTATATTCCTGTATATAGGAGCAGTTTTATAGTAGTTATATTCTCGTATATAGGAGCAGTATTATAGTAGTTATATTCCTGTATATAGGAGCAGTATTATAGTAGTTATATTCTTGTATATAGGGATATATAGACTGAGCTCTGGTCAATAAGTATTACTTTTTCCTGGTATAAATATAGTCACTGACAGTTAGGAAAAATAAAATATACCTTTTATTTCTTTGTTTAAAAATTGTGCCAAGAAAAAATGTATATTTGCAATAGAAAAAACAAAACACACAACTAAACACAAAAAAACAACAAAAAGGAATGACATATTGTCAAGCAAAAAATTCATATGTGCATTATTATCTTCACGGCCATCACGTAGCTGTCCATAAATATTAATGGGGATTTACACTCCTAGAGTATCAGCATATATCGCTGTGTATCTCTACTGTATTATCCCTATGTTGCACTTCATACAGTATCTATATTGCACAGGTGGTTATTGCACTTTTTTGTTCAATAGCTTCTTATTGCACATAACCCCCACAATGTCCTTATTGCACATGCGGTTATTGCACTTTGTTATATTTCATTTTAGACTTAGTTTCACATAACCTCTTTTCATATTGCAGCAATCAGATACAGTGCGCATTCCATCTTAATCACATCTTGCGTTTTATCAATTTTATAATATTGAAAAAATGAAAAAAATGATGAATGACTTCCCTTTAAAAATTCCAAGAGTCCATTCAATAGTGATTGTCATGAGCCCTACGCGTTTCCTCCGCGACAAATCCTCAGGGGCTGATTGCGCTCTGTCTCAGATGGGTTGAGTAGTGATTAGCTGATGCGGCCATCATCAGAGCTAATCACTACTCAACCCATCTGAGACAGAGCGCAATCAGCCCCTGAGGATTTGTCGCGGAGGAAACGCGTAGGGCTCATGACAATCACTATTGAATGGACTCTTGGAATTTTTAAAGGGAAGTCATTCATCATTTTTTTCATTTTTTCAATATTATAAAATTGATAAAACGCAAGATGTGATTAAGATGGAATGCGCACTGTATCTGATTGCTGCAATATGAAAAGAGGTTATGTGAAACTAAGTCTAAAATGAAATATAACAAAGTGCAATAACCGCATGTGCAATAAGGACATTGTGGGGGTTATGTGCAATAAGAAGCTATTGAACAAAAAAGTGCAATAACCACCTGTGCAATATAGATACTGTATGAAGTGCAACATAGGGATAATACAGTAGAGATACACAGCGATATATGCTGATACTCTAGGAGTGTAAATCCCCATTAATATTTATGGACAGCTACGTGATGGCCGTGAAGATAATAATGCACATATGAATTTTTTGCTTGACAATATGTCATTCCTTTTTGTTGTTTTTTTGTGTTTAGTTGTGTGTTTTGTTTTTTCTATTGCAAATATACATTTTTTCTTGGCACAATTTTTAAACAAAGAAATAAAAGGTATATTTTATTTTTCCTAACTGTCAGTGACTTGTATATAGGGAGCAGTATTATAATAGTGTAGGCATGTCACTGGAGAAATGTTTGAGGGGAGGTACATCTCACCTAGGTTACTGCATAGTGTGAGATGGTAAGTCCAGGAGAGATATGTTACTCAGCAGTGTTATGCTGCTGAGTTGTTGTTCTTTTGTTCCGGGCCTGGACTTACTGGAATGGCGGGTAGGTTGGTAGTGGGATTTGCCATTCCCTTCCCCCCGATCCAGTTCGGGTATTGCCATCAGGTGAGCAATCAGCCTGAGAAGGCAAAAGGTTGCACAATGTGCAGGGAATTGCTCTCAGCCAGGAGTGAACAGCCTGGGTGTATGTATACCCTGCGGTATCCAGGTGAAAGACGCACTGTGATAAGTGTTAGATAGGTGAGCCAACCTGTTAGTAAGAGCCCAGACGGGCAAGACCTTTTTGTTTTTTTTATTCTTAACCCTTTCCCGCACAAGGACGTAACTGTACGGGCGTTCAGAGCGGGCGTTCAGAGCTCTGAACCGCGGGGGTCCCGGGTGCCGCTCGTAGCCCGGGACCGCCGGTATTAGCGGGCACGGTCCGATCGCCGTGCCCGCTAATACAGTAATCAGATGCAGCTGTCAAACATGACAGCTGCATCCGATTACCGGATTCAGCTTATCCCTGGTGTCTAAAGGCGGAGATCGCTCCTCCGGGACGTTGTCCCGGAGGAGCGATCTCCGTTTCTGAAGCCGGCCGGGGACCGCTCCAAGATGGCACCGTCCCTGGCTCGGCACTCGTTTACTTCCGGCTGCAGCAGCCGGAAGTAAACGAGTGCCTATCTCATGGATCTCTGCAGCATATCTATACTGCAGAGATCTCTATGAGAGGTCAAAGCACTTATACTAGAATTCCCCTAGGGGGAATAACCCTAACCACAGGAGGAATAACCCTAACCCCAGGGGGGCTTCTAGTATAAGTGTAAAAGTAAAAAAAAAAGTATTGTTATAAGTAAAAATCCTTCTCCCCTAATAAAAGTCTGAATCACCCCCCTTTTCCCAGGTTATAAATAAAAGTAAATAAAAAAACAAATAAATAAACATGTTTGCTATCGCCACGTGCGTAATCGCCTGAACTATTAATTAATCACATTCCTGATCTCGCACGGTAAACTGCGTCAGCGCAAAAAATCCCAAAGTGCAAAATTGCGCATTTTTGGTCGCATCAAATCCAGAAAAAATTTAATAAAAAGCGATCAAAAAGTCGTATTTGCGCAATCTAGGTATCAATAGAAAGTAAACATCATGGCGCAAAAAATGACACCTCACACAGCCCCATAGACCAAAGGATAAAAGCGTTATAAGCCTGGGAATGGAGCGATTTTAAGGGACGTATATTTGTAAACAATGGTTTGAATTTTTTACAGGCCATCAGATACAATATAAGTTATACATGTTCTATATCGTTTTAATCTTAACGACTTGAGGAACAAGCATAACAAGTCAGTTTTACCCCAGGGCGAATGGCGTAAAAACACAGTCCCCCCAAATAAAAGAAATGCGTTTTTTTTTCAATTTCACCACACTTTGAATTTTTTTCTGGTTTCGCAGTGTACTTTATGCAAAAATTCAGCCTGTCATTGCAAAGTACAATTAGTGACGCAAAAAATAAGGGCTCATGTGGGTCTCTAGGTGGAAAAATGCAAGTGCTATGGCCTTTTAAACACAAGGAGGAAAAAACGAAAATGCAAAAACGAATATTAGCCTGGTTCCGAAGGGGTTAAAAGCACGGTGTTGCTGTATTTCTGTTTTGCTGGACTGTTTATGCTGCAAATAAACGCCAAGCTGTTATTTTATAAGTCCAAGTCTGCTGTGAACTGTGTCCAAACACACCATCCCCCGGGAAGATCCCTACAATTGGTGCTGCGGAGCGGGCAAAAAACGGTTGCTAGGGGCAACGGTGTGCATCAACTTGGCTACAGCTGCTTATGTCCTGGGTGAAGGCTGCTGCTTCACTCCAAAAACAGACAAGCGACATGGAGGAGATGATGAAGCAGTTAATGCAAGTGAGTCTGCAACAGCAACAGGATCAGGCAGCCGCTAACCTGCGCCATGAACAGGCGATGGCTCAACAACAGAAACTTATTGAGCACCTGATAGCAAAGCAAGAGGCGTCTGCAGGTGCTAATCCACAGCCGGTGGCAGCAGCCGCTCCAGAGACTTTGTCTGTAAGAAGAGCTGTGCAGCGTGCGCTGCAAAAGATGACTGCTGATGATGATATTGAGGCCTACTTAACTGTCTTTGAGCGTTTGGCTGAGCGAGAGAAGTTACCATCCACTGAGTGGGCAGAGGTCATTGCTCCCTATTTAACAGGCGGACCTCAAAAGGCCTACTATGACCTCAGTGAGCAAGAGGTCAAGGACTATCCTCGGCTAAGAGCAGAGATACTCGCCCCACTAGGAGTCACTGCTGCTGTCCGTGCCCGGAGGGTCCGCAACTGGAGCTACAGTCTGGACAAATCAGCGAGGTCCCAGATGTATGACCTGATTCATTCGGCAAGAAAGTGGTTGGAGCCAGACACCTCTACTCCTGCACAGATCCTAGAGAGGGTCGTGATGGATCGCTACCTCCGAGCACTTCCTGCTGATCTGCAACGCTTGGTGGGACAAGGCGACCCTAAGAGTGCCGACGAACTTGTCAACCTTGTGGAGAGGTTCCAGGCGACCGAGGACTACCTCCGTGATGTTCCTGCAGCACCTTCACCTCCCTGGAGTGCCAGATCTGTGCCGTCAGCTGGTAAGAGACTTCCATCTATTGGGGGAGTGTGGAGGGGTGCTGATAGAGGGAAGAGCGCTCAGGAGGTGTCTCAAGGGCAAAAGACTGGTGATGGTCCCAGGTGGCTAAGTGGCACTAAAAAGGACTCCCTGCCAAGGAGACCAGGCCCTATCCAGTGCTGGAGATGCCACGAGACGGGACATATGTCTGCCCATTGCCCTCTTACCACTGAGCCCATGGAGTGTGACGCTAGCCGGCGTCAGTCGCTATTTGCGGAACCGTCTTTTGTTGCGGTCACTGGACTAGAGACTGAACCGCAAGTCTGCAACATTACGGTCAATGACTTCCCTGTTAAGGCGTCCCTGGACTCAGGAAGCCTTGTCACCTTGGTGCATGCCAGTCTGGTGACTGGGGACTTTGTGTCAAACAAATATATGAGTGTGGTGTGCATACATGGCGATACAAAGGTGTACCCTATAGTACTGGCTAATGTCGGGACTGAACTAGGCACGGTACAATATGAAGTGGGTGTGGTTAAAAACCTCATGCATAATGTAATATTGGGGCGGGATTTTCCATTGTTCTGGGCTCTATGGGGAAAAAGAAAATCCCCTGAAAGGAGTGAGGATACCCCTAAGTCTATTGCATTACCCACGGTAAATGAAAAAAAATGTACAGGACGAAAATGATGCTTTTCCTTTGCAGGTCCTGGCAGGTGAGGAAGAGGCTCCTCCTACCGAGCAGAATGTTCCAGACTTAGAGGTGTCTAGGGATAATTTTGGTACTGCACAGTTGCAGGACCCCACTCTCAAAAATGCGAGAGAGCAGGTTGCTGTTATGAATGGGGTACCTCAGGAACCAGATGCTGAAAAAAGTTTCCACATTTTTCTGTGACTAACAATCTCTTCTATAGAGTCACTAAGATTAATGACGAGGTTGTGGAACAGCTTCTGGTGCCTAAGTCGTACCGGCGTCAGGTACTCGACATGGCCCATAATCATGTCCTTGGGGGCCACTTGGGGACGGATAAAACGCAGGAGAGAGTCCTCCAGAGGTTTTATTGGCCTGCGATTTATGCTGACATTAAAAAGTACTGTGAGTCGTACCCCACATGTCAGCTTAGCGCCCCAGTGTCGCATTTTCGCAGTCCTTTGGTCCCACTCCCCATCATAGAGGTACCTTTTGACCGCATCGCAATGGACTTAGTGGGTCCCATTGTAAAGTCGGCTAGGGGGCTAGGGGTCACCAGTACATTCTAGTTGTATTAGACTATGCGACCCGCTATCCTGAGGCTGTGCCCTTAAGAAACACTGCATCTAAAACAATTGCACGTGAATTGTTTTATATGTTTTCCAGGGTGGGGATCCCCAAGGAAATCTTGACTGACCAAGGTACTCCGTTTATGTCAAAGGTGATGAAGGATCTATGCAAACTGTTCAAAATCTCACACCTACGTACCTCTGTATATCACCCACAGACAGACGGGTTAGTGGAGAGGTTTAATAAAACCCTGAAACATATGTTAAAAAAAGTTGTGGAAAAAGATGGTCGTGATTGGGATCACTTACTACCTTACCTGATGTTTTCTATTAGGGAAGTACCCCAAGCGTCCACAGGGTTCTCTCCCTTCGAATTAGTCTATGGTCGTCACCCTAGGGGTTTGTTGGATATAGCGAAAGAGACATGGGAAAGTGAGTCCACCCCATACAAGAGTGTTATAGAGCATGTAGCACAAATGCAGGACCGTATAGCCACTGTAATGCCCCTAGTAGGGGAACACCTCCAGAGGGCGCAAGAGGGCCAAAGCAGAATTTACAATCGTTCTGCAAGAATCAGGACATTCAGCCCCGGTGACCGGGTCCTCATACTTGTTCCCACGGTAGAAAGTAAATTCTTGGCAAAGTGGCAGGGTCCCTATGAAATTGTAGAGAAGATCAGTGAGGTCAACTACAAGGTGCACCAACCAGGTAGAAGGAAGCCTTTCCAAGTTTATCACATAAACTTGATCAAGCCCTGGAAAGACAGGGAATCCTTGGTAGCGACAAACCCTGCTAATCATTTGTCACAACCAATCCCTCCGGTCAAGACTGGTGACACCCTATCAGTGTCACAGAAGCAGGAAGCTAAGGAGTTCTTGCAGAAAAACAGGGACAAGTTTTCTGACCTCCCAGGGCGTACGCATCTCATTCGTCATCATATTGAAACTGAGCCTCGAAGCAGAGTAAACCTTAAGCCCTATAGGATACCAGAAGCACGGAGGGAGGCGGTGTCAGCCGAGGTAAAACGTATGCTTGACCTAGGAGTCATTGAGGTGTCCCAGAGCGAGTGGTCCAGCCCGATTGTGCTAATCCCAAAGCCCAATGGAACTTGGAGATTCTGTAATGACTTCAAAAAGTTAAATGAGATCTCCAAGTTCGATGCCTACCCCATGCCTAGGGTAGATGAGTTAATAGAAAGGATGGGCAATGCCAAGTACATAACTACCCTCGATCTCACTTAGCGCTACTGGCAGATCCCCCTCACTCCGGAGGCTAAAGAGAAGACTGCATTCTCCACCTCTGATGGGCTCTTCCAATACATAGTGATGCCATTCGGGTTACATGGAGCTCCTGCCACTTTTCAGAGGTCGATGGACTTGATTCTGCGACCACATCGTGGTTACTCCGCTGCCTACCTCGATGATGTGGTCATTTTTAGCCCGGATTAGGAAAGTCACCTCTGTAAGGTCCAGGCGGTGTTAGATGCCATAACTGAGGCAGGGTTAACCATCAATGCAGAGAAGTGTGCACTAGCCTTAGAGGAGGCCAAATACTTGGGCTACATTATTGGGAGGGGGTTAGTGAAACCACAACTAAATAAAATTGAGGCAATACAGAATTGGCCTAAACCCCTTACAAAGAAACAGGTCAGAGCTTTCCTGGGTATTACGGGCTATTACCGTAGGTTTGTGCCGAATTTTGCTTCAGTTGCAGCCCCACTAACTGACCTGACAAAGGGTGGGAAGTCCGCAATGGTGACATGGACTCCAGAGGCCGAGAAGGCTTTTCAAAGCCTTAAGTCTGCCTTGTGCCAACAGCCTGTGCTAGTTACCCCTGACTTTAGGCGAGAGTTTTTGGTACAGACAGACGCCTCTAACACAGGGTTAGGTGCCGTCCTCTCACAGGTCGTGAATGGTGAGGAGCACCCGGTGATGTACTTGAGCAGAAAGCTATCCCCGGCCGAGAAAAACTACGCCATTGTGGAGCGAGAATGTCTGGCAGTGAAGTGGGCCCTAGAGTCCCTCAGCTATTACTTGCTAGGCAGAAAATTCAGGTTAGTGACAGACCATGCCCCCCTAACATGGATGAAGCTTAATAAGGAGAAAAATGCGAGGGTGACGAGATGGTTTCTGTCCCTACAAAACTTTAATTTTACGGTGGAACACAGGCCAGGAAAGTTACAGGCAAATGCTGACGCCCTATCAAGGGTACACTGTCTGTGGGGACAAAACGCTCAGCCCTCCGGTCTGAAAAAGAGGGGGGGGATATGTAGACTTGTCACTGGAGAAGTGTTTGAGGGGAGGTACATCTCACCTAGGTTACTGCATAGTGTGAGATGGTAAGTCCAGGAGAGATATGTTACTCAGCAGTGTTATGCTGCTGAGTTGTTGTTCTTTAGTTCCGGGCCTGGACTTACTGGAATGGCGGGTAGGTTGGTAGTGGGACTTGCCATTCCCTTCCCCCCCGATCCAGTTCGGGTATTGCCATCAGGTGAGCATTTAGCCTGAGAAGGCAAAAGGTTGCACAGAGTGCAAGGAATTGCTCTCAGCCAGGAGTGAACAGCCTGGGTGTATGTATACCCTGCGCTATCCAGGTGAAAGACGCACTGTGATAAGTGATAGATAGGTGAGCCAACCTGTTAGTAAGAGCCCAGACGGGCAAGACCTTTTTGTTTGTTTTATTCTTAAAAGCACGGTGTTGCTGTATTTCTGTTTTGCTGGACTGTTTATGCTGCAAATAAACGCCAAGCTGTTATTTTATAAGTCCAAGTCTGCTGTGAACTGTGTCCAAACACACCATCCCCCGGGAAGATCCCTACAGTAGTTATATTCTTGTATATAGGAGCAGTATTATAGTAGTTATATTCTTGTATATAGGAGCAGTATTATAGTAGTTATATTCTTGTATATAGGATCAATATTATAGTAGTTATATTCCTGTATATATAGGGGCAGTATTATAGTAGTTATATTCTTGTATATAGGAGCAGTATTATAGTAGTTATATTCTTGTATATAGGAGCAGTATTATAGTAGTTATATTCTTGTATATAGGAGCAGTATTATAGTAGTTATATTCTTGTATATAGGATCAATATTATAGTAGTTATATTCCTGTATATAGGGGGCAGTATTATAGTAGTTATATTCTTGTATATAGGATCAATATTATAGTAGTTATATTCTTGTATAAAGGAGCAGTATTATAGTAGTTATATTCTTGTATATAGGATCAATATTATAGTAGTTATATTCTTGTATAAAGGAGCAGTTTTATAGTAGTTATATTCTCGTATAGCAGTGTTATAGTAGTTATATTATTGTATATAGGGGCAGTATTATAGTAGTTATATTCTCGTATATAGGAGCAGTATTATAGTAGTTATATTCTTGTATATAGGAGCAGTATTATAGTAGTTATGCGGTTCAGGGAAGAAAAAGAGTGCTGCACCTCACACCTATGGCTGATACTAGTGCCCCTAGGCTAAATAAAAAACACATCAGAATTTTGTGTATGAATTGATCAAGCCATACTGCCCCATGTACCTCGTGCCGGTATCTGATACACATGGGTCCCTACACTAAGTCCACACCGTGCCAGTCAGTGGCCACCAACCCCGCAGGCACGCACAGTCAGGGAATGGGGGCCATGGGACGGCCCTGCGACCCCCATGTCACAGGACCAGACCCAAAAACACCACACAGAACCCGGCCAGCACCGCCGGCGGAGAAGGTCGCCCCCAAACAGCACAAGTCTGGATGAGGTGTTGCACTCACCATAGCTGCGGCAAACAGAATGGGAAAAAAACAGGAGGGATTAAAACCATGTGCACTCAGGTGTCTCCTGCTAATTGCGGTCATGTGGGTCTCACCAGGAGGAGTGCAATACACGGAGAAAAGAGAGAAACAAAATGCGGTTCAGGGAAGAAACAGAGTGCTGCACCTCACACCTATGGCTGATACTAGTGCCGCTAGGCTAAATAAAAAACACATCAGAATTTTGTGTATGAATTGATCAAGCCATACTGCCCCATGTACCTCGTGCCGTACTTGTGTCGTTTGGGGGCAGCCTTCCCCGCCGGTGGTGCTGGCCGGGTTTTGGTGGGGCTTTTTGGGTCTGGTCCTGTGACATAGTAGTTATATTCTTGTATATAGGAGGCAGTATTATATTACTTATATTCTTGTATATAGGAGCAGTATTATAGTAGTTATATTCTTGTATATAGGAGCAGTATTATAGTAGTTATATTCTCGTATATATATTACTGTAGTTATACTTTTCCCATACTGCTTTATGTATGTTAGGAGGCAAATAGAGAATTATAAACATGAATACATTCGCTTGTTACATTTACAATATATTAGTAATATTTGCAGTATTTATATCCATTGTTCTGTTTTCTGCTATTAGAGGGTTTGATATTATTCTCATGAATTAACAATTAATTACGAATGAGTAGAGATGTCTCTGTTTTCCACATGGGGATATTAGCTGAATTTCTTAGATCCCGGTCTATTGGTAACAGACACATATGACATCTGGTTAACTGACTTGACATTTTGTTGCGATATTGTCTGACATTTCACGTCAGAGACCGAGGTCGTAGCTGAATACTGATCACCTCCTCAGTCATTGCTGGCAGAAACTGCTACTGACTATGTAGGAATGGCAAAGGTGGAGAAAACAGGAGAAGACCAGGATTAGTCCATTACTCTCACCCCTGATGCTTCACAACTCTTTGTGATAGGTAAAGCTCCACTGTAATAATTTAAGGCCAAAAAAGTCTGAAAATAACACCAAACCTAAACTGCTACAAAACCTACAAAACTGCATTTGCCTGGAGCTAGCACTAGATGGCGCTCACTGCACTTACATTTGTACAGTTTCTTCCAGACGCAGTAAGGACCACAATATACGAATATAGAGCCGAGTACACACTCACCATATCAGAGACATCTACAGTTGTCCCGTAACAAAGCCCCTCTATGTGCCTCAATGAAAGAACCGTAGTGCCCCCATATCTGATGCAGCCACAGGGCTGGCATAGCAGAGCTAAACAATGTAGGGGAAAGCAGAGGTAAACACTGTGGGGGAGATTTATGAAAGGGTGTAAAAATACACCTGGGGGGCGGTGTGTATAGATATATGAAGGGGCTGTATATAGATGTATCTTGCTGTGTATGGATGTATGGTGCTGTGTATAGATGTATTGTGCTGTATGTAGATGTAGTGTGCTGTATGTAGATGTATGGTGCGGTATATAGATGTATGGTGATTAATACAGATGTATGGTGCTGTATAAGGCTGGGTTCACCCTACGTATATTTCAGTCAGTATATTTTAGTCAGTATTGTGATCCTCATATTGCAACCAAAACCAGGAGTGGATTAAAAACACAGAAAGGATCTGTTCACATAATGTTGAAATTGAGTGGATGGCCGTCATTTAATGGCAAATATTTGCTGTTATTTTAAAACAACGGCTGTTATATTGAAATAATGGCCGTTATTTACTGTTATATGGCGGCCATCCACTCAATTTCATCATTGTGTGAACAGAGCCTTTCTGTGTTTTTAATCCACTCCTGGTTTTGGTTGCAATACTGACTGAAATATACTGACTGAAATATACGTAGTGTGAACCCAGCCTAAGGCTATGTCCACACTGCGTATATGTCTGGCCGCATATTTTCGCGGCAGGACATATACGCGGTAAACTCCGGCAGGAGATTTACGCTACTTGCGGCCGGCTACGTACGGACCGCGAACTTACGCCCGTAGTCTACTTACGCTTCCCGAGAGCCCTACGTAGCGATCTGACAGCGGTCTTTTACTTTGAAATCTTCGCCTAGCCCCGGACACCCCACAGAACCTTTTGGATCGTAGTAGTGCTGATGTTTCGCCACAAGATGTCACTGTTGTTATCGTTTGTTTGTATGTCACAGGGATCTGTATGCCAATGAGAGTACACTCTTCTTCTATCCTATAATTACTCTCCTTTCTTCTTGTATTTGCACTCTTCACCCATTCACAGCACACCTTACATGGGGCTGTAGATAGGACGTCACATGGGTAAAGGAAGTGTAGAGGTCTTTTTCGCTAGACTCTGTAGACGAAGGACACAAGCCAGAACGTTCTCTACAGCGGTCCGGTTGGGCCCTGGCCCTCTGCCAGGTCCCCAGTCTCAGTGTGCAGTCTAGAAGCAGACCAAGGCACAGGAAGCTACCCTTTTCTTCTCAAGTAACTCCACTCAACACTATGCAGTGTTAGACCCTTCACTAGAGAGGACAAGTCAGAGATCATCTCAACCCATGCCGTGGACAAGGAGAGTCACAGTGCAGGACAGTATCCACAAAGCAGACGGCTAGGAACTGATCCGGATAGAGAAAAGTTGCTGGAAGCCTATGAACTCGCATATTTCGCAGCGCGGGTGCACTCAGCATTCCGCTCATCCCAGGTAACAAAGTCTGGGGCTTGTTACCCACTAGGACGGGTCAACCGACACTCCAAGGGCAATAGGTGGTGCGAAGACCAAAAGAGTCGAAACACGGGTACAAGTATTCTCTCTCTCTTCTCAAGTATTCTTCTACTTCTACCTCCAACATCCTGGCAGAGCACAGTGCTACTTGGGATGGGACTCTCACAACATGCTCCTTTCTACTCTTCTGATTCTTCTATATACCTCTCAGCACGCAACCCAGTCAGCACGACTGTACCACTCTCTATACTCTCACTGCAGATCTGGATCCTAAACTATCAAGTGTCTTATTAAGTGTAAAGTCTTATGTCAATGAAAAGCTGTATGACCTGCTGCACTTGGGTATTCTTGGAGTAAAGCAGATTTTATTTATGATAAAGAGACTCTGTGATTCCTCGTCAGGCACCAACACTGTACACATACAATCGTTGGGTCATTTCCCCTTTCTGTGGGTGGCAGTGCCGATAGTCCGAATGGGTCATCATTTCATTCCGGACCACTGTGACAATAGCCCAAGGGACCCTGTAGCAACCAACCCGGCAGGTCACTGACCACAGGGAAACAAGGTACAACCGGCCCTTTAAACTAAAAGCAGGTGTGCCACCATACTTGTGTGCCCAACCGGCACTGGCGTCACGACACAACATCACCGGGCCTGGCTGTATCTTGGCCAATCACTATAGAACTGGCGTCACACCTTACCATCTGACAAGTGACCAACCGTACCTCCTCCACACCACCGCAGAAGGTCACCACATATATAGATGTATGAAGGCGCTGTGTATAGATGTATGGTGCTGTGTATAGATGTATGGTGCTGTATATAGATGTATGGTGCTGTATGTAGATGTATGGTGTTGTGTATAGATGTACGGTCCTGTTTGTAGATGTATGGTGCTGTATATAGATGTATGGTGCTGTATATAGATGTATGGTGCTGTATGTAGATGTTTGGTGCTGTGTATAGATGTATGGTGCTGTGTATAGATGTATGGTGATGTGTATAGATGTATGGTCCTGTACGTAGATGTACAGTATGGTGCTGTGTATAGATGTATGATCCTGTATGTAGATGTATGGTGCTGTGTATAGATGTATCGTCCTGTATGTAGATGTATGGTGCTGTGTATAGCTGTATGGTGCTGTGTATAGATGTATCGTGCTGTATGTAGATGGATAGTGCTGTGTATAGATATATGGTGCTGTATATAGATGTATGATGCTGTATATAGATGTATGGTGCTGTATATGGATGTTTGGTGCTGTGTATAGATATATGGTGCTGTATATAGATGTATCGTGCTGTATGTAGATGTATAGTGCTGTGTATAGATGTATGAAGGGTCAGTATACAGATGTATGGTGCTGTATATAGATGTATGAAGACACTATGTATAGATGTATGGTGCTGTACATAGATGTATGGTGCTGAACATAGATGTATGAAGGCGCTGTATACAGATGCATGAAGGTTTTACATGTGTATAAGTGTGATAACTGTTTCGGCTACTGGATAAGCAAAATCTAAAAAACCTCTCTGGCAGTGGAAGGGTTAAGAAACAAGTGTAACTTTCCGTTCCTGTATCTGCTACAATGTGTCCCCGGCCTCCTCAGTAACAAGCTGGGAATAACAATGTCTAACCAGCCTCACCTTGTCACGCGTCACTGTCACAGAGTGACAGAACATCAGCTGCGATAAGGTGAACGCACCAGTAATTATAATGCAGACTGACGCGGAGCCGACATTATACATTACACATCTACCTGCTGCACCGAAAGGTCACCGATCCCGTCATATATACTGCACAGAGACACCGGAGACGGGGGAGAGGCACCGCAGGCTAGAGACAGGAGATATCATATACTCTATACAGTGATATGGAACATGCTGCTATAACCTGGGAATCTCCTGCATATAATTATATACAGTATGTACAGCTGCTATAACCTGGGGATCTCCTGTATATAATTATATACAGTATGTACAGCTGCTATAACCTGGGGATCTCCTGTATATAATTATATATGTACAGCTGGTATAACCTGGGGATCTCCTGTATATAATTATATATGTACAGCTGGTATAACCTGGGGATCTCCTGTATATAATTATATATGTACAGCTGGTATAACCTGGGTACCTCCTGTATATAATTATATATGTACAGCTGGTATAACCTGGGGATCTCCTGTATGTAATTATATATGTACAGCTGGTATAACCTGGGTATCTTCTGTATAAAATGATATATGTACAGCTGGTATAACCTGGGGGTATGTCCTGTATATAATTATATATGTACAGCTGGTATAACCTGGGGATCTCCTGTATATAGTTATATATGTACAGCTGGTATAACCTGGGGATCTTCTGTATAAAATGATATATGTACAGCTGGTATAACCTGGGGGTATGTCCTGTATATAATTATATATGTACAGCTGATATAACCTGGGTATCTCCTGTATATAATTATATATTTACAGCTGGTATAACCTGGGCATCTCCTGTATATAATGATATATGTACAGCTGGTATAACCTGGGGATCTCCTGTATATAATTATATATGTACAGCTGGTATAACCTGGGGATCTCCTGTCTATTATTATTATATATCTACAGCTGGTATAACCTGGGGATCTCCTGTATATAATGTGGACATGTCACTGGTAAAGTGCTCGAGGGGGTGTACATCTCACCCAGGTTGATACATAGTGTGAGATGGTGAGTCCAGGAGGCATCTGTGCTCAGCAGTGTTATGCTGCTGAGCTATTATTTATTATTGCCGGGCCTGGACTTACATGGAATGGCAGGTAGGTTTTGGTAGTGGGACTTGCCATTCCCTCCCCCTCGATCCAGTGTGGGTTTTGGGATCAGGTGAGCTCTGATCCCAATCAGCCTGAGAAGGCAAAAGGTGGGCTCAGTGTACAGGTCCTTGCTCTCAGCCAGGAGTGAACAGCCTGCATGCTGTTTGGTGAGAGCTGGGAAGACAGCCGCTGCTGGGGCCTGTTCACACCCCGCAATACTGCCGACTGAAGTGTCAGAGAGGTAACCTGCTTTTGTTAGTTAGCGCCCAGACGGGCAAGACCTTTTGTTTTGTTCTTAAAGCGCAGTGTTGCTATATTTTCTGTTACGGACTGTTTATGCTGAAAATAAACGCCAAGCTGTTGTTTTACAAGTCCAAGTCTGCTGTGAACTGTGTCCAAACACACCATCCCCCGGGAAGATCCCTACAATTGGTGCTGTGGAGCGGGCAAAGCGGTTGCTAGGGGCAACGGTGTGCATCAACTTGGCTACAGCTGCGTATGTCCTGGGTGAAGGCTGCGGCTTCACTCCAAAAACAGACAAGCAACATGGAGGAAATGATGAAGCAGCTAATGCAAGTGAGTCTGCAACAGCAACAGGCGTTGGTCGCACAACAACAGGCTCAGGCAGCCGCTAAGCAGGATCAGGAGGCTGCTAACCTGCGCCATGAACAGGCATTGGCTGCACACCAGCAGGCTAATCGGCAGCAACAACAGGCTCTGACAGACGCCAATCTGCGCCATGAGCAGGCTAATCGGCAGCAACAACAGGCTCTGGCAGATGCTAATCTGCGCCACGAACAAGCGATGGCTCAACAACAGAGACTTATTGAGCACCTGATAGCAAAGCAGGAGGCGTCTGCAGGTACTAATCCCCAGCTGGTGGCAGCAGCCGCGCCAGAGACTTTGTCTGTGAGAAGAGCTGTGCAGCGTGCGCTGCAAAAGATGACTGCTGATGACGATGTTGAGGCCTACTTAACTGTCTTTGAGCGTGTGGCTGAGCGAGAAAAGTTACCCTCCACTGAGTGGGCAGAGGTCATTGCTCCCTATTTAAGGCTAGGTTCACACTGCGTTTTCAGCATCCGTTTAACGGATCCGTTTTTTTTAACGTCCAGAAAAATAGGGTCAGCAACGTTTTTTGGTCCGTTTTGGTCCGCCAAAAAAAACGGATCCGTTTTTTTTTATAATGGAAGTCAATGGAAAAACGGATGCACACAAATGAATCCGTTTTTTGCAATCCGTTTTTCATGCGTTTTTTCAAAAAAACGGATGCGTTAAACGGATGCTGAAAACGCAGTGTGAACCTAGCCTAACAGGCGAACCTCAAAAGGCCTACTATGACCTCAGTGAGCAAGAGGTCAAGGACTATCCTCGGCTAAAAGCAGAGATACTCGCCCGACTAGGAGTTACTGCTGCTGTCCGTGCCCGGAGAGTCCGCAACTGGAGCTACAGTCTGGACAAGTCAGCGAGGTCCCAGATGTACGACCTGATCCATCTGGCAAGAAAGTGGTTGGAACCAGACACTTCTACTCCTGCCCAGATCCTAGAGAGGGTCGTGATGGATCGCTACCTCTACGCACTTCCTGCTGATCTGCAACGCTTGGTGGGACAAGGCGACCCTAAGAGTGCCGACGAACTTGTCAGCCTTGTGGAGAGGTTCCAGGCGACCGAGGACTACCTCCATGATGTTCCTGCAGCACCTTCACCTCCCTGGAGTGCCAGATCTGTGCCGTCAGCTGGTAAGAGACTTCCATCTATTGGGGGAGTGTGGAGGGGTGCTGATAGAGGGAAGAGCGCTCAGGAGGTGTCTCAGGGGCAAAAGACTGGTGGTGGTCCCCGGTGGCTAAGTGGCCCTAAAAAGGACTCCCTGCCAAGGAGACCAGGCCCTATCCAGTGCTGGAGATGCCATGAGACGGGACATATGTCTGCCCATTGCCCTCTTACCACTGAGCCCATGGAGTGTGACGCTAGCCGGCGTCAGTCGCTATTTGCGGAGCCGTCTTTTGTTGCAGTCACTGGACTAGAGACTGAACCACAAGTCTGCCACATTACTGTAAATGACTTCCCTGTTAAGGCGTTGCTGGACTCAGGAAGCCTTGTCACCCTGGTGCATGCCAGCCTGGTGACTGGGGACTTTGTGCCAGCAAGACATATGAGTGTGGTATGCATACATGGCGATACAAAGGTTTACCCTATAGTGCTGGCTAATGTCGGGACTGAACTAGGCGCTGTACAATATGAAGTGGGTGTGGTTAAAAACCTTATGCATAATGTGATATTGGGGCGTGATTTTCCTTTGTTCTGGGCTCTATGGGGAAAACAACAATCCCCTGAAAGGAGTGAGGAGACCCCTAAGTCTATTGCATTACCCACGGTAAATGATAAAAATGTACCGGATGAAAATGATGCTTTTCCTTTGCAGGTCCTGGCTGGTGAGGAAGAGGCTCCTCCCACTGCGCAAAATGTTCCAGACTTAGAGGTGTCTAGGGATAATTTTGGTACTGCACAATTACAGGACCCCACTCTCAAAAATGCTAGAGAGCAGGTCACTGTTATAAATGGGATACCTCAGGAACCAGAAGCTGAGAAAAAATTTCCACATTTTTCTATGACTAATGATCTCTTCTATAGAGTCACTAAGATTAATGATGAGGTGGTGGAACAGCTTCTGGTGCCTAAGTCGTATCGGCGTCAGGTACTCGACATGGCCCATAATCATGTCCTTGGGGGCCACTTGGGGACAGATAAAACACAGGAGAGAGTCCTCCAGAGGTTTTATTGGCCTGCGATTTATGCTGACATAAAAAAGTACTGTGAGTCGTGCCCCACATGTCAGCTTAGCGCCCCAGTGTCGCATTTCCGCAGTCCTTTGGTCCCACTCCCCATCATAGAGGTACCTTTTGACCGGATCGCAATGGACTTGGTGGGTCCCATTGTAAAGTCGGCTAGGGGACACCAGTACATTCTAGTGGTGTTGGACTACGCGACCCGCTATCCTGAGGCTGTACCCCTAAGAAACACTACCTCTAAAACAATTGCACGGGAATTGTTTTATATGTTTTCCAGGGTGGGGATCCCCAAGGAAATCTTGACCGACCAAGGTACCCCATTTGTGTCAAAGGTAATGAAAGAGCTATGCAAACTGTTTAAAATCTCACACCTACGTACCTCTGTATATCACCCACAGACAGACGGGTTAGTGGAGAGGTTTAATAAAACCCTGAAACATATGTTAAAAAAAGTGGTGGAAAAGGATGGTCGTGATTGGGATCACCTACTACCTTACCTGATGTTTTCTATTAGGGAAGTACCCCAAGCATCCACAGGGTTCTCTCCCTTCGAATTAGTCTATGGTCGTCACCCTAGGGGTTTATTGGATATAGCGAAAGAGACATGGGAAAGTGAGTCCACCCCATACAAGAGTGTTATAGAGCATGTAGCACAAATGCAGGACCGTATAGCCACTGTAATGCCCCTAGTAAGGGAACACCTCCAGAGGGCGCAAGAGGGCCAAAGCAGAATTTACAATCGTTCTGCGAGAATCAGGACATTCAGCCCAGGTGACCGGGTACTCATACTTGTTCCCACGGTAGAAAGCAAATTCTTAGCAAAGTGGCAGGGTCCCTATGAAATTGTAGAGAAGATCAGTGAGGTCAACTACAAGGTACACCAACCAGGTAGAAGGAAGCCTTTCCAAGTTTATCACATAAACTTGATCAAGCCCTGGAAAGACAGGGAATCCTTGGTGGCGACAAAGCCTGTTGGTCATCTGTCACCACCAATCCCTCCGGTCAGGATTGGTGACACCCTATCAGTATCCCAGAAGCAGGAAGCTAAGGAGTTCCTGCAGAGAAATAAAGACAAGTTTTCTGACCTACCAGGGCGTACGCATCTCATTAGTCATCATATTGAAACTGAGCCTAGAAGCAGAGTAAACCTGAAGCCCTATAGGATACCAGAAGCACGGAGGGAGGCGGTATCATACGAGGTAAAACGTATGCTTGACCTAGGAGTCATTGAGGTGTCCCAGAGCGAGTGGTCCAGCCCGATTGTGTTAATCCCAAAGCCCAATGGAACTTGGAGGTTCTGTAATGACTTTCGAAAGTTAAATGAGATCTCCAAGTTCGATGCCTACCCCATGCCCAGGGTAGATGAGTTGATAGAAAGGATGGGTAATGCCAGGTACATAACTACCCTCGATCTCACTAAGGGCTACTGGCAGATCCCCCTCACTCCTAAGGCTAGAGAGAAGACTGCATTCTCCACCCCTGATGGGCTCTTCCAATACGTAGTGATGCCATTCGGGTTACATGGAGCCCCTGCCACTTTTCAGAGGTTGATGGACTTGATTCTGCGACCACATCGTGATTACTCTGCTGCCTACCTCGATGATGTGGTCATTTTTAGTCCGGATTGGGAAAGTCACCTCTGTAAGGTCCAGGCGGTGTTAGATGCCATAAGTGATGCGGGGTTAACCATCAATGCAGAGAAGTGTGCACTAGCCTTAGAGGAGGCCAAATACTTGGGCTACATTATTGGAAGGGGGTTAGTGAAACCACAACTAAATAAAATTGAGGCAATACAGAATTGGCCTAAACCCCTCACAAAGAAACAGGTCAGAGCTTTCCTGGGTATTACGGGCTATTACCGAAGGTTTGTGCCGAATTTTGCTTCAGTTGCAGCCCCGCTAACTGACCTGACAAAGGGTGCGAAGTCCGCAATGGTGACATGGACTCCAGAGGCTGAGAAAGCTTTTCAAAGCCTTAAGTCTGCCTTGTGCCAACAGCCTGTGCTAGTTACCCCTGACTTTAGGCGAGAGTTTCTAGTACAGACAGATGCCTCTAATACAGGGTTAGGTGCCGTCCTCTCACAGGTCGTGAATGGCGAGGAGCACCCGGTGATGTACTTAAGCAGGAAGCTATCCCCGGCCGAGAAAAACTACGCCATAGTTGAGCGAGAATGTCTGGCAGTGAAGTGGGCCCTAGAATCCCTGAAGTACTACTTACTAGGCAGGAGGTTTAAGTTAGTGACAGACCATGCCCCCCTAACATGGATGAAATTAAACAAGGAGAAAAATGCGAGGGTGACTAGGTGGTTTCTT
This sequence comes from Dendropsophus ebraccatus, assembly GCF_027789765.1. NCBI lineage: Eukaryota > Metazoa > Chordata > Amphibia > Anura > Hylidae > Dendropsophus > Dendropsophus ebraccatus. Next base: position 205,517,740 of record NC_091455.1, read on the forward strand.
TCCCTCCAAAACTTTAATTTCATGGTGGAACACAGGCCAGGGAAATTACAGGCAAATGCTGACGCCCTATCACGGGTACACTGTCTGTGGGGACAAAATGCTCAGCCCTCCGGTCTGAAGAAGAGGGGGGGGATATGTGGACATGTCACTGGTAAAGTGCTCGAGGGGGTGTACATCTCACCTAGGCTGATGCATAGTGTGAGATGGTGAGTCCAGGAGGCATCTGTGCTCAGCAGTGTTATGCTGCTGAGCTATTATTTATTATTGCCGGGCCTGGACTTACATGGAATGGCAGGTAGGTTTTGGTAGTGGGACTTGCCATTCCCTCCCCCTCGATCCAGTGTGGGTTTTGGGATCAGGTGAGCTCTGATCCCAATCAGCCTGAGAAGGCAAAAGGTGGGCTCAGTGTACAGGTCCTTGCTCTCAGCCAGGAGTGAACAGCCTGCATGCTGTTTGGTGAGAGCTGGGAAGACAGCCGCTGCTGGGGCCTGTTCACACCCCGCAATACTGCCGACTGAAGTGTCAGAGAGGTAACCTGCTTTTGTTAGTTAGCGCCCAGACGGGCAAGACCTTTTGTTTTGTTCTTAAAGCGCAGTGTTGCTATATTTTCTGTTACGGACTGTTTATGCTGAAAATAAACGCCAAGCTGTTGTTTTACAAGTCCAAGTCTGCTGTGAACTGTGTCCAAACACACCATCCCCCGGGAAGATCCCTACAATAATTATATATGTACAGCTGGTATAACCTGGGTATCTCCTGTATATAATTATATATGTACAGCTGGTATAACCTGGGGATCTCCTGTATATAATTATATATGTACAGCTGGTATAACCTGGGGATCTCCTGTATATAATTATATATGTACAGCCGGTATAACCTGGGTATCTCCTGTATATAATTATATATGTACAGCCGGTATAACCTGGGGATCTCCTGTATATAATTATATATGTACAGTTGGTATAACCTGGGGATCTCCTGTATATAATTATACATGTACAGCTGGTATAACCTGGGTATCTCCTGTATATAATGATATATGTACAGCTGGTATAACCTGGGGATCTCCTGTATATAATTATATATGTACAGTTGGTATAACCTGGGGATCTCCTGTATATAATTATACATGTACAGCTGGTATAACCTGGGGATCTTGTGTATGTGTAATGATATAGATATATATGAACAGTCTCCAATACCCCAGTATCTGGGTGTTTGCACTTACAGGTATATGCTGGACTCGTTGCCGCCGATGTCCGGGGACTGAAGCTTCTGCACTAAGATGATTATTATTCCGACAAACAGGACGAAGTTGATCTGTTGGGCAAAGTGAGAATTGAAAACAGGAAACAATATTGGATTCTGAACGTTTCTCAGACACTTATTATCACATTCTTATGACCGTGCGAGAAGGAAACCGGATTGAGGTCATTAGAGCGCGGTGCCCGAGACATCGCAATTTCTAAGTGAGATGATGGTGGGGCGGGGTAGAAGATCCATTGCCGGGGGTCATTCATTCTGCTGTCTATAAGTATGTGCCCCTCTCCTAATCACTCAGCTCAGGTATTTCTCATAAATCCAGCACACAGTCATGTAACACCTATAGAGCGACATAGGCGGCAGTATAGGTCCTACTAAAGATCCAGGACTATAAACGTGGGGTAAGGTCCCAAATCCCTGACTTAAAGGGGTACTCTGGGTAAATTTATTTTGTTTCAAATAAATTGGTGTCAGAAAGTTATACAGTTTACTTCTATTAAAAAATCTTCATCCTTCCAGTACTTATCAGCTGCTGTATGTCCTGCAGGAAGTGGTGTATTCCCTCTAGTGTGACACAATGTTCTCTGCTGCCACCTCTGTCCATGTCAGGAACTGTCCAAAGCAGCAGCAAATCCCCATAGAAAACCTCTCATGCTCTGGACAGTTCCTGACATGGACAGAGGTGGCAGCAGAGAGCACTGTGTCAGACTGGAGAGAATACACCACTTCCTGCAGGACATACAGCAGCTGATAAGTGCTGGAAGACTGGAGATTTTTAAATAGCAATAATTTACAAATCTATATAACTTTCTGACACTTGTGGATTTGATATATTTTTTTTGCTGGAATACCCTTTAAGTGATGGCGCTTGGACCCTTTCCCAGTGATGAAGGCTTCCCGAGTTGACTTATCCATTGCGAGTCATAACCAATGTCACCTTTTAAACGCAGTTTCTAATATTAAGAAGGCAGTGGGTGCAGCCATACTTCAGCCCCACATGGATCCACCATTATGGTTTTTGAGTGACACAAAGTAGCCATGATATAACTAATACACCATATAATACAAGGCTTCTTACCTGTTATCCATCGCCACTCTTAGGGTCCTATTCCACGGGCCGAGGAGGGCCTGATCAACGATGTAAACGAGCGGCGATCTGCTAGATCGCCGCTCGTTTACTGGGCCTATTCCACAGCCCGATGATCGTTGTGCAAGGGCTGCAAGGACATTGTTACCAATGTCCTTGCAGCATCATACATTACCTGTCCAGGCTTCTTCTCCGCGCTGTCTTCATCTCTCTATCTTCAGAATGGCCGGTCAGCTGACGGAGCGCTCAGCCAATCACAGGCCCTGGCAGTCCCGGCCTGTGATTGGCTGAGCGCTCCGTCAGCTGACCGGCCAATCTGAAGATAGAGCGCGTGGGACCCGGGGATGAAGACAGCGCGGAGAAGAAGCCTGGACAGGTAATGTATGCTGCTGCTGCTTGTCAAATCGTCGGTCGCCCGCCGCGCACCGCTATTCAACCGTAGTGATCCGCAGTGGGGGAACGATGATTTTAGGTCTGGCCCTAAATGAACGATCAGCCGATGACACGATCATCGGCTGATCGTTCTCTCTATTTCACCGAACGATAATCGGCCAAATGGGGCCGATTCGGCCGATTATCGTTACTGTGGAATAGGGCCCTTAATATATGGCAGCGTGTGGTATTGTGAGTTCTTTGGGATTCTGAGGGAATTGAATGGGGTGCTGCGTCAAGGCTCTTAAGTGTATCTTCTCTATAGCACATATGATGAAGTTAAAGGAGAAGTCCAGCGAAAATTTTTATTAAAGTATTGTATTGCCCCCCAAAAGTTATACAAATCCCCAATATACACTTATTACGGGAAATGCTTATAAAGTGCTTTTTTCCCTGCACTTACTACTGCATCAAGGCTTCACTTCCTGGATAACATGGTGATGTCACTTCCTGGATAACATGGTGATGTCACTTCCTGGATAACATGGTGATGTCACTTCCTGGATAAAATGATGGTGTCACTTCCTTGATAACATGGTGATGTCACTTCCTGGATAACATGGTGATGTCACTTCCTGGATAACATGGTGATGTCACTTCCTGGATAACATGGTGATGTCACTTCCTGGATAAAAATGATGGTGTCACTTCCTGGATAACATGGTGATGTCACTTCCTGGATAACATGGTGATGTCACTTCCTGGATAAAATGATGGTGTCACTTCCTGGATAACATGGTGATGTGACTTCCTGGATAACATGGTGATGTGACTTCCTGGATAACATGGTGATGTCACTTCCTGGATAACATGGTGATGTCACTTCCTGGATAAAATGATGGTGTCACTTCCTGGATAACATGGTGATGTCACTTCCTGGATAACATGGTGATGTCTATTCCTGGATAAAATGATGGTGTCACTTCCTGGATAACATGGTGATGTCACTTCCTGGATAACATGGGGATGTCACGACCCGACTCCCAGAGCTGTGCGGGCTGTGGCTGCTGGAGAGGATGATGGCAGGGGGACACTGAGGGACACAGAGCACTGGAGGGACACTGAGCACCCCTCTGCCATCATCCTCTCCAGCAGCCACAGCCCGCACAGCTCTGGGAGTCGGGTTGTGACATCACGTGTTATCAAGGAAGTGACATTGCGATGCCCTGGCCCCTAGGGGCCACTCCGCAGTGCGGATGGTATTGCAGGCAGTAACCAGGTGCTGTGGGATGTAGAGTGGCCACGGTTAGGGCACGAGGGTGGCACAGCTGGAGGACGGTCTGCGATACTATGCGGGACACTGGGCATGCGATTCTTCGTTGTACCTAGTCGGGGCACCAGATATTAGACAGCAATGCCAGGGTTCAGTAACAACGGTGGTTACAATTTTATTGTAACTGAGGTAACTGGTAGCAAAAGTCTCATCCGGATGCAACCGGGTATATAGCAGACTTGTACAAGTAGAGCAAGGGTGGTGCTGCATAGGCTGAGAGTGAAACGTGCCGGATGATGGGAGTAGTAGTGATAGAGGAATAGAGAGGCTGGGTGGATTAGATTACTTGCGGTGAATATCTTGAGTTGATGAGGAGGTAGAGAACAGGAACGACGCCCAGATGAGAGGATACTCCTGGCACTTGAGCAGCCGGACAGCCAATAACTGCAACAGCAACGCACCAGCCACTCTTCTAAAGGTGAAGAGGGTCTGCAGGAACACATCCGTCCTTTCTGAGGTAAAGGACAGAACTGCCCCAATAAGGGGAAGTCACATGGTAACCCCTGGCCAAAGCTCGACGGCCATTGGGGGAACCATGGTTACGGGGCACGGTCACGTGACCACCAGCCTCTGCATACCACTGTACATAGTTATACACACAGAAATGTACATATAATTGTACAGGATCCTGAGAGCAATAGGGGTGAAACAGCAAGTAGTTGCAGTGCATAGAGTTACCAGGACAGGCAGGACCATAATAATAAAAGTAAACTTAAAGCGTAACTGTCATGTTTTTTTTTTATTGCAGAAATCAGTAGTATAAGCGATTTTAAGAAACTCTGTAATAGGTTTTATCAGCCAAAAAAGCCTCCTTCTGTACTGAAGAAGCAATCTCCCAGCCTCCCCCCCCTGACTTCTTATCTGTGCATTATCAGGCAAACACGTCTTCATTTCAGAGAAGCCAGTGAAGACGGGCTCTGCTCTCTCCATTTTATCCTTATGGAGGGGGGAGGGGCTGGGGGAGATGAGGGAGCAGGAAGAGGTGACATGAAGGTCAGCTGTTTGTAGACTGTCTGGGCACCTAAACCGCAGGATTCTGGGGTCAGAAAGGTCAGTGCTTATCTATGAACTTACTGAGAGAAGATTGCAGGGTGCCCCTCCCCTCTCCATAGCCACATAATGGACACAGAAATCCTGCTTCTTCTGAAGTGAGGGGGGAGGCTGGGAGATTGTTTTTTCAGTCCAGAAGGAAACTCTTTTGGTTTATAAAACCTATTACAAAGTTTCTGAAAATCACTTGTACTATTGATATTTAATGTTTTCAAAAAAATTACCCTGAAATGACAGTTACGCTTTAAAGTGAGAAAGGAACAGCCTGTCTGGGACACTGCAACATCACCATTTTATCCAGGAAGTGACATCACCATTTTATCCAGGAAGTGAAATTACCAGGTTATCCAGGAAGTGACATCGCCATGTTATCCAGGAAGTGACATCACCATTTTATCCAAGAAGTGACATCACTATGTTATCCAAGGAGTGACATCACCATGTTATCCAGGAAGTGACATCACCATGTTATCCAGGAAGTGACATCACCATGTTATGCAGAAAGTGAAGCCTTGATGCAGTAGTAAGTGCAGGGAAAAAAAGCATTTTATGTGCATTTCCCGTAATAAGTGTATATTGGTGATTTGTATAACTTGGAAGCAATACAATACTTTTATAAAAATTTTTGCTTGACTTCACCTTTAACCCCTAGACGACCCTGGATGTACAGTTACGTCGTGGAAGTCTGTCACCAGACGACCCTGGACGTAACTGTACATCCTGGGTGTTTCTCCTGCTATGAAGCGTGCTCCTTAGCGGAGCGTGCTTCATAGCAGGTGGGGGCCGGCTGCAATCAGCAGCCGGCACCTCACCGTTCATGACATCCGTGTCATCAACTCCTGAAACGGCGCGGCCGCGGCGTTTAAGTGTAAGTGACAGGGGGAGTCCCCTGTCACTTACCGATCGGGACCCCCACAGTGTTACTGCGGGGGTCCCGATCGTTGTATCGGACCGCTGGAGGTCTCTTACCTTCCTCCGTGCGGTCCGGCCCGATGCACAGGCAGGCTCAATGAGCAGATCGCCTATCACACTGACCAATGCTATGCCTATGGCATAGCAATGATCAGTGTATGAAATCAAACTAATGAATGTAAAAGTCCCCCAAAGAGACTTCAAATGTGTAAAAAAAAAGTTAAAAACACCAATACACTACCCCAAAGCCACTCCCCCAATATAAATTTAAATCACCCCCCTTTTTCCATTATATAAATAAAATATATAAAAATAAATAAACATATAATATACCGTAGCGTGCGCAATTGTCAGATCTATTAAAATATAACAAGTGTCATTGTGAACGACAAACAGCGTACACAAAAAGAGGGAAAAAAGTGCGCGGATTACCGATTTGATGTTACATTATATATATAAAAAAATTTATAAAAAGTGATCAAAACATCTGATCTTCACAAATATTGTATTAATAAAAACTAGAGATCATGGCGGAAAAAATGACACCCCATACAGCCCCGTAGGTGAAAAAATAAAACCGTTATAAGCGTCACAATAGGCCCATTTTATTAATAATTAATTGCCAAAAAAAAGGATTTCATTAAAAAAAAATATATATAACATTAGAGAATCTGTGTAACCTGCATGTGGTTGTGTTCGGATTGACCTAAAGAGTAATGGTATCATGTCGCTTTTACCATATAGTGCGTTACGTAGACACAGGAACCCCCCAAACGTTACCATATTGCATTCTTTTTTACGATTTCACCTATTTATATTTTCATAAATAATATATTTGGAATTCCATCATACATGTTATGGTAAAATGAAAGCCGCCATTACACAGTACAACTATTCCTGTAACAAACAAGCACTTACATGGCCTGTAGATAGAAAACTGAAAGTGCTGGAGCTCTTAGAATGGGAGGAGGGAAAAACGAAAGCGCAAAGATCAAAATTTGCGCAGTCCACTGGGTCATTTTGGGCCTGGTTCTTAAAGGGTTAAGCATGATCCATTGTAATGAAGTTTAACAGGTTTTATTCTGGTACATTCTCCATACAGTAAAACTCCATCAGCAATAAACATCACTGGGAACAATGTGGAAATGCTTCCTGCCTTCTTCACATAAGGAGGGTATGTTTCAGGTACCTGGGTTTATCAGTCCTATCCTGTAACACCCTCTGCTTCCCACTGGGCTGGAGTCCCTCTACCTGAGGTAAATCCTGGTCTCTCTCTCCCTGTGGTAAATCTTGCTCTCTCTGTCTCCCTGTGGTAAATCCTTGTCTCTCTCTCTCCCTGTGGTAGATCCTGGTCTCTCTCTCCCTGTGGTAGATCCTGGTCTCTCTCTCCCTGTGGTAGATCCTGGTCTCTCTCTCCCTGTGGTAAATCCTGCTCTCTCTCTCTCTCCCTGTGGTAAATACTGCTCTCTCTCCCTGTGGTAAATCTTGCTCTCTCTCTCTCCCTGTGGTAAATACTGCTCTCTCTCCCTGTGGTAAATCCTGGTCTCTCTCTTCCTGTGGTAAATCTTGTTCTCTCTCTCTCTCTCTCTCTCCCTGTGGTAAATCCTGCTCTCTCTCCCTGTGGTAAATCCTGGTCTCTCTCTCCCTGGGGTAAATCCTGCTCTCTCTCTCCTCCTGGTCTCTCTCCCTGGGGTAAATCCTGCTCTCTCTCTCTCTCTCCTCCTGGTCTCTCTCCCTGGGGTAAATCCTGCTCTCTCTCTCTCTCTCCTCCTGGTCTCTCTACCTGAGGTAAATCCTGGTCTCCCTCTCCCTGTGGTAAATCCTGCTCTCTCTCTCCCTGTGGTAAATCCTGGTCTCTCTCCCTGTGGTAAATCCTGCTCTCTCCCTGTGGTTAATACTGCTCTCTCTCTCTCTCCCTGTGGTAAATCCTGCTCTCTCACTCCCTGTGGTAAATCCTTGTCTCTCTCTCCCTGTGGTAAATCCTGGTCTCTCCCTGGGGTAAATTCTGGTCTCTCTCCCTGTGGTAAATCCTGCTCTTTCTCTCTCCTCCTGTGGTAAATCCTGGTCTCTCTCTCCCTGTGGTAAATCCTGCTCTCTCTCTCTCTCTCTCTCTCTCTCTCTCTCTCTCCCTGTGGTAAACCCTGCTCTCTCTCTCTCTGTGGTAAATCCTTGTCTGTCTCTCCCTGTGGTAAATCCTGCTCTCTCTCTCTCTCTCTCTCTCCCTGTGGTAAATCCTGGTCTCTTTCTCCCTGTGGTAAACCCTGCTCTCTCTCTCTCCCTGTGGTAAATCCTGGTCTCTCCCTGTGGTAAATCCTGCTCTCTCTGTGGTAAATCCTGGTCTCTCTCTCCCTGTGGTAAATCCTGCTCTCTCTCCCTGTGGTAAATCCTGCTCTCTCTCCCTGTGGTAAACCCTGCTCTCTCTCTCTCCCTGTGGTAAATCCTGGTCTCTTTCTCCCTGTGGTAAATCCTGCTCTCTCTCCCTGTGGTAAATCCTGCTCTCTCTCTCTCTCTCCCTGTGGTAAATCCTGCTCTCTCTCCCTGTGGTAAATCCTGCTCTCTCTCTGTGGTAAATCCTGCTCTCTCTCCCTGTGGTAAATCCTGCTCTCTCTCTGTGGTAAATCCTGCTCTCTCTCTGTGGTAAATCCTGCTCTCTCTCCCTGTGGGGAATCTAGGTCTGTAATGTTATTTTGGCTTTTCATATAAATCTGACTTTCTCTGTCAGTGTTTTTACCTCATAACACAACCGGATCTAGTTCCTTTCTCTAATATTCACACAACAGAATCCTGCTTCTTGTTACCTCATAGCACACTATCTGACACTGACTGGATCTCCACACTAGATCCTTCTATGCCCCTCCTCTTTCCCAACATGCACAGCACTGCCTGTTAACCCCTTCACTGCTGGAGAACTACCAATGTTGAGTGCTAGCACTCTCCAACTCTGGGCCACATAGCACTCACATGTCATCCATCCCTATCCCACTTACCATGATGGAGCCGATGACGGGACCTTTGATCACCCACCAGAGGGCCACATTATTGTTCATTTCCCAGCAACTAAAAAACATAATAAACCCAACATCATTTACTAATACTAACCTATAATAACATCATTCACTAATACTAACCTATAATAATATCACTCACTAATACTAACCTATAATAACATCATTCACTGATACTAACCTATAATAATATCACTCACTAATACTAACCTATAATAACAATAGAATTGAAATAGAGAGCCAGGTCGGTTTGTATAGGACAGAGCCCCTTCTAGTTGCCCAGGCTGGGCAGAACCTCCAAACCTTAGATCGCCTTCTTAGATCATTGTCCAAGTAGTAAATAAATATTAAAAAAAACAAAAAAAAAAACAGCACAATGCCAATCAGCTGCTGCTAAAGCCAACAGGATATTAGCAACTTCTTAAGGCCGTATTCCACGGCACAACTCTGAGGAGCAAATGAGCATTGTGAGCACTTGTTTGCTCCTCGTCCCCCGCTCGCTGCTGCCGCTATTCCAGCGGGTGAGTCCAGGGAGGTCCGGGGAAAGCTGCGGGGGGACTGCCCGGGTGATCGCTGATCGTCCGAGCAGCCCATTGGATATAGCAGCGGTCTGCTGCCACGGCTCCTATTACATGGAGCAGCACCACCAGATTGCTGCTATTTAAGTCGTTTGTCTTTCAACATGTTGAAAGACAAACGACTTCAACGATCAGCTGGCATGAACAATGTCAGCTGATTGTTGCCTCCTATTCCACGGGACGATTATCAGCCGTAACAGCCGATATCGGCTGATAATCGTTCAGTGAAATAGGGCCTTTAGACCCCTGTGAATGTACAGTAAGATGAAATTAGCAGCCATTAGAATTGGGGGGAGGGGGGGTTAACCCTAAATTTTAATGTTTTTCCTTTTCTTAGATCATGTCTTCTGTCTATCTTTTTTCTCTTTTGGCAGCAGCAACCACCTTGATACTCCCCACCCTGACAGTCACCACCTGACAGTCACCACCCTGATATTCACCAAGCTAATAGTCACCACAGTGATAGCTATAAGCCTGATAGTCACCACCCCAATAGTTACAACCATTATGGTCACCAACCTGATAGTCACCACCCTTATAGTTACCACCTTGATAGTTACCACCCCCATAGTCACCAACCCGATAGTTATGACCCCGATAGTCACCACCTTGATAGTTACTACCCCCATAGTCACCAACCCGATAGTTACCACCTTGGTAGTCACCACCCTTATATTTACCACCCTCATAGTCTCCACCCCGATAGTTACCAACCCGGTAGCTAGCACTCCATGCTACATTCCCAAGAGTTGTATATCCAGCTGGCTTTAGCAGCAAATAATCAACATTGTTCTGTCTTTAAATACGCGGTCTCTTGAATCCCCCAGACTGTTATTTTGTAATTCGCTATCAGCTTCTGTGTATGTACTGCGCCTCAGTGACTTATCCAACCTCACAAAAGGTTTTATATTGTTATAGTACATGTGGTGAGTGAACGGATCCTATACTGTACATACCCCTGGTCATCAAAGTGAAGTCTTAGTATGGCCCATATGGTGACACAGATCAAGGGAGTTCCTGGAGGAGAGGAGAAGATGACACTATTCATTAGACAGTATCGCACATGATAGGTTTAGATACCCAGGAACAGTGAACAGTATCAAACATGATAGGCTTAGATACACAGGCTTAGATACACAGGAACAGTAAACAGTATAACACATGATATGCTTAGATACACAGGAACAGTAAATAGTATCACACATAATAGGCTTAGATACACTAGCTACTTTGCCCTACAGCTCTGACAGATTACTCCTCTCTCTCTATAACGTTCCTCTCCTTCTTTACAGGAACATGGACACATCTACAGAATCCGCTCTGTATGATGAGACGATGAGAGGAGTCATTCTACATTCTACCTGTAACTCGAGGACAGATAAGAAAAAGATAAAAAGCTTAACGCAGCCCGATGATGAAAAGCCTGCAAACATGAATGGAAATCCAGAGAAGCCGCGGGTGAGTGCCGCAGCCGCATTCCTTTGAAATGCAAAGCTGGAACCAAAGCCGATCTCCAGAATAAATTGTCCGGGACGGAATTCGCTCTTTTGATACGAAGCTTGTAATTAAAATGCAAATGAATGTCATCCAGCGACGCATCGGACGGATTTGCGCTCCTCGCCCTGAATTATTTAACACCGCACTCAACTTTGAAACAGCTGAACACACGCCAAGGCACAAGGTAAATATTTCATCCCCCTGTCCCCTTTGTTCTCTCGGATGATGACGTTCTTCAAAAGAAGTCATGCCGTAAAATCCCTATAGACACCAGCCATAGAGCCGGCGTTGTTATTGATGGGAAGCAAGGGGTTATGTTTTATCATACAGTCAGCTTACCATCTATCTAATCTAGGGATCCAGCTATTTGGTTCATAAATAGAACGTCAGAATGACAATATTTACCAGGAATGGGGGAGCTTCGGTCCTCCAGCTGTTGTAAAACTACAATTCCCATCATGCCTGGACAGCCAAAGGCTGTCCAGGCATGATGGGAATTGTAGTTTTGCAACAGCTGGAGGACCGAAGGTTTACTATTCCTGGTATGGACTGACATGTACAAAGTGACAACCTCCAAGTCTAGTGACAATCACCAAGAACTAGTAAACTGGTAGCCCCCCATACATGAGACATAGCCCCCCTATACACAAGACCATCCCCACGATGTACAATATATAGTGGAACACATACCCCATCCGATTATCGTGTACCAGTAGAAATATCTTCTCTCTGGAAAAAATGTTTCCACCAAGAGTGTGAAGAGGTAAAGTCCTTCTATGAAGAGCCAGAAATAGTTGGACATGACGCAGTAGTGAAAAAACACCATTACTGCTTTACATTCCACCTGAAGATATAAGAGAAGACATAACGTATCATTTACAGGGTGACAAAATGTGTGTCTGGGTTACTATAGATGGAGACAAGGAAATCATTGCTCCTCGTGGGCGGAGCTACTTAGCTGAGGAGCTTGATGAATTATTTTCTACAAATTTGTATCCATTGTATCAGGATACAATATTGTAGCTGCTACACTATAATAGCTCAAGGGTGGTTTCTCACTGGGGATATCCAACCAGAACATGGAGGGGAGACAAAATGTGTATCTGGGTTACTATAGGTGGAAACAAGGAGATCACTGCTCCTCATGGGCGGAGCTAGCCAGCTGAGGAGCTTGATTAATTCTATTCTATAACTTTGTATCCTTTGTAGAAGGATACAATATTGTAACTATTGCTCTAAAATAGATCAGGGGTCATTTCTCACCAAGAAGATCCAAGCAGAACGTGGAGACTTATTTTCAAGCAATGGTTCAGGGTGTGGGGGTGTGGGGGTGTGGGGGGGGGGGGGGGGAGTATGCAATATATTTCTCTTCCAGAATTAGCCAAAGCAGCGTCTCCATATTTTGCTTTTCCAGCCCCTCATCAGTAAAGAACAGGTTACTTTTTGGCTAGACAGAGTAGTTAAGCTAATTTGCATATAGTAGTTAAGCTAATTTGCATATTTGTTTCCCATAAAGCATTGCCTGAAAATAGCTCTCTATACACCAACAATGTCTTCTCAATAGGAAACAGTACCACCCATGAGCTACATCAAAAAATTCTCTCTAGTCAACCAGCACTCTACTCAATGGCCTGTAAGTTCCCAGCATGCTTTCACAGGTACAGGTCACATGACTAATAGTTCCCCATCAATTGCATAACACTGATTTAAAGCAGGAATGGGGAACCTTCAGCTCTTCAGATGTTGCAAAACTACAATTTCCATCATGCCTGGACAGCCATGATGTGAGTTGTAGTTTTGCAACAGCTGAAGGGTCGTAGGTTTCCCATCCCTGGCCTAAAGGAGTCAGGATTAGCTTCAAAGCTTTTCTCCTTTTACTTCTTGCTCTTTTGAAATCTTCTGCATGTAACTGGTGTTAAGAGCCGCGAGCGACATCCTCCCCCTGTAATGCATCTAATGGCGCATCTCAGGAGGAGACACATGAAGTCCATTAGGGAAAAGAACCTTTTCTTAGGTCATCTTTTCCTTCTTTAAAATTTTAAGCATTTGCTTATCACCTAACAGATGTGAGCAGATCCCTGAAGCGTCTCCGGATGGCGACATATTCCGCCATTGCGTGCCATAAGACATCAATATACACTAAGATGACACACACGTACTAAGAAGCAGGTCTCTATATAGCAGGGGTAGGAAACCTTGGCTCTCCAGCTGTTGGAAAACTACAACTCCCATTTTGCGTGGACAGCCAAAGCTGTCCAGGCATGATGTAAGTTGTAATTTTCCAACAGCTGTAGAGCCAAGGTTTCCTACCCCTGCTATATAGTAAAAAATCAGCCTATAGAGCATAGATCTGGAAGTCTACAACTTTTGGATAGACCAGGGATGGGGAACCTTCTGCCCACCAGCGCTTGTAAAGCTACAATTCCCATCATGCTCCATTCTAGTTTTATTGACTACAACTCCCAGCATGCCCTCCTAATTCACACAGGACCCTATAAGACTCTCATCCCATATACATCTGCTTACTGTGGACACGTGGCAGTGGTTGCTGTCCTGCTCGGCGTACAGAACTTCATCTTTGATGAAAACAGATATCGCCCTCAGGATGAAGGAGACAAACAGGTTCATGTGGATGAAGTTCCGGGTGCAGTGGAGCTTCCTGAAACAGTGAAAAAAAAAGTTGTGCAGTCACAGTGTGTTAAAGGGGAACTCTGGAGGGGAAAAACATTTTAAAATTAACTGGTGCCAGAAAGTTATAGAGATTTGTAAATTTATTCTATAAAAAAATCTCCAGTCCTCCAGTACTTATCAGCTGCTGTATGTCCTGTGGGAAGGGGTGTATTCTTTCCAGTCAAATGGTGCTTTTAGACGGAACGAATATCGTTCGAATTTGCGCGATAACGATCAGATTCAAACGATAATCATACGTGTAAACGCTGCGAACGATCAAGCGACGAGCGAGAAATCGTTTATTTTGATCTTTCAACATGTTCTTAAATTGTCATTCGTCGTTCGCAAAAAATTCGCAAATCGTTCCGTCTAAACAGTCGTTCACCGATTTAACCTATGTGTGAGATAGGCTTAAGCGATCGCAAAACGATTTTTCCGTATGATGTATTGTTCCGTCTAAACGCTGATCGTTATAAAAAACACATCGTTCATTCAAAATAGTTAATCGTGCTATCGGGCGAATTATCGCTCCGTCTAAAAGCACCATAACACTATGCTCTCAGAACCCTTGGGCCACAGATGTGTTCCCCTTTTATTCCAGTCAGCCCTGAGTCATTACATACAGAGTGATTAATCCAAAACACCTGCAGTGGCTTCCTAAGTGTTATAAAAGGTCCCTTATGGTCCTTTTAGATGGAGCGATAATTCGCCCAATCGCACTATTAATGATTTTGAATGAACAATGTGTTTTTTATAACGATCATTTAGACGGAACGATACATCGTACGGAAAAATCGTTTTGTGATCGTTTTGCGATCGCTTAAGCCTATCTCGGTCGTTGAAAGACCGTTTACACGGAACAATCTGCTAATTTTTTGCGAAAGATCAACGACGATTTGAGAACATGTTGAAAGATCAAAATGAACGATTTCTCGCTCGTCGCTTGATCGTTCGCTGTGTTTACACGGAACGATCATTATCGTACAAATTTGAACGATAATCGTTCCGTCTAAAAGGACGGATTAGTCTGGTTCAGTATGTAACACAATCATGGGGAAGACTGCTGACTTGACAGATGTCCAGAAGGCCGTCATTCACACACTCTACAAGGAGGGTAAGCCACAAAAGTTCATTGCTAAAGAAGCTGGCTGTTCTCAGAGTGCTGGATAAAAGCATATTAATGGAAAGTTGACTGGAAGGAAAAAGTGCGGTAGAAAAAGGTGCACAAGCATGAATGCAAAAAAGCCATTTAAAAATTTGGGAGAGATTTACAAAAAATGGCCTGCTGCTGGAGTCAGTGCTTCAAAAGCCAACACATCCAGACGTCTGCAGGACATGGGCTACAAGTATTGCATTCCATGTGCCACTCCTGACCAATAAACAAGGCCAGAAGCGTCTCATCTCGACCAAGGAAAAGAAGAACTGGACTGTTGACCAGTGGTCCAAGGTGGAGAGGCTGCACACAATCCGTCTAGTGTGAAGTTTCCACGATCAGTGATGGTTTGGGGAGCCATGTCATCTGCTGGTGTAGCTTCACTGTGTTTCATCAACACCAAAGTCACCGCTACCACGACATTTTAGAGCACTTCATGCTTCTCTGTGCTGGAAAGATATTTGGAGATGGAATTTTCATCTTCCAGCAGGATTTGGCACCTGTCCACACTGGCAAAAGTACCAATCCCTGGTTTACTAACCACAGCATCACTGGGCTTGATTGGCCAGCAAACTCGCCAGACCTTAACCCCATAGAGAATTTATGGGGTATTGTAAAGAGGAAGATGAAAGACACCAGAGCCAACAATGCGACGAGCTGAAGGCCGCTATCTAAGCAACCTGGGCTCCACTAACCCCTCTGCAGTGCCATCAGCTGATCGCCTCCATGCCACGCCGCAGTGATGCCGACATTCATGCATAAGGTGCCCCGACCAAGTATTGAGGGCATTTACTGTACAGACTTTTCATTTAGTCGACATTTCTGTGTTAAAAACATTTTTTTTTCAGTTGGTTTTATATAATATTCTAATTTTCTGAAATACTGACTTTTGGGTTTTTCTTGGCTGTTATCCATAATCATAAACTTTAACAGAAATAAATGCTTGAAAAAGTAATGACTCTATAGAATATATGAGTTCACTTTTTAAATTTAATTATTAAAGAAAAAAAATAAATTAGATATTCTAATTTATTGCAAACCACTGTATTTTACAAGAAGTTCCTATGCTCTCTATATTATACATGCACTACTATTTTTTAGCCACAAGATGCCGCCACTGATCCCTGTGTATGTTATTTACAGCATATTGAAGTAAATGGGGGAAACGTTCTATCTGTATAGTGTTATATTATGCTTCCAGGAATTGATTGTCAGCCAGGTCCCACACTGACAGCCTTTCAGGGGCCCCTTCTATAACATTTCACCCAATGGGACATCAAGTTTCCTTACTCCCCACCAATGGGAGACTAGTCTCTGTACAAGTAGTGGATTAGTCTAGTATTGTGTTCAGTCTAATAAGAGAAGCCCACTGCTCGGATTTGGAGGCCCCCTAAAACAAAAGCAAAGGCCGACTGTGTTTATTGTACCTCACCATTGATTTCTATAAGTAATAATAAAGAAATTTACCTGAAGCGACACAGGATAACCATGGCAGTGGTCAGCGCCACCAGAGACGTGCTGTACCCAACTGTGTATAAGGCTTTCACCGACAGAAAGTAAGTGTCCTGCAGAGAGATCAGCAACATCAACCGCCGTATAACCATCTAATACCATCTAATACCTCTATATGTAAGAAACACTAAGGTGGCAACATACTCCTATACATACCTGTATACATAAGAGAAGTAATATAGCAGTTATATTCTTGTATATAGGGGGCAGTATTATAGTGGTTATATTTTTGTATACAAGAAAAGTATTATAGTAGTTATATTCTTGTATATATGAGCAGTATTATAGTAGTTATATTCTTGTATATATGAGCAGTATTATAGTAGTTATATTCTTGTATATAGAAGCAGTATTATAGTAGTTATATCCTTGTATATAGGAGCAGTATTATAGTAGTTATATTCCTGTATATAGGAGCAGTATTATAGTACTTATATTCCTGTATATAGGATCAGTATTATAGTAGTTATATCCTTGTATATAGGAGCAGTATTATAGTAGTGTATTCCTGTATATAGGGGCAGTATTATAGTAGTTATATTCTTGTATATAGGAGCAGTATTATAGTAGTTATATTCCTGTATATAGGAGCAGTATTATAGTAGTTATATCCTTGTATATAGGAGCAGTATTATAGTAGTTATATTCTTGTATATAGGAGCAGTATTATAGTAGTTATATCCTTGTATATAGGAGCAGTATTACAGTAGTTATATTCTTGTATATAGGTGCAGTGTTATAGTAGTTATATTCCTGTATATAGGAGCAGTATTATAGTAGTTATATCCTTGTATATAGGAGCAGTATTATAGTAGTTATATCCTTGTATATAGGAGCAGTATTACAGTAATGTTTTTTTTTCTTTTTGAATGATGAGAGGGAGATTGTGGTTGTTCCCTGTGATCATGAACCTCACCCTTCTGTATTGTATATGAGGGCAGGTGATGTGTTTCCCCCCCGTTATGTACAGTAACATTATATACAATCTGTAATCATTTCTTTATCACTTCTGATACGTTTTCTCTGTTCGCACACACAATCCATTGTCTTACACATGCAGCTTGCTTTATTTCACAGTGTGTCATCTCTTATTCTGTATCCCTGACCTACATTGGCAGCTCTTGCTGTATATGTCTGTACGGAGCGGCGGTGTCTCTGCTGGATGATGCTGGATGGATCCCTATAAATAAGAGTCAGCAAGTTCTGAGCTGATATCCTGCTTTGTGTTCTATATAAACGCCTGCGCTTATCAGCTAATTGGGCGAGAGGCGTCATGTGACCTCATCTACATTCATATAGCTAGTACTGAAGTCAATGGAAGCTCTCCAGGTTATCACACAGTGAGCCTCTAACCTGCTATTACCTTATGTTGGATCAGCTGGAGCTCCGATCTAATGCATTGTGGGTGATGTACAGATTACACATGGCTGTTCAGTTATCTGCTGTAAAAAGTCAGAAACATCTCCCACAATGTAGTGCAGCTGAAGGCAGAGGCTTATGGGGCATCACTGTATGTAATGCATTGGAGGCTGGCGGCTCATGGATGCCATAGTAGATCATTGGTGGAAGGAGACTATTTTCTTACCTGGTCTGGACCCGTCTGATTGAGGTCAAAGCCGCAGGCGTCCGAGTAATGAGGGAAGGGTTCCGACCAGCCGCTCTCCGTGCAGTTGCGGCTAATGACTCCTTCTGTGGATAGGAATAGGGAAGTGATATACATGATGTCTAGTGAATATGACAGCGATGAAGAGTGATGGTGGCTCATAGACTCAGGGATGGGGAGTGATGGCGACTCATAGACTCAGGGATGGGGAGTGATGGCGGCTTATAGACTCAGGGATGGGGAGTGATGGCGGCTCATAGACTCAGGGATGGGGAGTGATGGCGGCTCATAGACTCAGGGATGGGGAGTGATGGCGGCTCATAGACTCAGGGATGGGGAGTGATGGCGGCTCTTAGACTCAGGGATGGGGAGTGATGGCGGCTCATAGACTCAGGGATGGGGAGTGATGGCCACTCATAGACTCAGCGATGGGGGGTGATGGTGGCTTATAGACTAAGGGATGGGGAGTGATGGCGGCTCATAGACTTGGATGGAGAGTGATGGCGGCTCGTAGACTCAGGGATGGGGAGTGATGGTTGCTTATAGACTCAGGGATGGGGAGTGATGGCGGCTCATAGACTCAGGGATGGGGAGTGATGGCGGCTCATAGACTCAGGGATGGGGAGTGATGGCGGCTCATAGACTCAGGGATGGGGAGTGATGGCAGCTCTTAGGCTCAGGGATGGGGAGTGATGGCGGCTCATAGACTCAGGGATGGGGAGTGATGGCCACTCATAGACTCAGCGATGGGGAGTGATGGTAGCTTATAGACTAAGGGATGGGGAGTGATGGCGGCTCATAGACTTGGATGGAGAGTGATGGCGGCTCGTAGACTCATGGATGGGGAGGGATGGCGGCTCATAGACTTGGATGGAGAGTGATGGCGGCTTGTAGACTTAGATTGAGAGTGATGGCTGCCCATAGACTCAGGGATGATGAGTGATGGTGGCTCATACACTCAGAGATGGGGAGTGATGGCGGCTCATAGACTCAGGGATGGGGAGTGATGGCGGCTCATAGACTCAGGGATGGGGAGTGATGGTGGCTCGTAGACTTAGATTGAGAGTGATGGCTGCCTATAGACTCAGGGATGATGAGTGATGGCGGCTCATACACTCAGAGATGGAAAGTGATGGCGGCTCATAGACTCAGGGATGGGGAGTGATGGCAGCTCATAGACTCAGCGATGGGGAGTGATGGCGGCTTAGAGATTCAGGGATGGGGAGTGATGGCGGCTCGTAGACTCACGGATGGGGAGTGATGGTTGCTTATAGACTCAGGAATGGGGAGTGATGGCGGCTCATAGACTCAGGGATGGGGAGTGATGGCAGCTCATATACTTGGATGGAGAGTGATGGCAGCTTGTAGACTCAGGGATGGGAGTGATGGCGGCACATAGACTTAGATCGAGAGTGATGGCTTCCCATAGACTCAGGGATGATGAGTGATGGAGGCTCATACACTCAGAGATGGGAAGTGATGGTCGCTCATAGACTCGGACTGGGAGTGATGGCGGCTCATACACTCAGCGATGGGGAATGATGGCGGCTCATAGACTCCGGGATGGGGAATGATGGCGGCACATAGACTTAGATCGAGAGTGATGGCTTCCCATAGACTCAGGGATGATGAGTGATGGAGGCTCATACACTCAGAGATGGGGAGTGATGGTCGCTCATAGACTCGGACTGGGAGTGATGGCGGCTCATACACTCAGAGATGGGGAGAGATGGCGGCTCATAGAATCAGCGATGGGGAATGATAACATCTCATAGACTTGAATGAGGAGTAGTGGCAGCTCATAGGCTTAGTGATGTGGACATACCATCATCATCACAGATACCATATTCAGCAACACATTATCAATCATCATCTCTGTCAATACCATCAGGATCACCACCACCATCATCTCAACTATTTTACTCAGGCAGAATCAGTATCCTCATCAATATAAACCATCATCTTTTTCAATATCATAACAATCTGCTCCTAGGGGTGCCTTCTTGGCTGCTGGGTGCTGCCCCTATCATTTTAACTGTTAGCATTCATAATAAGTGTTTAGAGGTAAATGCAGCCCACTGACAAAGAGGAGGCATCATTCTGCCCATGGCCACAAGAAGCCACTCTCTTCCCTGAGCTCTGGCACTCAAGTGACGTAATTCGAGCAATGTTTGGGAAAGGGACAAAGAAGATACACCGATGGACTGTATGTAAGCCAGGTGAATATTGGTGGAAGGCAAAGAGGAGACCTAACAACTATATGAGGGCACAGAGAGACCTAACTACTATATGGGAGCACAGAAGTGGCCTAACTACTATATGCGGGCACAGAGGGACCTAACTACTAAATGGGAGCACAGAGGAGGCCTAACTACTATATAGGGGCACAGAGGGACCTAACTACTATAGTGGCACACAGAGGAGGCCTAACTACTATATAGGGGCACAGAGGGACCTAACTACTATAGTGGCACACAGAGGAGGCCTAACTACTATATGGGAGCACAGAGGTTGCCTATGTACTATATGGGAGCACAGGGGAGGCCTAACTACTATATACGGGCACAGTGGGACCTAGCAATTCTATGTCAGCACCTTAATTCATACCAGGAAACTGAGAGGGCCTTATTACTATCTAGAGGCACAGGAGGCCCTAACTTCTATATGTGGGCACAAAGGGACCTAACTACTATATGTGAGCACATAGGGGGCTAACTACCATATTAGTGACCTAACTATTATATGGAGATACAGGGATACCTAACTACTACCTAATACTATATCGGCTGGGGCAAGGAACCTGATATTATTTTGACAGATTCTATAGAGTGGTGTGGCACGGGCTGGATGGAAAAGAAAAAGAATAGTGAACGATTTTGTACAGAAAAGACATCACCTGTTAACTACTGTACAGTATATAAGTCACTGTTACTGTTTGTACAGTCTGCAGAACATGTATAGCACCGCTATCTACCTGTATATGGTCACTGTATAGGGGAATATTGGTCTTGGTGTGGTTAAGGTTTTAGTTCCCTAACATCAGGTGGTATTGGCAGTGGTCACGGTGGTCACTTTGGTCACGGTGGTCACTTTGTATACTGGTAATACTGGTCTTGGTATACTGGATTTGCCAGCAACTAACCCACCGTAATCTATAGGAGCAGTATAGTGGAAGAAATTGTAACCAATCTTATCCACATGCTGTGACCATAATTCACAGTACAAGGTGATGTGCAGTATTATACCCTCAGGATGCCGCCACTCCTGCAGGGGTCAGCCACAGGTTTAACCTTTGCAATGGAAAACTGCGGGAAACCTGCTGGGATTGCAGCCTGTGCCCAGCAATTATATCCGGTGTCACTAGTTTATGCAGTTTTTCTACCGTTGTGCTGAAGGGGGCAACTACAACCCCTGGTAAAAAGTATGGAATCACCAGTCTTGGATGAGCAATCATTCAGACATTTCATGCTGTAAAACAAACTCAGATCAAAAACATGACACAATATTAAGGTCATTCCAAAGTGCAACTTGTTGGCTTTCAGGAACACTCAAAGAAATGAAGAGAAAACATTGTGGAAGTTAGTGAACGACACTTTTATTGACCAAGCACAGGGAAATAAATATGGAATCACTCAATTCTGAGGAAAAAAGTGTGGAATCATGAAAAACACATAAACAAAAGACCATTCAAAATACATCACTAGTATTTAGTTGCACCACCTTTGGCTTTTATAACAGCTTTCAGTCTTTGAGGCACGGACTTGATGAGTGACAAACAGTATTCTGCATCAATTTGGTGCCAACTCTCTTTGATAGCAGTTGCCAGATCAGCTTTGCAGGTTGGAGCCTTCTTGTGGACCATTTTTTTCAATCTCCACCACAGGTTTTCAATTGGGTTGAGATCTGGACTATTTGCAGGCCATGACATCGACTGAATGGGTCTTTCTTCAAGGAATGCCTTCACTGTTTTTGCCCTATGGCACGATGCATTGTCATCTTGGAAAATTATTTCATCATCTCCAAACATCTGTTCAATTGAAGGGATGAGAAAACTGTCCAAAATGTCAATGTAAACTTGTGCATCGATGGAGGAATTAACCACAATCATCTCCCCAGTGCCTTTGCCTGACATGCAGCCCCATATCATCAAGGACTGTGGAAATTTGGTTGTTTTCTTCAGGCCTCTTCATACATCTCACTGGGACGGCACCAAACAAAAGTTCCAGCATCATCACCTTGTCCAATGCAGATTCTTGACTCATTACTGAAGACAACTTTCATCCAGTCATCCACAGTCCATGATTGCCTCTCCTTAGCCCATTGGAGTCTTGTTTTTTTATGTTTAGGTGCCAATGCTGGTTTTCGTTTAGCTTTCCTGTATAGAAATCCCATCTCCTTTAGGCGATTTCTTACGGTTCGGTCACATACATTGACTCCAGCTTCCTCCCATTTGTGCTTCATCTGTTTAGTTGTACTTTTTCGGTTTTCAAGACAAATGGCCTTAAGTTGTTTGTCTTGACGCTTTGATGTCTTTCTTGGTCTACCAGTACGCTTGGCTTTAACAACCATTCCATGCTGTTTGTATTTGGTCCATATCTTGGATACAGCCCACATCTTTAGCAACCATGCCTGAAGGGTTACCTTCTTCAAGAAGTTTCACAATCCTCTCTTTTGTTTCAAAGGACATTTGTTTTGTTGGAGCCATGGTTCTCGCCACTCCACCTCGTCCAGCAGCCCTCCAAGGTGTCATGACTGCAGGTGTTTTTAACTGCAGACTAACGGGCACATCTAATCTGGGGCAGGTGTCCATTTAGGGAAAGGAAATAGACTGGGTGTGTCCTTTTTTTCTACCTCCAATTTGAGTGATTCCACACTTTTTTCCTCAGAATTGAGTGATTCCATATTTATTTCCCTGTGCTTGGTCAATAAAAGTATCATTCACTAACTTCCACAATGTTTTCTCTTCATTTCTTTGAGTGTTCCTGAAAGCCAACAAGTTGCACTTTGGAATGACCTTAATATTGTATCATGTTTTTGATCTGAGTTTGTTTTACAGCATGAAATGTCTGAATGAGTGCTCATCCAAGACTGGTGATTCCATACTTTTTACCAGGGGTTGTATAGCTGTCAGCCGGCCCTGCCCCACATCATCATCATCCCAACTATCATTCCTTAGCATCACCATCATTATCCCCCCAACTATCAAATTCAGCATCACCATCAACATCCTCATCCCAACTATCATACTCAGCATAACCATCATCCTCATCCTAACTATCATAGTCAGTCTCACCATCATCCTCATCATCATTGTGATCATTCTGTTCTAGATCAATCCTTTCCAGTAACATCATTACAGTCAGATTGCGGCTCCTGATCACACCGGACATCAGTGTCATCCATAGTGGGTGACGGCTATAATCTCCTTCTTACCTGACTGCAAATCCTCCAGGTTTTCCAGGGACTCTGCATGAATGAAGAAAACATGATGATCAGTGCAGTCATATATGATATAATATAACATACTGATCAGTACAGTCATATATAATATAACGCTGATTAGTACTGTCATATATGATATAACGCTGATCAGTACAGTCATATATGATATAATATAACGCTGATCAGTACAGTCATATATAGTATAATATAACACTGATCAGTATAGTCATATATAGTATAATATAACACTGATCAGTACAGTCATATATGATATAATATAACACTGATAAGTACAGTCATATATGATATAACACTGATCAGTACAGTCATGTATCATATAATATAACATGATGATCAGTACAGTCATATATGATATAATATAACATACTGATCAGTACAGTCATACAGTATACGATATACGGCCGCACAATGCACACTACGTATGAGCTTATGGCCGGATCGTAAACGGCGCCGTGAAAAATGAACAAGACCATTGTTTGAGGACGGAAATGTTGAAACTCACGGCCGTGGATTTCCATGCGGTCCCGTACGAAGTACTTATTTCAGCCAAATTGAACTTGATTTTTCGATCCAAAAGGTTCTGTGAGATTTATTGGGCTGGGCGAAGATTTCCAAGTAAATGACCTGTTTCAGATCGCTTCGAAACAAGCTAGGGAAGCATAACTGTACTACGGGCGTATGTTCGCGGTTCGTACGCATCCGGCCGCATGCCGATTTTTCCCACGCCCGTAGTTTCAGCCGCACATGTACGGCGGCGTACGAAATGCGGCCGGAATCGTACGCAGTGTGAACATAGCCTAACACTGATCTTCCAGTATAACAGCATCCCAGTCCTGGTATAGAATCATACTCAGTATAGCAATCTATACATGTATAATGTATCATAGGAGAGATATACATTGAGCTCTTACCCATCTGGGACTCTCCTGTGAAGTCCATCCCTGCAAAACAAGATAATGGGGATCAGTACAGAGGATACAACACAAGATAATAGGGATCAGCACAGAGGATACAATACAAGATAATGGGGATCAGCACAGAGGATACAACACAAGATAATAGGGATCAGCACAGAGGATACAATACAAGATAATGGGGATCAGCACAGAGGATACAATACAAGATAATAGGGATCAGCACAGAGGATACAATACAAGATAATGTTGATCAGTACAGAGGATACAACACAAGATAATGGTGATCAGTACAGAGGATACAACACAAGATAATGGTGATCAGTACAGAGGATACAACACAAGATAATAGGGATCAGCACAGAGGATACAACACAAGATAATAGGGATCAGCACAGAGGATACAACACAAGATAATGGGGATCAGCACTGAGGATACAACACAAGATAATGGGATCAGTAGAGAGGATACAATAAAAGATAATAGGGATCAGCACAGAGGATACAACACAAGATAATGGGGATCAGCACAGAGGATACAACACAAGATAATGGGGATCAGCACTGAGGATACAACACAAGATAATGGGGATCAGCACTGAGGATACAACACAATATAATGGGGATCAGTACAGAGGATACAACACAAGATAATGGGGATCAGCACTGAGGATACAACACAAGATAATGGGATTAGTAGAGAGGATACAATAAAAGATAATAGGGATCAGCACAGAGGATACAACACAAGATAATGGGGATCAGCACAGAGGATACAACACAAGATAATGGGGATCAGCACTGAGGATACAACACAAGATAATAGGGATCAGCACAGAGGATACAACACAAGATAATGGGGATCAGCACAGAGGATACAACACAAGATAATGGGGATCAGCACTGAGGATACAACACAAGATAATGGGGATCAGCACTGAGGATACAGGACACCAGGCTGCAGCCATTAGACCTACAGTATATATTCATCCTCCATAATTGTACCTCTGTTTCTCTCCATTCTCAAGATCTCCGTTTGCTGTGATTAAATGTGAACTGTGACCCAGAGGCCAGAATCCTGCACAGACCTCTCCCAGCTGATGATCTGTTACATTTGTCTCCAATCTGGATCATCCTCTGTGATACATTAAATATAGGTGTGGATACATTGAGGGTCATTCACCAAAATGATGGCAGATCCCGTCTCCTGTGCCTTTACTATACAAGTATTATCATTTGTGGCCTATTCTCTAGCTGGTAAAACTTCATAATTGATAAATCTCAACCATATCAGCAGCACTAGCTCACTGACAGCAGCAGCACTAGCTCACTGACAGCAAGCAGAGATCTTGAAAATGGTGGAAAATAAAAACACAAAGTATATCAGTAAGCTTTTTTTTTTTTGCTTTAGTGCAAAATATTAAAAATACCTTATTTTTTGTAGCATAAAACCATTTACAGAGATTTTTATTTATTTATTTATTTATTTATTTTTGCAGGAATGAACCTCGGTTAGTAGAGCAACAAGAATTTATTACCAAGGATGTCATACAGATCTTGACCATTAGATGGCGACATAGTAATGCACATTTCCTATGGACTGACTGCTGTAGATAGTGGGCTATTGGCAGGATCATCGAGGCTGCTGACAAACCAGAGACTTCTAACATGGAATACAATGGAATAGGGAGCCCCTGTTAGACTAGTCCTTTCAGTGTATCAGATGGTCATTTTGGAAGATGCTACCAGTAAGTAATGAGAAGGGGGTGAGGATAACAATAAGCATTCAGCCTTTCAGTGTTGAGATGATAGGTGTTGTGGCATGAACCAGGACCAGCTATGGGGCCCCATATTGATTTGCTATGGGATCCTCTCTGCTCTATGTATATGATAATATATTGGTTTCTGGATGACATTGAGAAATAAATCACAGAATTTTGGAACTATAAACAACAAAGTAATGAAAGAATCATATTAATGTAAACTCAGTAACTATATCTACCACTAGGTGCTGCTGTAGAGTGTCAAACTACATATGGCTTAACAGCATACCATGTGGTCAAACTTGGTATTGCGAGTAAAATTTTTGGCACCTATATAATTTTTTTTAATTATATAACACCTACATATTCAGTAGCACTGTAGAGAGATTTGTCCTCACTGAAATCGTTCCCCTTTACATGCATATGTTTATCAGAGCTGAGTTTGTCCAGTCACTTGTTCTGTTCTTGAATGCGTCATCCAGGATTAGAAAAACATAACAGCTCCATTCCTGTCCGCAGTTTGTGTGCGGTATTGCGGCTTAGTCCACTGAAGTGAATGGAGTTGAAATGGAATACAAAACACAACCTGAGGACAGGGGTGGCGCTGTTTTTGGAAGAAAGCAGCCATGTTTTTTTAATCCTAGAAAACCTCTTTAATATCATAGCAAATTTAACTTTAGTCCAGTGTAAAACCTCATATATTAAGGACAATAAGTTGTGACAAATGAGGTATGACAAACTAATCTCTGCTACTTACTGAAGTGTTGGAGATCGATTTTAATGGAGCTAAGGTGCAATGCTGAACACATAAACTGAGGACAAGGGGTGGCGCTATTTCTGGAAGAAACCAGATAAGTTTTTGTAATCCTGGAAAACAGAGGCTCATCAGTGTATAAAACACAAATGACTGCAGTAAGTATATCTACCACTAGATGTCGCTGTAAGGCATTCAACTGCATATGGCTTAACAGCACACCAAGTGGTTAGCCCTGGTACAGCAAGTAGAAATGATTGGGACTCTCAGTGTAAATTATTTTCCTGTTTATGTTACACTATTATAAGATGCTGTATAAGGGGCCATATGTCTTTTAACCATGCATTACATAGATACATAAGAAGATCTTTCCTGCTTCTCAGACCAAACGACTTCCCCATAGGAAAGCCATCACTCTGTCAGCCGCTTAACCAACACGCACTCGTCTCTGTACTGACACAATCACGCTCCACTCTATTAAGACAATTAATTTCACCATTAGCTTGAATTATAAATGCAAAAAAGACGCAGTGGGATGAAATGTTCCTTCTAATTGTCTCGTTGTAAGATTCAGCTGTAATTTACAGGAGGCGGAGGAAACTCGGGGACCGTGTAGATATTTTTTCTAAGTACGATTAAAGACAAAGGAAAAAAAAACACTAAATTATATATATATATATATATATATATATATATATATATATATATATATGTATATATACTGCAATACCAAACACAGCCAGTGAACAAGACTGGCGCTGTTTCTCCATGTACATCTTTAGGTAGAGTCATAACTTTATACTCCTGGGTCCCAATGCCCCCCACTTTCCGTGCTTTGTTGAATGTCAGTTATTTTACTCCAGGCACTTCCAGAGCTGCATTCATAATTCTGTTTGTTGGATTTCTTTAGCTTTGATTTTGTAAATCCCTCCGGCCTGGCTCGTTCAGTGTCTTCTTTACCAAATTTACTGTCAGCAGAAACTTCCAGATGAGATTTCCACACTCAGCATAGCTATATTGTGTGTTGGAGTCTTAGGTAGTCTAAACCCCCCCTTTACCAGGCTCAGGCTGGGTCTGGTCCTTTCCCGTGATTTACACTAAACCATTGCTCTAATAACTTTAGCTTCATTACTAATTTAGTCACATGGGGGGGGGGGGGGAACTAAAAGTTTATTTGTCAAAATTTTGGTGAAAAATCTGTTTTTCATGTAATTCTTTTAACAGATAAACCCGATAAAAAAAGTTAGTTTAGCAATTCCAAATGGTTCACTTACTTTCCCCCTGCACTGTGGATGTTTACCCAATATTCTCCATGAATAACATGAACAATGCAGCTGCCTGTGAACTATCAGTTTACTTATATTGGGGAGAATTTATGAATTTATTTGTTTAGTTTTGTTTAATTTTTAAGCAGTCCACTTTTCATCCGTTTTATGCAAAAATAACATAAAATTTGATTTTCCCAGTCCTCTGGTAAAAGCATTGATGAATTCCCTCAATTTTGTTTGTCTACAATTGTGACATAGAGGGCAGATCACATTATTTGAAGTTAATGCAGAAATCCAAGTAGTTCTCCCTGCACTGTGGATGTTTACTCAATGTGCTCCATAAAAGTTATAAATAGTACACCTGCCTGTGTGTTATCAACTTAGTTATAATGGGGGGAAGTTGTCACCGAGCACCCTGGTGTAAGCCCTACTCAACTCATGGGCCTACAGGGGGTGTGGCAAGGTGGTGAGGAAGTGTGTTCTTCTCCCACACCTGATTTATCATGAGATATGGCTACAAACAGTCATAGGGTGACATAGAGAACAATAGACATAAAGAACAATCGGATCACGTTATATTTGGAATCCAAGTAATTCCAGTGGTTTCACTTACTTTTCCTCCCTGCACTGTGGATGTTTGCTCAATGTGCTCCATAAAAGTAATGGATAGTATACCTGCCTGTGTGTTATCAGCTTAAATACAATGGAGGAAAATTGTCACCGAGCACCCTGGTGTAAGCCCCATTTATCTGATGGGCCTGCAGGGGGTGTGGCAAGGCAGGGAGAAGGTGTGGCCTTGTATCATAAATTATGTCTGCAAACAGGCAAAGGGTAACATAGAGAGTAATAGACGTAGAGAACAATCAGATCATATTCCTTTAGGAATCATTGAAGAAATCTAAGTTCACATACTTGTTCCTCCCTGAATTGTGAATGTTTACTCAAAATCTTTCATATTTGGAATCCAAGTAATTCCGAAGGGTTCACTTACTTTTTCCAGCCACTGATTTTTCTACAGCGAAAGGACAGCAGGAAACCTGTTCAATCTTTACTGAGATTTCCATGTTCTCTGGTCCTGCCTGCAGTGTGCATGGTGTGAATGTGTCCCTCCGCTGCCATTGTCTACAGCTTGTTTTGGGAGGGGGGGGGGATTTTACACGATTTCGGTATAATAAGCGTTTTTCCACTTTCTGCTCCTAAATAATAAATGTTGGCAACGCTCAGACGTGTTCTATATATTATTTATTTGTCTAAACATGGCAGCTACAGGAGAGCAGGCGACGCTGCCATCCAGCTGGTATCTGTAGGTAAACTAATGAATAGTTAATTGGATAAAATGTGCATCTGGGGAGCGGGGAGGAGAGGATCTGCTT
Source organism: Dendropsophus ebraccatus (assembly GCF_027789765.1). Lineage (NCBI taxonomy): Eukaryota > Metazoa > Chordata > Amphibia > Anura > Hylidae > Dendropsophus > Dendropsophus ebraccatus. Next base: position 205,547,313 of record NC_091455.1, read on the forward strand.
CTGTGTATCTCAGCACCAGAGACAAAGGCAAAGCGGGCAAAGGAATACTGCAGCAAAAATGTAGGTCTGAGAACTGATAAGGATCAACTATTACCTAGCGTGGGGGGAAGGGGGGGGGTATTCTTTCCAGTCTGACACAGTGCTCTCTGCTGCCACCTCTGTCCATGTCAGGAACTGTCCATAGCAGCAGCAAATCCCCATTAAAAAAACCTCTCCTGCTCTGGACAGTTTCTGACATGGACAGCGGTGGCAGCAGAGAGCACTGTGTCAGACTGGAAAAAATACACCACTTCCTGCAGGACATACAGCATCTGATAAGTACTGGAAAACTGGAGATTTTTTTTAAAATAGAAGTAAATTCCAAATCTCTGGCACTTTCTGGCACCAGTTGATTTGAAAGAAAATATTTTTTGATGAACAACTCCTTTATGGTTGTAAGAATAGAGCTAGATGTGATTCATCCCATCATGTATTCATGGCAGGTACACTGTGTCATGGCTACCACAGAGGCAGGACGCACCACTGCTATGGCACCTGGACACTTTCCCATGTTTTCCCAGTGTAGGACCACTAGGGGGCACTGGTAGAACTCTAGGATAATCCGTTCTGGTCCACAACCAATGTACGTCAGCGTGACTCAGGCTTGTGTCACAGTTCAGCTCTGCCGGGTGTCATTTATCTGCTTTATATATCAGCGCTGCTATGACACAGGGAAGCGGCGTCACATACGAAGCGCAGCCCACATACACTCACTGAATCACAGCTGTTCAGACCTGTGTGATGAATTATATGAGAGCGTTACAGCGTGCGGCTAATGCCGATGAGGATATGACTAGATTACAAAAGATTTCCTAGCTGCCGCTCGGGATCCATTAGCACGCTGATGGTTCATGCAGCACAATGTAAGAGCCACTGAAGTATAGCTGAAATGCACAGGTGTACCTATAGGGGGAGCAGTGTTACATCCGGGCCACCTTAGTGCTGGAGGGGACCCAAACACAAGAAGATGCAAGGTGGCGGCCTTGGCTACAGATATTGCATTAGTGGCAGAGAGCTTTTTTATAACACATCTCCTGCAGTAAATAAAATGCATCTCAGTATAATGGGGAGAAACTACAACTGGGCCCAACGGCCAAAGAGACGACAGAAACTAAAATGACAGCAAAGAAGCAATATTGATAATAGCACCATATAGCACATAAATAATATCACTATATAGCAGATAAATAATATAACCATATAGCAGATAAATAATATCACTATACAGCAGATAAATAATATAACTATATAGTAGATAAATAATAGCACTATATAGCAGATAAATAATAGCACTATATAGCAGATAAATAACAGCGCCATATAGCTCATAAATAATAGCACTATATCGCAGATAAATAATAGCACTATATAGCAGATAAATAATAGGGCCATATAGCCGGTTAATAATAGCACCATATAGCACATAAATAATAGCGCCATATAGCAGATAAATAATATCGCCATACAGCAGACAAATAATAGCATTATATAGCAGATATATAATAGCGCAATATAGCAGATAAATAATAGCGCCATACATTAGAAGAACCACATAGTAGTGCTAAATAGGTATGGAAATAAGTAATATATAGTAGATAAATAATGGCGCCATATATCAGATAAATAAGAGCAATATGTAGCAGATAAACAATAGCCCCTTATAGCAGATAAATAATAGCACTATATAGCAGATAAATAATAGGACCATATAGAAGATAAATAATAGCACTATATAGCGGATAGATTATAGCACTATATAGAAGTTAAATAAGAGGGCCATACATTACAAAACCCACATAGTAGTGCTAAATAGGTATAGAAAGATTAAATATATAGCAGATGAATAATAGCACCATATAGCAGATAAATAATAGGGCCATACATTAGAAAAATTCACATAGTAGTGCTAAATAGGTATGGAAAGATGAAATACATTGCAGATAAATAATAACGCCATATATCAGATAAATTATATCACCATATAGCAGATAAATAATAGCACTATATGGCAGATAAATAATAGCACTATATGGCAGATAAATAATAGCACTATATGGCAGTTAAATAAACACTATCGGGGAAATTTATTAAGTCCGGCATTTTTTACGCCGGGCTTACCAATGTACCCGCAGCTTCAGAGCTAAGAGGATTTGTGTAGAGGCGCATTGCCTCTACATGATATCCTGTGCGCAGTGAACACGTCCGTGCCAATAAATTGAAACCTACGTCAGCTCCCCCGGAAAAATGATAATGCGGCACATGCAGAGACCGCACTCCCTCTGCATGCTGCCGCATCCCCCGTGACGCCCCCTCTCCGCCCCATTGGCACAGGAGGCGCAGATCTGCCCGATACAAATAAAATATTTGCGAATATTTTTACGTCAATCAGGACGATCTGCGACTAAAAAAGGCATTTTAGCCTTTTAATAAGTTCCCCCTATATTGAAGATAAATAATAGCACCATATAGCAGATAAATAATAGCACCATATAGCAGATACATAAACACTATGTAGCAGATAAATAATAGGGCCACACATTATAAAACCCACATAGTAGAGCTAAATAGGTATGGAAAATAGTATTTTATAGCAGATGAATAAATATTGTTAGGGCAATATGTAGCAGATAAGTAATAGCACCATATAGCAGATAAATAATAGCTCCATATAGCAGATAAATAATAGCGCCATATAGCAGATAAATAATAGCGCCATACAGCAGTTCAATAATAGCGCCATATAGCAGATAAATAATACCACCATATAGCAGATAAATAATAGCGCCATATAGCAGATAAATAATACCACCATATAGCAGATAAATAATAGTGCCATATAGCAGATAAATAATAGTGCCATATAGCAGATAAATAATACCACCATATAGCAGATAAATAATAGTGCCATATAGCAGATAAATAATAGCACCATATAGCAGATAAATAATAGCGCAATATAGCAGATAAATAATAGCGCTATATAGCAGATAAATAATAGCGCCATATAGCGGATAAATAATAGCGCCATATAGCAGATGAATAAAAGCCCAACATAGCAGATGAATAATGGCGCCTTATATCAGATAAATACTGTTAGGGCAATATGTAGCAGATAAGTAATAGCACCATATAGCAGATACATACGCCCCATATAGCAGATAAATAATAGGGCAATATAGCAGATAAATATTAGGGCCAAACAATAGAAAACCAACATAATAGTGCTAAATAAGTATGGAAAATAACAATAAATAGCAAATAAATAATTGCACCATATACCTGATAAAATACTAGTATTATATATCATAGATCAATATACAGTGAGAGAGTATAGGGGGCACCCATAGAGCTGTTCATCCTGATCTCACTGCTTCATGAATTCTAGCCGGGCAGTGACTGACCCTGATCCCAGCGTGCGGCTCCTGGATACACACCCGTCTGTCAGTCTTCACTGTTCTACTAGAATTCTATTCATGAACCAGTGAGATCAGGATGAACAGCTCTATGGGCTGGCTGGAGCATGGGATTGTGGGTAGCAGGAGTCAGGGACTGTCATGGTTGAGATAAAATCCATACATTTTTTCCAGATAAAACAAGAAGAATCAGATCAGTTCTGGGTGCAGTAAAGCGTTGTCAAGGTGTTTTGCAGCCGCACCTGCCGCTCGCTGATTATCTCATCCTAATTAGATAAACAAGATACAAAAATACTACTTGTTCCGTATCCACGGTAACCAGGGAGCAGGCAGAGCAGAATACTGGGGGGGGGGGGGCAGATGAGAGGTAATAAATGCTGCTGCACCCATACCGTCTGCTCCCCGGAGTTGTCACCCAGTCTGCTGTTTATTACCGTTATCAGATGAGCAGCCACATCGAGGGGCCACAGAGCCGGAGATCCCCGAAAGTTATCCCTCCTGAAGCCAAGCCCCACCATATCACCATATCAGAAGCTTATAAGGCCCAATCCCAGGCATAATACAGGAGTATACATAAGTAGTGCCACCATTCAGCCATCATGTGCTGCAGTGTCCTATGCAAAAATTTTAAAGGGATACTCCAGAGGAAAAAATGGAGTCAGAAAGTTATATAGATTTGTAATTTACTTCTACCTAAAAATCTCCTGTCTTCCAGTACTTATCAGCTGCTGTTTGTCCTGCAGGGAGTGGTGTATTCTTTCCAGCCTGACACAATGCTCTCTGCTGCCACCTCTGTCCATGTCAGAGCACTAGAAAATCCCCATAGAAAACCTCTCCTGTTCTGGACAGTTCCTGACATGGACAGAGGTGGCAGCAGAGAGCACTGTTTTAGACTGTAAAGAATACACCACTCCCTGCAGGTCATCCAGCAGCTGATAAGTACTGGAAGACTGGAAATTTTTTAATAAAATAAATTTACAAATCTGTATAACTTCCTGAAACCAGGGCTGCACAAATAACTACTTTGCTGTCGGTTGTGGACATGTGCGTTCGACAGCTGATTTTTAATCAACTAAAGAGTTATAAAAAGGCTGCTTAGGTAATGATGCAACAACAAACATACATGAGACATGAGCGTCCTGTTCCACAAGCTCTGCACCCCCTGCATTCCTTTACATTTCAAAGTATTATATAAAAAAATTCCTGCAGCCACCAGTAGGGGGAGCCTGATAGCTGTAATAGGAGCTGTATACATCTGTAGTGTGCTCCCCCCAGTGGTGCCTCCAGGCAGTACAGTTCTTTATGGCTGACTCTCACCATCCTCCGAATCGATCATGCTGAACCAGGCCGGGCATCGGGTAAAAACCATCTTGCCAACCACTGTGGGCATCCAGCAGGTTATATTATCCCACATCCCCGGGCATCCTAAAAACAGAAGAGAACATCAGATTTTATTACAAGACAGATTTCAGATGGATGCAGGATTTCATTCTTCTCGTACAATGTCAGAGAATAAAAAATAATGCCATGACCAATGCAGAACAAAGAATGTCTCATGTGAACGAGACCAGAATTTCTTCCATTGAACAGTATTTATATATATAATTCAGTGACCCCCAACCTGTGAATGTAGAGCTGGTGTAAAACTACATCTCCCATCATTCCCTGTGTTGGGAACTGCAGGGCTGTCTAAGCTCTGGTCCCTGCTTCCTCCCATTACTGCTGCACACAGAGCACTACTGGTATAGAGCAGTGCTCCCATGTACTGTGTAATCATATTAGAATATACAGTACCTGGTGGGGGCTGTCTGGCACTATCACCGCACACAGCAATAGTGACAAGCAGCTTTCCCCCATGTATTGTATATTCTAATAAGAATCCACAGTATATAGGGAGCACTGCTCTGTATGAATAGCACTCTGTGTGCGGCAGTGCTGGATGAGAGCAGGGGAGTGGGGACCAGGGCTTAGACAGCCCTGCAGTTCCTGACACAACCATTGGTGGTAGCAGTGATGCCTGTGTGACCTCTTACTAATAGAAGTAACAAAAAATACATTTATTTTAAAGGGGTTGTTCACACACAAAAACAAATTTCAAATCAACTGGGACCAGAAAGTGCCAGAGATTTGTATTGTACTTCTATTAAAAAAATCAATATCCCTAGAGCAGTAGCAAATCGTCATAGAAACCTCTCCAGCTCTGGAGAGTTCCTGACATGGACAGAGGTGGCAGCAGAGAGCACTGTGTCAGACTGGAGAGAATACACCACTTCCTGCAGGATAAACAGCAGCTGATAATGTGGTGTCCTACAACGGGTATTGTTATTGGTTACACCCTTCGCAAAAGCCTGTACTTATTGTAAGTAAGTGGCGATGTAGTAATGATAAAGTTTCACTATTAGATGTCGCTATTGTAAGTATATGCACTTAGTTGCTGCACAGCTGAAGTATGGAAAGGGTTATTGTTTGCTTATGTGTCACATGGATCTGTGAACCTATGAGAGTGTCTCCTTCTTCTATCCTATCCCTTTATTATTTACTTTTTCTTTATGCACTCTTCACCCATTCAAAGCACAGTCCCAGCAGCAGTCAAGCTGTGCCCTGGCTTATGCCAGGTCCCCTGTCAGGGACAGCAGAACCAGCCTTAGTCTTAGGGCCCTATTACACCAACAGATTATCTGACAGATTTTTTTGAGCCAAAGCCAGGAATGGACTATACACAGAGAACAGGTAATAAAGGAAAGACTGAGATTTCTCCTCTCTTCGAATCCATTCCTGGCTTTGGCTTAAAAAAATCTGTCAGATAATCTGTTGGTGTAATAGGGCTCTTAGTCAGGTTCCTGTATGGTGAGGAAGCAAGACAAGACACAGCTAAGAGTTTCTCTTCAAGTAACTCTATACAACGCTATGCAGTGTAAAGCCCTTCACAGGAGAGGATCAGTCAGAGCCTATCTCAACCCACGCCAAGAAGTAGGAGAGTCACAGTGCAGGCCAGTATCCACAAAGCCAGAGAAAGCTAGGAACTGATCCGGATAGAGCAAAGTTGCTAAGAGCCTAGGAACTCTATCTTGCAGCACTGTTGTCAACAGGAAATCCTCAGCAGTCCGCTCATCCCAGGTAACAAGGTCTGGGGCTTGTGTCACCCTGTAGAACGGGTCCCCCGACACTGGTAGGGCAACAGGTGGTTAATGCCGACAAGAGTTGATGCACGGGCACAAGTGTTCTCTTTCAAGTATTCTTGTATTTCTACCTCATCCTCCAACATCCCGGCAGAGCACAGTACTGCTTGGGTTGGGACTCTAATGACATTCTCCTCTCTGCTCCTCTGATTCTTTGTATCTCTCAACACGCAACTCACTCAGCACGACTGTACTTTCTACTACTCTCTGATCACATCATCTGGATCCTGTATTATGAAGTGTCTTATCAAGTCTACTATACTCAGTCAATGCAAAGTTGTATGTTCTGCTGCACCTAAGTACCTTCAGAGTAAACAAGCTATTATTTATGGTAAGGAGACTCTGTGATCCTTTGTACCGCACCAACACAGTATACACACACTCCTTGGGACACTTCCCCTTTCTGTGAGTGGCAGTACTAATAGTCCAGGTGGGTCAATACTTCACTCCGGAACCCCATGACAGTAATCCAAGCGACCCCTCAACAGCCCGGCAGGTCTCTGACCACAGGGAAACAAGGTTGTGGCGTCACGACACAACACCCAAGGGTCTGGTTACATCTCGGCAAACCACCACAGGAGTGGCGTCACACTTTACCATCTAGCAAGTTACCGGTATACCCCATTAACTTCCTCCCCGTTATACCCCATTAAGTTCCTCCCCGGTATACCCCATTAAGTTCCTTAAGTTCCTCCCCGGTATGCCCTATTAAGTTCCTCTCCGGAGTACCCCTTTAACGCTAATATTTAGACAGTAATAATAAATCTACCCCATAGTATCACACGTAAAGATGTAATGAACCGCCATTCCCACTGAATATTGTTTCCTTTCGGAGCGGCCGGTGTTGGACTTCTGCCAGAGACCATTAGGTAGAAGCTGCTAATGACCTCCGGTATTCCCCGGGAAGGTGGTGCCGGCGCGGAGAATGCGGCACAGTGTTTATTTGTTTCCTTCTACATCGCACTTGTGTGAAACGTCAAGTGTTCTGCGGCCGGAGGAAAGTTCACACCTCAGCACAAAGTGTAAATCATTCCCCAGAGGAGGGAGAAGAGGAAAGCGAGGGATCGGAGGAAGGAGAGTGAGGGACCAGAGGAGGGAGAGGAGGAAAGTGAGGGATCGGTAGAGGAGGAAATCGAGGGATTGGAGGAGGGAGAGGAGGAAAGCGAGGGATCGGAGGAGGAAGAGGAGGAAGAGGAGGAAAGCGAGGGAGAGGAGGAAACGAGGGATCGGAGGAGGGAGAGGAGGAAAGCGAGGGATCGGAGGAGGGAGAGGAGGAAAGCGAGGGATCGGAGGAGGGAGAGGAGGAAAGCGAGGGATCGGAGGAGGGAGAGGGATCGGAGAAGGAGAGCGAGGGAGAGGAGGAGGGAGAGGAGGAAAGTGAGGGATCGGAGGAGGGAGAGGAGGAAAGCGAGGGATCGGAGGAGAGCGAGGGATCGGAGGAGGAGAGCGAGGGATCGGAGGACGGAGAGGAGGAAAACTAGGGATCGCAGGAGGCAGAGGAGGAGGAAAGCGAGGGATCAGAGGAGGGAGAAGAGAAAAGCGAGGGATCGGAGGAGGGAGAGGAGGAAAGCAAGGAATTGTAGGAGGGAAAGGAGGAGAGCGAGGGAGAGGAGGATGGAGAGGAGGAGCGCGAGGGATCGGAGGAGAGCGAGGAGGAGAGCGAGGGAGAGGAGGAGGGAGAGGAGGAAAGCGAGGGATCGGAGGAGGGAGAGGAGGAAAGAGAGTGATCTGAGGAAGAAAGCGAAGGAGAGGAGGAATGCGAGGGATCAGAGGAGGGAGAAGAGGAAAGCAAGGGATCGGAGGAGGGAGAGGAGGAAAGCAAGGGATCGGAGGAGGGAGAGGAGGAAAGCGAGGGATCGGAGGAGGGAAGGGAGTAAAGCGAGGGATCGGAGGAGGGAGGGTAGGAAAGCAAGGGATCAGAGAAGGAAAGCAATCGATCAGAGGAGGAAGAGGAGGAAAGCGAGGGATCGGAGGAGGGAGAGGAGGAAAGTGAGAGATCAGAGGAGGGAGAGGAGGAAAGCAAGGGATCAGAGGAGGGAGAGGAGGAAAGCGAGGGATCGGAGGAGGGAAGGGAGTAAAGCGAGGGATCGGAGGAGGGAGGGTAGGAAAGCAAGGGATCGGAGGAGGAAGAGGAGGAAAGCGAGGGATCAGAGGAGGAAAGCGAGGGATCGGAGGAGGGAGAGGAGGAAAGTGAGAGATCAGAGGAGGGAGAGGAGGAAATCAAGGGATCGGAGGAGGAAAGCGAGGGATCGGAGGAGGGAGAGAAGGAAAGCGAGGGATCGGAGGAGGGAGAGAAGGAAAGCGAGGGATCAGAGGAGGGAGAGGAGGAAAGCAAGGGATCGGAGGAGGAAAGCGAGGGATCGGAGGAGGGAGAGAAGGAAAGCGAGGGATCAGAGGAGGGAGAGGAGGAAAGTGAGGGATCGGAGGAGGGAGAGGAGGAAAGCGAGAGATCAGAGGAGGGAGAGGAGGAAAGCGAGGGATCGGAGGAGGGAGAGGAGGAAAGCGAGAGATCAGAGGAGGGAAAGGAGGAAAGCAAGGGATCGGAGGAGCAAAGCGAGAGATCGGAGGAGGGAGAGGAGGAAAGTGAAGGATTGTAGGAGGGAGAGGAGGAAAGCCAGGGATCAGAGAAGGGAGAGGAGGAAAGCGAGGGATCGGAGGAGGGAGAGGAGGAAAGCGAGGGATCGGAGGAGGGAAGGGAGTAAAGCGAGGGATCGGAGGAGGGAGGGTAGGAAAGCAAGGGATCAGAGGAGGAAGAGGAGGAAAGCGAGGGATCAGAGGAGGAAGAGGAGGAAAGCGAGGGATCGGAGGAGGGAGAGGAGGAAAGTGAGAGATCAGAGGAGGGAGAGGAGGAAAGCAAGGGATCGGAGGAGGGAGAGGAGGAAAGCAAGGGATCAGAGGAGGGAAGGGAGTAAAGCGAGGGATCGGAGGAGGGAGGGTAGGAAAGCGAGGGATCAGAGGAGGAAGAGGAGGAAAGCGAGGGATCGGAGGAGGGAGAGGAGGAAGAGGAGGAAAGTGAGAGATCAGAGGAGGGAGAGGAGGAAAGCAAGGGATCGGAGGAGGAAAGCGAGGGATCGGAGGAGGGAGAGAAGGAAAGCGAGGGATCAGAGGAGGGAGAGGAGGAAAGCAAGGGATCGGAGGAGGAAAGCGAGGGATCGGAGGAGGGAGAGAAGGAAAGCGAGGGAGAGGAGGAGGGAGAGAAGGAAAGTGAGGGATCGGAGGAGGGAGAGGAGGAAAGCGAGAGATCAGGGGAGGGAGAGGAGGAAAGCAAGGGATCGGAGGAGCAAAGCGAGGGAGAGGAGGAGGGAGAGGAGGAAAGTGAAGGATTGTAGGAGGGAGAGGAGGAAAGCCAGGGATCAGAGGAGGGAGAGGAGGAAAGCCAGGAATCAGAGGAGGGAGAGGAGGAAAGCAAGGGATCAGAGGAGGGAGAGGAGGCGATAGAGATATCGGCAGCAACAAGCAGAGGAGAGGAGACATGGGGCACACCGTGATCTATTCATCTACAGCAGGGATAGGGAACCTGACGCCCTTCAGCTGCTGCAAAACTACAACTCCCATCATGCCTGGGCAGCCCCAGGTAGAGTTTGTCAGGTTATATATGGTGGTGTATTAAAGGGGAAGTCCCACGAAATATAAAAAATTAGAAGGGAGAAGGAGGGTGTAGGAAAATAATAAACAAAGTTAACTCACCCTTCCCGGTGCCTCTATAGCGGTGCTCCAGGGTCTCGCTGATGGCCGCCAGATGTCACTTTTGTCTGCAATCCGGGTACGTCAAGGGACAAGGAGGACTTCTCCTTTAAGATGGTGATGAATTGGCCCAGATTAAAGGGGTTGTCAAGCAAAAACCTTTTTCTTTCAAATCAACAGGTGGCAGAAAGTTATATAGATTTGTAATTTACTTCTATTTAAAAATCTGCAGAATTCCAGTACTTATCAGCTGCTGTTTGTACTGCACGAAGTGGTGTTTTCTTTCCAGTCTGGCACAGTGCTCTCTGCTGCCATCTCTGTCCGTGTCAGGAACTGTCCAGAGCAGCAGCAAATCCCCATAGAAAACCTCTTCTGCTCTGGACAGTTCCTGGCACAGACAAAGGTGGCAGCAGAGAGCACTGTGCCAGACTGGAAATAATCCACCACTTTCTGCAGGACATACAGCAGCTGATAAGTACTGGAAGACTGGAGATTTTTAAATAGAATTAATTTACAATTTATATAACTTTCTGATACCAGTAAATGTAAAGGAAAAAGAGTACCCCTTTAAGCTCATTAAGCTTTAAGACATTGAAGGAGACACACGGGTGCACTGTGAGGGGTGAAGCATCATGTGCTATATACCCAGGAATACGCAGGGTTAAGCAGGTCACAGTGTTCTAGAGACTGATCCTACACAGGAGACTGTGTGCGTCCTATGGAAACAGTAACCTCCACAATATTTACACTGCACCAGTAACATTCCTGCTGCTACATACAGGAGCAACTGGGATAAAGGGGAGATAAAGACCACTACCACCCAACCACAGATCATAGACCGCCATATACATCACCAGCCTTCACATCTAACGATCGCCCATAACAAATAAATCAGCATTGTATGACGGTGTTATATGTGCACTGTATGGTAGCAGTATATCAGCATTGTATGACGGTGTTATATGTGCACTGTATGGTGGCAGTATATCAGCATTGTATGACAGTGTTATATGTGCACAGTATGGTGGCAGTATATCAGCAATGTATGACGGTGCTATATGTGCACAGTATGGTGGCAGTATATCAGCAATGTATGACGGTGTTATATGTGCACTGTATGGTGGCAGTATATCAGCAATGTATGACGGTGCTATATGTGCACAGTATATCTATATCACATGTATGTAATCCTTTTACTTTTCTCTGTCTGCAGCTTCCTCCCCCTCCTCTGCTGCAGCTTTTCCTCCTTTATCTGTTGTTCTGTTTCGTTCTGTTTTCCCCTGATTTTAATTATCATTCTTTCTGGATGCCGCTCCGGGCTACAGTCTCTTATTGAAGAGACCCGGTTGATGTTCGGAGTCTTCAAAGCAAGGTTCCATGGGAAGGAATTGTATGTAAATTAGCTATCCTCCAGTAAGGTGTCTCTCTAGTGCCACCTACAGGTAGTCATGAGTCTTGAATGGATAAAAGAAACGTATTCCAGCAGTCCAATAAAATCCGGTATTTATTGTACAGATTCCATAAAATCGTTACATACAAAAAACGTAGAAAAATGCTAGACGCTAATGAATGATTGTATGGAATATTTTGTTTGTTGTTTGGAATCACTAAAGGTTTGGGTTTTGTGTGTGAACTGGCACATATTACATCTAGCTCCATTGCAAGGAAAAAATCCTTTCTGTGTTAACCAAGTGGTGTTGGATTTGTTTTGTTTCAGTACAGTAGGTGAAACTATATTGCCAATGGAAACACCTCTCTTTGCCACAATTCTGCAATTGTCCTGCAGAACCGTGCGCAAAGACTGGTCTTGGTATAAAATGGGTAAATATTTTTGGATTATGTGTTTAATAGCTGGGAATTGTTTGCTATAAGCTGTGGAAAAAACAACATTACTTTCAGTTTTTTTTTACTATTCTCATTAAGTGCACTGTGGTCGGACAATAAGTCCTCCCTATGTCTGTTGTCCGCTATTGTTTTGTCTCTAGTTATCATCCAGTGTGGATAACCCGTTGTTTTAACCTTACAGATAATGTAGATGCAAGGTGTTCATAGTCATGGTTTTCTGAGCAAGATCTTTTTAATCTCAAAAATTCTCCCACTGGTACGGCTTTTATTGTGTGGGAGGGGTGGCAACTATCAGCTTGCAATATGCTGTTGCCAGCAGTTGGCTTCCTAAATTGCGAGGTTACCACCCTTTGTTCAGTGGAGTCCCCCCTCAGACACAAATCCCAAAAATTTACTTTATCAAAAAACAAATCACTCATGAAACGTAAATTTAAATGATTAGAATTGAGAAAGGAGACGAAGTCTGGTACCACATCACGACCCCATATAAACAAGAGGTCATCGATGTAGCGGCCGTACCAGACCACGCCTCCCAAAAAAGGATTTTGTACATTGAACAAAAAAAGCTCTTCCCACCATGACCTATAAAGATTAGCAAGCGTGGGCGAGAAACAGGAGCCCATCGGGGCTCCTGTGATCTGCAAAAAAAACTGACCTTCAAATGAAAAATAATTGTATCTGAGGAGGTACTCACCTGATTTAATGATAAATTCATTTAAAGTGGAACTATATAGGTTACATCTATTCAAATGAAAACGCAATGCTGAAATCGCAAGATCATGAGGGATGTGCGAATACAACCCTATGACATCACAGGTTAACCAATGCATACCCTCTTTCCACTGAAAATTCTTTAGAGAGGTTAGCACCTGTTTACTATCCCGCAAGTATGCCTGACAGGATTGAGCCATTGGTTGCAATAATCCATCTATCCACACACTTAGTTTTTCTTGGAGAGACCCAATGCTAGAGATGATGGGGCGCAGACTGGGGGGGGGAAATTACCTTTATGAATCTTTGGTAACCCATGAAACACGGGCACCAACGGATGTTCTACTGTGAAATATTTTTTTTCAGTTTCATCTGCACCCCATCATCCAGCAGTGAGTCTAACGCTTTTTTAGAAACACTAAAAAAATCACAAGAAAGCCTGCGGTATGTGCAAGTATCATTGAGGATCTCAAAGGCTTGTTTTATATATAATTTCCTATCCAGGACCACCAATGAGCCTCCTTTATCCGCCTGTTTAATAACTAAGCTGGTATTTTTACTTAAATCATGGAGGACAGTGGTGGTCCTGGATCTGGATGGTTGGGAAATCACATCATCATGCAATTGTTTCAGATCCCCTTCTACCATAGCCTGAAAGCTATCAAGTGCTGGAATCCTAGATTGTAAAGGATAAAAAGTCTTGAATGGTTACTTTCTCCCTGGATACAGCTCATCTCTCTGCCCCCGTCCATCATATCATTGGTTCTGTGGCCTGTAGACTACGACCCCTCCTTACAGTATAGATCCTACACAACCTCCTGTCATCCTTCATCCCACTAACCTACCCTAATGCAGATATAACGGGACAGGACTCTCCATATCCTGATGCTGACATGGTGATCTGACCCGTCACATTTCACCAATAATGTTATCAGATCTGAGTGCAGGAAAACCGCCGGCGCCTGATGTTACACAGGATTACAATGAAGGGACTGACGCTGACGTCTCACTATTTCTCGCCCTTCTGACTCAATATAAACCTCGTCCTCCGATCCGACAATCCCAGCAATCGCCCCATCCATCTGCAAATCAAGTGAATGGATGAACCCTGAATAAGACGCATTCCTGAATAAGACGCATCAAGACACAAGAGAAAAAATAAGGGTCTCTAAGAATCTGCTTGTTCCCCTAATGCCTCTCCTCATGGAATCTGCTGCGTATACATGTATAGGGAGAGGAGATCTATTGCCTCTTTCCTCATTCGCTGATCCTTCTTTCCCCCATTTGCTGATCTCTCTTTTCCCCAACATCTAATGATCCTTCTTTTTCTCAACATTTGCTGATTCTTCTTCCCCCTAAAATCTGCTGATTCTTTGTTTCCAACAATTTCAGATCCTTCTTTCCTTTGACGCTTTGACGTGCTGATCCTTTCTTCCTTTCGACATCTGCCAATTCTTCTTTTCCCAACAGCTCCTGATCCTCCTTATTTCTCCTCACCTTAGCTGATCTTTCTTTCTCCTTGACATCTTCTGATCCTACTTTCTTCCAACATCTGCTGATTCTTCTTTTTCTGGTCATCTGCTGATCCTGCTTTTCCCTATCATCTGCTAAACCTTCTTTTCCCTATCATCTGCTGATCCTTCTTTTTCCTACCATCTGCTGACCCTTCTTTTTCCCTATCATCTTCTGATCCTTCTTTTCCCTATCATCTGCTGATCCTTCTTTTCCCTACTATCTGCTGACCCTTCTTTTTCCCCATCATCTGCTGATCCTTCTTTTCCCTATCTGCCCATCCTTCTTTTCCCTACCATCTGCCAATCCTTATTTTCCCTATCATCTGCTGATCCTTCTTTTCCCTATCTGCCGATCCTTCTTTTCCCTACATCTGCCAATCCTTCTTTTCCCCATCTGCCGATCCTTTTTTCCCTACCATCTGCCGATCCTTCTTTTTCCCCATCATCTTCTGATCTTTCTTTTTCCTATCATCTGCTGATCCTTCTTTTCCCTATCTGCTGATCCTTCTTTTCCCTATCATCTGCTGACCCTTCTTTTTCCCCATCATCTTCTGATGATCCTGAACATCCTTCTTTCCCCAACATCTGTTGATTCTTCTATTCTATTAGAATCTGCCAACCCATATTTCCCCAATATGTGCTGATCCTTCTTTCTTTCAACATCTGCCAATTCTTCACTCATATACACATTATATAGATGACTTTCCTGTAGAGATCTGGCCAGTTGTATGGGTGCCTTATGCTGCAGGAATATCTGACCTGCTGATTCAGGATTGAGTAAGAAATCTTATGAATCTTATGAGCAGACTGTCCGGCTGGGGTTGTAGAGCAGACCGCCCGGCTGGGGTTGTAGAGCAGACCGTCCGGCTGGGGTTGTAGAGCAGACTCCCCGGCTGGGGATGTAGAGCAGACTGTCTGGCTGGGGATGTAGAGCAGACTGTCCGGCTGGGGATGTAGAGCAGACTGTCCGGCTGGGGATGTAGAGCAGACTGTCCGGCTGGGGTTGTAGAGCAGACTGTCCGGCTGGGGTTGTAGAGCAGACTGTCCGGCTGGGGATGTAGAGCAGACTGCCCGGCTGGGGTTGTACAGCAGACTGTCCGGCTGGGGATGTAGAGCAGACTGTCCGGCTGGGGATGTAGAGCAGACTGTCCGGCTGGGGATGTAGAGCAGACTGTCCGGCTGGGGATGTAGAGCAGACTGTCCGGCTGGGGATGTAGAGCAGACTGTCCGGCTGGGGATGTAGAGCAGACTGTCCGGCTGGGGTTGTAGAGCAGACTGTCCGGCTGGGGTTGTAGAGCAGACTGTCCGGCTGGGGATGTAGAGCAGACTGTCCGGCTGGGGATGTAGAGCAGACTGTCCGGCTGGGGTTGTAGAGCAGAGCGCCCGGCTGGGGATGTAGAGCAGACTGTCCGGCTGGGGTTGTAGAGCAGACTGTCCGGCTGGGGTTGTAGAGCAGACTGTCCGGCTGGGGTTGTAGAGCAGACTGTCCGGCTGGGGATGTAGAGCAGAGCGCCCGGCTGGGGATGTAGAGCAGACTGTCCGGCTGGGGATGTAGAGCAGACTGTCCGGCTGGGGATGTAGAGCAGACTGTCTGGCTGGGGTTGTAGAGCAGACTGTCCGGCTGGGGATGTAGAGCAGACTGTCCGGCTGGGGTTGTAGAGCAGACTGTCCGGCTGGGGATGTAGAGCAGACTGTCCGGCTGGGGTTGTAGAGCAGACTGTCCGGCTGGGGTTGTAGAGCAGACTGTCCGGCTGGGGATGTAGAGCAGAGCGCCCGGCTGGGGATGTAGAGCACACTGTCCGGCTGGGGATGTAGAGCAGACTGTCCGGCTGGGGATGTAGAGCAGACTGTCCGGCTGGGGTTGTACAGCAGACTGTCCGGCTGGGGATGTAGAGCAGACTGTCCGGCTGGGGATGTAGAGCAGACTGTCTGGCTGGGGTTGTAGAGCAGACTGTCTGGCTGGGGATGTAGAGCAGACTGTCCGGCTGGGGTTGTAGAGCAGACTCCCCGGCTGGGGTTGTACAGCAGACTGTCCGGCTGGGGATGTAGAGCAGACTGTCCGGCTGGGGATGTAGAGCAGACTGTCCGGCTGGGGATGTAGAGCAGACTGTCCGGCTGGGGATGTAGAGCAGACTGTCCGGCTGGGGATGTAGAGCAGACTGTCCGGCTGGGGTTGTACAGCAGACTGTCCGGCTGGGGATGTAGAGCAGACTGTCCGGCTGGGGTTGTACAGCAGACTGTCCGGCTGGGGATGTAGAGCAGACTGTCCGGCTGGGGATGTAGTTCTGCTGCATGGAGGAGCTCTCCTTCTATTCTGCTGTAATAGTTAATAATGTTCCAGGACATGTCATGTGTATAGGATCACTGGGGATCGTCAATGTGCCGCTTCTGGATTTACCCCCCACCCACTCAACGGGATGATGGTTTTTTCATTGCCATTCTTGAAAAGATCCAAATATACATGACAATAGGCATATACAGTATATATATACTCTAGGGGGATAGCATCATATAGCGAAAGCACAGAAGGGTTATCAGGAAAAATGCTGAATGTTTAGAACAGATAAACTCATATAAAGAACAGATAAAGCTGGATAATCCTGGAGGAAGGAATGTCAGGCTGGATTATTAGACATTTATCTAGGAACACTGGAAAGGAAAAGAGAAGGAACAGATCAAGGAGAAATGTAAGGAGAAAACAGAATGGGAATGAATGGTAACAACTCAAAGGAAAATCGGAAGAACACAGAAAGGAAAGGAGTGAAGAGAGGGGAAAAGAGAATAGGAAAAGAAGAAAGAGAATGAGAGGGGAATGAGATGAAAGGGGAAAGGAGGAGAGAAGAGAGAAGGGAAGTAATGAAGCGAGGGAAGGGAAGGAATGAAGTGAGGGAAGGAATGAAGTGAGGGAAGGGAAGGAATGAAGCGAGGGAAGGGAAGTAATGAAGCGAGGGAAGGGAAGGAATGAAGCGAGGGAAAGGAAGGAATGAAGTGAGGGAAGGGAAGGATGGAAGTGAGGGAAGGGAAGGAATGAAGTGAGGGAAGGGAAGGGAAGGAATGAAGTGAGGGAAGGGAAGGATGGAAGTGAGGGAAGAGAAAGATGGAAGTGAGGGAAGGGAAGGGATGAAGTGAGGGAAGGGAAGGATGGAAGTGAGGGAAGGGAAGGACACAAGGGAAAAAGAGAAGAAGAAGAGGAAAAGTTCAAGGGAAATAAAGGAATGAAGAGGGAGGGGAGGAGGAAAGAGAAGGAGAGGGATATAACATGAAAGGGAATGGGAGGAGAGAGGAGGGAAGGGAAGGAATGAAGTTAGGGAAGGAATGAAGTGAGGGAAGGGAAGGAATGAAGTGAGGGAAGGGAAGGACACAAGGGTAGAAGAAAAGAAAGGAGAGGAAAAGTGCAAGGGAAATACAGGAATGAAGGGGGGGGGGAGAGGAAAGAGAAATAGGGGGATATAACATGAAAGGGAATAGGAGGTAAGAAGAGGAAAGGAGAGGAAAGGCTAAGGGAAGAAAAAGAATGGAGTGAAGAGAGGAGGGGTAAGATGAAAAGGAGAGGAAAAATGGAGGTAGAGAGGAAAGAGAAGCGAGGAGAGGGTAAGGCAAAGAAAGAAATGGAGAGGACAGAAAGGACAGATGAGAGGAAAATAGGAATGGGAAGGACAGGGAAAGGACATGAAAAAGAAGAAAAAGAAAGGAATGAAGGAAGGAATGAGGAGGAAGAGGGAAAGGAGAGGAATTAAGGAAATATGAGAAAAGATGTGAGAGGAGGGAAAGGAAAAGAAATGGAAGAAGTGAAGACAAGGAAGGGGAGGGGAAGGAAAGGAGTCGATTGAAGAGAGGTAGAGGAAGGAGAGAGAAGGGGAGTAGAAGGAAAGGACAAGAAAGAGAATGAGAGGTGAGAGGAGGAAGAGAAGAAATGGACAATCCTGAAGGACAGAATATGGTTGCGAAATATCAGAGATTACCTGCAACAATGGAAAACAATGGAGATGACCGGGAAAATAAGGAAAGAAGAAGGAATAAAAGAACTGACAGAAGGAGAAACTAAGGAAAGAAAGGGGAAGGAGACAGTATAGGATAGGAAGGAAAGGAAAGGAAGAGAAAAAAAGAAAGGAAAAACAAGGGGAATAATGCTGTAAAATACACAACCACAGAAGAAAAGAAGGATAAGAAGGGCAGAATGCAGAATATTATAGATTTATAGACAAATCATTAAATGACCAGGAAGAACTGAGGAGAAGAGGCGACATAAGTAATGGGAAAGGAAGCAAATGAAGCATTCGTATTGTGGAAACATTTCAGATAGAATAACGTCAATGAATCTGCAGATGAAATCAGTTCAGTGGCTCCAAGGCATCTATAGCCGAAGAACATGATGGATGTCCCTGTCCGATAGGAGGCCTGATCAATCACATGGGGAGATGCCCAGGAGAACATGGAGATAGAACAATCAGGGGAGAGGAAGGGAAAGAAAGAAAAATCCAAGAATGTGTGAAATCGACTCCAGGAGAAGAAGAAGATGCTCCAGCTTTTAATTTGCTCATTTGACAGAAGACATTAAAATGATAAGTTTACTGAGTCTGAGGCTTGTGTTGTGTCTGAGATCTAATCCATCACCGAGGTTATGTGCAGAGGAACACAGATAGGAGAAATCCACATGTACACGTTACCAGAATAATAATCAAAGCATAAATAACATATTCTTGTATATAGGGGCAGTATTATAGTAGTTATATTCTTGTATATAGGGGCAGTATTATAGTAGTTATATTCCTGTATATAGGAGCAGTATTATAGTAGTTATATTCTTGTATATAGGAGCAGTATTATAGTAGTTATATTCCTGTATATAGCAGCAGTATTATAGTAGTTATGCGGTTCAGGGAAGAAACAGAGTGCTGCACCTCACACCTATGGCTGATACTAGTGCCCCTAGGCTAAATAAAAAACACATCAGAATTTAGTGTATGAATTGATCAAGCCATACTGCCCCATGTACCTCGTGCCGGTATCTGATACACATGGGTCCCTACACTAAGTCCACACCGTGCCAGTCAGTGGCCACCAACCCCGCAGGCGTGCACAGCCAGGGAACGGGGGCCATGGGACGGCCCTGCGACCCCAATGCCACAGGACCAGACCCAAAAACACCACACCAGAACCCGGCCAGCACCGCCGGGTTGCAGGGCCGTTCCAAGGCCTCCCTTCCCTGCACGTGCACGCTTTGCGGGGTTGGCGGTCGCTGACCGACACGGTGTGGAGTTAGCGTAGGGACCCGTGTGGACCAGAGGACCTGCGCGGTGGTACACGGGGCAATATGGCTTGATCAATTCATATACAGACACTCTGGTGTTGATTTTTAATATAGGCCTAGCGGCATTAGTATCAGCCATAGATGGGATGTGCAGCGGTTCCATTCTCTCCAGTTCGTGTATTATAGTAGTTATATTCCTGTATATAGGAGCAGTATTATAGTAGTTATATTCTTGTATATAGGGGCAGTATTATAGTAGTTATATTCTTGTATATAGGAGCATTATTATAGTAGTTATATTCTTGTATATAGGAGCAGTATTATAGTAGTTATATTCTAGTATATAGGAGCAGTATTATAGTAGTTATATTCTTGTATATAGGAGGCAGTATTATAGTAGTTATATTCTTGTATATAGGAGCAGTATTATAGTAGTTATATTACTGTATATAGGGGCAGTATTATAGTAGTTATATTCTTGTATATAGGGGCAGTATTATAGTAGTAATATTCTTGTATATAGGAGCAGTATTATAGTAGTTATATTACTGTATATAGGGGCAGTATTATAGTAGTTATATTCTTGTATATAGGGGCAGTATTATAGTAGTAATATTCTTGTATATAGGGGGCAGTATTATAGTAGTTATATTCCTGTATATAGGAGCAGTATTATAGTAGTTATATTCTTGTATATAGGAGCAGTATTATAGTATTTATATTCTTGTATATAGGAGGAGTATTATAGTAGTTATATTCTTGTATATAGGAGCAGTATTATAGTATATTCCTGTATATAGGGGGCAGTATTATAGTAGTTATATTCCTGTATATAGGAGCAGTATTATAGTAGTTATATCCAGTGGCGGATTATAATATGGGCGGTTTGGGCGGCCGCCCAGGGCCCGAGGCTCCGGGGGGGCCCATACCGCCCGCCAGTGGCGTCGCTAGGCACGAATATTCATGCCTAATAGTCACCCGCGGCCTGCTCGCATTGCCAGCTCCCAGGTACCGCCGCGGCGCACGCATCCAATGAACAAGTGCGGGATGACGTCATTGCATGCGTACGCCGCGGCCGGCCGCAGCGGCGCCCAGCTCCCGCCCAGCCTCTCTCCTGCCTCTGGAGTCCGGGCGATTATCTTCAGCTGAGGGGCCGGCGTGAGCTTCCAGCAGAGAGAGCCTGTATCCCAGGTCGGAAGCTCACAGCTGCAGCCCTGTGATGCCCGAACTCTAGTGCTCGGCGATGACGTCACATGTGCGCGCCGCCGCCGAGAGAAGTTCGGGACCGCGGGGCTGCAGCTGTGAGCTTCCGACCTGGGATACAGGCTCTCTCTGCTGGAAGCTCACGCCGACCCGAAGCTGCGCCCCAGCGGGCCTGCCCAGCCTGCCTCTGCTTCCCCTGCCCTCCGGCTGCCCTCGTCCGCTCCGTCTCCCCCACCGCCCCCCAGCCTCTCCCCCTGTTTCTCCCATGCCCCCCAGCTTCTCCCCTGCTGCTCCCCCTGCCCCCCAGTCTCTCCCCCTGCACCCCAGCTTCTCCCCTACCCCCCTACTTCCCCTGCCCCCCAGTCTCTCCCCCTGACCCCCAGCTTCTCCCCTACCCCCCTACTTCCCCTGCCCTCCAGCGTCTCCCCCTGCACCCCCAGCCTCTCCCCCTGCACCCCCAGCTTCTCCCCTACCCCTCTAGTTCCCCTGCCCTCCAGCCTCTCCCCCTGCACCCCCAGCGTCTCCCCCTGCACCCCCAGCTTCTCCCCCTGCACCCCCAGCTTCTCCCCTGATGCTCCCCCTGCCCCCCAACTTCCCCTGCCCCCCAGCGTCTCCCCCTGCTACTCCCCCTGCCATCCAGCCCCTCCCCCTGCACCCCCAGCTTCTCCCCCTGCCACCCTACTTCCCCTGCCCCCCAGCTTCTCCCCTGCTGCTCCCCCTGCCCCCCAGCTTCACCCCTGACCCCCTGCTGCTCCCCTTGCTACCCTGCACCCCCAGCCTCTCCCCCTGCACCCCCCAGCCTCTCCCCCTGCACCCCCCATCCTCTCCCCCTGCACCCCCCAGCTTCTCCCCCTGCATGGAGAAGACTTCATGATGCTGCGCCAGATGGAGATGAAAGCAAAAAGTGAGCAACGGCAATTTAAGAAGACGACACCTGTGAGTCATTAGTAACTGCACTGTAATCACTTCTATAGTGTGCAGAGCCTGTGTACCATTGGGGTCTCAATGGGTCAGTGTATTGTTTGCGGTAGTGTACTGACACAGCCCTGCGGTCACTACAGTACACTAGCGCAAACTTTTAAACTAGAAGCAAACTACAACAGCTGCAGACACTACAACTCCCAGCATATCCTGAGGGCTGCAGACTGTCAGTACATGCTGGGAGTTGTAGTGCCTGCAGCTGTTGTACTTGGGTCCTAGGTGCATCATACATACAATAAAAGTTAATAGTTTACTATAAAGAAATTAGTGTATTTTTTTTCTAGTTGGGGTCGGTTGTGTACGAAGCGGAAGGAGGGGGGCCCAGGTAGAGCGGACAGCCCGGGGCCCAGGGTACATTTAATCCGCCACTGGTTATATCCCTGTATATAGGGGGCAGTATTAGAGCAGTTATATTCCTGTATATAGGGGGCAGTATTATAGTAGTTATATTCTTGTATATAGGAGCAGTATTATAGTAGTTAAATTCCTGTATATAGGAGCAGTATTATAGTAGTTATATTCTTGTATATAGGAGCAGTATTATAGTAGTTATATTCTTGTATATAGGAGCAGTATTATAGTATATACTAGCACTGGTCAGGGATATCTATGCCTAATCCTTGGAAGGAAAATTTATTATTTCTAAATTAAAGATGATGTTTATATGACAAGTTTTTGTTTCCCTGTAATTTATATACACATGTTACAGCCATTGCCCATTATGTGCCGCCACGGTCAGATATCTCCTTACGGGTACAAACCCACACACCGTATACGCAGCAGATACGCAGCAAAAACGCAGCAGATTTGAAGCAGATTTGGTGGTGCAGATTTGATGCTGTGTTCAGTTATTTAGATCTAATCTGCTGCGTATTTGTTGCGTATTTGTTGCGTATTTGCTGCGTATTTGCTGCGTATTGCAGCAGTAAATAAGCTGCGTATACGGTGTGTGGGTTTATACCCTACATGTCATTGGTTTGACACATTAATTTTATTACATGAGGATTATATTAGTCATATATCTGTGATGTTCTCAGCTCTCCTGTACTGTCATGTCGCCTTGGTTTTTACTGCTCTCCCATTCTTAGATCAGTGTATATGTAATATTCATTGAAGCAGAGACGCTGTTATCCAGTATACTTGTGACTTGTGCCTCGAATCCTGTGCGATGCCGACTCAGCACAAGTAGCAGCCGACGCGTTTCAAACACACTTTGAAGAAGACACTTCACTGGAGAGAATGTTAAGGAAGGGCTGATAGTGTGAGAGCCCAGCTGAGAGATTAATAGTGGCAGAATTTAAGAGATGAACTGGAAATCAAGGGCTGACATGGAGAATGTCTCTTCTAAAGGGATTGCCAGAACCCGACAGTCCTTCAGAGGTCATTGAGCCATAGAGTGCGTGTGTGTGTGACCCTCACTATAGAAAAGGCCTCCACAAAGATGCAGTGTAAAGCATGGTGACCAGTCCATTCTCTATTACCCTGCCTCCCATATACTGTATAGATGTAGACAGTACAGGTTCATTATTAATAGTAACAACCCACTGCAACAATATTTCATCATCAAGTCCCATCATATTACATGTATATGCTCAAGATTTCTCCATATATTATGACATTGCCACCAATGGGACCATATTTGTATCATCAGAGCAATCCGGCACACCGATCACCTAAGTTACAGCCTTTAGGGCACTGATCCCTGGTCCGTCCTTATGAAAATGTATCCATCAATCTGCAGCGATGAGTGATACATATTTTTGAGGAGGGGCGGATCAGTGTGTGGTATCCTATGCACCCCAGTAAGTCGTGCACTCAGGTAAAAGTGGTGGATGAGTACTTTAGTTTTCCCACTAGGTGTCACTATTGTTTTTCTATGTATTACTTCTATGCAGCTGAAGGTAATGGGTTAAATGTTTCTGTACCATGTGTTTCTATGCTGACCACTCACAGGTGCTTCTTCTATTTCTCCTATCTTATCCCTTTTCTCTCTTATCCATGCTCAGTCCCATCACTCACAGGAGGGTTTAGATGGTACCCCTGTAGGAGGAGTTATACTGAAGTGAGTCAGTCTCTAGCCAGTTTCTAGTGAGAGAGGACACAACAAAAAACAGTTCCTGCAGAAGATAAGCCAGAGCATGGCTGATACCAAGAACCCTGACAGGAACCAAAGACAGATGCAGCAAAAGACATTATTCTTTAGACAAACCACTATTTTCACTATGCAGTGCTAAACTACGATAGGGAAGGTCAGCCACTTAGGAATACCTTAGCCCATGCCAGGAACCTCTCAAAAACCTGCAGAGCAGACTTCTGAAGCAAGAGTAGCTGACTCCAGTAGGACAAAGCTACCAGGTTAAAGAAGGTCTACGTATCCTACTGCGCAGCGCAGGTCAACTGGGAAAATTTGGGCACCTGCTACACCCAGATAACCGATGACTGGGGCTCGTGCTACCCACCTGGAATAGGTTCTACGATACTAGGGGGCAAAACGGGGTCAGACATTGTCTAAACATGAGTACGAGTATCACTTATCTAGGTATATCTACGCTACAGTTCCGGCAGAGTACATGACCTACATTGGGCAAGGGCTCCTCTGGCAACTTCTCTCCTTTTCTCTCTACCTCTATAAAGCACTACTACTTCTACCAAAGCTCTTGCTCTCTTCAAGCACCTATTTCTAAAAACACTAAGTCAGCATTCATGTTTGTGTAAAGATTTGCACTGCATAGATCTGCATAGCGTGTACTGTCTAACAAACCCGGATGTTACCAACCATTTGGGGACATAAACCGGCCATACACAAAGCAGGTACCAACATCACACCTGTGCACTGTTCCAGTGCTAGTGTCTCGACAAATAACATCTACACTACTGGCCAAATACTACATGTGCACTGAAGGCTGTACTCCCGCCCCCTGGGGACCAAACCACCTAATTTACATATTAATTTAAGTGAAGAATTTTCTAAAATAGTGCTAAAGATGGAGGTGAGAGGTGAGTCCTCTAGCCTGCTTCTAGTTTCTCTATAAGGCTAGGTTCACACTACGTATATGTCCGGCCGCATATTTTTCGCGGCCGGACATATACGTATGAAACTCCGGCCGGGACTTTACGCAAGTTGCGGCCGGATACGTACGGACCGCGAACTTACGCCCGTAGCGTACTTACGCTTCCCGAGCGCTCTTCGTAGCGATCTAACAGCGGTCTTTTACTTGAAAATCTTCGCCTAGCCCCGAACACCCCACAGAACCTTTTGGATCGGAACAAAAAGCTGGCAAAATGAAGAAATCACCACTATGTACGGGACCGCATGTAACGCTACGGGCGTAAGTTACGGCATTTCCGTCCGGAAACAATGGTCTGGGTCATTTTTTACGGCGCCGCATACGATCCGGGCGTAAGTTCGTACGTAGTGTGAACTGTGCGCCCGTAGATCGTATACTTTCCATTGTACGCAAACTACGTAAGTTTCCGGCCGCTTATTCACGGAACGCGCTACGGCCGGAAACTTACGTAGTGTGAACGTAGCCCCCAGGGGTATTCCACTCAAACATAACTTTTGATACGTTGCTTCCATAATTGTTATTATCTATTCATTCTCCTTCCCCCAGTTCTCAGCTGCTTCTTTCTGCTTAGACAGCTGTTGTAAACAAGTCCCTGGCAGGCTGTATCTGCAGCATTGTAGCTTTTTTGTAATGTTCGGAGGGTTAACCACAGTGAGTTCATCAGCAACTTGACCTTAGAATAACCTCTCAGCATTACAAAGAAGCTACAATGTTGCAGAAAAAGCCAGTTAGAGACTTGTTTAAATCAGCCGTCTCAGAATGAAGGGGGGGCAGAGAGAAAGGCTCATACACAGATTTTTGTGTTGTCAGCAGAAAGCAGCAGCTAAGAACTGGGGAAAGGAGACTGAATAGATAATAACAAGTATGGAAGGAATTGTTAGTCTCACCATGAGCAGCAACATATCAAAAGTTATGTTTGAGTTAAATACCACTTTAAACTTCTTTGAGCCACCAGCACTCATGTTAGTGTGGCGGAGCTGTGATTATCTGATTCTGGTTATACTCTTGATTTGATAGAAATCTTCCGTTCTTTGCCTCGGTTTCGGCGGCTCACATCACAGGATCGGGGAATTCTCTCCAGATGTTTCTCTCTTGTTTTCCTTTTTGTTCCAGTAAATGTCTGATGAAAATAAGAGGAGACCCGACCAGAACGAGCAGCTTCCCCCTGTCCTGTTATATTACTGTCTGCTGTCTAATGACTAAACAAAGCTCTTTGTGGTTATGGCTGCCTCAGTTTTACTGGGCATTTTTTTTATTTTTTATTCTGTTTAGCTGCTTTTTTGATATGATTTGTGGAAAATATTAAGATTCTATTTCCCAATGTTATTATTGTGTAACTATGTTTA
This sequence comes from Dendropsophus ebraccatus, assembly GCF_027789765.1. Lineage (NCBI taxonomy): Eukaryota > Metazoa > Chordata > Amphibia > Anura > Hylidae > Dendropsophus > Dendropsophus ebraccatus. The sequence goes on from NC_091455.1 coordinate 205,573,547, forward strand.
CCATTGGATTTATGTGATTTATACCACATGTAGCAGGGACGGGTTTTGGTTTGGATTGCACTAATTTCTTTTTTGATTTTATTAAACTTAAAGGGAAAAAATGTTTTTGCATAAACTGCTGTCAAATTTGTAAATTACTTTTTTTTTTTTTAAAAGTGATGTATTCTTTCCAGTCTGACACAGTCAACTATTTATATAAAGACTGTCTATAAGATAATAGAAAACACTTCTTTTTTCTCTTTTTCTTTTTAATTTATTAAAAAAGGAGTGTGTGTGTGTGTGTGTGTGTGTGTGTGGCAAGGGGGGGTTGGGGGGGGGGGGTAATTAAGAGTTTTTTTTATTTTATTTTGTTTTTTATAAGTTGGAGTTAAAGGGGTAATCCAGAGGGAAAAAATACTGTTTTTAAACCACAAGGTGTCAAAAAGTTATTGAGATTTGTAAATTATTTCTATTTAAAAATCTCCAGTACTTATTAGCTGTTGTATCTCCTGCAGGAAGTGGTGGATTCTTCCCAGTCTGACACAGTGCTCTCTGCCACCTCTGTCCATGTCAGGAACTGTCCAGAGCAGTAGCAAATCCATATAGAAAACCTCTCCTGCTCTGGACAGTTCCTGACATGGACAGGAGGTGGCAGCAGAGAGACTGTGTGAGACTAGAAAGAATCCACCACTTCTTGCACCACATACAGTAGCTGATAAGTGCTGGAACACTTGAGATTCTTAAATAGAAGCCAATTATAAATCTGTATAACTTCCTAGCCTAGCAGTTGATTTGAAAACAATTTTTTTACTGGCGTACCCCTTCACATTTTTTTTACCACCCCAGACATTCATCCAGAGAAGTCTAGCGAAAATTTTTATTAAAGTATTGTATTGCCCACCAAAAGTTATACAAATCCCCAATATACACTTATTATGGGAAATGCTTATAAAGTGCTTTTTCCCTGCACTTACTACTGCATCAAGGCTTCACTTCCTGGATAACATGGTGATGTCACTTCCTGGATAAACATGGTGATGTCACTTCCTGGATAAAGATGGTGATGTCACTTCCTGGATAACATGGTGATGTCACTTCCTGGATAAACATGGTGATGTCTGTCTCCTACAGACTGCCGTGGCTGCTGCTGGTGAGGTCACAGGTCAGGGACAGGTCGGAGAGAAGAAAGCAGATACCTCGGGGCTGGAGCTGTGAGCTGTGGGGGCAGGAGCTGTGTGTCAGGCTGCCTGCTCCTCTCCTGCAGTGTCCCTGATCTGTGACCAGCTGGGAGAAGAGAGACAGCCAGCTGGGATCTGACTGCTCCTGACTAGGTGAGTATATGTAGTTTTTATTATTTTCTGTCAGGGATGGGTCTGCAGTGGGATTACTTCATTGGGATGAACTGGGATTACTACATTGGGATGAACTGGGATTACTACATTGGGATGAACTGGGATTACTTCATTGGGATGAACTGGGATTACTACATTGGGATGAACTGGGATTACTACATTGGGATGAACTGGGATTACTACATTGGGATGAACTGGGAGGGGGGATTACTACATTGGGATTAACTGGGGGAGGGGGATTACTACAAGGGGGATTCACTGGGGGAGGGGGGATTACTACATTGGGATTAACTGGGGAGGGGGAAACTGCAGTGGGATTAACTGGGGGAGGGGGATTACTACAGTGGGATTAATTGAGGGAGGGGGATTACTACAGTGTGTACTAGGGGGAGGTGGGTTACTATATTGTGTTCTATGGGGAGATGGGGGTTACTACAATGAGATATGGAGGCACAGAGGGGTCTGTACCATATGGGCAGGGCCGGCGTCAGCACCCGGCTAACTAGGGCAAATGCCGGGGCCCACAGCTCCTCTAGGGGCCCAGTCCCGTCTGTTACTACATTTTTTTGTTAGTAAAAAAAAAAAAAAAAAAGTGTAGTAACAAAGGGGACTGGGCCCCTAGAGGCCACATGTGACAATTAGGGGCCCGCCGATACATACTGGGGTCCCCGGGCACCTGTCTTCCTTCACAAATCTTCCCTACATCCAAGTAGGAAAGAGGACCTTTGAGTGTGAAGGACCTTTGATGATGTCACGGGTCATGTGATTGGATACCTGACCTGATAGAGGGCAGCATGGTAGGCTCTGCAAACTAATAGTGTTCTGTATGTGCTGGGGCTTCTAGTTGTTTTGAGTATAGAGGTCCTGCTGTAATATATATATCTATTACAGCAGGATATATATTACAGCAGGACCTCTATACACAAAACAACTAGATATCTGTATCTATCTATCATCTATCTATCTCTCCTATCTATCTACAGTATCTATCTATTTATCTATCTATCTCTCTCCTATCTATCTCTATCATATGAACATGGTAAGTATACACTGTATATCACTGCAGGACCTGTATATAGGAGAACGAGAGGTCTTACCATGTTCATATAATATATATATAATGTCATGCCGGTGCTGCTAGTTCTCCTGTATGCAGCTCCTGCTTTGTGTGTGTGTGTATGTGTATATATACACACACACACACACACACACAGCAGGAGCTGTATACAGGAGAACTAGCAGCACCAGCATGATATATATATATATATATATATATAATCCTGTGACTGGGTCTGACTCCTCCAGAGTCCTGACTACCACAGAGATCAGGAGATACAGGAGGAGAAAGATATGCAGCAGCCGCATGTTTCTTTTGCTGCAAATCTTTCCTCACCTGTCTCTCCATGATTTGCTGCTCAAAGGGGCCCGCCGATGCTCTGTCGCCCAAGGGCCCACAAAAAGCTGGAGCCGGCCCTGCATATGGGGCACAGAGAGTTACTGTGAAGCAGATGAGGATGATACTGGAGACAGGAGCCTAAAATGTTTGTCTCGCAGATGGCCGGAGAGGTTTTCAAGATGGCTGTGCATGATGGCGAAAAAACACAAAAGTGATCAAGAAGAGAAGACGTCCCCTGTGAGTCACTGAATACCTGCACTATAATCACCTATAAGGTCTGCAGGTGTACAGCCTCATCTACAGCTATATGGTAAGTGCTGAGGGAGAGAACTGCTCTGTGTATAGTGGATGTTATGCAGTAATAGTATAAGGGGGGATAAGTCACTATGTGGTGAAGATCTGGTGGGAATATTTGTTTCCTATATAATGGTAATAGGTAATGCGGGTGTGGCTATGGGGGCGTGGCCATAGGGGTGTGGCACATTGCCGTCACTGTCCCTCTTTCCTCCGAGCAAAAGTTGGGAGGTATGGGAATGCAGTGAAGATATGATAGGTTGGAGGATGAGACAAACTCATAGAACAACAAGTACCAGACGAGAACGTCAAAAAACGAGGCAGAAGCAAAATCCAGAAAACAATTCTGCCTGTGTATATGTCAGTCTTCACTGCCGTTCTAGCATTATATTCATGAATCAGGAGGTCCAGGATGAAAAAAAGAGTATGCACTTTCCCAAAAGGAGATAATGCAATGGTATTATAGAAAGTCACAGCAATAATCTATGCAGTCTGTCTGTATGGGGCGGATAGTCACCCAGTATAGCAGAAGATCTGGTCAGTATAGTTGGAGGTCTTATTAGCCACATACAGGAGGCCGTGCCGACCATCCCGGTATAAGCCGGCTGTGATCCAGAGTAATGAGGAGACGCCATGGATGTGGGTGTCAGATTCAATCTACATGTCCTCCATCTCTGTTAATAAGAGTCCTGAGATGAAATTAATTTATTGGACTGGAGTTTATTTCTCAGATAATAAGTCGGCTGTAGCAGCTCATATTGCTGATCTCTCCGGCCTGGTTGGATGATGTCACTGTGGAGAGTAATGAGATAATCCAGACCTGCAGGCACTGTATGACATGGCACTGGGTCTGTCTGATATATCCCAGCCATAGAGGTGCTTACAGGTGTCTTATACAACCGCCTCTATGTCTCATAGGGGAGAAGGAATCTAACCACACGTCATGTAGGAAACAATGACTGATCAATAGCAGATGTGTAAGGAAGCAAGACGTTATATTTGTAGCTGATAAATAATGAACAAATGTGACTCAAAGGATAAAAACCAAGAGATTCCCATACTGTGACTATTTGAGAGTGTGAGAATAGCCACCTGGGATATGCTGAGAGTGTGAGAATAGACTGGGATATGCTGAGTGTGAGAATAGACTGGGATATACTGAGAGTGTGAGAATAGACTGGGATATGCTGAGTGTGAGAATAGCCTGGGATATGCTGAGTGTGAGAATAGCCTGGGATATGCTGAGTGTGAGGATAGCCTGGAATATGCTGAGAGTGTGAGAATAGCCTGGGATATGCTGAGAGTGTGAGAATAGCCTGGGATATACTGAGAGTGTGAGAATAGACTGGGATATGCTGAGTGTAAGAATAGCCGGGGATATACTGAGAGTGTGAGAATAGACTGGGATATGCTGAGTGTGAGAATAGCCTGGGATATGCTGAGTGTGAGAATAGCCTGGGATATACTGAGTGTGAGAATAGCCGGGGATATACTGAGAGTGTGAGAATAGACTGGGATATGCTGAGTGTGAGGATAGCCTGGAATATGCTGAGAGTGTGAGAATAGCCTGGGATATGCTGAGAGTGTGAGAATAGCCTGGGATATACTGAGAGTGTGAGAATAGACTGGGATATGCTGAGTGTAAGAATAGCCGGGGATATACTGAGAGTGTGAGAATAGACTGGGATATGCTGAGTGTGAGGATAGCCTGGAATATGCTGAGAGTGTGAGAATAGCCTGGGATATGCTGAGTGTGAGGATAGCCTGGAATATGCTGAGAGTGTGAGAATAGCCTGGGATATGCTGAGTGTGAGAATAGCCTAGGATATGCTGAGATTATGAGAATATCCTGGGATATACTGAGTGTGAGAATATCCTGGAATATGCTGAGAGTGTTAGAATAGCCTGGAATATGATGAGAGTTTGAGAATAGACTGGGATATGCTGAGTGTGAGAATATCCTGGAATATGCTGAGAGTATGAGAATATTCTGGGATATGCCGAGAGTGTCAGAATAGCCTAGGATATCCTGAAAGTGTTAGAATAGCCTGGAATATGCTGAGAGTGTGAGAATAGCCTGGGATATGCTGAGAGTATGAGAATAGCCTGGGATATGCAGAGAATGTGAGAATAGCCTGGGATATGCGGAGTGTGAGAATAGCCTGGAATATGCTAAGTGTGAGAATAGCCTGGGATATACTGAGAGTGTGAGAATAGACTGGGATATGCTGAGTGTGAGAATAGCCTGGGATATGCCGAGAATGTGAGAATATCCTGGAATATGCTGAGAGTGTAAGAATAGCCTGGGATATGCTGAGTGTGAGAATAGCCTCTAATTCCCTAATCATTAGATAGATAAATAGCAGATTTCTAGGTCGCTCTTCTTTGCTTCCCTCATCAGATGCCACAAGACGCCAATAATACAGTACACCATTACTGTTATATTGGAGTAAGTTACCTGGGAGCGAATCGTTCCACGACTCCGCCTCATATTTCTGTATCTTCTCTGCACAAGCTTCCTCTTCCTTCTTGATCACACAGTACGGGTGCATCACAGCCATCTGAAAATATAAAAATAAAACAATATGGGTCACATCACATCATTGAACATTAAGCCAACATTTTTGAATTGTATAATTTTTCCCCCTTCCCTCATATCAGAGTTTTTCTTCTCTTTAAGGCACCAGGCCGCTGCACCAACCCTCCCCCACTTCCTATCTAGAACTGTTTGGCTCTGCTCCATTGGTTGGGTCAACCCCCTGGACATCGGAAGTGTCCCCCAGTGTTCTCTACACGATTGTACCAAGAACGTAAAATCAACAAAAGAGTCAAAAAAGTTAATATTTACTGGTGCATCGACTGGAAAATTGGTGAACTTCCAATGTGGTGGGTGGATAGACTGATCTGTACCCATCATGCCGCACTCTATCGCTGTGTCCAAACATGTCACAGCCTATATACTTTGTCCCAATGTTGAGTCTCATCCCTCGATTCTGTGTAAAGTGTCGAAAATTACAGTCATTTCATAGACACTTAGGAAAAAAAATGAAAGAACAATCTTGTGTAATCCCCGCGGAAAGTGGCTCAGTCAATTTGTATTACTTTCCGAGAAAGAAAAATCATAGACATTCAGGAACGAAGCTACTAAGTCATTGAAATGTTCGGTTCTTAAAATATAACCCATAACGGGGAAGGTCCGGGGGGAATACAAAGAGACTGGCAGGAAGTTTCCTGGAAATATCTCTTTGAAGTTTGTTGCACAGGATAATTACACTTGTCTCGTTGATCCTCAATCATTTATGATAGTGGGAGTAGTAGTCATAATAAGACATCAGCATAATTCACCCCACATTAAAGTCAATCATGGAGGGAACAACCTGAGCCTCATCTTCACGCCAGGGTCTGCACCAGCCAGGGTGTATATTATAGGGGTATTCCCATGGCCCATGGAACGTCACAGTAATACTGGTACTGGTTTTGAGAACCTGGTCTAGGAGACCCTTCTTGGTTGGAGATATTGGAAGATGGTTATCCGGTGTAGGGTGTAGATGTGGCTCTGTATGAGGCGGTGCAGGCTGTAGATGTGGCTCTGGATGAGGCGGTGGAGGGTGTAGATGTGGCTCTGGATGAGGAGGGTCATAGTGTAGATGTGGCTGTGTATGAAGTGGTGCAGGATGTAGATATCTGGCTAGTCCTGTGTTTCGAGATTCTTAAATAAGGCTCCAAAGGCTCTTTTTTTGCATATTCATGTTTCCCAGGGGGCAATGCACCTAGGATTTCACTGCATTGAGTGCTTTCACTAGCAGCCGGCATTGTTGTCATTTGGCTGGTCCCCCTGAGATCAGCGATCTGTTTCTCTTATGGCTCTACTAGGCATTGCACCCACCTAGCCAGAATCCTGCTCCACACTGATGAGGAGCAACACCCAAAAACAGCTGTATGTGGATGGATACCTGGCCTTGGTTTTTCCCTTGTAATGTAATGACATTGTCTTAGAGGGCCACTTTATATAGTGATTTTGGTGGTTTCCCTACAGGAGCCACCCCTCGGCTGGGTCCTTCCCGGGGGGATATCTGGCTAGTTCTGTGTTTCCAGACTCTTAAATAAGGCTCCACAGGCTCTTTTTTTGCATATTCATGTTTCACAGGGAGCAATGCATCTAGGATTTCACTGCATTGAGCGCTTTAACCATCAGCCGGCAGTGTTATCTTTGGCTGGTCTCCCTGAAATAAGTGATCTGTTTCTCTTAGGGTGTAGATGTGACTCTGGATGAGGCTGTGGAGGGTGTAGATGTGGCTCTGAATGAGGTGGTGGAGGGTGTAGATGTGGCTCTGGATGAGGTGGTGGAGGGTGAAGATGTGGCTCTGGATGAGGTGGTGCAGGGTGTAGATGTGGCTCTGGATGAGGTGGTGGAGGGTGTAGATGTTGGTGTAGATGTGGCTCTGGATGAGGTGGTGGAGGGTGTAGATGTTGGTGTTGATGTGGCTCTAGATGAGGCAGTGTAGGGTGTTGATGTGGCTCTAGATGAGGCGGTGCAGCATGTAGATGTGGCTCTGGATGAGGTGGTGGAGGGTGTAGATGTGGCTCTGGATGAGGCGGTGGAGGGGGTAGATGTTGGTGTAGATGTGGCTCCGGATGAGGCGGTGTAGGGTGTTGATGTGGCTCTAGATGAGGCGGTGCAGCATGTAGATGTAGCTCTGGGTGAGGCAGTGTAGGGTGTTGATGTGGCTCTAAATGAGGCGGTGTAGGGTGTTGATGTGGCTCTAGATGAGGCGGTGCAGCATGTAGATGTGGCTCTGGATGAGGTGGTGGAGGGTGTAGATGTGGCTCTGGATGAGGCGGTGGAGGGGGTAGATGTTGGTGTAGATGTGGCTCCGGATGAGGCGGTGTAGGGTGTTGATGTGGCTCTAGATGAGGCGGTGCAGCATGTAGATGTGGCTCTGGGTGAGGCAGTGTAGGGTGTTGATGTGGCTCTAGATGAGGCGGTGCAGCATGTAGATGTGGCTCTGGATGAGGTGGTGGAGGGGGTAGATGTAGGTGTAGATGTGGCTCTGGATGAGGCGGGTAAGGGTGTAGATCTGCCTCTGAATGAGGCAGAGCAGCATGTAGAAGTGGCATTGGATGAGATGGTGTAGAGTGTTTCCGTCCCTTCCTTACTGTCAAATCTGCTAAAACTCTCATTGTCGCTCTGATTCATTCCTGTCTAGACTTCTGCAATTCCCTACTAATCGGCCTTCCTTCCTCTAAACTCTCCTCTCTCCAGTCCATTCTCAATACAGCGGCCAGGCTCATCTCCCTGTCCAGTCACTATACCGATGCCACCCCCTGTGCCAGTCACTACACTGGCTCCCTATTAAACACAGGATATAATACAAAGTCCTCCTGCTCACCCACAAGGCTCTCCACAGTGCTGCACCTCCCTATATCTCCTCAGTCATCTCTGTCTACCGCCCTACCCGTGCCTTACGCTCCTCTAACGACTTAAGACTAACATCCACCTTGATCCGCACCTCTCACTCCCGTCTCCAGGACTTCACCAGAGCTGCACCAGTTCTATGGAATACATTACCCAAGACTGTCAGACTCACCTCCAATACACAAGGCTTCAAACGTGCCCTCAAAACACATCTGTTCAAGCAGGCTTACCAGGTTCCCTAATTTGACCACTACCCTCAACCCCCCCGCTCCCCCCCCCCCAAACACACACACCAACACTTAAGCACTTAGACCTGTGCATGCAGGCTGGTTCACCCACCCTTACCTGCACTGCCTTATTTATAAAGATGGCCGGACCATTGCAACAATGAAGCACTTTGCCCCTCTGCCATTCTGTCTCGCACCCCCTCCTAATAGTCTGTAAGCTCATGCATGCGGGCAGGGCCCTCACTCCTCATGTATGGCTAACTATATGTATATCTCTGTAATGTCTTATTTCTGTCTATGTATGTACCCCCAGAATTGCAAAGTGCTGCGGAATCTGTTGGTGTAATATAAATAAAAATTATTATTATTATTATTATTATTTGGGCCATTGTACCGTGGTTTGGCACAAGCGCTGCTTGGCTTTTCCTGAAGACATTGTTCTGGGTGAGGATGTTGAGGAATCTTCAGTTCAGGATGTAGTTGAATAGTTTCCCCAGGTTGCTGCTGACACATAGCCCTTAGTACTTGGCTCCCGCTCTTGTGTATGGGCATTATAAGGCTTTGGTTCCAGCTCTTAGGGGAGCAGTCGGCATACAACTAGAGATGAGCGAATCGGGTTTGGGTTCGACTCCATCCGAACCCGAACGTTCGGTATTTGATTAGCGGTGGCTGCTGAACTTGGATAAAGCTCTAAGGTTGTCTGGAAAACATGGATACAGCCAATGACTATATCCATGTTTTCCACATAGCCTTAGGGCTTTATCCAAGTTCAGCAGCCACCGCTAATCAAATGCCGAACGTTCGGGTTCGGATCGACTCGAGCATGCTCCAGGTTCGCTCATCTCTACACACAACCCATTGCTGACCTTGTCGTTTGGTTGCAACCATATTAGTCAACACAAAACATTGATATGACTGTTAGCCAATATAACATATGACTGTTAGCCAATATAAACTCAGATTTAGGCAAACAAATTCCACATAGAGTATCAGTAATCACCATCAGTAATATTATTCATCGTCAAGGATTTATACAATGTGACGCTTTCTTGGCCATGATATCAGACATGGCGTCCGACCATAAGTTGCACAGTTGTTCTCTACACCGGGTGGGTCTGTGACTCATTTGCAGATGTCAAATTTTCTCATAACAAATCTATTGTAAGAAACTAAAACAAACTATTGGGACGTCCCTGTTCAGAACTATTTTCCCATCAGAAACATCGGAATCTGTGATGGAGCGGCTGCACCTACTATCCGTAGTACTCCATTACCCAACAAGGACCAAGAGGGTGTCATTCTGGCCAGTGTCCATATACATCATTATACCACTAATGGTATAATGATGTGCAGTATAGACCACATTATATATATAGTGCAGCATAGACTACATTACATATAGTGCAGTATATAGTGCAGTATAGACCACATTACATATAAAGCAGTATAGAGCACATTACATATAGAGCAGTATATAGTGCTGTATAGACCACATTACATATAAAGCAGTATAGAGCACATTACATATAGTGTAATATAGAGCACATTACATAAAGGGCTATGTTCACACAACGTACAGTATATTTTCGTAAAACTGTACAACGGCCGTGATTATTACCAAAATATACGTTACCTTGAAGTCTATGGGACCCCTAGTGCCGCCGCAAACAACTGACATGTGAATAGCGGCCGCAGAAAACCCTGTCAGTGCACACTATGGAGCGTACCGTGCGCGCCCGCATCAGAACTCTGCGGGGCTAAAGATCATCTTTTGATCTTTTCAGAGACCGGCCATTCCGTGACCCAGCTGGGTCACGGAACGTCCGGTCTCATACGTAATGTGAACATAGCCTAAAGCAGTATATACCACAGTATAAAGCACATGACATATAGTGCAGTATAGATCACATTTCATATAGTGCAGTATAGATTGTATTGCATATAGAGCAGTATATACCACATTAGATATAGAGCAGTATATACCACATTACATATAGAGCAGTATATACCACATTACATATAGATCAGTATATACCACATTACATATAGCACAGTATAAAGCACATGACATATAGTGCAGTATAGATCACATTTCATATAGTGCCGTATAGATTGTATTGCATATAGAGCAGTATATACCACATTACATATAGAGCAGTATATACCACATTACATATAGTGTAGTATAGCCCACATTACAAATAGAGCAGTATACTGTATACCACATTACATATAGAGCAGTATATACCACATTACATATAGTGCCATATAGATTGTAGTGCATATAGAGCAGTATATACATTACATATAGAGCAGTATAGACCACATGACATATAGAGCAGTATATACCACATTACATATAGAGCAGTATAGACCACATGACATATAGAGCAGTATATACCACATTACATATAGAGCAGTATAGATCACATTACATATAGAGCAGTATGGAAAATTGTGGGAAATGTAGTAACCACTCAACCAGGAAGCACAATGATTATGTGACCCTCAAACACACAAAACGCATGGACGTAAAATGTATTACAGTGTTAATTAACATGTGAAAACCTGCTCCTGATTTCAATGAAAGAGGTAAGGGGGGAGAGCTCCTGCTGCAGCCAGCTGCCTTACAGCCAGAAACAAGTCTGATACCAGATTTGTGAGAAGTAAGGAAGAATGGCTGATCTCCTGAGACACATACCCCATTTAAATAAGTATTTTCTATAACACTGTCTACAGCTCATGTGCAGACCTATATGTTTCCGTGGTAACAGACAACAAACTCTTTGTAGTCTGAGCCTTCAGTCACACTCTCCTTCACCATCGCTCACATATCTCATGTATACACTGTATTTGTTGGTCCTCATTTTCTTCCTATAATTTCCAATTCTCTTCTGTTCTAGTTAGACTGGAAATGGGTAACTATGTTCTGGGTCCTCTTTGTTTTCGCTGCTTTTCACTCCTGTTCTGTCAATTCTTTCACTGCAAATTGTTTTATTTTTCAATGAGCTGCACATCCATTCACAACACAGTTATCATAGCGTCGAACAAATGTCTGTAACATCACAGCATGAATCACCCGCTCTTCATATTCACCTTGAAGAGGAATTCCAGTCACCGCTGATATAAACATGAATGGTAAAAATATGCCATAAAATACGGTAAATACAAATTATTTTTTACTATAAAGTGATTTTCTACTATGTTCTGTGCTCTCTTCCATCTGACTAATACAATCAGCCGCCAACAGGAGTGGGGGAGAGAAATGACAACTGTTCCTTGTAAACACAATATAGTACTGCCCTTTACTATTATACCACCTCCTATATACAAGAATATAATGACTACAATACTGCCTCCTATATACAGGAATATAACTACTATAATACTCCTATATACAAGCATATAACTACTATAATACTGTCCCTATATACAAGAATATAACTACTATAATACTTCTCCTATATACAAGAATATAACTACTATAATCCAAAAAAGGAGACAAAGAAGCTTGCACTCACCAAAAAACGCTGCGGTATAAGTCCGTTTTATTTCGTCTTGATAGACACGAGTGGGGACAAAATAAAACGGACTTATACCGCAGCGTTTTTTGGTGAGTGCAAGCTTCTTTGTCTCCTTTTTTGGATTACCCGTATACTTTGTTATAGCTTTGCACCCCTATGCTGCACACCGTAGGCCTATTATCCTCACCCTATATATCCTAGCTCGTGGGTACACATGACATGACACTGGACTCTGGTGCTAACTCAGATGTTCTTCCTCAGTTGGATATAACTACTATAATACTGCTACTATATACAAGAATATAACTACTATAATACTGCTCCTATATACAAGAATATAACTACTATAATACTGCTACTGCTCCTATATACAAGAATATAACTACTATAATACTTCTCCTATATACAAGAATATAACTACTATAATACTGCTCCTATATACAAGAATATAACCGTGTGGACCAGAGGACCTGCGCGGTGGTACACGGGGCAATATGGCTTGATCAATTCATATACAGACACTCTGGTGTTGATTTTTAATATAGGCCTAGCGGCATTAGTATCAGCCATAGATGGGATGTGCAGCGGTTCCGTTCTCTCCAGTTCGTGTTTTACAGTTCTCCCTCTCTGAACAGCTCGCACTCCTTTATAAGACCCACATGACCAAAATTAGCAGGATATGCCTGTGATCACATGTTTGGACCCTATGTCTTCCCCATTCTGTGAGAGCAGCAATGGTAAGTGTAATACCATATCCATACTTGTGTCATTTGGGGGCAGCTTCCCCGCCGGTGGTGCTGGCTGGGTTTTGGTGGGGCTTTTTGGGTCTGGTCCTGTGACATTGGGGTTGCAGGGCCGTTCCATGGCCTCCCTTCCCTGTACATGCACGCTTTGCGGGGTTGGCGGTCGCTGACCGACACGGTGTGGAGTTAGCGTAGGGACCCGTGTGGACCAGAGGACCTGCGCGGTGGTACACTGGGCAATATGGCTTGATCAATTCATATACAGACACTCTGGTGTTGATTTTTAATATAGGCCTAGCGGCATTAGTGTCAGCCATAGATGGGATGTGCAGAGGTTCCATTCTCTCCAGTTCGTGTCATAACTACTATAATACTGCTCCTATATACAAGAATATAACTACTATAATACTGTTCCTATATACAGGAATATAACTACTATAATACTGCTCCTATATACAAGAATATAACTACTATAATACTGCTCCTATATACAAGAATATAACTACTATAATATGCGACATGGAGAGAAAGGAGCTGCTGCACATCACACCTATGGCTGATACTAATGCCGCTAGGCTATGTTTAAAAAACAACGCCAGGATGTCGGTATATAATTTGATCAAACCATATTGCCCCACGTACCACGTGCTGGTCTCTTGGTTCACATGGGTCCCTACGCTAACTCCACACTGTGTCGGTCAGCAACCGCCAACCCCGCAATGCATGCACATGGAATGGCCCTGCAACCCCCATGTCACAGGACCAAACCCAAAGTGCCCCCCCAAAACCCAGCCGGCACCACCGTCGGAGAAGGCTGCCCCCTAACAACACAAGTATGAATATGGTATTCATTCATACTTGTGTTATTAGGGGGCGGCCTTCTCTGCCGGTGGTGCCGTCTGGGTTCTGGGGGGGGGGGCATTTTGGGTTTGGTCCTGTGACATTTGGGTTGCAGGGCCATTCCATGTGCATGCATTGCGGGGTTGGCGGTTGCTGACTGACACAGGGTGGAGTTAGCTTAGGGACTAGAGATGAGCGAACCTTAAGCATGCTCGAGTCGATCCAAACCCGAACTTTCGGCATTTGATTAGCGGTGGCTGCTGAAGTTGGATAAAGCCCTAAGGCTATGTGGAAATCATGGATATAGTCATTGGCTGTATCCATGTTTTCCAGACACCCTTAGAGCTTTATCCAAGTTCAGCAGCCCCAGCTAATCAAATACCGAACGTTCGGGTTCGGATCGACTGGAACCCGAACCCGGTTTGCTCATCTCTAGCAGGGACCCGTGTGAACCAGGGGACCTGCACATGGTACATGGGGCAATATGGTTTGATCCAATTATATACCAACATCCTGGCGTTGGTTTTTAAACATAGCCTAGCGGCATTAGTATCAGCCATAGGTGTGATGTGCAGCAGCTCCTTTCTCTCCATGTCGCATTTTATTTTTCTCCCTTTTCCGAGCAGCTGGCACTCCCCTTCATAAGACCCACATGACCCAGTGCTCACATGTCAGGACCTCCTATCTTTCCCATTCTATCTGCAGCAGTAATGGTGAGTGCAATACCATATTCATCCTTGTGTTGCTTGGGGGCAGCCTTCTCCGCCGTTGGTGACGGCTGGGTTTGGGGGGGGGGGCATTTTGGGTTTGGTTCTGTAACATTGGATTTGTTTGTAGGGCCATCCCATGTGTGGAGTTAGCATAGGGACCCATGTGAACCAGGAGACCAGCACATGGTACACAGGGCAATATAGTTTGATCAAATTATGTACCAACATCCTAGCCTAGCGGCATTAGTATCAGCCATAGGTGTGATGTGCAGCAGCTTCTTTCTCACCATGTGGTATAACTACTATAATACTGCCCCCTATATACAAAAATATAACTACTAAAATAAAGCAGTAGAGTGCAGTCGGCACTGCCGGCAACGCTAGCAATAAAGGACATATAGTGGAAAAACCGACCTGGCGTGCTTGTACTTGTGGTGCTCCCAGACAAAAGAAAATAGAGTGTACAATACGGCAATGGGAGAAAGTAGAGACTGGGGCACTCACCGATACTTTCCAAGCTAGCGTCTTTTATTCCGATAGACAGAAGTCCACGATGGAGCGAGGACAGATGGATTAGCGGGCGCCTATACCCCGGGGTATAGCTTTACGGTAAACCTGTCAGCATTCTCAGGCGGGTACGTGTATCGGCATTGATACCCCCTGCAGGGCTAAATACCCTCTCTGACAAGACACTAAAGGCAGTACAATACCTCTGTCCTTGCTCCAGCTGCTGTCCCTGACAACTAGCAGCAAGCATCTGGAGACCTGGGTCTCTATACACCCAGGTCACCTAATACAGCCAATCACTGCTATACCAGCAGCCAACATAGCTGCTACATAGCAGGACCTCCCAGCCCCTTCTCCGCATACTTATTGGCTGATTAAAGTCGCCAAACATACAGGGAGGAGACATAGAGTATGGAGTACTTTCAAGTACCATATTAGTGATCCCGGACAAGCTCATCTCTATTCTTTAACATAAAATCTTGCATGATCTTATACACGTGAGACAGTGTTGGGGGCCAATATTAGGTCTGGGACTTTCTCCATGAAGATGTCGGCCCCGACAATTAAGCCAGTATCGGCTATCGCTTTTACAAGGTGTCTGTCAGGAATGTGCAGTAGCCTGGTGTGAAGTGGGCCTGGTTTTTGCTTTTGTGTGAGACACACGCTTGCATCTCAGCTTCTGGCAATGCAGGAGTTACACTGAGCTCTGCTGGACTTGATTGCTGCAGCTGAGCAAGTCTTTTTGATTGACGTTTTCCTCTGCCTTTCTGTAACCTGGAGGATCAGAGCGCCGGTCCAATGGGGATCAGACCGGGCTCTTGATCCTTATAAAAGAAAGCTGAGTCAGTCTCTCAGCGCTGGCTATTAAGGTTCATACCCTGATCCCAGCTCCCCCTGTCTATTCCTGCGATCCCCGTTCCTAACTTCTCTGCTTGCTTGACCTGTTATCTGACCTCCTGCCTGACCTTTGACTATGCGATGTTTACTGATTGTGTACTGTGTTGCCCATTTGGTTTTGACTTTGGCTTTTTGACTCTCCTTCGTGTTTGTTTGTCTGTCTCATTCTGTGTTTTACTTACACCAGAGACGGGGTCGCCTTCGTGGTTGTCCGCGGCTACCTAGGGCCGTTTGAGGCAAGTAGGTAGGGACAGTGGGTGGTCTAAGCTGTAGGACTCACTGTCGTGTCATGTTCCTACCTCATCTGTCCTGACAGTGTCTTCCCCTTGTACTCTCCTTCATCTGGTCTTGATGGAAACAATGTTGGAGGTTTCTCTGATCCCAATAACAGCAATGCTATCACGGCTATGCCCCTGCAGGTGCGCTGACAGCACCTCCACCACCTCACCTGTCATTGGGGAGGGACGGGTTATACATATCCAATAACCAGCAATAATGCAGTGCTGTCTCCTTTACGATACACTATACCAGTATACTGGAAGGATATAATACAACCCCTACCTGTCCTGACGTCGCCCCCCTCTCCAGAGTTATATAAACAAGCTTGGCGATATCTATGGAAACGGATCCCTGTGAATTATCGCTGCCTGTTAAAACACCTGCAATGCAGTCGAGTTTAATATTCACTTCCAACCCGAAGCCAAATTTATGACTCATGATTTTCTTTGTTTTCTCGAGAGCCTTTCGCAACCTAAAAGAACGGCGCTCGGAAGAATTTTTCCTGCCATTTGTATAGACGACTTAGGTTAATCAAATATCATTGCCGCACTTCCACAGTGAAAGGCCATAGAAAAAACTGCAGGGCATGGCCTGAAGAGAGAGAGGAATGCATTATCCAGCGAAGAGGAGGCCGATTCATCCGCTGTGATTACTGCGGCAACAGACGACTGGGAGGAGGGAGGAAGGGCGAGGAAACTTCTGGTGGAACATAGGTGGGGGCAATGAATTAGCCCAAAACTTGAGTCGCTAGAGTCCTCACCTGACTCTATAGACTGATTTTGCCTAATCCTTACAAATAAATGCAATTCTTTTAAGATCAAATGGTTTTCCGGGGTTCACCATTGATTTATGATTGGTGTTGTCTCCTTTTCCTCTCCAGGACCACCAACTTCTTCAGTACACAGCAAAGCAATGACCATGTGATGGTGACTGCCCCAGTACTGCAGCTCACTAATAAAGAGAAAAGCTGCAGTACCAGATGCCACCACATCTTATGGCTATCACCCTAAAGCTTTTTTTCTTTTTTTTACCAAAATACTTCCAGAAGGAAACCATGCCCAAAGGTAGGGGAGGTGTCCCTGTGCATTTTGGGATTGGTGTGTAGATGGCCTGAGTTTTGGCTACAAACTATATTGAGCTCCATGTATTTGAGTTTTACATTGCAATAGTATAATGTAAAGGCCTGTGTCACATTGTGGTGACCTAAGGGTTAAGCGTGTGGTGACTAGATTTCCAGTAGAAATCTGCATTTGTTGGCTCACAGTGGGTAATACTCGTAGCAATAAGGTTAACACAAAACATGGTCTGCAGTGTCCAATGCAGGTTGTGAAATAGGTGCATGGCTAGAAAGACATGATGTCTCTAGGCCTGGCACGAAGCCTGGGCAGGTCTTAGAGATGCTATGAAGTACTTGTGCACCTTCACCTCAAAGCACATCAGATAGGAATTGAAAGTATGGGTCTTCATACTATATAGAACATATTATGCGATTAAATAAGATAAAAAAAAATTCTGGAAGCCACCGCATTGCAGAGACAGTGGAGCCATTTACGGCATATGTGCTTTATGGCAGTAATGAAAACAACGATCAGAAAAGCATCAGTTATCTACAACATCCTCCAAGGAGCAGAGCCCGATTATAGGAAGACTAAAAAGGCCTCTATCATTACAAAAACTGAATGTTACCAATAAGACATTTCTGTCCTGCAATCTGAAGGCGCCTAAATATCATGCATTAATTTTTCCTTAATTATCAGCAGCAGTTCTGGAGCAATAAAAGGATGGGACACCTGAAGATACACCACTGTTCTGACCCCACCCCCTAATAATAATGAGATGACTCTGTTGACCCCACCCTCTAATTATAACAAGATAATTTTGCTGATCCCGCCCACTAATGATAATGAGATGACTCTGCTGACCCCGCCCACTAATGATAATGAGATGACTCAGCTGACCCCGCCCACTAATGATAAGGAGATTATTCTGCTGACCCCGCCCACTAATGATAATAAGATGACTGCTGACCCCGCCCACCAATGATGAGATGACTCTGCCTACTCCGCCCTCTAATGATAATGAGATTACTCTGCCGACCCCGCCCTCTAATGATAATGAGATGACTGCTGATCCCTCTCTCTAATGATAATGAGATAACTCTGCTCACCCCATTCTCTAATGATAATGTGATGACCCTGCTGACCCCTCCCTCTAATCATGAGATGACCCTGCTGATAAGTCCCATTCTACACAGAAAAGCTAAACATTAATCTGGTAGAAAACAGGAAATGCTGATACCTACCAGAGATGAAGCCACAGTGAGCAGAATGTACAGCCTGACAATCATTTCCATTTTTATCTTGTGTGGAGAGTCGCCTTGAATTATTTCTTTCAGTTCTCAGTAAATAATAAAAATAAATAAAAAAATATATCTGCTTGACAAAAGCTTCAGATTTCAGTCCAGGGCCCTGTAACAAATAGAAGAAGGAGAGGGTTAGAAGAAATTGTGGGAAAATTATATCAACACAATTGCCGCTCTGCCTGGGAAATGACGGTGAAATTGAACTATAGAAAATTGAGAATTTTTCTTTCTTTTTTTTTTTTTTTTCTTTCTGAATAGTCATCAAAGCAGAAGTGCCTGTGAAGGACAAGACACTGAGGCTCTGACTGTATGGATAATCTATTGACGGTTCAGACTGCTTTCCTCTGCTGAACTCCGCCAACACCAGATTTATTTATAAAAGGGTTTTTCTTTCAATCAAAAACTATAAAAAAAAAAAAAAAAAGTTCTTCCATAACCAGTAAATATAGATTGCTGAATAACTGCACAAAGTTCATTTTGGTTTCAATATGGACTCAGGTTTATTTAAAGGGGAACTCAAATCAAAATCAAATAAAAAAAATCCAGGATGGGCAGTGGGTGGGGGAACATAATAAAGAATTTATACTTACCCATCCCTGTGCCCCAAGCTTACTAACCCCCGCCGGTCTCCGGTTTCTTGAGAGAAGAACCCAGTTACTGACTACCTGAGAGACGGGACATTGCAGGAGTAGGAGCTGTATGAGACCAGCAGGGGGCAGTGAGCTTTAGTGTTCGTTAAACTTGCTGAAAGTTCAGGTTCAGCAACTTTCATTGGAACCGATACAGTCTGCATTTGACTCTCAGCATCTGGAGAAGTTAGATGCCACCCTAGGGTTGCCAGAATAAAGCTTATGGCTGTATACATGTTTTCTAGGACTTCTTAGGCCTGCATCCAACTTCTCCAACAACCACGAGTTCGGGTTCGGATCAAAGTTGCCGAACCAGAACTTTTAGCAAGTTCGCTCAATACTAGTAAGCTTGTGATGCTGCGTTGTGGGAGCATGGGGACAGGTAAGTATCGATTCTTTATAATGTTTAAATCTCTGTACCCCCCGTTGATCAATGTATTGGACCCCACTAGCTCTGTTATGAATAGAGCCATGGGTGTGGATTGTGACCCACTTCTCTATTCATTCCAATGGAGTGACAGAAAGAGCCGAGAACGACGGAAGACACTGTACTGGGCCCTTTCCGTTGGCTCCATAGGAATGAATCATGAGTCATGTGCCACACCCGCAGCTCGATTTATAACAGAGCTGACGGGGGAAATCAGTGGGGTACAGAGGTCGTTTCCCCTATCCTGTGGAAAAGGGAAAAGTGAATTTTTCCCGGAATACCCCTTTCAGGGTACCAACAACCCTCCTGAAGATTCTCACCCTTGCACCTAACCATCGTGCCAGCCTCCAAATGATGTTACCGTTATGACATTGTGGCCACTTCCGAAATTCAGCCTGTTGACCACCATGAGGTATAATATATTCTGTTAGTTAAAATGACTCAACAATAACATGCCTACGACTCCCCCCCCCCTGCAGAACCACTAAATCAAAGCTGTGACGTTAATATATGCCATGCCGTATGTAACATCTTCATACATAATACTGACGTTTATTTATATTTACACATTTTTGCACACTAAATTCAATGCCATGTTTGTATAACTGAAAAATTTACATGTCTAGACAACAGCTATGGATGATGCACACTCCTCCAGCACTCAGGAAGGGAAAAAACCCCTGTGGAGGAAACCTTTAGGGAAGCATGGCTGAAGGATTTCCCTTCCCTTGGGCTTAAAGGATTAATGTCAAACTGTTACCGAAATTCATAACATTATCGCCCATGGACTTAAAACAAAGAGCAGATCTAAAAATACAAGTATCATCATACAAGCTAAACAGTTGTAAAGTACTTTTAACCCTTAGAGGACCGGGCCAATTTAAATTTTTGCGTTTTCGTTTTTCCCTCCTGGTGCTTAAAAGTCCATAGCACTCGCATTTTTCACCTAGAGACCCACATGAGCCCTTATTTTTTGCGCCACTAATTGTACTTTGCAATGACAGGCTGAATTTTTTCATAAAGTACACTGCGAAACCAGAAAAAAATTCAATGTGTGGTGAAATTGAAAAAAAAAAAAACGCATTTCTTTTATTTGGGGTTTTTTCGTTTTTACGCCGTTCGCCCTGGGGTAAAACTGACTTGTTAAATATGTTCCCCAAGTAGTTATGATTACAACGATATGTAACATGTGTAACTTTTATTGTATCTGATGGCCTGTAAAAAAATTCAAACCATTGTTAACAAATATATGTTCCTTAGAATTGCTCTATTTTCAGGCTTATAGCGCTTTTACCCTTTGGTCTATGGGACTGTGTTAGGTGTCCTCCCCACTAGACACCAGGGATCGGCTGCATCAAGTAATTGAATGCAGCGGTCAACTTTGACAGCTGCATCTGATTACTTTATTAACGGGCACAGCGATTGGACCGTGCCCGCTAATAGCCGCGGTCCCGGGCTACGAGCGGCACCCGGGACTGCGGCGGTTCAGAGCGCGGCCCCGCTCTGAACACGTGGAGGCGGCCCTGGATGTACAATTACGTCCAGGGTCGCCTAGGGGTTAATAAAACTGGGCAGGCAGTTCTTCGTATGAGAAAGAGACAAGACAGGATGTTAATATTCTAGGCAAATCCCTACCCTGGCTCCATTCCAGTTCTCCAGGGGTTGTCACCTGTCCTAAAGGCAGATCCGCAACTTATACATCCCGCTCCCCCCAAAACGTTGCTTAATTACTATAACCAACATCTAACAACGATAACTTCCCTGTCTGAATGACGGGATAATCTGCGGCTCGGAGATAAGAATTCACACATCTGCAGCAACAATCCTATAATTGACCACCAGCCGAAATAAAGTGATGGTTAATTACTGTGAAAATCAGGAGAGAAGATATAAAGTGTTTAATTACTGCAGAGTGTGATCTGCGTCCTCCGATGCTTCATGTCAGGAGGCGGCACAACGCGAGGGGACAAGACAGTATTGTCATGGACAAGTATAGGATGGGACAATAACAAGATGACGATGGTGAGGAAAAGATATAGAGCCACACATTATAATATATGTATGAAAATAACATGATTTTTTACATGTAATACCAGACCTGACCACCCGGTGTGCTGTTACAAAACGACATACACCCCAGCATCATAGAGCATGGTCTTATTTGTAGCACAAAGCTATAAGGCAGCCCCTACTGGAAAGAACTATGACTATGTTTAATTTTATAGAGGATGGAGAGGACTATGGGGGAGATTTATCAAACAAGTGACCCTGGCCCCTTGCAACCAATCAGATCCCACTTTTCATTCCTCACAGACTCTTTGGAAAATAAAAGGTGGAATCTGATTGGTTGCTAGGGGCAACTGAGCCAGTTTCACTTTACACCGTGTTTGATAAATCTCCCCCATTGTGTACGGATATTCCTACAGTATGTGAGTTTCCGCTATTCTCTTTGTACTATGATGTATTTTTCTTTCAGCCTTGGACGGGAGCTCACAGTCATTCTATTAATGTGTCTGGTGTCGCCCGCGTAGCCCTGCAGGTTCAAGGAAAACAAACATTTGTATAAAATGGAAGGACGCGGATAATATTTATTTATCTTGCCTAGTTTTTTTTGCTTGACAAAAACGTGAAGAACCGATCGTGTACCGCCACGTGGTACTGAAGTTGGTGACACGGGAAAAGTCCCTGTGAGAAGACCAGGCTGGAGTATGACATAGAGAGGCCTAGATATCCTATTACCAAATACCTGATTAGTGTAGAGTAGGGGGTCCCCAGTTCAGGACTCTGCTACACAGCTCCCTCCTTCAATTAGACCATATATGTTTATGGAATACAAGGAAAACCCTATTGACTTCGATAAGGACAGTGTAATGCTTCATGTCTCCTGCGGGGGCACTGCAGGGGAGTCAAACAATTACTGATGAGTTTGATAAAAATTAGTTTTAATTTCCTCCAAAATTTTGATTGATCTGAGGTTGATTTGACAGGTGACTATCATTGTGTCCTATATGGACCGCATAAGACAAGGATGTGGAACCTTCGGCCCCCCCAACTATTGCAAACCTACAATTCCCATTATGCCTGGGCAGCCAAAGCTTTAGCTGTTCAGACAAGATGGGAATTGTGGTTTTGCAACATCTGGAGGGCTAAAGGTTTCCTATCCCTGGCTTAGGGCAAGGCATACAGAAGCAGGGACTCCTATCAAATAGAGGAGTGAAACATGCACTGTACAAATCCGCTGATTCACTACCCAGCTCAGCCAATGTTTGCACCCACTAAAAGGGAGCTTTGATGCAATTTCCATTGCCACTCACTACATTGCCTTGATCAGGTGCTCTCCCTTACCACCCAGTATACAGGAGCAGGGACTCCAACCTTTTGAGAGGTGTCCCTGCTTCTGTATAAATCAAATTCAAATCTGAAGGACAATTTAAGCAAATCCTCCTGAAATTTTGTACTCTATTGTACTTTATCCCGGTCATCCTGTTGAAGAATTGTTCCATATTTATATGAATATGTTATAGGGAGTGTTAGGGGGACTTGCCGAACTGTTCGGGTTTGGCAAGTTACTCCAAACCCAAACGCTTGCCACTTGACTCCTGATGGCTAGAGAGGTTGGATGCCGCCCTAGAGCTACCAGGAAAACATGGATATAGCCTATTTTTGTATCCAGGACTCCCTAGGGCGGCATCCAAACTCTGGGAGTAAAATGCTGAGCGTTTGGGTTTGGAGTAAATTGCCAAACCCAAACAGTTTGTCAAGTCCTCTCAACTCTAGTTATAATGAGTTTTGGAGGGTGAAAGCCACTGTATAGGCAGCGAGTGGCCCAATATGGTAATTAATAACCACATAGACCATTGCACCATGCAATACAAAAACAATATTAAAATCTAAAACTCCATCACTTCGTATAGTGCAAATATCCAAACTACCGCATCTGGACCTAATGAGATATGTAGCAATGGCTTCCTGCCCTTCCATGTCCTCTGTCCTGGCCTGGCATTACAAAATCGGAGTCAATAAAGTTTTCTGCAGAATATCAAATCAGACTAATGTCCATAACAAACAAGGCTGCGTCCTGATAAATGATCTTCACGGCTGATGTCATTGTCTCCTAGAGGATGACATTAGCCGCTTCTGTTTCTTGTTAGGACAAAGAACATTTCCTATGTGCTCACAAGGAGATCATTGGAAATATATGTTTTTAGGAACAGCTTGTCAGGGTCATATCCGAATTATCAATGACATTAAGACTGGCAAAAAGACAATAGGTTGAGTTTTTTGGATTTGCAGATCAGACATTTTGGAAGGTCCATAGTGGTGGCCTCCAAATGCAATGTTGATGAGCGGAAGTAAGTGCAGTCTACTACAACCTATGACCATGGATGACCTAAAATCAATGACAGGGTCTTTTTAGGATGTCCATCTCTTAGTTCTCCACTAATACTGGTTAGTATATAAGAACCACCAGGGTTTACATGTGTTCTTGAAAATGTTGAAGAATAGAGAAAAGTGAACCTCAAGGACGCTCAATGAGGGTTCATCTGAACTTCAGTGTGTGGCATTTAATTACCGGTGGCTGAAGTTGTTGGATGTAGCCCTAAGGAGTCCTGAAAATCATGGAAATCCATGTATCCGTGTTTTACAGGTACCTTTGGGTCTGTATGTTTGTCGCTTTGCAGCCCGGCCTCATTCATGTTAATAGAGCTCAAATACCAAAATTTTTGGAAAACATAATTCTATCATTGTTCATTTTCTGATATAAGTTTTTGTGATCCCGAATGTGGTGAATGACTGCACAGAATGGATTTATTAGGTCAAAATTTGGGGCCAATGTAGCCAAATTTAGGATCCTTGATACACGGCGGTGGACCCAATAAACAAATTGCAAAAAATTCCCAAAAATTGGCAACTAATTCCTCTATGAAAGATATATTACACCCAAACCCAAAAGCCAGCACCTTCTACTTAGTAGTATTTGTCTTAGGTAGTGTTGAGCCAACCTGCCGAAAAGTTCAGATTCAACATCATTTGCAGAACCTGAATACTGGGCATTTCACTCCCAAGGTCTGGAGAAGTTGAATGCCACCTTAGAGAGTCCTAGAACACAGATAAAGCCTAGGAGCGTCATCCAACTTCTCCAGCCGTTGAGAGTCAAATGGCAAGCATTCAGGTTCGGAGAATGCTGCAAAACCCGAACAATTCGGTAGATTTGCTCAACACTAGTCCCAGGCCCAATATTTGCAGCCACAGATGACTCAAAAATGGAAACGCCTTACATTAGTGCCCTCTCAATCTTTAAATACTCATACAGTTCCTCAACCTTCTATACCCTCATGAGTACTACTCATGGTCTCTAGATCTTCTCCAAAACCAGAAGAAAAAAAAAACACTTTCGTCTTCTTGTCTGAGCTTTTTTACTGCAATAAATCTATAAGCTCAGAGGAAAAGCTCAGAAGAAAGAAGAAGAAGAAGAAGAAGGAGGTGGAGGAGGAATGTTTTTGAAAATACCTAAGGATGGTTTCATCATCAGGTTCACGTACGTTGAATACTATTATGCTGCCCTTTAAATCATCCCACATAGTATAGAAGTCTAGAGGAAATACTGGAGGCAATTCAATGTCCCATTGTTATCCAGACTAAAGGTTTCCACCGGAGGCCATTAGCATTCTACGCACAAGCCTCCTGTCACCCGACAAAAATTGTCTTGCCTCAGCGAGCCGCCGAGTGTGTATTTAATGAGAAGGAATTTCTCCTTGTGCGCGATTCTTCTCCAGAAAGGAATCTAATTATGAGTTAACCAGTGATCTGCTGGAAATTACAGCGAGGGGCTGATCACATTGTGGGAAGGATGAAGCTGAAGATGTGTTCAAGAAGATTCATGAAACAACAAAAACCTCCAGGGCCACATGGTGCTCAAATACCGGCTGCCGAGATGAGAATGTACAAATGGAAGAAGAAGTCATAAGCTAGCCATAGCCTATACACAAGACGGCAGACGGGCAATGAGACATGGCAAAACCACTTAAGCAGCTCCAACCAGGATGGCACAGAAGAAGCTAGACATACTCTACAACAATGATCCAGGTGTCCTTTCCTCCAATCCATTATAGTATAACTACAACATTATAGTAGGTATATTCTTGTATATAGGGAGCAGTATTATAGTAGGTATATTCTTGTATATAGGAGCAGTATTATAGTAGTTATATTCCTGTATATAGGGGGCAGTATTATAGTAGTTATGCGGTTCAGGGAAGAAACAGAGTGCTGCACCTCACACCTATGGCTGATACTAGTGCCGCTAGGCTAAATAAAAAACACATCAGAATTTTGTGTATGAATTGATCAAGCCATACTGCCCCATGTACCTCGTGCCGGTATCTGATACACATGGGTCCCTACACTAAGTCCACACCGTGCCAGTCAGTGGCCACCAACCCCGCAGGCATGCACAGTCAGGGAACGGGGGCCATGGGACGGCCCTGCGACCCCCATGCCGCAGGACCAGACCCAAAAACACCACACCAGAACCCGGCCAGCACCGCCGGCGGAGAAGGTCGCCCCCAAGCAGCACAAGTCTGGATAAGGAATTACACTCACCATAGCTGCAGCAAACAGAATGGGAAAAAACATGTGAGGTCTGACCTGGCTAGAGGAAGGGAGGAGTCCCGAAATAGCTATCCCAGGTGATGCGCCTGCACCTCCACTGATCCACCATACCCTCCCTGCAACTACGTCTGTGTAATAAATATTTGGAAGACGATATCGGTGAGTGCTTGAATCTCTCCTACACATTGTTTTGCATCTACCTTTTCTTCTGAGCACCCAGTTGTCTCCATACAAGATACACCATATGCTCCATCCTATCCACCAGGGGTTTATGTTGTAAGCAGTGCGGGCTAGCTATACCTTTTACCAGTATTATAGTAGTTATATTCCTGTGCATAGGAGCAGTATTATAGTAGTTATATTCTTGTATATAGGGAGCAGTATTATAGTAGTTATAGCAGTAGTAGTAGTATCAGCCATAGGTGTGAGGTGCAGCACTCTTTTTCTTCCCTGAACCGCATTTTGTTTCTCTCTTTTCTCCGTGTTTTGCACTCCTCCTGGTGAGACCCACATGACCGCAATTAGCAGGAGACACCTGAGTGCACATGGTTTTAATCCCTCCTGTTTTTTCCCATTCTGTTTGCTGCAGCTATGGTGAGTGTAATACCTCATCCAGACTTGTGCTGCTTGGGGGCGACCTTCTCCGCCGGTGGTGCTGGCTGGGTTCTGGTGTGGTGTTTTTGGGTCTGGTCCTGTGGCATGGGGGTCGCAGGGCCGTCCCATGGCCCCCGTTCCCTGACTGTGCACGCCTGCGGGGTTGGTGGCCACTGACTGGCACGGTGTGGACTTAGTGTAGGGACCCATGTGTATCAGATACCGGCACGAGGTACATGGGGCAGTATGGCTTGATCAATTCATACACAAAATTCTGATGTGTTTTTTATTTAGCCTAGGGGCACTAGTATCAGCCATAGGTGTGAGGTGCAGCACTCTGTTTCTTCCCTGAACCGCATTATAGTAGTTATATTCTTGTATATAGGAGCAGTATTATAGTAGTTATATTCTTGTATATAGGAGCAGTATTATAGTAGTTATATTCTTGTATATAGGAGCAGTATTATAGTAGTTATATTCTTGTATATAGGGGCAGTATTATAGTAGTTATGGTTCAGGGAAGAAAAAGTGCTGCACCTCACACCTATGGCTGACACTAGTACCTCTCGGCTGCATAAAAAACATCAGAATTCTGTATGTGAATTGATCAAGCCACACTGCCCCATGTACCGCGTGCAGGTATCTGATACACACGGGTCCCTACACTAAGTCCACACTGTGCCGGTCAGCGACCACCACCCCCGCAGGCGTGCACAGTCAGGGAAGGGAGGCCATGGTACGGCCCTGCAACCCCCATGTCACAGGACCAGACCCAAAAATGCCACACCAAAACCCAGCCAGCACCACCGGCAGAGGAAGCTGCCCCCAAACAGCACAAGTCTGGATAAGGTATTGCACTCACCATAGCTATCAAAGATAGAATGGGACAGAGTAATTATATTCATGTACTGTATATAGGGGGCATATTTGGCAGTTCACATATTTGTATATATTTGTCGCACACAGTAGTAAGCTTGGGCCCCCATGTGTAGGTTTTTCAGGGTGGGGACATTCCACATTGTCTATTATTGCGTCAGGTTCATTCACATTATTCTTTATCATTGATTGTTCAAAAAAGAAAATCTGAAATGAAGGAACATTCTGTAGATTTGGCTCCTGGTCCCCTGCAGACTATTACGCTCATGAACTTAATTTTCCTATTGTTCGGTATGTACCCTGCAGATCAAATGTGGTACCAACATAACTGTTGCTTAGCAACCTGATCTCCTTTAATGCAAATATATAGTTGTGTCAGCGTGAGGCTCAGCCACATTCTGTAGGCAGCGTATAAATTACTGATCCGCCGCCGTCATACTTGGACATTCAACCCCCTCAAATGAAAATCTGAATAAAATCTGAAAAATATAATATTTTTCATCTTGAGTTGTTGGGGAATGGTAAGAGAAAGTTGCAACACCCCCCTCCAACCACCACAAAGAAGGGGGCAAGATATTCTACAAAAGCCTAATGTGTAAGAGAGAGGGGCGGGGCTGTGACAACTTCTTGTCCTTAAAGTGCACCAGTCAAAACTTTTTATCGGTCAGGGTCTGATTGTTTAGAGCCGAACAATAAGTAGAATGGGTAGTAAGAGCAGGTTCCCCCGCTATGTGTATACTAGACCTGCACGGTGGGGAAATAGTAGTGGCAGGGAACATGCATACTCCACCAAAAAGTGAGTCTTCCCAGGAAATGAAGCTTAAAGGGGAACTTTAAAAAAAAAAAAAGCAGTAGCGGTTTTCTATAAGGATTTGCTATTGCTCTGGACAGAGAAAAAAATTAAATCTCTGGAGACAAAAAGTTAATTTAAAAGAAAATCACTGGAGTAACCCTTTAATTGCAGATTTTTGCCTCAAAATTTAAGAGATCCCTTGATCCTGCCACAATCGGTTGATCACTGGTAGATCTAGGAACTGGTGGGTACAAGGGGCAGGTTTCTACCCACACACAATAATGGGCATTTCCTGTGTGGCTTTCATGTGGATTCTTAGGAAGTCTTGGGGGCGGAGCTTAAAAGTTCAAATTTTTTAGGTTGGCAACTATGTGTTACATGATCACCTATCCATTTCAATAGGCATGAATATGTTTTAAGCGGCACTGACTAGTGGGTCTACTTTTAGGAAAGGTTTAAGATCACCTCCTTTAAGTCTTAAAGGTATTTTACAACAATAAGAAAATCCCATAAAATACTTATTAGACTGTGTTTTTCTCCATTGTGCTATCATGTGACATCACATATGACATTGCCTACATGTTATACACTGAGTTTTTGATTTTTTTTCATTGCCTAAGCTTGTAAGACAAGCAGGAGCAGGAGGCAGTGCACTGTATTGATAGAACTTCCTGTGACTACTTCTCTACATACAGCAACCTCTGTGCAAATGTGGTCCCCCGGACAGGAGGTCAGATAATCTGATGTTCCTGAGCTTACAGAACAGGCTAAAGGAGGCTGCAAGAAGAGACCTAAAGCCAGATAGTATAAAGTAATGTAATACTGCTACGGTGGTGGAGATGCCCTTTAATATGTAATATGTCTGTGCTCCACAGCAGCGCTCATCACTTGTACGACCCATCCCCATGACATTCTGCAGATGTGCTTCTCGCTCGCCATACAATGCTAATCACAATCAAGAGTTTTGCTATAGAAAATTGCAATGTTTCACCCCCCGATGCCGGCGTCTCCTAGTGATTAATCTAATTAGCCGTAAGATGCACAGACAGCTGATAGTGACCACGGATCGGGCCGGAAACTGCTGCCGTCATGGTGATTCACCAATTTATTAATGGATTCTCTACGGTTACAGCCATAATATAAGAACACTTCCAAAGTTACTAAGAACAAATTGGAATAAGGAATGGCAACAGAAAAGGGTAAGGGCCCTATTACACGGAGCGATAATAGGCCGAGCTGATTATCACTTCGTGTGATAGCAAAAACGATCATTGGCTGATCGTTGGTTCAGGTCTGGACCGAAAACCGTCAGGTGCCGAGCGCACATAGTTGTGTGTCCAGGGGCGTAGCTAATGTCTCCTGGGCCCTGGTGCGAGAGGCCAACTTGGGCCCCCCCCCCTCCTTTCACGACCAAGTGATGCTATTGTTGTGTGTGTGTGTGTGTGTATATATATATATATATATATATATATATATATATATACACACACAGTGGTGCCTTGGATTATGAGCATAATTCGTTCCAGGACCGTGCTTGTAATCCAAATCCACTCTTAAACCAAAGCAAATTTTCCTATAAGAAATCATGTAAATGCAGACAATTGGTTCCGCACCCCAAATATATTTATTATTCTGTACTGTACAGTAATGGAGAGGATGGGAAACACAAGGGCTGACAGACTGCAGGGAGCATGAAGGAATGAGCAGTACAGATGTGGGCACATACATGCAGCACTCTCTGTCCGGGGAGAGAGGGGTTACAGCTATGGAGAGATTACCCCCCCCCCCCACAGTCCTGTCCCCTGATGTAAGCCCCAGCCTGAAGGGGATCTGCTATGATTTGGAAGGTGTTTAGAGTACAGTGCTGTAGACCCCGCTATGCAGGCCATGCCCCTTCTCCACTCGCGCTCCCACCCAATACAGGAAGTTCTTAAACCAAAGCAATGTTCTTAAACCAAGTCACAATTTTGAAAAACTGTGAGCTCTTAAACCAAAACGCTCTTAAACGAAGTTACTCTTAAACCAAGGTACCACTGTATGTATGTATATATATATATATATATATATACACACACACACACACACCAAGACAGATATTACCTATTACCGCCATACTGTTACTGACCAAATCCTGTATACTGAGACCAATATTACCAGTAATACCAGTATATAGGGAGGAAACATTACCGCCACACCACAACCACTACCATCACCACCATATTGTTACTGACCAAATCCAGTATACTAAATCCCCTCATCCAGTCATATAGAGGTGGCCCCAGCTCTACACAGGCTCTATACACCATATACATTACTGTGCAGTTATATCAGGTGACTCACAGGAGACGTCTTTTCTGATCGGAGTTCTTTCCTTTTCATCATCTTCTCCATCCGTCCTAGGCCATTATGAGAACTTCTCCGAGCCACGAATCCACAGAATCTGCCAGACAGACATATTAGGCTCCACACTCTGACACCATCTCCATCTCTCTACACACTGCACATCTGTACTGTCCCCTTTACACCCTCATTTAGTGGGTAGCCCTGACTCTATGTGACCTCCTAATAATATATGCCCCCCTCTGTGTATTCCCTCTCCCCCTATGTTGCCCCCCCAAATAGATGGCCCCCTCCCTTATAGATGGCCCCCTCTACCCCCTCCCTTATAGATGGCCCCCTCTACCCCCTCCCTTATAGATGGCCCCCTATACCCCCTCCCTTATAGATGGCCCCCTCTCTCCTCACCCTCCCTTATGGATGGTCCCCTCTCCCCCCACCCTCCCTTATAGATGGCCCCCTCTCCCCCCACCCTCCCTTATAGATGGTCCCCTTCCCCCCCCCCTCCCTTATAGATGGTCCCCTTCCCCCCCCCCCTCCCTTATAGATGGTCCCCTTCCCCCCCCCCCCTCCCTTATAGATGGTCCCCTTCCCCCCCCTCCCTCCCTTATAGATGGTCCCCTTCCCCCCCCTCCCTTATAGATGGTCCCCTTCCCCCCCCTCCCTTATAGATGGTCCCCTTCCCCCCCCTCCCTTATAGATGGTCCCCTTCCCCCCCTCCCTTATAGATGGTCCCCTTCCCCCCCTCCCTTATAGATGGTCCCCTTCCCCCCCTTTATAGATGGTCCCCTTCCTCCCTCCCTTATAGATGGTCCCCTTCCCCCCCCCACCCTCATAGATGGCCCCCCTCTTTCCCCCCACCCTCATAGATGGCCCCTCTTTCCCCCCACCCTCATAGATGGCCCCCCTCTTTCCCCCCACCCTCATAAATGGCCCCCTCTTCCCCCCACCCTCATAGATGGCCCCCTCCTTTCCCCCCACCCTCATAGATGGCCCCCTCCTTTCCCCCCACCCTCATAGATGCCCCCCTCCTTTCCCCCCACCCTCATAGATGGCCCCCTCTTTCCCCCCACCCTCATAGATGCCCCCCTCCTTTCCCCCCACCCTCATAGATGCCCCCCTCCTTTCCCCCCACCCTCATAGATGGCCCCCTCCTTTCCCCCCACCCTCATAGATGGCCCCCTCCTTTCCCCCCACCCTCATAGATGGCCCCCTCCTTTCCCCCCACCCTCATAGATGGCCCCCTCCTTTCCCCCCACCCTCATAGATGCCCCCCTCCTTTCCCCCCACCCTCATAGATGGCCCCCTCTTTCCCCCCACCCTCATAGATGCCCCCCTCCTTTCCCCCCACCCTCATAGATGGCCCCCTCCTTTCCCCCCACCCTCATAGATGGCCCCCTCCTTTCCCCCCACCCTCATAGATGGCCCCCTCCTTTCCCCCCACCCTCATAGATGGCCCCCTCCTTTCCCCCCACCCTCATAGATGCCCCCCTCCTTTCCCCCCACCCTCTTAGATGGCCCCCTCTTTCCCCCCACCCTCATAGATGCCCCCCTCCTTTCCCCCCACCCTCATAGATGGCCCCCTCCTTTCCCCCCACCCGTACAGGCTGATAAAAAAAACAAAACTTAACTCACCTGACATCGCGCTCCCACGTTGATTCTCACTCCTCCTGGTCTGTCCCCGGCTGCTGCGCGGCTGCCGGGAGTGTCGCGTCTTATCCCCGGCAGCGCGCGCATCCCAGAACTCCCTGCGCGCCGGAACCGGAAGTCAGGGCCCAAGGCGCGCAGGGAGTTCTGGGATGCGCGCGCTGCCGGGGGTAAGACGGAGCCAGACTCTTGTGACCGCAAGCACAACAATGCTTGCGGTCACAAGAGTGATTGATCGGGGGGCCCCGCGGGCCCCCCTTGTGGCGGGCCCGGTCGCGGCGGCGACCCCCGCGACCACGGTGGCTACGCCACTGTGTGTGTCGATGCACGGTCGACGGCTGACAATTCGCCAAACACCTGACACCTTTTCTCTTCTCACTCCCGGTCTTCTCTACTGTTCTCCACAGCTTCCAGGTCCTGGCAGCAGCATCATCTGAGTGGCCTGTCAGCTGACAGGCCGCTCAGCCAATCACAGGCCGCAGTGGTCCCTGACAGGCCGCCCAGATGCTGCAGCCGCCGGGATCGGGAAGCTGTGTAGCACAGGAGAGAAGAACGGGAGCAGGCAGAGGTAAGGTATCAGGTGTTTGGGCAAGGGCTGCATGGACATCGCTAATGATTTCCTTGCAGTCCTTACTGGCCGATTTTCAAGCGGTCTAATAGGTCCAGTAAACGAGCGCCGATCTACCAGATCAGCGCTCGTTTACTAAAATGATTTGGCCGTCGTAATAGGACCCTAACAGTAATTAAAGGGGCAGGTAATAATAGAGATGAGCGACCTGAATCGAGGTCAGATACAGATCTATGAGAAAACTGATAGCTGAGATTCTTTATATGTATGGGATAAAACAGTACAGCAGAGCTGGGTAGTAAAGTAATGCAGGAGAAGAGTAGGATTCTGGTCACACTGTCTAGTCTTGTGGGTGTATAGCTATATAAACCTTGTCTGCATCGGGGCCCAGGACACTGATAAATGATTCCTTCTCCAGTCTCCAGAGTCGTCGTGTGATATTACAGTACAGAAGATTGATCGCTCTCACCCTCTAATCCTTGCAACCTAAAATCGTCTCATTTAAACAACAGGAAAGAACATGAAACATTGATAAATGGCTGCGGCATCCAGGATCCCATAAAGCACAAACAATTGTCCGTCTCCGCTTCAGCTGGCAGAAAGGTCCCTGATGTCTGCAAGTTTTTATATCTGTATATCTATATAATACAGCACTCTCTGATGGTCTCCATCTAACCATAGGGAGTCTTTTACTATAATACCAGTCACTACTATGATACTACACGGTGGAGTCCAATATTGTGCCCGGCAAGTAATACCCAGAGGACCCGGTGTATGCAGCAGCTAGATGGGCCGGGAGTGACCCAATAAGGTCCTGGTAGGTTTCACAGGTATCTGGAGCCATGCTGACTGCCTCCCACAGCTGCCGGAGAGTGACTAGAGCCAACACCTACATTCAGGTAGTCCCACAGATGCTCAATTGGGTTCACATCTGGGGAATTAGGGGCCAGGGTATTACTGGGAAGTCTTAGTCATGCTCTACTTAACAAATGTCGGATATTACTAGCCGTGTGCCATGTCGCATTGTCTTGCTGGAAAATCCCATCTGCCCCAGAGAAGACAGTCATCATGTATGGGTGTACATGATCTGTAAGAATAGATTTATACCAAGATAGGCTGGGATTTCCTCCACATGGATAAGTGGGCCAGAGAACAGCCCTCAGACCGTAACGCTGGTCCCATCAGCTTGTGTTCTTCCAGCAATGGCTGCTGGGTGGTTTTCTCCTGATGAAGAAGAAAATGTGACTCATCAAAGAAGACAGCCCTTTACCAACCAGTAGAGAAGACAGCCCTTTACCAACCAACGGAGGGGACAACCCTTTACCAACCAGCAGAGAAGACAGCCCTTTACCAACCAGTATAGAAAACAACCCTTTACCAACCAGTAGAGAAGACAGCCCTTTACCAACCAGTATAGAAAACAACCCTTTACCATCCAGTGGAGAAGACAGCCCTTTACCAACCAGCGAAGAAGACAGCCCTTTACCAACCAGTATAGAAAACAACCCTTTACCAACCAGCAGAGAAGACAGCCCTTTACCAATCATCAGAGAAGACAGCCCTTTACCAATCATCAGAGAAGACAGCCCTTTACCAACCAGCAGAGGGGACAACCCTTTACCAACCAGCAGAGAAGACAGCCCTTTACCAATCATCAGAGAAGACAACCCTTTACCAACAAGCAGAGAAGACAGCCCTTTACCAACCAGTATAGAAAACAACCCTTTACTAACCAGTGGAGAAGACAGCCCTTTACCAACCAGCGAAGAAGACAACCCTTTACCAACCAGTATAGAAAACAACCCTTTACCAACCAGCAGAGAAGACAGCTCTTTACCAATCATCAGAGAAGACAGCCCTTTACCAATCATCAGAGAAGACAGCCCTTTATCAATCATCAGAGAAGATAACCCTTTACCAACCAGTAGAGAAGACAGCCCTTTATCAATCATCAGAGAAGATAACCCTTTACCAACCAGCGAAGAAGACAACCCTTTACCAACCAGTATAGAAAACAACCCTTTACCAACCAGCAGAGAAGACAGCCCTTTACCAATCATCAGAGAAGACAGCCCTTTACCAATCATCAGAGAAGACAGCCCTTTATCAATCATCAGAGAAGATAACCCTTTACCAACCAGTAGAGAAGACAGCCCTTTATCAATCATCAGAGAAGACAGCCCTTTATCAAACAAGAGAAGACAACCCTTTACCAATCATCAGACAAGACAACCCTTTACTAACCATCAGAGAAGACAACCCTTTACTAATCAATTGAGAAGAAAACCATTTACCAACCAGCAGAGAAGACAACTCTGTACCAATCAACATGGAAGACAGCCCTTTACCAACCAGCAGAGAAGACAACTTTTTACCAACATGTGGAGAAGTCAACTGTTTACCAACTAGTGGAGAAGAAGACAACCCTTTACCAATCATCGTAGAGGAAACCCCTTTACCAGTCAGCTGAGAAGACAACTCTCTACAGATAGGCGGAGAAGATAACTCTTTACCAACCAGCAAAGAAGACAATGTGAACAGGGGGCACCTGTTAAAATGCTCAAGTGTTTGTTACTCGAGTCGAGCACTGGAGCAATGAAAAACATTTTAGTGCTCGCTAAACACTAGTATCTTATTATATGTTATATGAGCAATGATACAATACTTGGGGACTTCTATGGCTGAAACCATACAGTGGCTTTAGGGGGATAGGCTATAGTTTAGGGGTCCTTGACTTTTTAGGCTGATCACATTCTTCTTTTTTCTTGACTCCATTAGATGGATAGAGATTATCATTATGGTTCTTGATATCCAAGTGCTGTAAGCGGCTCGGCAGTAATTAGTGCGAGGGCCGCGCACACTGACGGGTTCACTGTTCCGATACGATCACATCATCGTGTACACATAGTTTCTGTACGGGGTGATGGTTTGCTATTTGATCATTTTCAGCACAGACACAATGGTTAGTGAACTATATCGGACCAAGCACATGTAGAATCTGCAGTAATTAGACAGAGCTGTGGGGGATGGGCGGCCATATCTGACATCGAGGATGAGCGCAAATCTCTGATGAGGCTGCGGTGTGAGACACGGAGGACATAGACTAAATCTACCATAAGCTGTTGGTGGAAATATAGAGTAACACGTAAAATCTGCCATAAGACCTCAGCTTCTCCTACTACTAATGTTATAAAGCTATGGAATCTTGCAAAGCCTTCACCGGGAAGAATCACTAGTATTCTGGTCTGTATTTGGAGGTTTATTAACTCAGTAATCGGCAGATTGGCCGTCCTTTCGAGGTTGGATCTGGTGTGTACAGGACTGTCCCATGAACCCTTTGTTATATGTGTCCACAATTGATCCCTTCTCGAGATGGTTAGGCCCTTGAAGTGGTAATGTATGCCGATGATGTCACGTACAGAAGAGAGGAGGCAGATATAGTGATGTCAGAGGTGGAGCATTCCTTAGAGGCAATCAGGTCTGATATCAGAGAGACGCCATGGTCAGAATTTACTTGCTCCCTTGGTTGATCTAATTCAGAAGAGTGTAGTGGTACATAGGTGGAATTTGTGTTATTGGTGCAGAGCTTTGATGTATGGACAAGGGCTGGGACTATCATTTATAGACTGGGGCTGGGACTATTATTTATAGACTGGAGCTGGAACCATCATTTATAGACTAGGACTATCATTGATAGACTAGGACTGTGACTATCATTTATAGCCTGGAGCTGGGACTATCATTCATAGACTAGGACTATCATTTATAGACAGCGGCTGGGACTATCATTTATAAACTTGGAACTGAACTATCATTGATGGACTGAGGCTAGGACTGTCATTGTTGGACTGAGGCTAGGACTGTCATTGACGGACAGAGGCTAGGACTGTCATTGTTGGACTGAGGCTAGGACTGTCATTGATGGACTGAGGCTAGGACTGTCATTGATGGACTGAGGCTAGGACTGTCATTGTTGGACTGATGCTAGGACTGTCATTCTTGGACTGAGGCTTGGACTGTCATTGATGGACTGAGGCTAGGACTGTCATTGATGGACTGAGGCTAGGACTGTCATTGATGGACAGAGGCTAGGACTGTCATTGTTGGACTGAGGCTAGGACTGTCATTGATGGACTGAGGCTAGGACTGTCATTGATGGACTGAGGCTAGGACTGTCAATGATGGACTGAGGCTAGGACTGTCATTCTTGGACTGATGCTAGGACTGTCATTCTTGGACTGAGGCTAGGACTGTCATTTTTGGACTGATGCTAGGACTGTCATTGTTGGACTGATGCTAGGACTGTCATTGTTGGACTGAGGCTAGGACTGTCATTGATGGACTGAGGCTAGGACTGTCATTGATGGACTGACGCTAGGACTGTCATTGATGGACTGAGGCTAGGACTGTCATTGATGGACTGAGGCTAGGACTGTCATTGATGGACTGAGGCTAGGACTGTCATTGATGGACTGAGGCTAGGACTGTCATTGATGGACTGAGGCTAGGACTGTCATTGATGGACTGAGGCTAGGACTGTCATTGTTGGACTGAGGCTAGGACTTTCATTGTTGGACTGAGGCTAGGACTGTCATTGATGGACTGAGGCTAGGACTGTCATTGTTGTATGTGGGCTGCGATGATCATTCATGGGCTGGGTCATGTTCTATTGACTAGAATTATGGTTTATCGGATGAGGTTATCTCTTACAGACAATGGATTGGATCATCTTTGATGGACTGGAATTAGTGTTTGTGAGATGCGACATCATTTATGGACTGGAAACTGGACTATCATGTACGGACTGGGAATTATCATTGATGGATGTTGGCTGGGATTATCACTTATAGACTACAGTCGGTCCTATGGTTTGGAACTGAGACTATGTTGCCGGAGTATAGGATTCTGGGGTGAGGTTGGTTACTTTTCCTAGTTGTCACATACAAACCTGTTACCTCTGTTTATGTTGAATTGCTTTATATTATACAGCAGTGGGCCATGCTGGTGTGTATATGGTGCATATACGCCAGGACCGCGTGGATACATTCAGCATATGAACTGAGCCTGAATTTGCGGAGTATTTGATCTTGTGGGATTCCTTCGCCGGGGGGCGCCTCACACTCCATGCCTTGTACCAGGCGTATGCCCGCAGAATAGCGACCTGTCGGCTGCAGCAGACACATTCACTGACAGGCTGCGTGTGTGATACAAGAGATAAATGCTCGGCGGGGAGTGGAGTGGTGGAGACGGAGCACAATAGAGCGGCTGAGGAGCTGGTGTCCACCCCGCTGGCTCATACACTAAGCGAGAATGTAACAAGTCTGTACAGAAATGCAGGTCATTCTACCCCAGGAACCTTATTCATCTGTCTGTAATGATAGGGGAGGTAGACAGGAGCCCCCGCAATGTGGCACAATGCCTCCAGGAAGTGCAGGAAACAACCACAACCCGCCTCTATGTATAGAGGGCACAATTCTCCCTAAACAGCGATGCATGAGCGCCACGGTAATACCTGTGTCTTATACTTTGCGTTTTCCCTCTGCACCATTTTCAGGATCTTAACAGAGAATGAAGAATTGTTGTTTACATTCAAAGGCTGATTCCACTTGTCTCCTCGGGAAGGTCTGTCCCATTAATGGGGTGCAGTCTGTGGAACCCTCACTACTCTCAGTACAGGACTAGTTAGAGGAGACTCCTCCGAAACCCCAAGCTGGCTCAGTATTGTTGGCAGGAGCTGTCCTCATCCTCACAAAACCCTCTTCCCACCAAAAGAAGCTGATGAGCCCAGATCTCAGCAGAGAGACCTTCTAAACACAACTCTCACTAGAGAGTCTACTCTAGACTGACTAGATCTTCCTTTTCCTCAGTAGAGAGATGTCTCAACACAACCTCTCATTAGAGTCTATTCTAAACTGACTAGATCTTCCTTTCTTTCAGAAGAGAAAAATTTCATCACAGCCTCTTACTAGAGAGTCTACTCTAGACTAACTAGATCTTCCTTTCCCTCAGCCTCTCACTAGAGCGTGTACTCTAGACAAACTAGATCTTCCTTCCCCTCAGCAAAGAGACCTTCTCAACACAACCTCTCACTACAGTGTCTACTCTAGACTGACTAGATTTTCCTTTCCCTCAGTAGAGAGACATCTCAACACAACCTCTCATTAGAGAGTCTAATCTAGACTAACTAGATCTTCCTTTCCCTCAGCCTCTCACTACAATGTCTACTCTAAACTAACTAGATCTATCTTCCCCTCAGCAGAGAGACCTCCTCAACACAACCTTTCACTGGAAA
The DNA here is from genome assembly GCF_027789765.1 of Dendropsophus ebraccatus. Lineage (NCBI taxonomy): Eukaryota > Metazoa > Chordata > Amphibia > Anura > Hylidae > Dendropsophus > Dendropsophus ebraccatus. The sequence continues at coordinate 205,612,848 of NC_091455.1, forward strand.
GTCTAATATAGATTAACTAGATGTTCATTCCCTCAGTAGAGAGACCTTCTCAACACCACTGCTAACTAGAGAGTCTACTCTAGGCTGACTAGATCTTCCTTTCCCTCAGTAGAGAGATGTCTCAACACAACCTCTCATTAGAGATTCTACTCTAGACTGACTAGATCTTCCTTCCTTTCAGAAGAGAAACATTTTAACACAACCTCTCACTAGACAGTCTACTCTAGACTAACTAGATCTTCCTTCCCCTCAGCCTCTCACTACAGTGTCTACTTAAGACTAACTAGATCTTCCTTCCCCTCAGCATAGAGACCTTCTCAACACAACCTCTCACTAGAGAGTCTACTCTAAACTAACTAGATCTTCCTTCCCCTCAGCAGAGAGACCTCCTCAACACAACCTTTTACTAGAAAGTCTAATATAGATTAACTAGATGTTCATTCACTCAGCAGAGAGACCTCCTCAACACAACCTTTTACTAGAAAGTCTAATATAGATTAACTAGATGTTCATTCACTCAGTAGAGAGACCTTCTCAACACAACTGCTAACTTGAGTCTTCTCTAGACTGACTGATCTTCCCTCCCGTCAGTAGAGAGACGTCTCAACACAAACTCTCACTAGAGAGGCTTTTTCAGACTAACTCATCTTCCTTCCCTTCAGTGGAGAGATTGGACTGCAGCAAGCTTCTCCCTTCCATCTTAAAGGTTACTAGCTATGTGAATGGGTATAAATGTGCATGGGCAGGCGGGTGCGGCAAGTCAGCCATGCCTCCTCCCTTGACTTAGTTATCATGGTTTACACCTGTTAACAAGCATAAGCCATGCACTGGAGCATGTGTAGATTTCTGCACAGGTCCTGATGGGTAAATGGAGACGGGGGGTTTAGACTAGCGTATAAGTACCCCATTCTTGATAAATGTCCTCCACAGTATATAGACGGAGCCCCCACTTATGTTAGAAGGATTGAAGGTGCCCGCATGTGACCACCTCAGCCTCTTTTCTCGGCTATCTCATCTGCTGCATTTTCTATTACAAAAGGAAAGTCAATTAGTGAGATTCCAAGAACGACAAATTCTAAGAAAATGAAGAATGATGAACCAGGACTGAGGAGTATGGGTGACGGTTTCTTTGTGTAAGCCGCTTCTGTCTGTTCTCAATCAGCCAGTTTCTGTACAAAACTCTGTCTTATTTTTCACCAGTCTTCAGAATCAAAAGAAAGTGCCCCCCCCCCCCAAACACAACCTCTATATGCTCGGTACATTTCCAGGCCATGGCCTTGGATAACAAGTCTATGCCTCCCTTGTTATTGGATCGCCATCCACTGATCTGGGAAGATTTGGGGAAATGGCTACCAGAATCCATTTTCTTCATTCCCAATCCAATGGGTGGTTAGGCCAGGCACATGCCCCAATGGTTGTTACTAGAGCTTAGGGCAGTCAACTTCTACATGAGACTCAGTGAACCCTTCAAGGTCAAGATGAGATGAGCAAAAAAAACAAATTTGGTCTGCTCTCCTAGAACACCATTCACACTAGGCAGGAGCACGTTGCTATGGCTGAAGTTGCAAACACACAAAAACACAAAAAAAATGCAACAGCTCACCACTAATGGCAAGATACAGACCCACTTCAGCCATAGCAACGTGCTCCTGCCTAGTGTGAATGGTGTTCTAGGAGAGCTGACCAAATTTGTGTTTTTTTTTTGTGTTCCAGATAGGGGAGTGGCTGCCTCTACTTGGTTGTGCACTCCACCTATCCCACCCAGGTGGGGTAATTACTTGTGCCGGTATAAGACAGATCTTGCATGCCCAGAGCATAGGCGTATAGTACAGTGTAGAGGCCATAGTACAGTGTAGGACTGCCCGGTATGAGGCCACCGTAACGTGGTGAGGCAGTTTATACCATTTTCAAATAGTAACCAAGAGACTCATTATTTTTGTGGACTTTTTTTGGGCAGTTGGGGGGGGGGGCTGCTTTTAACTATTTTCATGTCTGTAGTGGGTCTGTATCTTGCCATTGCAGTGAGCTGTTGCATTTTTTTGTGTTTTTGTCAAGATGAGATGAGGCAGGATCCTCGGCCAACTCTGCTTACAATCAGGTCTCTAACATGGAGTCACTTGATGATACTGGATGACATCTTTTCTTACCCCCAAAACCATGTAAGAAGCCACAGAATTCACCCCGTACAATAACACTCTGTGCCGGAGAACTTTAGGGCTAGGAAGGAAGGGAGGGAAGGAAGGAAGGGAGGGAGGGAGGGAGGGAAGGAAGGAAGGGAGGGAGGGAAGGAAGGAAGGAAGGAAGGAAGGAAGGAAGGGAGGGAGGGAGGGAAGGAAGGAAGGAAGGAAGGGAGGGAGGGAGGGAAGGAAGGAAGGAAGGGAGGGAGGGAGGGAGGGAGGGAGGGAGGGAGGGAAGGAAGGAAGGAAGGGAGGGAGGGGAAGGAAGGAAGGGAGGGAGGGAGGGAGGGGAAGGAAGGGAGGGGAAGGAAGGAAGGAAGGTAGGAAGGGAAAGGAGGAAAAAGTGAACAATAGAAAGGAAACAAAAGAAGGGAATTGATAGAGGTGGAAAGGAAGAGAGAGGAAGAAAAAGGGAAGGAAAAAAATAAATTAATAAGGAAATAGGCAAAAGGGGACAGGAAATGCAGAGAGGTAGAACGGCAGAAAAAATAAGTTAGAAAAAGAAAACAGAAGTAAGGATATGAGAGAGGGAAATAAAGAAAAGAATAAGATAGGAAAGTAAAAGGAGGGAGGAGATCTTAGCTATGGATAGTTATTCTACATGTGATTTGCACCAGTTTTGATCAATACCCCAAGTGATCAATACAGACAAGACAGGGGGGAGGGGGTCATTGTATGTCTCTTTATAGTATATGGTTTATGGTACTTGACATCTTGTCTTCTCTTACATCCTTATTCTAGATTCTTTGCTTCTATTGGTAACCAGAGCAATTTCTGATCATAAAAAAATCTCTGGCTCCCCTGCGGAGGGGAAATAAAGGGGCGAAGAGGAGGAGCGGCCGATCTATGGAAGTACTTGTAGCTTTATCCAACAAAAGCGAAGAGCTGCAGAGCTGCGTGCTTAATGGAGCCCGCTTCATGGCAGCCTCTGCGCACTTTGATTTTCCTCCCTGGGAGGTCTCATTGTGACGGAGCGCTCTCCTTCTCTTATTTCTCTGACAGGCAGCACTTTTTAGAAGAGGCCAAGAAAATCGTATTTCTTTTAAATCAACCCACGAGAGTAATTGCCAGAAGCTTTCTATCACTCATAGTAACCTCCAGAGCAGTCGCTGAATTACATCGACAGTATGTGACGGTATATTGTGTGACAACCGTATGTTACCGTATTGTATGTTACCATGTATTGCAGGGATTGGGAACTCACAGCCCTTCAGCTGTTGCAAAACTACAATCCCCATCATCCCCTGGGAGTCTTTGTGCCCCCCCCCACCCCCCACTACTTGGTAACCATGTGATCCTCCATACTGGTTTTTCTATTTGGGATCGTAAATTTAGTGGGACATTGACTTAATGGGCCACTTAATAAGGTGGTTTTGGTGGTTTCCTTACCGGAGCCGCCCCTCAGCCGGGCCCTTTCTGGATATCTGGCTAGTCCTGTGTTTTGAGACTCTTACATAAAGCTCCATGGACTCTTTTTGCCTATATAAAGAATATCATGGAATACCTACTACTAATGTGGCTTTGAGTTAAAAGGGTACCCAACAATAACTTTGCATAAAAGACTCCAATTAGTCCCGATGCACCTTCTAGTAGCTCCTGAGCCTGAAGTCTTTCTCCAAAATTGCTGACATAGGAGTCCTAGGCAATATTAAAGGGATACTCCGGAAAAAAAATTCAAATCAACTGGTGTCAGAATGTTATACCAATTTGTAATTTACTTCTATTGAAAAATCTCCAGTCTTACAGTACTTATCAGCTGCTGGAAGTGGTGTACTCTTTCCAGTGTGACACAGTGCTCTCTGCTGCCACTTCTGTCCATGTCAGGAACTTTACAGAGCAGTAGCAAATCCCCATAGAAAATATCTCCTGCTCTGGACAGTTCCTGACATAGGACAGAGGTGGCAGCAGAGAGCAGTGTGTCAGACTGGAAAGAATACACTACTTCCTGCAGGACATACAGCAGCTGATAAGTACTGGAAGACTTGAGATTTTTTAATATATGTAAATAACAAATCTGTATAACTTTCTGACACAAGCTAATTTTTTTTTTTTTTTTTTTTCTACAAAGTACCCCTTCAAGCAATTCAATCATACAGACTGGTTGCTAAGGACACTTTGCCTAACAACAGTTATTAGAAATGTTTTCCACAGTCTTTTATATAAGGTTGTCAGTCAAAAGACGCTTAGCAACCAGTCTCCGTTCACACAAATTGTCAATAAAAAATGGACTCTGAACAGGACCAAATAAAAAAGACAACTTCACTATTCAGAGAGTGTCAGTGTCTGGTTTTATATTGATTTATTATTATTATTATTATTAATTATTATTATTATTATTATTATTATTATTATTATTATATTTTATACATTATTTGTAGTGCAATAATTTGTACAATTATAATAATTATTTATATTATTTTTTTATTTTATTTTTACTTTGACTTTTATAAAAAAAAAAATTACTGTTTCTTACCTTATTTTTTACAATTGAAATGATTATTTATGTTATTTTGTTCTCACTTTAATTTTGGTGTGATTTCAAGTATTTTTTTGTTAATATTATTGATCTCATTATTTTTTGTTCTTTTTTTCATTTTTATGATCATCATGACTATTTTTTTGGCCTTTTTTTATTGATATTTTGGCTCGATCACTAATACGATACAATAACATCGTGCGGCATGGCAATCACTAACATCTTCAAGCAGCATCAGGCCGACCCTTGTCCTCTCTAATGACTCTTCATTAATTGTAATGTCATTTTCCTGCTCATTATAAGGAACATTCTACGGACCGGTTTCTTGGAATAAATAGCGTTAAGCTGCCTCTAGAAATTCTCAGGGGAAAATGACTTAGTTTTCTATTAAAATTCCCCTTCATTTCCTTTTCTAACATCAGATTGATAATTTCATGGTTTCTCCATTCTGTTCGCTTTAACATTAATCGACTTATTTCAGCTGAATAATTACACGACATTCATTATAGAAAGAGAAAAAAAATACTGTACTTAAAAATAAAATATAGGGCAATTTTTTTCAATGATTTATATTTCAGGCAGAAACTGGTATTAGGATGTAACAATGTGCTGAAGCCGCAGGCCAGATACACGCAGCTGGACTATATCGCACTATATGTGTGCTGAATGCTACAGGTCAGAAGTATTATAGGGGGCAATATTATAAGAGCTATATTCTTATATATAGGGGTAGTATTATAGCAGTTATATTCTTGTATATAGGAGCAGTATTATAGTAGTTATATTCTTGTATATAGGAGCAGTATTATAGTAGTTATATTCTTGTATATAGGAGCAGTATTATAGTAGTTATATTCTTGTATATAGGAGCAGTATTATAGTAGTTATATTCTTGTATATAGGAGACAGTATTATAGTAGTTATATTCTTCTATATAGGGGGAAGTATTATAGTAGTTATATTCTTGTATATAGGAGCAGTATTATAGTAGTTATATTCCTGTATATAGGAGCAGTATTATAGTAGCTATATTCTTGTATATAGGGGTAGTATTATAGCAGTTATATTCTTGTATATAGGAGCAGTATTATAGTAGTTATATTGCTGTATATAGGAGCAGTATTATAGTAGTTATATTCTTGTATATAGGAGACAGTATTATAGTAGTTATATTCTTGTATATAGGAGACAGTATTATAGTAGTTATATTCTTGTATATAGGAGACAGTATTATAGTAGTTATATTCTTGTATATAGGAGACAGTATTATAGTAGTTATATTCTTGTATATAGGAGACAGTATTATAGTAGTTATATTCTTGTATATAGGAGCAGTATTATAGTAGTTTTATTCCTGTATATAGGAGCAGTATTATAATAGTTATATTCCTGTATAGGAGCAGTATTATAGTATTTATATTCTTGTATATAGGAGCAGTATTATAGTAGTTATATCCCTGTATATAGGAGCAGTATTATAGTAGTTATATCCTTGTATATAGGAGCAGTATTATAGTAGGTATATTCCTGTATATATGAACAGTATTATAGTAGTTATATTCTTGTATATAGGGGGCAGTATTATATTAGTAATATTCTTGTATATAGAAGAAGTATTATAGTAGTTATATTCATGTATATAGGAGCAGTATTATAGTAGCTATGGTTCAGGGAAGAAAAAGAGCGCTGCACCTCACACCTATGGCTGACACTAGTGCCTCTCGGCTGCATAAAAAACAGTGTCAGCCATAGGTGTGAGGTGCAGCGCTCTTTTTCTTCCCTGAACCGTATTTTGTTTCTCTCTTTTCTCACATGACCGCAGTTATATTCTTGTATATAGGAGCAGTATTATAGTAGTTATATTGCTGTATATAGGAGCAGTATTATAGTAGTTATATTCTTGTATATAGGAGACAGTATTATAGTAGTTATATTCTTGTATATAGGAGACAGTATTATAGTAGTTATATTCTTGTATATAAGAGACAGTATTATAGTAGTTATATTCTTGTATATAGGAGACAGTATTATAGTAGTTATATTCTTGTATATAGGAGACAGTATTATAGTAGTTATATTCTTGTATATAGGAGACAGTATTATAGTAGTTATATTCTTGTATATAGGAGCAGTATTATAGTAGTTATATTCCTGTATATAGGAGCAGTATTATAATAGTTATATTCCTGTATAGGAGCAGTATTATAGTAGTTATATTCTTGTATATAGGAGCAGTATTATAGTAGTTATATTCTTGTATATAGGAGCAGTATTATAGTAGGTATATTCCTGTATATATGAACAGTATTATAGTAGTTATATTCTTGTATATAGGGGGCAGTATTATAGTAGTAATATTCTTGTATATAGAAGCAGTATTATAGTAGTTATATTCATGTATATAGGAGCAGTATTATAGTAGCTATGGTTCAGGGAAGAAAAAGAACGCTGCACCTCACACCTATGGCTGACACTAGTGCCTCTCGGCTGCATAAAAAACAGTGTCAGCCATAGGTGTGAGGTGCAGCGCTCTTTTTCTTCCCTGAACCGTATTTTGTTTCTCTCTTTTCTCAGTGTTTTTGCACTCCTCCTGGTGAGACCCACATGACCGCAATTAGCAGGAGACACCTGAGTGCATGTGCTTTTATCCCTCCTGTTTGTCCCATTCTATCTGCAGTAGCAATAGTGAGTGCAATACCTTATCCAGACTTGTGCTGTTTGGGGGCAGCTTCCTGCGCCAGCGGTACTGGCTGGGAGTTTTTTTTTTGGGGGGGGGGGCATTTTGGGTCTGGTCCTGTGGCATGGGGGTTGCAGGGCCATTCCATGGCCCCTCTTCCCTGCCCATGCACGCCTGCGGGGGTGGTGGTCACTGACCGGCACAGTGTGGACCCATGTGTATCAGATACCTGCACGCGGCACATGGGGCAGTGTGGCTTGATCAATTCATACACTAAATTCTGATGTTTTTTATGCAGCCGAGAGGCACTAGTGTCAGCAATAGGTGTGAGGTGCAGCGCTCTTTTTCTTCCCTGAACCGTATTATAGTAGTTATATTCTTGTACATAGGAGCAGTATTATAGTAGTTATATTCCTGTATATAGGAGCAGTATTATTATAGTTATATTCTTGTATATAGGAGCAGTATTAGAGTAGTTATAGTCTTGTATATAGGAGCAGTATTATAGTAGTTATATTCTTGTATATAGGGGGCAGTATTATAGTAGTTATATTCTTGTATATAGGAGCAGTATTATAGCAGTTATATTCTTGTGTATATGAGCAGTATTATAGTAGTTATATTCCTGTATATAGGAGACAGTATTATAGTAGTTATATTCTTGTATATAGGAGCAGTATTATAGTAGTTATATTCTTGTATATAGGGTCAGTATTATAATAATTATATTCTTGTATATAGGGGCAGTATTATAGTAGTTATATTCTTGTATATAGGGGGCAGTATTATATTAGTTATATTCCTGTATATAGGAGCAGTATTATAGTAGTTATATTCCTGTATATAGGAGCAGTATTATAGTAGTTATATTCCTGTATATAGGGAGCAGTATTATAGTAGTTATATTCCTGTATATAGGGGGGAGTATTATAGTAGTTATATTCCTGTATATAGGAGCAGTATTATAGTAGTATATTCCTGTAAATAGGGGCAGTATTATAGTAGTTATGTGACATGGAGAGAAAGGAGCTGCTGCACATCACACCTATGGCTCATACTAATGCTCCTAGGCTTTGTTTAAAAACCAACTCCAGGATGTTGGTATATAACTTGATCAAACCATATTGCCCCATGTACCACGTGCCGGTCTCCTGGTTCACATGGGTCCCTACGCTAACTCTGCACTGTGTTGGTCAGCGTTCGCCAACCCCGCAAAGCGTGCACATGCAGGAAAGGGAGGCCATGGAATAGCCCTGCAACCCCAATGTCTCAGGACCAAACCCAAAGTGCCCCCCCCATAAGCCAGCCGGCACCACCGGCTGAGAAGGCTGCCCCCAAACAACACAAGTATGAATATGGTATTACACTCACCACCACTGCTGCAGACAGAATGGGAAAGATAGGAGGTATTGACATGTGAGCACAGGTGTATCCTGCTAATTTGGGTTATGTGGGTCTTATGAAGGGGAGTGCTAGCTGCTCGGAAAAAAGAGAAAAATAAAACGCAACATGGAGAGAAAGGAGCTGCTGCACATCACACCTATGGCTGATACTAATGCCGCTAGGCTATGTTTTAAAACCAACTCCAGGATGTTGGTATATAATTTGATCAAACCATATTGCCTCATGTACCACGTACCGGTCTCCTGGTTCACATGGGTCCCCACGCTAACTCCATAACGCTTGCAGGGCCGTTCCATGGCCTCCCTTCCCTGCATGTGCACGTTTTGCAGTGCTGGCGGTCGCTGACCGACACAGTGTGGAGTTAGTGTAGGGACCCATGTGAACCAGGAGACCGGCACGTGGTACATGAGGCAATATGGTTTGATCAAATTATATACCAACATCCTGCCGTTGGTTTTTAAATATAGCCTAGCGGCATTAGTATCAGAAATAGGTGTGCTGTGCAGCAGCTCCTTTCTCTCCATGTCACATTTAATTTTTCTCCCTTTTCTGAGCAGCTGGTACTCCCCTTCATAAGACCCACATGACCCAAATTAGCAGGATACACCTGTGCTCACATGTTAGTACCTCCTATGTTTCCCATTCTGTCTGCAGCAGTAATGGTGAGTGTAATACCATATTCATCCTTGTGTTGCTTGGGGACAGCTTTATCCGCCGGTGGTGCCAGCTGGGTTTTGGGGGGCACTTTGGGTTTGGTCCTGTGACATTGGGGTTGCAGGGCCATTCCATGGCCTCCCTTCCCTGTTTGTGCACGCTTTGCAGGGTTGGCTGTCGCTGACCAACACAGTGTGGAGTTAGTGTAAGGACCAATGTTAACCAGTGGACCTATATGTGGTACATGGGGCAATATGGTTTGATCAAATTATATACCAACATCCTGGCATTGGTTTTTAAACAAAGCCTAGGAGCATTAGTATCAGCCATAGGTGTGAGGTGCAGCAGCTCCTTTCTCTCCATGTCTCATTATAGTTGTTATATTCTTGTATATAGGGACAGTGCTATAGCAGTTATATGTTTGTATGTAGGGAGTAGTCTTATAGCAGTTACTGCATATTCATTTACTAAAGGAGCAGTATACTTATTTCTGGTAATATAGTAAATGACTTTCTTATAGTAGTAGTTGCTCAGAACTGTTTCTACATCTCATCCCGCTGTATTTCGCTGTGATGTGATATAATAGTTGCTATTAGACCTCCTGACTATTGGCAGATATGTTACAGGTACAGTATGTGGTTTCTGCAATGCTTATAATATAATCAGACTATTTTACACATTATAATAGATGGCTATTATCTGTCCTGATCTGCCCAGGTTCACCACTAATGATGTGTATCCTTGTATTGTAGTGCGGTTTGTTGTTACCGCTGACGGAACAAACACTGAACACTTCCCGTCCCCCGGGGCCTGTAAAGCAGTGTAGCTATGAGATGGATCTCTGACCGCGGCGGTAGTCACGGAATAAAGCCTTCAGCTGTTTAATACAGAAATCCAAATACCTGATAGCTGGGAGACCCTGCTATTAAAGGGAAATTCCATTTAGAGCTTTTAATTCAACTTTTTTATTTATTTATTTTTTTTTATATAAAAAAGGTTGTCCGGGATCAAACAACTCATAGTATATCCCCTGGATAGGCTATCAATAGTGTGTTAGTGGGGTGCTGACATTTGTCTCTCCTGACAATCAGTTAGACATATGTTTGGCATCCAAACTCCAGCGAGAATAAGGCCAGAAGTAGTTGGCTGTGTCCCCGGTGTAGTGGTGGCTCTGGGGTACTGCAGTCTCTGCTCCTATTGAAGAAAGTGGGAGCCGCTGCTGCAGTCCACTGACACAGCCAACTGCTTACAGCTCCATTCTAACTGCGGTGCAGGTGCTTAATGGATGATCAGCTGGGGAGCTGGTGGTCGGCAATACACTATTGGTTGTCTGTCTAGTGGATAGAATATGAATAGTCTTATCCCTGAAAGCCTGTTTAAAAACTTAAATCCAAAAACATATATGTAACATGTATGATGTCTAACCCCCTCATTGTTCTGTTTCTCCTCTGGATCCATTCTTCTGCAGTCCGTTGTGGCTAGAATATGTCTGGTCTGGGGTCTGTATTAGGTTAGGGGTCTGGTATGGGGTCTGTATTAGTTTAGAGGTCTGGTCTGGGGTCTGTATTAGGTTATGGGTCTGGTCTGGGGTCTGTATTAGTTTAGGGGTCTGGTCTGGTGTCTGTATTAGGTTAGGGGTCTGGTCTGGGGTCTGTATTAGTTTAGAGGTCTGGTCTGGGGTCTGTATTAGGTTATGGGTCTGGTCTGGGGTCTGTATTAGTTTAGGGGTCTGGTCTGGTGTCTGTATTAGGTTAGGGGTCTGGTCTGGGGTCTGTATTAGTTTAGGGGTCTGGTCTGGGGTCTGTATTAGTTTAGGAGTCTGGTCTGGGGTCTGTATTAGTTTAGGGGTCTGGTCTGGGGTCTGTATTAGTTTAGAGGTCTGGTCAGGGGTCTGTATTAGGTTAGGGGTCTGGTCTGGGGTCTGTATTAGCTTAGGGGTCTGGTCTGGGGTCTGTATTAGTTTAGGGGTCTGGTCTGGGGTCTGTATTAGTTTAGGGGTCTGGGGTCTGTATTAGTTTAGGGGTCTGGTCTGGGGTCTGTATTAGTTTAGGGGTCTGTTCTGGGGTCTGTATTAGTTTACGGGCCTGGTCTGGGGTCTGTATTAGTTTAGGGATCTAGTCTGGGGTCTGTGTTAGTTTAGGGATCTAGTCTGGGGTCTGTATTAGTTTAGGGGTCTGGGGTCTGTATTAGTTTAGGGGTCTGGGGTCTGTATTAGTTTAGGGGTCTGGTCTGGGGTCTGTATTAGTTAAGGGGTCTGGTCTGGGGACTGTATTAGTTTAGGGGTCTGGTCTGGGGACTGTATTAGTTTAGGGGTCTGGTTGGGAGTCTGTATTAGTTTAAGGGTCTGGTCTGGGGTCTGTATTAGTTTATAGATCTGGTCTGGGGTCAGTATTAGTTTAGGGGTCTGTATTAGTTTAGGGCTCTGGTCTGGGGTCTGTATTAGTTTAGGGGTCTGGGGTCTGTATTAGTTTAGGGGTCTGGTCTGGGGTCTTGAAATGAATGCCATGCATCTTTCTGTGTTCAGTGATACCTTGGTTTAAGAGTAACCTGGATTGAGAGCTCACAGATTTTCAAAATTGTAACTTGGTATGAGAGCTCTCTGTACTGGGTGGGAGGGGGATTGGGGGAGGGACATGATCTGCATAGCGGGGTCTACAGCACTTTACTCTGACCCAAAAAGTCTCCTTAACCTTCCAAATCATAGCAGATCCACTTCAGGCTGGGGCTTGCATCAGTGGACAGGACTGTGGAGGTAACCTCTCCATAGCTGTAACCCTTCTCTCCCCGGACAGAGAGTGCTGCTATACTGTGCTCACATATGTCCTGCTCATTCCTCCATGCTCCCTGCAGTCTCTGTCAGCCCTTGTGTTTCCCATCCTCTCCATTCCTGCTATAATGTGCCTGCACTTACACTCAGCTATACACACTGCTGCTATAATGTTCCTGCACTCACACTCAGCTATACACACTGCTGTATAGAAAAGTTTTTGTCACTGTCCTCCTGCACAGCTCTGTGATTCTCACTTCCTGATTAATCCATGCTGAACACACACCCCTTTCCCATGGCCACACAGGCCTCTGACAGCAGCCCTGCTTCTCTATTCTAGCCTGTTGTACTACGCTACTGCATTATGGGGATCTGCACCTCCATTCTGTATCTACAAACTGCTGCTGTTTTTTTATTCTTATGCAGTTACTATACATTATACTCCACATGCTGGTTGTTATACTGTACAGTAACTTATAATATGACATATCCAGCTTTACATGTTATTCAGAATTTAAAAAATCATTATTTTGGGTTGTTGAACCAATTGTCTGCATTTCTATGATTTCTTATAAGAAAATTTGCTTTGGTATAAGAGTGGATTTGGATTACAAGCACAGTCCCGGAACGAATTATGCTCCTAATCCAAGGCACCACTGTACAAGCAAAAGATAGGTAAAATGTTTGCACACTGATGGCTGACCGGCATGGTTGGAGTCAGATGGCAGTGGTCATCTCTGGCTCATACAGTACAGTGTCAGGTGGCTGCATTACTATATCTTAGTGTCCCGAAGCAATATATGGGAAAATATCACTCTCTTGTTGGTCCTTTCCAGATCCGGATTTTCACATCAGTTCAGATGAAATTCTCTGCAAATGCAAATCCATGAAGACATGTGAACGATGTGAATGACTAGGGGTGTGGGCTGCCTTCCGGAACAGAGACGGCAGTGTATATATAAGGGAGGTCAGACGCCATGATGTTTATACAAGTGACAGGGAATATATATATATATATATATATATATATATATATATATATATATATATATATATATGTGCATATCATAGAGCCGGCAGTGCACAGTGTCAGCTCATTCACCAACTAGAAGCCATGATGCTGTTTATATCTCCGGTATACAGTATATATGGCTATAAATGGATAATAATGGAGGTCAGTAGAGGTAAACAGCATAAAGCTACAAAGCTTCTGAATATGCTGATAACATGTAGGAACAATCCCTAAACCTGATATATGAGTCCAAGAATTTTGCGATGTTATTTTAAAATTATTTAACCTGTGGTGCATATCATTGAGACCGGGCAAGACAATGCTATGAGGTTTTTCATGGGAGGGGCCTGACAATGCCTATTGTGAAAATAATAATGAGTAACTGCAGCCCCCACTAGGGGGAGCTCACTATATAAATTTATATACAGGTGGTGTCTACATACAATCCAGACCAGGCAAGTAAATGCTGTAAAGTTCTTCATGGGAGAAGCCTGACAATGCTCATTGTGAAAATAATATTGAGTACCTGCAGCCACCAATAGGGGGATCAATATATAAATTTATATACAGGTTGTGTCTACATACCATAGAGACTGGGCAAGGCAATGCTAATATGGTAACTGGCTGTTTGGTTGTTGCAAATGCCCTGCACTGTGTTCTGTTGTGACGCCAGTGCGACGCTAGTGACCCACCTGGACTATTGGCACTGCCACCCACAGAAAGGGGAGATGACCTAAGTAAGTGGTGATTACTGTGTAGGTGCTTGGTGAAGAACCACAGAGTCCCGTTAAAATAAATATACTCTTGTTTACTGTGAAGATACTTGATAGAGGAGAATACAGTATACTTTCATCTTAATAAGTTACTTTATACTTAATAAACAAGATCTGTACTGAGAGTTAAAAGAGTGATACAGTCGTGCTGACTAGGTTGCGTGCTGAGAGGCAGAAAAGAGTAGCGAAGAGGATGTCTAGAGAGTCCCAACCCAAGTAGTACTGTGCTCTGCCGGAACTTTAGAGGTAGAATAAGTAGAATACTTGAAAGTAGAGAGAATACTTGTGCCCGTGTTTTGACTCCTTGGTCGTTGCACCACCTATTGCCCATCAGTGTCGGGTGACCTGTCCTAGAGGGTGACACAAGCCCCAGACCTTGTTACCTAGGATGAGCAGAGTGGTCAGATTTCTTTGATTACACCCGCGCTGTGAGATAGAGTGCTTAGGCTTCTAGCAGGCTTCTTTGCTGTATCCGGATCAGTTCCTTACTTCTTTGTGGATACTGTCTTTCTCTGTGTTCCTCTTGTCCACGGCGTGGGTTAGGATAATCCCTGACTTGTCTTCTCTGGTAGTGACTTAACACTGAATAGTGCGAAATAAGGTTGCTTGAGGGAAAACTGTGTCTAGGTACATGTGCTCTGCTCAACGTCTAGACCACAACTTAGACTGGGGACCTGGCAGGAGCCAGGGCCCAACTTGACTGCTGTAGGTAGCGTCCTGTCTTGCGTCCTTCCTCTACAGAATCCAAGGCAAAGTGATTTTTTTTTCCCTCTACCCTGTTGGCGCTGGTGAGTGGATCCTAATGGTGCGGTTCTTTTTTCAAAGCGACATCCGACATATGTAAAAATCGCAAGTCTTCCAGTACTTATCAGCTGCTGTACGTCCTGCAGGAAGTGGTGTATTCTCTCCAGTCTGACACAGTGCTCTCTGCTGCCACCTCTGTCCATGTCAGGAACTGTCCTGAGCAGGAGAGGTTTTCTTTTTATTGTGTGTGGGGGAGGGGGGTTAGAATACACCACTTCCTGCATTACATACAGCATCTGATAAGTACTGGAAGACTTGAGATTTATACATATGTCGGATGTCGTTTTGAAAAAAGAACCGCACCATTAGGATCCACTCGCCGGCGCCAACAGGGTACAGGAAAAAATTTTCACTATTCATAAGGGTACGTTAGTTTTAAAGGCTTTTTTAGACTGAACAATCTTCATCCATCCACAGCAGCATACGAGCGCTGGTTGGCTAGATGGGCGCTCGCTTGCAGGGTCTTTCCACAGTACAAGAGGGACCAGGCGGCCCAGCTGATCCCCGCATCATACATGCAGCCATTTAGATACATGGCTGACTGTTTGCACACTGTATAAGCACTTTATAGGCTGGGTTCACACTATGTATATTTCAGTCAGCATTGTGGTCCTCATATTGCAACCAAAACCAGGAGTGGATTAACAACACAGAAAGGATCTGTTCACACAATGGTGAAATTGAGTGGATGGCCGCCATATAACAGTAAATAACGGCCATTATTTCAATATAACAGCCATTGTTTTAAAATAACAGCAAATATTTGCCATTAAATGGCGGCCATCCACTCAATTTCATCATTGTGTGAACAGAGCCTTTCTGTGTTTTTAATCCACTCCTGGTTTTGGTTGCAATATGAGGACCACAATACTGACTGAAATATATGTAGTGTGAACCCAGCCGGGGGAAATTTATCAGACACGGTGTAAAGAGAAACTTGCTCAGTTGCCCCTAGCAACCAATCAGATTCCACCTTTTATTCCTCACAGACTCTTTGGAAAATGAAAGGTGGAATCTGATTGGTTGCTAGGGGCAACTGAGTCAGTTTCACTTTACACCATGTTTGATAAATCTCCCCCTTTGTTTCTGTTCATCGTCATCGTCGCCCCGGACAGGTCTCCAGCCTTAATCGCGGTCTTTGTGCTCCGGCTCTGGAGACATTCCTCACATGTATGTTTATGTCACAGCTCCGACCTCAGGTACGTCCCAAGGAAAGGTTCTCACCATAGATCACGGCTGTTTGCTAAAATATATACATCTCCATCCGCCGCAGTAATCCACTGTCTAAGGAACTGCTCGTCCTATAGTCAGGAATATAACCTAAAGCTATAGTGAGCAATGTCAGGGAGGAGACAGGTGGGGGTATAACTCTATATAACATACAAGCAGGCAGCTATGGGGAAGACCCCTAAACCTATACCAGCTGCAGTAATGTCACTGCTTTAGGGTCCATTTACACAGAAAGATTATCTGCCACAGATTTGAAGCCAAAGCCAGGGATGGATTTGAAAAGAGGAGAAATCTCAGGCTTTCCTTTTTGACCTGATCTCTGTTTATAGTCTGTTTCTGGCTTTGGCTTCAAATTTTTGCAGAAATTTTGTCTGTGTACATGGACCCTAATTTACCAGGTGTTATCCATTAGTATCCATTTCTATCCATTGATAATCTGGGAACGACTACGACCCTGTCCACCCTGCCTGCAGGTTTATTATATGAGTGACAGTCGCCACAGATGGGAGAACACAATGGGATAGTATAATAATGGTAGACGCTGCACTGTGCATACAATAGTGGGATTATTATAGACTAACCTATAATTATACAGCGATCAGTCATGGAATATATTGCATCCTGTATTATACTCCAGAGCTGCACTCACTATTCTGCTGGTGGGGTCACTGTGTATATACATTACATTACTGATCCTATACTGATCCTGAGTTACATCCTGTATTATACCCCAGAGCTGCACTCACTATTCTGCTGGTGAGGTCACTGTGTACATACATTACATTACTGATCCTGAGTTACATCCTGCATTATACCCCAGAGCTGCACTCATTCTTCCGCTGCTGCAGTCACTTCCTACATTCTCTCTATCCCACCACTAGGTGGCAGTATATAGATCAATCATCAAATTGGCGCTTACACATTTTATAGAAACCATCAGTATGGCTGCTCCCCATAGTAAACAGAGACAGATGCCATCCAGCTCATAGGGCAGAGACACATGGAGCCGCCTCTGTCCAGCAGAAAGACGCTTTGGCGTTTCCTTTAACCATGAATTGGTTTGGTATTTTAACGTCCGGGCCGTCCACATCTCCGCATGAATCTCTGTTCTTATTGTGGGAGCGGAATATAATTTATTAGAAATCTGCCTGGTTTCCGTCTCATTCAGTCTACGACCATCATTGCTATTGTTATGGCTTCTCCATTGCAGATGCTCATAGATCACATGGTCATGTGACGTGGCGCTAACCACATGCCTTGGCCCCCAGAGCGCCTAGAAGACAAGGTCAAGGGGGAAATTAGAGGAAGCCAAGGACATCAGTCACTGAAGGGTTAAAAGTGGAGGCGAGATGCATCTGACCAGAGCTATTGATAAATATCCCATCTGATACCGTGCGCAGTATTGATCGCCAGCGCTGCCATTACAGACCGAGAGCGACGCGGTACGGTGACATTGCAGCAGATTCTCCGACACTTTGGGTGCTACAGTATGACATCATCTGATCCCATCCACCGACAATACATCAAAGTTATGGCACATCGTTTAGACCTCGTAAAAGCGAAATATCCATCACCGGTTACACCACACAGCCGAGACGTAAAAAAACAATAAAAATAAAACAAATATTGAAAATAATGTAATTAAATAAATAAATACTGAAAATTAAATAAATATTGAAAATAATGTCATTAAATATTGGGAAAAAACTATTAAAAATAATGTCAATAAATCATAAATATTGGAAATAAAATAAATATTAAAAATAATATAAATAAATATTGGGAAATAAATAAATATCGCAAATAATGTAAATAATAAATATTGAAAATAAAATAAATATTGAAAATGATGTATATAAATATTGAAAATGATTAAAATAAACATTGAAAATAAAATAAATATTGAAAATAATGTAAATAAATATTGGGAATAATATATAAATATTGAAAATAATGTAATTAAATATTGAATTATTTTTTTTTTAAATAAATATTGAAAAACCTAAAATAAATATTGAGAAAATATTGAAAATAATCATACAAAAAATAAATAATAATGCAAGTTAATAAAAAGGTGGAAAAATCCAGCTTTGGATTTAATATGAATGTTTTTCTTTAAAGATCTAGATGTAGTAAATAAATAAAAAGTCTAAAATGATCAAATAAAAAAAAAAGAAAGAATTTTCCAGACTTCGACTTATTTTTATCATTAAAAAAAATTAAATAAATAAATAAAAGCAGAAACAGATGGAAACAAATACTTGGCTCCTAGGTTCAGGATGATCTAATCTGTTTGAGAGCAGCCTTGTAGTGTTAAGGGATTATTCCGGTTAGTTATTGGGGAGGGGATAAAATAAAAAGACAAAAATAATAATAATAATAATAATAATAATAATAATAATAATAATAATAATTAAATGAAATAAAATAAGTATATATATTTTTTATATATATATTTTGCAGTTTTCACCCTCCAGTCATGTAATTGCCTCCAATGGACATATTGCATTACTCTATACGTGATCCCCATGAACAATTCAGCGCTGGAATCTAAAGAGACGCGGTCCTGCCCCCCCCCCCCCCCCTCCCTTTCAAGCTGCAAAAACAATAGCTAGAAATACATCATCGATATACCCGGCTTTCCATGAGATTCCATGCCACTCAATAGCATAGAGCATAGAAAAGCCATTCAACCAGTGATCACAACATGTTGTTACTGTGACTACGAGGGCTGCGGAGAACAGAGGGGGGGGGGGGGATATCTGCGGTTGGATGTATCTAAAGACATTGTATCACTGACAGGATAGACACCGCACCTGAGGCAGCATTGTGGGCTGGGTGCACACCTCAGACACTTTCCATTCCTAAATGTGGAGACGGGTTTGTCATTTGGTGCAATGGAGATGGCGAAAATGAAGAGGAAGAGTTCAATGACAAATTCAGCTCTGCTACATCTGTCAGGTTGACGTACTTACCTGGAGCAGCGAGGAGATTCGGTCCCTGTGCGGAGGAAGTTTGGTGCTGGTGGCAGCATTGAAGGTGCAACAGTATCTGCTAGAATCAAAGCCTTGTATCACAGCTCTGCTATTGCAGCAGTGGTAGAAGTATGTGATCTGAATGCAGAGTAGAGCTCCAGTATAGCCAGCGCTGAGCTCCCTGCAAGGAGTGCATTCCCTTACAGGCTACAAGATGCCATCCAGAAGTTGTGCCAGGGCCAGGTAGACATATCCACAGGGAGAAGGCGCTGATACGGTATATACCCAGCAGCTGCTGTCTCAATTGTGTCTCTCAGGGAATTGCAGGTCCCTGTTCTTTAGCACTAGACAAAGCACAGCAAACCTTGCAGGTCTTGCTGAGAGATGAAGACCACCCTACAGTCAGGGGAGGGGGGGGGGGGGAGAAGCCGTAGCCAATCACTCCTAGGCAGCGATTCTTATAAATATTCATCGGGTCCGGGGAGCCAATTGGGGTGTGAATGGGACGGGGCGTATTGAAATGACCCTCTTAAATCAAACTGAGTCATTGAACTCTGGAAGAAGGGACCGGGGTGCTGGGCTGTGATGCTGCTGCTGCCGGGAGCACTGCAGTGATGTGTGCAGCCCCGCAGCTGCCTGCCTCCTCTCTCATTGATGTGCAGATGCTGCTGCTGCTTTACTCCAGGCTGCCGTCACGTGCCTCATTGCAGAGTAAGGGCCCTATCACACCGAGCGATAACCTGCCGATTACTCACTATGCGAAGGGAGAAGAGGAGACGCGGAACAAGGAATCCTGAATGAGATGGAGAGGACCATACGGTTTATATACTGTCATAAGAACATTGAGACCTATCACACCCTGCTGCGCTGTACACAAGACTGCGCCAGGCCTCACGCCAACAACTCCATGGGCAGATCACCCCCCACCCCCACAACCAGGGTTATTATCACTCCAAAGGTCTGAGAGCAGGACTAGCTATGTACAATGTATCAGTCTGGGGTCCAGGCTATAGAGCTCACAGAGCATTGTCTACACTGGATACAGCTGAGAGCAGGACTAGCTATGTACAATGTATCAGTCTGGGGTCCAGGCTGTAGAGCTCACAGAGCATTGTCTACACTGGATACAGCTGAG
This sequence comes from Dendropsophus ebraccatus, assembly GCF_027789765.1. NCBI lineage: Eukaryota > Metazoa > Chordata > Amphibia > Anura > Hylidae > Dendropsophus > Dendropsophus ebraccatus. Next base: position 205,632,932 of record NC_091455.1, read on the forward strand.
AGCAGGACCAGCTATGTATAATGTATCAGTCTGGGGTCCAGGCTGTAGAGCTTACAGAGCATTATCTACACTAGATACAACTGAATCACTATCTACAGCACATGTTCTTTAGCTTTGGCTGTCCAGGCATGATGGGAATTGTAGTTCTGCAACAGCTGGAGGGCCTGACTTTTACACCCCTGACAGATTTACTGCCTTTGAATGTAAATGGGAACTTGTTCTCATTCTCTGACAGTCCTTCCAAGATACCTTGGACCTTGAAGGGTTATGGGCAGGATTACATAGGAATAATCTGCATTGTGCTGAAATTGCATCCGGTTCAGTTGTTAAGGTGTTAGAAGAGTATTATACCAAGGAAAGCCTCACAGAATGCAGCCACAGGTGCAGTTGCAGTCCTCTTAAAGGGTTAAATTCCCAACCCAATGTAGTAATGTGCTCTGCTGGAACTTTAGAAGAAGAATACTTGAAGAGAATGCTTGAAAGAAGAAGAATACTTGTGCCCGTGTTTCGACCTTTGTGGCTACACCACCTTTTGCCCTGCAGTGTTGAGTTACCCGTCCTATCAGAGTGACACAAGCCCCAGTCCTAGTTACCTGTCATGAGTGAAGTGTCCGAAATTATTCAGTGTCACCTGTGTTGCAAGATAGAGTACATAGGTTCTGTCCTGCACTGTGTTGAGATGTTTGCTGCGTCGGTTGGGGTGATCGCTGAATTTCCTCTCTGCATTCTAGGTAGAAGTGTTAGTGTTTTGTTAGTGTTTAGTGTTAGTGTTTTAGAAAAGAAAATCTCTGTGTTCTTCATAAGTGTCTGTACACTACAGCTGGTCCGTCCCGGACAGGGAACCTGGCAGAGCCAGGCTCCTGGTTAAGCTCAGCAGGGATGCCTGATCTGTGTGTCTTGCTCCTCAGAGAAACAGGAAAGAACTAAGTGTGGGTCTACACTTCCTCTCCCCATGTGACTTCCTACAGGGTGTGTGTAACAGCTCCTGTGAGTGGTGGAGAAGAGAATGCGAGAAGAAAGGAGGATAGAGATAGGCAGAAGTAAAGAGTCTCTCTCATTGGTGTACAGAATCATATAATACAGTAACCCTTACATGACTACAGCTGTGCAACATATATACATGAATATACACTGACACCTAAGCAGAAACACCTCTCCACAAACACCTTTCCAGGCTTCCTGCAGGACATACAGCAGCTGATAAGTACTGGAAGACTGGAGATTTTTAAATAGAAGTAAATTGAAAATCTATATAATGTTCTGATACCAGTTTATTTGGAAAAAAAAAAGATTTTTGCCCTTTAATAGTACATTCCTCTGCATAAGCTTCTATGATCTGGGTCTTGTGGCCGTAAAACAGATGGCACAATGCAACCGTATTACGACCATGAATGTGTCCATATTCAAGAATAGACACAATGTACTTCCTTAGATCATGTGACCACAAGGGGCCCGGCTGAGAGAATGCCCCTCCAGGGCCGGCTCCAGGGTTTTGTGGGCTCTTGGGCGACAAAGCCTCAGTGGGCTCCTTTGTGGACCACTCACGTGGCAACAGTAAAACAGTGGGTCCCCCTCTGTGTAGCCACCAGAGTGCTGTCCCTCCCTGCTCACCTTCAGCATCCTCATGTGCTCCCTCTCTCTCCCCTCCTGGGCAGACAGTGTGAATATCCCCTCATCCCGAGCAGGATCATTGCTCTGCCCTGAAGATGGCCTGCTAGGACCTGCTAAAATGACCTGCTAGGACCTTTCACTCGGACTACAGAGGCTCCGCCCCCTCCTCACCATGTGACCTCCTCACTATCTGACTGCTGGAGGCCGTGCCGACTGCTGGGGCTGCTGTCTGGTGAGTTCACTGACTGACTCTCATCATCCTGTAGGTGTAGGGAGGCTGGGAGTGCTGGGAGAGGGAGGTCACCTAGGTCACAGGGCTGCCCCATATAACACTGCCCCATATAACACTGCCCCATATCCCTGCACTGCTCCTCTATACACAGCACTTCCCATATTGTTCCCCAACCTGTGGGTCACCAGCTGCTCCAAAACTACAACAGTCACAGCATGATGGGAGTTGTAGTCCTGCCACAGCTTGGGACCCACAGGTTGGTGAACACATGTGTTTATTATGTACAGGCTAATTCTCCTGACACTGGTGCTTTATATCCTTATTGTATTGGGTCCTTGTACTGGGTCAGGTAGGATCAGTATATGATGTGTATATGGCGCTGTGCTGTCATGGTATAGGGGAGGTGTATGTGGCAGGATCAGTATATGATGTGTATATGGCGCTGTGACTGTGCTGTCATGGTATAGGGGAGGTGTATGTGGCAGGATCAGTATATGATGTGTATATGTGACTGTGCTGTCATAGTATAGGGGAGGTGTATGTGGCAGGATCAGTATATGATGTGTATATGGCGCTGTGACTGTGCTGTCATGGTATAGGGGAGGTGTATGTGGCAGGATCAGTATATGATGTGTATATGGCGCTGTGCTGTCATGGTATAGGGGAGGTGTATGTGGCAGGATCAGTATATGATGTGTATATGGCGCTGTGCTGTCATGGTATAGGGGAGGTGTATGTGGCAGGATCAGTATATGATGTGTATATGGCGCTGTGACTGTGCTGTCATGGTATAGGGGAGGTGTATGTGGCAGGATCAGTATATGATGTGTATATGGCGCTGTGACTGTGCTGTCATGGTATAGGGGAGGTGTATGTGGCAGGATCAGTATATGTGACTGTGCTGTCATGGTATAGGGGAGGTGTATGTGGCAGGATCAGTATATGATGTGTATATGGCGCTGTGACTGTGCTGTCATGGTATAGGGGAGGTGTATGTGGCAGGATCAGTATATGATGTGTATATGGCGCTGTGCTGTCATGGTATAGGGGAGGTGTATGTGGCAGGATCAGTATATGATGTGTATATGGCGCTGTGACTGTGCTGTCATGGTATAGGGGAGGTGTATGTGGCAGGATCAGTATATGATGTGTATATGGCGCTGTGACTGTGCGGTCATGGTATAGGGGAGGCTCCTGTGCTGCATCATTTTCTCTGTTCCTGAAGTCTGTAACGCTGTATATTCCTGTTATACCTATAGCACAATGTGCACCATCATTATACCCGAAGGGTCTGGTGTGTGACACCTATATTCTCAGGATGCCATGTGTTACACTACTACATTCAGGTGGCACGGTGTGTTACAGTCAAGGGGTACAGTATACATGGTCCTGTTACATTCAGGGGGTACAGTATACATGGTCCTGTTACACTCTGGGGGTACAGTATACATGGTCTTGTTACATTCAGGGGGTACAGTATACATGGTCCTGTTACAGTCAGGGGTACAGTATACATGGTCCTGTTACAGTCAGGGGGTACAGTATACATGGTCCTGTTACAGTCAGGGGTACAGTATACATGGTCCTGTTACAGTCAGGGGGTACAGTATACATGGTGCTGTTACAGTCCGGGGGTACAATATACATGGTGCTGTTACAGTCAGGGGGTACAGTATACATGGTGCTGTTACATTCAGGGGGTACAGTATACATGGTCCTGTTACACTCAGGGGGTACAGTATATATGGTCCTGTTACACTCAGGGGGTACAGTATACATGGTGTGTTACAGTCAGGGGGTACAGTATACATGGTCCTGTTACAGTCAGGGGGTACAGTATACATGGTGCTGTTACATTCAGGGGGTACAGTATATATACAGTATATACATATACATATACAGTATAGTCTCCTGGCTGTCCCTGCATAGTGTACAGTCTATACTTGGGGGTGGGGGGGGGCACCATTTGTCTTCTCTGCCTAGGGCACCAAAACTCCTTGTCCCGGCCCTGCTTTAACCCCTTCCTCTATACAAGCTTCCAACAGTTACAGGACCCTCTTTCTGCCTTTCAAGTTATTTCCTTTCTTTATGCCTTATTTTGCGGTTAGGGTACCATCTGTGGTTGTGCCCCCTCTCTATACCCCTATCTGTAGCTGTGCCCCCTCTCTATTCCCCTATCTGTAGCTGTGCCCCCTCTCTATACCCCTATCTGTAGCTGTGCCCCCTCTCTATACCCCTATCTGTAGCTGTGCCCCCTCTCTATAACCCTATCTGTAGCTGTGCCCCCTCTCTATACCCCTATCTGTAGCTGTGCCCCCTCTCTATACCCCTATCTGTAGCTGTGCCCCCTCTCTATACCCCTATCTGTAGCTGTGCCCCCTCTTAGTGTGCATATCTGTAGTCAGGCCTCCTTTCTGCCCCTCATCTGTAGGTGAGCCCCTTTGGGCTTCAATCTGTAGTAAGGCCTTCTCTTTGTGCAAAAAGAACTTTGCCCTTGTGATCTTTGCTACTGCCCCCCCCCTTCCCCCTCCCCACAATAAACTTTCACTGCCCCCCAATAATCTGTGCCACTGCCCCCCAATAATCTGTGCCACTTTCCCCCAATAATCTGTGCCACTGTCCCCCAATAATCTGTGCCACTGTCCCCCAATAATCTGTGCCACTGTCCCCCAATAATCTGTGCCACTGCCCCCCAATAATCTGTGCCACTGCCCCCCAATAATCTGTGCCACTGCCCCCCAACAATCTGTGCCACTGCCCCCCAATAATCTGTGCCACTGCCCCCAATAAACTGTGCCACTGTCCCCCAATAATCTGTGCCACTGCTCCCCCCTCCCCACAATAAACTCTATCTGCCCCCCCAATAAACTGTGCCACTGACCCCTAGATATTGTGCCATCGTCCCCAATAATCAGTGTTTCCCAATCAGTGGATTTTTTGCTGTTGCCAAACTACAACTCCCATTATGCCCAGCCAGCAATGCATGGTGGGAGTTGTAGTTTTTCAGCAACTGGAAAGTCACATGTTACAGAACACTGCACTAATAAACCGTCCCACAAGTCTCTGTTTCCCAACAAGTGACTCTTTAGTTGTTGTCAAACTACAACTCCCATCATGTCCTGCTAGCAGTGCATTGGAGTTGGAGTTTTGCAGCAATTGAAGAATCACATGGTCTCTAAACACCCCACAAAACACTGCCCCCCCTCCTCATTGTACACTCACCCATCACCTGGCCCGGAGCTGAGCTGTTCTGGCCTCCTCTAACAGGTCTGGCCTCCTCTAATCAGGTCTGGGCCAGGGCAGGAAGATGCAGGGAGTGCAGATCAGGCTGATCTACAGCATGGAGGAGACGCTGGCTGCCAGGCAGGGAGGTGAATGTTCTCTACCTCCAGCCAGTCTCAGAGGAGAAAGAAAGCAGCCTTGGTGGGACTGGGCCCCTAGGGATGCTGTGGGCCCCGGCACTTGCCCAGGCGCTGACGCCGGCCCTGTACACACACTTTTGATAGGGAGATCTGCAGCTTTTTCAGGTGCTAGAGGCTGCAGCACCCTTACTAATCTGCCCCTATGTCTAACGTTATCTCCCTATTTTTCACTCTATAATCAAGCAACTGATTAGTCGCCGACTAAGTATTGAAAGCTTTTCATTGATTCTTGTGTCACAGTACACCCTATGGCTCTGAATACTCTGCTGCTGGAGTGGGCTATGAATATTAATGGGGTCTGGGGTGTCTCTGACCGCTTGTATTTTCTCGGCTGAGTCCTCCGAATCTCATTTTTCAGTAATAATGGAATTTGCGCTCCTCGTGTTATTAACATGATCCGACCCAAAGGTGACATGCAATATTTAGCAGCATTTAATAAAACTGGAAGCGGCATCATCTCCGAAATAGGAGCTCCCAAGATCTTCATCATCCGGCTCCTCGCTTCCCGTACTCAGGATCTACGACAAATATTGCACTGACCGCCATGTAAAATTGCATCTTCAAGGGGAACTCTACTCTGGAAATCTCCTCGAATACATTCGTCTAAGCTCCCATAATGCACTGAAATGGAAAAGTTATGAAATGGCACAGTTATATCACTGCGGGGAATCACTGGCCGCGGAGCTGCCCCGTCTCAGTCAGTCATGGTTCACACTGCGTTTTTGCAATCTGTTTTTTTTTCCCCCATCTATTTTATGCAAAAAACTGAAAAAAAAACAGATGTATTTTATATGTATATGCTTTACCTCTCTGCGCTCCCCTCGTATCTCTCTGTGGTGCTTTTGGTGTACCCCATTAACTGCAGCCGCTGCCACTTTTGAGACTGAGGCTGGGTTCACACTGCGCTTTTGTAATCAGTTTTTTTTTCATCCGTTTTATGCAAAAAACGAATGAAAAATGGATGCATTTGTGTGCATCCGTTTTCAATCCATTGACTTCCATTACAAAAACAAAAAAAATCAAAACGCATCTCTTTTTTAGTGTACACAAAAATGTGGTTGAGGCTGTGTTCACACTGCGTTATTGCAATCCATTTAACCTGTACGTTTTAGGGAAAAAACTAATGCAATTGTGCGTCATCCGTTTGGATCCTTTTTTTCCCTTGACTTCCATTATAAAAAAGAAAACGGATGTGTTTTTTTTTAACAGACACAAAAGTGTTGACTATTACTTTCCGTTAAAAGTAACCAATTAAAAACGGTTACGTTAAATGGAGCTGCCTAAAGTGTAATTGTTTTGTGAAATGGAGCAAAAATTTTTTCCTTTTTTGACGTTTCGTGCTTTTTATATGGGGCACAGAAGGGAGCCTAAACACAATATGAAGGCACAGAGAAAGGCCTTCCTACTATACGCAGGTGCAGAAGGGGGTCTACCTACTATATGGACTACAAAGGGGCCTTATACTATATAGGGCAAAGATGGGAGCCTAAACACAATATGAAGGCACAGAGAAAGGCCTTCCTACTATACGCAGGTGCAGAAGGGGGTCTACCTACTATATGGACTACAAAGGGGCCTTATACTTTATAGGGCAAAGATGGGAGCCTAAACACTATATGAAGGCACAGAGAGAGGCCTTCCTACTATATGCAGGTGCAGAAGGGGGTCTACCTACTATATGGACTAAAAAGGGGCCTAATACTATATGAGGGCACAAAATGGAGTCTAAAAACTATGTAGGTGCACACAGGCGCTTAATACAATATACTGGGTAACAGAGGAGACCTAACACTGTATGGAGGCCCAGAGGGGCCTAATAATAATAGGAGGGGCCACAGAATCTAAGTGAGTCCCCAGTTGGGCTCGGACATTTTTTATTACCAGGTACCAGCAGCCAAAATTTAAAGGGGTACTCCGGTGATTTTCAAAACAAACAGTCATACAAGTCATACAGGTTTGTAATATACTTCTATTTAAAAATCTCTAATTTCCCCATACTTATCAGCTGCTGTATGGCCTGCAGGAAGTGGTGTATTCTCTCCAGTCTGACACAGTGCTCTCTGCTGCCACCTCTGTCCATGTCAGGAACTGTCCAGAGCAGGAGAGGAGAGTTTTTTTTATGGGGATTTGCTCCTGCTCTGGACAGTTCCTGACATGGACAGAGGTGGCAGCAGAGAGCACTGTGTCAGACTGGAGAGAATACACCACTTCCTGCAGGACATAAAGCAACTGATAAGTACTGGAAGACTGGAGTTTTTTTTAAATAGAAGTAACTTACAAATCTAAATAACTTTCTGAAACCAGTTGATTTAAATAAAGGAAAGAAAATCGACGGAGTACCCCTTTAAGGCTATGTCTACAAGTTTTTAAATTTTTTTTAATTTTTTTTTTGCCCATTTTGCGGCCGCGAAAGGCATTGTGTGAACATAGCCTAAAAGGATTACTGTCAATGATTAAGAAAAAAAGGCCACCTTCTTGAAAAAGAGCACCACACCTGACCTCTACAGATTATGTATGGCATTGTAGGTTAGACCCATTTACTGCATTTAGGTCGAGTTGCAATACCAAACACAACCTATGGACAGGAATGGCGCTGTTTCTGGAGAAAAAAATAATCTGTAAAATCTGTAGACGAGTTTTTAGACCTAGCGCATTGGAAGGTGTGAGGTTTGATGTGAGAAGGGCGAGGCAACATGCTCATCAGGGCTGTTTCTAGGTAATTTTGACTACAGGGAGAATCTTGCTAAAAGCGCCCCCCCCCCCCCCCAATTCCCCCCCCCCCAAAAAAAAAAAAAAAAAAATTCAGTGATTCACAGGTGACGTCTTCTTTGATCTGAGGCGTTACTTTCCTTTTCCTTTCCTTCTGGCTTAGACCTCCATGATGACTTCTTTCAACTACAATTTGTCTCATGTGAACCTGCCAGACAAACATCTTAGGCTTCGCACTTTTACTACAACTTCCACTATTTTGTAAGTCTTGTGCAGTAAAGTGAGTAGGTATGTGGGTTGCCCCCTGTATATAGAATCCCCTGCTGTACCCTCATATAGTAATAATGTCCCCCTGTGCTCTTCCCCCATAGAAATAATCCCCCCTGTCCCCCCCCCAAGGTAAAAATCCCCCCTGTGGCCCCCCATGGTAATAATCCCCCCTGTTCTCCCCCCATGGTAATAATCCCCCTGTGCTCCACCCCCATGGTAATAATCCCCCTGTGCTCCCACTTTTAGTAATAATCCCCCCTGTGCTCCCCTTATAGTAATAATCCCCCTGTGCTCCGTCTCCATAGTAATAATCCCCCTGTGCTCCACCCCATAGTAATAATCCCCCCTGTGCTCCCACTTTTAGTAATAATCCCCCCTGTGCTCCCCCCATAGTAATAAGCCCCCCTGTGCTCCCTCCCATAGTAATGTTCCCCCCTGTGCTCCCCCCCCCATAGTAATAATCCCCCTGTGCTCCCCCCATAGTAATAATTCCCCTTTTCTCCCCCCATAGTAATAATCCCCCTTGTTCTCCCTACCATAGTAATAATCCCCCCTGTGCTCCCCCCATAGTAATAATCTCTCCTCCTCCCCACCCCCATTGCCAAACACACACACACACACACAAAAAAAAAACATTATACTCACCTTATTCTAGCATCGGGTCCCTCTGTTCTCCAGCCTGCAAAGAGCAGGCCACCGCCGCCCCCGCACACATCTTCTCCCTCCAGCAGGCGCAGTGATATGACGCCATTACACCTGTTGGAGGGAGATGATGTGTGCGGGGGCGGCGGCCTCGCAGGTTCTGTGCAGCTGAGCGTGGTCTCGGGCAGGGTGGCGGCGACCTGGGCACATGATGGGGCAGAGGGGTACATGATCAGTTCATCTCATGTGACTTATATTACTTATCTGCTCCCCGCAGATTTAATAATAGGTCTTTCTAATGTTGGCGAGTTTAATATAAGGGGGGGGGGGCTTACCTGAAGTCATCACAATCCTTCCTCAGGCAGAACTAGATGATTATAAGATGTGAAAGAAACTGTAATCTTCATTACAGGAGAAAGATTCCCGTCTGACACAGTGCTCTCTGCTGCCACCTCTGTCCATGTCAGGAACTGTCCAGAGCAGGAGAGGTTTTTTATGGGGATTTGCTCTTGCTTTGGACAGTTCCTGACATGGACAGAGGTGGCAGCAGAGAGCACTGTGTAAGACTGGAAGGAGTACACCACTTCTTACAGGACATACTGTACAGCAGCTAATAAGTACTGGAAGACTGGAGATATTTTAAAAGAAATCAATTACAAATGTATATAACTTTTTTGCAATACAAAAAGGAATCCAATCTTACAAGTGACTCAGATGCTTGTAGTTGAGGTAGAAGTAAGGTGCTCTGCAGAAGAAAGAGCTTTGCAGTAGAGAGAGTAGAGGAGATGGGTTGCCTGAGGGGCCTTGTCCAATGTCATTTGCCCCCTAGTTGCGAGCTACCCATCTTAGGTGGGAAGTACTAGCCCCAGGTGTTGTTATCGGGGTTAAGCCAACTTCCAAGACGTCCCGGTTGTCTGGCACTGCGCAGTGGAATACATAGACTTTCTTTACCTTTGTTCCACTGGGGTTAGTTCCTATGGCTTCTAAGATAACTGCCCTGCACTTTTAGAGTGTGTGTAGAGAGAGAAAGAGCAGACAATGGGCTGAAGAAAGGAGGGAAAGCACGTGCACCTGTTGGAAAAGGACAACATGTGACACACGATAATTAACCCTTGATATACATCAGCTGTGCATAGAATATGCTTACACAGTAGTGATACCTAGTGGGAAAAATACTAACTACAGAGGATACCTCATCCCACTTGTGTGAACCTGAAGGAGTTACCTTTTTTTTTTTTTTAAATAATTTTTATTAGGCTTTACATATGTACACAAACACTAAAAATGAACATCCAGGGTTTGACTACAACCTCTTTCCTTCCCCTCTCCTATAGAAGGTAGGGCTTTAGTTCTTTTGCTCCCACAGTCCAAGGGGAGGCCAACAAAACTCCCAATAAAATCTACCCCCTCCCTCTTCCCCCTTTTTACAATCTTCCCCTCTAGAAGGGCAGACCTGGATCGGCATGGTACAACCCTCTCTTATTAGCTATCATAACTACTTACCCCATCCCTCCCCCCTTCTTCCCCCTTAAACCTCTCTCGATTACTCGAAGCACCAGCCCAATCCGCATTAAAGCTATTATGTATTCCAAAGGTATCCCATTACTCCCCCACCCTCCACTACATATCTTTATCTACCGCCCCTGGGAGACATGTCCGTGGCAGAGGTGGCAGAGGGCGCGCGCCGGGCGACTCACTCCTTCAACTCTTACTCAACTCTTACTCACCGACTAGACCCCTTTTCCCTATTACACCCTCTAGTTATTGTCCTGGCCCATTTGGTCTCACACCCCCGCCTGGCTCCCCCTTCTCAGGAGGACCCCTTCAGAGATGCTACGACCCCCTGGACCTTTCAATTAATAAGGCTGATCCCCAGTCCTCCCCCAGGCACCAAGATAACCTTATATTAAGGTCACCCGTCCCCAACAGAGGCCACTGGCCAGCCTATGCTCTCATTGCCACATTATTATATTACTACTTAAACTTCTCTCTATGGGGTTTCACTTGGTCTCATACTAAAGGAGTTACCTTACTCAGGTGCAATACAGGTTTAGGTGCCCGTACCAGGTCACCACAGGTGCACTGTGAGGACCCTGTCCATAATAGCTGTGTACTCTGCAGGGATGGAGTAGTAACGAGTGGCCAAAGAAGAAGATACTCACACTCACCTATAGATATCTGTGATCTGACTGCCTTATGCCCTACAATGTTAGGTTACTATTAGGGTATTATGAGGTCACAGGTCTCTGCGCTGGGTTGAGCAGACTTCCCAAAACTTTTCAGAATAGCCGTGTGTTACAGTAGGATACGTAGGCGTAATCTGTAGCTTTTTCCTGCTGGGGTCAGTACCTAACTCAGGTATACTGCCCTGTATCTTGTTGAGAGTATCCCTGGCGTGGACAAGGTGATCCTCGGAGGTCGTCCTTTCCTCCTGAGTGGTCTAGCACTGCATGCTAGCGGTGTTTAACAACATTCTCACACTCTGTCTCTGTGTTGCTCTCCCCTACACTCCTGACAAACGACCCAGCCACCCACCCACCCACCAGGAACTAGCCATAGGGGAAAGCTAATCTCTCTTGTAATTAGTGGGGCTGTGTGTGTTAGAGAAAGAGTAGAGGTGATAGGAGAGAGAAAGGAGGGAAAATGCCCACACCAGCCATAGGAGAAGAATAAATATGTGATACAAACAGTTTAACCCAATGCTTCCTTCGTCAGTGCATAACATAAGGCACACAGAAAACACAGTAGTGGCACCTAGTGGGAAAAACACAGAATACACTTTTACCATATCCCACTGTTTGAACCTGAGCTACTTTGCCCAGGTGCATAAAAAGACTATACTAATCCATGTTCTGGGACACTGCATACATTCACATCATTATGTTAACATACCCAAACACCAGAAGACATTCAGATCCCAGACTCCCTTTCCCCACACAATATCCAGCCAGCTTAACACCCCTCAACCCCTATTCTTTATAGTGAACCAACTCCCTACCCCCAGATGGTGGTGGGGAATAGAGGGTTACATAGTGAACACCTTCCTAAGCCCTCATACCAGCGAGTGCAGCTGTAGCCCACAAGCTCCACATGGCCAGGGCACTGAAGATGTCACTCAAGTGTCGGCATGGGGCCTTAGTGGGAGGAGGCGCAGTCATACAAGTGCCGGGCTGTTCACAGCTGATTCAGCCTATTACCTAGGATTTTCCGATGTTCGATCATCTCTACTTATCAGCTGCTGTGTGTCCTGCAGGAAGTGGTCTATTCTTTCCAATCTGACACAGTGCTCTCTGCCGCCACCCCTGTCCGTGTCAGGAACTGTCCAGAGCAGTAGCAAATCCCCATAGAAAACCTGACCCCACCAGCAGAATAGGGAGTTCAGCTCTGGAGTATAGGATGTAGCTCAGGACTAGTACAGAGTCAGTAATGTAATGTATGTACACAGTGACCTCATCAGCAGAATAGTGAGTGCAGCTCTGGAGTATAATACAGGATCAGTATGTATTTACGCAGTGACCCCACAGTAAAACAGTGATTACAACTCTAGAGTATAATACAGGATGTAACTCATCCTCATTGTGTTGGGTCTCTACCTGGGGTTGGGGTTAGTGTTAGGTTGGGTGGTGGGTTATATGGGGGAGGGGGTTTCTGGGGACTTTGTCTGGGGACTTTGGTATAAACAGAAAATCCTGGGCTGGTTCATGGACGTCTGTTATCATGTACTGGGGGCATGGGATGCGGCACCAGCTCAGGGCCAAAAAAAAAAATAAATTTTAAAAATGTTTTGGTGTTTGGTGTAGGGATCTATGTATATATTTATTTATGTATTTATTTGTGCATTTATTTAATTTTGTGGAACGCAACCGGACCAGGGGGTTAGTGTAGAGTATAATTATGTTAGTTATTGTTAGTTAAGTTAAGTTTTATAGTGTTATTATTGTGGTGTTTGTGGGAAAATCTAGTTTGCACGTGTGGGGGATAATACAGCGGTGGGTTTGGTGAGTGTGAGGCTGGACCAGCCAATACGTTTATGGACTTGTATATATTGTACAGTTATGTTATTTATATTATTGGTTTGTTGTTATGTTTTATATTTTTAAATAAAAGATCTACAGGATGTAACTCAGGATCAGTAATGTAATGTATGTACACAGTGACCCCACCAGCAGAATAGTGAGTGCAGCTCTGGAGTATATACAGTTATTCAGCTGTTTATGTAGATTATATCTCTATAATAACATGTTGCTCACAGATGGACATATGTTTCTATATGTGCATTTCCCCGGCGGTCTACGTGCTCCATATGCCTGCGCATAAGACTATTGTTCTGTACATTAATAATGCATCTGGCACATGATCCCGGTATATTGCTCCTTTAGGGCTGAACCGTTGCTCATTAATTGTTATTCCTTTACATTGCGGCGAGTTATATGTTGCATTATTTAGTATATAGAGAAGCCGACAACTACATCAAAGCATCTTCGGTCTACGGCGAGAGAGGGTAAGAGGGGAACAAAGAAAACCAGCACTTTATTACTGTAGATAATAGCATCACATAAATTGAGAACTAACAGAATAGGAGTAATGTGGTGGTGGTGGGGTGGGGGTCACAGACGTAACTTGTAAACCCTATAAGGGGCAACTGGAAAGGGTTTTATTGTTAACCACCCTCCGAAGGAGATTAGTTGCTTGTTTGTTTTTTTGTTGCTTGTTTGTTTTTTCTTTCTTTATACATAATATCCCCATATAAATGAGCGCCATGTTTGACAATGCGGCCCAATGTACATCTTGTGCGATGTATGCAATCCTTGATCAACCGATCGAGGGTGCATACCATTGTGGGAGATGTGTGCATGTTGCTGGTTTGGAAGCCCAGATCCTGGATCTAAATGAGCAGCTGCAACGATTGAGATGCATTAGCAAACTGGAAAGGGGTCTGGTGCTCACTGAGCAAGCACTCCAAGGGGTAGATGGGGGAGAGAGTGATAGCATGGAGGTACAGGAGGAAGAGGCAGCTAGTTGGGTCACAGTTAGAAAACGGGGTAGAGGGAAGAGTGTGAGGGAGGCCAGTCCTGATCTGGCACACCCCCAACAAGTTTGCCAAATTGGCGGATGAGGGGGATGTTGATTCAGGGGTGGCATTGCTGCAGCAGGACACTGCCTCTGAAAGCCAGGGGGGTGTCCGCTCCAGTAAGGTGGGAAACAGGAGTTCAGGGCAGGCCAGGCAGGTACTGGTAGTGGGGGACTCAATTATTAGGGGGACAGACAGGGCAATCTGTCACAAAGACCGGGATCGTCGAACAGTGTGTTGCCTTCCTGGCGCTCGAGTTCGTCACATCACGGATCGGGCTGACAGATTACTGGGAGGGGCTGGCGATGACCCAGCAGTCATGGTGCACATTGGCACCAATGATGGAGGTAGGTGGCGGGTCCTTAAAAACGATTTCAGGGACTTAGGCAGGAAGCTTAAAACTAGGACCTCCAAGGTGATATTTTCCGAAATATTACCTGTACCACGAGCCACACCTGAGAGACAGCTGGAGATTAGGGAGGTAAATAAGTGGCTCAAGAGCTGGTGTAGGATAGAAGGGTTTGGGTTCATGGAGAACTGGGCCGACTTCTCGGTCGGTTATAGGCTCTACGGTAGGGACGGGCTGCATCTCAATGGGGAGGGTGCAGCTGTGCTGGGGGAAAAGATGGCTAAGAGTTTGGAGGAGTGTTTAAACTAGGGACCGGGGGGGAGGGCAACTACAATATAGTAAGTAAAGACAGAGTAGATGGAGAGCTGGGCCTAGATTATGGAACTGGGGGTGGAGCAGCAGTAGGGGTTAGAATAGTCACTAGTGATAAAAGGAAAGGGAATATGGACAAATATATTAAATGTATGTATACTAATGCTCGAAGCCTCACTAATAAAGCTGAGGAATTAGAACTCATAATTGTTGAAGAGAAATATGATATAGTGGGGATAAGCGAGACATGTCTGGACGAGACCTATGACTGGGCCGTTAATATCCAGGGTTATAGTCTATTCAGAAATGACCGTAAAAATAAGAAAGGGGGAGGGGTCTGTCTATATGTTAAATCATGCCTTAAGCCTATTCTGCGGGAGGATATATGTGATGATAATGTGGAGTCTCTTTGGGTAGAAATAAGGGGAGGGACGAAGAATAATAAAATTCTTATAGGAGTGAGTTATAAACCTCCAAGTATAGTGGAAGAATCAGAAAATCTTCTTATAAGACAAATAGATGCGGCAGCGAAGCAAGGGGAAGTCATTATTATGGGGGACTTTAACTACCCAAATATCAACTGGAAAGCAGAAACCTGCAGCTCCAGGAAGGGAAGCGTGGGTCACCTATGTAATAGTGACCATAACATAGTAAGTTTTCAATTATCCTTCAATAAAATTATTAGTAGAGGGGCTACAAAAACATAAAATTTCAGGAAGGCTAATTTCCAAAAACTGAGAGGACCTTGGGAACATAGACTGGGACAATGCCTTCATAAATAAAAGTACACAAGAGAAATGGGACATATTTAAGAGCATCCTGGGTAAATCGTGTGAACGACACATACCATATGGGAATAAACATAGTAGAAATAAGAGAAATCCAATGTGGTTAACTACAGCTGTAAGGGGTGCAATAAATGATAAGAAACAAGCATTCAGACTACTAAAACAAGAAGGTAGTGGGGAAGCATTGAGCAACTATAGACAGAAGAATAGAATGTGTAAAACGCAAATAAAAGAAGCAAAAATAGCAACAGAAAGAAGGATAGCCACAGAAAGTAAAACAAATCCCAAAATGTTCTTCACCTATATAAATAACAAAAGACTTAAAACCGAAAATGTTGGTCCCCTCAAAAATAATCTGGGTGTAATGGTGGAGGGGGAAGAGGAAAAGGCCAATCTACTAAATACATTCTTCTCTACTGTATTCACAGAGGAGAATCCCATAACAGACGACATGACTAGGGATAATGTTAATCCTCCCATAAATGTCACCTGCCTAACACAACAAGAAGTGGGGAGACGCCTTAAAAACATTAAAATCCATAAGTCACCGGGCCCAGAAGGTATCCATCCTAGAGTTTTGCAAGAATTAAATACTGTGTTAGACAGACCGTTATACCTATTATTTAAAGATTCTATTACGACAGGGATTGTTCCACAGGACTGGCGCATAGCTAATGTGGTACCAATATTCAAGAAGGGGTCAAAGAGTGATCCTGGAAACTACAGGCCCGTAAGTCTAACATCTATAGTAGGTAAAGTATTTCAGGGGTTTGTAAGAGATGCTATACTGGAGTATCTTAATGAAAATAATCTTATGACGCAGCACCAGCATGGATTTATGAGGGACCGGTCCTGTCAGACTAATCTGATCGGCTTCTATGAAGAGGTAAGTTATAGACTGGACCTGGGGGAGGCTGTGGATGTTGTGTATCTGGACTTTTCAAAGGCATTTGGTACTGTGCCGCATGAAAGGTTGGTCTACAAAATGAGGATGCTGGGACTTGGGGAAAACGTATGCAAATGGGTAAGTAACTGGTTGTGTGATAGAAAACAGAGGGTGGTCATTGATGGAAAATATTCAGATTGGGTTTTAATTACTAGTGGGGTACCACAGGGGTCAGTGTTGGGTCCACTTCTTTTTAATATTTTTATTAATGATCTTGTAGAGGGGCTACAGAGTAGAATCTCCATTTTTGCAGATGATACTAAACTGGGTAAAGTATTCAGTACAGAGGAGGATAATATCATATTACAGAGGGATTTGGAGAAGCTAGAGGCTTGGGCGGAGAAATGGCAAATGAAGTTTAATGTGGATAAATGTAAGGTTATGCATTTGGGCCATAGAAATAATAAGTACAGTTATGTGCTAAATAATAAAACACTGGGTAAAACTACTTCCGAAAAGGACCTGGGGGTATTGGTGGACAGTAAACTCAACTTTAGTGATCAGTGCCAGGCAGCAGCTGCCAAGGCTAATAAAATAATGGGGTGCATCAAAAGAGGTATAGATGCTAAAGATGAGAACATAGTTTTGCCTCTTTATAAATCACTGGTCAGACCACATATGGAATACTGTGTACAGTTTTGGGCACCGGTATATAAGAAGGACACAGCTGAACTGGAGCGGGTGCAGAGGAGGGCAACAAAGGTCATTAAGGGAATGGGTGGGTTACAGGACCAAGACAGGTTATCAGGCTTGGGGTTATTTACGCTAGAAAAAAGACGTCTTAGGGGCGATCTGATCACAACGTACAAATATATGAATGGACAGTACAGAGGTCTTTGTAGTGGTCTTTTTACTCCTAGGTCTGTAACAATGACAAGGGGGCATCCTCTACGTCTAGAGGAAAGAAGATTTCATCATCAGCATCGACGCGGGTTCTTTACTGTACGAGCGGTAAGACTGTGGAACTCTCTGCCACATGAGGTTGTCATGGCCGATTCATTAAATAAGTTCAAGGGAGGCCTTGATACTTTTCTTGAACAATATAATATTACAAGTTATGGGCATTAGATTTCTGGTGATACGTTGATCCGGGGATTGTTCTGGTTGCCATTGCAGTCGGGGGGGGGGGGGGGGGGGGGTTGTCTTCTCCCTGTGGTGGGGCGGTTGTCTTCTGCCCCATAGGGTTTTTTCGCCTTCCTGGATCAACATAGTAGGATTCTCCTAGGTTGAACCTGATGGACTCTTGTCTTCTTTCAACCTTATTTACTATGTTACTATGTTACTATGTAGTAAGGGATAGAAGGTGGATCTGCTTTGTATATGATTGTGAGCTGTATGGATAGAAGCAGGAAGGGTGAATTGTGGCCCTTCCTCTATGGTCAAGGCAGAAGTACGGGCATGTGGCAGTCAGGGGCAACATGACAGCTTGAGCCAGTGTACTGGGACATGGGATCAAGTAGAGGGGTGAGGAAAGCTTCAGTTTATTTGCCCTCCTTTTGTGTAGGGCCTGGAAAAAAGGTTCACTTACTTTTTCTCCCTGCACTGTGGAAGTTTACTCAGTGTGCTCAGTTACAGATAAGCGCAGGACAAGTGTTTGTGTTATTACGAAAGTGGTGTTTGTCTGGGTTCACATACTTTTTTCTGCAACAGTGCATGTGTATGTAATGTGTATAATATATAACATGTGATGCGGGTAATTCTTTATATGTGTCTGTTAGGGGCATAGCTAAGATTCATGGAGCCCCATAGCAAAAACTGTACAGAGAACCATGAATCCTTTACATCTGGTAAGTGTGGTGTCCTACCATGGGTGTTACTATTATATACACCCTTTGTAAAAGCCTGTACTTATTGTACTTATGTGGTGATGAAAGTAGTGATAAAGTTTTGCCACTAGATGTCGTTGTATTAGATATGTATGCTCAGGTGCACAGCTAAAGTATGTAAAGGGTTATTGTTTCTTTATATGTCACATGGATCTGCGAACCAATAGGAGTCTGTACTTCTTCTCTCCTATCACTTCTCTCTTTACTTCTTCTGTTTGCACTCTTCACCCACTCACAGCGCACTTTAGAGTCCCTGGAGGAAGGAAGTCACATGGGTGGAGTAAGTGCGGTGTATCTTTTATGTTGGACATTGTAGAGGAAGGACGCAAGCTAGATAGCTCTCTACAGTGGTCCTTTCTGGGCCCTAGCCCTCTAGGTCCAGTCTTAGCTAGAACCCCGTATGGGTAGGACTTAAGACAGTACACAGCTAAGAGTTTCTTCTCAGTGATGCTACATAACACTGTTAAGCCCCTTCCAGGAGAGGACAAGTCAGAGACAACCTAAACCCACACCGTTGACAAGGAGAGTAACAGAGCAGGACAGTATCCATAAAAGCCACAGAAGCTAGGAACTCTATCTCGCAGCGTGGTTGTCAGCAGGGAACCCTCAGCATTCCGCTCATCCCAGGTAACAATGTCTGGAGCCCGCTAGAAAAGTTCAGTCGAATCTAGTGGTCATAAGGTGGTGTCAAGACTAAGCAAAGGTCAATACGCGGGCACAGTCCCAACATACTCACCTGGCCAGGTGCATTTGTGGTGTCCTAGCACAGGGTGCTGTCTAATTCACCTGAGCAAGTAACTCCCTCAGATTCAAACAAGTGGGAGATGGTGTATCATTGTGTTTTTCCCACAAGGTGTCACTACTGTCTTTAACTAGCTTTATGCACAGCTGAGGTAACCGTAGGGTTAACTGTTTGGTACCAAGTGTTGTCTTCTAACCACTTACAGGTGCAGGTGCTTTCCCTCTTGTTCTACCCTGTCCTATCCTCTCTTTCTCCACATGCTCACAGCCCCCACCACTCACAGGAGGTTTTAGTTAGCTCCTGTAGGAAGAGTTAGTTCTTGGTGGGAGGAACTGGTCCGTTGTAGTCATGTTCTCCATGTGAGAGGAAGCAGATAGAGGAGTCTCTGCTGAAGTTAAGCCAGGGCCTGGCTTTGGCCAGGTCCCCTGATAGGGACACAGGAACAGCAACTTAAAGGGGGACATGTATCAAGTGGCGTATTTCATTTTTTTGGTGGAAAGTGCCGATTTGTGAATATTTTATTCGCAAATGGCCGTTTCGCGAATATCTATCTATCTATCTCCTATCTATCTCATAACTATCTATCCATCTGTCTGATATACATATATATTTCAATCTAGGACCGTGAACTAAATCATTTAGTTCACTTTGAAGATTAGTTCATTTTGACCTGATTATTCATGAACTCCCTATCACTAATATGTAGTATATCAGGAATCATCTGTCTATAATCCGCAGACGATAGGACATTAACTTTGCTGAGCTGTAAATCCAGGAACAGACATCAGAATTTCACGTCTTCTGTTTCAGATTGTGAAATGTAATTTCTTCTAAATGTTATTTGGGTATTCTGCAGCTGCAGAGTGAAGGATCACAGAGAAAATTTGGATGAAATTTGGAAATCGTCACTCCCCGCAGTGAACTTGGTAAGAAGATTAACCTCTGCTCCGTCAATGATGAAGGCGGCAAATGCGGGAGATTAGCAAATCATCGGCGTGGAGTATAACAGAGACTAAGAACTCTCTGCAATATCCTCATGTCCCAGTAAGAGATGGGAGGTTGTATCACCATGCGGACCTTCAGCACCTGACCCATCAAAATGGCAGCTCCTTTAGATCAGGACTTCTAAATGGTGGACACTATATAGAGAAACAGTCCCAGTCCCTGATCCAGAGTCTCTAGCTTCAAGTTGCAGCACTAACCAGAAAGTGACTTCTGGCCATGGCAACCCATTGGCTCCCTCAATTTAGCTGCCAAGATGCCACTGTAGACTTATTATCTCCAATTCCAGAAGCTGCCAGTAGGTACTGGCTGTATATAGAGCCACCCTACTTTCTAAACCAGCGCCATATCTCAGCAGGGCACACCTGCCCTACATGTATGAAGGTTGTACTCCAGCAAATTATTCTGGACATAAAGGTGGACATTTAGGAAGACTGGCATACTCGTACGCCGGTCTCAAATTAGGCGCCGCCCCCCATTTGCTTCGCCGGATTGCATTGATATGGATGAGTCCATTCAGTTAATATCTGCAGAGTTATAACACTCCCCTGACCCACACTGCCTGTCTCTGTTGTCTACATGTACTGTATGAAGAGCATTCAGTATACTCAGGCAGTGTGGGTCACTTCCACTGTAAATGACAGGTTGCACCACATTGGCTCATATAATCAGGAGGCAGCATAGAGTATTGTGAAGCTGCATCTCATGGGAAAACCCTGAGGTCTCTTCTCATAGCACTTAGAAAAATCAGGGCTTCACCTTACCTGCCTCCTGCTTGTCATGTTTAACCCTGTAGGCGCCTATAAGTGGGAAGCAGAGGAGGGCAGTGTGAAGTTGCATCTCATATGAATGCACCAAACTCCCTGCACATAGAACTTAGTCTAATTTTACTATGCATTGATTACAAAGGTCTGCTGCACCATTATTGATAAAACTTTATTTTTCTTCATATGTGAATGAGGAGATTTGGTGCGCTTGGGGCAGTCCTGTATCCCCCAGTGCACCACTCTGCCTGCCCACCAGCTCCCGCAGCATATATTCTTATGAATATTCTTAATGGCGCTCTGCAGTGACATCGCTCTGCAATTATCATAGCATTATCATAACAATTACAAAGCACAGGAAGAAGGGAGAATATGCAGAATTTTTGAACTCATTTTTCCTAAACTTTATCTCTCCCACCTTATAAAGTCTTATAAAGGATGGTTGATGGAAGTATTGGGAAGCTGCATCTCATAGGAATACACAGGAGATTTTACAATGTTGAAAATATCAGTTTAATATATCTGAGCTTTATGACTTACAAGACTTGATACGATAGGTAGGGGCAGAGCAAGTGAATTGGGAGGAGACACCAATCCTCTGTCTCTAAAGATCCAAAGGCATTATGAGATATGTAGGTGATATAAAAAGAACCATATCAAAGGGGAAGGATGAGCCAAGATGCAGACGAGCTATAAATGGCACAATCATTAAACCAGGTATACACAAGAACCTCTAAAGTATCCTTTAATAATATCCTATGCTGCACTATACAGGCAATAAATGAGAAATAACTGGAGGAGTTCTTCTTTAAGTAGAAGCTGCAGAGACGTGCAATTATTTCTAATTTTTGCCAAGCGTGAGTCACATTGCTGTTGCTTTTAATAGAGATGTAATAATCTATTATGATGGGAAACATTCCTTCAGAAAATATGAGCAAGGGAAGGATGATGCAGTGACTGCACCCAGAAGTGCACCGATGCAGCTTAAAGGAGAACTCCAGTATATGACGTGCTACAGTTATCTACACACAGCTCCTGTCTCCATGGGTACAAAGAAACTGATCATGCATTTGTGTCTTACTTCTTCATACATATACAATGGTGAAAATAAGTATTTGATACGCTGCCTACAAACCTACAAATTATGGAGAGGTGTAATATTTATGGTAGATACGCTTAATCTGTGACAGAACCTATAAAAAATCACATTGCATGGTTTTAAAACAATTTATTTGCATTTTATTGCATGAAATAAGTATTTGATCACCGACCAACCAGCAAGAATTCTGGCTCTCACAGAGCTGTCAGTTTCTCTATAAGAAGCTCCTTTAATGCTGCGTTTACACGGAACGATAATTCGCCCGATCGTACGATTAATGATTTCGAAGTAACATTTTTTTTTTATAACGATCAGCGTTTAGACGGAATGATATATCGTACGGAAAATTCGTTTTGCGATCGCTTAAGCCTACCTCGCACATAGGTAAAATCGGTGAACGACTGTTTACACGGAACGATCTGCGAATTTTTTGCGAACGACGATTTAAGAACATGTTCAAAGATCAAAATTAACGATTTCTCGCTCGTTGTTTGATCATCTGCTGTGTTTACACGTACGTTTATCATTCAAATTCGTTCGTTATCGTGCAAATTCGCACGATAATTGTTCCGTGTAAACGCAGCATTACTCTGCACTCATTACCTGGATTAATTGCACCTGTTTGATCTTGTTATCTGTTTAAAAAACACCTGTCCACACATTCATTCAATCACACTCCAACCTCTCCACCATGGCCAAGACCAAAGAGCTGTCTAAGGACACCAGGGACAAAATGGTAGACCTGCACAAGGCTGTGATGGGCTACAGGACAATAGGCAAGCAGCTTGGTGAGACGGCAAACATTGGCACGATTATTAGAAAATGAAAGAAACACAAAATGGATGTCAATCTTCCATAAAGTCTGTGACTTTATGTATCTTGCCATTGTGGCGTAAGGATGATTCTGAAAAATGTCAGGAATCAGCCCAGAACTACACAGAAGGACCTGGTAAATGACCTGATGGGAGCTGGGAACATAGTCTCAAAGACACACTACGCCGCCATGGACTATAATCCTGCAGAGCAACAAAGTCCCTCTGCTCACACCAGCACATGTCCAGGCCCGTGTGAAGTTCACCAATGCTCATTTGGGTGGCCATGTTTGCAGGAAGAAGAAGGATGAGTACAAACCCAATGACACAGTTACAACCATGAAGCTTAGGTGGGAAACATCATACTTTGGAGGCTTTTCTGCAAAGGACGACTGAACGGAAGGGAGGATGGATGGTTTTGGCCATGCATCCCCACATTTTGGCCAACAACCTTCTTCCCTCAGTAAGAGCATTGAGGATGGGTCATGGCTGGGTCTTCCATCATGGTAATGACGAGAAACACACAGCCAGGACAACTAGGAAGAAGCCCCATAAGTAGCATTTCAAGCTCCTGGAGTGGCCGCCAGTCTCCACACCTGATTCCAATCGAAAATCTTTGGAGGGAGCTGAAACCCAATGTTGCCCAGTGACAGGCCAGAAACCTGAGAGATCTCGAGAAGAAGTTTTTTTTGTTCTGATTGAAAATAAATGAACTTATGAATAAGTTGCAAACCATATGACAAACACACATAGACGTAGAGGCACCTATGGCAAAAGGCCATGTACTCTCTGCGTTTGACCCTCTTTCCTGTTATATTATCCAGTGACAATGGAAAAAACAGGCCATTTAATAACAGCAATTAGCACGCCGGGGTCGGCTCCCTATAAAGGGTTAATATTGCGTTGGATGCTATTACTTTATTAGCAGTTAAGATAATGGAGGAATCGTCACTGTCGGCAGGTTCAGTCGTGTTGTTGCTATGGAGCCAATCTTGGAAGTTTGCTTACAAGCTGTCAGGAAGCAAATTATTCCATTAGGAATTTAACTGTTTATTGTCCGCGTATAACGCAATTCCTACAAAGTCAGATCATCCATCATCTACCGGGAAGGGATTTATGATCCTGCCAGCCGAAGGCAACACAAAGGATTTCTGCACATTGATGTTTGGCATTGACTAAAATTTCAGTGAGAGCGGATTCAGATCATTACGTCTCCGGGATAACGCTTTACATTAATTATCAAAGTAAGGGTTAATCAATCAGAGCAGAAAATTAACTCCCCCCCCCCCCCCCCCCCCCAACCAAACCAATAATGTATAAGTAAATCAGATTAGAACAGAACAACGGACCAAGTTGCTGTATGCACAGATGCATGTTCGAATCTGACCGAACCTGGAAGTCTTGGTATTTAATTACTGGTGGCTGAAGAAGTTGGGGGCTATGACTGCATCCATGTTTTCCAGGTTGCCCTAGGGCCAAGACATCCTGGCTTGGACAGACTTGAGCATGCTCCAGTTGCGCTTATTTCTAATCCACAGAAGGGTTGTGGCACTATACAGTATCTTGAAGTGACTTCTTTTATTTAAAAAGGCAGGTAACACAGTGCAGCAAAGCTACCACTGTCTCCTCTAACGTACTATACCACTGTCTCCTCTTATATACTGTACCACTGTCCCCAATAATATGCTGTACCACTGTCCCCACTAATGTACTCTACCACTGCCCTCTCTAATGTACTGTACCATTGTCCTCTTTAATGTATTGGGCCACTGTCCCCTCTAATTTACTGTACCACTGTCCTCTAATGTATTGTACCACTGTCCCCTTTAATCTACTGTACCATTATCTCCTCTAATGTACTGTACCACTGTCCCCTCTAGTGTACTGTAACACTGTCCTCTAATGTACTGTACCACTGTCCTCTAATGTACTGTACCACTGCCCCCTCTAATGTACTGTACCACTGTCCTCTAATGTACTGTACCACTCTGCCCTTTAATCTACTGTACCATTATCTCCTCTAATGTACTGTACCACTGTCCCCTCTAATGTACTGTACCACTGTCCCCTCTAATCTATTGTACCACTGTCCTCTCTAATGTACTGTACCACTGTCCTCTAATGTACTGTACCACTGTCCTCTAATGTACTGTACCACTGTCCCCTAATGTACTTTGCCACTGTCCTCTCTAATGTACTGTACCACTGTCCCCTCTAATCTATTGTACCACTGTCCTCTCTAATGTACTGTACCACTGTCCTTTAATGTACTGTACCTCTGTTGCCTCCAATGTACTGTGCCACTGTCCCCTTTAATGTACTGTACCACTTTCCTCTAATGTACTGTACCACTGTCCCCTCTAATGTACTGTACCACTGTCCCCCCACATCATCCCACCAATCCCACCAATGGTCGGACTCGTAATGGGTGCTATGACGCCAAATTTCTGCCAAGTCTCTGGAATTGTCTAGTAATAAAAAGTTGCACTTTGGGATGTCAGACCCCTGTGCAATAATCATCCCACCTTGCACAGTCCAGTAGACGTCCAGGGGTTAGAACGCAGATCTCCCCTCAGCCTTGCGCTGCCAATACTGTTGTCATGGAAACATCAGACGGCTGAGATGAAAGAGACAACAATTTTTTAAAGGATTTTGTACAGAAAAAAAAAGAAAAAAAAAAGTGCAGCAATTTCTCCAGGGGGGTAAAGACCAGGATTACAGGGAGAACCCTAAATTGTATTCTTATCTGGATACGGTGTGTGATCACTGTGATTGCCATAATTATCATCCAGGACTAGAAATAAATATATGGTCCCTTCCGGACTCCACATGATATCGCCTGTGACACCACACACCTTACCGGTGGGGGAGGGGGCACCGATAAATACTGCAATCCAGGCATGGTGAGCCTGCACAAGAGTATCATGCAGTGGAGCACTTGTATAGAAGGCTCTCTACCGCCACCTATTGGAGGTACTGCTGGATGAGAGACACTTTGCATAATTTTTTCCCCAAAGGGCATTGCTTGGCCCATAAGACTTGTCATCTAACACATACTTCCCGACTTCTTGGAAGCAGTGTGAACAGGGCACCCATTTAAATAGACATGCCCCAGCCTATGGCATTGAAACAAACAAATATATGATACCTTCAAGACAAGAATACAGCAATGAAAAAAGTTCAAGATGTTTTCTGCATTTGCCAATTTATATCCTGGATTTCAGGGTTTAAAGGGTTACTCCAGCAAAAAAATATTTTAAATCAACTGGTGCCAGAAAGTGACAGAGATTTGTAATTTACTTCTATAAAAAAATGTCAAATATTCCAGTACTTATCAGCTGCTGTATGTCTTACAGGAAGTGGTGTATTCTCTTGTGTTTGAGAGAGAGTAGAGGAGAGCTGTTGCTAGAGGGGCCCTGCCCAAGGTAGAAGTGTACAATGCCGGAACAATAGAGGTGTGTAAAAGAAGAGAATAGAGAATACTCCTACTCACAGATGACTTCTAGTCTTGACCACCTTATATCCCCTAGTTGTGAGCTAATTGTCCTAGGTGGGTAACACAAGCCCCAGGCCTTGTTATCTGGGTTGAGCAGATTCCCTAACCTTCCCAGTTGTCCTGCACTGCGCAGTTGAATACGTAGACTTTCCTTAGTTCCTTTGTTTGCCTGGGGTCAGTTCCTATGGTTCTGAAGGTAACTGCCCTGCACTTTGTAGAGAGGGTCACGGCGTGGGCAAGATGTTCCCTTGTTTGCTTCTTTCCCCATGTAAAAGGCTTAGCACTGCATAACGGTTCTAGTACTCATAAGAAGAACTGACTTGTCTAATTGCGTCCCTGTTAGACTGACTCCAGACTACCACTAACTCCAACTCACTAACTGAACTCGCACCAGGAAGTCCTAACTCCTGGGGTTTATCTAACCTTGTCTGTGATTGGTGGGGCTGAGAAAGAGTGAAGAAGATAGGCTAGAGAAAGGAGGGAAAACACCTTTGAGTGGTCAGAAAGGCAACATGTAAAAATAATGCACTTGGGGAGGAGGAATCCTCTATCCGAGTATCACATCGGCAGTACTGTGTTGGAAAAGACTTCAGAAGAGAAGGATTTAGGGGTAGTGATTTCTGACAGCCTTAAAATGAGTCACCAGTGCAACCAGGCGGTGGGGAAAGAAAATCGTATGTTGGGGTGTATAGCTAGAGGTATAACCAATAGGAAGAGGAGATTGTGATCCCGCTGTATAGAGCTCTGGTGAGGCCACATCTAGAATACTGTGTCCAGTTCTGGAGACCTCACCTAAAAAAGGACATTGATAAAACGGGTCCAAAGACGGGCTACAAAAATGGTGGAGGGTGTGAGGCATAAACCATATCAGGAAAGACTTAAGGATTTGAATCTGTATAGTCTGGAGAAAAGAAGGGAAAGGGGGGACATGATTGAAACCTTTAAGTATGTTAAAGGACTAAATAAGGTTCAGGAGGGAAGTGTTTTTAGTAAACAACTGAGCTCAAGAACAAGAGGACACAGTGAGAGGTTAGTTGGGGGAAAGATCAGAAGCAATGTGAGAAAATATTATTTTACTGAAAGAGTAGTAGATACCTGGAACAAACTTCCAGCAGAGGTGGTTGATAAATCTACAATAGCAGAATTTAAACACGCCTGGGATAAACATACATCTATCCTAAGATAATAAGAAAGGAAATACTAAAAGGGAAGACTAGATGGACCCAGTGGTCTTTTTCTGCCAACAATCTTCTATGTTTCTATGTGACACACAACAGTTAACCCTTGGAAGACTTCAGCTGTGCAGAGAATAAGAGATACAGAAACACAGTATTAACACCTAGTGGGAAAAACACTAGCTACAGCGGACACCTCATCCCACTTGTGTGAGCCCAAGAGAGTTACCCTACTCAGGTGCAACAGGACTTAGGGGCCCGTACTGGGTGACTACAATCACACTATCAATCCGGCGATCATACATGCAGTCATGGCCGCACGATTACCAAGTTGTGTAATAGGTTCTGTAAGTGAGCGGCAATCTAGCAGATCAGTACCAGTTTACAGGACGACCCAGGCAGTTTAACACAGCCCTTACTCTTCATACTCTCAAAGAGGATGTAATGTACCTAGCAGGATGTGCTCAATTTCCCTACAGCTCCCCCACAGGTGAAACTAAGCATTACACAGTTCCAATTAAAATCAATGGTATGTCCAGTGTCCATAAACATGCCAGGTTCTTCAGAGCAAGAGGCTCTTTCTGTAGCCACTGACTAAGGGTATGCATGATGGGATCTACTCTCATGGGGTTCCCACATACACTATTGGAGAACTGTGTCGGTGACTAAAGCAAAAAACTTTTCTTCACATTACCAGAACGTTATTGAAACAAAGACAGACAGAAGGAAGAATAGAGAAAGTGAAGGTGATGGGCGGCGGTGGGGTGTAATAAAAATTCTATCTGGCTGTTAATGATGGAGCGAGGAGAGCGCCAAACGCATCCAAGAGCAGGTCTGGCGGGAGGAAGGATTGATCCAAGCCTGTAATTGTACTTGTCTGAAGATCAGGATGATTACAGCTTGTATTCTCGGCTATTTCTGTGTCGGGTTTAACAATAAAGAACACAAAAACCGAGGTAAGGCTCCGATCGCATCACATCGGGGCTCCGAACACATCACATCGGGGCTCCGCATTTGGTGTTCCTGCTAGGAAAAGTGTGTATACCACTAATATAACCGTAGAGTGCTATTCACCTGAAAGAGTGGCCTTTTGGCCTCTAACTCTGTTGCGAGTATTGCCACATGACAAGGGATTACCAAAGCCAGGCATCCATCCACAGACACCATCATACATAGCCTGGTATTTCCTTATTTGCATCCTAATATTCGCAACCAAGTGGGACTTAAAGCGACTCTGTACCCAAAATCTGCCCCCGACAAATCGCTTGTACCATCAGATAACTGTATTGTCCTGGGGTTCGTTCGGCAGGTGATGCAGTTATTGTCCTAAAAAAAACAACTTTTAAACTTGCAGCCCTGTGTCAAATTGGCGTGGCCTAGAGTGTCTGTGCCCTAAGCCTGCACCACCTCTCCATCCTTCCTCCCCACCCTCCTCACCATTAGTAAGGCCCAAGACAGGATTTCTCCTATTCATCACCTGTCTGAACACTGCACATGTGCTGGTTCATTAAGGCCCCTGTTAAGTGTTTAGACAAGTGATGAATAGTAAAAATCGTCCCTGGGGCATTTCTAATGGTGAAGAGGGCGAAGAGGAGGGATGGAGGGACATTGCAGTACTAGGGCATAGACACTCTAGGCCAGTGTTTCTCAACCTTTTCAAGCCAAGTACCCCCATTTGATGAGATGCTCCAGCCAAGTACCCCCTAGGATGAAATTGATTATAAACATTGCCTTAATAAAGCCAAGATCACACAATGCATCTATATGCTCTGTATAAGGTCTGTGTCAGCAACTAATTCCCAGATCAGATCCCCCATAACAATGTGAATGATCTGTAAGACCCAGTAATAATGCCAGTAGTCATGTCTAATGTTGCCCCCGTAGTCAGTAATAATGTCCCCTTTCCCAATAATAAAGCCCCCTTCCCTAGTAATAATGCCCCTGTAGCCATTATTAATATCCCCGTCCCAAAAATAAGAGCCAATGTGGCCACTAATACATGGCCCCTGCAGCAGCCAGATACATGGCCCCTTGCATGTAGATACATTTCCACTTGCAATCAGGCAGGGCCAGCCCTGGCACACAAACCCCACCAGCCCACATATATCTCCCACCACCAATTGCATTAACTGTGTTAAGCAGAAGAATTTTTAGCTCTGCTTTGTTACACCATTTTATTACATATATAATACCCAGAATTATCACAGAACAAAAATAAGTGTACACTACCAATATAGTCACTAATACCCCCATATACTGACCATATAGATAGATACCAGGTATACACAGATACCAGGTGTACACAGATGCTGCAGAGTATTACACCCTGCAGACTATAGAAGAGTATACAGCAGTGATATCAGATACCAGGTGTACACAGATGCTGCAGACTATAGAAGAGAATACAGCAGTGATCAGACGCAGTCACAGGTGGAATACAGAATTAGGTTATGTTCACAGTACATAAGTACTGTAGTAATTGCGGCTGTTGTTGATCACAGCCGTGAATACTACGGTACTTACGTAGTGCTGCAGGCTGAGGGAATCCCGACTGGAGTGTATACACATAGTATACACTCTGGCTGGGGTCCCTAGCGGCGCCGTAGCAAACTGACATGTCAGATTTCTGTGGCTGCTATTCAATTCATTTCACACAATGGAGCATGTGGCTGCGGCCGCACGCTCCATTGTGAGCAGCGGGGAATTTGGTGGCAGTGAAGATCTTCCGGCCGGTACCACAGTACCAGCCGGGATGATCTTTTCTGACACTGGCCGTTCCGTGACCTGGCGTCTTACAGAGTGGGAACATAGCCTAACAGAGGATCTGTCATCTCTTGTGTCATTGTGCTGTTCCCACTATCATTCCTGGAAATCTAGGAATACATTGGTCAGTCGGTGTTAGGGCCTTATTACACAGAGAGATTATCGGCCAAATAAGGTAAACAGCAATCAGCCATGGAGGAGGTGGAGCTCATCATAGTCTTTAAACAGTTTTAAAACTCATTGGCTGCTGATCCCCACTGATCACAGCAAGAGCTGCAAGAAGAATTCTGCAGACCCCTAAATACAGGCATATCCCAGACCCCTAATTAAATGTAATCCACATAACCTAATCGCCCCCCCCCCCCCCCCTCTCCTCCGCCATAAGTGATTACACTGTAATTACATCCTGGGACTCACAGGTGGCGTCTTCTCTGATCAGTCATTTTGCTTTTCTTCCCCATCAGGCCCTGGCCATCATGAAGACGTCTCTCAGGTACAACTTGTCCCCACAGAATCTGCGAGACAAACACTTTAGGCTTCATGCATCAGCACCATCTTCACCTCTATACAAAGCCCCTGTGTATTGCTCCACAAAGTAATAGTGCCCACTCTGTGCCCCCATATGGTATACATAGCTCTTTTTGTGACTTCATATAGTATATATACCCCCTCTGTGGCCCCATATAGTGTACATATACCCCATCTGTGCCACACATAGTTTATATAGGCCTCTTTTGTACCCCCAATATGGTGTTTATATGCCCCATATAGTTTTATATACCCCCTCCAGGGGGCAGACATAGACTGCAAAGGGCCCTGTGTAAAAAAAAAAAATGTGTCCTTCCCGGTGTTCTTGTCACTTCTGTCTGGTCCCTGCAGCCACCACTGGGACTTCGAAGCCGGTCTGTGAAGTGACAGGCCACTCAGCCAATAACTGGCCATGGTAGTACCATCTCAGCCAGTGATTAACCTGAGCAGCCTGTCACCTCACAGACCGGCTCTGAAGTCCCAGTGGTGGCTGCAGGGACCAGACAGACGTGACAAGAACACCGGGGAGCGCGGACAGGTGTGTATAACGTTTATAGTTTTTTCTACACAATCATCAGCTGTCGGCTGCACATCACTACACAATTACATGTAGCAATGTGCAGCCCTGGCGGCTGAAGATTTTTAAAATTGAATTATTGACAACAATCAACAGATCATCATCGGCTGATCATTGTCTTTATTACACTGAGCGATGATCTACCAAATCGTCCTGATTACCAGCAGATTATCGCTCAGTGTAATAAGGCCCTTACTATAGCAATATGGGCCCTATACTGTGAGTAGCTGTCAAGTCTCTAGCTCCTTCAGCTTCCTTGTCGGAGACTTCTTTTCCACAGCAAGCAGACATGTTTAACCCTTACAGTGCTTGCACAGTTAATCCATTCAAGAGTTGCAGGAAGGCAATGTAAGGGTTAAACTTCTGTCAGCAGTAAATGAACACAAGTCACTGAAAGAAACCAGGGAATCTAGAGAGAGGAGCTGACCCCCCCCCCCCCCCCCACCGGCTCTGACACTGCCATGACCCTCACCTCATAATTAGATTAGGTAAGAGAGAGCAGGACTTCCACCTGCTCTCCTGCTCTGTGTGCAGGCGGGTCGGGGGAGGAGACGCTGTCACCGGGTGCTGCTGCTGCTGGCTGTCTGCAGGAGGGAGATGATTAGCAGAGCAGCCGGAGGAACACCAAGAAGTTCCTGTAGCTCTGTGCTCTCCCCTGCAGCCCTGTCCCCTGGAGTCTCACTCCCCTGGCCCCTGTGCACTGATAGCTGTAGTATGTCCCTTCCGTGCCCACACTAGACAAAAAAAAAAAAAGGAAAATCAACTCACCTGTCACCAGCAGCTCCTCTTCTGTAGCTTCTTCCAGCAGCTCCCCCATCCTTGAAGCGTTTTCTTTTGTCTCCTGTCACGTCCCGCACAGACAGCCTGGTACCCAGGAACTGCCTGTACCGGATGTGCCCTGCAGCCTCACTCATAGATCTGCCTGTGTGCGTTAGACACACACACGCGGGGCTGCAGGGCACCTCTGGCACAGGCCGTTCCAGGCTGCCTGTGCGGGACATGACAGGAGACCAAGGAGAACGCATCAAGCATAGGGAAGCAGGTGACAGATGACCCGTACCTTACTCCCTGCTGTGAAGGAGGACAGCGGTTAGTTTCTCCAGCATCTTCCGGCGTACCCCCTCAACCTGCGCCGGGTACCCCCTGGGGTACGCGTACCGCAGGTTGAGAAACACTGCTCTAGGCCACGCCAATTTTGATACAGGGCTGCAAGTTTAAAAGTTGTTTTTTAGGACAATAACTGCATCACCTGCCGAACTGAGCAGAGGACAGATCTTGGATTAAAAGCAACTAGCCGACGGTACAAGTGGTATGGGGAGGTGCAGATTGTGGGTACAGAGTCACTTTAAGGGGCTACGTATCAGGGTGGTTTGGTGATCTCCCCACTGGGAGTCACCCCCTTTGCAACAGGTTTTCCTTCCCTGGAGGGTCCTGTGTAGGAGATCTCTTTTACTGGGTCCTGTGTAGGAGATCTCTTTTACTGGGTGCTGTGTAGGAGATCTCTTTTACTGGGTCCTGTGTAGGAGATCTCTTTTACTGGGTCCTGAGTGGGAGATTTCTTTTACTGGGTCCTGAGTGGAAGATTTCTTTTACTGGGTCCTGTGTAGGAGATCTCTTTTACTGGGTGCTGTGTAGGAGATCTCTTTTACTGGGTCCTGTGTAGGAGATCTCTTTTACTGGGTCCTGAGTGGGAGATTTCTTTTACTGGGTCCTGAGTGGAAGATTTCTTTTACTGGGTCCTGAGTGGGAGGCCTCTTTTACTGGGTCCTGTGTAGGAGATCACTTTTACTGGGTCCTGTGTAGGAGATCACTTTTACTGGGTCCTGTGTAGATCTCTTTTACTGGGTCCTGTGTGGGAGATCACTTTTACTGGGTCCTGTGTGGGAGGCCTCTTTTACTGGGTCCTGAGTGGGAGATCTCTTTTACTGGGTCCTGTGTAGGAGATCACTTTTACTGGGTCCTGTGTAGATCTCTTTTACTGGGTCCTGTGTGGGAGATCACTTTTACTGGGTCCTGTGTGGGAGGCCTCTTTTACTGGGTCCTGTGTGGGAGATCTCTTTTACTGGGTCCTGAGTGGGAGACCTCTTTTACTGGGTCCTGTGTAGGAGATCTCTTTTACTGGGTCCTGTGTAGGAGATCACTTTTACTGGGTCCTGTGAAGGAGATCACTTTTACTGGGTCCTGTGTAGGAGATCTCTTTTACTGGGTCCTGTGTAGGAGATTTCTTTTACTGGGTCCTGAGTGGGAGGCCTCTTTTACTGGGTCCTGAGTGGGAGGCCTCTTTTACTGGGTCCTGAGTGGGAGGCCTCTTTTACTGGGTCCTGAGTGGGAGGCCTCTTTTACTGGGTCCTGTGTAGGAGATCTCTTTTACTGGGTCCTGAGTGGGAGATTTCTTTTACTGGGTCCTGTGTAGGAGTGGGAGATTTCTTTTACTGGGTCCTGTGTAGGAGATCACTTTTACTGGGTCCTGTGTAGGAGATCACTTTTACTGGGTCCTGTGTAGGAGATCTCTTTTACTGGGTCCTGAGTGGGAGGCCTCTTTTACTAGGTCCTCTGTAGGAGATGTCTTCTATTGAGTCCTGAAATCCAGCCCGTGTAACGTAGCAGAATTATAGCAACACTTGAGATTTAGCCGATACGACATGATGAGAAATTAATTTCTGACAAGACGCAGTAATATCCATTTCTGAGTCCTATAAATCAATGTAATTCCTTTTAAATTGCTGCGATGGTTTCAGCCATAATTCAGACTTTGTGGATTCAAAAAGTCATTTAAGAAATAAATGGGAGATCGCGGTAAAATAAGGAAACTGAATAATTCACAGCCGTGAAAATGAGTAAAGATCTTAGAAGAACCAGCGAATAGCAAATCATCAGCCGCCGGGTCTCCATTTCTTTACATACAGCTGGTACTACAACCCTCTTGGAAAGCGATTGCCCTGACCACCAGAGACAAGGACGTGCCAACCTTATCGTGAATCCTGCTATAGGGCCTGGATGGAGAGTGGGGGCATCTTAAAGGGGTTATCCAGCGCTACAAAAACATGGTCACTTTCTTACAGAGACAACACGACTCTTGTCTCCAGCTTGGGTAGGGTTTTGCTCCTCCAAGTTAATGGAGCTTAATTGCAAACTGCACCTGATCTGGAGACAAGAGTTGTGCTGTCTCTGAAAGAAAGTGGCCATGTTTTTGTAGCGCTGGAAAACCCATTTAACTGGACGTGGGCTTTGGAAACATTAGTAATCCTATAGGGATTGTCCTATGTATGTACTATAAATAAATGTGAAGATTTGTTGAAACCTGGATGGTCTGGTTACATTAACCCATCAGATTGGTAACAGGGGATGTCACTGCTGCTATTGGGCCCCTCATGGTGCACAGCTATTTCTCATTCTCTTCATATCAGGAGGCAGGACTAGAGATTGGCTGTTTACCAGCAGTACTCACACAGGACTTCCTTTCCCAAACTGCAGTACTCGCACAGGACTTCCTTTCCCAAACAGCAGTACTCACGCGGGACTTTCTTTCCCAAACCGCAGTACTCACACAGGACTTTCCTTCCCAAACCGCAGTACTCACACAGGACTTTCTTTCCCAAACAGCAGTACTCACACAGGACTTTCTTTCCCAAACCGCAGTACTCACACAGGACTTCCCTTTCCTTACTTTTCTTGCCAGTCACAGCACATGCTCTTCTCTGCCATACCATGATGTAGTGCTGTAAAAAGAGCACGGGACTGCAGAGGCTGCACTTTGCTGGGGGATGATTTACAGAGTACAGTGGTATCGATGGAATGTGATGATTGAAGAAGTTATTGATGCACTGGCTTTGTTAAATACCATGTGAAAAGAAATTAAAGAGTCAGCCCAGTGTGGAAGGAGTTACATTATGCATACATTATGGAGACTACACTGCAGCCCGGACTGATAATCTGGCAGGCCGGGCAAATGCCCGCTGGGCTGCTCAGATTATCAGTCGGAGGGCCGCCGACCAGCCCCCCTGCTAAGTAAACCACGAGCCACCACGCGTTCACTCCCCCCGCCCGCCGCGGCCGTGAGAACTTTGTGTGGCCGCCCTGCATCTGCCGCCGTTAGCTGCTTACATATTCTGTTACCAGCAGCCCGGCCCCGGAGGCTCACAGCTCCAGCCCCGCGGCGCCTGCATCTCTCTCCCCTCCTGCTCGTCGGCAGACGTGTGACGTCATCAGTTGCTGCCCGCCCGAGCAGGAGAGGAGAGAGATGCAGGCGCCGCGGGGCTGGAGCTGTGAGCCTCCGGGGCCGGGCTGCATCGGGCTGCCGGTAACAGAATATGTAAGCAGCTAACAGCACCAGACCAGAGAGGAACAGAGAGGACCTGCTGGATCCACCAGAGGTGAGTATACTTTTGTTTTTTTGTTTTTTACATGAATGCTCCTACACAGTGGGAGCTTTACTTGGGGCCTATAACATGGAGTTATAGACCCCTCTATACTATACTATGTGGGGGCTGTACAGGGGGAAAATGCCATGTGGGGGGCTACAGAGGGATGCTTTTACTGTGTGGGGGGCTTCAGGGGGGGATAATATGTTGTGATTATTCTATGTGGGGGCTGGCTGCACAAGGACCTATACTATGTGGGGGGGCTACACGGGGGGGGGGGGATAATATGTGGGGGCTGGCTACACAGTGAGTGACATCCCTGTATACTGTGCATATACTGAGTGACATCCCTGTATACTGTGCATATAGTGACATCCCTGTATACTGTGCATATAGTGAGTGACATCCCCGTATACTGTGCATATACTGAGTGACATCCCTGTATACTGTGCATATAGTGACATCCCTGTATACTGTGCATATAGTGAGTGACATCCCCGTATACTGTGCATATACTGAGTGACATCCCCGTATACTGTGCATATAGTGACATCCCTGTATACTGTGCATATACTGAGTGACATCCCTGTTTACTGTGCATATAGTGAGTGACATCCCTGTATACTGTGCATATACTGAGTGACATCCCTGTTTACTGTGCATATAGTGAGTGACATCCCTGTATACTGTGCATATACTGAGTGACATCCCTGTTTACTGTGCATATACTGAGTGACATCCCCGTATACTGTGCATATAGTGAGTGACATCCCTGTATACTGTGCATATAGTGAGTGACATCCCTGTATACTGTGCATATAGTGAGTGACATCCCTGTATACTGTGCATATAGTGAGTGACATCCCTGTATACTGTGCATATACTGAGTGACATCCCCGTATACTGTGCATATAGTGACATCCCTGTATACTGTGCATATACTGACTGACATCCCTGTATACTGTGCATATAGTGACATCCCCGTATACTGTGTATATAGTGGGTGACATCCCTGTATACTGTGCATATAGTGAGTGACATCCCTGTATACTGTGCATATACTGAGTGACATCCCCGTATACTGTGCATATAGTGACATCCCTGTATACTGTGCATATACTGAGTGACATCCCTGTACACTGTGCATATACTGAGTGACATCCCTGTATACTGTGCATATACTGAGTGACATCCCTGTATACTGTGCATATACTGAGTAACATCCCTGTATACTGTGTATATAGTGGGTGACATCCCTGTATACTGTGTATATAGTGGGTGACATCCCTGTATACTGTGCATATACTGAGTGACATCCCTGTATACTGTGCATATACTGAGTGACATCCCTGTATACTGTGCATATAGTGACATCCCCGTATACTGTGTATATAGTGGGTGACATCCCCGTATACTGTGTATATAGTGGGTGACATCCCTGTATACTGTGCATATAGTGAGTGTTATCCCTGAATACTGTGCATATACTGAGTGACATCCCTGTACACTGTGCATATACTGAGTGACATCCCTGTATACTGTGCATATAGTGACATCCCTGTATACTGTGCGTATACTGAGTGACATCCCTGTATACTGTGCATATAGTGACATCCCCGTATACTGTGCACATACTGAGTGACATCCCTGTATACTGTGCATATAGTGACATCCCTGTATACTGTGCATATACTGAGTGACATCCCTGTATACTGTGCATATACTGAGTGACATCCCTGTATACTGTGCATATACTGAGCGACATCCCTGTATGTTGTGACTATACTATGTGGGGGCTGGCTACACAGAGACCTATACTATTTGGGGGATACAAGAAGGGGGGAATAATATGTTGTGGCTATACTATGTGGGGGCTACAAAGGGGGATATACTATGTGGGTGCTACACAGTGGGAAGGGCTATACTATGTGGGGGGCCTATATTATGTGGGTCTGCACAGGGCATCTATATTATGTGTGGGGGGCTATATGCCTGACTACTATTTGGAGGCACATATTGGGCCTGACTGCTTATGTGGGAGATCAGAGGGGGCATTGTTACTGTGTAAAGCAATGGGGAATATAAGGTTATGATGAGGTATAAGGTTAGGTTGGTGCTGGAGCGTGGAGCCTAAAGTGTTTGTCTCGCAGATTCTGGGGAGAAGAGTCATGGCTGGAGAAATCTTCATGATGGCTGAGCCAGATGGAAAGAAAAGGAAAAAACAGACAACTTTGACTACCAAAAAGTCACTTATGATTCATGTAGGAAGACGCCTCCTGTAAGTCACTGGATGTAACTGCACTATAATCACTTTTTGAGTGCATTCACACGTAGAGGATCTGCAGCAGATTTGATGCTTGGTTCCGTCATTGAGTAACAAAGCTATCTGCAGCATCAAATCTGCTGCAGATCCTGTATGTGTGAACACACTCTTAAGGTCTGTAGATCCTTTGTATAGCTGCATCTCTACCTCTATTTGGTCACTGCTAGAGATGAGAGACCTTACAGTAAGTTTAGGTTCACATGAACCCAAATGCTCTGAACTTCATCTCTAGTCAATGCTGAGGTAGAATATTGCATTTTATATATTGATGGTATAAAGGGGATATTATTAATAGACAGTACAGCAGTATTATCCAGTCACTGTATGATGGCAGTGGTCATGGTATTATTTGTCCTGTGTATACTCATTTTATTGGTAATACTTGTGTTCACGTAGTGGATTTATTCAGTGACAGTATAGTGGTATTAGTCATGTTGTAGTGATGATGGTAGTTGATGTATTATCTGTTACTTGTATACTGTAATAATGGTAGTATCAGTCTCTTTATAATAGATTGGCCAGTAACAGTAATGATGATATTCGCTTCCTGTATACTGGTGGTTTTTGGTAACTATAATAGCTATTTAGAGATATACAGTATTATAATGCATAGAAAATTGTCTTACCAGTGCTAACATTATACAGGAAATGTGTAATATTATTTTACATATGCTAACAATTTCCATAGGACCCTACTTATATATATTATCACTGCTGTAACCTGTTGTTGCATAATAGATAGATAGATAGTAGATAGATAGATAGTTCGATAGATAGATGATAGATAGATAGATAGTTCGATAGATAGATAGATAGATAGATAGATAGATAGATAGGAGATAGATAGATGATAGATAGATAGATAGTTCGATAGATAGATAGATAGATAGATAGATAGATAGATAGATACTATAGTAAATCCAACGGCACTCCAAGATGTGTTGAAATCCAAAGATGTGATTTATTCACGTGGTTAAATCATGTTGCAGCACAGCAAACAAAGAGGCAACGTTTCTGTGGCCTCACGCCACCATTTTCAAGCCAAAGAAAGTGAGCACATCACACACTTAAATACAAGAGGGTTACACCCTAGGGTGTTCCCCATTGGTGAAAACATATGTCCATCACAGTGGTTATACAAATCTACATCTGGTGTGTTAAGTGAATATAATGTAAAAGAAACATCGTATCGTGCCATATAAAATTAATATACAGTGTACTCAAGTGACCCCAAGTGAACAAGTAAATAATTTACAATTTTTTATCTATGGGAAACGTCCCAATGAAAATCCATATATCATATTCATATAAAAGTCATTGAGAAGGTCTTAAATCATGTAGTTCAGTCCATAAAAGTCCGCCTGAAAAAGCAAATATCGCACTGTTTCAGGATCCATTTCGGGAACTTCATCGGCCGCTAGAGCTTCTGTGGTTACATCTTGTAGCGTCCCTGTCTCCACGCAACAGCTGACGTCAGGAGTAGCGCTCCAAATAGACGTACCTCAGTATCGGTTGCAAGTTAAGGTAAATTAGCCACCATAAGAGGCAGCAAAAAATGTTACCAGTGTCGCTTAGCTCTGCAGTAGATTAGCCACCATAGCCGTCAGCAGACTTGGCCACCATAGCAGGCAGCAGAAAATGATATCAGTTTCGCTTTACTCTGCAGTGGAATATAATCACCCAGCTCCGGGGAATCATATAGCCGTGGGGCCCGACAGGCCGCCATAATCACCCAGTAGCAGAGAAGTATGGAAAAAAAGAAATACCGCAACCACCGAAGACGCATCGTCTGAGCTGTATCCAGCGAGGAGACTGGTAAGTAACGCACTTCCACTCATAATATGCGGCCTAAAGCTGAAGATTCCGTCCATGTTCCA
Organism: Dendropsophus ebraccatus; assembly: GCF_027789765.1. Lineage (NCBI taxonomy): Eukaryota > Metazoa > Chordata > Amphibia > Anura > Hylidae > Dendropsophus > Dendropsophus ebraccatus. The sequence goes on from NC_091455.1 coordinate 205,672,629, forward strand.
TAGCAATCTAAAAGAATATAGAAAAAGAAAATAAGTAACAATCATGGTAAAACAGAAAAAAGAAATATTAAGTGTAATTGCTCACATTACACAGGGTGCACTCCTGATAACTGGGATATGTTTAGCATTATCACATATGTTTAGCAGTTTTGTATTCTATGTTCAAACCAAATTGTCCAAGGGCTTCAGTTTTGAAAATCCATTCCAGTTCTTTTCTTTTAGGAGTAGATGTCTGTCTCCTCCTCTATGTGGCATTTCCACTCTGTCCACAACCATAAAGCTCAGGTCACGTTCTGTATGTCCCTTTTCAGTAAAGTGTTTGGCTACGGGGAGATCTAATCTGTTCTTTCTAATTGTGTAACGATGATGATTCAGTCTAGTCTTCAGATCCCATGATGTCTCCCCCACATATATAAAGCCACACGGGCACCACAGAATATATATGACCCAATCCGAAGAACACGTTAAATATGTGTTGATTTTAAATGTCTGTTGCGTGATAGGGTGAACAAATGTTTTACCCTTTTTCATCAGTTTGCAGTTAATACAGTTAAGACAGGGGTAGGACCCTGTGTTTTTCTGGCTAAGGTAAGTTTGTCGGCTACTTCGTGTCTTGCCTACCACATTCTTCACTAGTTGATCCTTCAGGTTCCTTCCTCTGCGATAGGACATCAAGGGTGGAATCTGAAAATCAGTTATTTGTTTATGTGTGTTCTTAATTATGTGCCAGTATTTATTCACAATGTTAGCTATTTTGGATGACATATCCGTATAAGTAGACACAAATGGAATTCTCCTCATTGTCCGGTCAGTCACTTTGTCCTGTAGTAGTACACTTCGCTCCACCCCTTGAATGTCATTTCTACATGTGTCCAGGATTCTGGACGGGTAACCCCTATCCCTGAAGTCTTTGGTCATTTTTGTCAGAGTCCTTTGAAGGTCACTTTCCCGTTCTATGATCCTCTTAGCTCTAAGCATTTGGCTTTTAGGAAGACTTTTCATCATTTGTCTCGGATGGCAACTATTGTACAAAAGAATATTGTTACAGTCAGCTGGTTTGGAAAAAATATCAGTAGTTAGGTGTTGTCCATTCCTAATAACCAATACATCAAGATAACTGATTGTATTATAATCACAGTGCATGGTGAATTTTATAGTAGAATTGATGGTGTTCAAAAAATTCACAAATGTCACTAGCTGCGTCATGTCCCCATACCATGTCATGAAGACGTCATCTATAAAACGCTTCCACATTCCAACATGTTTGAACAGGGGCGTTCCATAGATAACTGTCTCCTCCAGAAATGCTACTACAATGTTAGCGTATGTAGGTGCATAATTTGCACCCATCCCCACTCCGCGTGTCTGTAAATACAACTGTTCATCAAACATGAAAAAATTGTTAGTTAAGGCAATTTCCAACAGTTGTAAAATGAAGTCCTCCTCCTTTGGTTTTAGTCCCAGTTCACACATCTTACTCCTGACAGCAGTTTTGCCCAACTCATTGTCTATAGATGTATATAAGCTCACTATGTCCAGTGTAACTAAGATACATTGCTCAGGTATGGTAAGATCATTAATTTCCCTAAGAAATTGAGTAGAATCACGAACATATGATCTCGTGTTGGTTGCCAAGGGTCTTAGTACTTTATCCAGAAATACTGATATATGACTCAAAACCGAATCTCTCCCTGAGACTATCGGCCGCCCCGGGGGCTTGTCTGGGTCTTTGTGTAGTTTAGGTAAAAAGTATAAAACAGGTGTTTTTGGATGTTCAACCATAAGAAAATCTGCTAACTTTTCATCAATGATATTTTGATGTAAACCTTCCTGTATCACTTTGTCAATCAGTTTATTCACTTTGAATTTTGGGTCTCTGTTAAGAGGCACATAGACATCCCTGTCATTGAGTTGTCTATATGCCTCATCCAGGTATGCTTTTTTGTCCATTATCACAATTGCTCCGCCTTTATCGGCCGGTTTTATGATAATTTGTGGATTATGTGTGAGTTCATTTAAAGCTGTCATGTCAGAAGTGGTGAGGTTAGGATGTAAAACCTTGTGTGACTCAGAATTATGCCGTAATTCTCTTAATTCATCTTTAACCAGTTGTGCAAAGGAGTCAATGGCTGTAGAGACATTGGTGGGATTAAAATCACTGTCTGTAGAAATATGTAAATCATGACAATTAAATTTAGCAGCTGTGATTTTTGCCTGATCCCTGGGTTTATCAGCAAACCATACACGTAAATTACAACGTCTTATAAATTGAGATACGTCTAAGTCTAGTTGGAACCAGTCAATTTCTTGACTAGGACAATAATTCAGACCTTTGCTCAAAACATTTAGATGTCTAGGTTCAAGTACAACAGAGGAAATATTTACCACTTTGCTCTCTTTTTGGTGGTAACTCTCGGTGTCGTCCTGCTGCCTCTTTGCACTCTCTCTTTTGCGCTCTCTGTTCCTCTTTTTTCCTCCTCGTCGTTTTTGGCGGCGGGAGGGGGGCCTTGCGCTAAAAAAACCTCGTTGTCGTTGTTCACACTCTGTTGTCTATTAATGTCTTTTCTTTTATTTTTTCTCAGGTTGAAGGGAGTGTCCGCTACTGGATTCCATGTGTAAATTTTCCCGGACGTGTAATCATGTAAGTCTCTGAACCATTTATGTTTTTTTTGTTCCTGTAGCTCACTCTTGAATTTTTCCAAAAAGGTCTTTTGTTTATTATAGAATCTTTCCAATTCCTCGGTAGGCATAGTGGTCTGTAGCTGATCCTTGGTGGCATTTAAGTTCTTTTCCACTTCTTTTAGCTGCTTCTGCATACTGCTCATTTGAATCAAGATAAGTTCAAAGGCATATTTATTAGAGACCGTGACAAATCTTTGTCGAGATTCTTCATCCTCAAAGTCCATGTTTGGTTTTAGACGTGTTCTCATGCCTCTTGGTATTCTTTGATGTTTGTGGTACTCACTAAGTGTTCCAATATGCAATTGTAAATTAAGTTGTCTCTTGGATAAATATTCATAGTCTCTCTGTAAATCAATACACGCAGGTGTTCTCAAAAATGTCATATCTGCTTGCACATCACCCAGAATCTGGTTAGTATCACCTTCTGTGAAAAGGAATGCTTGTGCTACTTGTTCATCCATTGTAATTCAGAAAAAACTCAGAAAAATCGTAGAAAAGAAGGTCCCAACAGTCTGTGCCAGCTTACCGGTTAATTAATATGAGCGTATGTCAGCAGCACAATATAAATGAGGTGGGTGCCAGTAGTAGTTCCAACCACGAACCTCCAATATACTATAGTAAATCCAACGGCACTCCAAGATGTGTTGAAATCCAAAGATGTGATTTATTCACGTGGTTAAATCATGTTGCAGCACAGCAAAGAGTGAGCTACAGGAACAAAAAAAACATAAATGGTTCAGAGACTTACATGATTACACGTCCGGGAAAATTTACACATGGAATCCAGTAGCGGACACTCCCTTCAACCTGAGAAAAAATAAAAGAAAAGACATTAATAGACAACAGAGTGTGAACAACGACAACGAGGTTTTTTTAGCGCAAGGCCCCCCTCCCGCCGCCAAAAACGACGAGGAGGAAAAAAGAGGAACAGAGAGCGCAAAAGAGAGAGTGCAAAGAGGCAGCAGGACGACACCGAGAGTTACCACCAAAAAGAGAGCAATGTGGTAAATATTTCCTCTGTTGTACTTGAACCTAGACATCTAAATGTTTTGAGCAAAGGTCTGAATTATTGTCCTAGTCAAGAAATTGACTGGTTCCAACTAGACTTAGATGTATCTCAATTTATAAGACGTTGTAATTTACGTGTATGGTTTGCTGATAAACCCAGGGATCAGGCAAAAATCACAGCTGCTAAATTTAATTGTCATGATTTACATATTTCTACAGACAGTGATTTTAATCCCACCAATGTCTCTACAGCCATTGACTCCTTTGCACAACTGGTTAAAGATGAATTAAGAGAATTACGGCATAATTCTGAGTCACACAAGGTTTTACATCCTAACCTCACCACTTCTGACATGACAGCTTTAAATGAACTCACACATAATCCACAAATTATCATAAAACCGGCCGATAAAGGCGGAGCAATTGTGATAATGGACAAAAAAGCATACCTGGATGAGGCATATAGACAACTCAATGACAGGGATGTCTATGTGCCTCTTAACAGAGACCCAAAATTCAAAGTGAATAAACTGATTGACAAAGTGATACAGGAAGGTTTACATCAAAATATCATTGATGAAAAGTTAGCAGATTTTCTTATGGTTGAACATCCAAAAACACCTGTTTTATACTTTTTACCTAAACTACACAAAGACCCAGACAAGCCCCCGGGGCGGCCGATAGTCTCAGGGAGAGATTCGGTTTTGAGTCATATATCAGTATTTCTGGATAAAGTACTAAGACCCTTGGCAACCAACACGAGATCATATGTTCGTGATTCTACTCAATTTCTTAGGGAAATTAATGATCTTACCATACCTGAGCAATGTATCTTAGTTACACTGGACATAGTGAGCTTATATACATCTATAGACAATGAGTTGGGCAAAACTGCTGTCAGGAGTAAGATGTGTGAACTGGGACTAAAACCAAAGGAGGAGGACTTCATTTTACAACTGTTGGAAATTGCCTTAACTAACAATTTTTTCATGTTTGATGAACAGTTGTATTTACAGACACGCGGAGTGGGGATGGGTGCAAATTATGCACCTACATACGCTAACATTGTAGTAGCATTTCTGGAGGAGACAGTTATCTATGGAACGCCCCTGTTCAAACATGTTGGAATGTGGAAGCGTTTTATAGATGACGTCTTCATGACATGGTATGGGGACATGACGCAGCTAGTGACATTTGTGAATTTTTTGAACACCATCAATTCTACTATAAAATTCACCATGCACTGTGATTATAATACAATCAGTTATCTTGATGTATTGGTTATTAGGAATGGACAACACCTAACTACTGATATTTTTTCCAAACCAGCTGACTGTAACAATATTCTTTTGTACAATAGTTGCCATCCGAGACAAATGATGAAAAGTCTTCCTAAAAGCCAAATGCTTAGAGCTAAGAGGATCATAGAACGGGAAAGTGACCTTCAAAGGACTCTGACAAAAATGACCAAAGACTTCAGGGATAGGGGTTACCCGTCCAGAATCCTGGACACATGTAGAAATGACATTCAAGGGGTGGAGCGAAGTGTACTACTACAGGACAAAGTGACTGACCGGACAATGAGGAGAATTCCATTTGTGTCTACTTATACGGATATGTCATCCAAAATAGCTAACATTGTGAATAAATACTGGCACATAATTAAGAACACACATAAACAAATAACTGATTTTCAGATTCCACCCTTGATGTCCTATCGCAGAGGAAGGAACCTGAAGGATCAACTAGTGAAGAATGTGGTAGGCAAGACACGAAGTAGCCGACAAACTTACCTTAGCCAGAAAAACACATGGTCCTACCCCTGTCTTAACTGTATTAACTGCAAACTGATGAAAAAGGGTAAAACATTTGTTCACCCTATCACGCAACAGACATTTAAAATCAACACATATTTAACGTGTTCTTCGGATTGGGTCATATATATTCTGTGGTGCCCGTGTGGCTTTATATATGTGGGGGAGACATCATGGGATCTGAAGACTAGACTGAATCATCATCGTTACACAATTAGAAAGAACAGATTAGATCTCCCCGTAGCCAAACACTTTACTGAAAAGGGACATACAGAACGTGACCTGAGCTTTATGGTTGTGGACAGAGTGGAAATGCCACATAGAGGAGGAGACAGACATCTACTCCTAAAAAGAAAAGAACTGGAATGGATTTTCAAAACTGAAGCCCTTGGACAATTTGGTTTGAACATAGAATACAAAACTGCTAAACATATGTGATAATGCTAAACATATCCCAGTTATCAGGAGTGCACCCTGTGTAATGTGAGCAATTACACTTAATATTTCTTTTTTCTGTTTTACCATGATTGTTACTTATTTTCTTTTTCTATATTCTTTTAGATTGCTATGGAACATGGACGGAATCTTCAGCTTTAGGCCGCATATTATGAGTGGAAGTGCGTTACTTACCAGTCTCCTCGCTGGATACAGCTCAGACGATGCGTCTTCGGTGGTTGCGGTATTTCTTTTTTTCCATACTTCTCTGCTACTGGGTGATTATGGCGGCCTGTCGGGCCCCACGGCTATATGATTCCCCGGAGCTGGGTGATTATATTCCACTGCAGAGTAAAGCGAAACTGATATCATTTTCTGCTGCCTGCTATGGTGGCCAAGTCTGCTGACGGCTATGGTGGCTAATCTACTGCAGAGCTAAGCGACACTGGTAACATTTTTTGCTGCCTCTTATGGTGGCTAATTTACCTTAACTTGCAACCGATACCGAGGTACGTCTATTTAGAGCGCTACTCCTGACGTCAGCTGTTGCGTGGAGACAGGGACGCTACAAGATGTAACCACAGAAGCTCTAGCGGCCGATGAAGTTCCCGAAATGGATCCTGAAACAGTGCGATATTTGCTTTTTCAGGCGGACTTTTATGGACTGAACTACATGATTTAAGACCTTCTCAATGACTTTTATATGAATATGATATATGGATTTTCATTGGGACGTTTCCCATAGATAAAAAATTGTAAATTATTTACTTGTTCACTTGGGGTCACTTGAGTACACTGTATATTATATTTTATATGGCACGATACGATGTTTCTTTTACATTATATTCACTTAACACACCAGATGTAGATTTGTATAACCACTGTGATGGACATATGTTTTCACCAATGGGGAACACCCTAGGGTGTAACCCTCTTGTATTTAAGTGTGTGATGTGCTCACTTTCTTTGGCTTGAAAATGGTGGCGTGAGGCCACAGAAACGTTGCCTCTTTGTTTGCTGTGCTGCAACATGATTTAACCATGTGAATAAATCACATCTTTGGATTTCAACACATCTTGGAGTGCCCTTGGATTTACTATAGTATATTGGAGGTTCGTGGTTGGAACTACTACTGGCACCCACCTCATTTATATTGTGCTGCTGACATACGCTCATATAGATAGATAGATAGATAGATAGATAGATAGATAGATAGATAGATAGATAGATAGATAGGAGATAGATAGATAGATAGGAGATAGATAGATAGATAGATAGTTCGATAGATAGATAGATAGGAGATAGATAGGAGATAGATAGCTAGTTTGATAGATAGATAGATAGGAGACTGATAGATAGATAGATAGATAGATAGATAGATAGATAGATAGATAGGAGATAGATAGGAGATAGATAGATAGATAGATAGGAGATAGATAGATAGGAGATAGATAGATAGATAGATAGATAGATAGATAGATAGATAGATAGATAGATAGGAGATAGATAGATAGATAGATAGATAGATAGGAGACTGATAGATAGATAGATAGATAGATAGGAGATAGATAGATAGATAGATAGATAGATAGATAGATAGATAGATAGGAGAGAGATAGATAGGAGAGAGATAGATAGATAGATAGGAGATAGATAGATAGATAGATAGATAGATAGATAGGAGATAGATAGATAGATAGATAGATAGATAGATAGATAGATAGATAGATAGATAGATAGGAGATAGATAGATAGATAGATAGATAGGAGATAGATAGATAGATAGATAGATAGGAGATAGATAGATAGATAGATAGATAGATAGGAGATAGATAGATAGGAGATAGATAGATAGATAGATAGGAGATAGATAGATAGATAGACTTGGCACCATTTCTGTCAATAAAAATGAGTTGCAATACAACACAACATGACCTAAGTGTGATATGGTATGTGGGCTGGAGGGGTGTGAGTGCCAGGGCTGATTTTCAGTCCCAGTCCGGCCCTGGCTGTAGGTACCTGCTATTTACACCAGGGACTTCTGCCCTGAGCTTTATAGTTCCAAAATGAGAAATAAGCCTTGATTTATCTTACATAAACAGTGTGGATCATCATCTGTAGGCAGACTGGTTCAGTTTGCAGGTACACAGCCCAGGATTTCTTTCTTTCCCCTGCACATACCATCAGGTAAGCCCCATCCCAACTTCCTGTGTTCTGTCCTGATCTAGCTGTTACTAGAGACAATCAAAGAATCAAAGAATTCCGCAGCACAACCATATGGTGAAAAAAATCCAAAATAGTGTTTATTCCATATCAGTAGAAAATTCCATGCAACGTTTCTGTCTCTTCCCGAGACCTTTCTTGAGAAAGTCACACCTCTGGTGGTTTAGCACTGCATAGTTATACAGTCAGGAGCACAGCAGCACAGGTACAGACACTGCCCAACAGCCAGGCCCCTGGAAGACAACTCTCTGGCTCTGAATACATCTGAACAAAGTATAAGCAAGAAAATGAAAACTTAAAGCACCCCCAAGGAGATTAGAGATACTTCTAGCCTAATTGCTAGGGTGTGATATACATAACACAACAACACACAGCACAGAAGCAGGGTTGTGGGACAGTGCACAGTGTCCTAATAGGACAGGGGGCCTCTGAGCCAACTGAAACCACTGAGATCCTTATAAATCCCCTTTAAATGTAGTACTAATGGGGGGTCCTTTTAATAACATAAAGCAAAGGTAAATGATTTTGTTAGTTGTGTTAAAAATATAATTTTGCACCATTCAGATCCATCTTGAACTGCAGACAATCCAGAAAGAAAGAAAAATCCTTTTGCCGTTTTTATTTTCTTGTCTTTTCAGAAGTCAGAACTGAAATGATTGAATGGAAAAGACTCGCTAAGTGCCAGCGCGGTGCGCAATTTCCATCATTACCTGCCTGACTCCACACAGAGACGTCCACCACCTTTCACTGCAGCCTCGGATAATTGGAGAACATTTTCATATTTGTCATCACATTGACCACCAGTCATGTGTGATCTATAAGGAACGAGTGCACAAACCTTTACGAGTCAAGTGCTGGAGCTGCGAGACGAATGCAAAATGTGCAGGTAAATTAACAGGCCAGAGTATATACCCCCAGCCCAGACTATACCCGGTGTAACAGAGTATATACCCCCAGCCCAGACTATACCCGGTGTAACAGAGTATATACCCCCAGCCCAGACTATACCCGGTGTAACAGAGTATATACCCCCAGCCCAGACTATACCCGGTGTAACAGGCCAGAGTATATACCCCCAGCCCAGACTATACCCGGTGTAACAGGCCAGAGTATACCCCCAGCCCAGGTCAGGATTCAGCGTCGCACTGACACTGATCCCGGCTTGGCAATCGATGTATCTGGTCTGCTCCAGACCAGAGTAATACAACAATGATCTGATCGATCATTGCTGTATTAAGTATACTGTAGTGATCTCTATGGGAGATCACTGCAGTAATACTGAAAGTCCCGGACAGGGACTAAAAGTTAATGTATACTGTAAAAAAAAAAAATCCCCTCCCCTAATAAAAGTTCGAATGACCCCCCTTTTTTCATTTTATAAATAAAATGAAATAAATAAACAAACATATTTGGTATCGCCGCGTGCGTAATCGCCCGAACTATTAAGTTATCACATTCCTAAACTTGCACGGTAAACGGATTAAGTGCAAAAACCTGCCAAAGTGCTAAATTGCGCATTTTTTGTCACATAAAATCGTGTTTTAGTGTACGCTAAAAAAAGATGCGTTTTGATCCGTTTTTCAATTCGTTTCTTTGTTTGCCCCAGCTAATCAAATACCGAACGTTCGGGTTCTGACCGACTCGAACCCGAACCCAGTTCGCTCATCTCTAATTATGACCTGGAGTGATAAAATCTGGGCTAGGCTATTTTACACCCCCCAGTATAGAATATATCCCCTGGGGTATACAGTGGCCTGGGCCAGAACTCAGAAACCATTGACATGATAACTTGGATTGATATAGCCTGGCCTAGACTGTTTTACACCCCCAAATAGAGTTTATCCCCGGGGTATACTGTGACCTGGGCTAGACTATACCCAGGTTTATGGTCTGACCTAGGCTATATTACACCCCTGGGTACGAAAATATGTGCCCTAGTTTATACTGTTGCCACCCCTGGTCATGAAAATATATCCCCTGTAGTATACTGTGGCTTGGGCCAGGGGTAAGAAAACCAGTGAAGTAATAACATTATGGCCCTGAGAGATATAGCATGGCCTCGGCTGTTTTACACCCCCAGGTATAGAATTTATCCCCTGGGGTATACTGTGGCCTGGTTCTACATTAGATGGCTATATTCTGGCCTGCATAGGTATACTGTGGCCTAGGCTATTTTACACCCATGGGTATAGTTTGGTCTAGGCTATTTACTCTGGCCTAGGCCTAGGCCATGTTATAGCCTGGGTATATTCTGGCCTGGAGGGGTATAGTTTGGCCTAAGCTATTTTATAGCCCGAGGTATACTCTGGCCTAGGCTATTTTATTCCCCAGGGTATAAAGTATACCCGGGTATAATCTGGACATGGGTTAATCTGGCCTGCTACACCGGTGTACATGTGTATGGAGGAGTAGCTGAGCCCAGTGTATATGTGTATGGAGGAGGAGGAATAGCTAAGCCCAGTGTACATGTGGATGGAGGAGGAGTAGCTGAGCCCAGTGTATATGTGTATGGAGGAGGAGGAATAGCTAAGCCCAGTGTACATGTGGATGGAGGAGGAGGAATAGCTGAGCCCAATGTACATGTGTAGGGAGGAATAGTCTAGTCGGGTATCGTATCGAATTAAAAAATCTCCTAGATACCATTTTACTATAGTTTACCCCATATGGACTCCCCAGGAACAGTTGGCAATGGATTCACGTGAAGCTATAAGATCTGTTTTATTATTGCAGATTGCCATCTATTCTTTATCGGGACTCGTTTCCATGGCACCCAAACCTTTTAAGCTAAAAATTACTGATTTTTTTTTTTTTTTTTAATGAATTAGATTTATTTTTTACTTTCTCATAATTTAGTGCTTGGAGCTACTCACATCGTTCACATCTCGTGACAGACAGCAGGTTCTGGTGTGTCTGACGCATGTTCCAGATTACCATTCCCCTCCAAGCCCACAGCTAGAAGCATCCTGACTGACTGGCAAATGCTCACTTTACATGAAAACAGAGGAGGTCAGGTCTCAGACTTTAAGACCTCATCATCAGGATCGGTGGCGATCAGTTGATCAGCATCTGGGATAACACTGTTCGTTGCATCTGTTGTATAGTTATAGTTAGAAGTTCCCCTCTCCCTGTCAATAAGTTTTCTGTAATTGGTCACCAAAACAGAAGGGAGAAGAAGGGAAGGAGAGAAGAAGGGAGAGGAGAAGAGAGGAGAGAAGGGTAGCGATAAGGAGATGAAGCAAGAAGAGAACAGGGGAGAGATAAAAAATGGGAGGGGAGAGGAGAGGAGAGGTAGGGAGATAAAGGAAGAGAGGAGAGAGGAAAAAAGGCAGAGGAGCTGAGAGGAAAAAAGGGGAGAGGGTATATAAGGGAGAGGAGAAGAGGGGAGAAGAGAGGTGGAAAAAGGAAAGAAGAGTAGAAAAGGGGAAAGGAAAGTAAGGGAGGGGAGGCGAGAGAAGAAGAATGGAAAGAAGAAGAGGGAAATAAGGGAGAGAAGAATGGAATGGAGGGGAGAAGAAGGGTGAGAAGGGGAGAGTAGAGGTGGGGAGAGGAAGGGAGGGGAGAAGAGAGGAGAGGAATGGAGAGAAAAGGTGAGGAGATGAAGCAAGAGGAAAAGAGGGGAGACATAAAAAGGGAGAGTAGCAGAGAGGAAGAAAGAGGAAAAGTGGGGAGAGGGAAAATAAGGGAGAGGAGGGGAGAGGGGATGAAAATAAGTAAGAGGAGAAAAGAGGTGGGAAGAGGAAGAAAGAGGAGAAGAAAATAACGTAGAGGAGGCGAGAGGAGAAGAAAGAAGAAGAGGAGATAGGAGAAACGAAGAGGAGAAGAAGGGAGACAAGTCGTAGGAAAAGGAGAGGCAAGGAGAAGATGGAAGAGGAGAGGTGTGGAAAGGAAGGAAGAGAACAAGAGGGGAAGAGGATAATAATAGAGGGGAGGGAAGAGGGAAATAAGGGAGAAAAAGGCAGTGGAAACATAGGGAGAGGAGAAGAAGGGAGAGAAGTGGGGAGAGGAGAGGGAAGGACAAGAAGAGAGGTAAGAGGAGGGGAAGCAGCAGCAAGGGGGACATTTTCATTGGTTCAGGACACACATTAAAGCTCTGACATCACTCAAAGAAGTCCTACCCACTCCACAGGCAAGCAGAGAGGAAATGTGCAAATCTAAAGAAAAAAATATATATATAAATATCGACAGATCTGATGAGGGAGGTGTGATTTTTTTTTTTTCATAATGAAAACTACTCTACTAACCAGTTAACCAATTGTAACCACTTGACTCCATTTTTCGAATTTTTTTCTTTTTATTCAGACAAGAAGTAGCTGTTTGATACCTGCCATTATGACCAATCCTCCCAACCCTTTTCACAAACAGGACGGAATCCACACCCACGAGTCTAGCTTCCGACATCTGCTAATGGAACCATAGTTGGACCATAGTTTCCAGCATAGCCCCAGCACAATCAATTCATACTTTGAAATTTCCAAAGGCTACTACCATAATACGTTAATATGTTAAAGAGCCCCCAGGTGGCTGGAAATGCACCAGATTACATGTTAGCCTGTGGTTGCAATGCCATGTGGGTGGCATGCTAATTGCCAAATTACATGCCCTGTCTAGCAATTATACCCACCAGGACCCATGTATTGACACCAAAGGGTCTAGATTCAACTGTGGGGTCCAAATAAGTTGGTGCCACTGCCTTGAAGCTTCTTGTTGCCTTTTTCAACATTGTCCATGTTGGGTTCTTCCAGAGTCTACTGGAAGAATAAGGCATGGAGTGGCACAGCTGAAACAATAAGTGACTTGGGGAAGCAGTTGGGTATCAGATGGCAGTGTACAGGCTTGTGGGCAGACCAGGATAGTTTAGTCATTACTTTCTAGGGCACTAGCTCGAAGCATGGGAACAAAACAAAACGTTTTTATTAACTTTATTCGGGTATAAATTACTTACAAAAAGGCAGGTGGTGGTGGACGTTGGGCTATGGTACTCAGCTGCATCCTTGCTCTTTACACACCCAATGTTGACACCACTGCCCCCCCCCCCCCCCACACCTACCATAACAATATTGTCATCTTACATGACTGTGGGCCTATTAAACAACCCTATAGCTAGAGACTGGTTTTGATCCTGGTCACCCAGTGGGATGACTTCTCTCATTGTTGTCTTTGTGCACTCTCATCTATAAGAGGGATACCATGTTGGTAACAAAACATATTTCCATATTGTTGCATTGTCTTCAATCTTCCGGAGAGAGTTCATTACGGCTGCATTGTAGTCTTGCATTCACACTCACTCATTACTGCACCAGTGTGCGCGGAGTTCAATATCAGCGCCGTGAGCCGGGGGAAGTGTTGTGTTCCCTTCTGCCGAGCTGATTACAGATATTGTGTTGTGACAAAGCACAGTGTTCTATTGACTCTGCTAGGCTGCGTAAAGTAAATTGACGAAGCCCCCACCGCCAAACCCAACATTGTTAAGATATGTCATTTCTACCCGAACCATCGCTATCATTACAAACATGAAGATCTCTTCTTTTGTGTCCTGCCTGCACTAATTTTAAGCTAAAAGCTATTCAACCCATTTTCAGACTCGAAGAATAACAATAATAATAATAGTAATAAAAGAAAAAGCTTAGATCTTTTGTGGATGGAGAAAAAGGCGAGTGCCATACTTGAAAAACATTTTAGTTCTCCACCGCCGCGGTGCCCTAGTTTCTGGTTATACCGAATACACATAAAAGTCAACATTTAAAGGAATATGAGAACATCCCAACATCTCTTCTGGGCTTCGGGATTCAAAGCTGAAAGATGTACCGTGTTTCCCCGAAAGTAGGACCCCCCCGAAAGTAAGGCAGGGTGAGGGTTTCGGGGGGGTCCGCCAATGTAGGGCACCCCCCGATTGTAGAGCAGGGTAGCTGGGAGGGGGGAATGTAAGGCCGCATATGGGTGGGGTCCCTGGGGAAAGTACAGGAACTGCTACGGTACCTCGCTCCATCCAGGAGCCGCCCATATTCCGCCTTCAGTAAATGGCCTGCGGCGCATCCTGCTGCTCGAGCTGCGATTGGCCAGTCAGCTCGAGCTGCGATTGGCCAGTCAGCCGGCTCGCAGCTGATTGGCCGAACGTCACCTCGTCAGCCCGGTACCGCAGAGGAATCGCGTTGAGACAGAAGAAAGGTAAGGTGTGTATGTGTGTCTGTGGAATGAGAAGGAACAGGGGAAATGGAGGGGAATGAATAAGAAGAAGGATAGGAAAGGAATAAGGAGGAGTGGGAGGAAGCATGAGAAATCCAAAGGATCAAAGAGGAATAAGGGGGAAATGAATGGGGATGTATACAGGAGAGGAATATGGAGGAGCGTTAATAAATGTTAATTTTATTGTTAAAAAAAATATTTTTTTCATTTTTTTTTCCCAATGTAAGGCCTCCCCCGAAAGTAAGGCAGGGTGGGACTTTTGGGAGTAAAATTAATGTAAGACAGGGTCTTACTTTCGGGGAAACACGGTATCAGATCTCAGGTGCTTTGTCGGCCTTTATAGCTACTTACTGGCATTGAGATTTTTGGAAGACAATATTGACTTACTCCCATCTCACAATAAGCCATGAAGGCCAAAGTCAAGATTTTGAGCAACCTACTGTACGATGGGAAGAAGGGGATCGTCAATACCCACGCTGTCTCATCTCTGGACGAAATTTATGGTGGTCATAGACAGACATTCATCTTCTCCATGATGATGCCTTTGTTTCTGGTTTTACAGAATATACATGAAGTGTTAGAACAACCCAACATCTCTGGTTGGCTAGCGAACTTAAACCAAAAAGATGTATAAAAAAAAAAAGGTGGCTTTAAGGATGTTGAACTTTACAGCTACTTACTGGTATTGAGATTTTCAAAAGGAGAAGTTGGCTCTGTCCCACCTCACCATAAGCCATGAAGGTCAAACCTGAGGTTCATAGCAATCTGAGAGTCATACTACAGGAGATGGGAAGGTGGGAGCTGTCAAGTGCCATACTATGTCCTACCTGGACGGAGGTTATGGTGGCCACAGTCTGACATTTATTAATCTCATCTCCACTGGTTGCCCTTGTTTCTAGTTATACATAATACACATGAAAATCAACATTTATTTAAATATTGGAGCAAACCAACATTGTTTATTTAAAGGTTTCACCAGAAGGATGTATAAAGTCAAAAAGGCGGTCTCAAGAATGTTGTCCTTTACAGCTACTTATTGGCATTGAGATCTTTCAAAAGAAGAAGTTGACCATATCCCACCTCATCACAACCAGTGAAGTTAAGATTCAAAGCAACCTACTGTACAATGGGAAGGAGGGAATCACCAAGTACCTTACCTCTTCATGTCTGGATGAAATATATAGTGGCCACAGGTGGACGTTCATCTCTCTCTTCTCCCCCGTTGTGATGATTTGATTCTGGATATGCAAAATACACATGAACCTTTTAATGCAATCGAAGAACCCTGTTTAAACCAGAAGAATACATTAGGCTAAAGGTTCCTTTAAGTCTTTACAGTCACTTACTGGTATTGAGATTTTCGAAAAAGAGAGGTTGACTTCATCCCATTTCACCATAAGCCATGAAAAGTCAAAGTTGAGGTGATGAGAAGGTGGGAGATGTCAGGTGCCATACTATCTCATACCTGGATGGAGGTTATGGTGGTCCCAGTCTCACAATTATGTTTCATATGCTAGTCTTAAAAATCCCCCCTAGTTCACTTCTAATATCAAGATGTTAAAGGACTTAGAAAAATATGGCTGCTTAAAGGGAATCTGTCACTAGGTTTATGCCACCTTAAATGAGATCAGCATAAACTAATGACAGAAATACTGAATAGGTTGGTGCATTACTTACATAATTATTTTTCAGCCATTCTCCTAATATGCAGGAGAATAGGATTCTTGCCACACCCCTCCCCCACCCTCCCTCTGCGGATTGATAACTCCCAATCAGCAGCTGGTGGGTGGAGTTTTCTGCTTCTCATGAATATCCAGGACTACTGAGCTCATGCACATAATGGAGAGGACTACTTATTGTCCATGTTATTGAGGAGGATATCTCTGCATCAGCTGCACAGAACAATATAAGTGATACCTCATTCTGCTTAGCTTCTCTGTCACTACTTCATGCTACCCTGAGATAGGACACCATAACCCTACTGACAGAGTCTTTTTAAGCACCTCAGCCACATTCACTTATTAGGAGCTGAGCTGCAGTACCAGGCACAACCAATGGACGGGTGTGGCGCTGTTTATGGTATATGGCAGCCATGACCCTGTAATCCCTGTAATAATGACTGTAAGACTCCTTGGTGGCTGGATGCGGGCACAGGAGGATTCTACATAAAGGAAAGCCATTTTATTATTTGCCTCTGTAATCGCATCATCCGAAATGAATCTAATAGGATTGCAGGAATCAGTTGTAAAGTCGTCTAATAGCCAAAAATGTAATTAGATTGAGAGGCAGAAATTAGATTGTTTGTAGCTGCTGAAGTAATATCGGCCTAGGAAATGACGGGGCGGGTGCTAGGCCGACTCCAAGAGCATTATTCTGGAGGAGCTCAGTTCTGGATGCTGACTCCAGAAGAGACCGCACAAGGACACTACTACTTAAAGGCGTTTTCTAGTTTTCTTTTAAAGGGGTACTCCGGTGAATTTTTATTTATTTATTATTTTTTAAAATAAGTTAATTTTTAAATTACTTCTAATAAAAAAATCTGACTTCTTCCGGTACTTATTAGTTGATGCATGTCCTGCAGGAAGTGGTGTATTCTTTCCAGTATGATACGGTGCTCTCTGCTGCCACCTCTGTCCATGTCAGGAACTGTCCTGAGCAGCAGCAAATCCCTATGGAAAACCTCTCCTGCTCTGGACAGTTCCTGACATGGACAGAGGTGGCAGCAGAGAGCACTGTGTCAGAAAGGAAATAAAACTTTACTTCCCGCAGGGAAAACAGGAGCTGATAAGTAATGGAAGATGTCAGATTTTTATATAGAAGTAAATTACAAATCTTTATAACTTTCTGCAACCAGTTGATTTTCTCTGCCTGAGAAAAAGGTTCCATTTGGATCTTTTTGGCTTACCAACTTGACCTAAGGTTCTGTGAGAGACAAGGAGAGGTTGATCATTTTCCTAGTTAGCACCCACCTTCCAAAAAGAAGTTAGCTCTAAGGGTGCGTTCAGACAGACAACTTCCCGTGGATTCTGCGGCTCCCCCGCGCCCGCTCTCATATTTGCCGTCCCATATACTCCATTCTATGGTTCCGATGGTTCTGATTCCGTTGTCCGCCAAAAGAATTGACATGCCCATTCTTTAGGTGGACAGCAGAATCCGCCTGACCATAGAATGGAGTCTACGGGACGGGCGGAGATGTGAGCGGGAGCGCGCTGGTGAGCAGTGGAATCCAAGGGAACTTCTCCGCGTGGATTCCTTAGTGTGAATGCACCCTAAGCTGAGATGAAACCCCAATTATCAGCATTTGAATCCCACTGCCTGGAGAAGATAGAGGGAGTAAGAAGACTGTCTGGAAAGCATGGATACAGCCATACACCAAGAATAAGAAGAGGACGATGGTCCTGATTTGTACACTTTATTAGAACATAATGCCACGCCCACCTCTAGCAATGACCACACCCACTATTGGTAATTACCACACCCACTGAGGTTCATGGCCACGCCCACTACCACAAATGACCATGCTTAACTAACTGGTGGGAGGCCGGAGCCACCCCCTACAAGTCCTTGGACGTCATGTACCTTTTCCAGGCAGCGGGATTCCAATTGTTGGAACTTGCACGAACCCAAATTTTTGGTAACGTCACTCATCTCCAGTTCTAAGGTCTCGACTCCAGAAGTGGAAACAGCTTTTGAGAACGAACAGCAGGTCTTCTCCTCATCTTTGGTTCTTCTCTTTGTCAGCCATGTTTTAGGGTATGTTCACGCTGAGTAAATCAGGTGGAATTCCACCGCGGAGGAGCGTGTGCGCACTTCCATAGACAGGCTAAGGCACACTGAAGCAGGTGGGATTCCGCTAAGTCCTGTCCCTAAGGGTGTATTCACACTGAATAAAATGGAACTTTCCGCCGCGGAATTCCACCTGTCTCTGTGTCCCATAGCCTGTCTATGGGAAAGTGCGCTCTCCTCTGCCGCCTCTCTCCACTCAAGCGGAGAGCTGCGGCAGTGGAGGAGCGTGCGCTCTCCCATAGAGAAGTAATGTCACACTGAGGCAGGTAGAATTTCGCCTGTTTTACTCAGTGTGAACATACCCTTAGGGAGAAGTTTCCTTGAGCGAATACACTGACCCTGTTGCCTTCCCTACAAGGTCAGTAAATTTTTATTGCGAAATGTTGGAAAAGAACTAAAGTCGGATGGAAGGAACCCAAACTATTCTTAAACTTGGCCGCCGCCGCTGCCGCCCCTCTAATCATCTCCTCTTCCTCTATGGATGGTGATGATATCGCTTATGTAGATGACTCATTGAAGCCGACTTATGAGCCCATAGAGGATAGAACAATTGTGCTGATTTGTTTCCCATCCTACGGCAGCGTTCTCGCCTCTCCACCATCAGGAATCAAAGACGCCAAAATGACACTGGCGCTTTTATCAAATATTAAATTGTTTCAAATAGAAAATTGCTCAGTTATTCAGGAAAAAAGACGACAATAGTGTGTGGAAATATTACAGAGAAAACAGTGAATGGGGACGATCGGGGGGGGGGGGGGTGTTTATCTTTAATGGGGGGGGGTAACTTTTCCGCTTTATCTGTGTACAGTGTTTTTGTATTTTTGTAAAACTTTTAAAAACTTATTAAAGTAACTAAAGCTGTGTTCATAACCCTTTAGGGTGATGGTGTCGAGGGCTTTCTGTAGGATCACCTGCAGAGGGGCAGCGGCGAGTGGCATCAAGGATCAGAGAAAAGTAAGATCCTGGCTGATGGCCGTGACTGACATTACTTTGGTACTCTGGTGAAATATATATATTATTTACATATGTGTATATATATATATATATATATATATATATACATATATTTTTTTTTTATTTTTTTTTATTAACTAGTATCAGAAAGTTATACAGATCTGTAATTTACTTCTATTTAAAAATCTCCAGTCTTCCAGTACTTTTGAGCTGCTGTATGTTCTGCAGGAAGTGGTGTATTCTCTCCAGTCTGACACAGGGCTCTCTGCTGCCACCTCTGTCCATGTCAGGAACTGTCCAGAACAGAAGCAAATTCCCATAGAAAACCTCTCCTGCTCTGGACAGTTCCTGACATGGACAGAGGTGGCAGCAGAGAGCCCTGTGTCAGACTGGAATGAATACACCACTTCCTGCATGACATACAGCAGCTGATAAGTACTGTAAAACTGGAGATTTTTAAATCTTCTGCGCTGTTTTACATGGTAGTGTCACCACCCTGGCCCCCCCCTTGTGATGGATCAGGCAGGTTGATGTACGGATGAGTCTGTGTGTGTACAGGCGCCACTGCTTGATGACATTATTACCAACATCTCCCTAATGTCGGAAATTGAGTGCGTAGAAATTAGAGGAGAGAATGCCTGACAGCGTGATATGCCGCGCCGCTTTTAACACGGACCTCGACAGTTTCTGTAAAAAAAAAACAAAAAAAAACTACGGTAACATAATGAGGGTTCTCTAGTGAACGGCTCCTCTCATGCTGAGATTCCTCCCCGCTAAATGCCGTTTCCATGTTTACTTGCACTTGTGCACGGTGTCGGAACATAGAAATGGAAGAGGAGAAGAAAACAAGATGGAGGGGGCAGAAGGAGACCGCTGCGCCCTAGTTTACTCAGGGTATTATAATGGATAAGGAAAGAACAGAAGAAGATGACCCCCGCTGGCAGAAGACCTCCTTTCAACATTTTTTTTTTTTTGTTACATTTTCATTATTTTTGGATTTATTGATTTATAACAATAAAATACATGAAGGGTCTGGAGTAGCGGATTGGTTTCTTTATATTGCTTTTAAATTTTTCACCTTTCCTGTACTGGTGGAGTGCCATGATTATAGGACAAGGTGGTGGGGCCAATACTAGCGGGTGTCAGCTTTTTATTTCATACTTGTACTTTTGTTGTTGTTTTTTTAATGTTGATGGACAGCACATCTCACTATGGTAGCTAAGTGTCCAAAGATGGCAGGCTTAGAGGTCTTCTCTAGGCCCTAAGCTGCTGTCTTAATCATTGAAACCCCCACTATTGACCACAGCATCTAGGGGGCTAAAATACCAGGATTAGAGTTATCTCTGATCCCGGCTGCTGATGGCAATGTCAGCAGGAAAGGGTTAAATGGTACTATTAAAAAATAATGCTCATCTAGTTATGAGAAAAATAAAATGTTTTAGTTCTTTTCAAGAACTATAGAGGAATTAAAAAGTGATCAAAAATTGATGTGGCATAAAGTTGTTAAAAGTAGCGTTCAAATGAAAACAGAGTTTAAGGGGGCTACTGAGGATGCGAAAAACATGACCCATTTATTTGAACTAATACAGACCCCCAGACCAGACTCCTAAACTACTGCAGACCCCAGACCAGACCCCTAAACTAATACAGACCCCAGACCAGACCCCTAAACTAATACAGACCTGAGACCAGACCCGTAAACTAATACAGACCCCAGACCAAACCCCTAAACTAATACAGACCCCAGACCAGACCCCTAAACTAATACAGACACCAAACCCCTAAACTAATACAGACCTGAGACCAGACCCGTAAACTAAAAGAGATCCCAGACCCCTAAACTAATACAGACCCCAGACCAAACCCCTAGACTAATACAGACCGCAGACCCCTAAACTAATACAGACCCCAGACCAGCCCCCTAAACTAATACAGACCCCAGACCAGACCCCTAAACTAATACAGACCCCAGACCTCTAAACTAATACAGACCCCAGACCAGACCCCTAAACTAATACAGACCCCAGACCAGTCCCCTAAACTAATACAGACCTCAGACCAGACCCCTAAACTAATACAGACCCCAGACCAGTCCCCTAAACTAATACAGACCCCAGACCCGACCCCTAAACTAATACAGACCCCAGACCAGACCTCTAAACTAATACAGACCCCAGACCAGATCCCTAAACTAATACAGACCCCAGACCAGACCCCTAAACTAATACAGACCCCAGACCAGACCCCTAAACTAACACAGACCCCAGACCAGACCCCTAAACTAATACAGAAACCAGACCACTAAACTAATACAGACCTCAGACCAGACCCCTAATCTAATAGAGACCCCAGACCAGACCCCTAAACTAATACAGACCCCAGACCAGAGCCCTAAACTAATACACACCCCAGACCAGACCCCTAAACTAATACAGACCCCAGACCAGACACCTAGACTTATACAGACCCCAGACCAGATCCCTAAACTAATACAGACCCCAGACCAGACCCCTAAACTAATACAGATCCCAGACCAGAGCCCTAAACTAATACAGACCACACACCAAACAACTAAACTAATACAGACCCCAGGCCAGACCCTAAACTAATACAGACCCCGGACCAGACCTTGAAATATCCCTTTAAATCCGGGGACTTGGGATCATGTGGTTTTGGCGGATTGTAATCTGGGGCCATTCAGGAGGTGACATCCATTTCCAAGCACAGACTCATGGCAGAGCAGACTGCGCTATAATTAAGTGATAACACAAGATTTCCTTTGAAGTGTAAAATCGCTCTCTGTATCCTTCGAGTTGTTTTTTTCTTCTGTCATCGGAGGGCGAGATTCCTGCGCTTGGATATTAGAGTTTTAATTAGGCGAAGATTTTCATGTGTAGGAGATGGCTGTACATGTCACATCTCCGTACAAACAGCCGGTCCTTAAAGGGGCACTACACACCATCCTCTCCACTCAGGTCTATAGGAGTAAATCAGCTCCTTTTAAAAAAAAAAAAAACAGCTTTTTAAATTTTTTAAAAGACATAACTCTAATTTTCCATCTTCAGGGGCATTGGGCTTGTTGTTCGCTGACCAGTTGTACTTTCTGATGACGTCTTCCATCTTAGTTTACCATCTATTGAAAAATCTGGGGGAAAAAATTGTAAAAATTTAAAAAGAACCCAAATTGTGGTTGGGATTTAAAAAAAAAAAGATCCAACTACTTAAAATTGCCTTATTATGACCCATATAACTTTTTAATTTTTCAATAAACTAATTCTAGACCTCTAAATTATTATAGGCCCCCTACAATAAAACACTCCAGACCCTTAAACGAATAAAGATCCCAGGCTTGTAAACTAAAAGAGAATCCAGACCAGTCCCCTAAACTAATACAGACCCCAGACCAGACCCCTAAACTAATACAGACCCCAGACCAGACCCCTAAACTAATACAGACCCCAGACCAGACCCCTAAACTAATACAGACCCCAGACCAGACCCCTAACCTAATACAGACCCCAGACCCCTAAACTAATACAGACCCCAGACCAGACCCCTAAACTAATACAGACCCCAGACCAGACCCCTAAACTAATACAGGCCCCAGACCAGACCCCTAAACTAATACAGACCCCAGACCAGACCCCTAAACTAATACAGACCCCAGACCAGACCCCTAAACTAATACAGACCCCAGACCCCTAAACTAATACAGACCCCAGACCAGACCCCTAATCTAATACAGACCCCAGACCAGACACCTAGACTTATACAGACCCCAGACCAGACCTCCAAACTATTATAGACCCCAGACCAGACCCCTTAACTAATACAGACCCCAGATCAGACCGCTAAACTAATACAGACCCCAGACCAAACCCCTAAACTAATACAGACCCCAGACCAGACCCCTAAACTAATACAGACCCTAGAGCAGACTCCTATACTAATACAGACCCCAGACCAGACCCCTAAACTAATACAGACCCCAGACCCCTAAACTAATACAGACCCCAGACCAGACCCCTAAACTAATACAGACCCCAGACCAGACCCCTAAACTAATACAGACCCCAGACCAGACCCCTAAACTAATACAGACCCCAGACCAGACCCCTAAACTAATACAGACCCCAGACCAGACCCCTAAACTAATACAGACCCCAGACCCCTAAACTAATACAGACCCCAGACCAGACCCCTAAACTAATACAGACCCCAGACCAGACCCCTAAACTAATACAGGCCCCAGACCAGACCCCTAAACTAATACAGACCCCAGACCAGACCCCTAAACTAATACAGACCCCAGACCAGACCCCTAAACTAATACAGACCCCAGACCAGACCCCTAATCTAATACAGACCCCAGACCTGACACCTAGACTTATACAGACCCCAGACCAGACACCTAAACTAATACAGACCCCAGACCAGACCCCTAAGCTAATACAGACCCCAGACCAGACCCCTAAACTAATACAGACCCTAGACAAGACCCCTAAACTAATACAGACCCCAGATCAGACCGCTAAACTAATACAGACCCCAGAGCAGACCCCTAAACTAATACAGACCCGAGCGGGACCCCTAAACTAATACAGACCCTGGGCCATAATAAACAGCTGGATGATGGTTAGTAATGTATATAAGTGGAGCCCTTGCTTATATAGAAATAAAGTATATACTTACTTCTGCACAGTCCCGGCTGACCACAGCTGCCACTGAAGCTTCTGAACCTGTTTGTGCAGTGACAGGACGCTCAGCCAATCACTGAGACGGGACAGGCTGACACTACATATGCATAGCTGGCGGCTGATGGTTTTTAAACATGTTAAAAGCCAATGATCAGCTAATTTACGGCTCTTCGGCTGATCTTTGTCTTATAACACAGAGCGAAATCTGCCAGAGCCGGCCTAATTCAGATTAGGGATCAGTGTAATTGGACCCTCACACCATGCAGCAGACCACGACAACAGCACAAATACTGCTGGAGAATAATAGTTACCTGATAAATCCTGCTCTGCTCTATCTGTATGAACAGCGGCTGATAATGGTGTCCTCTTATCTATAACACAGACATGTCCCTGCCCTGCAAGAAAAGACGCTTCTGCCGAAAAGGTCAAATCCTAATTAGCAAAGAAACTCGGCTGCAAATATCAACCTGGCTACCAGTGTATATAGCGCTATATACTAGCTGTACTGCAAGGGAGGGGAGGACAGCGAGCTCTATAGCTCCGCTACATCACAAACATAATCACATTATAAAAGGGGGGGGGCAGCTAGTACAAGCCCCCAGCATCCTACCTATTATATTATAGCACATATGGGGCAGTGTAATAGTATTATTATATTCTTATATATGAGGAGTATTAAAGTAGTTATATTCTTGTATATAGGGGACAGTATTATAGTAGTTATATTCTTGTATATACGGGGCAGTATTATAGTAGTTATATTCCTGTATATAGGAGCAGTATTATAGTAGTTATAGTCTTGTATATAGGAGCAGTATTATAGTAGTTATATTCTTGTATATAGGAGCAGTATTACAGTAGTTATATTCTTGTATATAGGAGCAGTATTATAGTAGTTATATTCTTGTATATAGGGGCAGTATTATAGTAGTTATATCCTTGTATACAGTAGCAGTATTATAGTAGTTATATTCCTGTATATAGGAGCAGTATTATAGTAGTTATATTCTTGTATATAGGGAGCAGTATTATAGTAGTTATATTCTTGTATATAGGAGCAGTATTATAGTAGTTATATTCTTGTATATAGGAGCAGTATTATAGCAGTTATATTCCTGTATATAGGAACAGTATTATAGTAGTTATATTCCTGTATATAGGAGCAGTATTATAGTAGTTATATTCCTGTATATAGGAGCAGTATTATAGTAGTTATATTCTTGTATATAGGAGCAGTATTATAGCAGTTATATTCTTGTATGTAGGGGCAGTATTATAGTAGTTATATGCACAAGCCAAAAAGACAGAAATGGCTGCACATCGCACCCATGGCTGACACGAAAGCTTATTCAGCTACATTTAAAACCAACATCAGAAGTTAGTATATAATTTGGCCAAACCATATTGCCTCATGTACCACGTGCAGGTCTTCTGATACACATGAGTCCCTAACCAAAAAACATCACTGTGCCGGTCAGCAACCACAATCCCCGCAAAGCGTGCACAAGCAGAGAAGGGGGGCCACGGAATGGCCCTGCAACCCCATTGTCACAGGATATATAGTAGTTATAGTTATAGTAGTTATATTCCTGTATATAGGAGCAGTATAATAGCAGTTATATTCTTGTATATAGGAGCAGTATTATAGTAGTTATATTCCTGTATATAGGGGGCAGTATTATAGTAGATATATTCTTGTATATAGGAGCATTATTATAGTAGGTATATTCTTGTATATAGGGGCAGTATTATAGTAGTTATATTCCTGTATATAGGGGGCAGTATTATAGTAGTTATGACACGAACTGGAGAGAATGGAACCGCTGCACATCCCATCTATGGCTGATACTAATGCCGCTAGGCCTATATTAAAAATCAACACCAGAGTGTCTGTATATGAATTGATCAAGCCATATTGCCCCGTGTACCACCGCGCAGGTCCTCTGGTCCACACCGGTCCCTACGCTAACTCCACACCGTGTCGGTCAGCGACCACCAACCCCGCAAAGCGTGCACGTGCAGGGAAGGGAGGCCATGGAACGGCCCTGCAACCCCAATGTCACAGGACCAGACCCAAAAAGCCCCACCAAAACCCAGCCAGCACCACCGGCGGGGAAGGCTGCCCCCAAACGACACAAGTATGGATATGGTATTACACTTACCATTGCTGCTCTCACAGAATGGGGAAGACATAGGGCCACATGTATCATCCGGCGAATGGATGATTTTCGGCGGAAAGTGCCGATTTGCGTCTTTTTTTAAGCAAAAATGGCGGATTTGCGAATAAAATATTCGCAAATCGGCACTTTCCGCCGAGTACGCCAGGGGGCGGAAAAGGGGCGGAGAGTGGGCGGAACGGAGGGCGCGGACTCAGAGTCCGCGCGATTTATCATCCGTTCCGCCAAAATGTACGCCGAAAACCTACTCCAGTCCTCAGCTGGCGTAGGTTTTCGGCGATGCGCAACGGCGCGCACGGGATTTATGTAGAGGCAGTCCGCCTGTACATAAATCTCCGTAGCGCCGGAGCTGCGGGGGCATTTTTACGTCCGGCGTAAAAAACACCGGACTTAATAAATGCCTCCCATAGGGTCCAGATAATGTGAGCACAGACATATCCTGCTAATTTTGGTCATGTGGGTCTTATAAAGGAGTGCTAGCTGTTCAGAGAGGGAGAACTGTAAAACATGAACTGGAGAGAATGGAACCGCTGCACATCCCATCTATGGCTGATACTAATTTATAAGACCCACATGACCAAAATTAGCAGGATATGCCTGTGCTCACATGTCTGGACCTTATGTCTTCCCCATTCTGTGAGAGCAGTAATGGTAAGTGTAATACCATATCCATACTTGTGTCGTTTGGGGGCAGCCTTCCCCGCCGGTGGTGCTGGCCGGGTTTTGGTGGGGCCTTTTGGGTCTGGTCCTGTGACATTGGGGTTGCAGGGCCGTTCCATGGCCTCCCTTCCCTGCACGTGCACGCTTTGCGGGGTTGGTGGTCGCTGACCGACACGGTGTGGAGTTAGCGTAGGGACCCGTGTGGACCAGAGGACCTGCGCGGTGGTATACGGGGCAATATGGCTTGATCAATTCATATACAGACACTCTGGTGTTGATTTTTAATATAGGCCGAGCGGCATTAGTATCAGCCATAGATGGGATGTGCAGCCGTTCCATTCTCTCCAGTTCGTATTATAGTAGTTATATTCTTGTATATAGGAGCAGTATTATAGTAGTTA
Source organism: Dendropsophus ebraccatus (assembly GCF_027789765.1). Lineage (NCBI taxonomy): Eukaryota > Metazoa > Chordata > Amphibia > Anura > Hylidae > Dendropsophus > Dendropsophus ebraccatus. The sequence continues at coordinate 205,699,649 of NC_091455.1, forward strand.
TATTCCTGTATATAGGAGCAGTATTATAGTAGTTATATTCCTGTATATAGGGGCAGTATTATAGTAGTTATATTCTTGTATATAGGAGCAGTATTATAGTAGTTATATTCTTGTATATAGGGAGCAGTATTATAGTAGTTATATTCCTGTATATAGGGGCAGTATTATAGTAGTTATATTCTTGTATATAGGAGCAGTATTATAGTAGTTATATTCTTGTATATAAGTGCAGTATTGTAGTTGTATTTTTTGTTCCTTATGAGGAATTTTTTAAACCTCCATTTTATAGATTATTATAAATGTGGATTCTTCTGCTCTTTACATGCTGTTTTTTTCCAAATCTTCCATTTCACACTTTATATTCAGTATCCTTTTGAACTTTCTATAAATTACTCGCCCTCTGCCTATTTTCACAGCGGGAGCATCTCTTCCCATGGAGGGCTGAGTGGCAGGGGCTGGGGTCGGACTCCACAGAGGGTGGCCCTCAGTATTGATTAACAATCAGAGTAGAAAGCTCTGTCCGGCCATTATCTTCTTGTCTCCGCAGCCGCTCATCGGGGGTAATTAGCTCCATTTTGAATAATTCTGGCTGATCATCACCATGGTCCTAATAACATGTTATGTCAGGTCTTTGTAATAAGCACTTTGTTCCGCTGATACGAGGAGAGCCGTTATGGTCTGTCAGGCATCAGGAAGGGGGATTTACATTTTGTTCTGATCCCATACGGTTCCGCAACCCAGACGAGATTAAGCGTGTCACTTCTTCAGCTTTGATTAAGTATTCTCATTGTATTCCTGGGTAGGGATGAGCAAAAGATGAGAACATGAGCATTTGGCAGTAATAGATGAATGGTGTTAGGACATCACATAATACCTTGTCTGACCTTCTGGTAGGTGTCTTGGGAGACATGCTGCTGGAGGATCCGTATAGCCAACACCAACACCCAGGTGGTCCTACAGATGTTCATGGGTTCAAGACTGGGAAATTAAGGGTTAGAATCTTTCTTGGAAGTCATGGTCATGTTCCTTCAACCAATGTTGGATATTTCTAGCCATGTGACAGAATGTATGGGTGTAGGTGATCTGCAGGGATGGATTCATACTGAGATCAACTGAGAACGCCTCTACATATAGAAGTGGCCCAGAGAACACCCGCCAGACCATAACACTGCCCCCGCTAGCTTGTGTTCGTCCAGCAATGGCTACAGAGTGTTTCTTCTCTGACATGCCAATGTCCATTCATATGATGAAGCAGAAAACGTGATTTATCAGAGAAGAATAAACGACAACCCTTTACCAATCACCGGAAAAGACAAATCTTTATCATTCAGCAGAGAAGACAACCCTTTACCAACCAGTGAAGAAGACAGCCATTTACCAATCATCAGAGAAGACAACCCTTTACCAATCAGCGGAGAAGACAACCCTTTACCAACCAGCAGAGAAGACAGCCCTTTACCAATCAGCGGAGAAGACGGCCCTTACCAATCATCAGAGAAGACAACCCTTTACCCATCATCAGAGAAGACAGCCCTTTACAAACCAGTGAAGAAGACAGCCCTTTACCAATCATCAGAGAAGACAGCCCTTTACCAATCAGCGGAGAAGACAACCCTTTACCAACCAGCAGAGAAGACAGCCCTTACCAATCAGCGGAGAAGACGGCCCTTACCAATCATCAGAGAAGACAACCCTTTACCCATCATCAGAGAAGACAGCCCTTTACAAACCAGTGAAGAAGACAGCCCTTTACCAATCATCAGAGAAGACAGCCCTTTACCAATCAGCGGAGAAGACAACCCTTTACCAACCAGCAGAGAAGACAGCCCTTACCAATCAGCGGAGAAGACGGCCCTTACCAATCATCAGAGAAGACAACCCTTTACCCATCATCAGAGAAGACAGCCCTTTACAAACCAGTGAAGAAGACAGCCCTTTACCAATCATCAGAGAAGACAGCCCTTTACCAATCATCAGAGAAGACAGCCCTTTACCAATCAGCGGAGAAGACAGCCCTTTACCAATCAGCAGAGAAGACAGCCCTTTACCAATCAGCGGAGAAGACAGCCCTTTACCAATCAGCAGAGAAGACAGCCCTTTACCAATCATCAGAGAAGACAGCCCTTTACCAATCATCAGAGAAGACAGCCCTTTACCAATCAGCAGAGAAGACAACCCTTTACCAACCAGCGGAGAAGACAGCCCTTTACCAATCAGCAGAGAAGACAGCCCTTTACCAATCATCAGAGAAGACAGCCCTTTACCAATCAGCAGATAAGACAGCCCTTTACCAACCAGCAGAGAAGACAGACCTTTACCCATCAGCAGAGAAGACAGCCCTTTACCAACCAGCGGAGAAGACAGCCCTTTACAAACCAGTGAAGAAGACAGCCCTTTACCCATCAGCAGAGAAGACAGCCCTTTACCAACCAGCAGAGAAGACAGACCTTTACCCATCAGCAGAGAAGACAGCCCTTTACCAACCAGCGGAGAAGACAGCCCTTTACCAATCAGCGGAGAAGACAACCCTTTACAAACCAGTGAAGAAGACAGCCCTTTACCCATCAGCAGAGAAGACAGCCCTTTACCAATCATCAGAGAAGACAACCCTTTACCAATCAGCAGAGAAGACAACCCTTTACCAGCCAACGAAGAAGACAACCCTTTACCAACCAGCACAGACGACAACCCTTTACCAACCAACAAAGAAGACAACCCTTTACCAACCAGTGAAGAAGACAGCCCTTTACCAACCAGTGAAGAAGACAGCCCTTTACCAACCAGTGAAGAAGACAGCCCTTTACCAACCAGTGAAGAAGACAGCCCTTTACCAACCAGTGAAGAAGACAGCCCTTTACCAACCAGTGAAGAAGACAGCCCTTTACCAACCAGCAGAGAAGACAACTTTTTACCAACCAACGAAGAAGACAACCCTTTACCAACCAGCAGAGACGACAACCCTTTACCAACCAGCAGAGACGACAACCCTTTACCAATCAGCGGAGAAGACAACCCTTTACCAACCATAGGAGAAGACAACCCTTTACCAACCAACGAAGAAGACAACCCTTTACCCATCAGCAGAGAAGACAGCCCTTTACCAACCAGCAGAGAAGACAGACCTTTACCCATCAGCAGAGAAGACAGCCCTTTACCAACCAGCGGAGAAGACAGCCCTTTACCAATCAGCGGAGAAGACAACCCTTTACAAACCAGTGAAGAAGACAGCCCTTTACCCATCAGCAGAGAAGACAGCCCTTTACCAATCATCAGAGAAGACAACCCTTTACCAATCAGCAGAGAAGACAACCCTTTACCAGCCAACGAAGAAGACAACCCTTTACCAACCAGCACAGACGACAACCCTTTACCAACCAACAAAGAAGACAACCCTTTACCAACCAGTGAAGAAGACAGCCCTTTACCAACCAGTGAAGAAGACAGCCCTTTACCAACCAGTGAAGAAGACAGCCCTTTACCAACCAGTGAAGAAGACAGCCCTTTACCAACCAGTGAAGAAGACAGCCCTTTACCAACCAGTGAAGAAGACAGCCCTTTACCAACCAGCAGAGAAGACAACTTTTTACCAACCAACGAAGAAGACAACCCTTTACCAACCAGCAGAGACGACAACCCTTTACCAACCAGCAGAGACGACAACCCTTTACCAATCAGCGGAGAAGACAACCCTTTACCAACCATAGGAGAAGACAACCCTTTACCAACCAACGAAGAAGACAACCCTTTACCAACCAGCAGAGAAAACAACCCTTTACAAACCAACCAGAGAAGACAACCCTTTACCCACCAGAGAAGACAACCCTTTACCAACCAGAGAAGACAACCCTTTATCAACCAGTGAAGAAGACAACCCTTTACTCATAATCGGCGTAGGCAGCCCATTACCAATCATTGGAGAAGAGAACTCTTTACCAATCAGCAATCTTGGAGTCCAATCCTCATAATTTAAGGAATACTGAAGTCTGCTTATATAACTTGGTTATCAGAGAGCAATGGCCATATGTCTGCTTCACAGCCCCATACACAGTGTTGTGTTACACACGTCTGGTAGCCTCCTGGGTTATTATGGCGGTGAGCTGCTCCACTGTAATATGTCATCCATCCTCTCACACTTTCAGAGCCAACGTTCACCTTTCACATTAATGGCATGTGGTGCGCCTTTGTTTCCATGTTGCTTATTTACAAAGGCACCATGTGCTGTCACCACAGCAGCACTGAACAGTTCACAAACTGCAGTGTTAGAAATACTGCAACCTGCTGCCCGGCACCGTCAACCAATTTAGCATAAAACGACAGTAAAAAGGATAAAAGGAAATATAAGTATTATATCTTATCTGAGAAAAATGCCTCTTTCGCCATTTATCATGCCCATTTATCATAAAACAAGCTTGTTTTGTGAACTGTATATTATAGACATACTTACCTGCCCTGAATTTACCAATATTATTCCAATGACCATATGTAAATAGTCACGGCACCTTCAACAAATTTTGCATAAATTGACAGTAAAAGGAAATATAAGTATTATATCTTATCAGAGAAAAATGTCTCTTTCTCCATTTATCATTCACAACAATCAGCCATTTCAACCTATTTATATATCATACTGGATAGTCTCGTACCCCAACATAATTAAGGATCAATGGTAACGTGGTCGATGCCAAAGTGCTGAGCACCCTATGTAGATTCCAGTGAACTGTACTGTGTGCAGCCTGTGGGTGGCGATCACACACACACACATACACAATATATGTGATGTATTGCTGTCAGCCATCGCCCATCCCCGATCCTCACCATTCCTCCCTGGTCCTCATTATCCAGCGCTGCCTGTGTAATAGAAAAACCTTCAGTCAAGCAATATTAAAGGATAACAAGAGCGAGCGCTCACACCAGTGGGATCAACACTTCATCCATAATGTACAGCGCGCGTATGTGCAGAATCGTCAGATATAGATGACGTACTGGAGAAAACGGCCAAGTTACAAGAAGAGATTTTCAATGAAAAAGTCTCTGGAGGAAAACTAAGGGATCGATGATGGTGAATGGGAAGAGCGTGGAGCCATAGTATTCAGTATAGCAATGATTAAGAGCTGGAGTATCCATAGGATAGAGAGGTCCCCCATCAGGCAGGCACATCACCCCAGTAGGTAGATAGTTCCCCAATAAAGTAGGTAGGTATGTCCTCCAGTATAGAAGTAGTTCCCCCATTTGGCTGGTATGTCCTCCAGTATAGAAGTAGTTCCCCAATTAGGTGGGCATGTCCTTTAGTATAGAAGTAGTTCCCCCATTAGGTAGGTATGTCCTCCAGTATAGAAGTAGTTCCCCCAATAGGTAGGTATGTCCTCTAGTATAGAAGATGTTCCCCCCATTAGGTAGGTATGTCCTCCAGTATAGAAGTAGTTGCCCCCATTAGGCCGGTATGTCCTCCAGTATAGAAGCAGTTCCCCTATTAGGTAGGTATATCCTCCAGTATTTAAGTAGTTTATTGATTAGGTAGGTAGGTATGTCCTCCAGTATAGAAGTAGTTCCCCCAATAGGTAGGTATGTCCTCCAGTATAGAAGAAGTTCCTCCCATTAGGTAGGTATGTCCTCCGGATGATCTCCACTGCTGCTGAATTCGGATGCGGACGCATCCAAATACACCGCTGCACAAAAATGGAGCGTGCGGCTAGAGCCACGCTCTCCATTGTGTGAACTGACAGGTTCTCTGTGGCCGCTATTTAATGTATCTATTTAATGGCGTCGTCGCTGTGGATCCCGGACGGAATGTATACTATGGGGGACATTTATTAAGTCCGACATTTTTTGCACCGGACTTAAAAATGTCCCCGCAGCTCCGGCACTATGGAGATTTATGTAGAGGCGGACTGCCTCTACATAAATACCGTGCGGCAGGAAACCTACGCCAGCTGAGAGCTGGAGTAGGTTTCCTGCGTATTTTTTTGCCAAACTAAAGATGAATCGCGCGGACTCTGAGTCCGTGCCCCCGTACCGCCCCCTCCACACCTTCTCCCCGCCCCCCTGGCGGAAAGTGCAGATTTGCGAATATTTTATTTGCAAATGGCCGTTTTGCAAATAAAATATTTGCAAATCGCCACTTTCCGCCAAAAAAATTTAATACGCCGCTTGATACATGTCCCCCTATGTGTATACACTCCAGCCAGGATTCCATAGGCAGCAGCACTACGTAAGTTCCGTAGTAATGACGGCCGTTGTTGCAAATCGGCAACAACGGACGTGATTACTATGGAACTTACGTAGTGTGAATATAGCCTCATAGTATATATCCTTGGATAGTTGTATTTTGCACTTATTGATATTTAGTTATATTGCGCACTCCAGCACCTTGTATACATTCTGGGAGACGGACATGGTTTACATGGAAGCATTCGGGGAGAGTGATTACATTGTATCAGGGTTGCATTTTTTATGTAAATTTTTCCGCTATTTTTGAGCAGTTTACGCCAGCGGGGTTGGGGCATGGTTTATATTACCTACTTTTTTAGCCAGATTTATCATGTGCAATTTTTTTCATTTAGGCAAATATTATTGCACAGCCGTACTCCAGTCAGACCCTGACGTACTTTGTTAGCCATTTTTTTAGGCTGGGTTCACACTACTTTTTTAGCAGTCCATTTTTCTTTTTTATAAAAATAGTATGAAAAAAATGATGCATTTATGTTCTTCTGTTTTTCCATCGCTTTCCATTATTAAAAAAAAAAATCACAGTGCAGAAAACAGCAGGATTTTTTTTTTTCATGGAAACTTTCACAAAGTTTTTTTTTTATTTATTTATTTATTTTCCTATTCTCACATTCAAAAAAGACAAATTGACATAATAAATCCTACAAGTCTTTGAATTCACTGAGGCATGACTTCAGTTCCTAAGGTTTACCTTATCCTTCATCCTCATTATACCAAGTGCCAGTCTGTGTACAGCTGATTCACCCCCAGATCCCTAAGTCTCCTCAGCTCAATAAGAGTGAATCTAAAGGAACAAATATGAACAGCCCTTCAAAGTATTAAACTGCCTACAGGAAAATACTTAAAGGGAAAATTTCAGCAGGTTAGACAAATGTAACCTGCTATGTCCTTTTTGTGCACGGGGGTAATTTCTTCCCTTCATCCTCTGCGCTGTTTCTGTGTAGTTAGTATTTATATCCTTAGGCTAATATGGTGGTTTGGAGCACTGGAGGGGCGAGAATATAACTACTATAATGCACAAGCCTGGAGGACAGAAATGGCTGCACATCGCACCCATGGCTGATACTAAGGCTTGATCAGCTACATTAAAAACCATCATCCGAAGTTAGTATATAACTTGATCAAGCCATATTGCCTCATGTACCACGTGCAGGTCTTCTGATACTCTAGCCATAGTGCAGCGTTCGCCAGCGACCATCGCAGCTGCAAAGCCAGTGCCCGTGCTGGAAAGCAGCCCAGTGGTCCAGGGAACCCAGTGTCGCAGAACCAAGCCCCCATGGCCAGAGCCGCACCTCCCCCGCAGGCACAACCAGCAGAGGCAATGGCCGGCAGCTAACACCTACTGTAAACAGATCTAAAAGCTCACACCATGTGCTCCCTGACTCCCTCCTATGGGCACTGGCTTTGCGGCGGTGGTGGTCGCTGGGGAACGCTGCACCATGGCTAGAGAAGGGACTCTGTATCAAAAGACCTACACGTGGTACATGAGGCACTATGGTTTAATAAAATTATATACTATTTTCTGATGTTGGTTTTTAATATAGCTGAGCAAGCTTTAGTATTAAAGGACAACTCCGGACAAAAGTATTTTTTAATATGTTCTTACTTATTGAAAGCTAGACAAATTTCTTATGTACATTAATTATGGGAAATGCACATATACTGCTATTTCCCTTAATTTAGTAGATCATGGAGTGTTAGAATTCTGTCAAAAACCAAAACCATGACATCACGAATCAGTTGTAATTCCTATGGAGTGTCCAGCAGGGGGCGCACTATATATAGAAGTCAATGAGTACTGTATATATATATATACATATATGTATATATATATATATAGTGCGCCCCCTGCTGGACACTCTATGGATTCAATTGATGTGTATGTAAAAATGTAATGTACAGTATGTTTTTGATTGAATACATTTATGGACTACTTTGGGGAGCAAGTGTCCTTGCTCCCCAAAGTATTCCAAAATTGTATTCAATCAATACATTTGGAGGGCATCGAGCAGGGAGGGAGAGAGGTGCCTGTGCATCTAACTACCTCCCCCCTCCCTCCCTGCTCGGTGCTGGACACATATACACTGTACCACTACTCCCATCATCTGCTCATAGTATGAGCAGATGATGGGGGAGTAGTACCCTGGCCATCACCAAACAGATCGCCCCCCCTGCCACCACCACCACATATGCACTGTATTAGTACTCCCATCATCTGCTCATAGTATGGGCAGATGATGGAGGAGTAGTACCAGGGCTATCCCCATCACATCTGTGCCGCCGGCGCAGCTGCTCATCACACAAGGGCTTCATCATGCCCCCTCCGCTCCCCCTCCTCCTCCTCCCAGGATCCGTAGAAACTTCAAACTATATCCCGGGGCTGACTCACCGCCCGGCCGCTGCTCACACATATACAAGAATTTAACTACTATAATACTGCCCCCTATGTCACCCTCGGAGGCACAACCCTATTACTTTGTAAGGTTCCATGGTCACAGTAAAGGGGTCTCCTAATTCGGCACTATGGTCGGTGTCAGCTTCTTGGGGTTCCTTGGTACTTCGCACTGAACACATTGAGCATCAGTCCCTCCGGAATGTCATTTAGAGCCAGATTATCTCTCGGAGCGCGCCGGGACTCTGTGGACTCATCTAGTCGCACTTGATTTTCAAAAGACCGTTTTCAGCAAAGTCTCTTCTGTAATAAGTGCTACTTGGGAATTAAGAAGTATATCTATAGTCCAGGATTGTACAGTGCGAATCTTACAACCCTGGATAACGTATGCGGATGCAGTTACCATGGAGACATCAAGAGAAGAAGCATTAATATTGCAGAGTAAATTGTTATACAGAAATGGCAGAGAGTATGGATTACGAAGCACGTGATTCCTTAAGTGTTCAGGACGACACATGACAACTGTGCAGCACACGGCAAAAATAAGGATCCAAGCCAAACCTATCGATCCAAAAACTGCAAATCCTATGATAACAAATATCAGCTGATTCCAATCCATCACTTCATATTCTCCTCTCCAAGATTTCTGATGTTTTTAAAGTCTTCATTTGAAATCTAATATATGATATTACTGAATATTGGCCTGTAAGCATAAGAAAATAGTATAATACTGCCCTGGATGTACAAATATATAACTACTATAATACTGCCCTCATTTACAAGAATATAACTACTATAATACACGACACGGAGAGAAAGGAACGGCTGCACATCCCATCTATGGCTGATACTAATGCCGCTAGGCCTATTTTAAAAATCAACACCAGAGTGTCTGTATATAATTTGATCAAACCATAATAGCCCCGTGTACCACGTGCAGGACCTCTGGTCCACACGGGTCCCTACGCTAACTCCACACCGTGTCGGTCAGTGACCGCCAACCTCGCAAAGTGTGCACATGCAGGGAAGGGGGGCGATGGAACGGCCCTGCAACCCCCATGTCACAGGACCAAACCCAAAATGCCCCACCAGGACCCGGCCAGCACCACCGGCGGGGAAGGCTGCCCCCAAACGACACAAGTATGAATATAGTATTACACTCACCACCACTGCTGCAGACAGCATGGGGAATACATAACTACTATAATACTGCCTCCTATATACAAGAATATAACTACTATAACACTGCTCCTATATACAAGAATATACCTACTATAATACTGCTCCTATATACAAGAATTTAACTACCATAATACTGCTCCTATATACAGGAATATAACTACTATAACACTGCTCCTATATACAAGAATATAGCTACTATAATACTGCTCCTATATACAGGAATATAACTACTATAATACTGCTCCTATATACAGGAATATAACTATTATAATACTGCTCCTATATACAAGAATATAACTATTATAATACTGCTCCTATATACAAGAATATATCTACTATAATACTGCTCCTATATACAGGGATATAACTACTATAATACTGCTCCTATATACAGGGATATAACTACTATAATACTGCCCCCTATATACAAGAATATAACTACTATAACACTGCTCCTATATACAAGAATATAACTACTATAATACTGCTCCTATATACAGGCATATAACTACTATAATACTGCTCCTATATACATTAATATAACTACTATAATACGAACTGGAGAGAATGGAACGGCTGCACATCCCATCTATGGCTGATACTAATGCTGCTAGGCCTATATTAAAAAACACCAGAGTGTCTGTATATGAATTGATCAAGCCATATTGCCCCGTGTACCACCGCGCAGGTCCTCTGGTCCACACGGGTCCCTATGCTAACTCCACACCGTGTCGGTCAGCGACCGCCAACCCCGCAAAGCGTGCACGTGCAGGGAAGGGAGGCCATGGAACGGCCCTGCAACCCCAATGTCACAGGACCAGACCCAAAAAGCCCCACCAAAACCCAGCCAGCACCACCGGCGGGGCCGGTTCCATTCTCTCCAGTTCGTGTTTCACAGTTCTCCCTCTCTGAACAGCTAGCACTCCTTTATAAGACCCACATGACCAAAATTAGCAGGATATGCCTGTGCTCACATGTCTGGACCTTATGTCTTCCCCATTCTGTGAGAGCAGCAATGGTAAGTGTAATACCATATCCATACTTGTGTCGTTTGGGGGCAGCCTTCCCCGCCGGTGGTGCTGGCTGGGTTTTGGTGGGGCTTTTTGGGTCTGGTCCTGTGACATTGGGGTTGCAGGGCCGTTCCATGGCCTCCCTTCCCTGCACGTGCACGCTTTGCGGGGTTGGCTGTCGCTGACCGACACGGTGTGGAGTTAGCGTAAGAACCCGTGTGGACCAGAGGACCTGCGCGGTGGTACACGGGGCAATATGGCTTGATCAATTCATATACAGACACTCTGGTGTTGATTTTTAATATAGGCCGAGCGGCATTAGAATCAGCCATAGATGGGATGTGCAGCCGTTCCATTCTCTCCAGTTCGTATAACTACTATAATACTGCTCCTATATACAAGAATATAACTACTATAATACTGCTCCTATATACAAGAATATTACTACTATAATACTGCTCCTATATACAGGAATATAACTACTATAATACTGCTCCTATATACAAGAATATAACTACTATAATACTGCTCCTATATACAGGAATATAACTACTATAATACTGCTCCCTATATACAGGAATATAACTACTATAATACTGCTCCTATATACAAGAATATAACTACTATAATACTGCCCCCTATATACAGGAATATAACTACTATAATACTGCTCCCTATATACAGGAATATAACTACTATAATACTGCCTCCTATGTACAGGAATATAACTGCTATCATAAGTCCTCTATTGAGTCCCCTCTGCCCCCTGGATGTCATGTAGCCCCCCAGTGTTTCCCTTACATGAGATCGCTGTCATCCCATCTGAGTCAGCTTTTTGGACTTTAATGCTAGAGGAGGTTTAGCCTCTTCGGCTTTGTATCCGCGGTGCTTTCCTGGAGCAGCTCAGGTTCTTCCGTCCTCTTGAAGTCTATCATTAATTTATCTAGTGTCCTTCTCTGAGCGGTAATTTTATTCATTTGCTTTTGTAATCCTTTGCAGTCTTATGTTATGATCCCCCGGAGAGTGGAGTGCTCTAATTAATAGAGTATTAGCATTCCTCTCAGCTCTCGCGTATATTTCCCCCGCGCTCACTCCACACATTGGTGATTAAAACCGCAACCACATTCATTAGTTGAGCATCTTCAGTGTTAATATCCATCACTCATGGAAGGCGTGAATACATGTGAGGCGAGGGGGATCAGACACACAGTGTTCACTTGTTTACGGTATAGAACATGGAAAGATCATATTAGGGTCATATTCTGGAAACCCTTTAAGAAAAACCTTAACCCATGTGGAGAGCATAGTGAAGAAAGTTTGTGCCCCCCCCCTCAATCTTTATCCTCCAACACTTTGACTTGATAAGGTCGGAGGCAGAAGAATCACTGTGGCACCATGGCTTCTTCCACAACGTCCAGGGGTAGTGTTGAGCGAACTGGAAGAAACTGTCCAGAAACTGTCTCAGAACCCAAATTCAGAACATTTGATTTCTAAAGTCTGCAGAAGTTGGATACCGCCCTAGGCCTTCCTGGAAAACTATGGCTTTATCCATGGTTTCCAGGACTCTCTAGGGCAGCATCAAAACTTCTCCACACCTTGGAAATCTAATGCTGGGTGCTTGGGTTTAGAAAAGTTGCCGGAACTGGACAGTTTCCTTAAGTCCACTCAACACCACCTAGGACGGACCATACCTAATATCTACAGACCTGACCCTGAGAGTGAGCAGTACAAGGACATTGCCTGTGAATACATCTCAGTGGTGGTCAACATCTGCCCCTGCCCAGAGGTAAAGAGGCCAAAAATTGCTCCACAGAAGTTTGGTTAGAATTGATGTTCTGGTCTGGAGCGTAAATTGATTTAAATTTTTTAATTTTTGTAGTCTTTTTAAAAGTCTGAAAAAGATTAGGATCAGGTCAGAGTCTGGATTATGTTTGGTGGTGTGGTTTGAGGTCTGAATTTATTTTGGCATCTAATGGATGGTCTGAATTTATTTTGGCATCTAATGGATGGTCTGAATTTATTTTGGCATGTTTTGGATTCTCATGCTCGGACTTGTACTTTACCCGTTGGGTCCTTTTCACTTTAACTTGTGCCTTTACTATAAATTTGCATGGAGCTCGGTCAATGTACTTTGGGGAGAGGAGGCACCAGTTCATAGATTTGCTATCGGGAAGTATTGGAGATCTCAATAATTGTAGCCTAGAATATCAGGATTCTGATAGGTGAATATTTTTTAGAAGCTTCGGTCATAGTGAAGTTCAACCACAAAGTGGTGACCACACAAGAACATAGGACAGGACCATCAAGTCATGAAGACTACTGAGTGTGGAGGAAGTCCAAGACCTCTTTTGGGCAACCTCACTATAGGAACTTTTTTGGGAGCTTCGTAGAGTAGGCACATACAAGCACGAGCCATGGCAAGATGTAGTTGAAGAGATGAAGCCACCCGGCTGGACTCCAGCATGGAGGGAACAATCTCTGGGGTTTTATATCTCGCTTTACCAACAGATTTATCAATCGAGATTCTAACTTTGTTGGAAGTTTTTTTGACAGATCTTTCCGTCCATAAAATTGCTTTATTGAAGAAGGAGTTTATGTGGTGAAGGCCCTTTAGTTATCTTCACCTCTCCGAACACAATACCAAAAAATAATAGTCTTGTGAGTTCAGAGAGGAAGAACCCAACCCATCAGGATGTATTGGAGGCCACCATCAGTGACGAATGGACACGAATTTCAGAAGCCATAATACAAATTCTAGAGGAAATATCTCTCAATAACCCAAATACCGAACTTTATTCCACTTAGGCTAGGTTCACACTGCGTTTTTGCAATCCGTTTTTTGCAAAAAATGGATGAAAAACTGATGAAAAAAAACAGATGCATTTGATCTGTTTTTTTTTACAATGGAAGTCAATGAAGAAACGGATCAAAACTAATGCACACAAACGCATCCGTTTTTTTTTAATCCGTTTTTTGCAAAAAATGGATGAAAAAAACGGATTGCAAAAACGCAGTGTGAACCAAGCCTAATACAGACTACAGGCCTCTTCTGGCTGGTACCTTGGGTGATATATAAAGTGGCCCAGACTGGTACAATGTCATCATGCCTGCCCACCCTGGAAATCATCCGTCCTCTAGGCTGCAGATGGGACCTGTAGCAGATATGTAGATGAGCGGTGGAGCCTGGCGCTAATGGCTCCTGATCTCTGCTACAGTTTTTAAACTCAACTGTGTCCTACTGATCAGCATAAGGCTATGTTCACACGTCTTTTCATATCCGTTTAAAATGACGTCCGTCATTTTGAGTCTAAAATAACGGACGTTATTTAGCAGCCTGTTTGTACATTATTCTAGTTTGGGGTTACTAATTGGACTTTGGATGTGGCTTAATTGAAAAGTCAATTGAATTTAATAGTAAAAACGGAGACAGAACAGTGACAAAAGGAAAACTGTGTGTGAACTACAAATAAAAAACGTCCGCTATTTGCAAAAGATGCCCGAAAATAATGATCATGTTCATTATTTTGACCCCTGCGGCAAAAACGTCCGTTATTCAATACGCTGTGTGCATTGGACGTCCGTCTTTCCATTGACTTCAATGCATTGCACTGCAGTCAATTAAGTCTCGGCAAAAATATGAAAATCGGACGCCTTTTTAATATTTTTGACGTTGTGTGAACATAGCCTATAGTTGGAGGAGGGCTCATTTTAGATTTGGGCTGTGGGTAGAAATTTTAAAATCCAGGGTACAGGGCTTAAAGGGCCTGATGGTCCCTATTGTGGATGTGAGAATGATGTCAATATTATTATTATTATTATTATTGTAAATTTATTTTTATTATTTATTTATTTTTAAATACAGTACTTTATTATTATTATTATTATTATTATTTATTTTTTAATACTTTACTATTATTATTTTTCCTATTAAAAGGGGTACTACAGCTAAATATGTTCACACAACTTTTTTTCAGCTCCGTTTAAAATAATGTCCGTAATTTTGAGTCTAAAATAATGGAATGGAATGCAATGACTGGTGTTTGCACATTATTTTAGTTTGGGATTACTAATTGCCCTTTGGTTGTGGCTTAACCCCTTAGTGACCGCCGCACACATATTCACGGCGGCCACTAATGGGCTTTATTCCGATGCGTACGCCTTTTAACTGCGGGCGCATCGGAATAAATTACCGCCCGGCGGCGGCAGCAGAGCGGGTGATCAGCGGTCAGTGTGACAGCTGACCCCCTCCTGTACCTGCACGGAGCGGAGGATTCTCCTCTCCGAGCAGTTTAACCCGTTAAATGCCGCTGTCAAACCATGACAGCGGCATCTAACACGTGCCGGTGTGTCCCGGTTGGCGCCGCGGGTCACTGAAGCGATCGCGATGTCCCGCGGCGCCGTCCGGTGTCCTTGTGGTCTCCATGGTGATCCGGGGTCCTAATGAAGGTCCCCGGGGTCTCCATGGAGATGCCTGATGCTGACAGGGGTGGCCGTGGCTATTGCCTGTCAGCATGAGGCATGATACAATACATTGCAGTACATTAGGTACTGCAGTGTATTGTATCAGTGATCTAAGTATTTTACACTAGTGTACAGTAATGTACACTAGTGTAAAAGTAAAAAAAGTGAAAAAAAGTGTGCACCAAACACAACACAGCCCCCCAGCCCCCCCCCCCCAATAATAAAAATGCATTACATTCCCCATACACAATAAAAGTTGACATAAAAGTGATCAAAAACACAAATCATATACATATTTGGTATCGTTACCTCCGTAACGACCCAATCTATAAAACTATATCAATAATTACACCGCATGACACACGCTGTAAAAAAATAATAAAAAAAACTGTACCAGAATAGCAGTATTTTATCAATCTGCTTTAGAAAATATGTTATAAAAGAGATCAAAAAGTCATATACCTATAAAACTTGGTATCAATAGAAACTACAGATCTTCCCGCAAAAAATAAGCCCAAAACCAGCTCTGTCGCGCAAAAGATAAGAACGCTATGAATCTTGCAATGCGGCGACAGTTTTTGTGGGTTTTTGCTAGGAAGATAGTTTCTATTGCGCCAAAGTGGTAATAGTTAAAGAAAAACTACACAAATGTGGTATCGCCGTAACCGTAGCGACCCAGAGAATACATGTATTTTACGGCGATCACTAATGGGCTCTATTCTGCTGCCATCAGCTCTTTACGGCGATGGCGCAGAATAGTGCAGTGGCGCCGGTAATGCCCGCAGCCCCCTCCTCTCAGCTATCGGAGGTAGCTGAGGGGTTGGGTTAGAATGTGGGGTCAGTCCCGGCCAGTCCCCTCACCAGCGATCGCCGTTATTACCAGTATAACGGCGGCCACCGGTAACGGGCATTGCCAGCGCAGCTGAACGCTTTCATCTCTTCTCACAGTGAATCCACAGTGAGAGGAGATGAGAACATGTCCCCCCCCGTCCCCAGAATTAACCCTAGTGACCTGGTTACTGACCCTTCCCTCCCTGGGCGCCGCCATCACTGTGAACAGACTCTGTTCACAGTGATGGATTCCTAAAAATGATGAAAGCTTCATTCTCTCCACCACCGAAGGTGGCAGAGAGCATGGAGCAATAATCGGGGGACCACTCGGTGTGGTCCCAGTACAAGCGATCGGCGGTATATACCGCTGATCGCTTGTTCCAAATGGTGCCGGCACTTTTTTACCCCTGTCACCAAAGTCAAAAGCCGCCCCGGATTAGCTGTAACCACCCCAGATTACCTATAACCACCCCAGATTGCCCGTCACCTTCCCAGATTGCCTGTAATCACCCAAATTGCCCGTAACCCCCCCAGATTGCCCGTAATCCCCCCCAGATTGCCCGTAACCCCCCCAGACAGTCCGTAACCATCGCAGACAGCCCGTAACCACCACAGATTGCCCGTAACCATCGCAGACAGCCCGTCGCCACCCCAGATTGCCCGTCACCACCCCAGATTGCCCGTCGCCACCCCAGATCACCAGTGAACACCACCAGATTGCACGTCACCACCCCAGATAGCCAGTAAACACCCCCAGATTGCCCGTAACCACCCCAGATAGCCAGTAAACACCCCCAGATTGCCCGTAACCACCCCAGATTGCCTATAACCTACCCAGATTGGCACAGACTGCTCGTAACCACCCCAGATTGCCCATAACCACACCAGATTGCCTGTTGCCACCTCAGATAGCCAGTAAACACCCCGAGATTGTGCATTACCACCCCAGATAGCCAGTAAACACCCACATATTGCCTGTAACTAAAATGACACTTCTTCCCTTCTGAGCCCGGCTGTGTGCCCATACAGTGGTTTATGCCCACATTTGGGGTACCGTTCTACTCAGGAGAACCTGCGTTACATATATTGGGGTGAGTTTTCTCCCCTGTTCCTCGTGAAATTGAGAAATTTCAAACTAAACAAACATGTTATTGGAAAAATTAAATTTTTTCATTTTTACGGTTTAGTTTTGAATACTTTTCTCCAATACCTGTGGGGTCAAAATGGTCACCACACCCCAAGATGAATTCTTTGAGGGGTGTACTTTCCAAAATGGGGTGACCTGTGGGGGGGTTCTATTTTGCTGGCACTACAGGGGTACTGCAAACGCACCTGGCACTCAGAAACTTCTTCAGCAAAATCATGCACTGAAAATGCTAATTGGCGCTCCTTCCCTTCTGAGCCCGGCTGTGTGCCCAAACAGTGGTTTATGCCCACATATGGGGTACCGTTCTACTCAGGAGAACCTGCGTTACAGATTTTGGGGTGAGTTTTTTCCCCTGTTCCTCGTGAAATTGAGAAATTTCAAACTAAAGGAACATATTATTGGGAAAATTCTATTTTTTTCACTTTTACTGTCTTTTTTTGAATACTTTCCTCTAATACCTGTGGGGTCAAAATGGTCACCACACCCCAAGATGTATTCTTTGAGGGGTGTACTTTCCTAAATGGGGTGACTTTTTTGGGGGGGTTATTCTGCTGATACTACAGGGGCTCTGCAAACGTACCTGGCGCTCAGAAACTTCTTCAGAAAAATCTGAACTGGAAATGCTAATTGGCGCTCCTTCCCTTCTGAGCCCGGCTGTGTGCCCATGCAGTGGTTTATGCACACATATGGGGTACCGTTCTACTCAGGAGAACCTGCTTTACATACAGTGGCGGATTAAATGTACCCTGGGCCCCGGGCTGTCCACCCAACCTGGGAACCCCCCCCCGGTCAATCCGCCCACATTATAATCCACTACTGCCCCCCCCCCCCAATGCTGTCCCCAATAAACACTGCCTGCCTCCCCTCCCTGCTGGCCCCAATAAACATAATGTTTGGTCCCTTGCTGCACAGAGCATGTAAGGAGAGGAGGGAGATGATACTATAGGAGAGGTCACAGCAGCACAGAGGATGTCAGGAGAGGAGGGTGCTGATCTTATAGGGGAGGTCACAGCAGCACGGAGGATGTCAGGAGAGGAGGGTGCTGATCTCATAGGGGAGGTTGCAGGGTCACAGCAGCACAGAGGATGTCAGGAAAGGAGGGGGCTGATCTTATAGGGGAGGTCACAGCGTCCCAGCAGCACAGAGGATGTCAGGAGAGGAGGGTGCTAATCCTATAGGAGATGGTCCCCCTCTTCCCCCTTATAGATGGTCCCTCTCTTCCCCCCCTTATAGATGGTCTCCCTCTTCCCCCCCTTTTAGATGGTCACCCCCCCCCCTTATAGATGGTACCCCTCTTCCCTCCTTATAGATGGTCCCCCTCTTCCCTCTTCCCCCCTTATAGATGGTCCCCCTCTTTCTCCCTTATAGCTGGTCCTCCTCCCCCCCTTAAAGCTGGTCCCCCTCCCCCCCTTATAGCTGGTCCTCCTTCACCCCCCCTTATAGCTGGTCCCCCTCCCCCCCCCCTTATAGCTGGTCCCCCTTTCCCCCCCCCCCCCCTTATAGATGGTCCCTCTCTTTTCCCCTTATAGCTGGTCCTCCTTCCCCCCCCCCCCCTTATAGCTGGTCCTCCTTATAGCTGGTCCCCCTTCCCCCCCCTTATAGCTGGTCCCCATTCCCCCCCCCCCCCCCTTATAGATGGTCCCCCTCTTTCCCCCTTATAGCTGGTCTTCCTTTCCCCCCTTATAGCTGGTCCTCCTTTCCCCCCCCCTTATAGCTGGTCCTCCTCCCCCCCCCCACTTATAGATGGTCCCCCTCTTTCCCGCTTATAGCTGGTTCTCCTCCCCCCCCCCCTTTATGGCTGGTCCTCCTGTCCCCCCTCCCCCCCTTATAGCTGGTCCTCCTTCCCCCCTTAAAGCTGGTCCCCCTCCCACCCTTATAGCTGGTCCTCCTTCACCCCCCCTTATAGCTGGTCCCCCTCCCCCCCCCTTATAGCTGGTCCCCCTTCCCCCCCCCCCCCCCCTTATAGATGGTCCCTCTCTTTTCCCCTTATAGCTGGTCCTCCTTCCCCCCCCCTTATAGCTGGTCCTCCTTCCCCCCCCCTTATAGCTGGTCCCCCTTCCCCCCCCCCTTATAGCTGGTCCCCATCCCCCCCCCCTTATAGATGGTCCCCCTCTTTCCCCCTTATAGCTGGTCTTCCTTTCCCCCCTTATAGCTGGTCCTCCCCCCCCCCCCCCCCCCCTTATAGCTGGTCCCCCCCCCCCCCCCCCCCCACTTATAGATGGTCCCCCTCTTTCCCGCTTATAGCTGGTTCTCCTCCCCCCCCCTTTATGGCTGGTCCTCCTGTCCCCCCTCCCCCCTTATAGATGGTCCTCCTTCCCCCCCCTGCCCCCCTTATAGCTGGTACTCCTCCCCCCCCCCCCTATAGCTGCCCCCCCCCCGTGCAGATAACACACACAAAAAAACAAAAAACACAATTCACCTGCCGTCCGTTCCCCCGTCAAGCCTCTCTCCTTCTGCAGCCTCCGGCTGATGTGCGGCTGCCGGGGGTGTCCCGTCCTATCCCCAGCAGCGCGTGCATCAGAGAGCTCTCTGATGCGTGCGCTGCCGGGGATAGGACGGGACCCCCCCCGCAGCCGCACATCAGACAAGGCTCTGCAGTGGCGGATTATAATATGGGCGACATGGCGTGGGCCCCCCGGAACCTCGGGCCCCAGGCGGCCGCCCAAACCGCCCATATTATAATCCGCCACTGGTTACATATATTGGGGTGAGTTTTCTCCCCTGTTCCTCGTGAAATTGAGATTGAGATATTGAGATATATTATTGGAAAATTTCTATTTTCCATTTTTTTCCGGCCTAATTGTGAATACTTTTCTCCAGCCCCTGTAGGGTTAAAATGCTCATTATACCCCTAGATTAATTCTTTAAGGTGTCTAGTTTCCAAAATGGGGTGACTTATGGGGGTTTACAATATACAAGCCTCCTAAATGAACTTAAAAAAAGAACTGGTCCCTAAAAAAAACAGTTTTGAAAATTTCATGAAAATTTCATAATTTGCTGATGCATTTCTAAGCCCCGTAACACTCTAAAAAGGTGAAATATGTTTACGAAATGAAGTCAGAATAAAGAGGACATATTGATAATGTGACTTACTAACTAAATTTTGTCATGTGACTTTCTTTTTTTAGAAGCAAAGAATTTCAAAGTTCGTAAAGTGCACATTTTTCAAATTTTTCATGATATTTTAATGTTTTTCACACAAAAAAAACAAAACAAGACAGTGACCAAATTTTGCCACTAACATAAAGTACCATATGTTACGAAAAAACAATCTCAGAATCGCTAGCATACGTTAAAGCATCACTGAGCTATAAGCGCATAAAGTGAGACAGGTCAGATTTTGAAAAATGAGCCTGGTCATTAAGGCCCAAATAGGCTTGGTCCCTAAGGGGTTAATTGAAAAATCCATTCAATTTAATAGTTAAAACGGAGAAAGAATGGTGACAAAAGAAGAACTGTATGTAAACAACTAATAAAAAAAGTCCGCTATTTGCAAAAAACGTCCAGAAATAATGTTCATGTTCATTATTTTGACGTCCCCGTCAACATAGCTTTATAATGATTTGTGAATTCCATTTAAAAATCTCCAGTCTTCCGGTACTTATCAGCTGCTGTATGTCCTGCAGGAAGTGGTGTATTCTATCCAGTCTGACACAGTGCTCTCTGCTGCCACCTCTGTCCATGTCAGGAACTGTCCAGAGCAGGAGAGGTTTTCTATGGGGAGTTGCTGCTGCTCTGGACAGTTCCTGACATGGACAGAGGTGGCAGCAGAGAGCACTGTGTCAGACTGGAGAGAATACATCACTTCCTGCAGGACATACAGCAGCTGGAAGACTGAAGACTTTCTGACACCAGTTAATTAAGGGGGGGGGGGGGGGCGTTAACATTTTTAATTATGATCACAATTATTATTAATATTATTTTATTTTTTATGAATATTTATATTGAAGTTTATATGGGTATTACGTCAATTGTTATTTTTAATATTTCTACCATTTTTATTTTATGTTAATTTTTATTTAATTATATCACAATATTTACTTTAACAATTAACGTATTTATCCTAATTTTAATAATTTTTTTTCTTCTTTGTAACATTCTTATTTTTTAAATCCATTTTAAATATTGTATTATTTTGGCTTGTTGGCCACTGATCTGCGGGCAGGGTCCTGTATTTGCGGTGTAGGTGGATTGGGTATTCTCGGAGTCTATGGAATAACATAAAGCAGCTGTTTGTTTACCTCCTCGGGGAAGCAATCAGGATGCAGGAGACGGGCTCTGAACTGTGCAGATTGCTGCTATGGTAACGGAGTTTCTCTGTCGGTCCCTTTATTTTGAGCAGCCGCGGCACCAGTCGTGTCTCTTACATTTTCGTGGTAATGAGCGGATTCTTCCTCTGCAGCCTTTTCATTAATTATTACAGAATGTTCTATTCACCGCGCACCGCGGCCTCCGTGCCGCCTGCGAACATCGTGTACGCTCTCCGGCGGCAGGTATTAGCGGGGGTCAGGCCGAGCACCGGATTATCACCACAATTATGTCTCTTATGTGTGAGCGGAGGCGGACAGCCACCAATATCGCAAAACTATACAAGAGGAAAATCAGAAAGTAATAATCATCAGCGCTAAAACCTTAAAAAATTCTGAAAATTGAGAAGCGTTCCGTGATTTCTGCTAAAACACCTTAAAGGAGCAATTTTTTTTTTCTTTAAATCAATCGGCGTCAAAAAGTTATGTAGATTTGTAATTTTCTTCTATTTAAAAATCTCCAGTCTAACAATACTTATCAGCTGCTGTATGTCCTGCAGGAAGTATGTGCTCTCTGCTGCCCCCTCTGTCCATGTCAGGAACTGTCCAGAGCAGCAGCAAATCCCCATAGAAAACCTCTCCTGCTCTGGACACTTCCTGACATGGACAGAGGTGGCAGCAGAGAACACTGGAAAGAATACACTACTTCCTGCAGGACATACAGCAGCTGATAAGTAATGGAAGACTGGAGATTTTTAAATAGAAGTAAAATACAGATCTGTATAACTTTCTGACAGTAGTTAATTAGAAAGAAAAAAAAATTGCTGGCGTACCCCTTTAAGGGTGAATTCACACGCAGAAATGTTTATGATTGTCCCATTTATCTGAATGAGAAATCCATGTAAACGCCACTGAAACATCTGGATTGCGATCAGGCTACGAATCTGCTCTGAGTAGAATTCACCCTATGATCAGCTATGATTTGTGTGGAAACCTAACGGTGAATGTTCAGCGTCCCTGCAGCACCACCACCGGTGAAAAGAAGCATTACACCATGTGCATTCAAATCAATGGGTTATCTGTGTGATGCAGGACAGGACAGCTTCTGCAGAGAGTGATGCTCTTTGTAGCTTCTCTCTATTCAGAACCAGACGCATCCTCAATGACCCGTAGAATTCCATATCAGACCACTATGGTATAGGGCGCCACCATCAGTGACCTCTCCTCTCAGGGTATGATATACACTATGGTATAGGGCACCACCATCAGTGACCTCTACCCTCCCAGGGTATGATATACACTATGGTATGGGGCACCACCATCAGTGACCTCTCCTCTCAGGGTATGATATACACTATGGTATAGGGCACCACCATCAGTGACCTCTCCTTTCAGGGTATGATATACACTATTGTATAGGGCACCACCATCAGTGACCTCTCCCCTCCCAGGGTATGATATACACTATGGTATAGGGCACCACCATCAGTGACCTCTCCTCTCAGGGTATGATATACACTATGGTATAGGGCGCCACCATTAGTGACCTCTCCTCTCAGGGTATGATATACACTATGGTATAGGGCACCACCATCAGTGACCTCCCCTTTCAGGGTATGATATACACTATGGTATAGGGCACCACCATCAGTGACCTCTCCCCTCCCAGGATATGATATACACTATGGTATAGGGCACCACCATCAGGTGCTCACAGGATGCATGCTCCCCCCTGCAGATTCCGCTCTCCCCTATTGTCTGGGGGTCTGCAGTGTGCGGTCGACTCTCTGCTGCACAAGGTCACCGTCACTTATTGTTATTTCACCATCTGGTCGGGTAAATGAATGAGAAATGAAAGTTGTGCGGCTCAGCAGTAATGTGTGCCATCTCCTGACAGCGCCGGGCAGCCAGACTGCTGATCAGACACACAGCGCATAATAAGGAGGACGGGAAGGTGCCGGAGCGAGAGGAGGGCGACAACACTGCAGCAGGACAATGCATCTGTCTATATATCTCCTGTATACTGTACACAATATCTATCTCCTATCTATCTAGATACAGGAGAAAGCCACACTTCTGAATACGTGTAGCGGGGGCTGTACAGAGCAAGTCCCTTGGCTCAGGATCCCGGTCGATACACAGCAAAATTCTGCAGCAAACCAGCTTGTAGTGAAAAAAGGTGATATATGTATTGCAGATTGCAAGAAATAACAGGAAAGATGCAACGTTTCAGTCTTCTCACAAGACCGTTATCAAGCATGTGTTGTGGTGTGCTGCAGAACTTTGCTGTGTATCTATCTATCTCCTATCTATCTATCTATCTATCTATCTATCTCCTATCTATCTATCTATCTATCTCCTATCTATCTATCTATCTATCTATCTATCTATCTATCTATCGTCTATCTATCTCCTATCTATCTATCTATCTATCTCCTATCTATCTATCTATCTATCTATCTATCTCCTATCTATCTATCTATCTATCTATCTCCTATCTATCTATCTATCTATCTATCTATCTATCTATCTATCTATCTATCTCCTATCTATCTATCTATCTATCTATCTATCTATCTATCTATCTATCTATCATCTATCTATCTATCTATCTATCTATCTATCTATCTATCTATCTAAGAATACAATGAATAATGTGTCAATATTTAAACCAAAAGTAATAAACAAACAATGATGTCACCATCTTCTCAGTAGTGTCAGGTGAGGTTGCATTTACATTACCCAATTATGGAACAACATTGGACATGAAATATTAGAGATGAAAATCAGAAAATTGCCTTTTATTACAATAAATTGATTCATTTATTGACAATCCATGTACAAATCCAAATGAAATCCAAATTAAGACTAAAATATGGTAGTTTTCATGCACGCTGCAACCTAGTGTCCAAACCAGCTACACAGCAGACTGGTACAGAGCAGCAGCTCACTTTACAGCCTGCAGTGAAAGTGACTGCTACCCCCACATGATCGCTAGCAGGCCTAATGCTACGTTTACACGAAGTGTTAATTCGCCTGATCGTACGATTAACGATTTCGAAGTAATGATTTTTTTATACGAATCAGCGTTTAGATGGAACGATACATCGTACAGAAAATTCGTTTTGCGATCGCTTAAGCCTATCTCGCACATAGGAAAAATCAGTGAACGACTGTTTACACGGAACGATCTGCGAATTTTTTGCGAACGATCAACGATGATTTATTAACATGTTCAAAGATCAAAATGAACGATTTTTAGCTAATCACTTGATCGTTCGCTGCGTTTGCACGGAACAATTATCGCTCAATGCGATCGTTATCGTGAAAATCCGCCCAATAATCGTTCCGTGTAAACGTAGCATTAGGGTCCATTTACACAGAAAGATTATCTGACAGATTATCTGCCAAAGATTTAAAGCCAAAGTCAGGAACAGACTATAAACAGAGATCAGGTCATAAAGGAAAGTCTGAGATTTCTCCTCTTTTCAAATCCATTCCTGGCTTTGGCTTCAAATCTTTGGCATATAATCTGTCAGATAATCTTTCTGTGTAAAAGAACCCTTAGATCAGTGTTATGGGGCAGTAGCTGTGCAAGTGGTGTGTGTTGTGAGATGAGAGGGGTTTGGGGGCAATAGAAGAATTTTCTGCCAAGGGCTGTCATGATATGAGGGGACAAGGCTCAGTTGGCAGAGCGACCTGGGGATATCATAGAGTCAAAGAGCATTGTTAAAAGGGTTGTTGTTGACCAAAAAAAAAATAAAAAATTCTTTCAACTGAACTGTTGCTAAGGAGTAATACATTACTTCTATAAAAAAAAAAAAAAAAAAAAAAAAAAAAACTCCAGTACTTATAATCTGCTGTATGTCCTGCAGGAAGTGATGTATTCTTTCCAGTCTGACACAGTGCTCTCTGCTGCCACCTCTGTCCATGTCAGGAACTGTACAGAGCAGCAGCAAATCCCCATAGAAAACATCTCTTACTCTCCAGACTGTAAAGAATACACCACTTCCTGCAGGACATACAACAGCTGATAAGTACTGGAAGACTTGATTTGAAAGATTTTTTTTTTCCGGTGAACATCAAGTTTGACAGGTGACAAAATGAGTCAGCTGTGCTATCCAGGGAGGTTTGGTGATGTCAGCAATATTTGGAGAGACCTAGTGATGTCATAGAGTGAGCTGCAGCTGCTGATGTTACAGAGTAAGGGGACTGGATTTTTTTGGGAAGTCTGACAATGTTCTTAAGTTGTACATGAAAAGAAAAAAAGGAAACACAGTGGCGCTGCATGTGCAGGCGGATTAACCCTGTGAGACCACTCACCTGATTAGGTCGTACGCATTAGGCACGACTCTAATGTAGGCTTGTAGGTATATAAGGAGGGCTGCTGCCTTGCACCTTCCGATATCCCTGGATGTGGGATCGGGACCGAAATCCAAATGACCTTGCAACAATGGTGGATGCCTTGGCGCTCAAACCTCCAGGCACAGTCACTCCACTTCAATCACTTCGTTTCTACATTTAGGCTATGTTCACACTACATAATCAGCAACAACGGCCGTACTTTTGGCGCGGTGGAAACAATGCCTTACTTTCAATGGGATCATGGAACGGCTGGTCTCTTACGTAGTGTGAACATAGCCTTACTCTATATTTTTGCAAAATATTTTTGAGGCCCCCCTTCCCCCCACCACCCCCGACGCGGGGCCACAGATCATCACTCGTTCCCACCTTTACACTATATTTTTGCTAAATATATTTGACAATTTGTTGCAATTTAAAATTGGAAAATATTCCAATATGATTCACTTCTATAATGATCAGGAGCAACGTGCGATCACCTACAGGTCACCCCCCCCCCCCCCCGCTAATCGTGATCACAAAGGGTTAACAGTTATAAGGGGTCGTACCACAACATTCATTTAACCACTTAGTTGCCACCTACAGTAGTAATCATGGTATCTAAGGTGTTTGACAGAGGAACAATGATGTTCCAACAATCATAACAATGATGTGACTGGACTGTAAGGAGTCAGTGTTTTATAATCGTTCCCAATCATTGTGAGGGTGTTCCCAGCTGGTCCCAGATTTTCTAAAAATTTGGATGTTAGCAAGTACTTCTATACTTCTACAGTCCAGGAGGATATGCGAAGCATCCTCAGGTTCCCACAATGGAAGGTAATTAGAGGGGAGGAGACGCACTGGAATCTTATACTGGTGTTAATCGACTTCTTCTAGTTATTACTTCTCACATTATTCAGTGATAAAGTGTGAGGAAGTGTAAACCTGCTACAAGATGTTGGTTCAACAGATCCCACAGTCTAAGAAGGAAGGAAGACGTGTGAAGCACTCGTGAGAATGGAAATTGAATCATTAGCGGTGTCACATATTTATCACCTAGATGTAAGTGAGCCTAATGTGGTATTAACATTTACAGGAGGGAGCGAGGGACGGAGGAAGGAAGGATGGAAATTAGGGCTAGAGAAAGGAAGGGAGGAAGGGAGGGAGGGAGGGACAGAGGAAGGAAGGATGGAAAGTAGGGCTAGAGGAAGGAAGGGAGGGAGGGACAGAGGAAGGAAGGATGGAAAGTAGGGCTAGAGGAAGGAAGGGAGGAAGGAAGGGAGGGAGGGACAGAGGAATGAAGGATGGAAAGTAGGGCTAGAGGGAGGAAGGGAGGGAGGGACAGAGGAAGGAAGGATGGTAAGTAGGGACAGAGGAAGGAAGGGAGGGACAGAGGAAGGAAGGATGGAAAGTAGGGCTAGAGGAAGGAAGGAAGGAAGGAAGGGACAGAGGAAGGAAGGATGGAAAGTAGGGCTAGAGGAAGGAAGGAAGGGAGGAAGGAAGGGAGGGAGGGAGGGACAGAGAAAGGAAGGATGGAAAGTAGGGCTAGAGGAAGGAAGGGAGGAAGGAAGGGAGGGAGGGACAGAGGAAGGAAGGATGGAAAGTAGGGCTAGAGAAAGGAAGGGAGGGACAGAGGAAGGAAGGATGGAAAGTAGGGCTAGAGGAAGGAAGGGAGGAAGGAAGGGAGGGAAAGAGGAAGGAAGGATGGAAAGTAGGGCTAGAGGAAGGAAGGAAGGAAGGAAGGAAGGAAGGAAGGGAGGGAAAGAGGAAGGAAGGATGGAAAGTAGGGCTAGAGGAAGGAAGGGAGGAAGGACGGGAGGGAGGGACAGAGGAAGGAAGGATGGAAAGTAGGGCTAGAGGAAGGAAGGGAGGAAGGAAGGGAGGGAGGGACAGAGAAAGGAAGGATGGAAAGTAGGGCTAGAGGAAGGAAGGAAGGGAGGAAGGAAGGGAGGGAGGGACAGAGAAAGGAAGGATGGAAAGTAGGGCTAGAGGAAGGAAGGGAGGGACAGAGGAAGGAAGGATGGAAAGTAGGGCTAGAGGAAGGAAGGAAGGGAGGGAGGGACAGAGAAAGGAAGGATGGAAAGTAGGGCTAGAGGAAGGAAGGGAGGGACAGAGGAAGGAAGGATGGAAAGTAGGGCTAGAGGAAGGAAGGAAGGGAGGGAGGGACAGAGGAAGGAAGGATGGAAAGTAGGGCCGAAGGAAGGGAGGGAGAGACAGAGGAAGGAAGGATGGAAAGTAGGGCCGAAGGAAGGGAGGGAGAGACAGAGGAAGGAAGGATGGAAAGTAGGGCTAGAGGAAGGAAGGAAGGAAGGAAGGGAGGGACAGAGGAAGGAAGGATGGAAAGTAGGGCCAGAGGAAGAAGAGGAGAGGACAGGAAGGTAAGTTAGGGAAAGAAAGAAAGAAGGAAGGGAGGAAGGAAGGAAGGGCAGAAAGTAGAGGAGAGAAAGATAAGTTAGGGAAAGAAAGAAGGAAGGAAGAGAGGAAGGGAGGGAGGAAGGGCAGAAAGTAGAGCGAGAGGAACGAAACAAAGGAAAGCAGGAAGGAAGGGAGGGAGAAATCAAGGGGGAAGGAAGGAAGGAAGGAAAGAGAGGAAGGGTGGGAGGAAGAAAAGGAGGAATGGAGGAAGAAAGGAAGGGGTGGATGGAGGGAGTGAGAAAGGAAGGGAAGGAGGGGGAGGAAGGGGGAGAGGGAGATAAGGAGGAAGAAGGGACAGAGGGAGAGAGGAAGGAAGGGAGGAAGGAAAGAAAGAAAGGAAGGGTCAAGGGAGGGAGGAAAAGAAAGAACAGAGGGAGGAAGAAATTAGGAAGGAAAGGTGGAAGGAGGGAGGGTAAGAGGAAGAAGGCAAGAAGGAAGGAAAGGAGGGAGAGAGAGTGATAGGAAGGAAATGAGGAGTAGAAAGCATGAGCATTGCAGGGTATTAGACATGGAAGTAAGGGAAGATAGTGGATGAGGGAAGGGAAGAGAAGATAATGAATGAAAGAGGAAGAAAATTTGGAGGTAATGAGGGGATAGAAAGGAAGGATGAGAAGGATAAAGGATTGGACAGGGAAGTAAGGGAAGGTAAAGATGAGGGAAAGGGAAGGAGGCGGATAGGTGAAAATAGAAAAGAAGGAAGAAGAGACCAATAATGATGGCAGGAAAGGGGAGGGAGGGAAAAAAAGGGAGTGAAGAGGTATAAGGAGGGTGGAGGGCATGGGAAAGGAAATAATAAGGGGAGAGAAGAGAAGGGAGGAACAATAAGGAGCTAGGAAGGATGAAGTTGGAGAATCCAGGGGAGATCAGTAGATCCAGGGGAGATCAGTAGACCCAGGTGCTCAGTAGATCCAGGGTCTCAGCCTTCTTGTCACATACATCATGCCCAAATGGATATATGAGAGCTGTGTGTGTTCTATGGGTGCACGCTGTTGATGCCCGCTGCGGGGGCTTGCCGCTTAGCGCTGTGTTTATGTTTGTTAGTGTGATTGTTTCGCTTAAACTGCTATCAATTAAAATGTTGAACACATCATCGAGGCGAAGGATCCGGCTCTGAATAATTTATCACTGAACATTCATCTCCTAAGAGTCTCACACCTGCTATAGCCTCATGGTACGCAGAAACTCGAAACAATATAAACCTTACACCCAATTCAATAAAACACCCAACACAAAAAAACCTCAGCAATAGTCTGAAGGGACCAGGGGAGCCTTTCTTGGTCTCTATTGACACTGAATGTAAAGTAGTCTATCTAACCAACCTACTGTATATCGCTACAGACACTAAGATCCATATACAACTGCTGTCTCGGCAGTCCCTATATTTTAAAGACAGAGTGCCCAAATCGGAGCCCAAATCCTGCCAATCCTGAGTACAGTGGTGGACTACATTGATAACCAGTGGATTTTTCTTAATATAAAATGGTCAATAAGGAGAGTGGGGGTGTTCTTATTTCAATAAAAAAAATCACTAATGTCTTTTCTTTTATTGTGCACTTAACAGCTTAGTAGTGGAAGCCATCTGAGGAACAGCTAGTGCTTAGTGTTTGTAAAATGGCTATCACTATCACCTATCACCACTGGCGTACTGGGAAGCGCCAGGTAACAGCAGACTCGGAGCGTGAATAAAATGGCAATCTGGGTTAGACGCAGTAGCAGACTGGTGTTATTAGGCTGGGAGGGACCAAAATAAATGGCCTTTACCATCCTGGTACTACTAGGCTGTTGCTGTTTGGTGTTTTACCTGGCTCTTAATGAAACATAAAGTGATCCAACACGCTTTTTAAAATGTATTTATTATACAGTATGGGGTCTTAAATAGAGGAAGGACTCCATACTGTTTGATTTATAAAAAAAAAAAAAAAAAAAAAGAAAAAGCATGTAGGAGTTTGATAACCAGCCAGGTAAAACACCAAACAGCAGCAGCCTAGTAGTACCAGGATAGGAAGGGTTGTTTATTTTGGCCCCTCCCAGACTAATAACACCAGCCTTAGATCCAGAGCGGCATTTTTTTCAAATTTCAGGTCTGCTGGCAGCTGGCTCTTCCCAGTACCCCTTTGGTGGTGGGTACCGGGATAATAATTCAGGGAGTTTTTCAGGCTAACACTAAGCCCTAGCTTAGTAATGGATGCCGTATATCAGATTCCTTGACTAAGCCAGTACAGAGAGTTAAAAAAAGACTACAGTGATAATTTATATATTGAAATAACACCCTCACACCCCTCTTGGCTATATATATATATATATATATATATATATATATATATATATATATATATATTTTTTTTTATTTTTTTTTTTTAAATAGAGTCCTGGCCCTTCTCCCCAACCCTATTGTAACATCTAATGGGGGATGAGGAGAGGAGATCCCTCCAGGTAGTGGCGGTGCCACCTCCGAGCAGCTGCTCTCTCCATATTCTGTGTAGGAGACTTCTTCGCATTGTCACAATGAAATGTAATTATACAAAATGTTTTAATACATTTTCATTTATCATTTGTTTTTGGAAATGGAGAACATTTACAGACGGCGGGCGGCCGCACATCGCTCCAGACACACTCAGGCTTTGGGGAAATCTAATTGGTATCTTATTAAAATCTTCTCTTCCCAAGACGTTCACATTTACAAGTCACCCTGGGGTTTGTAGAGCTCAGATCGCAGACTGGTGATGGCATCGGGCGAATTGTAATTCTGTACAGGACAAATATGAAGCTTCATGTAAGTGAATTATCCCCAAGATGAAATTATATCATCCCCATAAATAGTGGATTACTGGGTGCATTACATCTAATTTACTTTACCATCTCCTATCTATCTATCTATCTATCTATCTATCTATCTATCTATCTATCTATCTATCTATCTATCATCTATCTATCTCCTATCTATTATCTATCTATCTATCTATCTATCTCTCTATCTATCTCCTATCTATCTATCTCCTATCTATCTATTATCTATCTATCTATTTATCTATCTCCTATCTATCTATTTATCTATCTGTCATCTATCTATCTATCATCTATCTATCTATCTATCTATCTATCTATCTATCTATCTCCTATCTATCTATCTCCTATCTATCTATCTCCTATCTATCTATCTATCTATCTTCTATCTATCTATCTATCTATCTATCTATCTATCTATTTATCTATCTATCTCCTATCTATCTATCTATCTATCTATCTATCTCCTATCTATCTATCTATCTATTTATCTATCTCCTATCTATCTATCTCCTATCTATCTATCTATCTATCTATCTATCTATCTATCTATCTATCTATCTCCTATCTATTTATCTATCTATCTATTTATCTATCTCCTATCTATCTCCTATCTATCTCCTATCTATCTATCTATCTATCTATCTATCTATCTATCTATCTATCTATCTATCTCCTATCTATCTATCTTCTATCTATCTATTTATCTATCTCCTATCTATCTATCTATCTATCTATCTATCTCCTATCTATCTCATATCTATCTATCTATCTATCTATCTATCTCCTATCTATCTATCTATCTATCTATCTAGCTATCTTCTATCTATCTATCTATCTATCTATCTATCTATCTATCTCCTATCTATCTATCTATCTATCTATCTATCTATCTATCTATCTCCTATCTATCTATCTATCTATCTATCTATCTCCTATCTATTATCTATCTATCTATCTATCTATCTATCTATCTATCTATCTATAATCTATCTATCTATCTCCTATCTATCTATCTATCTATCTATCTCCTATCTATCTATCATCTATCTATCTATCTATCTATCTATCTATCTATCTATCTATCTATCTATCTCAGCCTCACACATGACACTGCTCCAGCTGCTGCACATACGGAGGGTATCTCGATCACTTCTTTTGTTTCACTCATCCCAGTAATTGTGTTTTCTGTCTGATCACATTAATTACTTGCCTGTCAAATTATTTTGTTCGTCTTCTGTGATCGTCTTTTATGAGATGTGACACAATGCAGTATTAGCGGTATTGTATTGTGTTCTCTCGTCTGCAGTCACTCAGGGTCTCATTATTACTACTTCTCCTCCGCGCTCCATACAGTACACTGAGAGTCTCGGGGGCCACATGTCGGGGCCACGATCATTACCAGCTGCAGGTACCTCTGTGCACCAGCATCTACACTACCGTTCAAAAGTTTGGGGGCACATTAAAATGTCCATATTTTTGAAGGAAAAGCACTGTACTTTTCAATGAAGATAACTTTAAACTAGTCCTAACTTTAAACAAATAGACTCTATACATTGCTAATGTGGTAAATGACTATTCTAGCTGTAAATGTCTGGTTTTTGGTGCAATATCTACATAGGTGTATAGAGGCCCATTTCCAGCAACTATCACTCCAGTGTTCTAATGGTACAATGTGTTTGCTCATTGGTTTAGAAGGCTAATTGACGATTAGAAAACCCTTGTGCAATCATGTTCACACATCTGAAAACAGTCTAGCTCGTTAGAGAAGCTACAAAACTGACCTTCCTTTGAGCAGATTGTGTTTCTGGAGCATCACATTTGTGGGGTCAATTAAACGCTGAAAATGGCCAGAAAAAGAGAACTTTCATCTATAACTCGACAGTCTATTCTTGTTCGTAGAAATGAAGGCGAGAAAATGCGAGAAATTGCTAAGAAATTGAAGATTTCCTACAACTGTGTGTACCACTCCCTTCAGGGGACAGCACAAACAGGCTCTAACCAGAGTAGAAAAAGAAGTGGGAGGCCGTGTTGCACAACTAAGCAAGAAGATAAGCACATTAGAGTCTCTAGTTTGAGAAACAGACGCCTCACAGGTCCCCAACTGGCATCTTCATTAAATAGTACCCGCAAAACACCAGTGTCACCATCTACAGTGAAGAGGCGGCTGCGGGATTTGTGACAAAGAAAAAGCCATATCTGAGACTGGCCAATAAAAGAAAAAGATTAAGATGGGCAAAAGAACACAGACATTGGACAGAGGAAGACTGGAAAAAAGTGTTGTGGACGGATGAATCCAAGTTTGAGGTGTTTGGATCACAAAGAAGAACGTTTGTGAGACGCAGAAGAAATGAAAAGATGCTGGAAGAATGCCTGACGCCATCTGTTAGCATGGTGGAGGTCATGTGATGGTCTGGGGTTGGTGCTGGTAAGGTGGGAGATTTGTACAGGATAAAAGGGATTCTGAATAAGGAAGGCTATCACTCTGCACCGCCATGCCATACCCAGTGGACAGCGCTTGATTGGAGCCAATTTCATCCTACAACAGGACAATGACCCTAAACACCTCCAAATTGTGCAAGAACTATTTACAGCAGAAGCAGCAGCTGGTATTCTATCATAGGTAATGGAGTGGCCAGCACCAGTGGCGGATTATAATATGGGCGGTTTGGGCGGCCGCCCGGGCCCGAGGCTCCTGGGGGCCCACGCTATGCCGCCCACATTATAATCCACCACTGGTGCTGGCCACTCCATTACCGATAGAATATAGAACCAGCTATAAGGGGGAGGGAGAGGGGGGGCCATCTATAGGGGGGGGAGAGGGGGGACCAGCTATAAGGGAGGGAAAAGGGGGAAGAGGGGGGACCAGCTATAAGGGGGGGGGGGAGGGGGGACCAGCTATAAGGGGGGGGGGGGAGGGGGGACCAGCTATAAGGGAGGGGAAAGGGGGGACCAGCTATAAGGGGGGGGGGAAGAGGGGGACCATCTATAAGGGGGGGGGATGGGGAACAGCTATAAGGGGGGGAGG
Source organism: Dendropsophus ebraccatus (assembly GCF_027789765.1). Lineage (NCBI taxonomy): Eukaryota > Metazoa > Chordata > Amphibia > Anura > Hylidae > Dendropsophus > Dendropsophus ebraccatus. The sequence continues at coordinate 205,733,712 of NC_091455.1, forward strand.
GGGACCAGCTATAAGGGGGGGAAGGGGGACCAGCTGTAAGGGGGGGAAGGGGGACCAGCTGTAAGGGGGGGAAGGGGGGACCATCTATAAGGGGGGGGGTAAGGGGGGACCATCTATAAGGGGGGGAAAAGGGGGACCAGCTATAGGGGGGGAAAGGAGGACCAGCTATAAGGGGGGGAAAGGGGGACCAGCTATAAGGGGGGGAAGGGGGACCAGCTAAAAGGGGGGAAGGGGGACCAGCTATAAGGGGGGAAGGGGGGGCCATCTATAAGGGGGGGAAGGGGGACCAGCTATAAGGGGGGGAAGGGGGACCAGCTATAAGGGGGGGAGGGGGCCAGCTATAAGGGGGAAAGAGGGGGACCATCTATAAGGGGGGAAGAGGGGGACCATCTCCTATAGGATTAGCACCCTCCTCTCCTGACATCCTCTGTGCTGCTGTGACCTCACCTATAAGATCAGCACCCTACTCTCCTGACATCCTCTGTGCTGCTGTGACCTCCCCTATAAGATTAGCCCCCTCCTCTCCTGATATCCTCTGTGCTGCTGGGACGCTGGGAACTCCCCTATTAGATCAGCACCCTCCTCTCCTGACATCCTCTGTGCAGCAAGGGACCAAACATTATGTTTATTGGGGCCAGCAGGGAGGGGAGGCAGGCAGTGTTTATTGGGGACAGCATTGGCGGGGGCTGTAGTGGATTATAATGTGGGCGGATTGACCGGGGGGGGGGGCAGGTTGGGTGGACAGCCTGGGGCCAGGGTACATTTAATCCGCCACTGGCCAGCGCAGTCACCAGATCTGAACCCCACTGAGCTGTTGTGGGAGCAGCTTGACCGTATGGTACGCCAGAAGTGCCCATCCAACCAATCCAACTTGTGGGAGCTGCTTCTAGAAGCGTGGGGGGCAATTTCTCCAGCTTACCTCAACAGATTAATAGCTAGAATGCCAAAGGTGTGCAATGCTGGAATTGCTGCAAAAGGAGGATTCTATGACGAAAGCAAAGTGTGATGTAAGAACAATGTTATTTCATATACAAATTATTATTTCTAACCTTGTCAATGTCTTGACTGTATTTTCTATTCATTTCACAATGTTTGGTGGTGAAGAAGTGTGACTATTCATGGAAAACACAAAATAGTTTGGGTGACCCCAAACTTTTGAACGGTAGTGTATATTCCTATTATTTACATAAAGTACAATGGGGGAGATTTTTTAAACATGGTGTAAAGTGAAACTGGCCCAGTTGCCCCTAGCAACCAATCAGATTCCACCTTTCATTCCTCACAGACTCTTTGGAAAATGTAAGGTGGAATCTGATTGGTTGCTAGAGGCAACTGAGACAGTTTCACTTTACACCATGTTTGATAAATCTCCCCTAATGGGTTTATGTGCAGATTTAGTCATAGAGTTACATGATAACATTTCCCTCCAATCCATTTATAGAGTGAACTGTCCTTCACAATACAATTTCATAGCCAGAATACAAAATCGCAGGAAGTCTCATAGACTTGCATTGCAAGTGTACTTCACTACAAGTCTATAGGACTTCCAGAAATTCCATATACAGAACTGCTCCCTTTAGCAGCAAGCTACAGAATTGCAGAATATGTAGACATGTATTATCCTGCCACTGAGGTAGACGTTACCCTTTAAATCCAGGCAAAAAGATTTTTTATATTTGTCTTCCTGAGCAGTAAGCAAAGATTGCTTACTCCCCTCCCCTGATCCCCTGCCGCTGCCGCTTAGGGCCCTATTACACGGGACGATTATCGTGCGAAAAATCATTAAATCGTTCGAATGTAAACAATAATCGTTCTGCGAAATTGCAGGCAACGATCGAAAAATCATTCGTATGTCGTTGATTGTTGATTTAGATCTGAACCTAAAATTATCGTTAATCGTTCGCTCTAATTCCACATTCATTCGCTGTAGTTCCGCATTTGTTCACTAATTGTTCAGTGTAATAGCACATTGCCCATTGTTTTCCTGAGATCAGAAGGAATAAACGACCATCGTTCTGTGTAATATGGTGAACGATTTCAGGTTAACGATAAACAATCTCGTTTGCAATGGTTTATTGTTATGGTCCTTTTACACGGGACGATTGATCGTTCGTTTTTGCACGATAACGGTCAATTTCGAACGATAATCGTACGTGTAAACGCAGCGAACGATCAAACGACGAGCAAAAAATCGTTCATTTTTATCTTTCAACATGTTCTCAAATCATCGTTGATCGTTCGCAAAAAATTCGCAGAACGTTCCGTGTAAACATTCTTTCAGCGATTTCACCTATGTGTGAGATAGGCTTAAGCGATCGCAAAACGATCGCATAGCGAATTTTCCGTACGATGTATCGTTCCGTCTAAACGCTGATCGTTATAAAAAAAACATTGTTCATTCAAAATCGTTAATCGTGCGATCGGGCGAATTATCGCACCGTGTAAAAGTAGCATTAGGGCCGTATTCCACCGGACGATTATCGTTCAGATTATTGTTAAATCGTTCGAATCTAAATGATAATCGTTCGGTTGAAATGCAGTTAACGATTAACGACGGAACGAGAAATCGTTGATCGCTTTATAAGACTTGGACCTATTTTTATCGTTGCTCGTTTGCAAAATGTTCGCATTGAATAAGATGTCGTTCGGTCGTTCGCAGTAGATACGAACGCAATAGCGAATAAATAGCGAAGAAAAAACGATCGCAAATACGATCATAAGTAACGATTATCGTTCCATAGAAATGAGTGACTGTTTTCAGGTCTTTCGCAATAGCGGTCGTTTGAGATCGTTAGTTGTTAACGATTATGCGAACGATAATCGTCCGGTGGAATAGGGCCCTATTCCACAGAACGATTATCGTCCGTATTCGGCCGATATCGGCCGCTACGGACGATAATCGTCCCGTGGAATAGAGTGCAATGTCGGCTGATCGTTGCAGTCGCTTGTTTTTCAACATGTTGAAAAACAAGCGACTGATATAGCAGCGATCTGCTGCCGTCGCTCCGTTGAATAGGAGCATCGGCAGCAGACGCTGCTATATCCTATGGGCTGCCCGGCCCTGCTCCTCTGACGACCCGTGTAATAGGCCCTTTAGATTATTACTTTACCTTTAGCAGTTGTTCTTTCATTTTACCCAGAAGCTGCTGTTGATGGATCCTTTAGACTTTATGGAGAGGGAAATATAAAACATGGTGTAAAGTGACACTGGCTCAGTCGCCCCTAGCAACCAATCAGATTCCACCTTTCATTCCTCACAGACTCTTTGGAAAATGAAAGGTGGAATCTGATTGGTTGCTAGGGGCAACTGGGCCAGTTTCACTTTACCGCATGTCTGATAAATCTCCCACTATATGTTTTCTATACAATATTTGTGCCACGTTCTAAATTTTATTAACTTTGTATAAACTTAAAAAGAAAGTAAAAAAAAGTCAGAAATGTTGGGTCACCTCTTTGGTGCCTCTAGGGCTGGTGTCCTCGGGTGTCTTTTCCAGGCGGTGTTGTGGCTCGGCTGGGTTTTTGTGTTTTTATTACGCTCGCCTCTTTTCTTCTCCCCAGTATAGTTCAGGAGATTATGGGGCGAGGAGGCTGAATACTAATTTCTCTCAGATAAGAGCTCTAATCCTGTCAGACGTCTCTCTCATTGTCTCACACCATTTCTTTTTGTTCGGGTGTCACATATTTTCAGGAGCGGCACAATCGGATCCAGTCTTGGAAAGAGCCGGCCCTGCGGATTGTGTGAGCGTTACCGCACCGAGGTTATTACACATTGTCTCCATGCTTCTCTGTCCAGAATAATGAGAGTCTATTCCAGACATCCTAAACCCAGCGGAGAATGCACCATCTATCTATCTATCTATCTATCTATCTATCTATCTATCTATCTATCTATCTATCTATCTATCTCCTATCTATCTATCTATCTATCTATCTATCTATCTATCTATCATCTATCTCCTATCTATCTATCTATCTATCTCCTATCTATCTCCTATCTATCTATCTCCTATCTATCTATCTATCTATCTATCTATCTATCTATCTATCTCCTATCTATCTATCTATCCATCTATCTATCTATCTATTATGGATGGATGGATGGAGTATTTTCCTGCGTATAAGACTACTTTTTAACCCAGGAAAATCTTCTCAAAAGTCAGGGGTTGTCTTATACGCTGATGTCTTATAGGGCGGATGCTGGAAAACTTTGGGACCGGACTGGAGAATCTGCGGTCGCCACATAGGGTGGAGGGAGTTAAAAAAAAGTCAGCATCTTGCCATATGCAACAACCGTATGAAGGGCAGAGCAAGCTGCAGGTGTCCGGGGTATGAAAAAAATAGATACGGTGGAGTGGCCCAGAAAAACCCACCTCTTTCACCCATCTGGTCCGCACTTGTATCTTACCGGTATTACTGCACCTCCTTCTCTGCCTCTCAGATCTCGCTGCTGTCTGATTTTTTTTTATGAATTTCTTTTTGCTGTGCATTGGAAGAGGGGTCGTCTTATATGGCAAGTATATCCCAAACTCAATATTTAAACTGGAAAAGTTGGGGGCCGTCTTATACGCCCAGTCGTCTTATATGCCGTCTTATATACCGTAGAAATATGGTGTATTAGAGATAGTGCCCGGTCCTAGGCTTAGCTCTATGCTGGATATGGCCGTACGATGGATGTTGTACTGCCGCTGTCCTGAGTAGTTGGGTCTTATCAGCTCATTTTGACTTCCCCTCTTTGTGTGCCCCGCCGGAGGGGGGTCTCCTCAGTATCAAAAATGGGGTAACTAATAGTTCTTATTTCAGATTGTTTATTACGGTTTTTGTTATTCTGTGCAAGAAAAATAATTATTATTGAATGGAGAAGTGCTGATGCCCCTTCCTTAGGGTAGGTGCACACTATGGAACTGCAGCGGAAAACCCGTTGCGGATTCCGCTGCTCACACCTGCTCACGGACTCTGGCAGCTGAGTGCATCTCTGCTCGTCCCATTCTATGGGTGAGCGAATTCCACCATCTGTCCAAAGATTGAACAGAGTTTGCGAGCGGGTGCGATCTGCGGGATCCGCAACGGGTTTTCCGTTGCGATTCCGTACTGTGCACGTACGCTTAACGCGAATGTATCATCAGATACATTCACTTTAATGTGAGCCACGGATAGATCGTGCCAGCGCAGGGAAGCCGGTGCCGCTGTCCATTTTTTGAACTGTGGCCCGGTTCCCGTGTACGGCGTCATTCTATCCACGAGTACCGGGCTGGGGCTGAAGCACTGGAGGCGGGCAGGGCCGCCCCCAGTGGGAGAAAATCCCCTCCCCTCTTTGACGCGGCTCCGTTAAAATCAACGTAGCCGTGTCATAGAGGGGCGGGGGATTCCTCCCACTGGGGGCAGGCCGGCCGACGTCCAGTGCTTTAGCCCCAGCCCGGTACTCGTGGATAGAATGACGCCGTACACGGGAACCGGGCCACAGATCAAAAAATGGACTGCGGCACCGGTTTCCCTGCGCTGGCACGATCTATCCGTGGGTCGAGTTAAAGCGAATGTACCTGATGGTATATTCGCTTCAAGCAGATGGATACAAGTAAGTATAAGTATAGTATAGGTAAGTATAAGTACCACAGATTTTGTACAACAACCAAAATTGCCCCCCAAAATTTGCAGACATTTAGATACACTGGTTCATGTCAGACATAACTACTGCTTAACCCCTTCATGACCCCCTAAATAACCAGGCACCACATTTTACTGTTACATGTTTGTTTTTTCCTCCTCTCCTTCTAAAAGATGTAGCACTTTTATAGCTCCATCTACGGGGCTCGTTTTTTTCTGGATCAAATCTACTTTGAAATGGCGCCTTTCAATCTATCATGACGGAACCCCCAAAATATTATTTATGGGGTGAAATTGAAAAGAAAAATACAATTTTGTAACATTTGGAGGGTTCCAGTGTCTACATAATGCACTTCATGGTATAACTGGCCTTATTATGACTCTTATAACGGTTTTATCTTTTCACCTACGGGGCTGTATGAGATGTCGTTTTTTGCACTATGATATCTAGTTTTTATTAGTTGTATAGATATTTGTGTAGATAAGACGTTTTGATCACTTTTAAAAGACTTTTTTTTATGTAACAAAAAATCAGCAATCCTGATTTTCCATCTTTTCCATTCTTTATCATGTGGGAACAATATTGTTATATTTTAATAGACTGGACAATTATGCACACTACAGTATATAATATGTTTATTTATTTATTTTTACATGTTTTATTTGTCCCCTTGGGGACTGTTACCTGCAGTCATTAGATTGCCATTGCATAGCATTGATCAGTATTATAGGTGTTCTTCTCATAGAGCCTGCTTGAGGCAGACTCTATTAGAAGATCGCCAATCAGATGGCACAGCGGTAAGTGTTCTTCATCCATCCTCCTCCCCTTATTATGATATGCCATGGACTCCCATACCCTGATCCCAGATGTGCCCCATCCTCCTCCTCTTATTATAATATTCCATGGATTCCCATACCCTGATCCCGGATGTGCCCCCATCCTCCTCCCCTTATTATGATATGCCGTGGACTCCCATACCCTGATCCCGGATGTGCCCCCATCCTCCATCCCTTATTATGATATGCCATGGACTCCCATACCCTGATCCCTGATGTGCCCCCATCCTCCTCCCCTTATTATAATATGCCATGGACTCCCATACCCTCATCCCAGATGTGCCCCCATCCTCCTCTTCGCCTTATTATGATATGCCATGGACTCGCATACCCTGATCCTGGATGTGCCCTCATCCTCGTCCACTTATTATGATATGCCGTGGACTCCCATACCCTGATCCCGGATGTGCCCCCATCCTCCATCCCTTATTATGATATGCCATGGACTCCCATACCTTGATCCTGGATGTGCCCCCATCCTCCTCCCCTTATTATGATATGCCGTGGACTCCCATACCCTGATCCTGGATGTGCCCTCATCCTCGTCCACTTATTATGGTATGCCATGGACTCCCATACCCTGATCCCAGATGTGCCCCCATCCTCCTCTTCGCCTTATTATGATATGCCATGGACTCCCATACCCCGATCCTGGATGTGCCCCCATCCTCCTCCCCTTATTATGATATGCCATGGACTCCCATACCCTGATCCCAGATGTGCCCCCATCCTCCTCTTCGCCTTATTATGATATGCCGTGGACTCCCATACCCTGATCCCGGATGTGCCCCCATCCTCCATCCCTTATTATGATATGCCATGGACTCCTATACCCTCATCCCGAATGTGCCCCATCCTCCTCCCCTTATTATGATATGCCATGGACTCCTATACCCTGATCCTGGATGTGCCCCCATCCTCCTCCCCTTATTATGATATGCCATGGACTCCCATACCCTGATCCCGGATGTGCCCCATCCTCCTCCCCTTATTATGATATGCCATGGACTCCCATACCCCGATCCTGGATGTGCCCCCATCCTCCTCCCCTTATTATTATATGCCATGGACTCCCATACCCTGATCCCGGATGTGCCCCCATCCTCCTCCCCTTATTATGATATACCCTGTACTCCTCTACCCCCATCCGGGTGTCCCCATACTTCTTACCCTTATTCCCATTTCTCATTCTCTCTCATCACAATGGAGCCGTATAAATCTGGATTCAGTGAGCTCCCCCTACTGGTGATTGAAAGCACTCAGAATGTTATACTTCTACTCATCATGAGAATACGGGGCCCTAATGCTTTGGCCCCTGAATTGATCAGTCACCCGTATTTTATTCTTTTCTTAGTACTTATTACTTAACTTCTCTCGCTGTTCTCAAACTTTCCTTGTTATTCTTACCCGTAATTATTTTTGGAATAGATGTTTATTACATTTTACATCTTTGAATTTTTTTATTTTTTTTTTAGGATTTTGACATTTTTGATTTCCAGGCGTTTAATAATAGAAGTATTTCTGCTGCTGTCTGCCACAATGAGCCTGTAAATGTCAGCAGCCTTAGTTACCATCCTAGCATTCAGCTGTAATTACGGTTTACAGCACGGAGGATGGCAGGAGTCCATGTCCTACTCTCCCGGCTGATGTGAGGCCTGAAAGGGTCAACAAATTGTAAGCCTGGATTTACATGATGTTTATGGAGACAATTCCTGATTATATGCACTACGAGGCCACGAGGAGGTGATGGGTGGGGGTGGGGGCATCAATCAACGTGTCTCAGGGTCCTCCAATATGAAGGGTGGGCTCTAACCGGACCCTCTCCGTCAGTTGTCACTGTATTAATAGACACGTAAAAGATCAGATGCAAATATCAATGTAAAGGATTGAACACAGCAGCAAACCTGCAGCAGATCCTGAATGTGACCTTAAAGGGGGGTTCTTACCATCTGCTGTCAGGGATTAAAAATATTCTTCTTATCGAGTACATAGCTAGTCCTGCTCTCATCTGTATCCAGTGTAGACAATGCTCTGTGAGCTCCAGACTGATACATTGTACATAGCTAGTCCTGCCCTCATCTGTATCCAGTGTAGACAATGCTCTGTGAGCTCCAGACTGATACATTGTACATAGCTAGTCCTGCTCTCAGCTGTATCCAGTGTAGACAATGCTCTGTGAGCTCTACAGCCTGGACTCCAGACTGATACATTGTATATAGCTAGTCCTGCTCTCAGCTATATCCAGTGTAGACAATGCTCTGTGAGCTCTACAGCCTGGACTCCAGACTGATACATTGTATATAGCTAGTCCTGCTCTCAGCTGTATCCATTGTAGACAATGCTCTGTGAGCTCTACAGCCTGGACTCCAGACTGATACATTGTATATAGCTAGTCCTGCTCTCAGCTGTATCCATTGTAGACAATGCTCTGTGAGCTCTACAACCTGGACCCCAGACTGATACATTGTATATAGCTAGTCCTGCTCTCAGCTGTATCCATTGTAGACAATGCTCTGTGAGCTCTATAGCCTGGACCCCAGACTGATACATTGTACATAGCTAGTCCTGCTCTCAGCTGTATCCAGTGTAGACAATGCTCTGTGAGCTCTATAGCCTGGACCTCAGACTAATACATTGTACATAGCTAGTCCTGCTCCCAGCTGTATCCAGTGTAGACAATGCTCTGTGAGCTCTACAGCCTCATACATTGTATATACCTAGTCCTTTACTGCAAGCAGAGATAATATATGACACTGGAGCAGCGTGGACTTACATGCAGGCGATCGGGACATTATATCCGCCTTATAGCCACACATCCCAACAACGTCCATCCTTCCCATCACCCCCATTATCCACCACTATAATCCCCCCCGTCCTCGGATCCCACCCCCCGTCTTCGGATCCCATCCCCCCTCCCCGCTGATTCCTCATAAGATCTTTGCTTCTCTTGGGCGTCTTGGGCTCCGGGAATAACTGAGCTGAGTTGTTGCTAGGTGATTCATGTTCCAGTTTATATATAACATATTATATATACATTTAACCCTTGCTTTGTCTTCTTCCGTCAGATTCTTCGGGCTATACCTGTTCCTGTACCATGTTGGCCGCCATTACAGCTTCCTAAGGGTTATCATCAAACTTTCCTACACTCTTAGAGGTACAGTAAACCAAGACATGAATAATAATAAGCCCCCAGGGTTAGAAGCTGTAAATATCTGAAACTCGCTCGTAAAAAGATCCTGTCTATAATCCTCAGAAAGAAGGTGTAGGACGTCGATGGGGGGGGGCATGGGATGGTGGGCCTTGTCTTCTATATAAATAATAAAGTGGGGGGAGAGCTCCTGCTGCAGCTGGCTGCCTTACAATGACTCTGATCTCAGGTTTAAAGGGGTATTCCAGCACAAAAAAAAATCTTTTCATATCAACTGGTGCCAGAAAGTGCCAGAGATTCGTAATTTACTTCTATTTAAAAGATATTAAGTCTTGCTGTATTTATCAGCTGCTGTATGTCCTGCAGGAAGTGGTGTATTCATTCCAGGCCGCCACCTCTGTCCATGTCAGGAACTGTACAGAGCAGGAGAGGTTTTTCTATGAGGATTTGCTACTGCTCTGGGCAGTTCCTGACATGGACAGAGGTGGCAGCAGAGAGCACTGTGTCAGATAATAGAATACACCACTTCCTGCAGGACATACAGAAGCTAATAAGTACTGGAAGACTGGAGATTTTTGTAATAGAAGTAGATTACAAATCTATATAACTTTCTGATACCAGTTGATTTAAGAGAAAAACAAATGTGCTAGAGTACCCCTTTAAGGGAAAAAGAAAACATTAATAAATACTGTATTACACAGTTTTTATTGGAAACAATGGATGATTGATTCTTCCAGAAAGAGTTATATTTATTATATATATTGTACTGTATAAAGTCAGAATATAATTAGGGTACCGGATCCGCAGCGGATTTCACATTGTGAGTTTGCAGCGAGATCCGCTGCGGATCCTGTAGTGTGAAGCTGAATGGGGCCCATACACGCAGCGGATCCGCCCCATTCCGCTTCACACTACAGGATCCGCAGCGGGTCTCGCTGCAAACTCGCAATGTGAAATCCGCTGCGGATCCGTTAAATGTGAACGTACCCTTAATCCCTATTCTTTTAGCATAGTACCTAAAATGAACATAGAATTTCCTGTACAATTATTATTATTGTTGTTAATATATTTTTTGTTTGTATATATGACTATAACTACAATCTAAATTTAAATTTGAATAATTTATATTATTAGTTTATTGTTGTTCTTGTTGTTATTATTATTATTTGATTATTAATCATAGTAGTGTAAACACTTTATTATAATTATTTCCACTTTTTTCTATGGTTTAAGTTTTATTATTAATATGAAAATAGTATATGATGATGATTGTTATCATTTCTTTTTTAAATTAGGCATTATTGTTAAAGGGGTTGTCCAGCGAAAATCTTTTTCTTTCATATCAACTGGTGTCAGAAAGTTATATAGATTTGTAATTTACTTCTATTTAAAAATCTCAATTCTATCCATACTTATCAGCTGCTATATGCCCTGCAGGAAGTGGTGTATTCTTTCCAGTCTGACACAGTGCTCTCTGCTGCCACCTCTGTCCATGTCAGGAACTGTCCAGAGCAGTAACAAATCCCCATAGAAAACCTCTCCTGCTCTGGACAGTTCCTGACATGGACAGAGGTGGCAGCAAAGAGCACCAGTTGATTTGATAGAAAAAAAAAAAAACCCTTTAAATATAATTTTATATATTATTATTATTATTATTATTATTATTATTATTATTATTATTATTATTATTCTTTTGTTGTTGTTATTATTCTAGTTCTCTGGACTTTTCCCAATAATAAAATAAATACTTACGAAAAATTCTGCCGCTCACTTTGTTCGATTATTAAAGTAAAAAAAAAAGGCAAGATAAACAATAAATAAAATTCAATAGAGGTAATAGGTGCAAAGCTCTCGCCTGAAAAAAAAGAGCAGCGAACGTCCGTGGTCTCCGCAGAGCTGGTTACCATGACGACGTTAAATGCGGAGAAGTACAAAAAAAAAAAGAATTGTCAGTTACACGAATCCGAAGACATTATTTCAGAAAATCACAGCAATTAAAGTAACAAGTTCTAATAAGCCGGGATAAATATATTTATACGCCTGTCATCTCTGCTGCTCGGTTCCATTAGGAATAAGACGGGACTTGTGTGCGCCGTAGACGAGAGACCCCCGGCTTCCAGGGTACAGATCAGACCCCAATTTTTATAAAAAAGAAATAAAGACAATTCAATTCAACTGGAAAATGTTTGAATCTTTTTGAAAAACAAGGAATAGTTTCTTAAAGGAAAATTACACCTTTAATCGTGTTCTTAAATCTCCCTGCAAAATGGCAACAGTGAACCCGATAGGATCCTGAAGTCGTGGGTTCTAGTACCGTTTGGTTAGTGCTTAAAGGGGTACTCCAGTGAAAAAATTGATTTGTGAATTACTTCTATTTAAAAAATCACCAGTCTTAGAGTATTTATCAGCTGCTGTATGTCCTGCAGGAAGTGGTGTATTCTTCCCAGTCTGACACAGTGCTCTCTGCTGCCACCTCTGTCAATGTCAGGAACTGTCCAGAGCAGCAGAGGTATTCTATGGGAATTTGCTCCTGACATGGACAGAGGTGGCAGCAGAGAGCACTGTGACTAAAAAGAATACACCACTTCCTGCAGGACATACAGCAGCTGACATGGACAGAGGTGGCAGCATCAGACTGGAGAGAATACACCACTTCCTGCAGAACATACAGCAGTTGACATGGGCAGAGGTAGCAGCAGAGAGCACTGTGTCAGACTGGAGAGAATACACCACTTCCTGTTGGACATACAGCAGCTGATAAGTATGGGAAGACTTGAGATAGTTTAATAGAAGTAATGTACAAACATATTTTTCACCAGAGTACCCCTATAAGGACCTTAAAGGGGTACTCTGATGAGAAAAAAAAAGTTTGTACATTTTTTAAACTTGATAGACCATCTTCTGGATAGATCTATTTTCAACTCTTTATGATGCAGGCCAGATCATGCTAGGGCACTGGTTTCCATGTCACTAGCTTGTTACTTGGCTTGTTTAAAGGTGATGTCCTAGAGAAATTAAAACAAAAAAATAGGTCTCTGCCCATCACACCCCTGTGTCAAAAAGGACCTTAAGGGAAAGATTTATCAAACATGGTGTAAAGTGAAACTGGCTCAGTTGCCCCTAGCAACCAATCAGATTCCACCTTTCATTCCTCACAGACTCTTTGGAAAATGAAAGGTGGAATCTGATTGGTTGCTAGGGGCAACTGAGCCAGTTTCACTTTACACCATGTTTGATAAATCTTCCCCTAAGTGTCTACAACTTCTATAAAATGTGGCACGGAGCATTTAGGTCGGTGTTTGCTGCTGTTGGACCAACATTTTTGTACTTTTGTTGTAGTAAATTTGCTCCACTATGTTTTATTTCCCCTAAGACCCCAATTCTTGGTCCTATCTCGGCACACAGGAAATGGAAGTGGTGACTGGAAACCAATCAATGGCTGCAGTGGTGCCCCGCCTCAGTTACTGATTGGCTGAGCAGGCAGTGACATCACAAGAGCCCTGACATAGAGATGTCCAGCAGGGGAACAGGACAGGTGAGTATAACTTGTTTGTTACGCTGCCCAGCAACTTTCAGTTTTGCCCGGACTTCAGGATAGAAGTTTATTGGTTCCTACAGATCATTGCTTCTGTTCTGGTTTCGCTCCCATCCCTGACGGATCCTCCAATAACCCAAATGTTCCTAAGATACAGAAGGTTCTTCAGTCTTCTAGGCTGGAGATGAAGTTAGTCGACTACAAGACAAGAGCTAATTAAAACTTGGCATCATGGCGGCTACTAATAAGTCTCACCACCTCCTCGCCAGTAAAGATCAGCTATTCATCCTTCAAGAACTGACTCCAAACCCTCGGAAGTTGGAAGGATGAGAACTTCTGCCCAATGAATAAGACTTACACAAGGGGTATTGTCTCCAGGACGGACACTAAGCAACAGGTCCACAGGCGTCTGCATGATCATCCCAATTACCTTTGTTGTGGATCTTGGGAATCTCGAGATGTCGATGGCTGACATTTATTGGCCTCCTCCCATTACAGCTTAGAATTGGCCCGAGGTGAATTGAAGATTTAATAAGAGGTTTACACTTTCGGGATGTGCGAACGAATTGATGGGAAAGTACCGAGACAGCTCCTAATGGACAAGCCTGATGTCATGGTCTGCCGTCCCACTGAGATTGTTATCCAGAACAAACTAGGTCATTTTTACTTGTAATACCATCTCTGACCACATGGTGTGCTGTTTTGTTAGAGGGACTCTCTTTGTACCCTGATCAGAGGACCCTTCCCCCTTGAACTCAGAATTCCCTAATAGCGTGTATGAGGAAGAGTTTTCTAAATTGGGCAAAACTGAAACAACTGATAAGCTTCACTTGTAATACTACATCTCACCACATGGTGCGCTGTTGTGTTACATTCCATATAACAGTAATATTTGATAAAAAGATAGGGAAATATCCTTAGCAGTCACTGTAATCTGTGATCAATCCTACAGTGCCACCACAGGTGAAGAAAAGTATTACACAGCACCCATTCACATTGATCAATCAAAACAGGCCCTCCATAATAAGTAGCCAAGAGATGAGCATCCTGAGCAGAGGACACCCCCCCCCCCCCCCCATCATCTCCTTAGCAGGATGTATGAATATTTTTTCTAAACTGAACGACTGAAATATAGACTTTTAACCGACTTGTAGCTTTACCTGTAATACCCCATCGGACCACCGTGTGTGCTGTTAGTACACAGTACATTGCTCTAAGCCCACCTAGTGGTTTAAAGTATGTACTGCAATATTCTACATTTTCTGCTCTGCAAAACCCACATTAAGGCTGGGTTCACACTGCAATTTTTTTCCCATGAAGCCATATTCCCACCATAAGAAAAATGTACGTCACAGGCGGCTGTAAGCGCTGCAGCATGACTAGACCTCACTGCCAAGGTTAGGTTCACACACCATTTTTTTTAAGTGAAAAAACTGTATTATTTTTTTCCAGAACTGTCGTTATTTAAAGTGAATGTACAATCCGATACATCGCTTTGGGTTTTTTACCTTAATGGTCCGTTTCTTGAATCACCACCCAGTTCCCGTGAACAGCGCCGGTCTATTCCTCAGCATTTGCCCAGCATAGAGTACTGGAGACCCCCATTGTGACGACCACAAAAAAAAACAGCCGTTTTTTCACTTTAAAGGACAGTGTGTGAGCATAGCCGTATTGCGGGGTCAGTGGTGCCGCCTCCTCCACACCTGGCAGCAATGTACAATCCTTAAAGCCAAAAAGAACCATGAAACCCTGTAAATGGACCTGGAGCCCAGAAATGGCCTCAAGGGGTTAAAGTAACTGTTTAATCCGGATTCTGTTAACATTGTATCAGTGAGGTATGGCGGCCTTATAGTAACCATGGCGACGGAACATCTGTGTGTATAAGAGGAAACATCCCATTACCATAGAAGGAATCATTGTCTCTCTGGTAACATCTCTATTAATTACGCTGAATGCCAGTATGGCTCCCTGTCATGTGCCAGGAGACCGGCCAGGTACCAGCGCTGCCACCATGACATCCCTACAATACTGCTGCCACTTACTGACAGACTTGGCAGCGGATCAGATGATCTATCCAGCTCCTCTATATCTGCTATAAAGCAAGTTAGGTCAGTCTTTCTGTGACACATATTCAAATAGTCACAGATGACAGTATCATAACAGCCACTAGATGGCAGTAAAATTACATAGTAACTAAATGGCAATAAGATTTCATAGTAACTAGATAGCAGAAAGATTACATAGCCACTAGATGGCAGTAAAAATTCCATAGTAACTAGATGGCAGTAAGATTACATAGCCAGTAGATGATAGTAATATTACATAGTAACTAGATGGCAGTAAAATTACATAGTAACTAGATGACAGTATGATTACATAGCCAATAGATGACAGTAACATTACATAGTAACTATATGGCAGTAAGATTATATAGCCACTAGATGGCAGTGTTATCACATAGTCATCAGATGTCAGTTTTATTACATAAGCACTAGATGGCAGCAAAATTACATAGCCACTAGATGGCAGTAAAATTACATGGCCACTAGATGGCAGTAAGATTACATAGCCACTAGATGATAATTTTATCAGTCATCAGATGTCAGTTTTATCATATAACCACTAGATGGCAGTATTATCACAATCATCAGATGTCAGTTTTATTACCATTTTATTACACAGTTACTAGCTGGCACACTAGATTATCAAGTAGTCACCAGGCAGAATCACTAGACAGTGACCAGATAACTATAACAACACAAAGCATCACACAGTCCCTAGATGGCAGAATTATTATAAAGACAATAGATGGCAGGATTATCACATAGTCACTCAATGGCAGTGTCAATACATAGCTACCTGATGACAGTATTAATGCATAGATAATAGATGGAAGTATCATTACACAGGCACCAGACAGTGATATTATCATATATATATATATATATATATAGATATATATATATCACGTACAGACAACATCACTACATATCCACTAGATGGCGGTATAATCACATAGTGATTGGATGGCAGTATCATCACACAACCACCAGACCACATTTTACACTCACAATTATCAAGTGACAATATCACCAAATAGCGATATAGTCATAAAGTCACCAGATGGCAGTAATATCATATGCAGCAGAGGGAAGTATCATTACAATAACCATCTGATTGTTCAAACCTCATTAACTTGTTTACATTATTAAAAAGAAAATCTTATTTATTTATCTATTTCAGGGGTAGGGTACCTTCGGCCCTCCAGCTGCTGCAAAACTACAACCCCCATCATGCATGGACAGCCAAAGCTAACGCTTTGGCTGTCCAGGCATGATAGGGGTTGTAGTTTTGCAAGAGCTGGAGGGCCAAGGTTCCCTACTCCTAATTTATTTATTTTTTTGCTGCAGTATCATTAGACAGTCACTAGATGGCAGTCTCATCACACAATCACTAGAGAGCAGTTTCATTACATTCACTGAATAGCAGCATCACCATACCAGCACTAGATGGCAGCATTGTCACACATATGTACATATTTTTTTTTTAACTGTACGTGTTGTACTACCAGTCACAAACTATTATTCATTGTAAATTTTATTATTCGTTGTTCTTGTTTTATTTATTTATTGAAATATTGTTTGTTTGTTGTTCTTGTGTAAATGTAAAATACAACATTGTGATAAATCCTACATATTAGAGGGGACACACGGATCAAGGCTTCAGACCGGTCCATAGAACCTATAAGGTCCGAGGCCGTACCATGATGTCATGTATTTAGTGGCACCCATGACATAATACTTTTCTAGTTTCTGTAAATTATTGCAGATATCCCAGGTCCTCCTGCTAAGCTTATGCGTACAATTCCCCACACCGCCACATGAATGTTACAATGGTCGGATCCCCAGTGCAAACCAATGTTCTGTAATGACTCCCTGGCTGTGTGGGTAATTCCTTGTGCTGACACCAGGGGGTGCTGCTCGGTCAGAATGGCCGCTGTAGGGGTTGCAGGGAAGGTGAGAATAGTGTTTTGTTTTTTTTTTTTTATTCTTAAAGGGGTTGTCCAGCAAAAATCTTTTTCTTTCAAATCAACTGGTGTCAGAAAGTTATATAGATTTGTAATTTACTTCTATTAAAAAATCTCAAGTCTTCCCATACTTAGTAGCTGCTGTATGTTTTGCAGGAAATGTTGTTTTATTTTCAGTCTGACACAGCGCTCTCTGCTGACATCTCTGGCCCAGGCAGGAACTCTGTCTTGGTTTTCTATGAATCCCCATAGAAAACCTCTCCTGCTCTGGAAAGTTCCTGTCTCGGCCAGAGATGTCAGCAGAGAGCGCTGTGTCAGACTGGTAATAAAACAACATTTCCTGCAGGACATACAGCAGCTAATAAGTATGGGAAGACTTCAGATTTTTTAATAGAAATAAATTACAAATCTATATAACTTTCTGACACCAGTTGATTTGAAAGAAAAAGATTTTCGCTGGACAACCCCTTTAACTATTTTTATGAAAAAAAATGATGGAATAACCCTTTAAAGGTATAACCAGTCACTTTGAATGTGTTCTGAATGGGAAGAGGGGGTAAACTGCTGCCAGGCTCCTTTGTCCTCTCCAGCAGTGGCTTATTTCTCAGAGAACAAAAGGATCAGACATCATCTATCAGGGGAGTCATGGAACTTAATATAAGGACCTGATGAAGAAGGAGGATGCTTATCAAAATACGTTATCAAGATATGGCGAGAAAAGTTAGGCGTTTTTTTATTATTACACGTCGGTTACCATTAGGTCCATTACCAGTATCAGCTATGGTTTTGCACCTGTATCTTCTTCTTCCTCTGGGGGAATAGGCTTATATTTCTGATTTTCAGGAATGGTTTCACTATTACCATTCTATTGAATAGACAGCATGTAATACTTCATCCCCCCAGCAGAGGTCACTGCAACAGAAATGATCTGTATCAAGTGATCAACACGATCAGATGATCAATAGGGTACAATCCACACTAGGGTAGCACATGAGGCCACAGATAGTTTGCCCTACAAAGAAAGTGAGACATACACCTCTGCAGGAAGTCCAGCTATCTGCAGGCGTTGGATGAACATGTGACGTCTGGGATCTTCGCCATCTTGGTTTTCACTGGTGTTTGGCAGCGACAATAAGACAATACGAACTCAATGAGGAACAGATTTTGTTTTTCCAGTTCCTGCTGAGAAATTGAAATTATTTCTCTACCAGAGAATTGAAACCAAATCAATGAAAATATCTGTAGGGAGCGGAGGTGGAGAGCGTGACGTAATGGAAGATGGCGACACGTCCCCGGGCGCACACTCACTGCCATAATAACATCTGCAAAACCATAAAACCCAGACCTGAATCATTTACATAAACCCCAATATCTGGAAAAAAAAAAAAACTAAAAGCAGCGAGGCCTCAGAGCGGAGATCATGTCTCCCATTACTGCTTTCTAAGCTACACAGTGATTCTGATGGACTTTGTATACACAAACTATAAAGCCATCAGATTTTCTTCTAACACAAAAAATTGTACATATTTTTCACACATTATATGATTTTTTCCCAACATTTTACTGTTTTCTGCCAAAATTTTAAAAACTAACTGTTGCAGTTAAAAATTCTAACAGTAGGGTGTGCTGTAGAGTACTGTAGTGCATGTAACAGCACACCGTGTGGCTGTATTTGGTATTGGATTTATTTAAATGCTCCAAACTAAAATTCTACTTGGCTTGAAGTTTTTTTTTTGTTTTGTTTGGTTTTTTTAGCCATATTCCCTGTGACCAAATAACGCAGAATCTGCACATGTACTCAGCCACAATAACCTCACATGAAAACGACAATCTCTCCATTTCTTACTACAATTGTACTAACATGATCTGTAACTATCAAATTTTAGGGATGGGAGTATCCTGTAAGTGATGAAATAATAAAGGATGTAACTCAGGATCAGTAATGTAATGTATATACACAGTGACCTCACCAGCAGAATAGTGAGTGCAGCTCTGGAGTATAATACAGGATGTAACTCAGGATCAGTAATGTAATGTATATACACAGTGACCTCACCAGCAGAATAGTGAGTGCAGCTCTGGAGTATAATACAGGATGTAACTCAGGATCAGTAATGTAATGTATGTACACAGTGACCCCACCATAGGATCATAGGACGTGATCACCTGACAACTGATACACAAGGGGGAGACAAGATAAGAGGGTGGAGTCAGACACCTAACATATGGCAGAGGTCTGTGCAATATTTATCCTTATATCCCATCTACATAGGATATTTCCTCAACCTACAGATTATTCATCACAGACAGCATACCTCCCAACTTTTTGGACGACCAAAGAGGGACACTTGTGGGTCACCCTAGGAAAATTTTACAGACATTTTTATACTTTTTAATTCAAGCATGCATCCACACATCCAGGATCTGCTGCAGATTTATGCATTTAGTTCCATTGATATCTGCAAATCTGCGGCAGATCCTGTATGTGTGACTTTATCCTTAGGTCCCAGTCACACATAGTAAGGCCATGGTCACACTACGTTAGAGACCGGCCGTTCCGTGACCGGATCATGGATGGTACTTCAGAACCGGAAAGATGATCATTCCGGCCGCAGAGTTCTGATGCGTGCGCATCCCTGCACGCCCTCATCAAAACTCCCCATAGCACACAATGAAGCAAGCGGCCTGAGCCGCTCGCTTCATTGTGTGCACTGGCAGGGTTTCCTACGGACATGTCAGTTCTTTGCGGTGCCGCGAGGGATCCCGGCCGGAGCGTATTTTCATTTATTTCACATCTTCTTATAGTTGATGCCACATTTTCATCCACATAGTAAATACTCAGTGTCAGTGACTCCGAGGCAGATCAGGAGACGCTGGAAGCAATTTTCACGGAGGCCTCAATTAGTATTTTGTGACATAATTACAAGGACTGATACTTGTGGTTAGCTGAGAAACGGAAGCGGTGACACCGCATCCAACCAATAAGATCGGTGAGGGGATGATGGGAGTCACCAAGGGTCATACGGACCTGCTGAATGTGAGACCGATCAGGGGCACCAGAATAGATAGATAGATAGATAGATAGATAGATAGATAGATAGATAGATAGATAGATAGGTGGTGTACTACCACGGGTGTTACTGTCATATACACCCTTCGCAAAAGTCTGTACTTATTGTACTTGTGTAGGGATGAAAGTAGTACTAAAGTTTGCCACTAGATGTCACTGTATTGTATATATGTATTTGGAAGCTGCACAGCTGAAGTATATAAAGGGTTATTGTTTCTTTATGTGTCACCTGAAACTGCAGACCAGTAGGAATCTGTTTTTCTTCTCTCCTGTCACCTCTTTCTTTATTTCTTTTGTTGCATTCTTTACCCACTCACAGCACACGTTAGTTACGCTAGGAAAGTAAGTCACATGGGTGGAGGAGGTGCAAAAGGTCTTTTGTGTTGGACTTTGTGGAGGAAGGAGGCAGGCTGGATGGCTCTCCACGGTGGTCCTATTCGGGCCCTGGCCCTCTGCCAGGTCCCCTGCTCAATTCAGTCACAGCTACCCCGTATGGGAAGGAAACAAGACGGTACACCTCTAACAACTTTCTTACTAATAACGCTACAGAGCACTATGCACTGTTAAACCCCTCTTAGGAGAGGACAAGCCACAACCTCAACCCACGCTGAGGACAAGGAGTCTCACAGAGCAGGACAGTATCCACAACAAAAGCCAAGGAGCTAGGAACTCAATCGGATAGAGTAAAGTTGCGCAATGCCTAGGAACTCTATCTCGCAGCGCAGGTGTCAGCAGGGAACCCTTAGCATTCCGCTCATCCCAGGTAACAAGGTCTGCCTCAGGTAGAAGGTCACCTTCTAGGAAGGTTCAGCCGAGTCTAGTGGGCATAAGGGCGTGTTAAGACTAAGCAAAGGCACAGGCGTTCTTCTTCTAAGTATTCTACCTCATCCTCCAGCATCCCGGCAGAACACAGTACATGCACTGGCATCACTCCAAGGTCTGGCTGTATCTTGGCCAACACCTCCGGGGGGGAGTCACACCTGACCACCTAGCAAGTGACCAACTGATCCTCCGATATAACACCACACCGGGGGCTCACCACAGATAGATAGATGGATCTTGGTTTGAAGAGTCAGCCATACAGTGGGAATTTGGTGGCTGTGGGGGAATAACCAGTTCTGGTGGGGCAGGTGGTATTTGCCCTGTAAGCATAGTTGGCGGGCTAGATTGTGGTACCTACAGTAGGTTGTAGGCCCAGTTTGAGACAGTCCTAGATGGAATTCACTAGGCTTGATGGACAGTAGACTGTGCGGTGAGGTCTTCTATCCCTGAGCTGTGATGGCAGTCAGAGACATGTCTTAGTGAATACGTGTGCCACCAATATTGGTGGGTTATCTACCTGAGCAACCAGCGTGGTCCTGTGGGAAGTAACATGGAGGGCTGCTGGGAAGAGACTTGGTAGAACTGCTGTTCTATATCCTGGTTTATGTTGTGATGACTGATCTATTCATGTAATAACTTCACCCTTAGAAGCTAAGTTGCAGGAATCATCTAGAACTATAAAAATATTATCAGAAATGATAGGACTGATCCCTGTGTAACCCAGCGCGTCCCCTCCTCAGCGGCTGTACACTGTCCAATGGAAATATCTCGGAGATAAGACATCTTGCAGCAGATCCTGGCCGCCACTTCATAGCCCCGATCAGTTTAGGCAATTATTATAGGATTTGGGGCTTTGCTGTGTCATTGCTTTTGATCTTCAGTTCTCATGTCTATATCTCAGTTATTCTCATACTGTATACAGAGGCCAATGTCAAAGCCAGATTTTATACAGTTTATTTATTAATATATTTATTATTTATTCTATTATTTATTTATTTTTTATTAATGTTTACTTATTTATTTACTTGGTTGCTTGTTAGTTTTTTATTTATTTACTTATTTGTTTTTTTTTTAATTATTATTTATTTAGTTTGCTTTTATTATTAATATATTTATTTGTTGTTACTTTTTATTATTTATTTACTTGTTTTTATTTTTTGTTATTTATTTACTTATTTGTTAGATTTTTTAATTTCCTTAATTATTTTTTTTTTACTTATTTCTTTGACCTTTTTAATCAATTTATTATTTAATTTTTTTAATTTATTTTTTAGGCTATGTTCACACAACGTCAAAAATGGAGAAAAAAACGTCCTATTTCGCTATTTAAAAAAACGTCAGTTTTTGCAGCAATTTAACTGACTTCAATGCAATTGCATTGAAGTCAATGGGGAGACGGACGTCCTATGCACACAATGCACTGAAAAACGGACGTTTTTGCCGCGGACGTCAAAATAATGAACATGAACATTATTTTAGGGCGTTTTTTGCAAATAGCGGCCGTTTTTTCTTAGTAGTTCACACACAGTTCTTCTTTTGTCACCGTTCTTTCTCCGTTTTTACTATTAAATTCAATGGATTTTTCAATTAAGCCGCATCCAAATGCCAATTAGTAACCTCAAACTAAAATAATGTGCAAACACCCGTCATTGCACTAAGGGGATGCCAGGCTTCGAAAAACATCCGTTATTTTAGACTCAAAATAAGGCTATGTTCACACAACGTTTTTTCAGCTCTGTTTAAAATGACGTGCGTTATTTTGAGTCTAAAATAACGGACGTTTTTAGAAGCCTGGCATCCCCTGTTTGCACATTATTTTAGTTTGGCATTACTAATTGCCCTTTGGTTGTGGCTTAATTGAGAAATCCATTGAATTTTATAGTAAAAACGGAGAAAGAACGGTGACAAAAGAAGAACTGTGTGTGAACAACTAATAAAAAACGTCTGCTATTTGCAAAAAATGTCTGAAAATAATGTTCTTGTTCATTATTTTGACGTCCGCGGCAAAAACGTCTGTTTTTTAATGCATTGTGTGCATTGGACGTCTGTCTTTCCATTGACTACAATGCAATGGCATTGCAGTCAGTTAAATTGCGGCAAAAACGGACGTTTTTTTAAAATATCGAAAACGGGCGTTTTTTCTCCATTTTTGACGTTGTGTGAACATAGACTAACGGACGTCATTTTAAACGGAGCTGAAAAAAACGTTGTGTGAACATAGCCTTATTATTAATTTATTTGTTTGTCTATTTGTTTTTTTTTTCATTTTCTTAATTTGTCCTATTCTTTTATTTTATGTGTTTTCTTTGTTTGTTTTCATTTTTTATTATTTACTTATTTGTTAGATTTTTTTTCTTTCATTTCCCTTAATTATTTTTTTACTTATTTCTTTGACCTTTTTTAATTATTTTATTATTTATTTAATTTTTCATTTATTTTTTATTATGAATTTACTTGTTGTTGCTTTTTTTTTAATTTTGTAAATTTGTCCAATTCTTTTATTTTATGTGTATTCTTTGTTTGTTTTTGTATACTTCACATTTCGGTCAGTTTTTATGTATTACTTTGCTTTTGATTGCTAGTTTCCAGGCTTCCTGCCCATCTCTGAATTACTCTCATGTGCTCTTTGTGATTTAGGAGGCCAATTCTGAGTTTTGATTATTTTTAATAAATTATTGTTTTTATTTTTCTAGTATTTTGTCATTTAATCTTTTTTATTTTCTTATTATTTTTACAGCACCACTTATCAGAGGCTTTCCCATTTATCAGTGATAAGATAAGAAATCCTTACCGGTATCAACAAGAATCATTACGGCTGTTTTAGGCTATTGTTGTAGGTTTTAGGATTTTGATTCATCTTTGCTTCTGTTTTCCACGTTTCATGTGGGTTTTTTTGTCTTCTTTTGACTTATTCTCATAACACTGATGTCAGAAAGTAAGATTTAGTGTCCTCTGTGCTGACATTTAGGTTTTAGTTTTTTATGCTTTCATTTTCCAGTTGTTTATTTTGAAATTAATTTACATTTTGCTTTTCTCTCTTTCTTTTTGTTTGTTTTTTTAACAGTTTTATAAGATTACTTCTCAGTTTCCTTTAGTAAAGATAAGATATCTTGCAGGAAATCCTGACCAGTTCACTATCACGGTGATCACTGGAACAGGTTTAAAGGAGAAATATTCACTGGGATTTTGCAGTCTGGTTCCTTTCTGACATGGAGTTTCTTATTCTCCAAAATTCTATATTTAAAAATGCATAAAAACATGATTATATATATATATATATATATATATGTATATATATATACACAAACACACACATATATATATATATATATATATATATATATATATACACACATATATATATATATATATATAAAATCATGTTTTTATGCATTTTTAAATATAGAAATTTTTTTTTTTACTTTTTTTGACTTGCAAAAAATTTTCAAATGACACCACAAGACTATTTCCTCCTTTTGCCTTGCTGTATAATGACCCACTTTTTGCACTCTGTTGTAATTATGTCATTATGATATAATTACATTGCTCCTTATTGCAATGATGGTTAATTGCTAAATGAGAACAGAAAGAACAGTGTCAGCAGATGTGCAAACCATTTACTAAATAACCCCTTATCATCTGGATAGTCAGTAACAGAGGATCTACGGGACCAGGAGACTTAAGTCTTGTCCATTGGATAGGCCATCAATGGTTGATCTGTGGGGGTCCAAGCTTTCATGACTCCCACCACTCAGCACAAGTAGCCACGGTACTGGGACTTGTCACATAGTTTAATCCCCACTGAAAGAAAATGGTGGCATATTGTGTAATAGAGACAACAAATAGGTGACAACAATGATCATCAGCTGATCGTGTTTTATGGTCCTGAAGTAAAAAAATTGGCCACCAACCGTGCATTGCTAGGTGTTATAGCAATGCGCGGCCAATGGCGGATGACTATGTAAAAGAAATAACTGTATATATCTGCTCTATCTCGGCATCTGCCACTGTAGAAATTACAGGTCACACCATAGCAGTCCTGGCCAGTGTTTGGCTGAGCAGAGGGCAGAAGAACATGGGGACCCGTGGAGAGGTAATGTATTCGTTTCAAATGGGTTATCCAGCGAAAATCTTTTTTCTTTCAGATCAACTGGTATCAGAAAGTTATATAGATTTGCAATTTACTTCTACTTAAAAATCTCAAGTCTTCCCATACTTATCAGCTGCTGTATGTCCTGCAGGAAGTGGTGTATTCTTTCTGGTCTGACACAGACTCTGCTGCCTCCTCTGTCCATGTCAGGAACTGTCCAGAGGAAGAAGTGGTCCCTGAAACGGCCATCCCAGGTTACACACCTGCACCTGCACCTTTCCATCTGTTCCTCTCCCTGCAACTTTATTTGAATAGAGCTACGAAGTAAAGTCAAGCCGGTAAGTGCAGGAATCATTCCTATTTGAACTGTTACATTGCCTGCCCTTTCTTTCCATGCACCCTGGGCATTTACCATCTGCATTGTTTTAAACTCCGAAGCTCACCTCCTGAGACCGCAGTGTTCACAGCAGTGCACGTCTCCTGTTGCTTTACTGTATTATTATAACTACTATAATACTACCTCCTATATACAGCAATATAACTGCTATAATGCAGTACAAAACAAAAAAGAATTTCCAGCACTCACCGGTCCATGAGGCAGGGACAAGCTTTAAAGCTTGTCCCTGATTCATGGACCGGTGAGTGCTGGAAATTCTTTTTCTTTTGTACTGCATTGGATGGTCTTCACTCGTTTGCTAGCACCCTGGTATCTTGCTGGACACCTTTATAGGCAGAGCATTTTCTGAATTCCTTTGTGTCTTTTCATTCTCCATACCAAGGACTGTTTTCTAGCGGTGCGGGCAATCTGTATCTACGATCAGTCATAACTACTATAATACTGCCTCCTATATACAAGAATATAACTACTATAATGCAGTGTGCGGGAGAGATTCAAGCACTCACCGTTGTTGTCTTCCAAATCTTTATTACGTAGAGATCATAGCAGGGAGGGGGTGGTGGATCAGTGAAGGTGCAGGGGCATCAGGGGTATTTTTAAGGATCGGGTTTAGGAGCCAGTCTAGGAACTGAGATAGGCTTTCAGTCACGGAGTTGATGGCTGACACTATAGGACGCCCAGGCGGCGCTTCCAAGGACTTGTGGACCTTGGGTAGGAAGTACCACCTGGGCGGCCTGGGGGCATCTGGGAGGAGTTTCTCTGCTAGATTCTTATCCACAGCACCCTCTCTTGTGTGCTTACTTAGCATCTTCCTGAGCCCGTCTTGTATGCCTAACATAGGGTCCTTGTTTAGAACAATGTATGTGTTTCTGTCCCCTAATTGGCGTTGGGCTTCAGTGTTGTAATATACTTTGGACATTATAACTGCCGCCCCTCCCTTATCGGCTCTGCGTACTACCAGGTCTTGACGTGACTTCAACCAACGGATGGCTCTATTTTCCCTTTCCGTGACATTCATGGATGCGGGTGGGTATTTTAGTGCTCTGACATCCCTGAGTACGGACTTGTGGAATAGGTCAAGTGGCCCTCCAGGTGTCACCTGTGGGGTAAAGGTGGATTTTTTCCCCCCCGTGAAACTGGAGACTGTGGAGATGGAAGAAGTATCAGGGGGAGCAGGAATGTCCGCTAAGAAATGCAGACATTCAATCTCCTCAGCATTGAAGCCTATAGGTGCTTGGAACCCTAGGGGCCCTATGGAGCATCTGGACACTGGATTCTGCTGTTGTGAAGTGAATTTATTGGTAGCGAAATTTTTTACTAGGTTGACCTTTCTAATGGCTTTAAAAAGGTCAACTTCAAAATTCTCAACTAGACCAAAGTTAAGTCCCTTAGATAAGACTTGAAAGCAGTCCGGAGGGATATCAGTTCCTGAGATGTTAATTACATTGTTAGGTAATTCTAACGTTTCCATGACACGTTTTTTCTCTTCCTGTCTCCTCTTCCTCGTTGACCTCCACTTCTTGCCCCCCCTTCTGGTTTTCCTCCTAAAGGGGCGGCACGGGATGAGTTTGAGGAGGATGCAGGACCCATCTCTGTATTGCTGGCAAAATCGTCTGATCCGCTAGATTCCGACTCCGTGGTGTATACATCACTCGTGTATTTGCGTCTGGGAGGACCTCTTCTATGTTTCTGGCTCCAATCAAACACATGCTGGGTATCGTAGTCAAGTTTGTCCCTCAAAAACTTGTCTTTTTTTCTTTCTTTTGTTTCATTTTGAAGGGCAATAAGCTTGGTCTCGAGTCTGGCAAAGAAAGTGTTAGCCTGTTCTTCCGAGACCCTATTACGTAGCTCATGCTTAGCTTTGCATAAATCTGTTGTGATAATCTCATACTCTTTACAATGTCGCTGGAGTGTAATAGACATAAGGTGCATGGCATGTTTCTGATGTGCCATCTGCCAGGCGTGAATGAATTCCGGGTCATCCTGGTATAATGATGGTGCCTTATATGACCGCAGGCCTCTTGGAACTCTATTATTCTCCTCGTAGGCTCTAAGGGAGTTAATGGTCCAGAATAGTCTGGTCTCCCGATCCGCTAGATGTGATATACGATACTCCAGTGTTCTTGTGCTGATGACTTGCACTGATTCCTTTGCGTTACATGACGCAAAAAACGCATCCGCTCCCTCCCTCCCTGCTTGTAGAGCCTGCACTGGAGGAGTAGACTCTGCCGTTTGGATTTCCATGCTGGATGTGTGGTGTGCTGAGTAGAGAAACAGGTATACAAATGCGAGGAGGAGAAACAGCTGACCCGCACCACCACACAACAGTCCAGTGCCTATGGATCTACGGACCTAAATTGGCAGGATACACCGTGATGCAAAACGGCTGGGTGCCGGGGGTGCAAGATGATGAAGGAGGAATACGCTGTGTGTAAGGTAGATGAAAACAGCACTCACCCGGTCTGTATCAGCTCAGTTTATTTCATGCACCGCTGGTGGCAGGGAGGGAGAGGTGAGGACGCGCACTGGGACGGCCGTTTCGGGGACACGCCCCCTTTGTCGACCAGGTATTGACGTCATGTGGTGGGAGGTGTGCTATATACACAGGTAACGTGCACGTGATCAATTAAGGAAAAAGATATGTGTTAAACAAATAACAAAGACATTTACACAAAAACACTGAAATCGTTACGCTCGTTAAGGCCGAGCGGACCCGTAGCGTTAAGTCGGGAGATCCAGAGGGACTCTTTTCTCAGAAGTGTCTGATGTTTGTCAGCTCCCTCCGGTACAGCGTTAACTCTTTCTAGTCCGAGAAACTTTAGGTTCCTGGTATCGCCATGATGGACAGTTCGTACATGTTCTATAAGGCGTGGAACGCCTTTACCCGTCTTTACAGAGTAAGCATGTTCTTTAAACCTTACCCATAAGGGTCTCTTGGTTTTTCCTATGTAGTATGACCCACAACTGCAAATAATCGCATATACTACAAAGGGAGATTTACAGGTAATGAAATCTTTTATCATACATTCATGGCCTCCCAAGCGAATGAAGGATACATTTAACAATTGGGTGCAGTACTTGCACTGACCACATTTTCTGTTGCCTTGAGGCAGTGTCTTAGATAGCCAGTCAGTATTTTTTATTTTTAAATTGGAATTGTTTAAATGGTCAGCTATTGTTTTATTCTTTCTATAGGAGACACAAGGCTTCCTCTCTGCAATTTCCCTAAGGTCAGGGTCTGACTCTAAAAGGTGCCAGTGTTTTTTAATGGCCTCCTGTATTGCCACATTATTAGGGGAATTCTGAAAGATGAAATTAAATCTCCTGTCTGAGGAATTATGTTTAGCTGTATATGACAGAAGATTGGTCCTACTCTGTATACTAGCTCTGTGACGTGCTTCTTTTACAAGAGTGTCAGGATATCCTCTTTCGGCAAATCTCTTCTCCATCTCGGCAGCCTGTTTATTAAATGAATCATCTGTAGAGTTCACCCTGCGCAGGCGCAGCATCTGACCATAAGGGATTGCTTTCTTAACGTGCGCAGGGTGTGAGCTGCCGAAATGGAGAAGAGAATTGCAAGAGGTAGGTTTCCTGTACACCGAGGTGTGGATCTCATTGTTGCGGATATTGACTTGAACATCCAAGAATTCAAGAGAGTCGCCACCGAATTTGGAAGTAAAAAGCATATTAACGTGATTGTGTGTATTAAGGAACTGAATGAAATCAGAAAATTGTGTCTCTGTACCCTGCCAAACAATAAAGATGTCATCGACAAAACGGTGATAAGACTTAATAAACTTAATATAAGGGTTGGTAGTGGAGAAAACAACATCGTGTTCCAGCTTAGCGAGAAACAAGTTGGCATACGTACAGGAGACCGGCGTGCCCATGGCAGTGCCGATCTCCTGTCGATACCAACTGTCCTCGTAGTGGAACACGTTGTTGGTGAGGATAAAACGTAAAGCTTCACCAATAAAATTGACCATGGCAGTAGGATTATTACCCTGAGTAACATACCACTTGACAGCCTCTACACCCGCATCGTGAGGGATGCGGGTGTAGAGGCTCTCCACGTCAATTGAGGCCAGAGCACACTCATCCGTCCATGTAATGTCACCAAGGACTTTAAGAAAGTCACTGGAATCTTTTAGAAAAGTTGGGGTATTTTTAAGGATCGGGTTTAGGAGCCAGTCTAGGAACTGAGATAGGCTTTCAGTCACGGAGTTGATGGCTG
Source organism: Dendropsophus ebraccatus (assembly GCF_027789765.1). NCBI lineage: Eukaryota > Metazoa > Chordata > Amphibia > Anura > Hylidae > Dendropsophus > Dendropsophus ebraccatus. The sequence continues at coordinate 205,763,473 of NC_091455.1, forward strand.
ACACTATAGGACGCCCAGGCGGCGCTTCCAAGGACTAGTGGACCTTGGGTAGGAAGTACCACCTGGGCGGCCTGGGGGCATCTGGGAGGAGTTTCTCTGCTAGATTCTTATCCACAGCACCCTCTCTTGTGTGCTTACTTAGCATCTTCCTGAGCCCGTCTTGTATGCCTAACATAGGGTCCTTGTTTAGAACAATGTATGTGTTTCTGTCCCCTAATTGGCGTTGGGCTTCAGTGTTGTAATATACTTTGGACATTGTAACTGCCGCCCCTCCCTTATCGGCTCTGCGTACTACCAGGTCTTGACGTGACTTCAACCAACGGATGGCTCTATTTTCCCTTTCCGTGACATTCATGGATGCGGGTGGGTATTTTAGTGCTCTGACATCCCTGAGTACGGACTTGTGGAATAGGTCAAGTGGCCCTCCAGGTGTCACCTGTGGGGTAAAGGTGGATTTTTTCCCCCCCGTGAAACTGGAGACTGTGGAGATGGAAGAAGTCCTTGGAAGCGCCGCCTGGGCGTCCTATAGTGTCAGCCATCAACTCCGTGACTGAAAGCCTATCTCAGTTCCTAGACTGGCTCCTAAACCCGATCCTTAAAAATACCCCAACTTTTCTAAAAGATTCCAGTGACTTTCTTAAAGTCCTTGGTGACATTACATGGACGGATGAGTGTGCTCTGGCCTCAATTGACGTGGAGAGCCTCTACACCCGCATCCCTCACGATGCGGGTGTAGAGGCTGTCAAGTGGTATGTTACTCAGGGTAATAATCCCACTGCCATGGTCAATTTTATTGGTGAAGCTTTACGTTTTATCCTCACCAACAACGTGTTCCGCTACGAGGACAGTTGGTATCGACAGGAGATCGGCACTGCCATGGGCACGCCGGTCTCCTGTACGTATGCCAACTTGTTTCTCGCTAAGCTGGAACACGATGTTGTTTTCTCCACTACCAACCCTTATATTAAGTTTATTAAGTCTTATCACCGTTTTGTCGATGACATCTTTATTGTTTGGCAGGGTACAGAGACACAATTTTCTGATTTCATTCAGTTCCTTAATACACACAATCACGTTAATATGCTTTTTACTTCCAAATTCGGTGGCGACTCTCTTGAATTCTTGGATGTTCAAGTCAATATCCGCAACAATGAGATCCACACCTCGGTGTACAGGAAACCTACCTCTTGCAATTCTCTTCTCCATTTCGGCAGCTCACACCCTGCGCACGTTAAGAAAGCAATCCCTTATGGTCAGATGCTGCGCCTGCGCAGGGTGAACTCTACAGATGATTCATTTAATAAACAGGCTGCCGAGATGGAGAAGAGATTTGCCGAAAGAGGATATCCTGACACTCTTGTAAAAGAAGCACGTCACAGAGCTAGTATACAGAGTAGGACCAATCTTCTGTCATATACAGCTAAACATAATTCCTCAGACAGGAGATTTAATTTCATCTTTCAGAATTCCCCTAATAATGTGGCAATACAGGAGGCCATTAAAAAACACTGGCACCTTTTAGAGTCAGACCCTGACCTTAGGGAAATTGCAGAGAGGAAGCCTTGTGTCTCCTATAGAAAGAATAAAACAATAGCTGACCATTTAAACAATTCCAATTTAAAAATAAAAAATACTGACTGGCTATCTAAGACACTGCCTCAAGGCAACAGAAAATGTGGTCAGTGCAAGTACTGCACCCAATTGTTAAATGTATCCTTCATTCGCTTGGGAGGCCATGAATGTATGATAAAAGATTTCATTACCTGTAAATCTCCCTTTGTAGTATATGCGATTATTTGCAGTTGTGGGTCATACTACATAGGAAAAACCAAGAGACCCTTATGGGTAAGGTTTAAAGAACATGCTTACTCTGTAAAGACGGGTAAAGGCGTTCCACGCCTTATAGAACATGTACGAACTGTCCATCATGGCGATACCAGGAACCTAAAGTTTCTCGGACTAGAAAGAGTTAACGCTGTACCGGAGGGAGCTGACAAACATCAGACACTTCTGAGAAAAGAGTCCCTCTGGATCTCCCGACTTAACGCTACGGGTCCGCTCGGCCTTAACGAGCGTAACGATTTCAGTGTTTTTGTGTAAATGTCTTTGTTATTTGTTTAACACATATCTTTTTCCTTAATTGATCACGTGCACGTTACCTGTGTATATAGCACACCTCCCACCACATGACGTCAATACCTGGTCGACAAAGGGGGCGTGTCCCCGAAACGGCCGTCCCAGTGCGCGTCCTCACCTCTCCCTCCCTGCCACCAGCGGTGCATGAAATAAACTGAGCTGATACAGACCGGGTGAGTGCTGTTTTCATCTACCTTACACATAACTGCTATAATACTGCTCCTATATACAAGAATATAACTGCTATAATACTGCTCCTATATACAAGAATATAACTATTATAATACTGCTCCTATATACAGGAATATAACTACTATAATACTGCTCCTATATACGGGAATATAACTACTATAATACTGCTCCTATATACACGGATATAACTACTATAATACTGCTCCTATATACAAGAATATAACTACTATAATACTGCTCCTATATACAGGAATATAACTACTATAATACTGCTCCTATATACAGGAATATAACTACTATAATACTGCTCCTATATACGGGAATATAACTACTATAATACTACTCCTATATACAAGAATATAACTACTATAACACTGCTCCCATACACAAGAATATAACTACTATAATACTGCTCCTATATACAGGAATATAACTACTATAATACTGCTCCTATATACAAGTATATAACTACTATAATACTGCTCCTATATACAAGAATATAACTACTATAAGGAAGAATAGAAATTTCTGGAACACAATGTGGGAGATGTAGTTGGCAAAATACACCAGGTTTGTTATGTGTTGTAGACACTTTTTTTGTGCTTTATTAGGCGGATTTGACTACTGTCTGGAGTACAGGGTGTGGGTATTGTTGTTTTATGACTTGCTCCATTCTTTTGGCACAGAATATTAAAGTACAGTACATTAAGCCGATCGATAGGTGGAGCAAAGGAACAGTGTTTATTATGAATTATCTACCATAAAGTGAGACGCTGTGATACAGTGCACACGTCTCTATAAGTGAATGGTCCTGAGGAGGAGCAGACGCCTTTATATATTATTGTACATTTTGGTGTTTTTTATTAGGTTTTGGCAGTATTGTACTTTTTCCCTGATGCCTGGAGGATCCTGTCCAGTCCTGGGACCTGCTCCCATGTTAGTACTTGCCACCATCAACTTCCCATTAACACCTGAGTATATTGCCCTCCCTGCTACGACATAAGCTTTATTAAACCCTTTACTTCAGTCTAACAGTAAATCAAAGCCACATGGAGCTCGGGCTGGGCAAGAACTAACGTCTCAATTCCGAGGGGACCAAAGAAAATCCGAGATGACAGAGAAAAATCTGACAGTGCGCCCGGCTCTTTATGGTTTATAGCGAGAAGAAAGGATGTTGGAAGTTAAACTCCCTATAAAAGTCTCCTGGAAAGATGTAATGTGAAATTACAGACTGTGAATCATAAGAAACCACGTGCGGTACATTAACTGGGAGCAGCGAGACAGCGACCAGAAGTGATTCATTATAGCAACGCTTCCTGAGGAATACCGCCTGCCCAATATAAATGTATATAACTCTTATATAGTAACTCTAAGGAAAGGATAACATATAGGAGAGAAGTACCAGATTATCCTGGGGAAGGCGTCACTAATGTATTACATCGGAAGCAGTATTATAGCACTTATATTCTTGTATATAGGAGCAGTATTATAGCACTTATATTCTTGTATATAGGAGCAGTATTATAGTAGTTATACACGAACTGGAGAGAATGGAACGGCTGCACATCCCATCTATGGCTGATACTAATGCCGCTAGGCCTATATTAAAAATCAACACCAGAGTGTCTGTATATGAATTGATCAAGCCATATTGCCCCGTGCACCACCGCGCAGGTCCCCTGGTCCACACGGGTCCCTACGCTAACTCCACACCGTGTCGGTCAGCGACCGCCAACCCCGCAAAGCGTGCACGTGCAGGGAAGGGAGGCCATGGAACGGCCCTGCAACCCCAATGTCACAGGACCAGACCCAAAAAGCCCCACCAAAACCCAGCCAGCACCACCGGCGGGGAAGGCTGCCCCCAAACGACACAAGTATGGATATGGTATTACACTTACCATTGCTGCTCTCACAGAATGGGGAAGACATAGGGTCCAGACATGTGAGCACAGACATATCCTGCTAATTTTGGTCATGTGGGTCTTATAAAGGAGTGCTAGCTGTTCAGAGAGGGAGAACTGTAAAACACGAACTGGAGAGAAAGGAACGGGTACATGGGGCAGTATGGCTTGATCAATTCATACACAAAATTCTGATGTGTTTTTTATTTAGCCTAGGGGCACTAGTATCAGCCATAGGTGTGAGGTGCAGCACTTTTTTTTTTCCCTGAACCGCATTTTGTTTCTCTCTTTTCTCCGTGTTTTTGCACTCCTCCTGGTGAGACCCACATGACCGCAATTAGCAGGAGACACCTGAGTGCACATGGTTTTAATCCCTCCTGTTTTTTCCCATTCTGTCTGTTGCAGCTATGGTGAGTGCAATACCTCATCCAGACTTGTGCTGTTTGGGGGCGACCTTCTCCGCCGGCGGTGCTGGCCGGGTTCTGGTGTGGTGTTTTTGGGTCTGGTCCTGTGGCATGGGGGTCGCAGGGCCGTCCCATGGCCCCCGTTCCCTGGCTGTGCGTGCCTGCGGGGTTGGTGGCCACTGACTGGCACGGTGTGGACTTAGTGTAGGGACCCATGTGTATCAGATACCGGCACGAGGTACATGGGGCAGTATGGCTTGATCAATTCATACACAAAATTCTGATGTGTTTTTTATTTAGCCTAGGGGCACTAGTATCAGCCATAGGTGTGAGGTGCAGCACTCTTTTTCTTCCCTGAACCGCATTATAGTAGTTATATTCCTGTATATAGGAGCAGTATTATAGTAGTTATATTCCTGTATATAGGAGCAGTATCATAGTAGTTATATCCTTGTATATAGGAGCAGTATTATAGTAGTTATATTCTTGTATATAGGAGCAGTATTATAGTAGTTATATTCCTGTATATAGGTGCAGTATTATAGCACTTATATTCTTGTATATAGGTGCAGTATTATAGTGGTTATTTTCCTGTATATAGGAGCAGTTTTATAGTAAGCATATTCTTGTATATAGGAGCAGTATTATAGTAAGCATATTCTTGTATATAGGAGCAGTATTATAGTAGTTATATTCTTGTATATAGGAGCAGTATTATAGTAGTTATAGTCTTGTATATAGGAGCAGTATTATAGTAGTTATATTCTTGTATATAGGAGCAGTATTATAGTAGTTATATTCTTGTATATAGGAGCAGTATTATAGTAGTTATATACTTGTATATAGGGAGCAGTATTATAGTGGTTATATTCTTGTATATTGGGGCAGTATTATAGTAGTTATAGTCTTGTATATAGGGGTAGTATTATAGCAGTTATATTCTTGTATATAGGAGCAGTATTATAGTAGTTATATTCTTGTATATAGGGGGCAGGATTTTAGTAGTTATATACTTGTATATAGAAGCAGTATTATAGTAATTATGCAGAGTGGAAACACAGCTAAACGCCATTATAAAGTTACACAGGATCGGCAGTATTGAAGCAAACAAGTCCCTCCATGGATGACAGTCAAACAGAAATATAACCAGCTTGATTTTATTCCATGTAACATGGGATGCGGGGAGAATAATCAGGAGGTGCAGGACACGACCTGGGACGGCCTGATATGGAGATCTCTTAACTACATGAGTTAAGTCCCGCCCCCTAGGAGTCACTTCTGTATTGTCAAATACCCCTTGTAGACTCTGCTGAATATCCAAGATCATTCAAGGGAAGCAACAAGTAATTGCTCTCACATAATAAGCCCCTAAACTGCCAATAAGGACTATTGCATGGAGGTCCCACCCACTAGGAGTCATTTAAAAAAAATTATAATATAACCCCTCCAAATTCTGTTTAATGAATGGTTACACTCAAAGGGGGCTTTAGACGATTCTCCCTAATCAAAAATCGTACTTACTTACTGAGCCCATAAGGTAGGGATATATAATTTAGGCCGCACCCACTAGGAGCTGGTTCTGCAGAATGACTCAAGGGAATCAAGTGATTATATATAGCTTATTAAGTTTCAATACAGGGTCTCAAAGGCAGGGTCCTCTTCTGTACCAGTTTGCCATTTACTTTGTATCTAACAGTACTATAAGCCCTGCCCATGAGGAGTCACTTGTGCCTACAACAGTCATGCGGCGCAACAAATGTTTTTTTTTATCCCCCTAATGGCCAACAACAAAGAAGTAAGTGCACCCCTTAATCCAGAATTATTATACAATGGAGTATTATAATTTACATAACTGAAACTAATGTTAGTGAGAAATCTTACGTATGTACCCGATTTCCCGTTGTTTTGTGGCTGCTCTCAGGGCTGTCAGGTGTTGATGCAGGAAATAACATTGTCGACCCTGGAGAACGTTCCGTTTATGCAGCTGAAGACGGGTCAAGCTGTTTGCTGTTAGTAAAATTCCTTCTGGGGGATCCATTGTGGCACTCGCTCATTCATTCTGTGTGAACATTTCGCACTTATTTCAATCATTTCCTCATCTTTCATCTGTCGCTTTCACGTTAGCGAGGAAAATGGAAAAATGACAGGTGTGTTTGTGTTAAAGGTGTAAGCCGCCACTGACCAGGTCAATCCATTGCAGCCTATAGCACCTAGTCCTCAGCTTTCTGTTCCATGCATAGAATTCTGGAATGACGGTAAAGGATGACACCGAGACAGGAAGAGCAGCAGGAACAAGCTATAAAAAGCTAAATATATATACAAGTACTATATATATATATATATATATATATATATATATATATATATATATATTTGAGATCATATATACTTGAAAGTTATAAGATTTGTAATTTACTTCTATTTAAAAATCTCCAGTCTTCCAGTACTTATCATCTGCTACATGCGCTACATGCGTATTCTTTCCACTCTGACACAGTGCTCTCTGCTGCCACCTCTGTCCATGTCAGGAACTATCCAGAGCAGGAGAGGTTTTCTATGGGGATTTGCTGCTGCTCTTGACAGTTCCTGACATGGACAGAGGTGGCAGCAGAAAGCACTGTGCCAGACTGGAAAGAATACACCACTTCCTGCCGGACATACAGCAACTGATAAGTACTGGAAGAGTAGAGATTTTTTTTTTTTTAAATAGAAACAATTTACAAATTAATATAACTTTGTGAAAACAGTTGATTTGAAAAAGTAAAAATAAATGCTTTAATAGGGTGTCTATACCTTTGCAATTATTTTTACCATTTATTTATTTATTTATTTATTTATTTATTTGCAAAATGCAACTGAGGGTATGCGCACATGCATTGGAGGGATGGCTGGGTGGCAAATAAATGATCAATTTCTGCAATTAAATGATGCATTCACATTGCGTGTGCATCGCGTTACTGCAGGTGTGAAAACAGCCGAAATAAAATTAACCAATTTAGCAAAAAAATAAATAAAAAAAAATAGTGTCTGCAGCCGCTGTACAGATCTATGTATCTCGGTTATAGAATAAATTCCATATACTGTGTACATGTTCCCCAACCTGCGGCTCTCCAGCTGTTACTGAACTACAACTCCCATCATCCCTTACAACTACTTAGGGAAACAGGGAGGCAGAAGCTACAGAACAGCTGCTGACACTTGTAGTTCTATTACAGCTCCCATTGGCCTGATATAATCTGCAGAGCCTTCACAATGATTTGGCTTCTTTTTTTTTATCTGATCGCCCGCTGGTGTCATGTGTCCCGCAGATTATCAGGAAGACGTGGTATCAGCAGAGACCATCCCGACACCTCAGCCAGCACCACCCTCCGCCCGCCAGCTCTGCTGCATCAGGGGGAGATAGAGGAGTGCAACACACTGAAGAAAAACTAAAAAATAAACAATTTAAAAAACAAACAAACGTTTAAACGGTTTTGCTGGTGCATGTATACAATACTCGTACGGCATCTATATCTAAAGTATATGTAGGGTATGTGTATGTATCAATGTATGATATTCCATATATTGAACAGGCTATGTTCACACACAGTTTTTCCGTCAGTCTTCTTTCAACCAAAACCAGGAGTGGATTGTGAACACAGAAACTGCGCAAATCTATACATTATAATTTTTTTTTTTTTTTAATTCCTCGTTTTGGTTGAAAAAAGACTGATGGAAATACTATGTGCGAACATAGCCTATTAGTATCTATGTAAGGCCGTGTTCACACATGGCATGAACATAGACCGATGTCTCGATACTACAGTATTGGCCGGGTGAGCATCACTTTAAATTGGAATGTGGGGACATTCGGGTGTGTCTGCGCTCCAATTTGGCATAGAGCACAATGTAAAGTACAGCCGGGAGCCGCACTTTACACTGTGAGCACAGGCTATCTTGTAGGGGCGCTGTTCAATGAATAGCGGCCACACAAAAAAGACCTGTCAATAATTTTGTGCGGCTGCAGAGAACAACAGCCACAGTGTATACAGGGTATACCCACTATTAAAACAGCGGCCGTTGTTTATTGTAAAAATATGTTGTGTGAACGTGGCCTAAAAGGTCTATATGTTAAGTATGTGTGGATTATCTATGTAACAGTGCATATACTGTATATGAGCATCTATATGCAGAGTATCAGTGTGTATGAGTATATATACTATATGTATGGTGGCATATGAGGAGATTATCTGTGTCTATATGTACAGTATACGGCCGGGTTCACACACAGTATGACACCGGCAGTGCTGTGACTGGGCCGTGTCACAGAACGGCCGGTGTCTGTGTCTTCCTCTACAGAATCCGAAGTAAGACTCCTTAAGGTGTGGCTACACTTTGTGACAACTTCCAACATCATCTGTAAAGTGTGCTGTGAGTGGGTGAGAAGAGAGTGCAAAGAAAAGAGAAGGATAGAAATAAGTAGCACAGATCACAAAAACAGTAACCCTTTTGACACCACATCTGTGCAATACTTAGTCATACAGTACATATACTAGCGACATCTAGTGGCGAAACTTAAGTAATACCTCACCACCTCTAACACTTTAGAGTACAGACTTTTGCGAGAGGTGTAAAGACAGGTAACACCCGTGGTGGGACAACACAATTACACAGATCAGTTCTGTTCCCATTAGAGCTCACAGTCTAAATCCATATACCTGCAGGAGCATCTGTGTATCTGTCAGTATACAGCTAGGTTCACACTATGTAAAAACGTTTGTTATTTGCGGAATGACATCTATTATTTTAAAAGACGGCCATCATTTTTAGGCTATGTTCCCACTAGGTAAGAGACCGGACGTTCCATGACCCCGGCCGGGTAACGAAACGGCCGGTCTCTGGCTGGATCATCTCGGCCGGTACTTATGTACCGGCCAGATGATCTTTCAAACCGCAGAGCTCTGATGCGGGGGCATCAGCGTGCGCCCGCATCAGAGCTTCCCATAGCCCACAGTGAGCCGGAGCCGCTCGCTTCACTGTGTGAACTGACAGGTCTTTCTGCGGCCGGAATTCACTGAATTCTGGCCGCAGAAAACTGACCTGTCAGTTTTTTCCCGGCGCCGAACAACACCCATTAAAAATAAGACTATGTTCCACCCCGCAAAACTACGGCCGTAGTTCTGCGGCGAGAACTACGGACGTAGTTTTACGTAGTGTGAACCTAGCCTTACACAGCGTGAACCTAGCCCATGAGCGTCTCTGTTTAATTTCCTGTGTGTATGTATGAGCATCACTGTCAACAGTACGTTCACAAGTGGATATAGACATCTATGTATACAAGTGTCTATTTGTGTATACAGTACATAGCATTGTCTCTATGTATTAGTATATATCTATGCATTATATTTGGACCAGTCAAAAAGTCATCCTGTAGAGATACAGAGCCCTGGCCTGGACATATTGTACTGCTCACCACTTTCTACCAGTCCATCAAATACAAACAAGGAATGATGAGCGCGAGCTTAGATACCTCACGTGTATCTCCACCCCACCAGTGTGCCGTCTCACCACTGTCTGTATAAGAGGTGTTACACAGACAAGTAATAGGGGTCAAGTGTTCCAACCCCTAAACAAACCAAAAGTATAAGCTCCTGGCTTCCAAAGTATCCTGGTCTCCTACATGAGTAATAAGTGACAACCTCTAATGGTCAATCAATGTAGCGTCCATTAGGGGCTGCCATTCAAAGACCCCGGTCAACTGCTGGGCACCCTGTTCCAGGGAGGCCCACTGAGAACCTCTGCATCTGCCCCTTTGACTGTATGCACACTTGATGAGTGTACAGTTAACTGCAGCATTGTGATTGACAGAGTGAGAAGCCATTGGCTCCCTGCCCTGCCAATCACTCTTGTGGCTACAGGCAGCTTTATGCATCCAACAACAAGAGTCCGCATTCTCCCACTGCTTCCCAGAGCTGGAGTGACATCACTTGTGCGCTCACAGAGCAAGGAGGGAGAAGAGACCCCAGAGGACTGTAGCTGTGCAGAAAATGGGTATAGAGTATTTCTTTTATTACAGAGGGGGGTGCCCACATGGGGTGAGGAGCTAACTACTGGGGAAGGTGGCTTCCTAACTACTACCAGGGGGTCATGCTAACTATAACTAGCAGGGGGATTATCTACAGGGGGTGCATACTTCATGGGGCATACTTCATATTGGGTAGGAGGGGGGTTTTACCTGTACGGAGAGGCCTAAATAAAATAAACTTTAGATACACAGAGGGGGCCTACCTAATATATGAAGACAGAGGGTCCTAACTGCAATATTGGGCCACAGAGGGGTTCTAACTACTATATGTGTAAACAGAGAGGAGTAACTGCTATATGGGGGCACAGTCAGTGAGGTATAACAGCTATATGGGGGAACAAGGGGGATCTAACTACTATATGGAGGCACAGAAGGGCCTGACTACTATATGGAGGCATCGAGGAGATCTATCTTATATTTGGAGGCACAGGGAGGCTTATCTACTATCTAAGTTTACAAAAGAGAGCTTTTCTATCAGGTGAGGGCATAGAGGGTGCTGAGTGTACAGTGTGTGTGTGTGTGTGTGTCTGTGTACAGTTTGTTTATGTGTTTGTGTGTTTATAGTTTGTGTCTGTCTGTGTGTACAGTTTGTTTGTGTGTACACTACGTATATGTTTTTGTGTGTGTCTGTGTGTACAGTATGTTTATGTGTATGTGTGTAGAGCATGTTTGTTTTTGTGTGTCTGTGTGTACAGTATGTTTGTGTGTGTGCACTGTACTTTTGTGTGTGTGTATACAGTATGTTTATATGTGTGTGTACAGTATGTGTGTTCAGTATGTTTGTGTGTGTGTGTCTGTGTGTACAGTACGTTTGTGTGTGTACAGTATGTGTGTGTGTGCACAGTATATATGTGTGTGTGCACAGTATGTATATGTGTGTGTGTATACGGTATGTATTTGCATGCATGTATGTGGTGTATGAGTGTGTGTGTGTGTACAGTATTTATATGTTTGTGTGTGTCTGTGTGTACAGTATGTTTATGTGTATGTGTGTGTACAGTATGGTTGTGTGTGTGTCTGTGTGTACAGTATGTTTATGTGTATGTGTGTGTACAGTATGGTTGTGTGTGTGTCTGTGTGTACAGTATATGTGTGTACAGTATGTATATATGTGTGTGTGTACAGTATGTATTTGCATGCATGTATGTGGTGTATGAGTGTGTGTGTGTGTGTGTATACAGTATGTTTATGTATATGTGTGTGCACAGTATGTTTATGTGTGTGTCTGTGTGTACAGTATGGTTGTGTGTACAGTATGTATATATGTGTGTGTACGGTATGTATTTGCATGCATGTATGTGGTGTATGAGTGTGTGTGTGTGTGTACAGTATGTTTATGTGTATGTTTGTGTACAGTATGGTTGTGTGTGTGTCTGTGTGTACAGTATGTCTGTGTGTACAGTATGTATATATATATGTGTGTGTGTACGGTATGTATTTGCATGCATGTATGCGGTATATGTATCTGCATGTGTCTGTCTGCCTGCCTGTTGTCAGCGACTACACGCATTTGCAGGATACAAACCTGCCCTGACTATGTCCAGTTTACACAGATGTATAAGACGGACATTCTGAGTGATAACTACAAAGCAAATTCACTGACAGCAAGCAGACAGTAATAATACAGCTCCACATAATATATCAGAAACCACAGAGTGTTCCTTCACAAAGGAACAGTAAAGTGAGTGACATTGGTCGTGCCCCCACACGGTGATGTAACGCACCGTGTGATGATGTCATCATCTGCAGCGTCTCCAGGTGACGTTACTTTTCCAGTCAGTTCTGTATATATCCATGTAATCCCGGCCCAGAATATAACTGGAAGCTTCCAGCTCCATCCAGGATAAATAACAACCTGACCGCGTCCTCGCCCCGCGGGGTGACCCCCCTGACATCTCACCTTCTGCTCACAAACTTACTTCTCTATTTTTAGGAGGTTTCCAGCATTTTTCTGCTTCTATTTGCAGCTCCTGATAATTGTCGGGTGCAGCGAGCGGGAGCAGCCGTGAGGTAATAGTCTGGGAAACTACCAGGCCTCCACATTCAGGAACCTGTGTACATACTGTACCCGGATATATACAGCTACCAAACCGATGTACATAGCAATATAAACAGCAAACATACACAGATACACAGTGTACTGATATACATACCTATATACATATCTACATATACAGGGACACCCCTACATACCCATACATATAAAGGGACACCCCTACATACCTATATACATATCTACATATACAGGGACACCCCTACATACCTATATACATATACAGGGACACCCCTACATACCCATACATATATACATATTAGGGACACCCCTACATACCCATACATATACAGGGACACCCCTACATACCCATACATATACAGGGACACCCCTACATACCCATACATATACAGGGACACCCCTAAATGCCTATATACATATACAGGGACACCCCTACATACCCATACATATACAGGGACACCCCTACATACCTATATACATATCTACATATACAGGGACACCCCTACATACCCATACATATACATGGACACCCCTAAATGCCTATATACATATACAGGGACACCCCTACATACCCATACATATACAGGGACACCCCTACATACCTAAATACATATACAGGGACACCCCTACATACCTATATACATATACAGGGACACCCCTACATACCTATATACATATACAGGGACACCCCTACATACCTATATACATATACAGGGACACCCCTACATACCTATATACATATACAGGGACACCCCTACATACCTATATACATATACAGGGACACCCCTACATACCTATATACATATACAGGGACACCCCTACATACCCATACATATACAGGGACACCCCTACATACCCATACATATACAGGGACACCCCTACATACCCATACATATACAGGGACACCCCTACATACCTAAATACATATACAGGGACACCCTACATACCTATATACATATCTACATATACAGGGACACCCCTACATACCCATACATATACAGGGACACCCCTACATACCTATATACATATACAGGGACACCTCTACATACCCATACATATACAGGGACACCCCTACATACCTATATACATATACAGGGACACCCCAACATACCTATATACATATACAGGGACACCCCTACATACCTATATACATATACAGGGACACCCCTACATACCTATATACATATACAGGGACACCCCTACATACCTATATACATATACAGGGACACACCTACATACCTATATATATATATATATATATATATATATATATATATATATACATATACAAGGACGAGTACCTACATTCTGTACCCACACCAATATACATATACACATACCTGTATACATATACAGAAACACATAACTTCATACCCATACCAATATATACACGAACACCCCTTCATCCCTCCCTCCCTCTCTCCCCCTCCACCCCTCCCTCCATCTCTCTACCTCTCCCCTTCATCCCTCCCTCCTTCTCTCTCTCCCGCTCCATCCCTCCCTTCATCTCTCTACCTCTCCCCTTTATCCCTCCCTCCATCTCTCTACCTCTCCCCTTCATCCCTCCCTCCATCTCTCTACCTCTCCCCTTCATCCCTCCCTTCATCTCTCTACCTCTCCCCTTCATCCCTCCCTCCATCTCTTTACCTCTCCCCCTCCATCCCTCCCTTCATCTCCCTACCTCTCCCCTTCATCCCTCCCTCCCTCTCTCTCTCCCCCTCCATCCCTCCCTTCATCTTTCTACCTCTCCCCTTTATCCCTACCTCCATCTCTCTACCTCTCCCCTTCATCCCTCCCTCCATCTCTCTACCTCTCCCCTTCATCCCTCCCTCCCTCTCTCTCTCCCCCTCCATCCCTCCCTTCATCTTTCTACCTCTACCCTTTATCCCTACCTCCATCTCTCTACCTCTCCCCTTCATCCCTCCCTCCATCTCTCTACCTCTCCCCTTCATCCCTCCCTCCATCTCTCTACCTCTCCCCTTCATCCCTCCCTCCATCTCCCTACCTCTCCCCTTCATCCCTCCCTCTCTCTCTCCTCCTCCATCCCTCCCTTCATCTTTCTACCTCTACCCTTTATCCCTACCTCCATCTCTCTACCTCTCCCCTTCATCCCTCCCTCCATCTCTCTACCTCTCCCCTTCATCCCTCCCTCCATCTCTCTACCTCTCCCCTTCATCCCTCCCTCCATCTCTCTACCTCTCCCCTTCATCCCTCCCTCCATCTCTTTACCTCTCCCCCTACATCCCTCCCTCCATCTCTCCCCTTCATCCTTCCCTCCATCTCTTTACCTCTCCCCCTCCATCCCTCCCTTCATCTCTCTACCTCTCCCCTTTATCCCTCCCTCCATCTCTCTACCTCTCCCCTTTATCCCTCCCTCCATCTCTCTACCTCTCCCCTTCATCCCTCCCTCCATCTCTCCACCTCTCCCCTTCATCCCTCTCTCCATCTCTCCACCTCTCCCCTTCATCCCTCTCTCCATCTTTCTTCCCCCCTTCTCTCTCTCCAAGTGTCTACTCCCCTTCATTTCTCTTTACCTCTCTCCATCCCCTCATCTCTCTTTACCTCTCTCCATCCCTTCATCTCTCTGTACCTCTCTCCATCCCCTCATCTCTCTTTACCTCTCTCCATCCCTTCATCTCTCTGTACCTCTCTCCACCCCTTCATCTCTCTTTACCTCTCTCCACCCCTTCATCTCTCTTTACCTCTCTCCACCCCTTCATCTCTCTTTACCTCTCTCCATCCCTTCATCTCTCTTTACCTCTCTCCACCCCTTCATCTCTCTTTACCTCTCTCCATCCCTTCATCTCTCTGTACCTCTCTCCATCCCTTCATCTCTCTGTACCTCTCTCCATCCCTTCATCTCTCTGTACCCCCTATTCCTCCTTCTCTTCCTCAGATTGGAATCACATATAAACCTCAAACAATATTATGTTGCTTAGTTTTCTAGACATTTATTTCCAAACCTGTTGCCAACCTCTGTAGGCCTCCCGCTTGGCGCACAGCTGGGAGTTATGTGGTGAAGTAACCGCTCCTGCCAACAGACTGACGACAAGGCTGAGGTATCACCAAGATGACTAAGTCCAGGGGGGGCCAAAAGTCTCCAAATTTAGGCGGCAACTCCCTGCTCCCCACCTAAGTGTCGGCTAAGTGCGTATAAATCATAGGATGAGAAGATCATCTTTCTGTCAATGTATCCATATGGGGGGCTCGTTTTTTGCGGGATGAGTTGTAGTTTTCGTTGCCACCACTTTGAGGCAGATACAATTTATTGTTTTTTTTTAAGGAACAAACAAAAATAGCAATTTTATAATTTTTTTTAACCTCACGATATAAATCTTGTTTTTTATTGAATGAGTCGTAACCATATATTCTACACCACACCCTATGAGACAATTTTGGCAGCCAGGATTGGTTCCAGAAATAGTTGACAAAGGAACGTTTTCTCTCAATATTAGAATATCTGCAGCATCATTCGAAATTATCATTCACACAATGGCAATCAGGAGGCTGTGAAACCCTGTGTTTCCCTAACAAAGTTGCCTGATGACGTTTTGTGAGCCCCTACTGTGTGCCATCATGCAATATCATTCACAATGTACCAAGCAGAATATGTTAGTCCAAATATACATAAAAGAGTCAATCTCTGTTTTCCTAACAAAGTTGCCTTAGGATGTTTTGAGAGTCCCTGCCTTATTTGCACCTTCATGCAACATTACCATTCATACAGAGAGGACCATCAGGAGGCTCGGGCTCTGTTAGTACAAGCTTATTTTATTCAGAAATCATTCCTCAATTTATTTACAATACTGACATGTGGGATAGTAACAGAACATCACAGCTAAGCAGTAAAGCAATTCCTATAACATCCAGTCCTAGGATCTACCAGCCGCCATCTGACAACTAACAGTGTTACTGAGCAACGATCATACGAGAATCGCAGTCTCATCCTGAGAAGTTTACGGTCATATACACGTTTCGCCGCCTGGCAACAGGATCCTGGAACTTAATGGGGTTACTCAGAAAATAATTTTTTTTTACAGAAAACATTAGAGAGTACTAAATGTTCTATGGACAGCTGGTAGATAGTTGCACGGTAAGTCTAGATTCAGATTAGACTTTACTAATTGTTGTTAGGTTTTATTTTGTGTTGACAAAATCTGTAAAAATTTACAATTTTTTTCATACTTCAAAAAAGTTTTTTTTTTTGTAATCCCACCACATGATTACATTTAAGAGGTGACTGTTGCAGATGGCTCTCTGCCATATTCTAACTTACCCCAGTTGTAAGAAAAATGTGAAGTGAGAAGATGGTGATCACAGCAACAGTGGAGTCTAGGAGGTTCCACCCAAGACTGTCTTCAGTCCACTCTAAGAAAAAAATTCAACTTTAAAAAACCCTGTTTCTAATCTGATAGGGAAAACTGGCAAGACAGGAGGGGAGAAGCTGTACAAGGACTCTCCTGCTACACTTAGCCCTTTGTGGAATTACAGCCAAAGTGAGTGCCTAGAAGGTTTTACCCCAAACTGTCTCTAGTCCATGCTGAGAGGACAATTCAACTTCAAAGAATTTGTTTCTAATGTGATAGGCAAAAATGGCAAGACAAGAGAGGGAAAGCTGTACAATGACTCTCCTGCTACACTTAGCTCTTTGTGGAATTGCAGCCAAAGTGAGTGCCTAGAAGGTTTTACCCAAAACTGTCTTCAATCCACACTGAGAGGACAATTTAAATTCAAAGAACCTGTTCTTGATCTGATAGGCATCAATGGCAAGATAGGAGAGGGAAAGCTGTACAAGGACTCTCCTGCTACACTTAGCTCTTTGTGGAACTGCAGCTGAAGTGAGTGCCTCAGAGGTTTTACCCCAAACTGTTTTCAGTCCATGCTGAGAAGACAACTCAACTTTAAAGAACCTGTTCCTGTTCTGATAGGGAAAACGTGCAAGACAGGAGAGGGAAAGCTGTACAAGGACTCTCCTGCTACACTGTTGTGGAATAAGTGAGTGCCTAGCAGCTTACATGTTACATGTACAAAATATTTTCAGCGTATGCCCTGTTTGTTTTTTTTATTACATTAAAAAGGCAGCTATTACAAATGGCTCTCTATCATATTCTAACTTACACCAGCTCATTGTCATATCCTTAAACGATGGCTCTATTTTTCTAAACAGTTCACACTGTAAATTAGGTACAGTATAGCCATCTCTGCTGTAAATGATCATAAAATGTTTAAACCTTTAAACACCTGACCGCTTGTGACCCTCCATATTTAACATGACATACAATTCCCATCTGGTTTTAGATTACAAAAAATGGCTTCCTTCTGATAAAACAGCACCCCGCCTGTCTGCAGGTTGTGTCTGGTATTGCAGCTAAAATCCATTAAACAAGGAATTACCTGCAATACCACAAACAACCTGTGGACAGTTAAGGTCCTATTTTTAGGAAGAAAGCAGCCATGATTTGTCAATCCTGATCAGCCCACTTAGTAAATTTTATATATTTTTTTATAACTTTAACTTTGTTACAGATCTATTTATCATATTGAGTGTTTTAAGTCAAGAAAAATAAAAGATGACAAAAATGGTGGAGAAGATGTAGTGCATTAAATCAGTTTATTTTCTAATTTTATATTTTACCTGAAAAGCATTTAGAATTTTTCAGGTGTAATACCCGCTTCTGCCATTTCGCTAAGTGGTGGCGCTGTTGTGCTATATTTTTAATATCTGATTCTTATCACTCAAGTCCTGTTAGTATCCCGCCTCTGTTACATCACATGATCTATTTAGGCTTCGAATTGTTGTTCATGTCACCCTCTCAATCATTTGTACTGCCCCCACCTCCTCCCGATTAGTGGGCCGCTATTGGTGTCAGAGATATGTAATAAAGCATGCAATCATCTACAAAGAGTCTAAGCTCTTACAGTATGTCTTGCATGTAATCATGAGGTTAGGAAATACACAGAAAAGGCGAAAAAGAAGCAAAATAAAATTTTAACAAACTGCAAATAACAAAAACCCATTTTGGAATATTTTTGTTTCTCTTTTTGTACAAATAAGTCCATAATACTGACGCCTCCAGAAGTTTTTTTTTTACATTTTCAACTTTTCTTTATTTTGGTTTCATCTCCATACGGGCGTTGTCGTCTCCGTCCAACTCATACTCCTCCACCTGTCCGTTGGTCCAGACTTTTAGGCGGTCCGTTAAGTCGCTGGTCCTTGGTGCTAAGATGAAATCGTAAATGATGGCTGCAGCTGCTCCTCCGATCATGGGTCCAACCCAAAAGATCTGGTGGGAATAAAAAAAAATATATGTTTATTTGAGAATTCTATAAAAAGAGAAGCCCTAGGGGGAGGAGCATGACACCTGGATTTGAAGAGCAGTTATTTGTCATGCCCCGCCCCCGAGGTTCCCACCATTTAAACAAATACCAGACTATAAATAACGAGAAATACACATCTATGCTGTTCATTCTGAATAGGAAGAGTTCAAAAATACGTGTTCCTAATTTTAACACTATAATTTCCTGGGCACAGGGCTGGTCTATGGGTCACAGTGTGACATTTAATTTACTGTCAATCAACCAAACAGAGCGCAGAGATAAGAGGAGCACAGGTGGAGTCTTACCCAGTGATGCTGGAAGTTTTTAGCAATTACTGCAGAACCGAAAGACCTTGCAGGGTTCATTCCGCAGCCAGTGTAATCGATCTGTGGATACAAAACAGTTAATAGTGTGAACCACAGTATTACTGCACATACCGCATCTGCAGGTGGAGCAGATTGTAACATATATATAACTGTATATATATATATATATATATATATATATATATATATATATATTACAGGATGAAAACAATACAGTATCAATGAGGTGTCAGGCTAGTAATATACTGATTACATCAGTATTATAGTAGTTATACTCTTGTATATAAGAGCAGTATTATAGTAGTTATATTCTTGTATATAGGAGCAGTATTATAGTAGTTATATTCTTGTATATAGGAGCAGTATTATAGTAGTTATATTCTTGTATATAGGGGCAGTATTATAGTAGTTATATTCTTGTATATAGGGGCAGTATTATAGTAGTTATACTCTTGTATATAAGAGCAGTATTATAGTAGTTATATTCTTGTATATAGGAGCAGTATTATAGTAGTTATACTCTTGTATATAAGAGCAGTATTATAGTAGTTATATTCTTGTATATAGGAGCAGTATTATAGTAGTTATATTCTTGTATATATGGGGCAGTAGTATAGCAATTATACTATTGTATATAGGGGCAGTATTATAGTAGTAATATTCTTGTATATAGGAGCAGTATTATAGTAGTTATATTCTTGTATATAATATCAGTATTATAGTAGCTATATTCTTGTATATAGGGGCAGTATTATAGTAGTTATATCCCTGTATATAGGAGCAGTATTATAGTAGTTATATTCTTGTATATAGGAGCAGTATTATAGTAGTTATATTCTTGTATATAGGGGGCATTATATATATATATATATATATATATATATATATATATATATATAATATTTATTTTATTATCATTCATTTATTTATTTTTCCCTTACTAAGCTATGTTAGCGCTGATCTACAAAGATTGACAAGTCCAGGAGTTATTGTTTTGTACTTACCGCAATTAGATGTCCTAGGGCAACAGAGAGTCCTATTGCCAGAGGAATGGAGCCTGAAATATCGTGTCTTCTTCTATCAGTTACAGCAACAACACACAGCACCAGCTGGAAGGTGACCATGATCTCCACCCCCAGACCTTGTCCTGCTGTCACTCCGGTACTGAGCTAAAAAACACAAAAAGGTGCAGAAGACTTTAATAAAATAACAGGATGGGGAATGTAGTGCTGCGAGGGTCTCATAGACAGAATAGGCTTAACTACACCTCCACAGAAGACAATATGTCATGCATGGCAAACTATCATATTGTGAGATGTACATAGATATTGCACATGCGCTACATATCTAAACACTATGAAGGAGATTTATCAAACATGGTGTAAAGTGAAACTGGCCCAGTTGCCCCTAGCAACCAATCAGATTCCACCTTTCATTTTCCAAAGAGTCTGTGAGGAATGAAAGGTGGAATCTGATTGGTTGCTAGGGGCGACTGAGCCAGTTTCACTTTACACCATGTTTGATAAATCTCCCCCTATGTTGCTTTATTTGGATGCTGACATTATATAATTGCTGAATGATTCTTTTTACCTTGACGCTTATTATACTATTTAATAAAAGAGTAGAAGTCCTTGCGGAACTCACCATAAATTCACCATTATTGAAAAGAACGCATAGCAGGACAAGCGAGAAGCGCCCCTTCATCGGCCTACTCATCGTTTGTCCTGCTATGCGTTTTTTCTCAACAATGGTGCATTTATGGTGAGTTCCGCAAGGACTTCTCTTCTTTTATTACATCACAGACTACATACAGTGCAGAGCATCACCTACACCAAAGAACTGTTGTGTTTGGTAGTGCCGGTGTTCTAATACTGCTAAGCGTATTATACTATTTATCTTGATATTTTTTACTTAGAAATTATATGACTCTACTTATTTGGGCACTATATGACACTACTAATCTGGACGCTATGTGACACTGCTTTTTTGAGCGCTATATGACAATACTTATCTAGATAGATAGATAGATAGATAGATAGATAGATAGATAGGAGATAGATAGATAGATAGATAGATAGATAGATAGATAGATAGATAGATAGGAGATAGATAGATAGATAGATAGATAGATAGATAGATAGATAGGAGATAGATAGATAGATAGATAGATAGATAGATAGGAGATAGATAGATAGATAGATAGATAGATAGATAGATAGAGGATAGATAGATAGATAGATGATAGATAGATAGATGATAGATAGGAGATAGATAGATATAGATAGATAGTCTATCTATCTATCTATCTATCTATCTCCTATCTATCTCCTATCTATCTATCTATCTATCTATCTATCTATCTATCTCCTATCTATCTATCTATCTATCTATCTATCTATCTACAAAGCAATGGTCCGCAGCACACCAGCATAGGTGAAAAAAGTATTTATTGCAAAAAGTGCAAATTACAAGGAAGCAACGTTTCGATTTCCTCTCAAAATCGTTCTCAAGCTATCTTATCTCTGCATATCTATCTATCTTCTATCTATCTATCTATCTCCTATCTATCTATCTATCTATCTATCTATCTATCTATCTCCTATCTATCTATCTATCTATCTATCTATCTATCTATCTCCTATCTATCTATCTATCTATCTATCTCCTATCTATTATCTATCTATCTCCTATCTATTATCTATCTATCATCTATCTGTCTGTCTATCTATCTATCTCCTATCTATTATCTATCTATCTCCGATCTATCTATCTATCTATCTCCTATCTATCTATCTCCTATCTCCTATCTATCTATTATCTATCTATCTCCTATCTATCTATCTATCTATCTATCTTTTTTATTTGTTTTGTCTCCTGGCATTTGCCCATTTCATAAGATACATGCAGTAAAGTACAATTTTGGCTTTGGACGGTAATATACACAGGGGCCATTGTTATGCCATCACCCGGGGGGGGGGGTCAGCCATGATTCATTGCCTTATGTCCTATGTCCTATTTGTTATGATCCTAATGAAGCAGTGAGGAGTATAAGCGTCGTGTCCCTGTAGAGGATTAGGCTGGGTTTGTATGTGAGATGGAGCCAGGATACACAGTTTACTCTCCCGTCACTCTCCCCGGGCCGCAATGCTGCAGACAGTTTACGACGTCTCTGACATTTCACGCCGTCCGCCGCGCATTTATCAGGGGCCGTCAGATAACTCTACAGAATTCCGTAACCATGGAGTCCATTCCGGGCTCATTAATAATCCACCTCTTCTATTGCTTTTATTGTACTTTGTGCTGTTACTTTATACCGGATTTGGCGGCACGATGCGAGATATTACAATAACACTGGAAAATCTCGCCGTAAGATTATCGGAATGCCCTTGTGTGTGCGTCGCTGAGTGAGGACGCCATAGCGACTGCATCAAAAATGTTTGTCGCCACTTTTGGGTACTTTTTTGTTGCGGTACCATGAATAGAATTTTTTTTTTTTATTCCTTTAACTAATTCCGAGCAAATTTTTTCCACCGCCGATATGGTAACGGCAGATCCATTTCCATTGGTGTTTTGTGCATTAAATGAAGGTCTCATGATTTCATCGGGGAGGGGTTTTTATTTAGCGCGGTCGCTCCTGTTGTTTATAACATGCACGAGGATAGAATCAGGATAAGCCACTCTTTCATCCCCATGGCGGGCGTGTTCCCTGCAAATACACACACACTATAGCAAATGTCCCGGCACAGCGAGAGGCTGTAGAAAATCTATGACTAAAGGCCTCTATTCATGGGAGCCCCCGGTCCGCATTCCTCCGCTAACCTTTATAAAGCATTGCCGGCCTATAGGTATTCTGTCTGCCATTTATCACTGAAATATCACAGCTTAAGCATATTAAAGGCCATTCAGCCATTAGGAGTCTATGCCAAAATTTGACAGGAGAATTTTTGGGCGTTTTGAACTTTTTCCAACTTTTTTCCTTTCCTTCCCACAGTGTCAGATCCCTGTGGGATCCCGGGGACTGATGTGATGACAATGGTGTATCCCAGCTTCCCTCTTTCTGTGTTTGGTTTAAGGCCACTAAGAGTTATTATCAGATGGTACAAAATACATAGGACTAAAAGTATAGGAAATAAGGGAAAACAACATGAAAATAACTAGTATTATATACTCAATGGGACATAGTAATATAGATAGATAGGTAGATAGATAGATATATAGGAGATAGATAGATAGATAGATAGAAGATAGATAGATAGATAATAGATAGATAATAGATAGATAACAAATAGATAGATAGGAGATAGATAGATAGATAATTAATAGATAGATAGATAGATTGATAGATAGATAGGAGATAGATAGATGACAGATATATAGATGACAGATAGATAGATAGATAGATAGATAGATAGATAGATAGATAGATAGATAGATAGATAGATAGGAGATAGATGACAGATAGATAGATAGATAGATACAGGGGCGTAGCTAGGATTCACAGGGCCCCATTGCAAAAATTTCTAAGGGGCCCTTCTCCCCTATGCACAATACAAAGCACTGTGTGTGTATATATATATTTATATATGCTTTACTGCTAGTGCACTGATAACCCCTAACCTCTGCACTAGTTCTGCACATTTTCCTTTCTTACTTGATTGCAGCTGGAGAACAGAGGTCAGGGTTTATCAGAACAGTGAAGCAGAGATCTCTGTCTTCTGTGCGTTTACCCTTTTTGTGTTGCAGCATGTAAGTAAACATTGGGTTACTTACACACCACAGTATATAAGGAGTTAAGCAGAAGCACATGCTCTTAACTTGTCGCCTGGGCCCCCCTCCTGCATGGGCCCCATAGTAACTGCCTACCCTGCCTCTATGGTAGCTACACCGCTGGATAGATAGGAGACAGATGATAGATAGATAGATAGATAGATAGATAGATAGATAGATAGATAGATGACAGATAGATAGATAGATGACAGATGGATAGATAAATAGATAGATAGATAGACAGAAAGATAGATAGATAGATAGAAGATAGATAGAAAGAAACGTAGAAACATAAAAGATTGTCGGCAGAAAAAGACCACTGGGTCCATCTAGTCGGCCCTTTTAGTATTTCCTTTCTTATTATCTTAGGATAGATGTATGTTTATCCCAGGTGTGTTTAAATTCTGTTATTGTAGATTTACCAACCACCTCTGCTGGAAGTTTGTTCCAAGTATCTACTACTCTTTCAGTAAAATAATATTTTCTCACGTTGCTTCTGATCTTTTCCCCAGATAACCTCTCATTGTGCCCTCTTGTTCTTGAGCTCAGAGATAGATAGGAGATAGATAGATAGATAGATAGATAGGAGATAGATAGATAGATAAATAGATGATAGATAGATAGATAGATAGATAGATAGATAGATAGATAGATAGATAGATAGATAGGAGATAGATAGATAGATAGATGATAGATAGATAATAGATAGATAATAGAGTAAACTGGAATCTCCATCATCTGACAATACAGTTCTGATCAATTTAGTACAGAAATAATTGTGGAGAGAATTCCGGAATGTTTTGCAGAATCAGAAGTTTTGAAATTCGTTCAAGAAAACTTTCCATCGTTGTGGTGAAGGTTCATACTAGTAAGTAACAGCTTTGCTGTGCGCCGTGACCGAGAGGAACGTATTACAGGCGCATACTGTGCACGCTCAGAAAAATAACATTATCAACGGGGCCACACACTGCCCAAAACGTACCGCCATACAGTGCTCTACAGACATTGTCATACAGTGCTGTATACTATAAATTGTAAAACTAACATATGGTGCTTAAGGCCCCGTTCCCACTGAGCAAAGCTAGCGGAATTCCGCGACGGAATTGTCCTCCGCGGAATGCCGTTAACCTCCCGCTCATAATGGGAGTCTATGGGAGGCGCGCGCTGCTGCTCTGTACGCGCTGAAGAATGAACATGTTCATTCTTCAGCGCGGACAGGGCAGGAGCGCGCGCCTCCCATAGAGTCCCATTATGAGCGGGAGGCTAACGGCATTCCGCGGCGGACAATTCCGTCGCGGAATTCCGCTACCTTTGCTCAGTGGGAACGGAGCCTAAGAATGACTACAGTGTCTGGATGTGTTACTATTTTAAGGCATGGTACTGAAGAATAGGGTGTGGCACTGAATAATGGGGTATAGTACTATAACATAGGGTATAGCACTGAAGCATAGGGTATAGCACTGAGCATAGGGTATAGCACTGAAGCATAAAGCATAGGATATAGCACGGAAGCATAGGGTTTGGTAGTGAAGCATAGGGTATAGCACTGAGCATAGGGTATAGCACTGAAGCATAGGGTATGGCACTGAAGCATGAAGCATAGGGTATGGCACTGAAGCATGAAGCATAGGGTATGGCACTGAGCATAGGGTGTAGCACTGAAGCATATGGTATAGCACTGAAGAATGAAGCCTAGGGTACAGTACTGAAGCATAGGGTATGGTCCTGAAGCATGAAGTATAGTGTGTGGCACTGGAGCATAGGGTATGGTGCTGGAGCATAGGGTATGGTGCTGGAGCATAGGGTATGGCACTGAAGCATAGGGTACAGCACTGAAGCATAGGGTACGGCACTGAAGCATAGGGTATAGCACTGAAGCATAGGGTACAGCACTGAAGCATAGGGTACGGCACTGAAGCATAGGGTATAGCACTGAAGCATAGGGTACAGCACTGAAGCATAGGGTACAGCACTGAAGCATAGGGTACAGCACTGAAGCATAGGGTATGGCACTGAAGCATAGGGTACGGCACTGAAGCATAGGGTATAGCACTGAAGCATAGGGTATGGCACTGAAGCATAGGGTATAGCACTGAAGCATAGGGTACGGCACTGAAGCATAGGGTATGGCACTGAAGCATAGGGTACAGCACTGAAGCATAGGGTACGGCACTGAAGCATAGGGTACGGCACTGAAGCATAGGGTACAGCACTGAAGCATAGGGTATGGCACTGAAGCATAGGGTATGGCACTGAAGCATAGGGCACGGCACTGAAGCATAGGGTACGGCACTGAAGCATAGGGTACGGCACTGAAGCATAGGGTATAGCACTGAAGCATAGGGTACGGCACTGAAGCATATGGTATGGCACTGAAGCATAGGGCACGGCACTGAAGCATAGGGTACGGCACTGAAGCATAGGGTACGGCACTGAAGCATAGGGTACGGCACTGAAGCATAGGGTACAGCCCTGAAGCATAGGGTATAGCACTGAAGCATAGGGTACAGCCCTGAAGCATAGGGTATAGCACTGAAGCATAGGGTACGGCACTGAAGCATAGGGTATAGCACTGAAGCATAGGGTACGGCACTGAAGCATAGGGTATGGCACTGAAGCATAAGGTATGGCACTGAAGCATAGGGTATAGCACTGAAGCATAGGGTACAGCACTGAAGCATAGGGTATAGCACTGAAGCATAGGGTATAGCACTGAAGCATAGGGTATAGCACTGAAGCATAGGGTACAGCACTGAAGCATAGGGTACAGCACTGAAGCATAGGGTATGGCACTGAAGCATAGGCTATGGCACTGAAGCATAGGGTATAGCACTTAAGCATAGGGTACAGCACTGAAGCATGAAGCATAGGGTATAGCACTGAAGCATAGGGTACAGCACTGAAGCATAGGGTATAGCACTGAAGCATAGGGTATAGCACTGAAGCATAGGGTATGGCACTGAAGCATAGGGTATAGCACTGAAGCATAGGGTACAGCACTGAAGCATAGGGTATAGCACTGAAGCATAGGGTAGAGCACTGAAGCATAGGGTAGAGCACTGAAGCATAGGGTATAGCACTGAAGCATAGGGTACAGCACTGAAGCATAGAGTATGGCGCTGGAGCATAGGGTACAGCACTGAAGCATAGGGTATGGAGCTGGAGCATAGGGTATGGCACTGAAGCATAGGGTATAGCACTGAAGCATGAAGCATAGGGTATGGCACTGAAGCATGAAGCATAGGGTATGGCACTGAAGCATAGAGTATGGCGCTGGAGCATAGGGTATGGCACTGAAGCATGAAGCATAGGGTATGGCACTGAAGCATGAAGCATAGGGTATGGCACTGAAGCATGAAGCATAGGGTATGGCACTGAAGCATGAAGCATAGGGTATGGCACTGAAGCATGAAGCATAGGGTATAGCACTGAAGCATAGGATATAGCACTGAAGCATGAAGCATAGGGTATGGCACTGAAGCATAGGGTATAGCACTGAATCATAGGGTGTAGCACTGAAGCATAGGGTATAGCACTGAAGCATAGGGTATAGCACTGAAGCATAGCGTAGAGCACTGAAGCATAGGGTAGAGCACTGAAGCATAGGATATGGCACTGAAGCATGAGGTACAGTAGCGTAATTTGGTGGGGGCAGAGGGGGCGGATGCTCCCGGGCCCACACAGGCAGGGGGCCCACTGAAGATTTCGCCAGTTAATGCTGACCACAAAAGCTATTGCTTTTGCAGACAGACTTAACAAATGTTTATTGGTCACTTAGTGTTCCTGGGAGGCCCACACGGCTACCGAATGTTGTGTCTGACTATTTAGCTGTATGCGCTTGTATGTGAGGAGAAGATACAGTTGAATGCAGCAGGGTGATTGACAAGGAGAGGAGAGCATTGGCTCTCCACCCTGCCAATAACTGTTGTGGCCACAAGAGGCTGTTCCCTCCCTTACAGCTGTGGGACATAGATGATGTCACTTGTGTGCTCACAGAGCAGGGAGAGAGTTGACATCAGAAGACTACAGTACTGCAACCGCACAGCAGGTAAGTATGGCTTTTTTCCCCTTAGTTATAGAGGTGGAGACCTATGTGGGTGGGTGGGGCTAACTCCTAGGAAGGATTTCATATATGGGGGTTGGGGTATGGGATGTCCTGGCTAACTTAAAAGGGGATACCTAATTTGGAGGAACAGTACAGTCTACTTACAGTGGTGGTGGTGGTGTCTAACCACCAGGAGCATTACCAGGTAGATTACTGCTGGGAAAGGGGGTGGCCACATGGGGAATACATACCAGGGGGATTACCTAGATGAGATAGTGCTGGAGGGGATGCCTACATGGAGGATACTACATGGAGGTCTAAATACTAGATAGATGCACAGAGGGGTAGCTAACTTCTATATGAGGGCACAGAGGACCCTAACTAGTACTACATGGAAACAGGAAAATAATAACTATATTGGGGCACAGAAGGCCTAACTACAGAGAGACCTCAATACTATATGGGGAACCACAGGGAGGGTCTATCTTCTATATGGAGGAACAAGGGGGATAATCTACAATGTTAGGGTATAGATGGTGGGCTTTTTACAATATGAGAGCATAGTGGGACCCTGCAAACTATATGAGGGCTAAAATTGGGTCTAAATACTACATGGAGGCATAAATTGGCTGCTCTCATATACCCTGTACACCAGGATTAGTGGTGCTGATTTCTCCTACATTTTTCATGTATTGTTTCTATGGATTTATAAAGTAATTATTCCTTTTAGTTATGTTGCAGTCTGGCTTTTTTTGTATACAGGTTATTTAAAATAGTTGCCTTGAACTGCATGGGACTATTTATTATTACCCAGAATTGTACTATACATTTACTCTACTACTTTGTACTGCGGGTATCCCCTTTGGGTGTTGCTAATTTGGTCATTGACCATCAGCTATGGTGTAGTCCTTATGCTGCCCAATAGATATTAGACAGATACATATAAAAAAAAGAGATAGAAGAATGGATGGATGGCTAGATAGAAAACAGAAACAGTACCATAGCTTCCCCTATGTTGTGTGTGGTATTACAACTTGTTTTAATCTCTTTTAGTGGAACTGAGCTGCACTACCACATCCAAGCTTTGGAGGTGAGTGGCGCTGTTTCTGGAAAAAAAGGCAGCTATGTTTTAGCAATGCTGGATAACCCCTTTATTTTTTACATGGTTACATATGTGAGATGTAAAAAGTCTTTTCCACTGTTCTCAGTCCCTGTTCACTATGAATAATGTGGTAGGTAATACCCTATATTATTCAGAAAGCATTGTCATCTGCTGAGGTTCCCTATGGGTAACATACTGTAATCGGTGGGGGGCCCACTGAGACTCACTCGCCCCCCCTAGGCTGAACCCCTAGCTACGCCCCTGATGAGGTATGACACTTGGGTATATTACAGGGGGTGTCTGTCACAGACCCCTCCTAACCTCCCACTGGCAGCTGAATCCCTGTGTCAGCGTTCTTCACTATTCTGCTTCTGTAGGAAAACATCCAACCCTTTCCTAAACCTGTCATCACACTTTTCACAGCTTCTTGGCTCCAACAGTAAAGAATCCTTTCATAATTTGTTATAACATCTCTCCTTTCATGTCCAGGGGGCGACCCCAAGACTGCAGGTCCCTCATCGTTCCTATTGATGTATACTGCCCTTCCTGCATGTCAGTCTATTGTGTGATCCTCCCATGACTCCTCCTGATCTGACCGTGTTATCCTGCGCTGCCGTGTGACTAGAGGGACCATTAAAATCAGACAACCCTAGACAGCGCTCATAAACTTATCATCCTCCTAAAAAGTTGTCAGTTCCCCCGCCATGCAAATTTTTCCCCGATGAGCGGTAAAGATGTCATAGGTACCACGCCAGAAGGGGGCGTCATAACAACATTATCTCATCCTGCAGGTGCTAGCGATGTCTAATAGGGATACATGAATATGCCAAATTTTCGAAGCATGCAATAAAACCGGACAGACGTCCAAGGCGAATGGGGGGGGGGGGGGAGGGGGGGTGCTGCCAAATCTTCACAACTAATGCCAGATACTGCGACTGTACAATAACAAAGGCGCCCTTGTCTCCGCCGGTACCAATTAAGACCACTGTGGCAAATTTGAGGCAAACGCCTTATAATAATACCCACATGTTGGGGGTGGACAAACAAACAAGAATGGAAGTTTTTAAAAGTTTTACTAAACTCTTTGTAAAAAATCACTTTTTAAAACATTGCTGCCCATAGAGAGGGATCGGAGGTTTCATTGGAATACAGTTATCTGCCTTCTCTAGCATCTGTTTATGGCAATGTTTTCTGGCAGTATTATACAACTGTAAAATACCGGCCGTAAAATAGCTATTCATATGGTCGGCAAGTTATATAAAAGCCCTGGTGTAGCATGAGAGGAGTCTTGGATACAGAAATGCATTGTGGGACAGAGAGGCAGAATTTATTGTATTGTATTGTATATCATGTTCTGTATTGTATCTGTTTGTATTGTATATCATGTTCTGTATTGTATTTGTTTATATTGTTTATCATGTTTTGTATTGCATCTGTTTATAATCTATATTGTTGTTTCATGTTTTGTGTTGTGTCTGTTTATATTGTATATAGTTTTTTCTATTGTATCTGTTTGTATTGTATATTGTTTTATCATGTTTTGTATTGTAGTTGTTTATATTGTATCTGAAGAAGCGCCGATCAGTGGGCGTGAAACAGCTGTAATCATCAGTGGAGGGTGTTCGGCATCCTCCGCCTGCAGGAATCATGTTTTTAAGTTCAAGCCCTGAATAAAGATACAACTTTTGCTACAGACTGGTGAGTACACCCAGAATTCTTTCTTTCACGTTTATGGATAATTTTTTCTATTGTATCTGTTTGTATTGTATATCATGTTCTGTATTGTATCTGTTTATATTGTATATCATGTTTTGTATTGTATCTGTGTATATTCTATATTGTTGTATCATGTTTTGTATTGTATTTGTTTATATTGTATATCATGTTTTGTATTGTATCTGCGTATATTCTATATTGTTGTATCATGTTTTGTATTGTAGCTGTTTATATTGTATATAATTTTTTCTATTGTATCTGTTTGTATTGTATATTGTTGTATCATGTTTTGTATTGTAGCTGTTTATATTGTATATTGTATATAATTTTTTCTATTGTATATGTTTGTATTGTAAATTGTTGTATCATGTTTTGTATTGTATCTGTTTATATTGTATATCATGTTTTGTATTGTAACTGTGTATATTTTATATTGTTGTATCATGTTTTGTGTTGTATCTGTTTATATTGTTGTATCATGTTTCGGATCTCTCCAGTGGTAATGTGCTCTCGACCGATACAGAATTCCCCACCTCCGTGACTTACAGTAACCCCGCCAGGAGTCTTATCAGTGTTACGGTAAGATTACAGGATCCCTAATGTTTGCCTCAGACCGCCAAGGTGAGAGAAAACACCTGTGCACTTTCCAGCAGTCAAGAACCCAAATGGATACACACTGAGGAAAAAAAAGCGCAAAAATGTAATCAGGAAACAAGCGCTGGTGCTGCTTCAGGACAACACACCCTGTATTGTAGAAACCAGAGATCTAAAGCTGGTCACACACTATAGATAGCTGACAGCCCCTCATTCTCTCAGCTAATCCCTCCATTAGACATGCATGCTCAGCTCAGCTGACTATGCATTTGTTCTGAATAGGGAGAGGGAACTAATGCTGGCCATGCACATTAGATTAACGTCTGCCAGGTTGGGTGTATATCAGCCAGGCTGGGTGCTCTAGCAGTACTATATGCATCACTGCTCACTACTGTACAGTATATCAGCCAGGGTTGATGCTATAGCATACTATGTGCATCACTGCTCACTATCATACAGTATATCAGCCAGGCTGGGTGCTCTAGCAGTACTATATGCATCACTGCTCCCTACTGTACAGTATATCAGCCAGACTGGGTGCTCTAGCAGTACTATATGCATCACTGCTCCCTACTGTACAGTATATCAGCCAGACTGGGCGCTCTAGCTGTACTGTATGATTCACCACTCACTGCTGTAGAGCATATAAGCCAGGCTGGGTGCTCTAGCAGTACTCCTGTATGCATCACTGCTTACTACTGTACAGTATATTAGCCAGGCTGGGTGCTCTAGCAGTTCTGTATGCATCATGGCTCAATACTGTGCAGTATATCAGCCAGGGTTGATGCTATAGCAGTACTGTATGCATCACCACTCTCTACCATACAGTATATCAGCCAGGCTTGTGCTCTAGCAGTACTGTATGCATCACCGCTCACTACTGTACAGTATATCATCCAGGCTGGGTGCTCTATAAGAAATGTATACATTACCGCTATATACTGTACAATATAACAGCCAGGCTGGGAGCTCTAACCGTACTGTATGCATTGCCGCTCACTACTGTACGGTATATCAGTCAGACTGAGTGCTCTAGAAGTACTGTATGCATTACAGCTCACTACTGTTCAGTATATAAGCCAGGCAAAGTGCTCTAGCAATACTGTATGCATCGCTGCTCACTACTGTACGGTATATCAGCCAGGCTGAATGCTCTAGAAATACTGTATGCATCACCGCTCACTACTGTTCAGTATATAAGCCAGGCTGAGTGCTCTAGCAGTAATGTATACATTACCGCTATATACTGTCCAGTATAACAGCCAGGCTGAGTGCTCTAGCAGTACTCCTGTATGCATCACTGCTCACTACTGTACGGTCTATCAGCCAGGCAGGGTGCTCTAGAAGTACTGTATGCATCACCGCTCACTACTGTTCAGTATATAAGCCAGGCAAAGTGCTCTAGCAATACTGTATGCATCGCTGCTCACTAGTGTTCAGTATATAAGCCAGGAGAAGTGCTCTAGCAATACTGTATGCATCGCTGCTCACTACTGTTCAGTATATAAGCCAGGCTGAGTGCTCTAGCAGTAATGTATACATTACCGCTATATACTGTCCAGTATAACAGCCAGGCTGAGTGCTCTAGCAGTACTCCCGTATGCATCACTGCTCACTACTGTACGGTCTATCAGCCAGGCAGAGTGCTCTAGAAGTACTGTATGCATCACCGCTCACTACTGTTCAGTATATAAGCCAGGCGAAGTGCTCTAGCAATACTTTATGCATCGCTGCTCACTACTGTGCTACTGATACATCCATAGAGGAAGGAGCCTTAGAAGACAATGCAACTATCTGCTCCAACTGCTTCAGTCTTCCTACTTTCCTTCTAGTTCTCCTCAAGGAACACTGAGGATTTCCATGAATGTAATGACAAGCAGTCACTGCCATCATCGTGAACCACAACGCCAGGGCAACATGTGGCAGCTCTGCCAGGTCTATTACCCGATGTGAAAATTGTTCCATCACCTGTCAACCACAATGTTATGAAACAACAGGAAATGATTGTGGGCGATGTAGCGCCCGCGGGTGGTGGACGGGACACACATGAAAAGAATTCCTACCGCGTGTTTACTGCAGACTTGGCAACATCTGGTTCCCCAGCTGGTCTGGAACTGTGTCCTACCAGCTTCTAGTTGGCAGAGTATCCAAGGCGCAGGGTTCCTGACAGCTAGGACACAATGTACTGGGATAGGGTATAGCCGCTTATCTCCCCAGCGGCCGCCATTTATCATTAGCACTTACAATATGATTGGCTGGCGTTAAAAATGGTCAACGTGACATAATACAGGAAAACATACTATATCACCGATGACATCATCACTATATCACTGATGACATCATCACTATTGCGGGTTTCCTACTGGATCTATGCAGAATACGTTCTTTGTGCAAATTGTCATTTCAAACATGACCCTTCACTTTAACTATAGACATAGATGCGGGGAGCTGCTGCCAGACACCATTTCTGGTGCTGCTTATCTCCATGGAGAAATATTAGAATCAGACAGAATCTAACGTCATGGATTTTTTTTTCACCATTGGCTGAGACCATTGCACTGCCTGGCAACCCCTATACTCCTTAAGGCTATGTTCACACTATGTATGTGTGCGGCTGTATTTTTTATGCGGCTGTAAATGTGCGGCTGAAACTCCGGCCGTGGGAAAAAATCGTCATGCAGCTGAAAACATACGGTCATTTACTTGGAAATCTGGTTCAACTAAAAATAACAAATAAAATCTTAAGAAAGTGATGCGAACACCTCTGGGAAAGCAGGGAAACAGTTTACATGAATTGCTATTACCAGGGTTTGCGATCCTCTGCAGTATGCCGATGCCGATGCCTCTCATGGTTAATATATTGAATTAATAAAACACATTTTCTTTGTAATAAAGTCTCTTTCATTGTTCAATAATTTAATTTAAACGATTCCATTATTTTGCAATTAAATATACTGTCAAAAAATAAATATATATATAAATATACATTTATTTATATATATATTTATTTTAACAGTATATTTAGTTGCACAATGATGGATTCGTTAGAATTAAATTATTGAACAACGAAAGGGACTTTATTACAAAGAAAATGTGTTTTTATTAATTTAATATATTAACTATTAGAGGCATTGGCATTCGGCATCATTGCCGGCTGTTTTATTAATTTAATATATTAACTATTAGAGGCATCGGCATTCGGCATCATTGCCGGCTATTTTTGAAGCACTCCGTACGGACCGCCTGTCAATCCACGGCCGCATTTCCAGCCGCAAACAATGGTCTTGTTCATTTTTTACGGGTCCGTTTACAATAGGGCCGTAGATTCATACATAGTGTGCACTGTGCAGCCGTATATCGTATACTTTCCAGCGTACGCATGAACCGGAAAAATCCGGCCGATGATTTACCTCCCGCAATACAGCCGCACAGATACATAGTGTGAACCTAGCCTTAAGGACAACTCCGGCCATAAGTATTTTTTTAATATGTTATTGCATAAGGAAAGTTAGACAAATTCCTAATATACACTTATTATGCTTTTTTATATACTGCTTTTTTCCTCAATTTAGTAGATCATGCAGACTTCAATTTCTCTAAAAAAAATGTGACGTCACGAACCGAACCAGAGCAGGGCTGGATGTAATTCCTATGAAGCTACCAGCAGGGGGCGCAGTATATGGAGAATTTACATTGTACTTGGGTTGCAGTCATCCATAGCAGCTTGTGCACTCACCGGGTGGCAGAAAGAGGCTCCCCGGCACCAGTCCAACCTGCATCTGCTCCCCTAGCCCCCCAAAGGACCCTCTACACCCATCCATCACACTGGCCACCCTCCCCTAGCCCACCTGCACCCGTCTTAGGAGACATGTATGATATTGGGGGGTCCGACCTCCAGATCAGCCCTCAGCTCCTTTGTTTTAAATAGAGCCGCGGGTGTATTAAAAAAAGGAGTCGGGGGGCAATCTAGAGATCACCAGGCACACAGAGGTCGGCCTTAGGGCCCTATTACACGGGACGATTATCATGCGAAAGATCGTTAAATCATTGGAATTTAAACGATAATTGTTCTGTGTAATTGCAGGCAACGTTTGAAAAATCGTTTGTATGTTGTTAATCGTTGATTTAGATCTGAACCTAAAATTATTGTCAATCGTTCGCTGTAATTCCACGTTCGTTCGCTCAAATTCTGCATTTTTTCACTAATCGTTCAGTGTAATTGCACATTGTTCACTGTTTTTCTGGGATCAGAAGGAATAAAAGATCATAGTAACGATCGCAATAATGATCATAGTAACGATCATAACTAACGATTATTGTTCTGTGTAATATGGTGAACGATTTCAGGTTAACGATAGACAATCTCATTTGCGATCGTTAGTCGTTATTCGTTAAAAATCGATCAGTGTAATAGGACCCTTACTTGTCTCGTGTAGATAAAGGAAAAGTATGTTTTAGGGTACAAACACACACACCGTATAAGCAGCGTATTTTCTGCTGCGATACACAGCAGATTAGATCTAAATAACTGAACACAGCATCAAATCTGCTGCAGATCTGCTGCGTATACGGTGTGTGTGTTTGTACCATTAGGGTATATTCACACCAAACTAATGTGGCGGAATTCTGCAGTGAAGCTCTCCGTTGCGGATTCCCATCTGCCTCAGTGTGACACTGTCTATAGGAGGGCTCACGCCTCTCTGCTCTCTGCTCAAGGAGTTGACATGTCAATTCTGAGAGTGGCAGGAGCGGAGGCATGTGAGCCCTCCCTCCAACAGTGTCACACTGAAGCAGGAGGGATTGCCGCGGAATTCCGCCACATTTGCTGAGTGTGAATATACCCTTAATTGGAAAACCCCTTTAGGCTATGTTCACACAACGTATTTTTCCGTATTAACTACGGTCGTTGTTGCAATCGGCAACAACGGCCGTAGTTAATACGGAAAAATATGTTGGCTTGTTGTCTATGGGGTCCTTGCCGGAGCGTATATACACAGTATACATTCCGGCCGGGACCCCTAGTGGCGCCACAGACAACTGACATGTCAGTTTTTTGCGGCTGCTATTCATTGAATAGCGGCCGCAGAAAACCCTGTCAGTGCACACTATGAAGCAAGCGGCTCCGGCCGCAAGCTCCATAGTGTGCTGTGGTAAGTTCTGATGCGGGCGCTGACGGATGCGCCGCACCAGAACTCTGCGGGCCGAAACATCATCCGGATGGTACTGCAGTACCGGCCAGGATGATCTTTTCAGAGACCGGCCGGGTCACGGAATGGCCAGTCTCTTACGCCATGTGAACATGGTCTTAAGCTAGAAATAAAAGTGTCATCGAATCAGCTATCGCTCTCCCAATCCCTCCATACACTGAGCTAAGAATACATGCGAGAGGAAAGAAAGACTCCTCTAGCATCAGTTTATAGCCTGAAAAGGATCAGGCAGCTGGAAACAAATCTGTCTGCCTACCTTTTTCCCTAATATCAGTAAAGTCGAGACCACCATACATATAAGATCACCGACTGATCCTACTGAGGGGGCCCAACTGCCTTGAAGCCCCGCCTAGGTGACACTGCAGAACCGCACATAGAGTAAAGGGGCCATTACATGAAGCGATTATGAGCCGTGTCGGCGCTTGCTTGTTCCCGCCAATCGGCCCGTGTAATAGGGGCTTAAGGGGAGTGGCAGTATCACTTTAAATCTTACATCTATGGGCAGTTTCGATGGATTAGGAATCCATGTGAAGTTGACAGGATCTATCACCAGAATCTCTCCTAATCGGGGTCCCTGGGACCCCCGGCCATGCTGCAGATAAGTAATCGCTACCCCGTATAGGTTTCTGCAGCTCTAACTGAAAACATATAACATTTCAGGGGACCCCAAACAACATGGAACTGCTTTATTTGATGTGGCCTTGTTGTTTTGTTCTGTTTTTATAAATAAAGTTTAATCTATATAGGCAAGAAAATACTTGTTGCCCATAGCAACCACAGAGCAGCTACCATTTCCTACACTGCTCTGGTAAAATTAAAGCTGCACGGTGACTGGTTGCTATGGCCGACCCAGTGTCATAAACATGACCCTATAGGGCTTTTTTGTTTTTTGCCCATAGCAACCAATCACAGGGCAGCTTTCAATTTACCAAAGCCATGTAGGAAATGAAAGCTACGCTGTGATTGGTTGCTATAGGCAACCTAGGCTGTCACCCTGCTTTCCCAGGGGCAGATATAACTGAGGATCTGTCTATAGCAATGGACGACCCCAGGAGTTATAACATGCAGCGGTTGTGCAGAGCCGAGCGTGTTCCCTGACAGTGAAGTGAAATTCTTCCCTAGAGAACTGCACACATCCAGCAGCTGACAGGAATACTAATAATGGAGATGTGAGAGCGGCGCAGCCTTGAGGAGAAAGTGTTTATCTCCGCCAGTCTATAGTGAGTGTGTCACCTGCTGATAACAACACCGAGCACGCCTCACATGTCAGGCCTCATACATGTATACAGGCCTCATACATGTACACTAATCTACATACAGGGAGTTATCTGTGGTGTTACATAGGACTGCAGGTGTCATCTACTACATTATCTGTACTCAGAGAGATATCACTGTTATCTGTGGTGTTACATAGGACTGCAGGACACATCTACTACATTATCTGTACTCAGAGAGATATCACTGTGTTTTCTGTGATGTTACATAGGACTGCAGGTGACATCTACTACATTATCTGTATTCAGAGAGTTATCGCTGTGTGTTATCTCTGGTGTTACATATCTCTGGTGTTACATAGGACTGCAGGTGACATCTACTACATTATCTGTACTCAGAGAGTTATCACTGTGTGTTATCTCTGGTGTTACATAGGACTGCAAGTTACAGGTGTATAACAGTGTTGGGAGTCAATCCCTACATGGTTGGTAATCCTCCTGTCAACTTTCCCTCATTGTTTTGTTTTGGCTGTGGATGACTGAAACGACCAATCAGATTCATGTATTTATTAATTCCCTCTAGTTAGCCATTTAATAGGCTGTGAGAAATCCTACGGGGGGCGCTGTCTGTCACGCAGGGGTTGGAAACATCCAATCGATAACTATCACATTAGAGTGAAAACAATGTATATATATATATATATATATATATATATATATATATATATATATATATGCAAGAAGCATACCAAGATGCAGATATAGCAGAGCTGGGTGAGATCCCGTCTAAAACCAGCATCACTCTGGGATAATGATAATGCAGAAGTTGTTACCTGCAGTCCTATGTAACCGCTCATATAATATATTCTCACTAACACACTTGGATATATCACTACTAGTGGTCGCCTATGTAAAGCCACCCATGACACCTGTGGATATTTCTACGAGCACTGACTCAGCTCTGCTACACCTGACAAACTTCAGAATTACAACGATAATATAACAATATGTTATAATACAGTACAATATAATATAAAACACCAATATAACAAAGCATAACATGACATGACACACAAACAATGTATCTATGGGCAATTTCATTCAGAATTACTCACCCCATTCAGCCCAAGCGTGTTGCCATCCAGGTTGCTGGTGATGCCGGATAGGATGGCGGTGGCGACCACGGCGCCCAGGCACTGCGCGATGATGTACATTATAGCCTTTAGGATGCTTATCTGACAGCTGAGGAGGCAGCCCAGGGTCACGGCGGGGTTCAAGTGGGCGCCGCTGATGTGCCCCACGCTCTGCGCCATGGTGGCAATGGCGAGCCCAAACGCCAGGGACACCTTCACGATGTCTTGCGTCCGGCCCACCGTCTCGTTCGCTTTGTCTTGGATGGGAAAATTAAAGCCAAGAGCGGCTCCGATACTAATGAAAACGAACATGATCATGGCTAAGAACTCGGCGATCACCGCCCTCCAGAAAGCTTTCTTCTTGAATTCGCTGGCCATTTTTTTTTTGTTTTTATCTTAAAATGGACAAAACTTTTTGTTTCTTTAAATTAAATAAAAAAATTTAAAAAAATTCTAATTGTTCAAGTTCTTGCCTAGAAAGGTGGTGGGAGAAGGATTGTGAGGAAAAAGTTATAGTGTTGTGTTATTTATAGGGGTTGGGTGGTCTGTGATGAGGAAAGGGGTGTTCCACACAAGAAGGAAGGAACATTTACATAAAAAAAAAAAAAGCTGCCACCAGCGGCTGCCAAGTCCTCCCAGCACTTTCCATCAATTCTTCTTTCCCTCCCGTCTTTCTCTGCATTCACTGTACACACATTCCAGCCCTATAAGACGCTGCCATCTCCGGGGAATCTGCTGCTCTCTGTCTTTTCTTCATGGCAAACTTTTTGAAACTTTTTTTTATCAGAACATTTTATATTAGATTTTGATATAGCTACTTTTTTTTTTACTGTTCCAAGCAGATAACAGTTTATCTCCTAGAACATTGTTTACTTGGCTATTGTGCTGCTCCTTTTTTTTTTTTTTTTTTTACTATTTAAGAAAGTTTCCTTAATTTTTTTTAACTTTTTTTTTTATTCTTTTCGCATTTTTATTTTGCATTAAGTATTTTCTTTTTTTATGTATTAAAACATACAATATATATATATTTTTTTTTATTGTTTGTGTTTATTACTTTAAAAGCTCCTTACGCCTTCAAGCAATATTATTTTTAGTTTTAGGTTTAATATGTATGAAATGTATTCCTGAAAAGTTTTCAATTCTGAAAATAAGTTTACACAAAGTATTTATTTTGTATTGTTTAGTATGTGTAGTTTATGTTTTTTTTTATCGTTTTAAATGGGCACTGTCACTAAATGTAACTTTTGACGTCATCAGACATGTCAATGGTTATTGATCACTGCTGAGACCCGTTCTGATCAGGAAATATAGAGACGGCAGCTCAATCCTCTCCTCGCTCAGCGTCTCAGTCCGTAAATAATTTCACGTAGTCTTCCATTATAAACATGGACAGGCTGCATTTTTGTGTATGTCGTAGAAAAGTGGGCTTTTTGCTATTTTTGCCTATTTTCCACCACTTGGATGTTTTTTACATTTTTACACTGGGAGGGGGTGTGGTTTCATATTAGCTACTTTTTTTGTTAGATTTATCATGTGCAAATTTTCTGTATTAGTGCAAAAAATTGCACAAGCTGTTTGAGGCAAAAAATGTGCAAGAATCATCAAGGAACTTAGGTCTAATAATAATTTTTGCGCAACAATCATAAAAAGTACCGCCCACATTTCCTTGACAACATAATATGTATATTTTTTATTTAGTCAAAAATTAAAGTTTTAGTAAGGATCTGAGGTGGTAAAAAATGTGTGTACAATAAATATATATATTTTATAATTTTTTTTATTATTATTATTATTTTTTATTATTATCAATATAATTTTTATTT
Organism: Dendropsophus ebraccatus; assembly: GCF_027789765.1. Taxonomy (NCBI): domain Eukaryota; kingdom Metazoa; phylum Chordata; class Amphibia; order Anura; family Hylidae; genus Dendropsophus; species Dendropsophus ebraccatus. Next base: position 205,804,429 of record NC_091455.1, read on the forward strand.
TTTTTATTTGTTATTTTTATTTTGAGTTTCATATTTATAAATAAACCAACCAGTTTTAGCAGGTTTCCCCCAGGAGGGAAGGTCATTGTTCGGTTCTCACACTTATGGGTGTGGTTATGACTCGATAGGTTTCTAAACAATGGAAAGCCATTTTTGATTACCAGGGAGCTGGTGTTTTCACTATCTGCCGGCGTGATATATTTCCTTATACATTGTGTGACAAGTCTGCGGATCGTTTTAATGGCTGTTTTGTGTTCTCCATATTGGATAACACCTCAAGACTGTATACATAACTATATATATAGATGTAGCCTTTCAGGACCATGTTCACTTTTGTTATTTTGCTTCCTTTATGCAGATGTTATACTGTGTTGTGTCCCACATTGTTGTATCGAAGCCAATGAGTATGTGCTGATACTGTAATGTCAACTGTTGCTACTAGATGTCACTGTTGTTGCAGAAGCTACAGCAGTAAGGTATAAAAGGAGCTGCAGACAGGAAATGATTCAGTTGGTGGCTGAAGCCACATGTTGTGCAGAGTTTCCCAAGAAAACTGGCCCAATGTGTGTCAGCTTTGAGAGGAGTCTGTTCTAGGGGATGTTCTGGAGCTATCTATTATGCTTTCTGTGCCCTTTCAAAGAGACTGCAACCATCGGGGAACTGTTGTGCCGACATTTTGAAAAGAAAAGTAAAGTAAAACCTCCTGTTCAATGCGACATGGAGAGAAGGGAGCTACTGCACATCACACCTATGGCTGATACTAATGCCACTCGGCTAATTTTAAAAACCAACGCCAGGTATATAATTTGATCAAACCATACTGCCCCATGTACCACGTACAGGTCTCCTGGTTCACACGGGTCCCTTCGCTAACTCCACAATGTGTCGGTCAGCGACTGCCAACCCCGCAAAGCGTGCACATGCAGGGAAGGGAGGCCATGGAATGGCCCTGCAACCCCAATGTCACAGCACCAAACCCAAAATGCCCCACCAATACCCAGCCGGCACCCAAACAACACAAGTATGAATATGGTATTACACTCACCACCACTGCTGCAGACAGAATGGGAAAAACATGGAGGTACTGACATGTGGGCACAGGTATATCCTGCTAATGTGGGTCACATATGTCTTATAAAGGGGAGTGCCAGCCGCTCCGAAAAGGAAGAAAAACATAAAATGCGACAAAGAGAGAAGGGAGCTACTGCACATCACACCTATGGCTGATACTAATGCCACTCGGCTAATTTTTAAAACCAACACCAGGATGTCGGTATATAATTTGATCAAACCATACTGCCCCGTGTACCACGTGCAGGTCCACATGGGTCACATGGGTCCCTACGCTAACTCCACACCGTGTCGGTCAGTGACCGCCAACCCTGCAAAACGTGCACATGTGACCCAAATTAGCAGGATAAACCTGTGCTCACATGTCAGTACCTCCATGTTTTTCCAATTCTGTCTGCAGCAGTGGTGGTGAGTGTAATACCATATTCATACTTGTGTTGTTTGGGGGCAGCCTTCTCCGCCGGTTGGGCCGGCTGGGTATTGGTGGGGCATTTTGGGTTTGGTCCTGTGACATTGGGGTTGCAGGACCATTCCATGGCCTCCTTTCCCTGCACGTGCACGCTTTGCGGGGTTGGCAGTCACTGACCGACACAGTGTGGAGTTAGCGTAGGGACCCGTGTGAACCAGGAGACCTGCAAGTGGTACACGGGGCAGTATGGTTTGATCAAATTATATACTGACATCCTGGCGTTGGTTTTTAATATTAGCCGAGAGGCATTAGTGTCAGCCGTAGGTGTGATGTGCAGTAGCTCCCTTCTCTCAATGTCGCACCTCCTGTTCAATGTTAAAGTCTATAACGTTCTCCCAGGACTGTGACTATGTTGGAGTTTTTTGGGCCATTGATGTGATGCAGTTGTCTTGGTAGTGGCCATGTCTAAGGGAGTACTACATATAACATTTTTGACTGCTGGGGAACATGGTCATCACTAACAAAGTAGTAGCCATAGAAGCTGCAAGGGACCCTAAATTTAAGGGGGCCCGTTTCCTCTCGCTGGGGACTACGGGGATGACACTGTGACCTTAGTATTACTATGTATTATGTATTCCGATGTGACATTATATGTTCATTATACCTGCATGTGACATCATATTTTTACTCCTATCCAGTGATGTCACAATGTGTATGAGGATCTTTTGTGTGTGCTGCCCTGTGCTATTATATAGTGTTGTATTATTTCTGTCCTGTCACATAACGTCACATTATAGCATTACTATGACCTCACAATGTGTAATATTTGTGTACTGTGACATCATATGTTACCTCTCTACTCTATCGTCACAGTGTGCACTATCCCACTTGTGTAACATCACTGTGTGCATTATCTCTGTATTGTGACATCACCATGTGAATTATCCATGTAGCCTCATTGCAGTGTGCTCTGTACCACTCTTTTGACATCACTGTGTGCATTATATCTGTATTGTGATGTAGCTACGCAGTGTCCCAGAACAGGTGTGCCACTGCTGTCTAAAATGTATGTAGGTCAGTATTAATTAGTATGTATGCTCTGGGATGAGGGTTGCAGTCTGCACTCCCACCACTAGATGGCTCTATATTCTATTTAGCTAAGGAAACGTTTACTAAAGGATTAACTGTGTTATTCTGTGTTCTGATGTTTTGTCACTGTTTTGTAAGCAAAGAGCCAAACCGTGACCTGGGTAGCTCACAGTCACACCTCTATTACCCTAACCTATTAGGGTTAGACATACAGTCTCCAGGTGTCCTGCTTATCCAATCACCTGCCAGCTCCCTTATATAGTGATGAAGAAGGCTATGTGATCAGAGTAGAGTGAGAGTAAGGCCCGTTCCCACTGAGCAAAACTAGCGGAATGCCGTTAGCCTCCCGCTCATAATGGGAGTCTATGGGAGGTGCGCGCTCCTGCCCTGTCCACGCTGAAGAATGAACATGTTTTGCTAGTTTTGCTCAGTGGTAACGGGGCCTAAGGGTTGGAGAGTAGTACAGAGAGGACAGAGTACTACAGGTAGTACAGAGAGAGTATAATTTTTCTTCAAAAGAGTCCTAGTACTAGCCATGCTATTCACACCTGTGGTCACACCTAGTCACAGCCGTGGACTAAATGGGGACTACACTGGGGGCCATGGACTGAAGAGGGACTACACAGAGTGCAAAATACTGACAGGAGGACTACACTGAGGGCCATCTACTGACTGGGGGACTACACATAGGGCCATCTACTAAAGGGGGACTAAACAGGGGGTCATCTTCCAAAGGGGGACTACACAGGGGAGCCATCTACTGACTACCTACTGGCGATATTACCTATTGAGGGCTAGCAGAGGATTACCTCTACATGACACTACCTACTGTCGGCAGGAGAGAGATATTATCTTCACAGAGATGCCTAACTGCTATATGGGGGGGGGGGGGGCACATAGGAGCCTAACCACTAGATGGGGACACAGATAGCTGCCTATATAGTCCCTATATTGATGCACAGCAGGGCTCCTAACTACAATAGGAATGCATAGAGGGAGCATATCTACTATATGGGGCATGGATAGCTGTCTAACTATTATATTAATGCACAAGGCTCCTAAATACTATATGAATGCACAAAGGGAGCCTATCTACAATCAGGGCACAAAGGATCTCTATACTGTATGAGAGAGAAGCCTAAAATGTTTGTCAGGTAGATTGTGCTATTTGTGGCCAGGAAACTTCTTCTTGATGGCCTGAAACAGATGGAAAAGAAAAGTGAGCAACTGTGATCAGAGAAGATGCCCCCTGTGAGTCACTGAATGTAACTGTACTGCAATCACGTTAACAGTATAGATCCACACAGGATGCATCCGTTCTATGGGTGCAGGAGAAATGGTGTTCCTGTTAACATAGAGAGGTAATCCACACAACCCATTCTCCCTGGGTTGTGATGGGTCCCTTGGGCACTTATCACGGTGGTCCGGAGTGGAGTTATGACCCACCCAGACTGTCGGTACCGCCACCCACAGAAACAGGAAATGACCCAAGGAAGGTGTAGCTTGTGTGTAGGGGCTAGTGCAATGATCACTTAGTCCCAGTAGAATAAATAAAACTTTTCTTTACTAGCAAGTCTTTACTGACAGTTAAATAATACATGACTGATACAGACTTGTTTTAACTGGATCTGTACTGAAAGTTGCTGAGGTATAGAGTGAGATAACAGTGATGACTTGGTTACGTGCTAAGAAGAGTAGAGAGTTAAGAGGAGTGGAGAGGAGTTTGTCTTGAGAGTCACAACCCAATGTAGTACTGTGCTCTGTCGGAACTTTAGTAGAACAAGAATACTTGAGAAGTGAACACTTGAGAGAAGAAGAGTACTTGAGCCTGTGTTTTGACCTTTGTCGCTATATCACCTTCTGCCCTGTAGTGTCCAGTTACCCGTTCTGCCAGGGTGACACAAGCCCCAGTCTGAGTGGAGCAAAGTGTCTGAAATTTTCCGGTGTCACCTGCGCTGCAAGATAGAGTACGTAGACCTTTGTGGTAGCTTTGCTCTATCCGGATTAGTTCCTCTGTCTAAGATACTGTCCTGCACTTTTAGAGATGTTCATGGCGTGGGTTGGGGTGTTTTCTGACCTCTCTTAAGTGTTTAGCACTGCATCGTTAGTGAAAGTGTTGCTTCAAGAAAGAAAGTCTTTGTGTTCTCCATTCGTGTCTGTACACTATGGCTGGTCCGCCCCAGACAGGGAACCTGGCAGAGCCTCAGCAGGGATGCCTGATCTATGTGTTCTACTCCTCAGAGAATCAGAGAAGAGCTCAACTACACTTCCTTTCCACATGTGACTATTTCCTACAGGGTGTATGTAACAACCTCTGTGAGTGGTGACGAAAAGAGTGTGAGAAGAAAAGAGAATAGGGATAGCTAGAAAAAAACAGCATTTCTCATTGGTGTACAGAATCCCAACATACAATACAATAATCCTTAGGTGACTACAGCTATGCAACATATATAAACATAGTGACATCTATTGGCAAAACTCACTGTGTGTATTATGCATGAGCTGTGACATCACTGTGTGCACTATTAATGTACTGTGACATTACTGTGTGCACTATTCATGTACTGTGACATCACTGTGTGCACTATTCATGTACTGTGACATTACTGTGTGCACTATTCATGTACTGTGACATCACTGTGTGCACTATTCATGTACTGTGACATTACTGTGTGCACTGTTCATGTACTGTGACATCACTGTGTGTATTATCCGTGTACTGTGACATCACTATGTGTATTACCCATGAGCTGGGACATTAGTGTGTGCACTATTTATGTACTGTGACATCACTGTGTGCACTATTTATGTACTGTGACATCACTGTGTGCACTATTGATGAACTGTGACATTACTGTGTGCACTATTCATGTAGTGTGAAATCAGTTTGTACATTTTCCCGCTGCGCTAGACAGGCCAAAATAGTCATAAGCTTTTCACAGTGTAAACTCAATGCTGCGGCCGGTCATGGTGAATTGGAGCCCCCAGCGACTTGTGTTAAGGACCTTGTGCCGCCTGTAGCCCAGGCTTCGGCCTTGTATAGAGTGAGATGTGTCTGGATGATGATGAATTACATGTGACACTCGCTGCTTCTTATAAAACATTGGTTTAGAAAGTAAAAGTTTTTACAGATATTTTTGGAGACTTTCAAAGATTTTTACATCTGTGTCAGGAGAAATTTTTATGGAAAAAGAGTCATGTATTGTGGTTCCTGGCAGCACCGCACTCAGCAGCGAGTCACCGCACTTGTTGCTTTTTCCATTGTCTCCTGGTTTTAGCCGTGATGTGTCCGTTCTATTTCTAGATGCTGACAGAGATGGAAGAGGATTCCTCAGCTCCTCCGCTGACTCCTCCATCCTTCTTGGTCCCTCAGAGCCGCATCACCAGGTGGAGACCTGAGAGGACAGCCATGACCCGGCTTCACCGTGACCTCCGCACCTTTTCAGGTTTTGTTCCCAGAAGCTTGATTTATTTTCATTTTTACATTTTTATTGCTTTGTGTCTTTATGTTGTCGGTGTCATGTTGGTTACACCCTTGGAGACGTTCTATAATGCGGAGGTGGAACTGACTCATATAGGACGCCGAAAATAGAGCCGTACGCCGCAGATCCAACATTAGGAATCATTTCAGAGGAAACTCACTTTATCCAGAAACTTTATGTTTCCAAAAGATTTCAACAGTCAGGGATATAAGGAGGGGTGAGTGTCTGAGTCTGCTACAGCAGGGGCAGGGGAGAACACAGCAATAAAGCATTGCTTACCTCTCCCCGTGCTCGCAATGCCCCATCTGACTGGCCCTGGGACCCCCTGCAAGGAGGCATTTTCCCCCGAGCTGTAATGATGCCATGAGGAGAGGAAAATGCCATCCCGGCTGATGGACAGCCTGCTCAGCCAATCAGTGACTGGAGAGGTGTTCTGCCACAGTCACTAACTAACTGAGCGGCCAGTCCATCAGATGGGCCGTAATGTCTGCTCTGGTAGAGATCCTGGAGTGGCGATCTGGCGCTGAAGAGGCACAGGTAGAGGTGAGTTAGTACCATTTGTTGCTCTGCTGTTTAAATTATTTTTTTTGAAATCCTGAGGCTGGACTTCTTCTTTATCCCCCTTTCTCCGCAGGACATACTGGAGGACAAACATGACAGCTGCATTTAAAAGTCCTTTGCATACTTATCCCTGGTGTCTAGTGTCCGGATCTCCCCCCCCCAGGATGCGATCACCGGGGGAGATCCATTACACTGTCGGAATGACGCTGATCTCGGCTCGGCAATCTATCTATCTAGTCTGCTGCAGACCAGAATAATAGAGCACTGATCTGATGGATCAGTGCTCTATTATATACACTACATTGATCTCAATGGGAGATCAGTGCTGTGTATATAGAAGTCCCCCAGGGGGATTCTAATGTATTTTATAATTAAAAATAAATAAAAAATAAACATATTTGGTTTCGCCGCGTGCGTAATCACCTGACCTATTAAATGATCACATTCCTGATCACGCACGGTAAATGGCATAATCACAAAAAAATGCTAAATTGTGCTTTTTTGGTCGCATTAAATGCAGTAAAATTGTGATAAAAAGTGATCAAAAAGTAACATATACGCAAGTAAAGTACCGATAGAAAGAACAGATCATGGCACAAACACAGCCCCATAAACCAAAGGATAAAAGTGTTATAAGGATGAGAATAGAGCAGTTTAAAGGAACATTTAGTTTTTTTAAAAGGTTTTAATTTTTTAAAATCCATCAAATAAAATAAAAGTTATGTATGTTGCCTATGATTGTAATTGTATCAACTTGAGGAACATAGATAACATGTCAGTTTTACCATAGGACGAACAGCGTAAACACACCCCCACCCCCAAATTAAGAAATTTTCAGTTTTATTTTCAATTTCACCGCGCATATAATTTTTTTTCTGGTTTCCCAGCATATTAACTCTGTCATTGCAAAGTACAATTAGTGGCACAAAAAATAAGGGCTCATGTGGGTCTGTAGGTGAAAAAATACAAGCGCTATGGCCTTTTAAACACGAGGAGGAAAAAACAAAAACGCAAAACCGAAAATTGGCCGTGGAGGGAGGGGGTTAATCATTTGTTAAGTGTTTGCAACTCTCTCGGTGGATGCACACATTGTTTGTTTACAATCGTTCGTATACCAGAGTGTCCAAACAGCTTAAATTACGATTGTAACTAAAGACTATAATTCTGTGTAATATAGAGAATGACTTTAGGTCGTTCGCAAAAGTGCTGGTTTATAGTTGTTTATCGTTAATCGGAAAAAACGCAACTGTATCCCTGAACTATTCTTGTATTACTTCCCTGCAAAATGTCTAGGCATTGTGATCTACAGAGTATATAGATATTGTATATCATGACTAGTGTTTCTGAATGTGGCCAGCAGGAGGCAGCATCACTCCCCTGTGTTTCTAAGGAAAAGTTACATTGATAGATCTATAGGCACAATAATGCACAATGTGGTCAGTGTATGGCACTCTCTGAGCTCTGTATGGCACCATATGGCCACAGTATAGCACAACCTTGCCAGTGTTAAAGTGGCACTCTGGGCACAGAATGCTACTCTGTGGATACTATATGGCCCACATGAGACATCTATTAACACTACATGGGCATCAAGTGACATCATGTGTCTGCTTGTGTACAGCGCACAGTATGGCGCTGTTTAGCTCTATGCAGTAAATATATGGCCCTGACTGACTGTATATAACACTGACTGACTATATGTACTGACTGTATATGGCACTGACTGACTATATATACTGACTGTATATGGCACTATATGGGCACTGACTGACTATATATACTGACTGACTGTATATGGCACTGTATGGGCACTGACTATATATACTGACTGACTGTATATGGCACTATATGGGCACTGACTATATGATGTTATCTGGGCAAAAATAAGGAAACAAACATTCACCTCACATTGACAGGTTTACACGTCTGCGTAGGCCAATTTTCCTAGAATTTTTGACAACTTAGCAGGTTACAGGCGCCGGGGCTAGCTGGATCCTTGCACTCTTCCTTATGATATATGATCGGACAAGTTCAGGGCCGGCTGCAGGTTTTTGCGGGCCCTTGGAAAACAGAACATTAGAGGGCCCCTCATCCATCCACTATGCACAATCACTTGAGACATCACTAAAATACACAAACACACACTGAAAAACACACACATTACTGACTGACACACATTACTGAAAAACACACACATTACTGACTGACACACTTTACTGACGCCGCTGGGCGGCGGAACGCGTGGGGTGACTGTTGCCTATCTGACCCGCTTCTTATTATTTTTTGGACTACACATGGTGATCGTTTCATTAATCTACCCTTTGTTCATATTAATTATTTTTCTTGATGTCATATGTCATAGGGATACTGCTTAGGCAGCTTTGTTAAACCCATATGGTCCGGGGTCAGAGTGGTTGTTAGACCTTGCTGGTACGCCGGCGGGTCCTATGTTGACATTTTAAGTGTTTTTAATGTAGGGTAGTGTTTGGGGTTTGTCTCCCTTATTGCTTTACCCCTGCATAGTTTATGGTATTTTTCTGTATATTCTGTTATTGTCTCAATAAAGTTTCATTATGATGTGCTACCTTTTTGTGCATATGCTTTTGTCTTTTTGGGGAGTTACACATTACTGACTGACACATACTCACAGCACTTACAACTCAGTCTTCTCCCTCTTCCTCTCTTCTGGCCAATCTCCACATTGTAGTATTGAGGACCTGCGGGTCATGTGATCAGGTCCTTCATCCCTCTCTCTCTGCAGGATGCTGATAGGTCCAGTTCGTTCTCTGTCTTCTGATGTTCAGCGCTCACCCTACACTACAGTAAGCGGGCTGAACATTAGAACACTGGGCCCCCTCCCTCTCTGGGCCCCTGGAGGCGATGTGGGCCCCGGCACTTGCTCAGGTAAGCCCTGTGCTGACACCTGGACGTGCTTCCCTGTGATATATGATTGGACGTGCTTCCCTATGATATATGATTGGACGTGCTTCCCTATGATATATGATTGGACGTGCTTCTCTATGATATATGATTGGACGTGCTTTCCTATGATATATGATTGGACGTGCTTCTCTATGATATATGATTGGACGTGCTTCCCTATGATATATGATTGGACGTGCTTCCCTATGATATATGATTGGACGTGCTTCCCTATGATATATGATTGGACGTACTTCTCTATGATATATGATTGGACGTGCTTTCCTATGATATATGATTGGACGTGCTTCCCTATGATATATGATTGGATGTTCTTCTCTATGATAAATGATTGGATGTTCTTCCCTATGATATATGATTGGATGTTCTTCTCTATGATAAATGATTGGACGTGCTTCCCTATGATATATGATTAGATGTTCTTCTCTATGATAAATGATTGGACGTTCTTCCCTATGATATATGATTGGATGTTCTTCTCTATGATAAATGATTGGACGTGCTTTCCTATGATATATGATTGGATGTTCTTCTCTATGATAAATGATTGGACGTGCTTCCCTATGATATATAATTGGACGAGCTTCTCTATGAAATATGATTGGACGTGCTTCCCTATGATATATGATTGGATGTTCTTCTCTATGATATATGATTGGACGTGCTTCTCTATGATATATGATTGGACGTGCTTCTCTATGATATATGATTGGACGTGCTTTCCTATGATAAATGATTGGACGTGCTTCCCTATGATATATAATTGGACGAGCTTCTCTATGAAATATGATTGGACGTGCTTTCCTATGATATATGATTGGACGTGCTTTCCTATGATATATGATTGGACGTGCTTCCCTATGATATATGATTGGATGTTCTTCTCTATGATAAATGATTGGACGTGCTTCCCTATGATATATGATTGGATGTTCTTCTCTATGATAAATGATTGGACGTTCTTCCCTATGATATATGATTGGATGTTCTTCTCTATGATAAATGATTGGACGTGCTTTCCTATGATATATGATTGGACGTGCTTCCCTATGATATATGATTGGACGTGCTTTCCTATGATATATGATTGGACGTGCTTCTCTATGATATATGATTGGACGTGCTTCCCTATGATATATGATTGGACGTGCTTCTCTATGATATATGATTGGACGTGCTTCCCTATGATATATGATTGGACGTGCTTCCCTATGATATATGATTGGATGTTCTTCTCTATGATAAATGATTGGACATGCTTCCCTATGATATAAAATTGGACGTTCTTCCCTATGATATCTGATTGCTTTCTCTAATTTTTATGTTTTTTATCTGTTTTTCGGCCTTAAATTGTTTCCTTGTGACCTTCTGTCGGCCGCGTCATGTGAGGAGGACATAGTAACCTCATGACCAGGGCTGCCAGCCTCGCCCGCACCATCACACCACCCTGTGCCCTCCACCATAGGAAAACCTCTTATTTCTTCACTCTTTCTTCCCACAGATGTCTGGCAGAGGATTCTGGGTCAGGAGCGCAAGGTATTTATAAATGGGAACTTGATGTTTTGGAAGCGAGCGGTCACACAGCTGGAGAGCGCATCATCCCCCTGGACCACGTCCAGAGATAAAAACATACAGGACGTTGTGGAGAAGAGACTGGTACCAGATGGGTCATGGGCACGTTGTACATTGGTGGCATAAGGGACAGGCTGGAAGAAATATATAAGTGTATTTCCTAGTGACTACACTAGGAGGCGCCATTTTTCCTCTCCCATTATTGGTCATCTTTCTCGTCCAGTCCCTGAGGAGTCTGTATACCTTACACCGTATATAGCAGAGATAGGGGGTGATGCTCACATGGAGTATAGGAGTAGTAGTTCAGGGCAGATGGAAGTAGTAGTCACTCTATTATCTGAGTATTATATAGTGGTATTATTTGGGCACTGTATGGCGGTATTACCTGAGCACTATGTGGTAGTATTATCTGAGTATTATATTGTGGTATTATTTGAGTTCTATATGATAGTATTATCTGAGCAATGTATGGTGGTGTTATGTGAGCACTGTATGGTAGTATTTTCTGAGCACTGTATGGTAGTATCATCTGACTGCTATTTGGTAGAATTATCTGAGCACTATATGGCGGTATTCTTTGAGCGCTGTGTGATGGTATTATTTGGGCACTGTATGGTGGAATTATTTGAGCATTATATGGTGGGATTATTTGAGCATTATATGGTGGTTTTACTTGGGCACTGTATGGTGGTATTCTGTGAGCGCTCTCTGATGGTATTTGGGCACTGAATGGTAGTATTATCTGAGCACTATATGGTGGTATTATTTGAGCACTGTATGTTTGTATTATCTGAGCATTATATGGTGGTATTATTTGAGTATTAAATGCTGGTATTATCTGGGTATTATATGGTGGTATTACTTGGACACTGTATGGTGGTATTATCTGAGACTTATATGGTGGTATTACTTGGGCACTGTATGGGGGTATTATCTGAGTATTATATGCTGGTATTATCTGGGTATTATATATTGGTATTACTTGGACACTGTATGGTGGTATTATCTGAGACTTATATGGTGGTATTACTTGGGCACTGTATGGTGGTATTATCTGAGCATTATATGGTGGTATTACTTGGGCACTGTATGGGGGTATTATCTGAACATTATATGGTGGTATTATCTGAGCATTATATGGTGAAATTATCGGAGTATTATATGCTGGTATTATCTGAGTATTATATGGTGGTATTATTTAGGCACTGTATGGCGGTATTATCTGGGTATTATATGCTGGTATTATTTGAGCACTGTATGGTGGTATTATCTGAGCATTATATGGTGGTATTATTTTTGTACTGTATGGTGGTATTATCACTGTACTGTGTATAATTTTCACTACATAGTATTCTATAACTATAAGGAAGTACTATTTGAACAACATAGATAAAAGTTAGGAAAAGTGGAATTTTTTTAAAATGTTTTTTATTACTTGACTTGTCCATTATTATGTAGCGGGAGTATTATCTGTGCACTATTAGCACCATTAGCGGTATTCCTCATCAATCATTGGGCAGGAATGTGAATCAGCCGGCAGATGCCCAGAACACTTCTTTCTGAATATGTTAATAGTATAAACAGTCTAAGTTCTTAGTGTTGTGTAATGAGGAGCCTGTGCCTGGCAGAACCACCGCAGCAGAGATAGGCGGACGCAGTGAGGAGTGATCCCGCACAGGTACCCAGAGATCACATCCCCGAGCGGTCGCTGACGTACATGAGGAAGGGGAATTATAATGTAAAACATGTCCAACCCAACAGTGCACAGTGACCACAGAGCACGTCAGCCTCCCAGGTCCTGTGCCACTCATCAGGATCGGAACCCAAAGGGTCATCCCTGCAATGACCTCGGCATATATAAGAACTGTTGTACAGTTATATCTTTATACCTAATAGTGGGGGCCTGGCCTGGACACTGGACTGTTCAGCTCACAGAGCATTGTCAAGACTGGATACAATTGTATCACTTGTCAGCGGAGAGCAGGACTAGCTATGTACAATGTATCAGTCCGGGGTCCAGGCTGTAGAGCTCGCAGAGCATTGTCTACACTGGATACAGCTGAGAGCAGGACTAGCTATGTACAATGTATCAGTCTGGAGTCCAGGCTGTAGAGCTCACAGAGCATTGTCTACACTGGATACAGCTGAGAGCAGGACTAGCTATGTACAATGTATCAGTCTGGAGCTCACAGAGCATTGTCTACACTGGAAATAGCTGAGAGCAGGACTAGCTATATACAATGTATCAGTCCAGGCTGTAGAGCTCACAGAGCATTGTCTACACTGGAAACAGCTGAGAGCAGGACTAGCTATATACAATGTATCAGTCTGGAGTCCAGGCTGTAGAGCTCACAGAGCATTGTCTACACTGGATACAGCTGAGAGCAGGACTAGCTATGTACAAAGTATCAGTCTGGAGTCCAGGCTGTAGAGTTCACAGAGCATTGTCTACACTGGATATAGCTAAGAGCAGGACTAGCTATGTACAATGTATCAGTCCAGGCTGTAGAGCTCACAGAGCATTGTTTGGACTGGATACAATTGTATCACTCCTCAGCTGAGAGCAGGACTAGCTATGTACAATGTATCGGTGTGGAGTCCAGGCTGTAGAGCTCACAGAGCATTGTCTACACTGGATACAGCTGTATCACTTCTCGGCTGAGAGCAGAACTAGCTATGTATAATGAATTGGTCTTGGGTCTGGGCTGTTTAGCTTATAGAGCATTGTCCAGAGGGCAGAACTAGGTTTAAAGGGGTTGTCTGGCGGTCAGCCTTTTTTAATATATTGTTGCTGGTGAATATAAAACAATAAACCTGTCAGTGCTCCCTCATGTCCGCTGCTGTCGTCAGTGTTCTGCGCTGACTGCAGAGCCCCCACTTGTCTCGGGAGTGACAGCCTGCTCAGCCAATCACTGACTCAGACAGGACTGTCCTACAGTCAGTGATTGGCTGAGCAGGCTGTCACTCCTGAGACAAGTTCTTCTCGAAAGTGGAGGCTCTGCAGTCAACGGGGACAGGTGAGGATAACATGTTTATTGGTTTATATCCAGCAGCAATATATTAAAAAAGGGCGACTGTCAGACAACCCCTTTAATGCCCCTGAACGTAAATGGAGGATGTGCGTGTGCCATGAGGCAGATGGCGGCTCGGGTGACAATGGCCGCACCTTCCAGTGACTGGGCCCATTGTCTCCATTGAGGCCATGTGATCCTACATGTTATAGCCATATCCTTTTTCCTGTAATGGAACGCTGCCGCCATTTTGTTCCCGAGTCTGTGTTTCTCACATGAAAGCTGCCTGATCCGGAGGGGAGCGGGCAGAGGGGCTGCGGGGGTTTCCTGCCCCTGTGTTATTGCTGTCAGGGAACACAACCATTATTATTATTATTCGCTTTAATCAGAGACAATAGATGCAAGCTCCGCTATCAGCCGGAACAATTGGAAACTTTCTGAATCCTCAGATTTGCTGGCGAGATGGAGGCGCTGGCACGTACCATGTTGTCTTTAGAGGGGAGATCATAAATAAACTGGTACATCGTGTCAAGATGGAGAATAGAATCAAAGACTTTCCCCTCTGACTCTTCCTGGGCTTAAGGAAAGTATCAAAGTAAATAAGACAATAGGGAAAAGGACGCCAAGTGATGGCAGCGAGGACTGTGTGTGTGTGTGCTATACCATGTGTGACCAATAGGGGCAGCAGCAGGAAAGGCAAGTGTAATCAATGGTGAGAATGATGATAGATACAGACAGAATGTTTCGATAGCTTTACACCATCTTTTTCAAGATAAGGCTATCAAAACATTGCATCTCCTGTTTGCCGCACTTGTTACTTACCTGTTCACATTGGAATTGGACCGGCCGTTCCGTGACCCGGCCAGGTCACGGAGCGGCCGGTCTCTGAAAAGATCATCCTGGCCGGTACTGCAGTACAGGCTGGTCGATCTTTGCAGCCGCAGAGTTCTGATGTGGGCGCATCTGTGCGCGCCCGCATCAGAACTCTCCACTGACAGGGTTTTCTGCGGCCGCTAGTCACTGAATAGCGGCCGCAGAAAACTGACATGTCAGTTTTCTACAGTGCCACGAAAGATCCCGGCCGGAGTGTATAATATGTGTGTACGCTCTGGCCGGGATTCCATAGAAGACTAGGCAACATATCTTTACGTAAAAAGTACGTCCGTTGTTGCCGATTGCAACAACGGCCGTACTTTTATGAAAAGATACGTTGTGTGAACATAGCCTGAATATGTATGCAAGCTCATGGTCAGAGCAATCTGCGGGCACTGAACAACCACTAAGAGAGTAGTGCTGCTTCATTGTTTGGATTTTTAGATAGATGATTTTAGATAGATGCGGGGTGGCATTTACTGACCGGCACAGACGGTTGTTTAGCGTAGGGACTCGTGTATCAGAAACCTGCACATGGTTTTTAATGTTGGTTTTTAATGTAGCTGATAGGCTTTCGTATCAACATGGGTGCGATGTGCAGCCATTTCTGTTTCTCCAGGCTTGTGCATTTTATTTTACAATTGCGAGCTATATCCTTCCCCCTGTGGTCGGTGACCTGCTGTGAGGGGGTGCTTTGGGTACTTATCATGGTGGTCCGGAGTGGAGTTGTGACCCACCTGGACTATTGATACCGCCACCCACAGAAAGGGGAGATGACCCAAGGATGGTGCAATGAAATGGAACAATAATCACTGAGTCTTGTTACCATGAATAAAATCTTCATTACTTTTGGAATACTTTGTACAGGAGCAGACAATAGACTTCTGACTTGACTAGACACAATCTGCGCTTAGAGCTTTTGGAGCAGAAGAGCTGTGCTTACTTGGTTGTGTGCTGAGAAGTAGAGCGAGTTTAGAGCAGTAGAGAGGAGTTTGTGCTGAGAGTCCTAGCCCAGGGTAGAAGTGTGCTCTGCCAGAACTTTGAAAGAAGAAGTAGAATACCGAAAAATACTTGGAAATAGAAGACTACTTGTGCCAGTTTTTCGAGCTTTGTTGTCGCTGTACCACCTATTGCCCTTCAGTGTCGGGTGACCCGTCCTCCTAGGCTGGCACAAGCCCCAGTCCTTGTTACCTGACTTGAGCAGGGTGGCCAAGTTACCTGGTTACACTCACGCTGCTAGATAGAGTACGTAGGCTTTTAGCAACTTTGCTCTATCCGGATCAGTTCCTCTTGGCTCAGCATACTGTCCTGCACTTTTAGAGATATTCACGGCGTGGGTTGGGGTGATCTCTGACTTGTCCTCTCCCGAGTGGCTTAGCACTGCATAATAAAAGTAAGTGTTGCTTGGAAGAAAAGAAGAGCCTCTGCAATGTCCATACGTCTGTCCACTACCACTTACTAGACTAGACTAGACTGGATTGGTGGGGACCTGGCAGAGCCAGGGCCCAGCTGAACCACAGCAGGGAGCATCTTGTTGTGAGTCCTCTCTCTACCAAGACCGGGATAAGACTCCTAAGTGTAGGTGTGTACTTCCTCTCCCCATGTGACTACCTCCTACAGGATGTGTAATACCTCCTGTGAGTGGTGGAGAAGAAAGTGCAAATAGAAGAAAGGAGAATAGAGATATTTGGTAGTGACGAACAAATAGTGAGATATTCGAATATTCGATATTCGTACGAATATCCCGCGAATATTCGAATATTTGATCGAATATTCGATCCCATTAAAATCTATGGGAACAAGTATTCGATTAGTGAAAAACATCTATTTGACCATTTGGAGGATGAAACCGGAAGCTGGGGGATTTGAACGCTTATCGAATATTTATCGAATATTCGCGGGATATGCGTACGAATATCGAATATTCGAATATCTCACTATTCCATCGAATATTCGATCGAACAGTATTCGCTCATCACTAATAGGTGGAGAAAAGAAAAGAAGCTCTTATTGGTGCGCAGATGACAAACAACCAATAACTTTTTGTTTACTAGAGCTGTGCAACATACAAGTGCATATACAAATAACCTCCTCTAACAACCAGCATACAAGACTTCTTGGCTGCATTCTGCAAGATCTTCGAGGAACCTGGACACACATCCTCTGCTGCCTCATCTCTTCTTTGGCTCTGTCAGGGTGAGTCCATCATATGTATATGAATGGATAAACTCCACAGACTCAGCTTTTGAATAAAACTTCATAAATTTTATTTCATCCTTTATTAATTATACGACGCGTTTCGGACCTCAAAGGTCCTTAATCATGGCTCTTGGTAATCATGGACTGCAAATCAGGCTATTCAAAGTGAATGTTCAAGGACACAATCAGGCATTTCATATATTACCGTTGTCCTATGTTTGGCTTGGGAAGACGCATGGTCTGCTGCTTTCAGCGATTCCATCATAGGCCAGTATGCGGCTCAGTTCCGGACCTTGGCCTCTGAGTTAGCCTGGAATAATGAAGCGTTAGTGGCTGCATTCTGGAAGGAGCTAGCCGATCTTATTAAAGGTTAACTTGCCAGTTGTGTTTTACCCACCAGCTTGTATGACCTCATCTCATGGCAATGTTGGTAGCCATTTAGGACTCAAGATGTCAAAGATTTTGTGACTGCTTGCCCGATCTGTGCCCACAATAAGAGCTCCCACCAAAAACCTGCAGATCTCCAGTTGCCACTACCTGTGCCGGAGACTTCCTGATCTCATATTGCCATGGATTTTGTCACCATTCTTCCCCCTTTCTTCAGGCTGCTCAGTAATCTGGGTCACTGTCTACAAGGTTAAGGAGATCTTGAATATGAAACATTTAGGAGGCCGGGTTGACTATCTTGTAGACTGGAAAGGCTTTGGACCAGAAGAGAGGTCCTGGGAACCTCAAGAGAACACAAGTGCCAGAAGTCAATTCAGCTTTTTTGCCAACTCCGGTCCAAGAATAGGAAGGGCTCCGCTGCATTGGAACGGCGGCAGCAGACTGCTGCTATATGCTATGGGCTGCCCGGACGATCAAGCCATCACCCAGACAGCCCCCACACAGCTCCCCACGGGCCCCCCTGGCTTTCACCCACTTGCTGCTGCCCCGTGTTAAAGCGGCCGCAGCAAGCGGGAAACGAGGAGCAAACTAGCGCTGTCATAGTCGCCCCATGTAGTAGGACCCTTAGGGTCCTATTACACGAAGCGATTTTTAACGATTAACGACTAACGATAAACGATTGCAAACGAGAGTGTTTAACATTATCATTAACCTGAAATCCTTCACCATATTACACAGAACAATCGTTATTGCGATCGTTTATGCTGCGTTTACACGGAACGATTATCGTGCGAATTCGCACGATAACAATCGAATTCGAATGATAATCTTACGTGTAAACGCAGCGAACGATCAAACAACGAACGAGAAATCGTTCATTTTGATCTTTCAACAAGTTCTCAAATCGTTGTTGATCGTTCACAAAAAACTCGCAGATCGTTCCGTGTGAACAGCCGTTCGCCGACCAATAAGATAGGCTTAAGCGATTGCAAAATGAATTTCTGCACGATATATCGTACCGTCTAATCGCTAATCGTTATGAAAAAAAAAACGTTACTCTGACATTGTTAATCGTACGATCGGGCGAATTATTGTTCCGTGTAAACGTAGCATTATTCCTTCTTATCTCAGGAAAACAATGGGCAATGTGCTATTACACTGAACGATTAGTAAAAAAAAAGCAGAACTTGAGCGAACAAACGTGGAATTACAGCGAACAATTAGCGAACGATTAACGATAATTTTAGGTTCAGATCTAAATCAACGATCAACGACATACGAACGATTTTTTGATAGTTGCCTGCAATTACACAGAACGATTATTGTTTAAATTTGAACGATATAACGATTTTTCGCACGATAATCGTTCTGTGTAATAGGACCCTTAGGGCCCTATTCCACCCGACGATTATCGTTTGCATAATCATTAACGATCTCAAACGACCGCTATTGCGAAAGACCTGAAAACGTTCACTCATTTCCATGGAACGATAATCGTTACTTATGATCGTTTGGTCGTTAATCGTTAACTGCATTTCAACCGAACGATTATCGTTTAGATTCCAACGATTTAACAATAATTTGAACGATAATCGTCCGGTGGAATAGGGCCCTTAGTGTGCTTGTTTTCTAGCATCTTCTCACCTGTGCTGGGCAGGCTTCCTGGGGGATTGGGCTCCCTCTAGTGGCAGCCGTATGCCTGTTCACCTGTATTTATAGACTCAGCACACAAGTTCCAGGGAATTCTAGGCTGATCACCTGAGGGTATTTATAGCTCCCTGGCTATTCGCCACTTTCTCAATTCCTAGTGACCTTCTATCCATTTGGATCTTGTTCCATTCTAGTTCTCTGCTCAGCTCTAGTCTGAACAAGGTTTTTACATTGCATTTTGGAGCTTGACTGCAGAAGAGCATCTGGTCCCTGGCTCCAGTACTCCTTTATTTTTGTAAAGACACTGGACCAGCAGGGATGATAGAGATATATTAGACACCTAGAACATCACCAGCCATATGTGTTATATATGGTGTATTCCTGTTAGGTGACTTCTATATCCCATATACCCCGTGCTGGGCTGGCAGCGTATTGACCATAATTGGAGGTTACATCTTGTGTCTTTATTACTATTTGCTTGATTATGCAAGAAGTAATTACTTTGTCTGGTTATTATTGAAGAAATGTTCCTATAACTGAGGAATGTTTCCCCCCGAGGCCGTTCTGTATGATTTCCTCCTCCGTGTACCACCTTGTGTATTGTGTGCTCTCTTTTTAACGTCTCTTCAGGGGATGTTGTATTGTGTTGGTGGTTTGTGTTGTGTTTTATCATTTCCAGTAGTATAGATCCTCCCGTCCTGCCATCAGCGCATACGTCTTCTATTCATAGCATTTTCCACTCGCTGGCCCCTATGGGATGACACTTTTAGGGTTATATTCTATAGTAGGACATTCCAGTAAATTTTCTGTTGCATGTACCACAAAGGAATTGGAAATCACGTTATAACAACATAACAACTATAAGTAATAATTATAATATATAGTATTATAAACATGAAAAGCAAAACACCGCCCCTAGTGGACATCCCGAAGAATAACTCCAGCAAAGAAAAGCAAATTCATGTTCAAATTCCGTAGCAGAGAGACTCTATAGTGTGACCGCTCTTACAGTAGAGACTCCATAGTGTGACCGCTCTTACAGTACAGACTCCATAGTGTGACCGCTCTGACAGTATAGACTCCATAGTGTGACCGCTCTTACAGTACAGACTCCATAGTGTGACTGCTCTTACAGTATAGACTCCATAGTGTGACCGCTCTTACAGTATAGACTCCATAGTGTGACAGCTCTTACAGTACAGACTCCATAGTGTGACTGCTCTTACAGTATAGACTCCATAGTGTGACCGCTCTTACAGTATAGACTCTATAGAGTGACCGCTCTTACAGGACAGACTCCATAGTGTGACTGCTCTTACAGTATAGACTCCATAGTGTGACCGCTCTTACAGCAGAGACTCCATAGTGTGACCGCTCTTACAGTATAGACTCCATAGTGTGACCGCTCTTACAGTACAGACTCCATAGTGTGACTGCTCTTACAGTATAGACTCCATAGTGTGACCGCTCTTACAGTAGAGACTCCATAGTGTGACCGCTCTGACAGTATAGACTCCATAGTGTGACCGCTCTTACAGTATAGACTCCATAGTGTGACTGCTCTTACAGTACAGACTCCATAGTGTGACCGCTCTTACAGTATAGACTCCATAGTGTGACAGCTCTTACAGTACAGACTCCATAGTGTGACCGCTCTTACAGTATAGACTCCATAGTGTGACCGCTCTTACAGTATAGACTCCATAGTGTGACTGCTCTTACAGTAGAGACTCCATAGTGTGACTGCTCTTACAGTAGAGACTCCATAGTGTGACTGCATGTACAGTAGAGAGCATCATAGTGTGATAATCTTATACTGTAGATTGTTAGCTCCTGTGGTCAGGATTCTCATTCTCTCCTGCGTTATTGTACAATGTATAGATGAATAAACAATATGGAAAACATTGTCAGTTATGGCAGGAGGTGAGAACAAAGGGCATCGCTGTGACGGGTGCGGGAGGTGCCATGATTATAATGATGATGAAGATGATGATGATGAGGAGGAGGATGATGAATATGCCATGTGGTCAGCTAGACAGAACGAAACTTGACTACTTCCTAAAACCTCCACAGATCTCAGTCAATGTAAGAAGGAGATGTCCTATATGGGTGATAGCCGCCTGGAGATAAGTGGAGGAAGCTCAGGCTGGACGGAGGGAAGGGATCTCTACAACAAGGGAAACAGCTTTACTGCTATGGGAAGTTTTCTGGATGGTGCGGAGCACAAAGGCCGCTGAGCCTCACACTTTACTTCAGCTCTATACTGCGACAATGATGTCTGGAGCTTCTGTCAACTCAGCAAAAATCCAAAAGAGCAAACGACTAGACGGCCATACTTAACTCCTTAATAGCGCCATGAATTCTGGCCTTAGGGTCCTATTACACTGGGACGATTAATGACTAACGATAAACGATCGCAAACTAGATTGTTTACCGTTAACCTAAAATCGTTCACCATATTACACGGAGCGATAATCGTTAGTTACGATCGTTACTATGATCGTTATTGCGATCATTACTGAGATCGTTTACATCTTCTGATCCCAGCAAAACAATGGACAATGTGCAATTACACTGAACAATTAGTGAAAAAATGCGGAACTTGAGCGAACGAACGTGGAATTACAGCGAACGATTAACGATAATTTTAGGTTCAGATCTAAATCAACGATCAACGACAAAACGAACAATTTTTCAATCGTTGCCTGCAATTACACAGAGCGATTATCGTTTAAATTAGATCGATTTAACGATTTTTCGCACGATAATCGTCCCATGTAATAGGACCCTAAAAGAAGGTGTGTCATAAAGACAGCCACTGTCCTATGGGGGCCGTCCATGATCTCCATACTCTATGTCTCCATTAGGTATTCTTTGCCCTGTTAGTGGGGGAAAAATTAGTAAGCATGAGGCTCCAAGGTAAAATTCGGAAATGGGTTCCGCTCCACCATGGGCAACTATAGCATCAAGTTCACAGCATGGGAGCTTG
Source organism: Dendropsophus ebraccatus (assembly GCF_027789765.1). Classification (NCBI taxonomy): domain Eukaryota; kingdom Metazoa; phylum Chordata; class Amphibia; order Anura; family Hylidae; genus Dendropsophus; species Dendropsophus ebraccatus. The sequence continues at coordinate 205,826,665 of NC_091455.1, forward strand.
TGATTATGATGGAAATCAGAAAATGCACATGGTGATGTCACAGTATTGGGGTATTACACATGGTGATGTCACAGTATTGGGGTATTACACATGGTGATGTCACAGTATTGGGGTATTACACATGGTGATGTCACAGTATTGGGGTATTACACATGGTGATGTCACAGTATTGGGGTATTGCACACGGTGATGTCATAATATTGGGGTATTACACATGGTGATGTCATAGTATTGGGGTATTACACATGGTGATGTCAAAGTATTGGGGCATTACACATGGTGATGTCACAGTATTGGGGCATTGCACACGGTGATGTCATAGTATTGGGGTATTACACATGGTGATGTCACAGTATTTAGGTATTACACATGGTGATGTCACAGTATTGGGGTATTACACATGGTGATGTCACAGTATTGGGGTATTGCACACGGTGATGTCATAGTATTGGGGTATTACACATGGTGATGTCATAGTATTGGGGTATTACACATGGTGATGTCAAAGTATTGGGGTATTACACATGGTGATGTCACAGTATTGGGGTATTGCACATGGTGATGTCACAGTATTGGGGTATTGCACATGGTGATGTCACAGTATTGGGGTATTACACATGGTGATGTCACAGTATTTAGGTATTACACACGGTGATGTCACAGTATTGGGGTATTACACATGGTGATGTCACAGTATTTAGGTATTACACATGGTGATGTCACAGTATTAGGGTATTACACATGGTGATGTCACAGTATTGGGGTATTACAGATGGTGATGTCACAGTATTGGGGTATTACACACGAGTATTACACACAGTCCTTGTATAACTTCACTGCCAGCAGAATGACCTAAATAGACCTTCTCCAAGCAACCGAGTGTCGGCTGCGCCCTGATAAGAGCGCCCGCAGATTGTTCCCCCGTAATACTATGAGCTCATGTGTTTTCTCTATGGAATGTTTTTTTTTTTTTCACAGACGTTTGTTTCCGAAACAAGTCTCAGAAGTGGAACCAGGATCATTCACCCAGGATCCGAAGTAACATAGGACACCAGGAAGCGCGGAAAGGGTGGCATACCCCTTCATAGCCAAAGACAGCTCTGCAGAGACAATATAAAACCAGGAGTGGTCCCACCAGTGTTGGCACCATTTCAGTAAAAGTGCGTGACTACAGTTGGAGACGTTGACACCTGTGAGTAAACCAGGGCTCCAGGTATTGTAGGAATTCGCCACCACCCAAATCTTGAAGACAATAGACAGATATGAAATAACTGGACCTTTCCTGTAAGTGGCAGTGATGATTTCGGGGATGTCCCTCTATATGTTTCTGATGACAGGATGAGGAATGGCGCATTGCCTGTTGGGTGGTCGCGGCATTGGAAGCTTTGGATCCCCAGTGCGTATTTTTGCACGCTGGCGGTAACTTTCTCAAGAACCCCTAAAGGATAATCTGAAGTGAACAAAGAGCGTGATGAGGCAAATTACGCACGGAGGGGAAGATGTTGCTTCACTGACGAGTGTCCCGCTTCCTTTTTTCCATTCTCAGGCTGCGGCTCATGTCAAGTAATAGGAAATGTCACTAAGCAGACACCGAAAACTAAGCCAAACAGACTAAATATAGGAGCCGGCTTCCTATAGACTGATGAACGCTGTCACTGGAAATCACAGGCTGCGGGTCCTTGGTGATTAGGAGTAAATAATGGCATCTGTGGGGTCTACAGCCCAAAGGGTCGGACCGTGTGTAGTATGCCAGTGACCTTCTACCTACTTCTGCTCTGCCTGTGTAAATGCCATGCTTCTCCATGGTGTCGGCTTTGTGCTCATAAGGCTTCTGATGAGTTATAGATTCTCCCAAAAAGTAAGACTCTCCGAGAGGTCATAGGTTTGCTACTTAATGTACAAGTTCCAACTCAACTTTTGTCCACCCCATCGTGGAATGTTTCATGGGGGGAGGGGTCTTCTGTTGGGGCCATCTTTATGGACCAGTATGGAGAGTTTTATTTGAATGGGTTTCTAAGACTCGACTGAAAGCGATTAGGTGATGAAACATACGGTGTGGACCATCATCCCACCTCTGGGACCTCCACTCAACCCAACACTCTTCTCAGACCATGTTGAAGAAAAGGCTGTGTGTGCATGTGACTTTATCAAAGTATATGAGACTTATGGAGAAGTCTTAGACTCTCTTAGGTTTCAAAAGAAGAACCCACACCTATTCCACCTCTTGAGGGTTTTTTTTTTTTACTAAGAAGTGGGGGTCCCAAAAAGTGATCAGTGAGCAAACAATAAAAAAGTAGTGTCTGTTAGGGACTAAATTATAAAATGGGGTGGACCCAGCATAGGGTTAATGTCCTGGCAATCACTGGTCTGACTATTGGCTCCAGGGTACGTGTAGCCTACATGGTGCCCAGTCAACTGAATAGACGACCACAGAGTCCACCACAGCAGGGCAGCCCTCAGTAAAATCTCTCTAATACTGGAGGAGGTGCCAAATGTTTGACCCTCTTGAGAGGACATATGGACAAGTGGGGTGCATAGGTGTAGCCTTAGAAGCTATAAACACCATCAAATATTTGTTAGTAATTATTATGTCTATGGTGCTACGGTGAATGTTTCTTCTTCATCGGCCAAACACTGACCGCACCTGTTTAACTATGATCTAAGGGGAGTAGATGCGATCATGGCAGGGGTCAGGAATATCCACTGATATGGCCAAATTCTCACAGGAAAAGGATTAATATTGTCAAAATATCTCAGGATGTTTATGAGGAGCAGCTCAATGGCGGTTCACTGCTGAATGTCTAAAGCCTGAGTCCTTCAGTCCGACCCTCAGACATGGCAGCATCCCTACGCTTACACTTTAATGACTCCTCTCAACCCAAAGTCTTCCCAGTGTTGAGGAGAACAGGATAAATCACTCAACATAGTCTGGAGGAAGACACATGGAAGGAGCCATCACTTCACACTATGAAGGAAGACACATCCACATGGGGAGGATAACCCTTAGGTCACAGCACAACCGTTTTATGTAAGTAATTGTTCTGCTTTTGTCTGGGATTGTTGTTAGTGCGTACCTGAAATATCATCGGATCGGGGACATCTGCCCACCTCTCCTCCCCGAAAATATTGGTACTCAATGGGCCAAAAATGCACAGTTACGAGTAATAGAATTTAGTAATTTTAAAGGGGTTCTCTGGAGGAAAAACTGTTTTCAAATCAGCTTGTGTCAGGAAGTTATAAGATTTGTAAATTACTTCTATTTATGAACCTCAAGTCTTCTAGTACTTATCAGCTGCTTTATGCCCTGAAGGAAGTTGTGTATTCTTTCCAGTCTGGCACAATGCTCTCTGCTGCCACCTCTGTCCACGTCAGAAACTTTTTGCTATGAGAGCTGTTCTATGGGGATTTGCTGCTGCTCTGGACAGTTCCTGATACAGATTTTTTTTTTCTTGCTGCAGACTACCTTTCCTCTTACATACATGTGAACTGATGATATTACAGAACAGATGACATTGAGCCCAGTGATCAGTAATATATCTCTCTCCACCACACTGAATCCACCGTACACAGTCAGCTAACATGATGCCCGGTGGGATGGTGGAAGGTTATATCAACTTGGTCTCCTGGTTCCTGTACATTGGGTCATATAGTGAATAAACACCATCTCTATGTTATGTTTCCATACATACGTTTTGACCAGGCCACGGGGGGTTTTATCTAAAACCCATAGAAAGCATACAAACCATAAATGTGTGATCAGTGTTGATCCAAGTGATGAAGTCTACACCAATCCCCAATACAGGAATAACCTGTCTCCAGCATATTTTCTCTCTGCTTTCAGCGTTGGATGGGCTTTGTCCTATGATGGGCCTCGTGGGCTCTGATACCAGATACGTTGGCCCACCAGAAGTACCTCTTAATCCATAATGGGCCAATGTCTTCCAGGGAAGATCCCATTGATGTCAGGTGTCGCCGCCGAATACAGACTAGTCTTATAGGATGAACTAGTAGTCAAAGCTGGGTAAATAAGCCATGTTTGGTCTCCAAATGTTCTGGGGGTACAGAACTGACTCCTTATGACCCTGTGTTGCAAAGTTATGACCCCTGTTAGGATTGTATGGGTTTTGTTTTTAGTCCAAGGGAAGGAACTTGGGGAACAACCCCATTTACTCGAGTCTCCAATTGATTTTAACGCACTTAAGCATTTAAGTGCTTGCTCAACACTAATATGGACCAGAAAGTCCCTCAAACTTCTGGACTGATTGTAGATAATAGACGGATATTCGGGTGAAACCTCCTGCAAGGTATTATCTGAATGGAGTATAAGCCAATACCATCCAAAGATCCCCCCATTGTGCTCTGTTTTGTGCTGCAGTCATACATCTTACCTGGTTTGATGTTGTTGGTCTTTTGATTGACGGTTGTAGCAGTGCTTTTATTTTTTGCTTGCCTTTTGCTTCAGTTGTTTCTTTTCCCCATATTGATAGCTCTATTGCTATATCCTCTCAGATCGTCATTCACATTTAGCATCTTCCAAGCATATTCTCTTAGCCGAGAGGAATTGGCCCACTGGAATGTTCAGATGTTGTGGCTTTGCTGATTTTGCATAGAGGTCTCTTGTGGTTGAAGTGTCCTTACGGTGAAGGTCTGTCTCTATGTACACCAGCTCCTCGACCTGAATGTAAATATCCAGAAAATTAAAATTAGTCTTGCTCGCCCAACACTCTGACTTCGCCCAATCAAATTTGGTGTCTCTGTACAGTACATCCAAGAAAAGCAAGGTTCACCAGCATCCAAAGTAGTAGAATAATCAATGTAGGTTTTTTTGCTAAGTGCTAGTACAACGTTTCGTATACTTCATAAAGAGCACCATGGTCGAAACATGGACCTGTGGACTCTGGCGGGCATCCTTACCATCTCTTATTGCCTTGTGATTGACTGGTGCTGCTGGACCCCTTTGTTATGGTATGTGGTATGGTGATATGGTATGGTGTTTGGTATGTCTCTGTCTTTTCCATGTCAATCCAATTGTGATGGCAGCTTTTGCAGTTTGGCATTGATGGAAATTACGCTGGACCAAGGGGAGGAAGTTGGTGCAGACTTTTGGCGCAGCAAGAAACCATGAGGATAACCTTTTCACCACATGGTCTGAATGAGAACAACAGCATCTCTCCTCTCCTGTAGATGTTCTACATATGTGATTGTCATTGTCTCATCTTCTGTTGTTTTATATATGTTCAGTTTTCATCATATGTTGTTTCTTGGCTGTTTTAGTGTTGTTCAGGAGTTTGCTAATCCTTGCTTTCCTCTCCATGCTCCCCCAGTGTCCTCCTATGGGTCTCCGGTGTCTCCCACTGATCAAAGCCACCTCCACTTCTGAGACAAACTCCTCTCAGCCAATCACTGGCCATGTCGCTGTCCTCTCTGAGTCAGTGATTGGCTGAATGGGCTGTACAAGTTTGTCTCAGAAGTGGAGGTGGCTGTGATCAGCGGGGGACACCGGAGACCCATAGGAGGACACCAGGGGAGTGTGGACAAGTACTTATAGGCTCTTTTCTGTTTTCTATATAATAGCAGCAGTATAAGCATCTTGGATCGGATTTGTCAAGAACTTTGCAAAAAGATCTGTAATGTTCTGTAATGAACTGAACTTTTTGCAAAGTTCATAACAAATTGGGGTCCATGAAGTTTCGGTTCACTCCTCTCTAATTCTTTCCACTCTACGTATATTATGTGGATCGGAACCCTTGTCATATCTTACATATCTGCATTTTCACATTCGTTCCTCGGTGTCACACATTCCTCCCCATCACATTCCTCCATATCACGCATCACACATATCACACACAGCGGGTATTACACCTCCATTCCTCTATTATATACATGGTCTTTGTTCATAGGATGTCGGTGGTCATTACTTATCTATCGTCCATTATTATTTATCTTCATACAGGAATTAACCAACAACTTTTTATTTTCTCCCCGCAGGTCTCGCTGGTCACTTGTGTGTCCGATCTTTCATCCTTGTTACGGATCTTTTGTGTTTCATGTCTTGTTCACGTTCGCTCTGCGACTTGCTCTGGTATAGGGGTCATCATCCCATGATCTTATATTTACTATTATAACAACATGTGACTCCGGTTATCTGTCGCACCATAGGATTATTAATTGTCAGTGTCGTACGGACCTCTCCGCATAAGATCCTATAAGTGCTCATGTCTAATTGGGATTGACACATGCACAAGTATATATAGATTTTCTGATCTTGTCCACTGATATATATATATATATATATATATATATATATATATATATATATATATACATCTACTGTTGCATGATGGGACATTCGTATGGTTTGGATTTTGCTTTTTACCTTACGTAATGTATCTAATTTCTCAGCGGTATACGTTCTCTCTATTCTGTGCTGCCACCTCACCCTTTACCAGATTATTGCACCAATGCCTGCCCTCTCAAGATGGCGTCATCATGTATGGTCATGTGGGCTGTACTGAGTAAAATAGGTGCAATTCCGCTGCGGAACTTTCCGCCACGGAATCCCGCCTACTCAAAAAAGTGACATTATTATTCCCACCTTTTCTGTCCATTGTGGGTCCTTGTTGTTCATGCTCATCTTATTAATACATGTTATTATGTAGTGCATTTCATTGTATTTTTGTACCCATAAGGAATTGAATTTTTCTATTACACGCTTTTTCTTTGTGGGATCCTGGATCTTTTGCTGTTAGACAGTCATTCAGGGGTCGTCCTATCAATCTATTAAAAAAAATGCTTAGGGGATACCACCATAGTTCTAGGGGGATCCCAAGCGTAGGATTTCTTTTAAGCTAAGAAAGACCCTCCCTACAATTACATTGAGGCACCTAGATCTGGGTTTTGTTAGTCCATTAATATCACGAGTTGTTTGCACCAATTTGTCTTAGAAAACGCTACCTATCACTTGCATCATCTTTGTATTCAAAATGACACCTCTTTCCTATTTAAAAAACAAACAAACAAACAAACAATACTTTATTGATTTTCCAAGTTTTATAACAATCAACATGATGATTAACAATTCCACCTTAAAGGGGTTATCAGGTAACAAAAACAATATTCTAAACGATTCACCATCCCAAACCAAAATTGGTTTGGTGCAAGGATTTTAAAGGGAGCCTGTCACCCCCCCGTGTCGGGGTGACAGGCTCCCGACCCCCCGTTAGAGCCCCCTATACTTACCTAATCCCGCCGGGTCCCGCTTCTGGATCCGGTCGGGTAATGAAGATCTCAGCCGCTGCAGCCCGGCGCGCTGAGAGATGAGTCCAACGCTCGTAGAGAATGACGGAACACTGGACTCTCCTGTCATTCTCTATGGGTGTTGGACTCTGCAGCGGCTGAAATCTTCATCACCCGACCACCTCCAGAAGCGGGACCCGGCGGGATTAGGTAAGTATAGGGGGCTCTAACGGGGTCGGGAGCCTGTCACCCCGGCACGGGGGGTGACAGGTTCCCTTTAAGCCCCATAATCTGGGTTTCAGGAAAGCCAGAACTTGGTTACATAGCAGGAAATGACCTCCCTCCAATCCAAACCTATTACATAATTCTGTGAATGTAAGATATCCATGCTCTGAGGGATGAGAGATCTGCTATACTAACGTCATACCCTTCTCCTTCCATGATACATGCTATCTATCCAAATTCTGGGTGTGCCCATAATGGCATATACAAGGCTGCATCCTTCAGTCCTTCCAGGCTATGATAGTATCCCTGAGAACATAGTAACATAGTTAAAGGGGTCGAGCAGCGCTAAGAAATTATTCACAAAATAACACACATTACAAAGTTATACAACTTTGTAATGTATGTTATGTATGTGAATGGCCCCCTTCCCGTGTTCCCCAACCCCCGCCCGTAGTGCAGTATACATACCTGATGCGTGTCGACCGACCCCGTCTGTAATCTTGTCAAAGACGTTATCTTCGGGAGGCTGGCCGACCCGCTCCTGCCGTCCCTCATGCCGGCCCCCCTTTGCCGCGTCATCAGCTGCTCAGCGATTGGCTGAGCATAACTGTGCTGAGCATAGTTATGACGCGGCAGAGGGGGGCCGGCATGAGGGGCGGCAGGAGCGGGTCGGCCGGCCTCCCGAAGATTACATCCCAGTCAGAAGACAGCGGATGGGGGTCGACACGAATCAGGTATGTATAATGCACTACACTTCCGGGTACACGGGCAGGGTCGGGGAAAACGGGAAGGGGGCCATTCACATACATAACATACATTACAAAGTTGTATAATTTTGTAATGTGTGTTATTTTGTGAATAATTTCTTAGCGCCGCACTACCCCTTTGATAAGGTTAAAAGAAGACAAGAGTCCAAAAGCTCTACTTTGATCCAGAGGAAGGCAAGAAAAAACCCCAAAACATACACCTCCATATTATTGATGAGCCTCACTGAGTTACACAGCATGGATGACACTACACGCCCATGATGCGTCCGCCATGCTCTGGGAATAAATGACAGTATAACGCACTGCCGAGCGTCTCTCTAGACTCCCTGCATGTTTGTTCTTTTCCCCGGGACACTTCATGCAGTAATGATTCTCCTATGTCTCGTTGGCCGGCTACCAGAAAGCATCCTTTCCTTGCCCCGAGCCTTTCTTCTCCTCAGTTGCTTAGCATTGGCCACATTTTTCCCCCTTTTATTAATGAAGTGATTGTTTTGCTTCCAAGCCCCTTGTTCTTGGCTGGGAGCGTTCGCTAAGCATCTCATTTGCACTCAGCTACTGTCACCTCCACAACAACGAGTGTTAAGAGACTCCCTTCTCCATGGACTCTTATCCATGCATCCAGTTAGATCTGGTATTCCCTGTAAATAGATTCCTCTTTCGGAAGCTCGGGGTTAAAAATAACACGGATTTTCCTTGTTTTGTCCTTTTATTGACGCTTGTCTGGTCTGGCCGTAAGAGTTTAGCTTGTAAATGCTTCTCATCATCAGATGGTAAACAGGAACAGGATTCAGAATGCCACAAAGCGGCTTGATTACAGATACCAGGCGGATGGTGGAAGCATTCCCCACTTCAAATACAAGTTCTAGAACGTTCTGACTTCCTATCAGTCGGGTCCGAAAATTAAGAGGAAACAGTTGATTAACTGGTAATCGGAGAGGCCTCGTGCTCTGCACACGAACCCTTGTAAGGCGGCACACATAGTCCCTGGACCCCGGTATAATACATCTATAGACCACCAGGAGTCTTCAGTGTATATGTACCTCCATAACGTATGGAAAAATAAAAATAAAAAAACTGTTGGCTTCATTGCAACATATAATTTGTATAAATTGCAGGTATCTTCCTGGTATTCAGTTTTCTCCTCTTCGTTGTTTGTGGCAGTTGTCATGGCTGATCCATTGCTCTGGATCAGCTATCTTGCCTGCCAGGCTTGGATTGTTTAGTGTGGAGTCCCTATTCATTAGCCTAGTGTCTTGTATTTCTCCAGTATTATTGCTTCAGTCTTTTTTTGTTTGCTCTACTTTGTTGCTCTTGGGCCATGGAGTCTTCTTGTCACCTCTTCTAGGGACAGAAAGTTCAGGGCTTCCATAGGGACATTTGCAGGGACAGTGAATTTAGTTTGTTTGGTAATAGAGTTCAGGGAAAGGTCTAAGGATTAGGGACACCTAGCTAGAGTCTGTCCTTGTATATGTGCTTGTCATCTTACGCTTTACCCCTTAGTACCATCTTCACCATCATTGATCTGTAGCATCATTCATCCATACTGGCCTCCTTGTCCTTGTTTGGTGCTAGTAATGATATGTGCTTTGTATGATTTTCTGCAGACTGTCCTGTGCTTTTCCTACTATTATATGAACTGCACGAACAATACAGCCGTCAAATGTCATCTTCATAGAGTACAATGCTCCAGCTCATCAAGGTCACAGCATTATCAGAGAGCGGCTGCTGAAGACTGGGGGACCTCACATGGAGTGGCTGCTGGAGACCAAGGGACCTCACGTGGAGCGGAGGCTGCTGGAGACTGGGGATCCTCACATGGAGCAGCTACTGGAGACTGGGGGACCTCACATGGAGTGGCTGCTGGAGACCAGGGGACCTCACGTGGAGCGGAGGCTGCTGGAGACTGGGGGACCTCACATGGAGCGGCTGCTGCTGGAGACTGGGGGACCTCACATGGAGCAGCTACTGGAGACTGGGGGACTTCACATGGAGCAGCTGCTGGAGACTGGGGGACCTCACATGGAGCGGCTGCTGGAGACTGGGGGACCTCACATGGAGCAGCTACTGGAGACTGGGGGACCTCACCTGGAGCAGCTACTGGAGACTGGGGGACCTCACATGGAGCAGCTGCTGGAGACTGGGGGACCTCACATGGAGCAGCTGCTGGAGACTGGGGCACCTCACGTGGAGCGGAGGCTGCTGGAGACTGGGGGACCTCACATGGAGCAGCTACTGGAGACAGGGGGACCTCACATGGAGTGGCTGCTGGAGACCAGGGGACCTCACGTGGAGCGGAGGCTGCTGGAGACTGGGGGACCTCACATGGAGCAGCTACTGGAGACTGGGGGACTTCACATAGAGCAGCTGCTGGAGACTGGGGGACCTCACATGGAGCGGCTGCTGGAGACTGGGGGACCTCACATGGAGCAGCTACTTGAGACTGGGGGACCTCACATGGAGCAGCTGCTGGAGACTGGGGGACCTCACATGGAGCAGCTGCTGGAGACTGGGGGACCTCACGTGGAGCGGAGGCTGCTGGAGACTGGGGAATCTCACATGGAGCGGCTGCTGGAGATTGAGGGACATCACATGGAGTGGCTGCTGGAGTCTGGGGGACCTTACATGGAGCGGCTGGTGGAGACTGGGGGGACCTCACATGGAGCGGCTGCTGGAGATTGAGGGACATCACATGCAGCGGCTGCTGGAGTCTGGGGGACCTCACATGGAATGGCTGCTGGAGACCAGGGGACCTCACGTGGAGCGGAGGCTGCTGGAGACTGGGGGACCTCACATGGAGCAGCTACTGGAGACTGGGGGACTTCACATAGAGCAGCTGCTGGAGACCGGGGGACCTTACATGGAGCGGCTGGTGAAGACTGGGGGGACCTCACATGGAGCGGCTGCTGGAGATTGAGGGACATCACATGGAGCGGCTGTTTGAGTCTGGGGGACCTTACATGGAGCGGCTGCTAGAGACTGGGGGACCTCACATGGAGCAGCTGCTGGAGACTGGGGGACCTTACATGGAGCAGCTACTGGAGACTGGGGGACCTCACATGGAGCAGCTGCTGGAGACTGGGGGACCTCACATGGAGCAGCTGCTGGAGACTGGGGGACCTCACGTGGAGCGGAGGCTGCTGGAGACTGGGGAATCTCACATGGAGCGGCTGCTGGAGATTGAGGGACATCACATGGAGTGGCTGCTGGAGATTGAGGGACATCACATGGAGCGGCTGCTGGAGTCTGGGGGACCTTACATGGAGCGGCTGGTGGAGACTGGGGGGACCTCACATGGAGCGGCTGCTGGAGATTGAAGGAAATTACATGGAGCGGCTGCTGGAGTCTGGGGGACCTCACATGGAATGGCTGCTGGAGACTGGGGAACCTCACATGGAGCGGCTGCTAGAGACTAGGGGACCTCATGTGGAACAGGTACTGGAGACTGGGGGACCTCACATGGAGCAGTTGCTGGAGACCGGAGGACCTTACATGGAGCGGCTGGTGGAGACTGGGGGGACCTCATATGGAGCGGCTGCTGGAGATTGGGGGACATCAGATGGAGCGGCTGCTGGAGTCTAAGGGACCTCACATGGAACGGCTGCTGGAGACTGGGGGACCTCACATGGAGTGGCCTGCACTTTCCCTAGACCTGAATCCCATAGAAAGCCTATAGGATCAGCTGAGTAGCCATGTGGAGGCTTGTACCCCAGAACCTCAATTACCTGAGGAACGCCCTTCAAGAAGAATAGGATGCCATGCCTCCGCAGACAAAAAGGTGACTTGTGGACAGCAGGAGACATTGCTGTTAAACTATAATTGATTCTCAAGGTGACATGACAAGTTATAGAGAAAAGGACATGTGTTGGGGTATACCCACCACTAGAGGCGGCTTTTGTTTCAGTACATTTTTTGAACTGAGGAAATCTCCATATAGCTGGAACGTTTTATGTTTTACGAAAATTTCACCCACAAGCCAAATATCCCTAACAATCTGTAATTAGTAAAGGTAAACCCCAGTAAAGCCAATAACACCAGTCTAGTGTTGACTACTGTATAAAAGTTATAGAGTGAGGTATTGGGTAAGGCCCTAACAATACCATGTGTGACTTTACATAAAGAGGCGTGGCTTAACCTGAAAAACCACACGCCATAGTTGCACCAAAAAAGCTTGGGGAAATTGTGGAGTAATCCAAATGATATTCCAAACTGATCATACAGTGTGAGTCACTGTGATCGGCACTTTTTTAGACTTCCAAGTCTTGGTATTAGGGTTTGTAAAGGTGCCTCAATAACGCATGCCTTCCAACCACAATGAGGCGGGGCTTATGCAAATGAGCTAAAAAGTTGTTGTTTCTGGGACTCCAGTTTCTCCCAAAGAGGGAAATTTAGAGCCAGGTACTGGAGATGACACCTTAAAGGGGAACTATCAGCAGGTTAGATAACCGTATTGCGCAGGAGACACCAAGAAAGAAGGTATGTCTTTTACCTTCATGCTTGGCACCATTCCTGTGCAGTTAGCAGTAAGAGTGTTCGTAACCCTGCCCCACCCCCATAGTGATGATCTGGCCTACCCCCGACTTGCTCGCTCCATTCATTATCATTAGAAGGGATGGGCTGGCTGGAGGCAGTGCTTCTAACAGTCTTACTGGAACAGAGAAGTAAATATCTTACTTCACGGGAACAGCACCGAGGATGAAGAGACATACCTTCATCCTCGGCACCTCCTATGCAGTAGGGGGCTATCAACAGGTTAGAGTTGTCTAACCTACTCATAGTTCCCCTTTAAAGACCTGCCATACAGTAGACTGCCTTGTTTCTGGTCCCTGATAAATAAGAAGACCATCACCCACAAAATTCTGCAGCTTCTGGATATAAATCAAGCAAAATCAAGGGTGAAAAGGAGCTGAAACAAGAAAGTTTGTAAATTGTGAATAAATTCCACAAAAAATAGCATCCTATTTGTCAGGACCCCCACCGAGGACCTGCAGGAAATCTCCACTCACAGTCCTACAATAGCAGCTAAATATTTCATGACGCGCTCGGCCGGATCGTGAAAGGGTCTTTGATATTTCCATTCTAGAGACGGCTTTTACTCTCAGAGGAAATATGTGAAATATCCACCGGGCTCTGACACATTCTGTGATCTCATTCGGCCATTGTTTATATGTAAAAAGAAAAGAAAAGTGTTGACTGATGTGATACCGAGGGCCAGTTCTGGAAAGCGTTGTGTGTAGGATATAAAAAAACTTTCCCAGCAGCATCGGCCCACCTTTCTACCGTACGGAAATGAGGGCGAGATAACGTTATTAACAGCTCGTGTATTGGCAGCATTCTGGCGCTCCGTTTTGGGTCAAGTGGCGGTTTCCTTCACACTCCAGCCACAAGTGCATTGCCCAGGTTCCCTCCGTTACGACACAGTCAGCTGCTTCATGTTTCATTCAACACATTTTAAGAAATTCAGCAAAATAAATGCTGAGTGGCCAATTTTACCAGTTAGCCCAAGGGTCGCCCCCGTCCTTTAACCACACCCACATTTTAATGTAGCCCCACCCATCAATAGATATCCGACATCAGAATTAGATGCAAATTCCAGGTTCTGATAACATGATATAACTCGACCATAAGTCAGTAGGTGCAGATCATGGGTGCCCAACCTGTATGTGTTATTCTGCGTAACTCCCACTGCTGGCACACAGATATGCAGAATGGGCTCTCTTTGGTGACCACAGGCAGCATAGTGCAAGGTCTGGAAGGTACAAATGGTGATACATGGCTGGTACTGTTTCTAGACACTAGAGATGAGCACAGCCTGTGATTGTAGCCGTGTTTTCCAGGACTCTCTAGTACTGCACCCAACTTCTTTAGCCACTGATATTCAAATGCCAAACGATTGGACTCGAGCATGCTCATCTCTACTAGGCACTAGGAGGTGGCATCATGATAAAGTGCACCTTTTTGCTGGTACTGTTATGGGAGGCTTTATGTGGCTGGTATTGTTATGGGAGGCTTTATGTGGCTGGTACTGTTATGAGAGACACTATGTGGCTGGTATTGTTATGGGGAGCTCTATGTGGCTGGTACTGTTATGGGAGGCACTATACGGCTGGTACTGTTATGGGGAGCTCTATGTGGCTGGTACTGTTATGGGAGGCACTATACGGCTGGTACTGTTATGGGGAGCTCTATGTGGCTGGTACTGTTATGGGAGGCACTATACGGCTGGTACTGTTATGGGAGGCACTATACGGCTGGTACTGTTATGGGGGGCACTATATGGCTGGTACTGTTATGGGAGACACTATGTGGCTGGTATTGTTATGGGAGCCTCTATGTAGCTGGTACTGTTATGGGGAGCTCTATGTGGCTGGTACTGTTATGGGAGGCACTATACGGCTGGTACTGTTATGGGGGGCACTATACGGCTGGTACTGTTATGGGAGGCACTATACGGCTGGTACTGTTATGGGAGGCACTATACGGCTGGTACTGTTATGGGAGGCACTATACGGCTGGTACTGTTATGGGAGGCACTATACGGCTGGTACTGTTATGGGAGGCACTATACGGCTGGTACTGTTATGGGAGGCACTATACGGCTGGTACTGTTATGGGAGGCACTATACGGCTGGTACTGTTATGGGAGGCACTATACGGCTGGTACTGTTATGGGAGGCACTATACGGCTGGTACTATTATAGGAGGCACTATACGGCTGGTACTGTTATGGCTGGTACTGTTATGGGAGGCACTATGTGGCTGGTTTAGTTGGGGGTACTCTGGGACCAATGGAATTTAATGGAGGCCATCTTGCTTCTAGCATAGGTCTTTATAAGACCACAACTGACATCCGAAGAGTGCTTGAGTACTGTGATTTTCTCCAATCCTTGTGAACCATCTTTGGCCGACTGTTGCTGCTTCTTTGGTAGATTTACTCCTATATTCTGTCCGCCCGAGCCGTTCGGATGTTATCTACAATCTGCTCTACCTCTTCCACCATTCAGGTTTGATGGGACTGTGAGGAGTACCTTGGATTTATCAGTCATTGCAGGTTATACTCTGTTCACTTCTCTACTGACAGATCAGTGCATCCTGTGTATTATTAAGCCCCTGCACATAAGGCTGTAGCCAGGGCAAACCTTCTTATCGAAACTCATAATGCTCGCCTGGGTGATCTGGAAGCCTTCCTAGGAGCTATAAGCCAAGTATGTGATGATCCTGACCGGTATGCAATGACAGAAGTACAGTAATGGCCGTACATAAGGGCAGATGTTCTGGTGCCAAATATGCCAAGGAATTCAGATGGCGGGTGACCGATACTGAGCAGAATAATACGGAAAAATGAACACTTTGTAAGAACGAACCATCTAGTACCGCATGGGATCCCGGCCGGAGCGCATACGATGTGTGTACGGGATCCCATTGCACATAAGACTATGTTCAACTCCTCAAAACTACGGCCGTAGTTTTACGTAGTGTGAACATAGCCTGAAAGCGTGAATGTGCTGATAGAAGAAAACAAAGGCTTTGGGAACATCTCTGCTTCTACTATACCAAATCTGATCACTTTCTCATGCTGAGTACATATGCTTGCCATGTTGTTGGCATCAGATCCCAACTTTGATGAAGAATCCGGTTCTTCTACACAAATTGCACCAGAAAATGGCGTCATTCATTCACTTTTCTTCATTCCTTTATTCCCATAGAGTTGATAATTGATTCTGAGGAAATATTCACCCCTGACATACTGGACTTTGGGGCAAATGAGAACTTTATGGATCAGAAGAAGAAGCCCCGGCCTTCAGAAAAGAGGATGCCTGTGGACATCAGCTGCCATGGATCGAACTAGAAGCGTGATGTGGTAGTGAGAAGGACTAGGCCACAAGCAGTGAGTTGCAGAAGAAGAGCGGGTAGTTCTGGGCAGTAAGTAATGAATATAGGGATAATGCACGGTGCCGACGGGAGGCATTACAATTGACCAGTGGAGGCTGCTATTTTGGCCTTAGACTTGCCCTAAACCAAGATGGCTAATGTTGCTAATGGAGGCCATCTTGCTTCATGTTTGGATTTCCATGTGGTATCTGCCAATTGTGACTTGCTCTATTCTTGTGCACATGTGAACTGACAGATAGTTCCTGTTCCTTTCCTGGATTTACTTCCATATTGTGTTCATCCTTCAAGTTGTTCTTCTGAAGACGCCTAACCCAGTTCTTTATTGCTCTCTACCCATTTCCTTCAGGCCCATGAATTCCAGCAGTGTTACAGGACAATAATATCCTATTTAGTGTCAGAATCTAGATTATTAAGAGTGACAAGGTCTAGATCATTATACGTGATCGTATAGGACAGGTTCTAGATCGTGACGGCTCTTGATCGTTATGTGCGATTTAAGTTCTAGATCATCATGATTTATAGGATATCAACTACCGACAGCTTAGTTCTCCTCCAATTTCTCTTAGCTAGGAATATTTTCCAATGTTGAACTTTCCATCACTCGTTGGATATTTAGGAAAAATGGAGATAAATGAGTTGTAACAGATGTGTAATTCAGAAGAGTTAGAGCTTATTTATAAGATATGACAAAAATGTTTGAGATAACACAAGGGGTGAAGAGTTGTGATCATCAGACATGACAGCAACGATGAAATCCTATAGATAAAAAATCTTCGTTCAGAATATGTTACACAACAAGGAGATAGGGTCATTAAACTCAACCTGTGTGCCTTTTGGGCCCAGCGAATGTTGGGTCCTGTTCTTTCCCTGTTACTACGCTTCCAAACGTTTTGAACGTTAGACGTTGTCAATAGTGATGAGTGAACTTGCCCAATACTTAGGTCTGGATGGACCTGAACAGAGAGCATTTGACTCCCAGTGGCTGGAGAAGTAGGATGCAGCCCTAGGAAGTACTGGAAAACATGGATACAGCAATAGGCATCAAACATCTCCAGCTGCAAGAAGTCAAATGCCAAGCGGTGAGGTTCGGAAAGTTTGCTCATCACTAGTCGTGAACCAAGAAGCAACAAAGTTCTAGAAGTCGTTGGTCATTACAAAGTCTCTAAAGACTACATGCTATGTCATATCTACTTTAGATTGCTTCATGGACTCCTTGGATCTATAAGGTGACCTACACAAAATGTATCCCCTATGACTGTCTAGATGTGGAAACACCAACATTTTTCTAATAAGTTTTTTGGCCCTAAGGAATGATAAGGTTCTATAACTTTTTCTTGAAAGTTAACCACCCAAATTTTCAGCAGGGATGGGGAACCTTCAGCCCTCCAGCTGTTGCAAAACAACAATCCCCATCATGCCTGGACAGCCGAAGCTTTAGTGTGTAATGAGACCTCCCCTGTAATCATAACATATCTGCCTGAGACATAACAATTCTGAATTTTGCAGCAATCCGGCACTTTTCTCTGGTTTTATTCATTTTCTTTTTGGCAGTGAGTGTAAGGGTCCTTTTACACTAAAATATTTTGCGGCTCCTGGCCTTTACGTGGCACAACTAACTGAGCAGTTGGGCCGAACAAACAATCATTGTATCGTTCATGCGGCCATAGAAACTGACAGTACAGATATGCATATATCCGTGCTGTCAGTTTCCAGATCACACAGCAGTACATACATACCTTCTGTGCTGCTGTGTGATCTGGCATCCCACTCTCCTGAGACGGAGGAAGATGTGTGGCCAATGGCAATAAATTTTGCTGCAGTCCAAAAGATGTGATCAGCCAAGGATCGTGCGTTTTCCCGCACCTCGGCTGGTCAAGGTCACTCTTTTCTAGCAACTCTTCAAGCTGATAACTGGCCTATGTAAAAGGCCCTTAACTTCTTAGATCCTGGGACAACCCCCTTTTACCCCTTAACGTCCCCCCACTTTCTTTTTAAGGTGGCAACTCAGGTCCTCAGTCTGCAGCAATGTCTTTCGCTGTCACTGCATTTGAGGGGGGTTTGTGGATCCAGGGCTGTTCCTTCTCTACGTACCTGAGCTCCGGTTCTAAGGCATCCTCCAGGGCACAGGCAGGATCGGAGGAGACTCCTAAGCCAGCATTTTTTATATGCGGGACTAGGACAATAAACCAAAAATTTGCTCTAAGAAAAGGAAACTCTAGATACTGGAGGTCTTTGTTATTTTTTCCTAGTTTGTATCGTAGGTTACCATTGTTGGATACTGATATGCTTGCCGTTATGTTTGGCAATAACCAAGATTAAACAGTATTCTTGCTGTCAGTATTCTTGCGCAGAGGAGTGACGGGGTCAGAGATTAACAAACAGAGCTGAAATAGGAAAGACCTATCCAATCCATCACATCAGGCAAGAGGAGGGTTCACCCTGGAACAACCCGCTATTAATTACCCAGAACAAAAACTACAAGAAAACCATTATTTATGTGACAGGTTACAGAACAAAGACCTGTTATTTGGCACAATACAAGTCTAATAACAGATGAAAGAGCAGGGGGGATCAAGCACATTATAAAACACGTAATAACACTAATTATAATATTATTAATACACAAATCAATAAAATGTATGCAAAATTTACATTAAAAAAACCCACAATAAATAACATGAAAAAGTAAAATAAAAAATTAAATATATACATTAAAAATAAAGTAAAAATATAAAAATACAAAAATCTAAACATCAATACTAATTAAAAAACTATTAAAAAAATACAAACACAGAAATTAAAAGAATAACTATATAAACAATTCAAACCAATGCATAAAACATTATAAAATGACAAGATATAAAAATAATTAAAAAAATATATATTAAAATTATGTAAACACTCAACAAATACAATAAACAAACATAAAAACACACACACAAAAAATTTGACAATGCAATAACAAATTCTGCCACATGACAGCACATTGGCTATGTCCTAAATGTTCCTCTGTAACCAACCACTCTTTTGTACTCGCGGTTATCTGCTCCCATAAATCTTTTGTGTAATTTGTTTTTTTCTACAATTAATTTTCTTTACAGCTAATGAACTGTCCTTTCTGGATGAATACCTTCATAGGACCGGCCGAATCCTAATTTTAGACTGTAACTCCATTCAGAGAGAAGTGAGTCCCATGTGAACTCGGGGAAAAAATGGTCGCCCCCTTAATGGTTGTATATCTTTAAAGGGTGGAAGCTTAATTGATGGTGACAATGTGGGAGGACACGAGGAGATGATCAGCATAAATATTCAGGGGATGATCTACTATCTAAATATTCAGAATTTTTGTAGAAATAAATCTAAATTTTCCCTAATCAGGGATGGGGAACCTTTGGCCCTTGGGCTGTTGCAAAACTACAATCCCCCCCTGTGCACGCACATGGTGCCCTGGGCTCCATGCATGACATCTTACATGTTCTCCTCTTACAGGAGCCCCTTGTGCCATATACTGCATGCCACATGCGTGTTGGCTCCTGGTCTGTACGTGGTCCAGCGCACACAAAGAAATCTTCCATCACTCCCTGTCTGAGCAAAGGGGTTCCTAGGTTTCTAAGAAGTGCAAAAGTCTTTTACTGTTTTCACTACCTAGTTTCTGTCTTCCTTTTATCTGCCGTCAATTTACGATGAGAACTTTGCCTGACCTTGGCCTTACTACCCTCTTGAAAAAGCTCGGCCTAACCTGACTTCAGCCTCCCTGACAGTGCTATTTGTCTTCTTCTTTGGTACGATGTTTGGATTCAGTCAGCAGTTGCAAAAAGAGACTCTGAGTTCTGAGAGTAGTGTCCTGGGAAATCCCTTCAGCGTAGTCCGGCTTTCTGTATAGGGGTTAAAGGGTGGAATCCCTGATACTCAGCACCTTAGTCTGACCTCACATGAAATTCATTGAAACCCAAATCCAAATCCATGTCCACCATGGTCGATTGGCAGAACCTTATCGCCCTTTGGGTACAAAATATAAATATATTGTACTTGACTGGACCTGTAAAAATTGGCTTGTACATAAATTGTACTGGAAACGTAAGGGATTATCTCATAAACACAACATCTATATATATGTTTAAAAAAAAAAAAAAACTTTATGTATCACAAAAAGGGAAGCTGTGGCCAGGACCCCCCTTTATGAGCCAGTTTTGGTGGCCATCCTTGCTCGACACAGGCAGCAATTGAATTTCATGGCGGCAATCTAACATCTAGTAAAATCGGCTTCCTGCACGGAGTGTCGGGAACAATTGTTGTTCCTCAGACTTTACCAATGCTGAAAGGAAACTGAAGAAGTTTACGAAACACTCAAAAAGTCCCTGATGAAGTATTTTCTATAGCTAAAGGTTGGAATAATCTGACTGATATAACCTTTTGCAAAGTAAGGTATTAAGAGTCCAGTAAGAGTCTTGCCAGTGATCTTATTCACATTTAATATCTTTTTGGCTCAACCCGGCGTGATTCACTTCTATGTATTAATCCAAGCAGGATGCGGAAGGATCTGTAACCAGGATGAGCTCCGGCATCAGGCATGTAAAACATGTACATCTCAGCTGTACAAATTCCAACAAAAGCCATCAAAGCAACAAACTATTTTTCTATGAGAATCAGGTGCACTTCAAAGCTAATTCTTTTCTCCGTTTCCCCATCCCATTCTACATCAGATATGATATATGTTATGGGCTCTAGTAGTAACTACGGCCAAAGTCGTGACTCGAATAACAAAAACTATGGAATTATTGTCAAGAAAGAAGGATAATGATGAGATGAATGAAATCAATGGTTCTGTGCGATATAACAGGTCCAGGTCAGGTACTGTAGTCACAGTAGTAAACAGCTGCAGTCCTTTGGCTGCACTTACACTCGCGCTACAGGTTCCCGCCTTAGGAAGTCATGGAATGAATCGTGATAAAGTACCAGGGAAGTAGTAATTAATATGAGAGCAGCAATGCATTTTGTTTTTCACGTAGGCAGAGCAGGAGGTGAGTGATACATTGGCTCCATGTCTTTCACATCTTTGGGCTTTTTGTGATCGTGTTCATGATTAAATGTGATTGTCTCCATCCCATTCCCTCCTTTCAACTCTTCTAAGCATATTTTTCTTCATTAATAATATTAGTATAGGATAAATCTTTAGTCACCTCGATGTTATTTAGAATGTTCATGGTTTGGTTACGGGTTTTGTTGTGTCGAACTACTCGGCAATGTTCTCCAAACCTGAATTTCCAGCATTTGGCTCCCAGGGTCTGGAGATGTTGGATGCCACCCTAGAGCTGTCAGGAAAACATTGATTAAGCCTATGGGTGTATCCATGTTTTCCACCCTAGGGCAGCATCAAACTTCTCAATACCCAGGAAGTTAAATTTTATGAAACTGAACAGTTTAGCAAGTCTGCTCAACTCTAGTTACGGGTCTTGTTGGCCAAGTCTTCCAATAAGACTCAACCAATGTCAAAGTTCAGCCTTGGTGATGCTTCTCCTCTTCTACCCACTGTTTACCACACGATGATGTATGATGTATGATGTATGAAGAGCAGTCTTTGCTTCCAGTAGAACTTTCGGATGTTGGATGTTTTTGGATGTTCCCAAGTCTGAGCTTCTTGGTCAGCCTCAAAGTACAAGTGTAACATGCATCAAGATTTTCAAATATACATTCGTGATTTGATCATTTTGAGATCAATACATTTGCTGTTTTTGGGAAAGCCCCAGCTATAGATACTTTGTAGTATTTTTAAATAACTTTCTTATGCATCATTAACTGTATCTGACCCCCTTAAGGACTCTCCAAAGATGAAGAATTGAGAAATTGGACTGACAAAAGACATGGGCACCATGCAAACAGTTCATCTATCTCGAGGACAAAGTATGACATGTTTTCTCTTATGTCCCTGAAGGGTCACAAGGGCATATGGCTTTTATTGGTTATGTATATTTAGAAAAAATTGGCAATGGGTATTCAGCTCACATCCATCATAGGGCTTATTACAAGCTGATCTTCATAATGCTCATAGGGTGAGAAAGACTGCAGGAAACAAGACTCATTTGCGATGGGTTTCCCTGAAGCATGGAGTCTAATCGGAAGGCTGGTGGTCACCAGAGTCTTTCACAAAGCAGATTTCACATGGCCACATGTCATCCACAGGCCTTGGGTTTTCCCTAATTATAATGCCTGAAAAAACGAAGTCATAGTAATCAAGTCATGACAACCCAAAATTCAATCACTGAAACCCATGACGAGAAACAGGAGTAAAAGGCAAACAAAGCTAAGATTGTAACCAGTTAAGTTCAGGCTCTGTTCACATCAGTCATCGGTGCTTACACCAAGAACTTAATTTTGCAATAAGTTTACAAAAAGAAAAAAAAAATCTTTTATCTTAATTACATTCCTTTTAATGTAATCTGGTCGTGGACTTGGCCCAAAAAACTGTACAGGCTGCAACTGCCGACATGGCTTACCAATAGAAATGGTGCAATTGAGGGCTAGGAAGGTCTCTTTTTGCTTTTCCGGGAATATAAATTCAAGATAATCCCTGGCAGTTTATGTGCAGGCTAGGTATGGGATAGCATCGAAAAAGCCTACATGCTGGGTCATGACCAATATGAATCTGTTCCACCTGGTCCCAGCAGCAGGAGTGTACTTGGGTCTGGAGCTCCTGTCCAGTTACTAAACAATCTCCATCTTGCTCCCCAGCAAAGTGTTCCTCAATCTGCTGTGGTTTTCCTTCAGTACATGGTCAATGGTATCACGGTGCCAGGGCACCCGCCACTCTTAGATTACAATTGGTGTATCTACCTCACCAGCTGTTAAGGTGCTATTCTTTGCCTGGCATATCTTTGTGTCATGGGCATAGCTAGGATTCATTGGGCCCCATGACTCTGGTGTGGGCCCCCCCAGCTGTCCGGGGGGGGGGGGGGGGGCGGGTTGCTGTCGGTGGCTGTTGGTGTCGGTCCCTAAACCCCAAACTCACTTCTCACTTAGACCGGCGTTCCGTCTGACAGGTCCTCAACCAGGTGAGTATGGGGTTCGGAAATGGCAACCTGACAGCTGGGAGGAGCTATGGCGATCAGGAGGGCTCTGAGAGTGACGTACCATCATGGCAGACCACGCTTTCTAGCAGCTGCTTTCTGTGTACTTCAACTTTTTTGTTGTCTCTTGGTTTTGATTGGAGCATATTTCTGAATTGTGCCCTTTGGATGGTGTGCCTGTTATTTGTTTTTCTATCCCATTTTCTATCTCCATTTTCGGACTACAGTCCTATCTCTGGCCCATGACACCCAGTCCTATCGCCTGTAATGACTAGTGGTTAGTCACTAGACAGCAGAACTACAACATAACTATCAGATGCCCAAAACTAGAGATGATGATGTCAAAGATAATACACATCATGGATAATAAATATGGCTGCCTTGAACAAAGCAGAATAAGACAAACAAACAAGGACAGACATGGGAAGAGGACCTAACCAACTGTCCCTAAACTTTCCAGAGAACTTCCCCTAAACTCTTTGTAATCATCCCTAGATCTTAGCCTAAACTAACACCAGACAACTTAATCTTATTGCTTTATAGTGTTAAGGCTACGTTCACACAGAGCAAAAGGGGCGGATTACGCGAGGAAATATTTCCGCCTGAAATCAACTGACGCTGAATTCCGAGCAGAATATAAGCAGAATGTAAGCAGAATCCCTGCGTATTCCGCTAGGAACGTATTCCGCGCTGAAACAGAAAATCAGAGCCCCATTGATTTGTATAGGCTTCCGCTAGCGGAAGAATGAACATGTTCATTCTTCTGGCGGAAAGCGGATTATTTCAGTGTTGAAATTCCACCGTGTGAACTGCAGAGCAGAATTTCCATTCAACACAATGGAAATTAGCTCTGCACCTATTTTAACGGCTGAAATTTCAGCGCTGATTCAGCGCAGAAATTCAGCTGCTTTTGCTCCGTGTGAACGAGCCCTAAACTATGCTAAAGAAAAAGCAGGAAGGAACTAAGACCCAAAAAACACAGCTAAGCAAAACACAAATGGGAATTAAGAAACAGGCAACCAACTAAATAATTTACATGGAACTAGACAAATACCAGGACAGACACATGTAAGCAGACTTGGAGCATCACATAGCAAAAGTCTGCCCAGATTATAAAGTTACGGCCGTAACGATCAATATATGGATGTATTTTCATCTAAAATAAATGTACCCTTAAAGTCTATTTAATGAACTCCAAATAAATAATGCAGGTTTAAGACAAAAACAATACCTGATCCACTGCTCTGGATCAGGCAAAGAGAAAACCTCAAACCTACTGTAGAAGTGTCACTGGAAAAGTGTTCGAGGGGAGGTACATCTCACCCAGGCTACTGCATATGGTGAGATGGTGAATCCAGGTGAGATCTGTCACTCAGCAGTATTATGCTGCTGAGTTGTTCTTTCCATTTTCCGGGCCTGGATTTACTGGAATGGTGGGTAGGTTGGTAGTGGGACCTGCCATTCCCTTCCCCCCGATCCAGTTCGGGTGTTGCAGTCAGGTGTGCCCTGATGAGCCTGCAACAAGTTAAAAGCTCCACAGAGCTACAGAGGATTGCTCTCAGCCAGGGGTGAACAGCCTGCATGCTAATTCTCCTGGGAGCAAGGAATACTGCCGCTGCTGGGGCCTATTCATACCCTGCGATACAGCCTATTGAAGTGTCAGACAGGTGACCTGCTTGTTAGTAAGTGCCTAGACGGGCAAGACCTTTTTGTTTGTTTTATTCTTAAAGCACGGTGTTGCTGTATTTCTGTTTTGCTGGACTGTTTATGCTGCAAATAAACGCCAAGCTGTTATTTTACAAGTCCAAGTCTGCTGTGAACTGTGTCCAAACACACCATCCCCGGGAAGATCCCTACACTACGAATAAACAGAAGAACAGGCTATAGCAGATTTTCAAGATTCCTCTTATCCATAACATTTGCTGGTTTGTTCCATTCCTCCAACTGGGCTGGGATTCCGACAAATCCATACCTTCTTGCAAGGGTTAAAGGGATACTCATCGCAGAAAATGCCACATTTTTTTTTTTTTTTTTTTACACAAATGCAGGTTCCGCCTCTAGGACCCATACCTGCACCCATTTGGTCTGGTTAAAGTTGTTAGAGGTGGTCAGAATGTCGAAAACAACCAAACAGACTGTTTTACATTGTTTCCTTAAAACCAATGGATAAGCCAACGGAGGTCCAACTACTGGCTTCCCGACCAATCGTGATAATGAAGGGGAGATGTCCCCAGAATAAATGGAGCGCTGGTCATGTATCCACCCATTCCAGGACGCCTTTTCCTTTCTTTCACAGGATTGATGGGAGACCCAGGAGTCAGATCCAAGGTAGATGAGCCAATCCTGTCCATAGGGGATGACTACTTGTGATGAGAATTAAAGGTATGGTAAAGTTATTAGTACGACATTGAGGGGTGCACAAAAACACGGGCAACATCCAATATAAACAGACTCTAGCGGTCACTTAAAAGGCAACTCTGGCCAAGTGAAAACAGGGATGTCAGGGAGTGGTGGGAAAATAACAAAGAAGTGAAACGGGAGGAATTAGAGGCTGACGGTGAGATGGTGGCTTCTGCCATGAGTGGTACTGAGTGGGGGGTGATTAGGCAGGCCATTGGCAGTTAGTGGTTAGCTCGTCCCGGTTGTGGTGGGGGTTGGGGGGTGCAGAAGTGAAAGATCTGTGGGAAATAAGGCGATGTGGGCACATGGAAGGGGCCCCATTTGAGGGTGTGGGAAAACTGGGATGGGTATTGCTTCTTTGATATGTTCCTACCATCCCCTGCCTGACTTGTTTTTCTCCATTTGCCCAGAGTTCTTCTTTAACTCAGAAACCTAAGATCCTGCTATCCCCAGCAGAACGCCAAAAATACAGTAAAAAATATTCTAAACATTTCACTATTTCAATTCCAATTGTTGAACTGAAGAACAAATCAAAGATGGAAAGATCATTCTAGACGATAAGAGCTCAAACATCGCGGGTTCCCAGAATAAGACAAAAACAAATACAGAAGTAAAACAATGTATAAAACAATAGGAACGTTTGTACTTTTAAAATAAATTATTTTTAACCTTTTTCTATCAAGGACTGGCATGGACCATCAACCATTCACAACTATTGTTCCAGACCTTCTAAGCTAGAGGTCTGCTTATTTTTCCACTTCCCATCAATCGTCCAGTTTCGGACACTTCACGAAACGTAAGAGCCACGGGTTGGCCCATTCTCATGGGGTGGTTATCAGATACAAACAAAACACCCTGTGAGAGAGAGAGAACTAATTCACTAAAATGTATCACTTAGCCAGTGCCAGAGAATCCATTGTACATGTGACCCATCTGCAAGGTCTCGAGAAGCCACTTCCTACAAAACAAACATTACAAGTAAACTGGGATCTCATGGGAACACAGCAACAGACATCAATGGTTAATTATTGGTACTTCCTAAATCAACCTTCCTTGGCACCACATAAAGTGAAAGAAAGTAATAAACTAGAGGAAGTACATTGTTATACTTTGTCCTGTCCAAATCATTTTCAGAGAGGCGTTGTCCACCTTACAAATGACTCTTCTCGGTTATTGTTCACTCTCTGAGGCTTTAAATTAGACTGACTTCTCGCATCTTAAAGGCCAAGGCCGAAATGTGATGTCAGAGATCGGGATTATGAAATCTACTGACGAACCCCCCTTCCCTTTACATTGTCTACATGGGTATTGGGCGATTTATTTTGTAAAGTCCCTAGAAGTTGGGAAATCCACTTCTCCATCGTCTTCACTGGTGGAATTATATTCACGTAATTCTTATATAGAATATTTGAAGTATCCAATAGATCATAATGTCAATATCATGAGGATTCGAAAATCCCACTTTACGTGTTTGCTGCTATTGGTTTATGTAACAAGTTCCAAAACCAAAAAGTTTCTCAAATATAAAAAATGGTCATCATGACAGATATAGGCTATGTTCACACAACGTTTTTTTCCAGCTCTGTTTAAAATGACGTCCGTTATTTTAAGTCTAAAATAACGGACGTCATTTAGCTGTCTAGCCTCCCCTTAGTGCAATGACGGCTGTTGCGGTTGTGACGGTACACTGTTCTAGTTTGGGGTTACTAATTGGCATTTGGGTGTGGCTTAATTGACAAGTCCATTGAATTTAATAGTAAAAATGGAGACAGAATGGTGACAAAAGAAAAACTGTGTGTGAATAATAAAAAAAATCCGCTGTTTGCAAAAGATGTCGGAAAATAAATATCATGTTCATTATTTTGACTTCCAGAGTAAAAACGTCCGTTATTCAATACATTGTGTGCACTGGACGTCCGTCTTTCTATTCACTTCAATAGCTTGTCATTGCAGTCAGTAAAAATTTCAAAATCTGACGCATTTTCTCTATTTTTGATGTTGTGTGAACATAGCCATACATAGCACTTTCAAATTGTAATGCAGTACATAGGAGCAGTATTATAGTAGTTATATTCCTGTATATAGGAGCAGTATTATAGTAGTTATAGTCTCGTATATAGAGGCAGTATTATAGTAGTTATATACTTGTATATAGGGGCAGTATTATAGTAGTTATAGTCTTGTATATAGGAGCAGTATTATAGTGGTTATATTCCTGTATATAGGAGCAGTATTATAGTAGTTATATTCTTGTATATAGGAGAAGTATTATAGTAGTTATATTCCTGTATATAGGAGCAGTATTATAGTAGTTATATTCTTGTATATAGGAGGCAGTATTATAGTAGTTATGCCAGGAACAAAGATATAGTAGCCGGCACTACCTGACACTACGTAGTGACCACTATAATGCAGCTACATGGAACGGCTGTGGAGTCGCGGACTGAATATGCAGCGTCTTGCCGGTGGTGCTCCGATAGAGAAGAAGATTGAAATGAATTATATAAAGAGATACAAATCAAAGCACTCACCGGTCAAAGCTTCTTGCGTATCAACGGCTTTATTCAGCTCAACATCACAGGGAGGGGTAGACTTAGGCAGAGGGGTAACTTAGGCAGACGAACGTTTTCGCGGTGCAGCGCTTTGTCAAGTCTTTTATAGTAGTTATATTCTTGTATATAGGAGCAGTATTATAGTAGTAGGTTTATTCTTGTATATATGGGGCAGTATTATAGTAGTTATATTCTTGTATATAGGAGCAGTATTATAGTAGTTATATTCTTGTATATATGGGGCAGTATTATAGTAGTTATATTCCTGTATATAGGAGGCAGTATTATAGTAGTTATATTCTTGTATATAGGAGCAGTATTATAGTAGTTATATTCCTGTATATAGGGACAGTATTATAGTAGTTATATTCCTGTATATAGGAGGCAGTATTATAGTAGTTATATTCGTGTATATATTGGGCAGTATTATAGTAGTTATATTCCTGTATATAGGAGGCAGTATTATAGTAGTTATATTCTTATATGTCTATTAGTGAAGACATGTCCGCTCTTGTATGTCTATTAGTGAAGACGTGTTCACGCCCTGCATGTTTGAAGTTAACCTCAAATAAACGCCGGAAGACGCACATCATTGGTGAGTGCCCACTTCTTTATTTATCACTAGATGCACATTATAGTAGTTATATTCTTGTATATAGGGGGCAGTATTATAGTAGTTATATGCACAAGCCAAAAAGACAGAAATGGCTGCACATCGCACATACACATGGTAAGGGACTCATGTGTATCAGAAGACCTGCACTTGGTACAAGAGGCAATATGGTTTGGCCAAATTATATACTAACTTCTGATGTTGGTTTTAAATGTAGCTGAATAAGCTTTCGTGTCAGCCATGGGTGCGATGTGCAGCCATTTCTGTCTTTTTGGTTGTGCATATTTTATGTATTCTGTCCCTTTTTTCATTGTGGCTAGCACTCGTGCTGTGTAAGACCCATGTGATCCAAATTAGCAGGAAGCACCTGTGTACATAAGGGGAGGATCTCCTAGTATTCTCCCATTCTACCTGCAGAGGAATGGAGAGAGAGGTAAGAGCTTGTTCACACTTGTGTTGCTTGGCGTCCACTTTTTCTGCCGGTGGTGCCTGCGGGCTCCAGGGGGAGCCCTTTAGGGTCTGGTCCTGTGACAATGGGGTTGCAGGGCCATTCCGTGGCCCCCCTTCTCTGCTTGCGCACGTTTTGTGGGGATTGTGGTCGCTGACCGGCACAGTGATGTTTTTTGGTTAGGGACTCGTGTATCAGAGGACCTGCACGTGGTACATGAGGCAATATGGTTTGACCAAATTATATACTAACTTCTGATGTTGCTTTTAAATGTAGCTGAATAAGATTTCGTGTCAGCCATGGGTGCGATGTGCAGCCATTTCTGTCTTTTTGGCTTGTGCATATATTATAGTAGTTATATTCTTGTATATAGGAGGCAGTATTATAGTAGTTATCCAATAGGGAGACAAAAGAAGCTTGCACTCACCAACAAGTCGCTGCGGTAACGGTCCGTTTTATTTCGTCTAGATAGACATAAGTGGGGAGGGGAAGTGAAGGCAGGGGCGTCCGATGGCTACAGCCGTTTCACGTGACTTAACACGCCTCTTCTGGCCTGTGGACGTCACTGCTATGGGGGATGGTGCTTACATAGGTGAATAAACCAATCACAAAACATGTGCATATAAAAGATTAAAAACAACACAGAAACACCTAAAGAAAGGAACCATAATCGTTCCTTTCATTAAGACCTGCTGGCCCTACGGCATTAAGCCGACTAATCCAAATAGTCTCTCTTTGTAAAAGTCTTTGGTGTCGATCTCCTCCTTCTTTTAGTGGGTGTATTCTTTCTAGGCCCACGTAGCGGAGGACTTTCGTGTCACCTCCGTGTATTTCTTTTACGTGGGCAATAAGTCTGGGAACCCCCTTTCCCGATCTTACGGAATAGCAATGTTCCTTGTATCTAATGCACATTGCCCTTTTAGTCTTGCCGACATAAAATCTTCCACATTGACATACTATAGCATAGATGACGAAGGTGCTTTTGCACGTGATTAGTTCTCTAATATAGCACTCAACTCCATTTATTTTTATGTATGCCACTTGCAGCATTTGGGGGCAGTATGCACATTGCCCGCATTTCTTATTACCCATAATGCATTGATTACTCAGCCAATTCCTATTAGTATTAGATGTACTAGGGGGGATCTTTTTTCTTTTAAGTATATCCCCTAAAGTGCCATTTCTCCGATATGTAATAAGTGGTTTAGAAGCTGCGACATTTTTAAGGTCGGGGTCAGATTCTAGATAATGCCAGTGTCGTTTAATACTATCTCTGATACAATTGTTCATGGCCGTATTTTGAAATGAAAAAGCAAATCTTTTTTGTGTGTCCTTGTTTCTTTTTTTGTTATTGTATTGTAGAAGTTGGGTTCTGTTCTTTTGGTCAACTTTCTTTCTGGCTTGGTGGATAATTTCTGTAGGGTATTTTCTCTTCTCTAATCTGCGGGTTAATTCATGTGCTTGTTGGTTAAATAATTCTTCAGTATTATTTATTCTTTTTAATCTTAACATTTGGCTATAGGGAATACTGTTTTTTGTTTGTTTCGGGTGTGAACTGTCATAATGTAAAATAGAATTGGTTGCCAGAGGTTTGCG
Source organism: Dendropsophus ebraccatus (assembly GCF_027789765.1). NCBI lineage: Eukaryota > Metazoa > Chordata > Amphibia > Anura > Hylidae > Dendropsophus > Dendropsophus ebraccatus. Next base: position 205,857,456 of record NC_091455.1, read on the forward strand.
ATATACGGAGGTGGTGATTTTACCTTCTGTTATCTGAACTAGAACATCTAGGAACTCAAGTTCCTTGTTTCCGAATTTACTAGTAAAAAACATATTAACTCCATTTTTTTCGTTAAGGTAATCTACAAAATCGTGAAATTGCTTTTCTGTCCCTTCCCAAATGATAAAAATATCGTCTACATAACGAAAAAAAGTTTTAATATAACTAATAAAAGGATTAGATGTGGAAAAAACAATTTGAGTCTCCAAATAAGCCAAAAATAAATTTGCATAGGTGCATGATACGGGCGTGCCCATCGCAGTGCCGACTGCCTGCCCGTACCATGCCCCCTTAAACATAAAAAAATTGTTTGTAAGAATAAACAAAAGCCCTTCTTTGACAAACCGTCTGACATTGGGTGGGTGATTGGTCATCTCGAGTATACTGTCTATCGCCTCTACACCCGCATCATGTGGGATGCGGGTGTAGAGGCTTTTGACATCGATCGAGGCCAACATGCTATCTGGGGAGTTGTAGTAGTTATATTCTTGTATATAGCAGCAGTATTATAGCAGTTATATTCTTGTATATAGAGGGCAGTATTATAGTAGTTATATTCTTGTAAATAGGGGCAGTATTATAGTAGTTATATTCCTGTATATAGGAGCAGTATTATAGTAGTTATATTCTTGTATATAGCAGTATTATAGTAGTTATATTCTTGTATATAGGGGCAGTATTATAGTAGTTATATTCTTGTATATAGGAGCAGTATTATAGTAGTTATATTCTTGTATATAGGGGCAGTATTATAGTAGTTATATTCCTGTATATAGGAGCAGTATTATAGTAGTTATATTCTTGTATATAGGAGCAGTATTATAGTAGTTATATTCTTGTATATAGCAGTATTATAGTAGTTATATTCCTGTATATAGGAGCAGTATTATAGTAGTTATATTCTTGTATGCAGGGAGCAGTATTATAGTAGTTATATTCTTGTATATAGGGGCAGTATTATAGTAGTTATATTCTTGTATATAGGAGCAGTATCATAGTAGTTATATTCCTGTATATAGGAGCAGTATTATAGTAGTTATATTCCTGTATATAGGAGCAGTATTATAGTAGTTATATTCTTGTATACAGGAGCAGTATTATAGTATTATATTCTTGTATATAGGGGGCAGTATTATAGTAGTTATATTCCTGTATATAGGAGCAGTATTATAGTAGTTATATTCTTGTATATAGGAGCAGTATTATAGCAGTTATAAAATGTGAAATGGAGAGAAGAGTGCAGCTGCACCTCACACCTATGGCTGATACTAAAGCCGCTAAGCTACTTTAAAAACAAACACCAGGATGTTGGTATACAATTTTATCAAACCAATATGCCCCGTGTACCCCGTGCAGGTATCCTGGTTCACACGGGTCCCTACGCTAACTCTGTACCGTGTCAGTCAGTGACTGCCTCCCCCGCAAGGCGTGCACATGCTGGGAAGTGAGGCCATGGAATGGTCCTGCAACCCCACTGTCACAGGACCAAACCCAAAATGCCCCACACAGGCCCTGCTGGCACCGCCGGCGGAGAACGCTGCCCCCAAATGACAAAAGTATGAATATGATATTACACTCACCACACTGCTGCAGACAGAATGGGAAAACATGGAGGTACTGACGTATGAGCACAGGTGTGTTCTGCTAATTTGGGTCACGTGGGTCTTATGAAGGGGAGTGGCAACTGTTTTTATCCCTCCTGTTTGTCCCATTCTATCTGCAGTAGCAATGGTGAGCGCAATACCTTATCCAGACTTGTGCTGTTTGAGGGCAGCTTCCTCCGCCGGCGGTGCTGGCTGGGAGTTTTTTGGGGGGGCATTTTTGGGTCTGGTCCTGTGGCATGGGGGTTGCAGGGCCGTTCCATGGCCTCCCTTACCTGCTCATGCACGCCTGCGGGGGTGGTGGCCACTGACCGGCACAGTGTGGACTTAGTGTAGGGACCCATGTGTTTCAGATACCTGCACGAGGTACATGGGGCAGTGTGGCTTGATCAATTCATACACAAAATTCTGATGTTTTTTATGCAGCCGAGAGGCATTAGTGTCAGCCATAGGTGTGAGGTGCAGCACTCTTTTTCTTCCCTGAACCGTATTATAGTAGCTACAGGGGCGTAACTAGAAATGGCAGGGCCCCATAGCAAACTTTCACATTGCCCCCCCCCCCCCCCCATGATTTTGGCCTGCATCTTATTAGGGCCTGGGATCATAATCATCATCATTATTCCCCCCCCCCCCCCATCATCATCATAATCATCATTTCAGCCCTTGCCCCCCCATCATCATCATCTTTCCCCCCCCTGCCCCCCCATCATCATCATCATCATTCCCCCCCCTGCCCCCCATCATCATCATCATTCCCCCCCTATCATCATCATTCCCCCCTGGCCCCCCCATTATCATCATCATTCCAACCCCCGCCCCCCCATCATCATCATTCCCCCTCCTGCCCCCCATCATCATCATCATTCTCCCCCTATCATCATCATTCCCCCCTGCCCCCCCCCATTATCATCATCATTCCCCCCCTGCCCCCCCATCATCATCATCTTTCCCCCTCTGCCCCCCCATCATCATCATCATCATTCCCCCCCCTGCCCCCCATCATCATCATCTTTCCCCCCCTGCCCCCCATCATCATCATCATCTTTCCCCCCCTGCCCCCCCATCATCATCATTCCCCCCCCGCCCCCCCATCATCATCATTCCCCCCCTGCCCCCCATCATCATCTTTCCCCCCTTGCCCCCCCATCATCATCATCATCATTCCCCCCCTGCCCCCCCATCATCATCGTCATTCCCCCCCTGCCCCCCCATCATTATCATCATTCCCCCCCTGCCCCCCCATCATCATCATCATTCCCCCCCTGCCCCCCCATCATTCCCCCCCCTGCCCCCCATCATCATTCCCCCCCTGCCCCATCATCATCTTTCCCCCCTTGCCCCCCCCCATCATCATCTTTCCCCCCCTGCCCCCCCATCATCATCATTCCCCCCCGCCCCCCCATCATCATCATCTTTCCCCCCTTGCCCCCCCATCATCATCATCATTCCCCCCCTGCCCACCATCATCATTCCCCCCCTGCCCCCTCCCATCATCATCTTTCCCCCCCTGCCCCCATCATCATCTTTCCCCCCCTGCCCCCCCATCATCATCATTCCCCCCTGCCCCCCCCATCATCATCATCTTTCCCCCCCTGCCCCCCCATCATCATCATCATTCCCCCCTGCCCCCCCATCATCATCATCTTTCCCCCCCTGCCCCCATCATCATCTTTCCCCCCCTGCCCCCTCATCATCATCATCATTCCCCCCCTGCCCCCCATCATCATTCCCCCCCCTGCCCCCCATCATCATCATCATTCCCCCCCTGCCCCCCATCATCATCATCATTCCCCCCCTGCCCCCCCATCATCATCATCATTCCCCCCCTGCCCCCCCATCATCATCATTCCCCCCCCCCTGCCCCCCCCCCATCATCATCATCATTCCCCCCCACACACACACACAGTGACAGGCAGCTATTCAGCAGCTGCAGCAGCAGGGATACCTCTGGGGCCCAAGTCACTTGCTCTCCGTCAGTCCGCCTCAATAATGGCGCCTGTGACTCCGCCCCCTCCCCCACGGTACGGCACAGCAGAGAGGACCTGCGTGAGTGCGTGCGTGCGTGCACTTACGTGGGGGAGGAGACGGCTCAGCAGTGACTTCGGAGGCGGCCCGCCGCCCCGGGGACTAAGCTACGTGAGAGGCGGCCGCGGGGACAGAGGCGGGGACAGATGCCGGGGCGGGCCCCGTACGTACGGGTAGGTGCGGGCCCGTCCATAGTTCAAATACAGAGTCCAGACAGTTTCTCCCCGGGTGGCCTAACCGGGGAGAAACTGAACTCAGAGGACACAAGGACTAGCTGGCCGGGCCGGGCCCCTTGATGCGGCGGGCCCCGTAGCAACCGCTACCGTTGCTACGGCGGTAGTTCCGCCACTGAGTAGCTATATTCTTGTATATAGGAGCAGTATTATAGTAGTTATATTCTTGTCTATAGGGGGCAGTATTATAGTAGTTATATTCCTGTATATAGGAGCAGTATTATAGTAGTTATTTTTTTGTGTATAGGAGCAGTATTATAGTAGTTATATTCTTGTATATAGGAGCAGTATTATAGTAGTTATATTCCTGTATATAGGAGCAGTATTATAGTAGTTATATTCCTGTATATAGGAGCAGTATTATAGTAGTTATTTTTTTGTGTATAGGGCGCAGTATTACAGTAGTTATATTCTTGTAAATAAAATATACAAGTTTATATCCCTGGCTGGAAGATTTTGTTTGTAGTTGTCTCTGCTCAAGTATTACTTAGATTCTCTTTTCTCGTATGAAATCCTGAAGTACACAGGACACTAGACTTTTTTGGGGTTTTATAGAAATATTGAAGTAGCAGAGAATTATATGTTTTTCGCTGAATTACCTTGGAGGGAAACAACAGGATAAATCCGGAAGACTACAATTTTAGTCACTAATGGCAGAGAAAAGATATGTGCACAAAGCAGAGAGCACTTTGGATAATAGAGAAGAGAAAGTATGAATCTCTATATGATGAAAAATATCTAGTGAAGGAAATAAGTGATGAAGGCTGAAAGGTGAGGTGGAGAAGTTGGGTTGAGGATTAACTGGAGAGGCACAAGTATTTATAATAGTAGGACAATGAGGTGGGAAACCCAGCAAAGAAACACCTTGTGATGAAATTATTACCAAAAGCAGACAGCGCCATGCATTGTGTTGTGGTCATGCTGGGTTACTACAGCTCAGATCCCATGGAGGTAGTAGCAGCCGAGCTAAGTTGTCACTGGGTTGGGTCTGTCTCCATTCAAAAGGGCTTGGATTTACCATGAACAATAATTGATATTTAACTCAGAGATCTATAATTATTCTGTGACCACCCTCAGAATCGGCCATGTGTTGTTCCAAACTTATAATGAAACTATCCCCATTGCTTACGCGGTTTATCTATTTTAGCAACCAGTTGAGATGGACTGCTATCAATGAGTCCGTTATCTGGACAGTGTTACAGAGTATTTCAGCATCACATAAAGGAGGGACAATGACCAAAACTGTCCCAGACCACAGATGTTACAATATGAATTAATCATTCATTATAAATAGACATAAGGAAAATTATTTCTTTGACCTTTAAAAATCAAATAAAAAAAAAGTCACATTTACCAAGAAAGGAATGGTTGTCTTATGTGAGCTGCGGAAAACGAAAAACAAAGCTGCATCACTTATCCGGCCGTAAATAAGAAGCAGGCACAGCAGCTGGCAGGACATTTGGACCTAATATTCTTAATAAAATTAACATAGATTCTGCTGACATGCTCAGATGTTTTCATAATGCGAAATAAGTCGTAAAAACACATCTGTTATATAAAGTATAAAAATATAAACTACAGCATACGGTATTATAATAGTATATTCCTGTACAATGAAGCAGTATTATAATAGTTATATTCTTGTATATAGGGGCAGTATTATAGTAGATATATTCTTGTATATAGGGGCAGTATTATAGTAGTTATATTCTTGTATATAGGAGCAGTATTATAGTAGTTATATTCCTGTATATAGGGGCAGTATTATAGTAGTTATATGCACAAGCAGGTAGATGTGTTGGCACTATCAAAATCCCGTGGTAATCTGAGGCTGTTTCAGTGTGCAGAAAAACTCTTATGTGCTGGGGAGCGCTGTGGTCTTAAAAGCTGAGTGCTCTCAGCAACATCATAGCATCACAGTGGTGCTCAGCGTACATGAGAAAACAGTTCATTTAATCAGCACAAGCCATTGAGAAAGGACAAGCCAGCGGCACTCACCGGATAGATGCACAAATAGTGATTTATTGATACGATGTCATCAAGCAGGTAACTTCAGGGCAGGGGGAGACGGGTCCAAGGGGTGCTATGCATGCTATGTCTCCCCCTGCCCTGAAGTTACCTGCTTGATGACATCGTATCAATAAATCACCATTTATGCATCTATCCGGTGAGTGCCGCTGGCTTGTCCTTTCTCAATGGCTTGTGCTGATTATAGTAGTTATATTCTTGTATATAGGAGCAGTATTATAGTAGGTATATTCCTGTATATAGGAGCAGTATTATAGTAGTTATATTCTTGTATATAGGAGCAGTATTATAGTAGTTATATTCTTGTATATAGGAGCGGTATTATATTTGTATTTATCTTGTACATAGAATGTATTACATTCTGGATAGGTGGCAGTAGTGTGGCTGTAATATTTGATGCATTGTACTATATAGCTTTATTGTAGTATGATTTTTGGCACCACCAGCTCAATGTGCAGAAAGTTCTGCCCTTCCCATATTTTATATAACGATGCAGATGGTATCCTGTACATTTATCTGTAACATAAAATCGTTGTGATTTTGCCTTCCCTTGTGTATAATAAATCCATAATTTTCTAGAAATCAGTGTTATAGAGACGTTCTTTATGTCTGGAGAAACAATGCGGTCGGCCATCATTGTACAAGTGTGCCACAGAGCTCAGCACGGAGCTCACAGCCAATATAAACAAATAGAATGAGATTGTTCATCTATAGGAAGTGTTCCTGCAGTCTCCCGCTGTGAGAGTCCACTCAGCTTACACGGCTTGCACCACAATGGAGTTCAGAGAAAGTCAATAAAATTTCTTATCTTTCACTACAGGGCTGAAAGCCGAGAGATCAGGCGGCAAATAAACATCAGTGACCCAACAAGGTGTAAGAACCCACGGTGCAGGATCCGGGCATCCTGCCAGGCCTGCTCTATATGTTGTGGTATACAGACTGCATGCAATATGAAAAAATGTATTCTTTTTTTTTTTTTTTTAGGGGAGGCAGATATATAGGTTTATTGTTATATTTTGTTATAATTAGCCAATTTACTAATTTTTTTATACCTCTGCTCATTGTCTTTAGGAGTCAGGAGGGTGGTCCCAAATAGTAATTGAGAGGGCGGTCCTAAATAGTAATTAAGCCTTGATTTGAATAGTAATACAGAGATAACTGTCAATCGTCGAGGAAGACTACCCACTGAACTCCTATGCCTAGAATGATCTGAGATTTAGGGTAAAAACACACAGGGTGGATCCGCAGCGGATTTCTCGCTGCAAATTTGCAGCAAAATCTGCTGCGGTTCCATTGCCTCTAGTTTCTATGAGAAGACATACTGATTGATTATCCTCCGTAATGGCCGATATCAGCCAAATAAGTTTAGTGTAATAGGGCCTTAAGTTCTTGAAATTTCTGGCAGACTGTGATCTGGTCATTAAACTCTGTAATGGACGCCATACAACCTGCGCTTCCAACAAACAAGTGAAGTCAATACTAATGGACAATACTCCTTGTAGATCCATCAGTTGCGTCTCACATAGTAGACCGTCCGTCCTCTTATTCTATACTTTTCCCTTTTCTTCATCTGACATCTAAAGATAAGCGGAACTAGAGATGACTGATAGCCACTTGTCTCCAACCTCATAAGCATTAACGATCGTTTGGTCAAGATCAGAAATGAGCAAATCTCGAGCACGCTCAGGTAGAGCTGAACCTGAACACTCTGCATTTGATTACCGGCGACTGAAGAAGTCGGATGCTGTCCGGACTCCACACAAAATTTCCGTTCTTATCCCATAGTAGGAACATACCGTAAAGTTGCCAGGAAATCTCTGCAATGGCCAAATGCCATGTTTCCCGGGACTCCCTAGGACTGCATTAGCGACCGGTAATCAAATGTAGAGTGTTCGGGTTCGCTCATCTCTAGTCAATATAAATGAGCATTTTAGCGGAAGGTCGGGGAGTCTGAGAAGATCTTTTTCCTGTCTTTCATCCTGAGGACCACTCATCCTCTGCATCATCTTCTGCTACTGAACGACCAGCGCTGGTCTCCTTTGCGTTTTCTCTTTATAATATCGGGACAGTGGTTTTTTGGGGTTTTTTACCACCATCTATAGATGCACTCTTGGGATACCTTTATACTGCACTCCACTTCATGTCCTGATCTTATAGGCACTTCTAAAATCTTTCGCAGCCTCACCATTTCTTGCCTTGTCTCCTCTTACATCTCATTACTTGGTGTCCAGATTTGGTTCCATCTCCCATAAATGCAGAAACCAAGTGGATCTTCAGTTCAAAGGTTACTAATGACCTAATAATAATCAATGTTGAAGTTTAAAGGGATTCGGGCTGATTTACTAATGTGTTCCTGGGAGAAAATTGTTGATTTTAAGTAAATTGGGCCCATTGTGTAAGATTAGTAAATTATGGCTGTTCTCTTCCACATCTGATTACAAGTTATATGCTGTATTGAATAAAACCTAGACACAACCCATGGACAGGTGAGACCCTGTTTCTGGAAGACAACAGCCATGTTGAGCCCTTTGATATGAATGACAGATAACTCTTTATAGCATAATCTTTATAATTTATAGAAAAAATTTAATAACAATAAAATGTAAAAAATAAACATGTAAAATGCACAAACACAACAAATTGTTCCATGATAAGTTAATACAGTAAATAAGTTATAAGGGTGCTCCACCAAAACGAGTCAGAAAAATCTGATTAATAAGGCAGGAAGAGCTCTGCCCACCCTCCCCACCCGGCTATATGCCCTGATCGGTGCCAAGTCTGACTTAAAAATCAGAGTAATGTGAAATACACTGGTTGCTAGGAACTTCCTGCCTGGCAACCCCATTATAAAGACTGGTTGTTCAGTGCTTTATCCATAGCAATTAGATTGTCAGACAGGTAAGGAAATTCAATGGCATAAACTATGGATCGCTTGAAGGAAAGAGCCTGTCCACCCTATGGTGATATACTCCAGGGGTACATGCCATGTCTTTGGAGTGTATTAGCCCTCAGCACCATATCTGATCACAGTGTCGGGTACGTTACCGTTACCGTATCCATAACCCACATACGATACTCAATATGTAACACAATACAATAGTAAGTAACATCCAACACTACACACTGGTTTAAGCCTCTTATATGGTATAAAAACTTCTGGAACCATTTTTGATAAATTATCAAAAAAAATCCTGTTTTGCATATACAGCTAATACATAAACCTATGTGTCTCCATAGTTACAAACAGTCTCTATTGTCTGATTCTGTGCATGTCTCTTTCTTCCATCTGCCTCCTCTTTTACTGTCTGTCAGTAAACAAGAAGAGAGGGGGAGGGTCTGACTACACCCAGGATTTTCAGTGTAGTCTGTCACCATGGAGACACACAGGTCTGTTTAACAGCTGTATACACAAAACAGAAGGGTGGTAATTAGAACAATAAAAAGTATTCATTCCCTTTAAGGTTTTGTTTTGCTTTCATTGGGAGCTCAAAGCTGTTCTGTTCTTCTGCCGCTTGTTAATCTGCACCTGGAATCAGATTCTTGTAAAAATGGGTGAAAAGTCTCTACAAGTGTTATAGACGATGAAATGTAGTGGAATCTGTGCAGGGGATTTCCAATATTTCCCGAGGATAATCAGATTTTACAGACACATCCAAGAAGCGAAGGAATGAAGCAGGGCTGAGTGTTTCAGATGTAGCAGAGCTCTGGGGGTCATGTTATCCTTATCTTTGTTTTTACATGGGACTGCAGGTTAACCTCCTAGATTGTTTTAAATTCTCAAGATGCAAAAACAAAAACAGCTTCGGAACGTTAAGGTCAGCTCTGCTACATCCGTAGACATTTTATAATATCCTGTTGAGTGCCGACCTTTTAGCAGTGTCTTATAGACTGTAGCATCCTCTGAATAACCTCTATTATGGTTGTGTGTGTATTTTATGACTTCACAAACAGACTCTTTACTGCTCGCCTTGTACAATGGGATCTTTTACATGAAAGACAATCACCAAGCGCGTCAGAGTCTCCTGAGGAAATGCCATGTGAGTGTCTGCCTGGCACTGGGAATCATCTGAGGTGAACGTCCTCACGGCTGCATGGTAATGGCTGATCGTTCCCTGGATACGGGGGCGTGGGGAAGAGATTTATAGGATGGGGTCTGTACTGTTCCAGTCCACCACTGCTCCTTTCCATCTGAAATAATACAGACATATATCAGTGATTCTTCTCTCGGCAACGATTCACACCATAAAACTATATAAAAAGCCAATTGTTCTGGTACAGATTTTAGTGGTTTTTAGCTTTTTCACTATTCACATCTAGAGCTGCAGTCAAAATTTCATCGGTTGCCCTTGGAAGCTGACAACAAACCACTCTGCTGTCAGACATGTGACCTGACAAATGTAACTATATAATTGCCATCTGTGCTCCCACAATGCACTGCTCTCTTATTGCATGAGAGCAGCTCAGAAGAGAGACACGTATAACTCATAACCAGTACGAGAACATAAAGTAAATATAATATAAAGTGAATATGGCAAATTTTTATAGGCTGATAATGTTTTCTAGGACTACAATATTGAGGGCCTCTCCTTACAGAAAATTTAAAGGAATTCTTCTTAAAGGAATAAGGGTATACCCTTAAGATAGGCTATCAATATCAGAATCATGGGGGTTTTATTTCTGTGCCCCCACTGATCAGCTACCTGAATGGGCCATGGTCGCACTGTCCCTTTTACTGTTTGTCAGGCACAGCTCCATACCTTGGCTAGTGGCTGTGCCTGGTACTGCAGTTTAATACCATTCATGTGAAGCTACAGCCTCTACCTAGACTTCAGTTGACTGAAGGGGCCATGAGCACAGTGTTCCCATCATTGTTTATCCGACACGGCGCCATACGTTGCCAGTGGCCAAGCATGGAACTGCAGCTTTTTCCCATTCAAAGGAAGGGGTCTATGTTGTAATATTAGAAAGAGCCTCTACTATATGTGTGACGCTATGCCTGATAAACAATAAAGGGAACATAGAGCTCAGTAAGCTGATCGCTAGAGGAGTCAGGAGTCAGACTGATAGTTTAGAAACACCTTTAAAAGCCCTATTACACAAAACAATTATAGCCCATACTTGGATATTACCAGCTGAAAATTGTTCGGTGTAATAGGTCATGTTTAAAGCCCACAATGCACGAAGTTGGCTGATCGTCGTCTTTCAGCGCGCATGATCAGGTCACCGATGGTCTGCTGCACGCCACTCCGCTGACCTCAATGGGCCGCCCAAATGATCTAAAGATCGTTCAGGCTGCCCCCTCCCACTGCTCCCCTTAGCACAGGCAGCGAGCAGGCAACAAGGGGGAAGCGAATTGAAAGGTCAGTGCCACTTTGCCTTCATTATCATGCTGTGTAACATTAAGTAAGCTTTGAAAGTAGAGTATTCCTTTAAATTTGTTAGGTCATCAATATTGTAGTGCTGGAAAACCTTTTTAGGCTTTCAAAGTGGAAAATTCAGAGAAAAAACAACAACTTCCCAATAAGAGAATATGATACAAAACACATATGGTAAGACCACCACAGCATCTACCACAGAAGCTGTGACTTCCCACTAGTAATATCTGATGTAAGGTGTATGACCTAGAATGGGGTCAGCCATATGGGATTCCACCAGACTTTTACTGACACAGATAAAACTGAAGAGAGTTTGACAGAAGTGGCGCCATGCTAGGCCACAATGAGCCTTATAGTTCTCCTTCCTAGGTTGCCTTCTTGTGGACTGACATGACTAATAGGGAACAGGAGGTTGCAGAGAACACATGGCCGCCCCATCTGGGTGTGCGTGCTCCCTCACTTAGTACACAGTGTCTGTACCGTACATCATTGAAGTCCCCGTCGTGTTCACACAGTAGAAACCACAGTCATGTGCTAGGAACATCTGGATGTCTTTAGCTATAGGTTGGTCTCTTGACATAATCTTTACATGGAGGCCAAGAATGCAATAGATGGTTAACATGGGGAAACTGGAATCCTCCAAATCCGGCTCTTTCTACATCCATCCACCGCACCCAATTGGCGCTTCTCCACCAGACTCCTTTCAGTTACTGACATATAATGGTCCAGCCCAGCCATAAGGAACAGCAGATGGTTTGTAGCTGCTGGGGGAAATATCTGTAGAATTAGGAATACTGCGAGGATCTGCTTCTATAGTCCCATCACTATGTGAAACAGGGACCTGCATAGGACATAAGCTAAGTAAAGGAACACAACTGTCTGCTTAAAGGGCCTGCCCACTTCTGTAATCACTTTATTATGAATATGCACTCAAAGGAAAAAAGAAGCAAAGTTTCAAAGTCTTATTTAAAATTCTATGTGTTGTCATGGTAACAGACTACAAACAAGCTCTGTGTAGTCTGATCCTACAATCATGTGTTAGGGTGGTATTACACTGGCCGATGGGCCCGATTATAACTGTAAATGAGCGCCGATCTGCAAGATCAACGCTCATTTACTGGGCCTATTACACAGCCAGATAATCGTTTAACAAGGGCTGCATGGACATCGTTACTGATGTCCTTGCAGCCCTTGCTTAAACTGCATACATTACCTATCCATGGTCCAGGGCTCCTCTTGCGGTCTGCTTTTTCCTGGGTCCCGTGCGCTGCAGCTTCAGAGCGGCCTGTCTCAGCTGACAGGCCGCTCATCCAATCACTGGCCGCGGCGGTTCCGGCCAGTGATTGGGTGAGCAGCCTGTCAGCTAAGACAGGCCACTCTGAAGCTGCAGCGTGCGGGAACCGGGGAGAAGCAGAGCGCAGGAGGAGCCCTGGACCATGGATAGGTAATGTATGCACTTTGCAAGTCATCAGCCGCCGGCCACGCACCGCTATTACACATAGCGATGTGCAGTTGGTGCCTGACAATTATAGGTTCAAACCTATATCAACGATCAGCCGATGATCGTTGTCATAGGCTGATCGTTGTGTTTATTACACGGAATGAAAATCGGCCGGACAGGGCCGATTAAGCAGATTATCGTTCCATGTAGTAGTACCCTAACCCTCCTCTTTTTGTAGGTTGGCAAGCAGCAAGTACCTGACTTAAGGATCAGACTACGCAGGGTTTGCTTGTAGTCTGTAACCATGGAGACCATACACAAAACGGTTAAAGACCTTTGATCCAGATAATCTGCCAGTTTGCTTTTCATTTTGTACTGGGAATGTGCACAGAGTGTTTCGGTCTGGTCATGGCACTAATGAAGATTTCCCTTTCATCCCTTAAAGTGGGAGCTAATTTTAGCCCATCGGAAGGGATTCATTGTTCAGTCTACCGTCCTTGTTTCTTTACACTTCATCAAATGTTTCTATGGGGAACATTAGCCTCATTCTGCCACGTTACATACTACTTGAAGTCAATATCCACCCTCCATCACCATTTAGCTTCGCACATCAGTTTCAGAATCGGAACTGATTTCTTTATACAAGATCTGCGTTTTTTTTAGGTTTTTTTTTTCCGGATCTCCAAGTCCAAGAAATGTACACAGAGGTTAAACGTAACATCCTTGTGGTCTGCTGCCGTCTCTGCAAGGAGCTGAGAAGTTCAGCATGCTGTGTTATTACTAAGTTCAATGTATATACTAGTACTGTATATGGTCAGCGGTGAAGCCCTCTAGTGGTAGCTACTGGTAATTGCCATGTTATTTACCTTTCTGTGTACACCAAGGATTTGCCCTTGATCAGAAAAACAGCTCTAGGCTATGTTCACACTATGTTAGAGACCAGCCGTTCCGTAACCAGGCCGGGTCACGGAACAGCCGGTCTCTGAAAAGATGCAGGGTTTTGATGCAGGCACATCAGTGTGCGCCCGCATCAGAACTCCCCACTGTATACTATGGAGCGAGCGGCCGGAGCCCCCTGATCCACAGTGTGCACGGACTTGGTTTTCTATGGCCACTATTTAATGAATAGCGCCCGCAGAAAACTGACATGTCAGTTGTTTGCGGCGCCGCTAGGGATGCGGGCCGAAGTGTAAACTGTGTGTATATATTCTGACCGGGATCTCATATACATCGATTTAACGTTTATTTTGGTAATAATCACGGCCGTTGTACAACGGCTGTGGTTTTACGAAAATATACATTGTGCGAACATAGCTCTATACTGTTTATAATCTCAATAATAAAAATATTGGAGGAAATTATTTAGAGGCAAATTCATACGATAGTGGGTGAAGAATGAGGCCGTCCTTTAGTGACAGTGTGGGGACATCCTCTACTGGCAATGCGGCGCCATTCCTTACCAAGAGTGTGGGGCCATTTACTAGTGATATTTTAAAGGGGTCCAGCGAAAATCTCTTTCTTGCAAATAAACTGGTTTCAGAAAGTTGTATAGATTTGTTATTTACTTCTATTTAAAAATCTTAAGTCATCCAGTACTTATCAGCTGCTGTATGTCCTGCAGGAAGTGGTGTTTTCTCTCCAGTCTGACACAGTGCTCTCTGCTGCCACCTCTGTCCATGTCAGGAGCTGTCCAGAGTAGTAGCAAATCCCCATAGAAAACCTCTCCTGCTCTGGACAGTTCCTGACATGGACAGAGGTGGCAGCAGAGAGCACTGTGTCAGACTGAAGGGAATACACCACTTCCTGCAGGATATACAGCAGCTGATAAGTACTGGAAGACTGGAGATTTTTAAATAGAAGTAAATGACAAATCTATATAACTGTCTGAAACCAGTTGATTTGAAAGAAAAAGATTTTCACTTTAAGCATATGACTGCCTTCTAGAAGCAATATTAGACCACCCTCCAAGAGTGTGTTGATGCCCTCTAGCGACAGTGTTAGTCAGTGGCACCCTTTTGTAACAGTGTGAGGGAGTGGACGCTCTCTAGTGACAGCCTAAGGATGCTCTCCAGCGATGGCATGAACAAGCAGATGCCCTCTAGTGACGCTGCGACAGCCAGCAACACCAAGAGTGGCAGCACTTCAGCAACACAGTGAGTGGCAGCACTTCAGCAACACAGTGAGGGGCAGCACCCCAGCGACACCATGATGGGCAGCACTCTGGCATCAGAGCACATAGGGAACTCTACTCACAGTCTGAATGGTTGTCTTTCCCTGGACTATGGAATATAATAGGGGATACACTTACTTGGTTCTGATGCAATATTCAAGGGGTGGAACCAGATCATCCTCTTTATCTTCTATGTAGGTACCAGATGTGTCTGAAAGGATAAGAATAGAACTGGATTACACGATCATCTCCTCAGTATGAATCAATACAGGGGGGGGGGGGCACTATACACTATGAGCGCCCAAGGCTGAGGACTAGAGGAGGAAATCTCCCTATACTGTTTACATAGTTCACATTTCAGCCGTCAGACTGGCAGCGACAGGCAGGATTAATGGCAGCTGGAGCATCAGAGAAGCCGAGAGAGCCAGAAGCAGAAGAAAAATACTGCGCCTCACGATATTAATCTTGGCAGCTTCGACCCGCTGCTTCACTACACCCCGAGTATGCCAGGGGGCAACCACACACTGCAACAGGTTACACAGCCGGCAGGGGTCACCAGTCAGAGGCGAACATACAAAATACAGGCTGTACGGGGGCAAAAGAGGACAACGCAACATGCACAGATAAATACTTATTTCCTTTCCATCGTGCATTAAGGAAGAGTTAAAGGGGGTTGTCCAGCGAAAATCTTTTACTTTCAAATCAACTGGTGTCAGAAAGTTATATAGATTTGTAACTTACTTCTATTAAAAAAAAAAATAATCTCAAGCTGTCCAGTACTTATCAGCTGCTGAACGTCCTGCAGGAAATGTTTTATTTTCAGTCTGACATAGTGCTCTCTGCTGACATCTTTGGCCGAGACAGGAACTGTCCAGAGCAGGAGAGGTTTTCTATGGGGATTTATAAAAAAATGAGACAGAGTTCCTGTCTCTGCCAGAGATATCAGCAGAGAGCACTGTGTCAGACTGAAAATAAAACATTTCCTGCATGACATACAGCAGCTTATAAGTACTAAAGATTTTCGCTGGATAACCCCTTTAAAGTTGTCAACTATGCCCTCGTATGACCTAGTGAACAGTGTAAAAAGAATTGCCTAATCCTCATAAAGGTTAACATTAAATAATGTATATGAAGTAAAGAATAGTCCAGCATGGCTAGTGTTCAGTATAGTAACACAAAATAACAGTCCAGCATGACTAGTGTTCAGTATAGTAACACAAAATAACAGTCCAGCATGGCTAGTGTTTAGTATAGTAACACAAAACAACAGTCCAGCATGGCTAGTGTTCAGTATAGTAACACAAAATAACAGTCCAGCATGGCTAATGTTTGGTATGGTAACCAGGGAGAAGAGTCCAGCATGGCTAGTGTTTAGTATAGTAACCTATAGATAGTGTTAGGTAACAAAAGATAACAGTCCAGCATAGCTAGGGGCGGCTACTGAGGACAGAATTATGGGAGGACACAGGTTATATTACTATACAACATAATGCTGGTGAATATTCGTACATTTCCAGGAAAAACGGAGGAACATCACAGGGAGTCAAGCAGAGAGGACATCAGTACAACCCCCATCATCATACAGGTGACTGGTAGATCTGACAGGCTTCCTCTCCCTGGTGTGAGACACAGGGCCAGGTCACACATGAATACTCAGTACACCCTCCCCTCAGAGCTGCGCTCTCTATAAACACCACCAGAGATAAGATAAGGGTGAAATACAAGAACCTATTACAAGCCAAAACCATTAAACAATCCCTCCTGAGCCTGGAGCCCTGCCCGCCGCTCACATTGCCCTATTCATCATAGCAATGCCAGACCTCACCCTGCGCTGGTGTGTTGGGGTCCTTTTACACATACAGATAAATCGCTTAAAGGGAATCTGTCAGCTCCCGGGCCCTATGTAAGGTGCTGACAGTGTGCTGTAGCAGGCAGTCCCCTAGTAAGTATGGTGACTTTTGGTAATTTTTCGTGCAGTGGATTATGCACACTCCACACTCTGGCTGCCTTATTCCTCCTTCTTCCTCCCTCCTCTTTATGAATAATCAGTGCTGCCCGGCCTCCTGCTCGCTCAGCTGACAGCCAGTGTCTCTGATTGCAGATCAGTCCTCTGTAGGCAGGTTATGTCTGACAGAAACACTCAGATATAGTTGAAGCTGTGGTCTAGGGGTAACTCGCCTGTCTAGTAGACCTACCAGCAGTTCATTCTCTGGTTCAAATCCCCTGATGGGTATAAAATATAGGTCTTTATTTATTTAAGTTTTCCTTATTATTGTATCATTTTAAGGCTATGTTCACACACAGTAGTTTTGCTCTGTAATTTGCTCAGTATTTTGCAACCAAAACCAGAAGTGAATTGAAAAGACAGAAAGGCTCTGTTCACACACTGTTGAAACTGAGTGAATGGCAAATAATTACTGTTATTTTAAAACAACGTCCAATATTTGCCAATATTGACGGCCATCCGCTCAATTTCAACAGTGTGAGAACATAGCCTTTCTGTGTTTTCAATCCACTTTTGGTTTTGGTTGCAAAATACTGAGCAAAAATACTGTGTGTGAACACAGCTTTAAAAATGATAGAATAATAAGAAAAAAAAGACCTCTAATTAATTTCCATCAGTGGATTCTTACCAGAGAATGAACTGCTGTCAGGTCTCTAGACAGGTGAGTTACCCCTAGACCACAGCTGCAACACATTAGGGAGAAGATATTCAATTATACCTGAGTGTTTCTTTCAGACATAACCTGCCTACAGGGGATTGATCTGCAATCTGACAGCTGAACAAGCAGGGGGCCGGGCAGCATTGATTATTCATGAAGAGGGAGGAGGATACATGCCAGAGTGTGGCACGAACAACTGCTCTTTGCCTCTTCATTACAGTAGGAGACATAATTCAAAATCTACAGTGGTCCAGAACTTATCAGCTGCTGTATGTCCTGCAGAAAGTGGTGTATTCTTTCCAGTCTGACACAGTGCTCTCTGCTGCCACCTCTGACCATGTCCGGAACTGTCCAGAGTAGGAAAGGTTTTCTATAGGGATTTGCTGCTGCTCTGGACAGTTCCTAACATGGACAGAGGTGGCAGCAGAGAGCACTGTGTCAGACTGGAGACAATAACCACTTCCTGCAGGACATACAGCAGCTGATAAGTACTAGAAGACTCAAGATTTTTTTAGAAGTAAATGACAAATCTCTGACACCAGTTGGTTTGAAAGAGTAAAAGATTTTGGTGAACAACCCGTTTAGACGAGAAGATAAAATCACTATGGAAAGTCGTTAATGCGATCATAATTGCATATATATATATATATATACATACACTGTGAGCGATGAGCGTTTATACTGAGGTACTTGAGAACAATGAACAATGATTTTGAGATGAAAGAACTTTCGTTTGTTATGTGAGATCGTTGCCGCGTTTACACCAGAAGATTATCGCTTAAAATCAAACAATGTACAGCGCTGCATACAGAGGGAAACAATAGTGTCATAACCCCCAATGTCCGAGATCCAGGACTACTGCCCCGGGGTCCAATCTCCTGTCCTCTGGTGCCCTGAAAGGTCATGTCACCCAGTGACCATTAGGGACTTGGGACACTGCAGTGAGAGGGAGAGGAAGATGATGGTAGCCCTGTGCAGATGCTTATTGTAAGAGGGGGGGGGGGCACAGGCGGGCACAGTATAGGGTGGAAACGTGTCTGTCCCCAAGGAGAGAGGAAATGTAGAAGACCCTGTATTGTGAGGGTGCACGGAGCAGAAAATGGGTGGCAAGAGGGGGGGGGGGGAGGTATAAGAAATGTAAAAATGTTATTGTGATTGTATTTTAAGAGATATTTTTGTACAACAATGTTTGAAATAAAGATTAAAAAAAAAGAAATAAATGATATATATATATATATATATATATATATATATATATATGTATATATGGGGAAACAACTGTCAGGGTACAAAGGGAAGGGGTATACATAGGGCAGGCACCATATGGAGGGGACACTAGGCAGGCAGGGTACTGGGGGGACACAGGACAAGTACCATATTGGCAGGAGCACTGAATGGCGCCTACTAGACTACTCCGTGCTCTCTGTTAGCAGTATATAGCGGCTCCTGCTTGCCTTGTATACAGTAATCCTGTCTGTCATGATCATTCCTAGTGTGCTCACTAAGCGGACATCATGAAGCGTGACATGGACACAGCCTGACACGACCCGAGTTACATGAAATGATAATACAAGTCTCTTCCTTCTGTTGTTTCTTTTTAGGTGAAGCGGAGAATGTCCCAGGGTCCGGCCCGACCATTACCGGATCACTGGGCTCGCGGGGAGCGGCAGGCAGCACTCCATAACACATCTGACACCATGACCTCGGGGGACACTCCGACATGTTTCTCTTTCCTCGCTCTGATGATTAAAGGGCCGATTGCTCTCAAGTAACTTTCACTGTGACACCTTCTGCCTCTTTAGCTGCTCACTACAGAGCTGCAGTTTGTTACAGTGTATCAGGGTCTGCAATGTCCCCTGTGATGTCAGCACCTCTGATCAGTCCCTCCAGCCTACAGCACCATCTCTCCATCATATACAAACACACACACACACACACACACACATTATATATATATATATATATATATATATATATATATATACATACATACCTTTATTTAAGGTAGAATGTGGAGTGTACACAGGATGCTGCCCTGTGCTGAACAATGCCACAGGCAGAGGTGCAGCCAGTAAATACAGCAGCTTTCAAAGACTTGCTGGGACGAGAGATAGTCTGCTGTGTAGAGCAATGTTCTGCAGAATCCCATCATGTGGGAGGGGAGTGATAGAGTGCCGAGAGGAAGCAATGAATTCTTGGAATACGTTGGTTCTCAGGTGTCAAATTTAGCCAAAAAATTTTGACCTTTTTTTTTTTTTTTTTTTAACTTCGGCACTGCTGACAGCAATTTCTGTAAGTGCGCAGGGCTTAGCAGAAGGGAGTGGAGCCTCCACAGACCAGCTGATTTACTATAGTAAAATGATATCAGAAATTGGTGTAGACCAGGGGTGGGCAATTCATTTCCCCATAGGAAATGGTTTTCAAGGGCCAGACCAATATATGCTGCAGCATCATTTATCAGTAAGGGTGGGTTCATACTAAGGAATACTCGCGGATAATATCCGCAAAGTTCCGCTGTCTGTCCGTGCGCCTTTCCACCGGCTCCATAGAACTGGCGGATAGCGGAATACGCCGGCCCATAGAATGGTGTCTATGGAGCCGGCGGAAAGGTGCGCGGACAGACAGCGGAATTCCGCTGACATTATCCGCGAGAATTCCTCAGTATGAACCCACCCATATTCAGCAGCGGGCCGTACAATGCCCAGGTCTGGTATAGACTGATGGTGGTACTGCAGGACCCCCGCACTTACCCACAGTCAGGCGAATCTCCTCCTGCTGATTGGCTAGCCCATCGTAATAGTAAAGGTCAAATCTCCGCTCCGCTCTCCAGTCGCTCATCAGCTCTTTTTTCAAGCAAAACAGGACGCTGAAGTGACTTTCGCTGCAGACCACCCAGATGGGATACTTGGGGGTCTTCAGATAAGAGCCGACCTGCAAGAGAAATATGGTATATAAGACAACAGAACAGATCTCTCTCATCCTGATGGTTTGTTACAATGTATCAGTGCAGACAATTCTCTGTGTGGTATATACAACAGGATAGATCTCTATCTCATTCTAATGGTTTGTTACAATGTATCAGTGCAGACAATCCTCTGTGTGGTATATACAACAGGACAGATCGCCCCCACACTCCGCATCACGTATCATCTCCTCCATGGTGTCCAGGTAGGTAACACATCCCCGGCCAAGTCCCATCATACAATGGGCGGTCAGATTTGGGTGGAATTTCCCTTGACCGAAGCCAAAACTAATCAGGGGAGGAATTCAGATCCGATCCGTCCCTGGAAACAACAATTGTTAGTGATCGGAGGATTACCCCGGCCTCTTATGGAACAAGACGCTGCTTCTAGGGTGTGTCCACCCATCGGGGTCAGACCATGGCTTCTGCAAGACATCAACATGACCGCAATGTGTGGACATACCCCAAGCCTCTGATCACAGGGGAGCTCTTCATACAGGTTTCCAAGGATGGAGTAGCTTCCCAACACATGTAATACACATAGGAGGATGTATTATACGGATGGAGAAGCTTCCCCAACACATGTAATACACATAGGAGGATGGAGTATGAGGATGGAGAAGCTTCCCCAACACATGTAATACACATAGGAGGATGGAGAAGCTTCCCAACACATGTAATACACATAGGAGGATGGAGTAGCTTCCCCAACACATGTAATACACATAGGAGGATGGAGTATACGGATGGAGAAGCTTCCCCACCACATATAATGCATATAGGAGGACGGAGTAAACAGATGGAGTAGCTTCCCCAACACATGTTATGCATATAGGAGGATGGAGTATGAGGGTGGAGTAGCTTCCACAAAACATGTAATACACATAGGAGGATGGAGAAGCTTCCCCACCACATATAATGCAGATATGAGGATGGAGTAAACGGATGGAGAAGCTTCCCCAACATATGTTATGCATAGGAGGATGGAGTATGAGGGTGGAGTAGCTTCCCCAACACATGTAATACACATAGGAGGATTAAGTTGCGCTCACAATCTGACCCCATTTGCTGGAATGAGTCATGTGATGCGGTGGTTTGCGCTATAGCCCTTGTGAGGATGATGGGATTGCCGCCTAAGCAGTTGTCCTGTCCTGGATCTGGTTTTCTGTCTATGTGACTCACACAGGGGACGTTGTTCTGTACGGAGTGGATTGTGGCCGCAGTTCAGGAGACGTGAGCGGCTTCTTCCATAAGTTTCCTCAGAAGAATTTTCCGCCGTGTATTAGAAAACGAAGCCGTGTTGGTATGAGCCGGGTAAATCCCTTTCCTTCTCATCTAAGCTGGTGGAGGCTTTGATAGCGGCTGCAGATGTTTTAGACATATTGCTTTTGTCCTGGACGCACATTCCTGCATTGGCCCGGGCTTCTTATTCTGGGGAATTTCCTTTCGGAGGATTTCAGATACAGCTCTGTGACCTCGGGGCTCGCAGGGGTCAATCCCAGGTTACCGGATCTGAGTGAGGACATTCTATCCAATGTGACCGGTCAATGTAAGGTGAAGGGACGGGCTAGGACAGGTGAGACAGTCTGCTCCTGACGGACTGGTCAGTGCTAGGAGAGGTGAGACAGTCTGCTCCTGACGGACAGGTCAGTGCTAGGACAGGTGAGACAGTCTGCTCCTGACGGACAGGTCAGTGCTAGGACAGGTGAGACAGTCTGCTCCTGACGGACAGGTCAGTGCTAGGACAGGTGAGACAGTCTGCTCCTGACGGACAGGTCAGTGCTAGGACAGGTGAGACAGTCTGCTCCTGACGGACAGGTCAGTGCTAGGACAGGTGAGACAGTCTGCTCCTGACGGACAGGTCAGTGCTAGGACAGGTGAGACAGTCTGCTCCTGACGGACAGGTCAGTGCTAGGACAGGTGAGACAGTCTGCTCCTGACGGACAGGTCAGTGCTAGGACAGGTGAGACAGTCTGCTCCTGATGGACAGGTCAGTGCTAGGACAGGTGAGACAGTCTGCTCCTGACAGACAGGTCAGTGCTAGGACAGGTGACACAGTCTGCTCCTGATGGACAGGTAAGTGCTAGGACAGGTGAGACAGTCTGCTCCTGACGGACAGATCAGTGCTAGGACAGGTGAGACAGTCTGCTTCTGACGGACAGGTAAGTGCTAGGACAGGTGAGACAGTCTGCTCCTGACAGACAGGTCAGTGCTAGGACAGGTGAGACAGTCTGCTCCTGATGGACAGGTCAGTGCTAGGACATGGGATGGGGAAGGGGTTGGCGGTAATATCCCTGGTGCTCTAGGGCAGTTATGGGATAATACCCAATATCTAGGATGGGGAAGGGGCTAGAGGTAATATCCCTGGTGATCTAGGGCAGTTATGGGATAATACCCAATATCTAGGATGAGGAAGGGGCTAGAGGTAATATCCCTGGTGATCTAGGGCAGTTATGGGATAATACCCAATATCTAGGATGAGGAAGGGGCTAGAGGTAATATCCCTGGTGATCTAGGGCAGTTATGGGATAATACCCAATATCTAAGATGGGAAAGCGCTTCACAGTAATATCTCTGGTGCTCTAACGTAGTTATGGGATAATACCTAATATCTAGGATGGTACATGGGTTAGCAGTAATATCCCTGGTGCTCTTGGGTATCCAGAATTTGACCACTTATCAGGTCTTTGCCGGCTTTTCAGCCTCTGAATTTAGCATATACCATATACTATAATATAATAGAATAGAATATAGAATATAAAGAATACAATAGGATTACACCACACACTGAACATCTGTATTGTTGAGGTATTTGGATTGCAGTGATGGCGGTGACATGTGGGAATACAATACGCTCAGGAGCAATGTTATAATGAGGTTTTTGTTCTTGGCCGCTTCCTAGAGAGTCATTAAATATGAATTTAGAAGTTGGCGCGGCGCCACCTATTTGTCTAAAACGCGTTGACCTGACCCCCACCCCACGTCGGAAAATAACAATAGAGATAGTATTAATACCCCGGGGGCAATTCCTTCTAATTACTCTGGGACTGGATGCGTGCATCTGCACTGAAGGAGCTGAAATAGTAACATGTAACCTGCAAGATGTTTCTATGTGATAAGGTTCCCCGGGGCGGGATCCGGTGCTGCGGTCTACCATGGAATCAATGCAATTTATTATTACAGGGATCAGCCAGTCCTCTGTACATTAAGCTCTAATTATTTACTGTCTTCGTACTGTCCGTGTTTGTTACAATGTATTGGTCTATCGTCTGTCCTGGACTCCAGGCCCATAGGCTGTGTGTAGGTCACATGGAGTAAATCCCACCAGCCGTGTCATACTGGCAATCTATGGTAGGGCTCGCGCCATCTGGCCCAGACCATCATGAAGACTTCTCCTGGTCACACCTCATCTCATTGAAATATGAAAGTCAAACATTTTAGGCTTGTTGCTCCATCATCATCCTCATCCACAAACTCCCCATGTGTATTGCCCACTCTGGGCCATCTTATACTAGATAGGCCCCCTCTGTGCCCCCATGTAGTAGTAGGCCCCCTCTGTGCCCCCATGTAGTAGTTGGCCCCCTCTGAGCCCCCATGTAGTAGTTGGCCTCCTCTGTGCCCCCATGTAGTAGTTGGCCTCCTCTGTGCCCCCATGTAGTAGTAAGTCCCCTCTGTGTCCCCATGTAGTAGTTGGCCCCCTCTGTGCCCCCATGTAGTAGTTGGCCCCCTCTGAGCCCCCATGTAGTAGTTGGCCCCCTCTGAGCCCCCATGTAGTAGTTGGCCCCCTCTGAGCCCCCATGTAGTAGTTGGCCCCCTCTGAGCCCCCATGTAGTAGTTGGCCCCCTCTGAGCCCCCATGTAGTAGTTGGCCCCCTTTGTGCCCCCATGTAGTAGTAAGCCCCCTCTGTGTTCCCATGTAGTAGTTGGCCCCCTCTGAGCCCCCATGTAGTAGTTGGCCCCCTCTGAGCCCCCATGTAGTAGTTGGCCCCCTCTGAGCCCCCATGTAGTAGTTGGCCCCCTTTGTGCCCCCATGTAGTAGTTGGCCCCCTTTGTGCCCCCATGTAGTAGTAAGCCCCCTCTGTGTTCCCATGTAGTAGTTGGCCCCCTCTGTGCCCCCATGTAGTAGTTGGCCCCCTCTGTGCCCCATGTAGTAGTTGGCCCCCTCTGATGTGGATCAGGACAGGCAGGATACAGTACTGACAGTGTGTGGGGGGGGGGGGGGAGGGGGCAGCACCATTCTCTGCAGGGGTAGCCTCTTCCTTATATTGCCTTTAAATTTGTAATATTTTATCTGCGTCCAACAGGAATAAAATAATAAAATCACAACGACAAGAACAAAACTCCTGTCTACAACGTACTCCAACAAAATACCAAAAGTTTCCACTGCTGAGGCCCCCAAGATTTGGAGGACAAGCAGGGAAGAGCAGCATGCAGCATTTTATTTTAGAACTGTATGAGGGTATTATTTAATAATCGGTACTACTATTTTAGCATTGTATTAGGGTGTTGAGCTCTGTTCAGTAGTATTATCTGAGCATAGTAAGGTGGGACGGAGTACAGTATAGTGTTATTTGAGCACTGTATGGTGATAGAGTACAGTATAGCAGTATTAAGCACTGTATGGTGATATTGAGTACAGTATAGCAGTATTAAGCACTGTATGGTGATATTGAGTACAGTATAGCAGTATTAAGCACTGTATGGTGCTGTATGAGTAATACCCCCACTAAGTGCTACAAATACCAATACAGAATATAATATTATTATTAAAATATTACCACGGTATAGTAAATACTATATGTTGGTATTATCCGATGACTGATAATTTAAGAACTGTAAAGTGTTAGTATGTTTGCACAATATGGTGTTATTGCTTGAGCACTGTGTGGGAGATATCATTTTCATAGTACTGTACTGTGGTCAAATATGGTAAGGGAATGGTGGTTTTGAGCGACGTAGCAGTATTATTTTAGCACTACATGTTGCTACCGAATACTGTATTGTGGTCTTATCTGAGGACAAAGTAGTATATTGTGGTCTCATTTGGGTACTTTATGGTGGTACTATTTGAGTACTGTAGTGGTACTTTTTTTTAGCACAGTATGTTGCTATAGAGTGCAGTACTGTACGGTGGTACTATTTGAGCACTGTATAGTGGTATTATGTAAGCACAGTATGTTGCTAAGGAGTGCTGTATTGTGGGCTTATTTAGGTACTGAGTGCTATACGGTGGTACTATTTGAGCACTGTATAGTGGTATTATTTTTGCATTGTATGTTGCTAAGGAGTGCTGTATTGTGGTCTTGTTTGGGTACTGAGTACTGTATTGTGGTACAATTTGAGCACTGTGTAGTGGTATTAGTTAAACAGAGTATGTCAGTATTATTGTGGTGCCATATGGTGAGGATTGACCATTTGATATGATATTGTTTGTGTACTGTACAGGACATTTATCCACCATAAAGCGTCCATCACGGCCATCTACATGT
Organism: Dendropsophus ebraccatus; assembly: GCF_027789765.1. Lineage (NCBI taxonomy): Eukaryota > Metazoa > Chordata > Amphibia > Anura > Hylidae > Dendropsophus > Dendropsophus ebraccatus. Next base: position 205,883,482 of record NC_091455.1, read on the forward strand.
TTCATGAGAACGAGGCGTTTCTACAAGGTAAATAACATCTCATGGTCATACTCATGCCAGGCACTTGGTCGGACTTGAGGGACGCTCTCTCCTCGTCTCTCATACACTGTGCGGGTGCAGAACGTGTCTCATTTTGCGGTGCTGTCGTCCTGCCCCCAGGTATTATGTACACTGTGGGAGTCTTATTATAATGCAGTGAACTAGTGTGACCCCAATAAACAGCTTTCACAGTCCGATGAGCAAATGTTTCTCTTCCTCCCACAGCAGTGTTTGTGTAGCGTGGCCATCGGATAATGGTAAATTGTTCTCCGGGTCCAGTGAAGGTCTCGGTCCCGATCTGTTGTGTGTCACCCGCATTATACTCATCAGGGAGCAGAGAGAAGAATGCCGGGAATGTCGGCCGGATTGTACAACTATGTTAGGAAGCATCACAGCATCTGAATACAGCAATTGTGCCTTCCTATAAGAACCAGGAGCTAAACCCTATCCCTGCACTGACATGTAGGACCCACACAAGTCCCGCTCTTCCCCTTCACACCGGCTTCACACGTGTCACACTCCACGTCACACGTGTCACACTCCATCTGTAATGTATCTGCATGGACTTTTTTTTCTCTTTTTCTTAAGTAGTTTTACCGATGTCCGATGTTTTACCGATGTTTATATGATGTCACCGCTCTCCTATTACACACTGCCTGCAGTATATTATGATGTCACTGCTCTCCTATTACACACTGCCTGCAGTATATTATGATGTCACCGCTCTCCTATTACACACTGCCTGCAGTATATTATGATGTCACCGCTCTCCTATTACACACGGCCTGTAGTACATTATGATGTCACCGCTCTCCTATTACACACTGCCTGCAGTATATTATGATGTCACCGCTCTCCTATTACACACGGCCTGTAGTACATTATGATGTCACCGCTCTCCTATTACACACGGCCTGTAGTACATTATGATGTCACCGCTCTCCTATTACACACTGCCTGCAGTATATTATGATGTCACCGCTCTCCTATTACACACGGCCTGTAGTACATTATGATGTCACCGCTCTCCTATTACACACTGCCTGCAGTATATAATATGGATATGCAAAAGAGGAACCCGTGGAGCCTCATCAAAGAGTCTAAAAACACAGGACTAGCCAGATATCCCTCCCGGAAGGACCCAGCCAAGGGGCGGCTCCTGTAAGGATACCACCAAAACCACCATATTAAGTGGCCCTAAAAGTCAATGTAATGACAAAGGGAAAAACCAAGGCCAGGTTCCATCCACAGACAGCTGTTTCTGGGTGTTGCCCCTCATCAGTGTGGAGCAGGATTCTGGCTAGGTGGGAGCAATGCCTAGTAGAGCCATAAGAGAAACAGATTGCTGATCTCAGGGAGACCAGCCAAAAATGACAACACTGCCGGCTGCTAATGAAAGCGCTCAGTGCAGTGAGGTCCTAGGTGCATTGCCCCCTGGGAAACATGAATATGCAAAAGAAGAACCTGGCTGGGTCCTTCCTGGAGGGATATCTGGCTAGTCCTGTGTATTGAGACTCTTTGATGAGGCTCCACGGGTTCTTCTTTTGTCACCACTCTCCTATTACACACTGCCTGTAGTATATTATATGATGTCACCGCTCTCCTATACACACTGCCTGCAGTTTATGATGTCACGCCCTCCTATTATGCCCTTCCTGCAGTATATGATGTCACCACTCTCCTATTACACACTGCCTGCTGTATATGTCACCACTCTCTGATTATGTGCAGCCTGCAGTATATTATGTCACCGCTCTCCTATTACACGATGCCTGCAGTATATTATGACGTCACTGCTCTCCTATTACACACGGCCTGTAGTATATTATGAGGTCACCGCTCTTCTATTACACATTGCCTGTAGTATATTATATGATGTCACCGCTCTCCTATTACACATTGCCTGTAGTATACTATGATGTCACCGCTCTCCTATTACACATTGCCTGTAGTATATTGTATGATGTCACCGCTCTCCTATACACACTGCCTGCAGTATATGATGTCACCACTCTCCGATTATTTGCAGCCTGCATTATATGATGTCACCGCTCTCCTATTACACACTTCCTGCAGTATATGATGTCACCACTCTCCGATTATTTGCAGCCTGCATTATATGATGTCACCGCTCTCCTATTACACACTGCCTGCTGTATATGATGTCACCGCTCTCCTATTACACACTGCCTGCTGTATATGATGTCACCGCTCTCCTATTACACACTCCCTGCTGTATATGATGTCACCACTCTCCTATTACACACTGCCTGCAGTATATGATGTCAATACTCTCCGATTATGTGCAGCCTGCAGTATACTGAAGGACACTTACTTGGCACACATTATAGTGTTCAAACAGCGACAGGAACCCAATGTCGCTGCGGCCAGAGATTCCTTTCAGAACTGTGATATTCCCGTTCCCGGAGTCCAGCTCCATCACGTCATTGAAGACATTCGACACGGCTCTGCCGCCCAGTATGAGGTTTACCAGTTCCTGAAAATCACAAGAAAATCTGATAATGTCTGATAACTGGCAGCACAGAGGATTTGCAGCATTTGTTCCATATGCTTCCTTTGGTGCTCTACATCTGCGCTCTGTTCCTCCAACAAAACGCAGCACCAGAGACCGATCAAATAATTATACCACTAATCATAACGGTCGGAGCCCTTTAAGAACTTAGTTTTTCACGACAGTAATTTGTTTTATTTCATTGATAGCGACTCTTTTTTTATTTAACTTTGGGGCAGACTTCTTGAGAATATATTGACATCCCGCTGTATGTAAGTTAACCCCCCGCTGCCCGCAGCCGAGAGCATACATTACCTGCTCGGCGCCGCAGGATGTCAACCTGCTGCCAGTAAGTGCTCTCATAGGGATGAATCTCATTGGATCCGCAGCGGATTTCGCAGTAAATTCGCAGCGTGAAATCCGCTGCAGATCCAGTAGGTGTGAAGGCTCCCTCAAGGGGTATTCCATGATTCCAATCAGGACTGTGGAGTCGATAGGCCGCAGCTCCGACTCACACTCCCGACTCCGACTTCTGCTCCTTCATAAATGGCCAGTCATATACCAGGTGAGTTATTTATCACACTGGCTCAGAAGCTTCTCCCTAATGTCCTACATGATCCTGGGGCGACTTCTAAGGGAATAAAGGAAAGATATAAAGCAGCTTCTCCTGTGTGTGAAGTGGATGCAGCCAGTCTCCAGCCTCCATGTCCTGAACTACTCACAACTAGACTAGGTGAAGCAGGTGGTTTTTCCTGCTGACAGTCTTCTATGTTTTTCACTAAATATTCACCATACACACAGACACACTACTAACAATGCCAGATCACTGTAATATAGAGGTCAGCCATAGTGATATACAGGGGGTCACACATAGTGATATAGAGGGGTCACATACAGTGATATAGAGGGGTCACTGTGGGTGTGGAGGCACGCCATAGCGCGCGCACACACACACACACACCCTGCTGCAGCAGCCATAGCATACACACATACACACACACACCCTGCTGCAGCCATAGCATACACACACACACACCCTGCTGCAGCCATAGCATACACACACACACACCCTGCTGCAGCCATAGCATACACACACACACACCCTGCTGCAGCCATAGTGTGCGCGCACAGACGCTCACACAAACACACACACACAGCCTGCTGCTGCCATAGCGCGCACACACACACACACACAGCTGCAGCCATAGCATACACACACATGCACACACACAGCTGCAGCCATAGCATACACACACACACACACACACACACACAGCTGCTGCCATAGCATACACCCACAGCCTGCTGCAGCCACAGCACGCACACACACACACACACACAGCTGCAGCCATAGCATACACACACACACACACACACACAGCTGCAGCCATAGCATACACCCACAGCCTGCTGCAGCCACAGCACGCACACACACACACACAGCTGCAGCCATAGCATACACACACACAGCTGCTGCCATAGCATACACACACACAGCTGCAGCCATAGAACACTGAAGAAAAATACCACATTGAGGACAGGGGTTACTGCTGCACTACTTATGTCTTCTCTTCCCCCTCTATATTACACAGGATATCTTCATATTACACATACAGCGGCATATTACACACACACACACACACACACACACACACACAGCTGCAGCCATAGCATACACACACACAGCTGCAGCCATAGCATACACACACACAGCTGCTGCCATAGCATACACACACACACACATACAGCCATAGCATACACACACACACACACAGCTGCAGCCATAGCATACACACACACACACACACACAGCTGCAGCCATAGCATACACACACACACACACACACACAGCTGCAGCCATAGCATACACACACACACACAGCTGCAGCCATAGCATACACACACACACAGCTGCAGCCATAGCATACACACACACACACACACACACACAGCTGCTGCCATAGCATACACACACACACAGCTGCTGCCATAGCATACACACACACAGCTGCAGCCATAGAACACTGAAGAAAAATACCACATTGAGGACAGAGGTTACTGCTGCACTACTTATGTCTTCTCTTCCCCCTCTATATTACACAGGATATCTTCATATTACACATACAGCTGCATATTACACACACACACACACACACACACACACACACACACAGCTGCAGCCATAGCATACACACACACAGCTGCAGCCATAGCATACACACACACAGCTGCTGCCATAGCATACACACACACACATACAGCCATAGCATACACACACACACACACAGCTGCAGCCATAGCATACACACACACACACACACAGCTGCAGCCATAGCATACACACACACACACACACATACACACAGCTGCAGCCATAGCATACACACACACACAGCTGCAGCCATAGCATACACACACACACAGCTGCAGCCATAGCATACACACACACACACAGCTGCTGCCATAGCATACACACACACACAGCTGCAGCCATAGCATACACACACACACAGCTGCAGCCATAGCATACACACACAGCCTGCTGCAGCCACAGCACGCACACACACACACACACACACACAGCTGCAGCCATAGCATACACACACAGCCTGCTGCAGCCACAGCACGCACACACACACACACACACACACACACACACACACACAGCTGCAGCCATAGCATACACACACAGCCTGCTGCAGCCACAGCACGCACACACACACACACAGCTGCTGCCATAGCATACACACACACACACACAGCTGCCAGTGTCCTATTAGAATGTTGCTCATAATATATATATTGATGGGCAAAACTTCAATTCATATATCAAAACTCAATTCTAAATTGTTCTAAGATTTTTTTATTTAAGCTGGAGTCGGAGTCAGTACATTTTTTCTGACTCCGACTCCAGCCAAAACTAGTTCCGACTCAGACTCCACAACTCCGACTTCACAGCCCTGATTCCAATTACTGGACAAGACAGGACACCTGTGCTGTGCAAGTGATTGGCTGGCTGGAGGGGCGATTTTAACTGGATGACAGAAGGAACCAGCATTCTAACCACCCGGATGCCATGGTACTGACTGCGGCACCTAGGGGGTTGAATAGCCAGAATATATGCTTTCTATAGGCGTCAACTGTAATACACAGGCATCACACAAGTGCATGGAGCACTATGGTATACATGTAAATACAGCATCTGACTATAGTTTATATACAAGAACAGTTGAAGGGTTAAACTGTTAAATGGTTAACTTCTAATATCTGTGCGCTCCGTCCGTTTTGTTCTGCACGGCTTTCTCAGAGAATACCCCAATAGAAATAAATGCGATCTAATCTTACACCATGACAGTCTTGTGATGGTCATTCTCCTCGGGGTGGAGGGGGGGGATGTACAGCTCGGTATGGCAGCCTTGTGTGTGAATAGACCCCTTGTACCTTATCACAATCAGGCCGCCAATGCAAATGCAATTTGATTAGATGCGCCAATCTTTGTTTGTTCACCCGGTCGTGTAGAAAACAGAGTCAAGGGAAAAAACCTTCCTGAGTGGAATAATATGGTAACACATCACAATGCAGAGGACTGCGCCCATAACAAGGCATGATGGGAATAGGAACTAGAGTCATGTGACAACTAAGCTCCGCCCATGAATAGCATCTGGAAATAATGCATTATGGGAGATGATAACTATGCGACCTATAGATTACATGGGGTCATTGGGGTAACATCGTGTGATGACCTGTGGGTGTATGTCGGAATAATTACACGTCCTCCGCCCAGGGGTGAAGGGGTTAATCTCAGATACATGTGTTGACCCTTGAGAGACAGAGCGGCCAAGACGGACAAGCGTGTGGGGAAATGTGCGTCCTGCCAGAGCTCGGGGCTTCTTTTGTTAGGACTGGGCGGACGGTGGAGGTTTTACAATTGTCCAATGATAATTTATATGACATCTGCAGATTTATTAACACTGCCAAACCACGGATGGGATGGACGGAGGAGAGATACAGCGCAACACACTACAGTATACATATACAAGAGTGTATAGAGGAACAGAGGGTAGAGATAAGAATATCTAAAGGTTCTGCAGCAGCTGAGGTGTATGATGAGGTTCTGCAGCAGCTGAGGTGTATGATGAGGTTCCGCAGCTGAGGTGTATTAGAGGTTCTGTATAGTATAGCGCACTGCCGTATATTACACTAATAACACGAGAGAACGGGCTGTGCAGAGCTGTTACTCATCATGTAGCAGGTTCCCCCTCATTCCTCCTCCTGGTGGAGCACCCTCTGCTGGTGAGGTTACATGTGACAGCTCTCAGTCTCTTACCTGGGTACAGTAGGCATGGGCACCAATTAAACAGTTTGTTGGGTCATCAAAATCCTTCTGAACCCTACACAGAAACAGAGAAATCAGTGAGACAATCCAGCGATCAGGATCCAGAGAGAAGCTGCAGATAAAGACAATGTACAGGATAGAAAGCAATGAGATGACGCTGAGAATATCTGATTACTGAGCTTCAATTATAAGTGATGTCACAGTGTACAGGATGGGGGTCAGTGAGATGCTGCAGTGTACAGGATGGAGATCAGTGAGATGCTGCAGGATACATGATGGGGGATCAGTGAGATGCTGCAATATACAGGATGGGGGATCAGTGAGATGCTGCAGTATAGAGGATGGGGATCAGTCAGATGCTGCAATATACAGGATGGGGGTCAGTGAGATGCTGCAGGATACAGGATGGGGATCAGTGAGATGCTGCAGGATACAGGATGGGGATCAGCGAGATGCTACAGTATACAGGATGGGGGATCAGTGAGATGCTGCAGTATACAGGATGGGGGATCAGTGAGATGCTGCAGTATACAGGATGGGGATCAGTGAGATGTCACAGTGTACAGAATGGGGATCAGTGAGATGCCACAGTGTACAGGATGGGGATCAGTGAGATGCTGCAGGATACAGGATGGGGATCAGTAAGATGCTGCAGTATACAGGATAGGGGATCAGTGAGATGCTGCAGTATACAGGATGGGGGATCAGTGAGATGCTGCAGTATACAGGATGGGGGTCAGTGAGATGCTGCAGTATACAGGATGGAGATCAGTGAGATGCTGCAGTATACAGGATGGGGGATCAGTGAGATGCTGCAGTATAGAGGATGTGGATCAGTGAGATGCTGCAGGATACAGGATGGAGATCAGTGAGATGCTGCAGGATACAGGATGGGGATCAGCGAGATGCTGCAGGATACAGGATGGGGATCAGTGACATGCTGCAGTATAGAGGATGGGGATCAGTCAGATGCTGCAGTATACAGGATGGGGATCAGTGAGATGCTGCAGGATACAGGATGGGGATCAGTGAGATGCTGCAGGATACAGGATGGGGATCAGTGAGATGCTGCAGGATACAGTATGGGGATCAGTGAGATGCTGCAGTATACAGGATGGGGGTCAGTGAGATGCTGCAGTGTACAGGATGGAGATCAGTGAGATGCTGCAGTGTACAGGATGGAGATCAGTGAGATGCTGCAGTATACAGGATGGGGGGGATCAGTCAGATGCTACAATATACAGGATGTGGATCAGTGAGATGCTGCAGTATACAGGATGGGGGATCAGTGAGATGCTGCAGTATACAGGATGGGGGGGGGGGATCAGTCAGATGCTACAATATACAGGATGTGGATCAGTGAGATGCTGCAGTATACAGGATGGGGATCAGTGAGATGTCACAGTGTACAGGATGGGGATCAGTGAGATGCTGCAGTATAGAGGATGTGGATCAGTGAGATGCTGCAGGATACAGGATGGGGATCAGTGAGATGCTGCAGGATACAGGATGGGGGGGATCAGTCAGATGCTACAATATACAGGATGTGGATCAGTCAGATGCTGCAGTATACAGGATGGGGGATCAGTGAGATGCTGCAGTATACAGGATGGGGGGGGGGATCAGTCAGATGCTACAATATACAGGATGTGGATCAGTCAGATGCTGCAGTATACAGGATGGGGATCAATGAGATACTTCAGTGGTTGTCAGAGTTCTTGGTGTCACACCAGCCTAGTACTGCAGCAGAGCTGAAGAGGGGGATGTGTCACTTCCCCAATGAGAGGTCCAGGAGATCTGGGTGACAACCAATATGGCCGCTGTTTTTCTATCACTTTACACTTTCAGTAAAGGATCCAACTAAGAAGCTGCCGGGCAGAGGAGACCCCAGGCTGCTGATGACTACTAATCACTGGCCACAGGAGATGGCAGCGCAGCACACAGGGAGACCTCTATGTCCCCGTCCTCCCCATCAATGGCGGCATTCTCCTCACCTAATATTCCCGCATTGTCTGCCGCACAATCCCTTCCCATGTATACAGCGTCGGGCAGTAAGATAAATCAGAGCTGTCACATAGATTCATATCTGCCTGACGGATCGGAGATGGTGACAAAAGGAGGATGTTATAATGACATGTTTAGCTGTAAACAACGTGGGAATGGGGCGGCCGCCATCTGCATATTAGATCAGCGGCTATAGAGGAAGCGGCAATCAGGAGAGGTCAGGAGTTTAAGCAGACACTGCAGCGCCCAAGCCCCCCTTTAATGATGGAGCCCCCCCCCCCAGTTCTGATGATGCTGCACCCTATCCTCTAATGGTGTAGCCCCCTACCGACTAATGATTGTCCCCCTCCCCTAGTTCTGATAATGCAGCCCCCTATCTTCTAATAGTGTAGCCTCCCCCCCCAGGTCTGATAATGCAGCCCCTGGGATATACAAGAGATTCATGAAAAGTTTTGAAACTTTCTACTATACTCATCCTCTTCAAGGTCTCTGTGTGCTGTCAGTGAATGGAAGTGTCCATGTTTTACCTCAAGCCCCATCCTGACCCAACACTTCTCACAGCTGGAGATTTTCTACAGTCTAAATCAATCCCGTCTGGACTCCAGGTTTAGGTCTCGTTCACACACAGATTCCACCAAAATCTGCATCAGACACAATCAAGATAAACATGTGACCGGGGTCTGAGCCGCTCAGAGATAGACTGATCCATTGTAACAAACTCTCATCTGCTGCTTTCTCACAGCCTGGAAGGAGATGGGTTTTCTGCCTCCATATGTCAATGTTACTTTTACTAATAACTGACAGCAAGCAGAGATCTTGAAAACAAATGGGGAATGTACATAATACATATGGCGACCCTCCAGTCACTTTATACAAAACATCATTGTGATAGCAGCAAAGGAAATGCCGAACCCGTGCAGGGAGAGAGTGACGGACGAGGGGGAGAGTAGGCAGCCATACACTGAGCCGGGTCCTGGGTGTGTGCTCTGCTGACAGGTCGGAGGTTATAAGGCTGGATAACCGTGTTAGGATTGCAGGAAGGTGCAAAGTTAAGCGCCATTTCCAGCAACAATAGGTTTTCCCATAATCATTATTCATCAGGGCGATTCTTCAGTCTCCCTAATACATCATTTCTAAGCTGCACTTGTGACACAGGAGTGCCAGTCACTAAAAGGCCCCGACTGGACGGGTCCACTCCTCCCAGGCCCCGACTGGACGGGTCCACTCCTCCCAGGCCCCCGACTGGACGGGTCCACTCCTCCCAGGCCCCGACTGGACGGGTCCACTCCTCCCAGGCCCCGACTGGACGGGTCCACTCCTCCCAGGCCCCGACTGCACGGGACAACTCCTCCCAGGCCCCGACTGCACGGGACAACTCCTCCCAGGCCCCGACTGGACGGGAGAACTCCTCCCAGGCCCCGACTGGAAGGGTCCACTCCTCCCAGGCCCCGACTGGACGGGTCCACTCCTCCCAGGCCCCGACTGCACGGGACAACTCCTCCCAGGCCCCGACTGCACGGGACAACTCCTCCCAGGCCCCGACTGCACGGGACAACTCCTCCCAGGCCCCGACTGGACGAGACAACTCCTCCCAGGCCCCGACTGGACGGGACAACTCCTCCCAGGCCCCGACTGCACGGGACAACTCCTCCCAGGCCCCGACTGGACGGGTCCACTCCTCCCAGGCCCCGACTGGACGGGTCCACTCCTCCCAGGCCCCGACTGGACGGGTCCACTCCTCCCAGGCCCCGACTGGACGGGTCCACTCCTCCCAGGCCCCGACTGGACGGGTCCACTCCTCCCAGGCCCCGACTGGACGGGTCCACTCCTCCCAGGCCCCGACTGCACGGGACAACTCCTCCCAGGCCCCGACTGGACGGGAGAACTCCTCCCAGGCCCCGACTGCACGGGACAACTCCTCCCAGGCCCCGACTGCACGGGACAACTCCTCCCAGGCCCCGACTGCACGGGACAACTCCTCCCAGGCCCCGACTGCACGGGACAACTCCTCCCAGGCCCCGACTGGACGGGAGAACTCCTCCCAGGCCCCGACTGGAAGGGTCCACTCCTCCCAGGCCCCGACTGGACGGGTCCACTCCTCCCAGGCCCCGACTGCACGGGACAACTCCTCCCAGGCCCCGACTGCACGGGACAACTCCTCCCAGGCCCCGACTGCACGGGACAACTCCTCCCAGGCCCCGACTGCACGGGACAACTCCTCCCAGGCCCCGACTGCACGGGACAACTCCTCCCAGGCCCCGACTGGACGAGACAACTCCTCCCAGGCCCCGACTGGACGGGACAACTCCTCCCAGGCCCCGACTGCACGGGACAACTCCTCCCAGGCCCCGACTGGACGGGACCACTCCTCCCAGGCCCCGACTGGACGGGTCCACTCCTCCCAGGCCCCGACTGGACGGGTCCACTCCTCCCAGGCCCCGACTGGACGGGTCCACTCCTCCCAGGCCCCGACTGGACGGGTCCACTCCTCCCAGGCCCCGACTGGACGGGTCCACTGCTCCCAGGCCCCGACTGGACGGGTCCAGTCCTCCCAGGCCCCGACTGGACGGGTCCACTCCTCCCAGGCCCCGACTGGACGGGTCCACTCCTCCCAGGCCCCGACTGGACGGGTCCACTCCTCCCAGGCCCCGACTGGACGGGTCCACTCCTCCCAGGCCCCGACTGGACGGGTCCACTCCTCCCAGGCCCCGACTGGACGGGTCCACTCCTCCCAGGCCCCGACTGGACGGGTCCACTCCTCCCAGGCCCCGACTGGACGGGTCCACTCCTCCCAGGCCCCGACTGGACGGGTCCACTCCTCCCAGGCCCCGACTGGACGGGTCCACTCCTCCCAGGCCCCGACTGGACGGGTCCACTCCTCCCAGGCCCCGACTGGACGGGTCCACTCCTCCCAGGCCCCGACTGGACGGGTCCACTCCTCCCATGCCCCGACTGGACGGGTCCACTGCTCCCAGGCCCCGACTGGACGGGTCCAGTCCTCCCAGGCCCCGACTGGACGGGTCCAGTCCTCCCAGGCCCCGACTGGACGGGTCCACTCCTCCCAGGCCCCGACTGGACGGGTCCACTCCTCCCAGGCCCCGACTGGACGGGTCCACTCCTCCCAGGCCCCGACTGGATGGGACAACTCCTCCCAGGACCCGACTGGACGGGACAACTCCTCCCAGGCCCCGACTGGACGGGTCCACTCCTCCCAGGCCCCGACTGGACGGGACAACTCCTCCCAGGCCCCGACTGGACGGGTCCACTCCTCCCAGGCCCCGACTGGACGGGACAACTCCTCCCAGGCCCCGATTAACACTCGCACCGACCGCTGGAACAGAAGAAGCAGTGGAGAACTCCAGTGACCAATGCTGAAGAAAGTAGACCTGCAAGGAGGACGTTTGGGGCGCTACCAATAGGGTTTTCTTAAATGGTCGCTGTCCTTTTAAACCCCTTCTCTCCATGTAATCACCTGTCTGATTTCTAACATATTGATAGTCTCTTCATTTACCAAAAATGACTCCTTAGCCCAGAAAAAAAAAAAAAATTCAACAGTCCCGGCCACTAGGTTTCTCCCTTGCCTGCAATCTGCAGTTCACTGCCTGTTGTTAGGCTGATCCGTCTCTGTACTATGTCACTGCACTAGGTCATGGCAACCCTCTAAAAGTTGTAATGTGTGAATGGGATCCTGAGAAGTCGTCTTCATGTGAATGTAGGGTAAGGAGCATAAGGCTCGGCTAAGACTGAGGGCCTTGTGTTTTGGGCCGGAGGCTTGTGATGTGCAGGGGGGGGATGCTTTATCTCCTCATGTTATTATGACAGAACATTATTAATTCATGGTTCTGGTGCCAGGAGAAAGTCATGAGGATGGCTGCTGGCACCGCCTGCCCTGTATCTAATCTGACGGGGGAGGATCCTCAGGGTGCCAGCGCGGGCGCCATGGATATTAGCAGCAATGCAGACGGCTATGCTGGGAAATTACTTAATGCAAAGGGTTAAAATGATTATGACAAAATGAAAAGTGTTGCCGGGAATAATAATGTTTTTACCACCCGGCACTTAGGCGCTGCCTGTTTACTAGACAATGTGTCTGATAGTGAGGGGGCTGCGGTTAGACGCAAGTTCACATGATGCAGTAATCACAAATACACAGATAAGAGATGATGGAAACACACGGGGAGATGATGTGAACATAATGCTAATGGCATCATGGAGAATGCAGATGTAGCAGAGCTGAACTGGTGTAAGAGGTTAAACTGCAGGCAAACCTACTACACTAACAGCAGAATAGTGAGTGCAGCTCTGGAGTATAATACAGGATGTAACTCAGGATCAGTACAGGATAACTAATGTAATGTATGTACACAGTGACCCCACCAGCAGAATAGAGAGTGCAGCTCTGAAGTATAATACAAGATGTAACTCAGGATCAGTAATGTAATGTATGTACACAGTGACCCCACCAGCAGAATAGTGAGTGCAGCTCTGGAGTACAATACAAGATGTAACTCAGGATTAGTAATGTAATGTATGTACACAGTGAGAATACATACATGTCTGGAAATTAGTGACGTCCCCCTATATCTATGACCTGTCTCTTCATTCTGGGAACAGGCGAAGGTCCCTTATACAGAACCCCCCCTCTAAACTTGATTTTCCATAGGCCCTGGATGGTTGTTGTACTTCCATGAGTGAGGGCGATAATTCTGCAGCTGGCTTCTACCATGTGAGGCCGGGCAGTAGCTGATAACTACTTTCTCATCGTCCGCTGGGTTACAGCGGGATCGGCCTAATTCTCCTGATTAGGAGCTGGCAGGCGATGCGATAAACAGTCGAGACCTCCCTGACAAGTGGAAAAATGATAAATCCCGGCAAAATCCAAATGTCCCTCCCTGACTTTTCATGTTTTGCCAGAAGTATGTCAGCTATGTAAACACGTCCCGCTGCACAATAGTCGTAGCAGAACCTCCCCGCGTACAGAGTTCTCCACAGGTCAAACGCTCGCACATAGGATCCTTGTGAATGAGCACAAACACTGCGGGGGTCACTGTACCTAAGTGTCCTCACACGTGGGGGGATCTGTCCCACTGTGACTGAGCAGCTCCAGCCTTCATAGTGTACAACCTGTACAGACTGAGTACTACTCACAGCTGAGAATTTGCTACAGTCCAGTGCAGACAGTCCTCTGTGCCAGTGCTGACACAGTACTCAGAGGAATGGGAGTGCAGCTCTGGAGTGACTGGAGAATTAACCACATTATTACGGGGGATCCAGCAAATATATAAGAAAAAGAGCCAATGTTATTTATACACAATATACCTAGATATATTACACGTATAAAGTGTATACTGAAATATACTCACAGATCAAACGTTCTGGAGAAGACAACAGAGACGGTCAACAAGATGCATCCGAAGGGACCGTGCTCAAACTATAAATGGAAGAACAATGGACCATCAATCGTGATTCACAAGGCCAGTCCCTTCTCGCTGTACTATTAGGGGATCACCTGCCTGGAATCCCCCCTCTATGAGCCCCTCTGATGCTGTCATCACAAGTGACCTATGACCTTTCCAGGTCCACAATCTAATACGGCACAGCCATTCACCTGATTGATGTTTTGCTGCAGGAAGATGACAAGATCCTCGTATGTTCTGAGACTGTACAGAATCAGCTGTGGAGAAATAAGGTCACATTAATACAGGGAGCAGAGGATGATGTATACACTCGCTGATCCCTCCTGATCACTAATACAAGGAACAGAGGATGACGTATACACTCGCTGATCCCTCCTGATCACTAATACAGGGAGCAGAGGATGACGTATACACTCGCTGATCCCTCCTGATCCCTAATACAGGGAGCAGAAGATGACGTATACACTCGCTGATCCCTCCTGATCACTAATACAAGGAACAGAAGATGACGTATACACACTCTGATCCCTCCTGATCACTAATACAAGGAGCAGAGGATGACGTATACACACGCTGATCCCTTCTGATCACTAATACAGAGAGTAGAAGATGACGTATACGCATGCTGATCCCTCCTGATCACTAATACAAGGAGCAGAGGATGACGTATACACACGCTGATCCCTCCTGATCACTAATACAGAGAGCAGAAGATGACGTATACACATGCTGATCCCTCCTGATCACTAATACAGGGAGAAGAGGATGACGTATAAACACGCTGATCCCTCCTGATCACTAATACAAGGAGCAGAGGATGACGTATACACATGCTGATCCCTCCTGATCACTAATACAGGGAGCAGAGGATGACGTATACACACGCTGATCCCTCCTGATCACTAATACAAGGAGCAGAAGATGACGTATACACATGCTGATCCCTCCTGATCACTAATACAGGGAGCAGAAGATGACGTATACACACGCTGATCCCTCCTGATCACTAATACAAGGAACAGAAGATGACGTATACACACGCTGATCCCTCCTGATCACTAATACAGGGAGCAGAGGATGACGTATACACACGCTGATCCCTCCTGATCCCTAATACAAGGAGCAGAAGATGACGTATACACACGCTGATCCCTCCTGATCACTAATACAGGGAGCAGAGGATGACGTATACACACGCTGATCCCTCCTGATCACTAATACAAGGAACAGAAGATGACGTATACACACGCTGATCCCTCCTGATCACTAATACAGGGAGCAGAGGATGACGTATACACACGCTGATCCCTCCTGATCACTAATACAAGGAGCAGAAGATGACGTATACACACGCTGATCCCTCCTGATCACTAATACAGGGAGCAGAAGATGACGTATACACACGCTGATCCCTAATCAGCAGCACTGAGCTGTTCATTGAGCATGTTAGCTCTTTGCTATGGGGGTAGACAGGTGAATAGGGGACAACATTATAAGATATTTCATATTTCAGGAGGTGTCTGAATCACACAGTTAGAAGAGATACAGCACTTTAAAACGGGTACTCCAGCGAAAAACTTTTTCGTTCAAATCAACTGGTTTCCGGAAGATATATAGATTTGTAAATTACTTCTATAAAAAAAAATCTCCAGTCTTCCAGTGATTATCGGCTGCTGTATGTCCTGCAGGAAGTGGTGTATTCTTTCCAGTCTGACACAGTGCTCTCTGCTGCCACCGCTGTCCATGTCAGGAACTGTCCAGAGCAGCAGCAAATCCTCATAGAAAACATCTCCTCCTCTGGCCAGTTCCTGACTAGAGATGATCGAACAGGGCCGAGGTTCAGGTTCGTGCCTTCCCATTCCATGGGGAAGGTGGAGACAGCCCGAATACCGCCTGGAAAACCTAGGCTGTATCCCTGTTTTCCAGGCGTTACTCGGGCTGTCTCCACCTTCCCCACAGAACGGGAAGGCAGCAGGAGTCAAATGCTGATGGTCGGGTTCGTACGAACCTGAACCTCGGCCCTGTTCGATCATCTC
This sequence comes from Dendropsophus ebraccatus, assembly GCF_027789765.1. Classification (NCBI taxonomy): domain Eukaryota; kingdom Metazoa; phylum Chordata; class Amphibia; order Anura; family Hylidae; genus Dendropsophus; species Dendropsophus ebraccatus. The sequence continues at coordinate 205,899,826 of NC_091455.1, forward strand.
TATTCCTGACATGGACAGAGGTGGCATCAGAGAGCACTGTGTCAGATTGGAGAGAAAACACCACTTTCTGCAGGACATACGGCACTTGATACGTACTGCAATAATGGAGATTTTTAAATAGAAGTAATTAACAATTCTGAAAACCAGTTGATTTGGAAGAAAAAAAAATTTCACTGGAGTACCCCTTTAAGGAACATTCAATGAAAAACTGATAAAACATAACATTGGCGAGATCCAAAGGATCTGTATGGGAATCTTCCTCCGGACAGCAGACCCCCTCCTGGTTAATAAATATTCATATGTTGTTTGCTTGTTCCTTTGTTTTGCCAACCTCCTGCAAGTTTTACACAGGGGTGAACAAAGAAATGTTGGTCGGGCGCCCGGAGGAGCTGAACCTCCAGAGTCTCCGGGTCTGCCTAGAATTAAAGGGCAATTCCAGTACATGAAGTGCGGCCAAGGATGAGGAATTGTGTAACTATTGTAATTTTTTTTTTTTCAGAGGTAACAGAGCGGCTGCCGCCATGTCGGCTGTCGCTATTGGCAGTAGGTGTCATCCACAGCAGCGACTGTCTAATAAAGGAGAAGCCAGTGGATTCCATCCTCTCATCACTGGATTACCTATGATTTCCCGTAAACCAATCATGTGATTCATAGGTGGGGGAGGTGTATCTTAATGTATGATCGCTGCGACATCCGCTATTCACAATGGAGTCCCCCATTCTAAATGGAGCAGAAGCCCCGCCCCCAATGCACCAAACCACCTAATTTGCATATTGAATACAGACAAGATTTACCAAAAAAGGGCGCTGAGGATGAAGGTAAGAAAACATGGGAACATAACGTCAGGGGGCAGTCTTCTAACCTGCTGTTTGTTTCCCTATAAGGGTTTAAACAGAAGAACCAGAGTTTTCTCTGATCCCGGCCATCAGTTCAGGAGCTCAGCTACATACATAGGGGGAGATTTTTCAAACATGGTGTAAAGTGAAACTGGCTCAGTTGCCCCTAGCAACCAATCAGATTCCACCTTTCATTTTCCACGGACGCTTTGTAAAATGAAAGGTGGAATATGGTTGGTTACTAGGGGCAACTGAGCAAGTTTTACTTTACACCATGTTTGATAAATCTCCCCCATAGATCCTATACCAGGGATGGGGAACCCTCGGCCCCCCAGCTGTTGCAAAACTACAATTCCCATCATTCCTGGACAGCCTAAGCTTTAGCTTTGGTTGTCCAGGCATGATGGGAATTGTAGTTTTGCAACAGCTGGAGGGCCAAAGGTTCCCCATCCCTGTCCTATACTATGGCCCCAACTTCTGCCCCTTGTTACCCACAGTCGTCTTGATCAGAAGCCACATCAACTATAAAATGGAGGCCATAAGTTTGCAAACACGGGGGAGTAAATTGTAGTCAATTGGCCACGCCCTTTTCGCACAACACTAAGCTTCCTTTGTGCTAAGCCACACCCACTTGCCAAACATATCCCACAAAAAGTCACAAAATATTTGCAAAAAACCTGGGCTCTGCACCAACATTTGACACCATTTGCTGTTCTGCACCAGACGCAGACTCCCTCTATAGTTGATTATTACATCATCCATATCCCCCGTTCTGTGGTTAGGATATATCTGCAATGGTGTCAATTGTCAGTTTAGTCATAACTCGTCATTGCTATGGCGAGCCAACAGCAGGGGGCCGCGAGTCACTGGTTGGGGACCCTCCTATACACCATCATGTCGCTTGTCAGGTGATAAGTGCCAATGTGGTCAATGCTGTGCCCCCCGAGCTGCCTACACCGACCGCTCCATAGGACGTGATATTCTTCCTCCTACACGTGGCTTCTTACTACAAGAACCTGACTCCATTAGTGATGGTATAAACCACAATGTGGGTGTCAGCTCCTGAGTGATGATGTGTTGAAGATACTAAACCTTACTACTGTATATAGACTCCAGTCACAGACTTACACTCTCTAGGATCCCATCAGCTTTATATCTTCCAGCTGGACTGAACTGCTGCTTTCCAGACGACCTGCGAGAGGTGAAGACAAGAAATCACTCAGCGTCCTATAAAGATGTTTCCTTAGACTATTTGGTGAAGTGAGTGCAGTATAGGGGCCTATAGAAACACACAAGATGGTGTCACCATCCACTTCATACTACTAGAAAACCTTTAAGCCCCTATTACATGGGGCGACTGGAGGCGCAAATGAACGCTGCCAGCACTCGTTTGCTTCTCGTTCTCCGCTCGCTGCCACCGCTATTATGGTCGCCGGCAGCGAGCGGGTGAGTGCAGGAGGGGCTGCGGTGAGCTGCGGGGGGGTTGCCCGGGTGATCACTAGATTGTCCGGGCAGCCCATAAAGGATAGTGGGAGTCTGCTGCCACCGATCCTATTCCACGGGGTGATAGCAGCAGATCACTGCTATCACAGTCGTTTGTCTTTCAACATGTTGAAAGACAAACAACAGCAACGATCAACCGACATCCATCATGTCAGCTGATCGTTGCCCTCTATTACACGGGACGATTATTGGCCATAACAGCCGATAATCGTTTCGTGTAATAGGGCCTTTAGTGCCCCAACAAAATGTCCGAAATACTTTCTTCCCTGCCTAGCAGTAATAATAATAATAATAATAATAATAATAATAATAATAATAATAAAAAACAACTTACACGTCTGTAATACAGGTCACAAAACTGAATATTCTTAAAAATTACACCTTGTAACATATATCTCAGCTGCTGCAGAACATCTTTAAAAAAAGAAAAAGGAGGGGCTTTATTTTAATCACCTTCTCAAGGGGATCCCGTGGCAGATGGGAAAGTGAGCTGCTGCAGAACCTCTTAGTGAAGAGAAGCAGAAGCTTGAAGGGAATGTGTCATCAGAAAATGACTTATTGTATAAATAATGTTTTTATGTTAAACATATTTCCTTACAAATTTTTGCTAATTTTCAATTTTCCTTTAATATTATAAAATAATCCTGAGATCTTGCAGTTGTCGTTCTCACCACTGGGGCTAAAACTAAGCAGAGACTTACTGTTGTGTCTGTGGTGATAAGAGGAGGCTGCTGTAAAGCATCGCAGCGTCATGTGACACCAGTAGATAGAGGAGACAATAGCAGCAACCAATGGAATGGCCTCTTCACAGGTCACAGAGCACGCTCAGTAATGTTTCACATTCATTTCAAGTAGAGATGATGGAACAGGGCCTAGGTTCAGGTTGGTATGAACCCGAACCATCGGCATTTGACTCCCGCTGCTTTCCTGTTCCGTGGGGAAGGTGAAGACAGCCCAAGTACCGCCTGGAAAACAGCGATACAGTCTAGGTAATAGGCTATATCCCTGTTGTCCAGGCGGTACTCGGACTGTCTCCACCTTCCCCACGGAACAGGAAGGTAGCGGGAGTCAAATGCCGATGGTTCGGGTTCATACCAACCTGAACCTCGGTCCTGTTTGATCATCTCTAATCTCAAGGGGACACCGTCTGTCTATTCCTGTCTATGTCCATGAGGTTTGCTGTAAAGCATGTCACTAAATGCTGTTAAAAGCAGCCCAGGCAAGATGGCTGCCCCCATAACATTGTACAAAAGTTGAAATTAAAAAAAACTATAGTCAGAAAATAGAAACAGGTTTAAATAAATTCTCTGTCATTGAGTGTATTAGCTGTAAAGCCCCTGCACCACAAGTACCCAAATACTTTCAATAGTCACTGCGTCAGGTTCACTACATACGGGTATCACTACGGACTTATAATAAATATAAAAATATTTACTTACAGTGCGACCACAGCTTCCTTGCCTTCTCCGCCGCGCCACAGGACGTCAGCGAGGGCTTTACACAGGCAGCTGGTCCTGACGATGTCTGAGGGCTGCAGAGGGCGGCTGGGAGACAAATGATAAAAATCAATCATGACGGGTACAACGTAGCCGATCCCGACCTCTTACCCTCCCCCACCAGTGTACAAGATGCTACATTACCATTATACCTCTACCGAGAAGAATGGGATTGGTAATAATGCAGCAATAAACCTTAGAATGGGACGTCAGTAATGTCTATAACACATTGTATACAGTGCACTACACGGTCACGCTTCCTGGATGGGGATGCCAGGGGGGTGCTGCTGCAGCAATGGCATGTATAAATACTAGGAAATAGCCCCGCTATAGGGAGACTCCTGTGTAGGTCACATAAGAGTCAGAATGTCAGGACCTGACTAATTTTTCATTCATATTAAACTTGTTTCAAGATGGCGGCTTTAGGATGGCAGAAAGAAGCAGTAAGGCCATGGTGCGGTATAAATCATGGGGGAGATTTATCAACCATGGTGTAAAGTGAAACTAGTCACCAGCAGAGAGCAGAGAACAAAGGATTACACAGTGGGAGCTGTGTAAAAGGCAGTATTCAGAGGTCAGTGCTGATTTCAAAGGAGATAGCCCAGTGATGTAGCTGTAAATTAACTCTTTGTTGTCCTGTTTTGGTGCCTCATCTTCCTCAACCCCTCCCCTCTCCATAGAGAACCATGAAGACAGGGGGGTTTTTCAGCTAATAAACCCAATTACAAAGTTTCTTAAAATCGCCTGTACTATTTATTTCTGCAAAAAAAAAAAATGTAAACGACAGTGACACTTTAAGATCTTGGCCAGCGCTATATCATAGCATAGCTCAGGGGAGTACATGCTGTGATCGGCCAGAGAACTAAGAAAAAGGAAGTCCTGTGTGAGTACTGCTGGCAAACAGCTCAGCTCTGATCCCCCCCATGATATGGAGAGAATGAGGAATAACTGGGCACCATGGAGGAGGCTCTCAACAGCGCCCCCTATAGATTTCATCAGGGTTCTACGTGTCAGCATCATTCTGCAGACCTCACCTGTTCTCAGACTCCTTCCCAAAGAGGAGATGCCTTAGCACACACGCCTGAACAGCAGCCAGGACCCCGCAGGGACCACCCTGTAAGAAACAATATAGAACTATATGACAATCTGACATCACGAAAAATAAGCAGCAATCATTGCCCTTTTACAATGCGACATCTAAGATAACCGCACTCTCCGCTAGTCGGCAGCTCTGGGAAATGTGATGGGTCAATAGGTCACATGATCCATCCCAGAGCCGATCACTGGCACTGCCCATCAGCTTTATTTGGCCCCTCTCTTTGTTGGGGCAGCTACAGTGATCTCCCCTAGTGATGGCAGAATTAACATTATGATTGAGTGCTCTGTTCACACCTGCACCATGGCTTCTGTTCATAGAGGCCACAAGGGTCATAAGAGAGTATAATGGGGTATACAAAGGGTTATGGGTTTATATAGATAGTATAAAGAGGTATATAGGGGGTACATGGTGTATATAGAGGCCAAAAGGTCAAGAGAGTCTAACAAGGTATACACAGTGTATATGAATGTATACAGAGTGTATATGGTGGTATACAGGTTTATATGGATGGTATAAAAAGGTATATATAGGGCAAATAGGATTTATAGAGTGTATCTGGGGGTATACAGAAGTTACATGTGGTATATAGAGAGCATAAAGGGGTATACAGAAGGTATATAAGAAACAGAGGGTATATGGGGGCATATAGAGAACATAGGAGGGATACCCCCTCCTAATAGTCTGTAAGCTGATACATGCGAGCAGGACCATCACTCCTCATGTATGGATAATTATATGTATATCTCTGTAATGTCTGATTTATGTCTATGTATGTACCCCCAGAATTGTAAAGCGCTGTGGAATCTGTGGGCGCTATAAAAATAAAGATTATTATTATTATTATTATTATTATTATTATTAAAGAGGGCATATGGGGGTTTATATAGACGATATATGGGGAGAATATACCTTTTTCTGTACAATACCGTACTTCAAGCCCTTGATGTTACTGAATGTGAAGCTCTGAATTTTCCATTCTTGGCTGAAGCAGCAGAGAGCCGACCCGAAGAGAAGCTTCTTCAGTCCCTGCAAAAGAGAGAAAGATCAGGAGCGAGGCCACAGAGAAAAAGATCAGGAGGAAGGCCGCGGTCACCTGATGTCTCCTGTTATATACAGTACACACAGCCATTATATGTGTCTCCGTCTCCTACTCAGGTGACAGTCACATACAGCTGCCAGGATGGAGCCCATAAGGCCGGTCAGTCACATTCACTTTGGCCCTGAATGGCATCCATACAGCCATACAATTACCTTCCTCACCTACTCCCTGCAGAGAAGGCGTCACTCTAGACTGCAGGACTGATACGTTGCTGCGTTGATCTAAATTCCCCATTACACAGAATGATTATCGGCCGTATTTGGCCGATAATCGTCCCGTGTAATAGAAAGCAACATGTTGAAAGACAAACGACTTAGATACCAACGATCTGACATGAGACGCCAGGCTGGGGGTGACATCATAAGATCAGCGCCACCTTCTGACATCACCTCTCTGCTCATATACATACACATCTACACCGCCTGTCACTTACTGTCGCTTGCTGCAGATCAATGGGTTTTCCTTCAAACTGCACTTTACTCCTTCCAAGAAAAGATGGCGTCCTGGCAGCATCAACTGAGAGCAAATCTTCTTCAACGTCATCTGATGGAGGTACAATACAGATGGTGAGAAGTTATCCATAATCTACATCACCTCCCGCTCTTCCCTCCTGACATACTCTGTGCTGCTGCTCCTCCCACTTTCAAACTCACCTCCTACAGGACTGGCCCACTCCCCTCCTGACATACTCTGTGCTGCTGGACGCCAGTGACCGACCATGGCGCAGTATGGTGCACATTTTCACCTTGTCACATGACCCCTCTCTTTCTATTTTATGACGCTGCTGCATTTATAACCCGACCTGTTCAGTCTGGATTTAGTCATGTGATCATCTGGGTTTTATGGTAATGATTTCTCGTAAGTTCCAGGCCCTGGAATTTCCTATCCTCACCCCTTCCTGACCTTATAGTGAAGCCCCCACCCCCACCTAATACGTATCTGCCGCCTCCAGGGGACACACATACAATGTAAGGTCCGCTATCTGGACACAGGTCATGTGACTTCCATGGAAGTCTTTAAATCAACACAAAATCCTGGCACTGCCCCTTCTACAATACCGTATTCTGTGTCATATAGCACTAAAACATGAAAGTATATAAAAATTTCCTATACGTCCCTATGACATGAGATTTTTAACCCAGATGTCAATGGACTGTAAGGAACCTGACTCCAGCAGAAGCCCTCCCCCACCTCTCTGCCTGTAGTGTAATACCAGGAGCATATAATACCAGGCCGGGCCCCTGTAGTAACTATAGCAGCATACAATACCAGGCCGGGCCCCTGTAGTAACTATAGGAGCATATAATACCAGCTCAGACCCCCGCAGTAACTTTAGGAGCATATAGTACCCAGCCGGACCCCTGCAGTAACTATAGGAGCATATAGTACCAGGCCGGGCCCCTGCAGTAACTATAGGAGCATATAATACAAGGCCGGGCCCCCGCAGTAACTATAGCAGCATATAATACAAGGCCGGGGCCCCCGCAGTAACTATAGCAGCATATAATACAAGGCCGGGGCCCCCGCAGTAACTATAGCAGCATATAATACAAGGCCGGGGCCCCCGCAGTAACTATAGCAGCATATAATACCAGGCCGGGGCCCTGCAGTAACTATAGCAGCATATATTACAAGGCCGGGGCCCCCGCAGTAACTATAGCAGCATATAATACAAGGCCGGGCCCTGCAGTCACTATAGGAGCATATAATACCAGTCCGGGCCCCTGCAGTAACTATAGCAGCATATAATACCAGGCCGGGCCCCTGCAGTAACTATAGGAGCATATAATACCAGGCCGGGGCCCCTGCAGTAATTATAGGAGGATATAATACCAGGCCGGGGCCCCTGCAGTAACTATAGGAGCATATAATACCAGGCCGGGGCCCCTGCAGTAATTATAGGAGGATATAATACCAGGCCGGGGCCCCTGCAGTAACTATAGGAGCATATAATACCAGGCCGGGGCCCCTGCAGTAACTATAGCAGCATATAATACAAGGCCGGGCCCCTGTAGTAACTATAGCAGCATATAGTACCAGTCCGGGCCCCTGCAGTAACTATAGGAGCACATAATACCAGGCCGGGCCCCTGCAGTAACTATAGGAGCATATAATACCAGGCCGGGGCCCCTGCAGTAACTATAGGAGCATATAATACCAGGCCGGGGCCCCCGCAGTAACTATAGCAGCATATAATACAAGGCCGGGCCCCTGTAGTAACTATAGCAGCATATAATACAAGGCCGGGGCCCCCGCAGTAACTATAGCAGCATATAGTACCAGTCCGGGCCCCTGCAGTAACTATAGGAGCATATAATACCAGGCCGGGCCCCTGCAGTAACTATAGGAGCATATAATACCAGTCCGGGCCCTGTAGTAACTATAGGAGCATATAATACCAGGCCAGCTCCTGCAGTTACTATAGGAGCATATAGTACCAGGTCGGCCCCTGTAATAACCATAGCAGAATATACCAGTCTGGGCCCCTACAGTAGCCAGCGCGGTGCTCACCCAGCCTGAGATCGTCCTCGCCGTTCTCCCGTACCGTGGATGTGTATGACTTCCTGCAGGAAATAGGTTATAGGTTAGTATATGGAAGAAAGAAGAGGGAATGTACAGTAACAGTATCACGGCTCACTGGACGGCCCCGCCACGGGAAGAGCGTCTGCAGCCTCAAGGTCTCCTATTGTGATCACTGGCGAATTGTGAGCATCTCGGGATGAGATCTTTGCTGTTCCCACCAACACCCTGCACGATACTTGCTCACATTACCCCGCTCCACAATACACAGGATCAGTCACCTGGCAACAGCAAAAATAGGGTGTATGCAGCTTTAAAGGAAACCACCAGCAAGGTGACAGAGAGGGGGCATCACCATTGTAATTGTGTTCTGCTCCCATTCAGTGACAGCCGATCACCAGACATGCAGAAACCACTGACTCTATATACTGCGGGGAAAATAGGGATTTGATCACCGACCAACCTGCAAGAATTCTGTCTCTCACAGACCTGTCAGTCTCTCTATAAGAAGCTCCTCCTACACTGCACTCATTACCTGGATTACCTGCACCTGTTTGATCGTATTACCTGTATAAATACCACCTGCCACATACTCAATCAATCACACTCAAAACACCAAAGAGCTAAGGACATCAGGGACGAAATTGTAGACCTGCACAAGGCTGGGATGGGCTACAGGACAATAGGGAAGCAGCTTGGTGAAAAGGCGACAACTGTTGGCAAAATTATTAGAAAATGGAAGAAACACAAGGTGACTGTCAATCTCCCTCTGGGGCTCCATGAAAGGTCTCACCTCTTGGGGTAAGGGTGAATCTGGAAAAGGTCAGGAATTACCCCCCTGTTCATAAATTAGACCCCGTCCCCCTTTCCCTGCCGGCTCTGTGCCCATGATATATGAGGATCGGGAGGAGGCCAGGCCTCCTAACCGGCTTGTGGCGCCCCCGTCCACCCATTAGGCGAGCGAAGCATATTGCAGGCGTGCGCCAGGAGGAAGGGGCGAATCTACACCTTCTCCCTTGTGTATGTCAGGGGTGCAACATTCATAAATGTCCCCCTGTTTTACAAGTGTAGTATACATATAATAAAAATGACACCCCTTTCCATTCTTTGTAGGGGGGAAAGTGGAAATAGGGGGAAATTCTATAGCAATAATCCCTCTAGCTTTTGCAAAACTACAACTCCCAGCATGCCCTGAAAGAGAAACAGGTTGGAGATCCCAATCCCATAGCACAGGATGTTGTATGAGAGGCCGAAGCCCATGCAGACACAAGCGCTGACAGCTATATCGCACGTCCTATTGTCTCAGACATCCTCTCATTAAATAGACAGCACGCAGGAAGAGACGCTTAAGGAGATGATCTTACAGGGTCTCTAATGAGTGCGTATAGCTACGGGCGAGTACTACTGCTCCAATCATTGCTACTCTTAAGGGATCAGCCAGTCCTGTAGAGGTGCATCAATGTTCACCAACCTGATGTTGTTGCACAACTACAACTCCGATCATGCCCTGACAGCCTTCGGCTGTCAGGGCATGATCGGAGTTGTAGTTGTGCAGCAGCTGGTTGGTGAAGAGTGCATCACAGTGTCTTACGCCATGTTCTGCTATATATCACTGTATACATGGCCAGGCAGCTTTCAGGACAGCCTGGGTGACATCTTCATTGGAAGCCATAATGGCAGCTGTAACTCCATAGAGACTGAGCAGCACGGCTGTACACGAGACGTGGGATCATTGCACGCGGATCCCGCTGGGTTATTGTTCCTCTTATATAATGTTTACATTCTCAGGATCTTTCCAGACAGAAAAAAAAGACACTTCGAGGAAGTTATAAACTCCATCCAAAAACATATGAATTGTTCCTGAGCCCTGGCGCATCCTCTGCTCCGACCTCTCCTTCCTTATATATGCCATAAATGTTTCCTGAAGGAAGCGGCCAGGAGAACAGAATGTTCCCCGCAGCGCTGCTGCTCTCCAGAGAAGGCCGACCATCACTGGGACTATTTTAGGATGGCGACAATGCTCTGTCATTCCCACACATCAGCAGAGAGCTGGGGATCGGGGTAGAAGCGATGGAGTGTGCCCCCCCCCCAATCCACTGATAGGGTGTGGGCTCCGTACTGAAGAAGTGACAACAAATGGGGCCAATATTATCACCCTATATTACCACTACTATATTACTACCCCTATACCATCACTCCTATACCCCTATATTACCACTATTATTTTACCACTCCTACACCCCTATTACCACTTCTATAATAACACCTCTATAATACTACCCCTATACAACCACTCCTATACCCCTATATTACCACTCTTATACCCCTATATTACCACTTCCATATTAACGCCTCTATAATACTACCCCTATACCACCACTCCTATACCCCTATATTACCACTTCTATAATACTACCTCATATCACCACCCCTGTATTACCACTTCTATATTACCACCCCTCCTATACCACCACCTCTATATTACTAAAATTATACCACCACTCCTATACCCCTATATAATTATCACCCCTACAACCCCTATATTACCACTCCTATACCACCACTCCTATACCCCTATATTACCACTTCTCTATTACCACCCCTACAACCCCTATATTACCACTCCTATACGCCTATATTACCACTTCTCTATTACCACCACTCCTATACCCCTATATTACCACTTCTCTATTACCACCCCTATACCACCACTCCTTATATTACTACCCTATATTATCCCCCTATACCACCAACCCTATACCCTTATATTACCACCCCTATACCCCAATATTACCACCCCTACACCGCCATATCGGAGACTTCACTGTGTACAACACAGGCCTGACTGGAATGTGTCGCTTACTAGTGACTAGGGGGATCCAACCTGCTTGTGCCATGTGGCGCCCCCTCTTGTCTTATATAGTCACTGCTTGGAAACTTTAAGGTCATAAAATAGAAAGTTATAGAACTGTTTTATCTGTGACCATATTTCCCATGTCAGTCATCCCTAACCTGTGACCCTCCAGCTGCTGCAGAACTACAACTCCCAGCATGCCTTGACAAGCTACCAGTTGCTCCATTGTTATTTTACATCAGTATTCTTCAGCTTGTGATTCGATAACTATTGCAAAACTACAACTCCCAGCATGCCCTGACATGTTGTATAGGGCGGTGATCTGCTGTCAGGGCATCCTGGGAGCCTGATGGTACTTTTACACGGAGCAATAATTCGCACGATTAACGATTTTGAATGAACAATGTTTTTTTATAACGATCAGCGTTTAGATGGAACAATACATTGTACGGAAAAATTGTTATGCGATCGTTGAAGCCTATCTCACACATTGGTGAAATCGTTGAAAGAATGTTCACACGGAACGATCAGCGAATTTTTTGTGAACGATCAACAACGATTTGAGAACATGTTGAAAGATCAAAATGAATGATTTCTCGCTCGTCGTTTGACGTCGCTCAAATGAGATCGTCATCGCAAAAATTCGAACGATTAACGTTCCGTGTAAAAGGACCATGAGAGTAAATAGCCAAAGGTTGGGAATTATAGTCGTATATGTTTATTATATAGTCAAAGCTATGGGGGTGTAGAAGTAGCAGGCGCACCAAGGTATCTGAGAAGGCCCAGCATCTCCCTGCCATATAAAACGCCAGCATGATACACGACACCTGGTAGAGAATACGGCTTACACAGTGCAGAGCTGAGCAGCCACTTACACCTCCATAGACAGAAGCCTAATGATGTAGTATGATACTGAGGCTGACCAGGGCCCGATCAACGATGTAAATGAGCGCCGATCTGCTAGATCGGCACTCGTTTACTGGGCCTATTCCACGGGCCCGATGATCGTTAAGCGAGGGCTGCAGTTACATAGTTACCAATGTCCTTGCAGCCCTTGCACCATATATTACCTGTCCGGCTGCAGGTCTTCTCCTTCTTCCGGGGTCCCGCGTGCAGCAGCTTCTGGGTGGGGCTGTCAGTTCAGACAGCCCCGCTCCGAAGCTGTTGCGCGCGGGACCCTGGGAGAAGGAGAAGACCTGCAGCCTGGACAGTTAATGTATGGTGCTGCTAAAATTGTCGGTCGCCGCCTCGCACCGCTATTCCACCCTAGTGATGCGCTGGTGGCGAATGATGATTTTAGGTCTGAACCTAAATGATCGTGTCATCGGCTGATTGTTCTCTCTATTCCACGGAGCGATAATCGGGCGAATTGGGCTGATTCGGCCGGTTATCGCTCCGTGGAATAGGCCCCTAAGGGTCCTATTACACTGAGCGATTTTTAACGATTAACGACTAACGATAAACGATCGCAAACAAGATTGTTTATCGTTAATCGTTGGTGTGTACAATGGTTAGGTAGGTAGTACGTGTCACAGTAACATCCACAACATTGCCCATCACACCGCCCCCGCCATCTTGTCTTCTTCCCATAATGCATCCTGGTACCATCTCTTCCCCAAGTAAGCGACAAACACGCTCCCGGTCATTCACATGATGGAGAACATAACCCATTAGACCAGGTGCCCATTGCTCTATGCCCCAATCCTGATGCCAATTATAGATGCTTTCAGGGGTGGGCAGGGGTCACGTGGGCTCTGACCGATCTGCGGGGCCCCATACACAGCAAGCTGCCATGTCCTGTTTGGCTTGACTCCTTCCTATCATAGACAGCTGGGAGTTTTTCAGCAGTTTGCTTTACAGCAGCTCCTCTGTGGGATCAGACCAGATGGGCTAGCCTTCATTCCGTTCAGCCCCCATGACCCCGGTCGTCCTTCCTTGGACACTTTTGACCAGTCCTGACCACCCCATACCAGGAACCTCACAGGACTGGCCACTCTGGAGATGCTCTGATGCCCAGGGCTCTACACATCCCTATTCAGCCCCCAGTAAATAAGTCCCACAGGATGATGGGGGTTGGAGTATTTCATGTGATCATTGGGGTGTGTGGTTCCTGTGACTATGGGGGTCTGTGCCTCCTTATCCCCAGTCTGATCAGTAGCTGAGCTGCTGGAGGAGGCCGCTGGCCACACTATTCTTCCTCGGCTTCCTGTCTGCCAACACACGGGGCCGTGGCGTCAGCACAGGCTGGAAACACATGCTCAGCTTTATGAGGGGTCCGCGGCCCGGAGGATGTCAGGCTGGCACAGAACGAGGAAGAAGGCAGGGAAGTAGTAAATGTGCAGAGTCTTCATTATTCTCGCCTTATGCTGTTCCCGGGTTATTTCAGGATTCGCTCCAGACCATTCCCATTATTGTATGTGGCGCACAGCTGCTCGCAGATCCTCCATAAATCTGACAATGTTCCCGAGCGCAGGCCTCACCCCCCCCCACAATGCTACCTACAGTCTGTTCATCCAGAGCTTCCTGGTTTATGAACAGTGAGGACTGACACTCAGTGGGAATAACTGTGTAGCCTTATGAGACATTCAGGGTGTGCGGAGAGTTTGAGTAATGGCCGCCATGTGTACGTAATTGTCAGGTAGCGGATATCTGTATGGAGATTGTCATTACCTTCTAGGCTGTGTTCACACTTTGGATTTTTGATGCGTTTTTGCTAAATCGCTGCAGATATTGTGCAATGTTACAGTGATCTGTACAACTGTGGTAAAGCTGCGTCACTTTTCCTGCCACTCTGCAGCAAGATGCATCAAAACTGCAAACATGGGAACACAATGCGGATGAGCTACAGATTCTCTGCAAGTGAACAGACCCTAAGGCAGCATTCACACATGGTGTTTTTTTGCATTTATTAATCTATATTTTTTTCCAGCTATTGTGCAATTGTTGTAAAAATAGAACCATTCTTGCCGCTATTTTGATGGCATCATGTCAAAAACAGCGATATTTTTTTACAGTGATTTTACAATTCGCTTCAAAATAGCAGGAAAATCGCTACAAAATAGCAGGAGCATCAAAAACACCATTTGTGAACACAACCTAAGGGTTTGTTTGTACACAATGAGAGTATCAGTGCAGCAGCGCAATAAAGGACGACGCTCAGATCGGAAAACAGTGATTAATTACTGCAATGTGAGGAGAAGTCCTACGTTGGAGCCAGGGAGGAGGTGACTGAACATAAAAAAATGCACCTCCCTCCCCGGCCCCAATGCAGGGGTCCCCCAGTACGGCTCAAGGCCCCCGGCCACTGCCTGGTCTGAGCAGGGACCCGGGTTGCAACGTGTCAGCCCCACTCAGCCAGTCAGTGACCAAGGTGGGACCCCACTAGTGTTGCTGACAGACTCAGTGGGCATTACACGTCTCGACCCAGGTCCCCACTCAGATCAGGAAGCGGCCAGGGGACCGGGAACTGGAGTAGAGGACAGCGGACCCCTGTGCTGGAGCTGGGGAGTAGGTGCATGTTGTTTTGTTCAGCCACCTCCTACCCGGCTCTTTTGAAAAAATGTCCCACCCTGGACTACTCCTTTAACTTATGCAGTAACACAATGAAAACTCATGTGTGTGAACACAGCTCTAGCCATCGATCCCCAGTTGTGCATAGAGGTTGGTTCTTCCGGCAGATGATGTTGGTGGTAATAGGCGTTAGGTGTGATGGAAAAATCACAGACGACGCCTTTGTTCAGAGAGAGATAGGGCCCTTTTACACAGAAAGATTATCTGACAGATTATCTGCCAAAGATTTGAAGCCAAAACTAGGAACAGACTATAAACAGAGTTCAGGTCATACAGGAAAGCCTGAGATTTCTCCTCTTTTTAAATCCAGTCCTGGCTTTGGCTTCAAATCTTTGGCAGATAATCTGTCAGATAATCTTTCTGTGTAAAAGGGCCCATAAGCTGCAGCAAGAGCGCTTATCCTCCCCATAGAGAACACAGGAATACTTGGCTGTGTTGAACCTTTCTGTGTAAGAAGAGGACAGGCGGCTGGTCGGAGACGTAACTGACGGCCGTTAGTTTTCGATGGAGAGAGGAGTATAAGCTGCAATTCTCTCCGAGAGCAAATGGATCATAAAGTGAAATATAACTCCCCGATCCTTCTCTCTCTCTTAAAATCTACTTTTGAGAGATTGTCGCAGCCACACACATTAGATCAGGGGTGGGGGAACCTGTGGCCCATCAGCTAAACAACAATTCCCATCATGCAAATCCTATCATGGCACAATGGGAGCTGTAGGTCTGCAGCAGATGAAAAGCCAGAGGTATGGGGGCATGATGGGAGTTGTAGTTTTGCAACAGTTGGAGAGCCACAGATTGGGGAACACCGTGCTATTAGATTAGCCATTCAGCTTACTAGGAAAGCTGGGTGAGCACCAGTCCGGCCACTCTCCAACTCACACAGTATAAATATCAAATCAATCCATCCTACTTTATCATTATAGGAGACATAATGGCAGCCATACTGGTTACTATCCAGCTTTCCCTGGACCTTATGCTCCTGCAGTATGGAGAGCGGCGGTGGTACTAAGCTCCGGGGCGGCTGCCAGTATCTGTGGGTGGACGTGAGACAGTAATAACTTTTGGATTAGTCGTGAATCCTCACAGAAAGCTGCATGACCGCGAGGATCAGGCCCGAGCCCAGCGGAAAATCTGCAATATTACACGGCTGCGGCCTGTGAAAACACCACATTTATTTCGGGACTACAGGCATCCCTGGTCAGGACGGGGGGGGGGGGGGGTGACTGGCATCTAGTGTGGCGCAGGCTCCAATATATACCAGTAGCTATACAAGACATGGAGTATCAATTAATTCAGAAATCTTACCCTATATACAGCTGGATCCCCTGCGGATTGTCCGTCATATTCTATACATTCTACCTAGTTGTTACTGGTAAGTATCTAAGCCGGGGCAGGGAACCTTGGCTCTATAGCTGTTGCAAAACTACAACTCCCATCATGCCTGGACAGCCAAAGCTAAAGCTGGAGAGCCAAGGTTCCCTACACTTGATCTAGGCAGTTTTCTATTGGGGTCTATGAGAGATCCCACTACTGGTAGTAAGAAGTGAGAGTGTCTCCTCCAGGTCCCTACAGTCCATAGTAGGGTCCAGTCCTGCAATCATGTAACATGTTCATTACTCACAAAATTCCCCTAATTTTGTCAAGAATTCTTCATTGAGCTGCAAACATCCAAATCACACATTATATCTATAGACTGGTAGGCACTGCCCCCCGGTGTCTGAATGTAAAACTACAGCTATTCTCTAATCAGATATTTTAGAAAACGAGACTCATTCATCCTTATAACCTTAAAGGGGTTATCCAGCGCTACAAAAACATGGCCACTGTTGTCTCCAGTTCAGGTGCAGTTTGCAATTAAGCTCCATTTACTTCAATGGAACGGAGTTTCAAAATCCCACCCAAACTGGAGACAACAGTAGGAGGAAAGTGGCCATGTTTTTGTAGCGCTGGATAACCTCTTTAAGTCTTAAATAGGACCTTTTATTGTTTTTATGCTGCCTGAACTATGGGTCATCGGGGGCGATTAATGGCAGCTTCTGCCCGCCCGCCAACATTGACAAGCTCCCCCTGTTTATAGGAATAAAAAACTCATGGGAGAGAAAGCCACTAGGGACCACCCAAATGAGTTTAGGCAGCATGGAAGTGATGAGAGGTTCCCTTTAAAAGAAAGACTTTTAGAGCAAAAGGTTGTCACCATAAAGCACTATAAACTGTGCTGCAAAACTGTGATACTGGATCAAATCTACAGACAAGAGGCGACACCTGGTGGCCATTTGAGGAATGTACATTATGTATATTGCTATATCTCTGATGCCACGGTCAGGTGTTAGGAGCTTTACCCCACCTCTATACATTACAGATCACTCACAATTCTGATGGTGTACTGTATGCACCCACCTTTTTGAGGTAGATAGCCCTTCCCTCTTCTTTAGCTTTTGCGGTTTCTCTTGTTCTGCTCCTAGGGACAGTTTCGCTCTGAAGTCCTTGTAGGCGTCGGCCGTGGTCTCTGCTCCCTCCCCCGCAGAGCTGTTCTGTTGCTTAGTACTCGAAGTCAGTGAGGGGCTCCTGGGCGCTGTGTTACTGGAAGGGGCAGCCAATAATTTGGCAGTAAAGTCTTTGCCCAGTTTCAGTGCAGGGTTCGGGGGGCTGTCTGTGGACTCCACGGTCTTTACTAGTCGCCCATTAGTCAGGGGATCATCTTTGGTTTGGACTGGCTGAGGAGTCGCAGAGGAACGTCTCTGACCCCGCTTCTTCAGTGAATCCTATGGGAGAAGTGTGTGGTCAGACTATTTTCCTTAATGAAAAGCAAATACACAACAAGATGAATAATGAGGACTCTATGCACCACACAATAGTCCTCTCCATTATGTGTGTGAGCTCAGTTGTCCTCGATACTAATGAGCACCAGCTGATTGGCAGTCATCTGTATACTGTTTATATATATTGTATATAGGCAGACAGCTGTCAATCGGCAGTCGGAGGGAGTGGTGCGGTACGTACCCCCCAATTCTTCTGTATATCATGAGAACGGCTGAACAGGATGATGTAAGTGATACACCAATCTGTTCAGCATTTCTGTCACTAGTTTATGCTGCCCTCATTTAAATGGAGAATTCCAGCTAAATTTTTTATTAAAGATTTGTATTGCCCCCCAAAGGTTATACAAATCACCAATATACACTTATTACGGGAAATGCACATAAAGTTCTTGCACTTACTACTGCATAAGGCTTCACTTCCTAGATAACATGGTGATGGCACTTCCTAGATAACATAGTGATGTCACTTCCTAGATAACACAGTGATGTCACTTCCTGGATAAAATGGTGATGTCACGACCAGAATCCCAGAGCTGTACGGGCTGTGGCTGCTGGAGAGGATGATGGCAGAGGGATGCTCAGTGTCCCTCCAGTGCCCTGTGTCCCTCAGTGTCCCCCTGCCATCATCCTTTCCAGCAGCCACAGACCGTATAGCTCTCGGAGTCGGGTCGTGACATCCCCAGTAGGAAGTGAAGCCTTGATGCAGTAGTAAGTGAAGGAAAAAAAGAACTTTATAAGCATTTCCCATAATAAGTGTATATTGGTGATTTGAATAACTTTTGGGGGGCAATACAATACTTTAATAAAATATTTTAATAAGTGCAAGATTTCTAATGACAGATTCCCTTTACATGGGCATTGTCAAAATAACTAACTGCAGGGATGTCAAAAGTTATTGATTAAAGCAGGCCTCAGTACTCATCAGAAGATAGACAAGGTAGCGCGATCCTCTCCGATGACTCAATCCATCGTTAACTTCCCATATACTTTCATTATGAATATTGACAGACTGTACCCCCATCTGGGGATTGCATTGCGCTGCTGTGATCTTTCCCCAGGTATATCTTCTGATCTGAGACCCACTGTGACCAATAACTTTTGACATGTCTGATTACATGTCAAAAGATAGTTTTAGTGACAGGTACGCTTAAAGGAATCATTTCTTTGGTTCCCATGGCAGTAATAAGAGACCAGGGGAAGCAATGACGCAGCCTGATGAATTTGGCCATTAGAAGTCTCAAAAGGTTTGGTGACAACCTCAGTGAGCTGTAATGGCAGCCCTTTGTTGTCACCCAGCTTTCCCAAAATAAGATTAAACTGGGAAACAAGAGAAGAACAGAGGAGACGATGGCAGGACTGGCGCCTATGTGTGACTCCAGGTCTGGTTGTGGCCCTCACCTCCTGGGCACTGGCTACAGGCCCAGACATCATGCCTCGTACAATTCTGCTGGATTTTGGCCTCTGGACCTCAGCCGGACTTTCGGGCGCCCTGGACGTCTCCTGCTTCAGCTCCCAGGTTGGGTTTGCTCCGTTTTCATACGTGTTGCTGCTACCTGTGCTGATCTCTGGTTTTCTGTTGTCATCCTGTGCGGCTCTGGATCGCTCTTTGTGATTATATATCGGCTTGCTGCTTCCACTCCTGTAATAAAGGGACAGGGGAGACAGGGTCTGTATAGCATTACAGCAACAAAGATGGTGGAGTAAAGTGTTACACGGCGCTATTCAAACCAGTGACACAAGGATGGGCAGGGTCCGTCACTGATACTTGACAGCTCTCCCCTTATACAGGCAGTCTCAAATGGGGTACACTTAGGGGGACACATGAAACATACGCCCGAGGCGTAGGCCAGGGAAAAGGCAGTGAAGAAAGTGATAAGGCAGGGAGGAGGCGTGGCCTCCTTCCGTGCCTCATTTATCATGATTTATGCCAATCATGATCAAAATCTACACCTGCTGGAAGCGTGCACCTTTTAGTGAATCCTGCTGGGGAAAGGGGGTGGGGCCTAATATAAGACCGGCGTACTTGTATGCCGGTCTTCGTAAATCCCCCCTAAGTGTGCACACCCCTGTTGTAAATGAACCAGCTGCTAGCTTGGGCCGTCAGCCATCAGGCCTAGACTAGACGGCTGTATTACAGGTGCAGAAATACATCCATGATATGCCTGTATGAAATCAGCCATACCGAAAAGGGGGCATGGCTTTAAAGGAAAAGAGGTGTGATCTAAACACACAATTCTAGCATAAGATATGCAAATTTATGGCTGGTGCAACCCTACAGCTGCTGTAACACATAAATCCCCATCAGGCTTGGACTGCCAAAGCTATGGTTGCCCAGACATATTGGGAATTGTAGTGTTGCAGCAGCAAGACGGCCGCAGGTTCCTCATTCCTGGTCTACACAGGCACCAAATCTATTACACAGAAAGAGTCGCTGTATCTGGAGTTGACACTGTCCAGGTACCAGTCAGTATCAGTAACCGCCCTATATAATCACAGGTCCAGGTGAGGGGGTGTGGGCAGCAGGTACCTGTGGGTGTGGGTGACACTGGAGTCAGACACAGCGGAGCTCTCGCCGGCGTCTTCATCGGACAGGTCGTACACATCCAGCTGGGAGGTCTCGGGCTCCTTCCTCTGATTTCCCTTCACAAATACCCTTGTCCCCTCCATGTTATTTTTCCCCAAACTTTCCAGAAAATACTTTGTGATGAGCTCCAGGAGGGTCTTCAGGGGTCTGTCCGCCAACTGTGAAGAGGGAGAAAACACAATGACAATTTTCTTATGAGCCGTCCCAAAGCTGCGCCAATAAAGATTACTCCGCTCATCCCACCACCCCGGACACTGATGTATTTTGTGTCAGCTTTTTATTTTAGCCCCGGTGCAAGATTATCAGAATTTTCTAATTATTGGGGAAAAGCTGAAACACTGTGACTGTACTGATACATTGTAACAAACTATCAGGGTATACGTCTGTGCTGCTCATGTGTTTAACTGAATGTTTCCATTCACTGACAGGGGGCAGGGATCCTGAGGATATCAGTGGATCAGAAAGCTGCAGAGATCTTCCACATTGATGAACCTTCTTCACTATAGAGTTGGATGGTGATCTAGGATGACAGCCGCCATGATGGCCTCTCTATCGCCCCCAGGATTGCAGACCCCCGTCACTTACCCTATTCTCCCTATATAAGGACTCCAGGTGTAGGACCCTCCTCAGCTCGTTCCTGTTGTTGATACTTTGAGGGGTGCGAGGAAACTCCACATCCAGGACGGATATCGTCTTCTTCAACCCCTAAGAGAGAGAACAGGGGGAGAGGAGTGAGGGGTGCGGCCCTAAATATTAGGGTTCACTGCGCATAGAAGCGTGTACAGGAAACCCAGCATATCTGAGGTACATGAAACGTGTACAGAATAGTGACATGCTGACACTTGGGGTACAGGACAAGGACACTTGGGGTACAGGATAAGGACACGCTGACACTTGGGGTACAGGATAAGGACACGCTGACACTTGGGGTACAGGATAAGGACACTTGGGGTACAGGATAAGGACACTTGGGGTACAGGATAAGGACACTTGGGGTACAGGATAAGGACACTTGGGGTACAGGATAAGGACACTTGGGGTACAGGATAAGGACACTTGGGGTACAGGATAAGGACACTTGGGGTACAGGATAAGGACACGCTGACACTTGGGGTACAGGATAAGGAAACGCTGACACTTGGGGTACAGGATAAGGACACGCTGACACTTGGGGTACAGGATAAGGACACGCTGACACTTGGGGTACAGGATAAGGACACGCTGACACTTGGGGTACAGGATAAGGAAACGCTGACACTTGGGGTACAGGATAAGGACACGCTGACACTTGGGGTACAGGATAAGGACACGCTGACACTTGGGGTACAGGATAAGGACACGCTGACACTTGGGGTACAGGATAAGGACACGCTGACACTTGGGGTACAGGATAAGGACACGCTGACACTTGGGGTACAGGATAAGGACACTTGGGGTACAGGATAAGGACACTTGGGGTACAGGATAAGGACACTTGGGGTACAGGATAAGGACACTTGGGGTACAGGATAAGGACACTTGGGGTACAGGATAAGGAAACGCTGACACTTGGGGTACAGGATAAGGACACGCTGACACTTGGGGTACAGGATAAGGACACGCTGACACTTGGGGTACAGGATAAGGACACGCTGACACTTGGGGTACAGGATAAGGAAACACTGACACTTGGGGTACAGGATAAGGAAACACTGACACTTGGGGTACAGGATAAGGACACGCTGACACTTGGGGTACAGGATAAGGACACTTGGGGTACAGGATAAGGACACGCTGACACTTGGGGTACAGGATGATGACACTTGGGGTACAGGATAAGGACACCTGGGGTACAGGATAAGGACACACTGACACTTGGGGTACAGGATAAGGACACGCTGAAACTTGGGGTACAGGATAAGGACACGCTGACACTTCGGGTACCGGGTAAGAAAAAGCTGACACTTGGGGTACAGGATAAGGACACGCTGACACTTGGGGTACAGGATAAGGACACGCTGACACTTGGGGTACAGGATAAGGACACGCTGACACTTGGGGTACAGGATAAGGACACGCTGACACCTGGGGTACAGGATAAGGACACGCTGACACCTGGGGTACAGGATAAGGACACGCTGACACCTGGGGTACAGGATAAGGACACTTGGGGTACAGGACAAAGACACTGACACTTGGGGTACAGGATAAGGACACGCTGACACTTGGGGTACAGGATAAGGACACGCTGACACCTGGGGTACAGGATAAGAACACGCTGACACTTGGGGTACAGGATAAGGACACGCTGACACTTGGGGTACAGGATAAGGACACGCTGACACTTGGGGTACAGGATAAGGACACGCTGACACTTGGGGTACAGGATAAGGACACGCTGACACTTGGGGTACAGGATAAGGACACGCTGACACCTGGGGTACAGGATAAGGACACGCTGACACCTGGGGTACAGGATAAGGACACGCTGACACCTGGGGTACAGGATAAGGACACTTGGGGTACAGGACAAAGACACTGACACTTGGGGTACAGGATAAGGACACGCTGACACTTGGGGTACAGGATAAGGACACGCTGACACCTGGGGTACAGGATAAGAACACGCTGACACTTGGGGTACAGGATAAGGACACGCTGACACTTGGGGTACAGGATAAGGACACGCTGACACCTGGGGTACAGGATAAGGACACGCTGACACCTGGGGTACAGGATAAGGACACGCTGACACTTGGGGTACAGGATAAGGACACGCTGACACCTGGGGTACAGGATAAGGACACGCTGACACTTGGGGTACAGGATAAGGAAACGCTGACACCTGGGGTACAGGATAAGGACACGCTGACACTTGGGGTACAGGATAAGGACACGCTGAAACTTGGGGTACAGGATAAGGACACGCTGACACTTCGGGTACCGGGTAAGAAAACGCTGACACTTGGGGTACAGGATAAGGACACGCTGACACTTGGGGTACAGGATAGGGACACGCTGACAATTGGGGTACAGGACAAGGACACTTGGGGTACAGGATAAGGACACTTGGGTACAGGATAAGGACACGCTGACACTTGGGGTACAGGATAAGGACACGCTGACACTTGGGGTACAGGATAAGGACACGCTGACACTTGGGGTACAGGATAAGGACACGCTGACACTTGGGGTACAGGACACGCTGACACCTGGGGTACAGGATAGGGACACGCTGACAATTGGGGTACAGGACAAGGACACTTGGGGTACAGGACAAGGACACTTGGGGTACAGGACAAGGACACTTGGGGTACAGGACAAGGACACTTGGGGTACAGGACAAGGACACTTGGGGTACAGGACAAGGACACTTGGGGTACAGGATAAGGACACTTGGGGTACAGGATAAGGACACTTGGGGTACAGGACAAGGACACTTGGGGTACAGGATAAGGACACTTGGGGTACAGGATAAGGACACGCTGACACTTGTAGTACGTCTAGTCCCCGTGGCAGCCATGACAGCAGCCCAGGAGCTTGCACTCTATAGCAGCACATGCTGCAGCCTTCAGCTCTAATACACACATCTATAAGGGGAGACGTCATGTGACACTACAACTCCCAGCATGCCTTGATAGCGCCCCCCGCCTCACACACGTCACCGTACCTTCCTGCTCAGAAACTCCCGCACCAGAGAGGACGCCACCGCCTCTATGCCGCCCTCCTCCATAGCCGCTACCGCCGGCTCCTCGCTCTCTCCATCCCGGGGATGCCGGACCCGCCAGGCCCTGTTTAGCTTCGGTTACCAGGGAGACGCGTCACTTCCTGCGTGTGCTGCTGACGTGTGCCGAGCGCTGGCTCCCCCAGTGGCCGGACTTGGAAATGCAGAATAATAGAGAAGACTGGTTCAATGGGGGAAGTGGAGGAATAATTCATAGTAATGGCAGAACAAAGAAATTCTTCTTCTTACACCTGAATTATTAAATGTTTCCTAAACGTTTGTGTCTTAAACGTCATTAGAAAGATGATAGCATGACCAGAAAGGGTCACTAATACAGACCTCAGACCCCTGACTGATACAGACCCCAGACCAGACCCCTAAACTAATTCAGACCCCAGACCAGTCCCCTATACTAATACAGACCCCAGACCAGACCCCCTATACTAATACAGACCCCAGACCAGACCCCCTAAACTAATTCAGACCCCAGACCAGACCCCTATACTAATACAGACCCCAGACCAGACCCCCTATACTAATACAGACCTCAGACCAGACCCCCTATACTAATACAGACCTCAGACCAGACCCCCTATACTAATACAGACCCCAGACCAGACCCCTAAATTAATACAGACCCCAGACCAGACCCCTAAACTAATACACACCTCAGACCAGACCCCTATACTAATACAGACCCCAGACAAGACCCCTAAACTAATAAAGGCCCCAGACCAGACCCCTAATCTTATACAGACCCCAGACCAGACCCCTAATCTAATACAGACCCCAGACCAGACCCCTAATCTAATACAGACCCCAGACCAGACCCCTAAACTAATACAGACCCCAGACCAGACCTCTAAACTAATACAGACCCCAGACCCCTAAACTAATACAGACCCCAGACCAGACCCCTAATCTAATACAGACCCCAGACCAGACCCCTAAACTAATACAGACCCCAGACCAGACCCCTAAACTAATACAGACCCCAGACCAGACCTCTAAACTAATACAGACCCCAGACCCCTAAACTAATACAGACCCCAGACCAGACCCCTAATCTAATACAGACCCCAGACCAGACCCCTAAACTAATACAGACCCCAGACCAGACCCCTAAACTAATACAGACCCCAGACCAGACCTCTAAACTAATACAGACCCCAGACCCCTAAACTAATACAGACCCCAGACCAGACCCCTAAACTAATACAGACCCCAGACCATACCCCTAAACTAATACAGACCCCAGACCAGACCCCTAAACTAATACAGACCCCAGACCTGATCCCTAAACTAATACAGACCCCAGACCAGACCCCTAAGCTAATACAGACCCCAGACCAGACCCCTAAACTAATACAGACCCCAGACCAGACCCCTAAACTAATACAGACCCCAGACCTGATCCCTAAACTAATACAGACCCCAGACCAGACCCCTATACTAATACAGACCCCAGACCAGACCCCTAAACTAATACAGGCCCCAGACAAGACCCCCAAACTAATACAGACCCCAGACCAGACCCCTAAACTAATACAGACCCCAGACCAGACCCCTAAACTAATACAGACACCAGACCAAACCTCTAAACTAATACAGACCCCAGACCAGACCCCTAAACTAATACAGACCCCAGACCTCTAAACTAATACAGACCCCAGACCCCTAAACTAATACAGACCCCAGACCAGTCCCCTAAACTAATACAGACCCCAGACCAGACCCCTAAACTAATACAGACCCCAGACCAGTCCCCTAAACTAATACAGACCCCAGACCAGACCCCTAAACTAATACAGACCCCAGACCCCTAAACTAATACAGACCCCAGACCAGACCCCCAAACTAATACAGACCCCAGACCAGTCCCCTAAACTAATACAGACCCCAGACCAGACCCCTAAACTAATACAGGCCCCAGACCAGACCCCTAAACTAATACAGACCCCAGACCCCTAAACTAATACAGACCCCAGACCAGACCCCTAAACTAATACAGACCCCAGACCAGACCCGTGGAGGTGAGGCTCCTGTGGCATTGGCCTAGGATGCTACATAGGGAATAACACTATCGATTAAAGTTACAGTTTGTGTTATAATATGTAAACACCCTCTGTGTATTATTAGTAACCATCAAAATGTAGCACCTCAACTAAGTACTGTAACCCCAAAGCTGTCTGTGCCGCCATATGTGAAGATAAACTTTATAAACTGAACTGGGTCTGTGGATGATGCAGGGTAAAGGATGGGGGTTCTGGTATATAGCACAGGGTGTAGGTGAAGGACTGGGGGGGGAGCAGGGGAGGGGTCTGAGGGTGTGGGGGGCTATAGGGGAGCGGGGGGGAGGTCTAAGGGTGCGGGGAGCTATAGGGGAGCGGGGGGGGAGGTCTGAGGGTGTGGGGGCTATAGGGGAGCGGGGGAGGGGTCTGAGGGTGTGGGGGGCTATAGGGGAGCAGGGGAGGGATCTGAGGGTGTGGGGGGCTATAGGGGAGGGGTCTGAGGGTGTGGGGGGCTATAGGGGAGCAGGGGAGGGGTCTGAGGGTGCGGGGAGCTATAGGGGAGCGGGGGGGGGGGAGGTCTGAGGGTGTGGGGGGCTATAGGGGAGCGGGGGGGGAGGTCTGAGGGTGTGGGGGGCTATAGGGGAGGGGTCTGAGGGTGTGGGGGGCTATAGGGGAGCAGGGGAGGGGTCTGAGGGTGTGGGGGGCTATAGGGGAGCAGGGGAGGGGTCTGAGGGTGTGGGGGGCTATAGGGGAGCAGGGGAGGGTGTGGGGGGCTATAGGGGAGCAGGGGAGGGTGTGGGGGGCTATAGGGGAGCAGGGGAGGGGTCTGAGGGTGTGGGGGGCTATGGGGGAGCAGGGGAGGGTGTGGGGGCTATAGGGGAGCAGGGGAGGGTGTGGGGGGCCATAGGGGAGCAGGGGAGGGTGTGGGGGGCTATAGGGGAGCAGGGGAGGGGTCTGAGGGTGTGGGGGGCTATAGGGGAGCAGGGGAGGGTGTGGGGGGCTATAGGGGAGCAGGGGAGGGTGTGGGGGGCTATAGGGGAGCAGGGGAGGGGTCTGAGGGTGTGGGGGGCTATAGGGGAGCAGGGGAGGGTGTGGGGGGTTATAGGGGAGCAGAGGAGGGGTCTGGGGGTGTGGGGGGCTATAGGGGAGCAGGGGAGGGGTTTGATGGTGTGCAGGGCTATAGGGGAGCAGGGGAGGGGTCTGAGGGTGTGGGGGGCTATAGGGGAGCAGGGGAGGGGTCTGAGGGTGTGGGGGGCTAGAGGGGAGCAGGGGAGGGGTCTAAGGGTGTGGGGGGCTATAGTGGAGCAGGAGAGGGGTCTGAGGGTGTGGGGGGCTATAGGGGAGCATGGGAGGGTGTGGGGGGCTATAGGGGAGCAGGGGAGGGGTCTGAGGGTGTGGGGGGCTATAGGGGAGCAGGGGAGGGGTCTAAGGGTGTGGGGGGCTATAGTGGAGCAGGAGAGGGGTCTGAGGGTGTGGGGGGCTATAGGGGAGCATGGGAGGGTGTGCAGGGCTATAGGGGAGCAGGGGAGGGGTCTGAGGGTGTGGGGGGCTATAGGGGAGGGGTCTGAGGGTGTGGGGGGCTACAGGGGAGGGGTCTGAGGGTGTGCGGGGCTACAGGGGAGGGGTCTGAGGGTGTGGGGGGCTATAGGGGAGGAGTCTGAGGGTGTGGGGGCTACAGGGGAGGGGTCTGAGGGTGTGGGGGGCTATAGGGGAGGGGTCTGAGGGTGTGGGGGCTATAGGGGAGGGGTCTGAGGGTGTGGGGGGCTATAGGGGAGCGGGGAGGGATCTGAGGGTGTGGGGAGCTATAGGGGAGCAGGGGAGGGGTCTGAGGGTGTGCGGGGCTATAGGGGAGGGGTCTGAGGGTGTGGGGGGCTATAGGGGAGGAGTCTGAGGGTGTGGGGGGCTACAGGGGAGGGGTCTGAGGGTGTGGGGGGCTATAGGGGAGGGGTCTGAGGGTGTGGGGGCTATAGGGGAGGGGTCTGAGGGTGTGGGGGGCTATAGAGGAGGGGTCTGAGGGTGTGGGGGGCTATAGGGGAGGGGTCTGAGGGTGTGGGGGGCTATAGGGGAGGGGTCTGAGGGTGTGGGGGGCTATAGGGGAGGGGTCTGAGGGTGTGGGGGGCTATAGAGGAGGGGTCTGAGGGTGTGGGGGGCTATAGGGGAGGGGTCTGAGGGTGTGGGGGGCTATAGAGGAGGGGTCTGAGGGTGTGGGGGGCTATAGGGGAGGGGTCTGAGGGTGTGGGGGGCTATAGGGGAGGGGTCTGAGGGTGTGGGGGCTAT
Source organism: Dendropsophus ebraccatus (assembly GCF_027789765.1). NCBI lineage: Eukaryota > Metazoa > Chordata > Amphibia > Anura > Hylidae > Dendropsophus > Dendropsophus ebraccatus. Next base: position 205,928,198 of record NC_091455.1, read on the forward strand.
AGGGGAGGGGTCTGAGGGTGTGGGGGGCTATAGGGGAGCGGGGAGGGATCTGAGGGTGTGGGGAGCTATAGGGGAGCAGGGGAGGGGTCTGAGGGTGTGCGGGGCTATAGGGGAGGGGTCTGAGGGTGTGGGGGGCTATAGGGGAGGAGTCTGAGGGTGTGGGGGGCTACAGGGGAGGGGTCTGAGGGTGTGGGGGGCTATAGGGGAGGGGTCTGAGGGTGTGGGGGCTATAGGGGAGGGGTCTGAGGGTGTGGGGGGCTATAGAGGAGGGGTCTGAGGGTGTGGGGGGCTATAGGGGAGGGGTCTGAGGGTGTGGGGGGCTATAGGGGAGGGGTCTGAGGGTGTGGGGGGCTATAGGGGAGGGGTCTGAGGGTGTGGGGGGCTATAGGGGAGCAGACAATGTGGGTGCAGACAGCAGGGGATTCCTCAGCCAGGGGTAAAGTGCATCAGATGCAAACACTACTTACACCCCGCCCCCGCGCTGGTCACATGACTCCTCCCTTCTCCACGTGCTCAGTGACGTCACCAGCCCGCCCGTATATTGTGCAGCTGCGCCCGGGAGGATGTGGGGTGAGCGGGTGAGTGTCCGCGGGTGTTACCGGTCTGCAGCCTGACGTCACAGCCGACTCCGCGGTGAGCTGCAGAGTATTGTGCAGGGTGTACGCCCGCAGAGAGCGGCTGCAGAGCATTACAAAGAACATACATAGCTCTGCATTACACGTAATAGACCCTCTGCAGAGCATTGCATTGATCCAGGACTTAGGCTATCTACTATTCTAGAGCATGTGGTCTATAAAGTGAGTATACACTGATGCTCTGCAGGATATTGCACTGTATATAATGACAGAGCACACAGTAATAGTGCCCCCCCCTCACTGCTATATACACAGAGCTAATATACCCCCAGTGTCCTTATACAGTAATAGTGCCCCCCCTCACTGCTATATACAGAGCTAATATACCCCCCCAGTGTCCTTATACAGTAATAGTGCCCCCCTCACTGCTATATACAGAGCATATATACCCCCCCAGTGTCCTTATACAGTAATAGTGCCCCCCTCACTGCTATATACAGAGCATATATACCCCCCCAGTGTCCTTATACAGTAATAGTGCCCCCCCCCTCACTGCTATATACAGAGCATATATACCCCCAGTGTCCTTCTACAGTAATAGTGCCCCCTCACTGCTATATACAGAGCATATATACCCCCAGTGTCGTTATACAGTAATAGTGCCCCCCTCACTGCTATATACAGAGCATATATACCCCCCCAGTGTCCTTATACAGTAATAGTGCCCCCCTCACTGCTATATACAGAGCATATATACCCCCCCAGTGTCCTTATACAGTAATAGTGCCCCCCCTCACTGCTATATACAGAGCATATATACCCCCCCAGTGTCCTTATACAGTAAAAGTGCCCCCCCTCACTGCTATATACAGAGCATATATACCCCCAGTGTCGTTATACAGTAATATTGCCCCCTCTCACTGCTATATACAGAGCATATATACCCCCAGTGTCCTTATACAGTAATAGTGCCCCCCTCACTGCTATATACAGAGCTAATATACCCCCCAGTGTCCTTATACAGTAATATTGCCCCCCCTCACTGCTATATACAGAGCATATATACCCCCCCCCAGTGTCCTTATACAGTAATAGCGCCCCCCTCACTGCTATATACAGAGCTAATATACCCCCTAGTGTCCTTATACAGTAATATTGCCCCCTCACTGCTATATGCAGAGCTAATATACCCCCCCAGTGTCCTTATACAGTAATATTGCCCCCTCACTGCTATATGCAGAGCTAATATACCCCCAGTGTCCTTATACAGTAATATTGCCCCCTCACTGCTATATACAGAGCTAATATACCCCCAGTGTCCTTATACAGTAATAGTGCCCCCCTCACTGCTATATACAGAGCTAATATACCCCCAGTGTCCTTATACAGTAATATTGCCCCCTCACTGCTATATACAGAGCTAATATACCCCCCAGTGTCCTTATACAGTAAAAGTGCCCCCTCACTGCTATATACAGAGCATATATACCCCCAGTGTCCTTATACAGTAATAGTGCCCCCTCACTGCTATATACAGAGCTAATATACCCCTAGTGCCCTTATGTTATTACTTTCTGTCCCCTTTGGGGCTTACAATACAAACCTACTCTAAAAATGGGGAACATATAGACTCCTTTTAGGGAGATAAATGGTGCACTCGTACAGTAAGAATGTCACGCAAGCGATAGAGAAAGAACAGCAAAAATGTAGAAGCAGCACTCACCAAAGTTCATATCTTGCAATCTTTATTTTAGCATCTTCCAGGAATATTAGACTGGGGCAGGAAGAGACAGGTAGGACGCTGTGCACAGAACTGAAGCAGGAAGTCTGTAGCCGTGTGCACAACGTCCTACCTGTCTCTTCCTGCCAGAGTCCAATATTCCTGGAAGATGCTAAAATAAAGATTGCAAAATATGAATTTTGGTGAGTGCCGCTTCTACATTTTTGCTGTTCTGTCTCTTAAGATTTGTGCAATTTTTAAAAAGACTGTTTTCCTTTCCTAATGCTGAGCACCACAATTTACTTGCTGCATTCAGACAACATACTCAATGCTCCCTGTTATTGGCTGCACAGAAAGGCTCATACACAGTATAACTTGCACAATACATATGAGTAGATTGTGCCGACTGATTGTTTCTCTATTGCTTGTAAGTGATTACAGTAGGAATGTTTTTTGTTGCCCATGGCAACCAATCACAGCTCAACTTTCACTTTACCACAGCGCTTTAATAATTATAAGCTGAGCTGTGACTGGTTGCCATGGGAAACAAAACACATTCCTACTGTAAGGGTATGTTCACACTGAGTATATGAGGCAGAATTCCGCAGCGGAAAGGGATAGCCCGTCTATTGGGAGAGCTTGTGCGCCTCTGCTGCCGCCGCTCTCCACTCGAAGAAGTGACATGTCGCTTCTTTGAGCGGAGAGTGGTGGCAGCAGAGGCGCGCAAGTTCTCACATAGGCACGCTATGACACACTGAGATAGGCAGGATTTCGCGGCGGGTTTAGGGTTTTTAAAAAAAATTATTTAAATTCTGCAGCTGATGGGTTTTTTACATGCACAGTATGTCAACGGACTATGGCCTAGAGTCCTGGACACCTCGAAAACTGAGACAAAGATAGAATGGAGGGGGAGAGTTTAGTAAGTTATGACGAGAGTGAATCAGAGCAATGCATGGGAGAAGAAAAACAGAGAGAACCAGAAGGTGATGGACCACTGTTTTAGGCCACAGGACCACTTTTTATTTGAAACCCTCTTGAGACCTTCATGGTGTTCATGTGCTTGATCTCTTCTTCCTTCCCATAGACATGTCTCCAACCAAACCCAAGACCAAGACAAGACCAACACTAGAAAATTCCCAGAATAAGTCAAGTAAAACAAGCATGAACCTAAGACATAAAAAACTCAATCTTCCCCCTGAGATTTACCCCAGATCCTCCAGACAGAAAGAGACGGTTCTGACCAAAATCTACCATAGATCCACCAGAGAGAATGCGAAAGGAACTCACAAGAAGAGTGAAATCCAGAAGAACATCATGAAGAGCTCCAGTGTCCCAGATGTTGATGTGCTACCAGCTATAAACAAGCGGACACAAGAGGAGAATTACATCTGTGTGAATTGCGGCCACACATTCAGACTGTGGAACTCTCTAGTAAGACATACAACCGCCAACTACTGCGTCAAACCCCACCAGTGTTCAGATTGTGGAGCTTCATTTAAATACCGATCCCAACTTCTTATTCACCAGAATATTCACACCGGCTTAAAGCCTTATGAATGTTCTACCTGCGGAAAGCATCTCGGAAGCAAATCGTCTCTCACGGTTCACATTCGGACCCACACAGGGGAGAGACCGTTCATTTGCAACCTGTGTAATAAAAGCTTTTCTGTACCCTCCAAACTACGCAGGCATGCACTCATTCATACTGGCAAAAAACCTTTTACGTGCGACAGCTGTGCCAACGGTTTCAGGGATTCATGTGAGTTGACTCAACATCAGAAAAAGTATTGTCCTTCTAAGAAAGACAAGTCAATGTCGTCTAGTTTGGTCAGTGAGGAGGCCAAAAATTATGCCCTGTACGCTGAAGCCTGGACTGAACCCCCATCCACATACGTGGAGGCTGGACAGTTGTGCAACACTCTTTCAACCCCTGACGTTAAGGTCATGGATGGAGAACATTGTTGCATCCAAATGGTTGATGATGACATGGTGCCACTAAATACAAGTGGAAAGCTTGACAATGAATTACACCTAACTACAGAGCATGGCAGAACCAGGTATTGGTCGGTGCAGACCTCTTGGCCCAATACTGACATTAAGGATGAAGTAAGTGACCAGTTTCAGTCTTTCATAATACAGAGTGTACCACCTGCCATAACTAGTCATACCTTACATACAAGAAGCACAAATGAGGAGAGCATGGTCAATGACGTGGACAGCCAAGCCATCTCCAGCTGTGATGGTCACCCCAACATCACCTACTTTACTGTAACAAACAAAAGGGAAGAGGAAGAGGAAATTCCATTCAACTACGTCTATGGTTCTTATGAAGGCTCCGCTGCCACAAGCAGCAATATGGTGGCCTGTGATGGAAATTATATCTTAAAAGACAGTCAGGCCAAGAAGAAAAAGACCTCAAGAAATCAGAAACAAAAAACTAAGATGACAAGCCAAACATCATTGGCCGAGAACAAGCAGAGAATCTGTAAGAAGTGTGGGGAGAGCTTTACGTATGGTTGTCACAGACTTCTCCCACACAAGTGCCACACTCAATCAAAATTATTTCAGTGTGACTGCGGCAAAAGCTTTCACCAGGGCTTCCAGCTCGAACAGCACCAGAAAATCCATGAGCACTTTAAATGCAAGAGAGCTTTCAAGTATAGAAGTCTTCTTATGCAGCATCAAACAGAACACGGGCCTTACCCATGCACCAAGTGTGGCAAGGTCCTCAGGTTTTTCTCCCAGCTGGAGCGGCATCTCAGAGTCCACACAGGAGAGAAGCCTTTTCAATGTAAGGAATGCAGAAAAAGCTTTAAATGCCGATGGGGTCTGAATCGACATAGAAAGATTCACAAGGAGAAGACCTACCAGGGCTCCCAGTGAGTAGTATGTTTCATGGAAGCCCTCCGCTCTGCCTAGACACATTAATACTGGACATTCCAGTATACCAGCATACTATTGTATGTAGGACCCCTATTGTAGGAGGGCCCACCTAGATGTTTATTAAAAAGAGTCAAGCGTCAGACATGCACATAGAAAGAATGTCCCAAAGGTCCACGTTCCTACGCTCCAAATAACCTAATCCTTTTTTTTTTTACCTAAATAGTCGACAATCTGCCACCCCATCTCATAGGCCCCTGTTTAGCACTCAAATTAGTGTCAGTCTATATAAGAAACATACAGTAGGCTTGTGTTTCTGCACTTAGATTAACAAGACATTTTAATTTTTACTGTCAAGACTTTGCCAGTCTATGGGAAGAATATCCTGCAAGCCCATTTTCCTGCATACCCTAAGCCAGTCTTACATCTCAATGGTTGAGCCTACGGAGACCCATGCTACTTTCCATGGAACATGTGAGTGATCCATCTCTACTACCAAGACTCTCCCAGTCCATGCGAGGAACATCTTGCAGGTTCATGGTCCTCCACTCTTAGGCTGCGTTCACACTACGTATGTTTTAGTCAGTATATTTCAGTATATTCCAACCAAAACCAGGAGTGGATTAAAAACACAGAAAGGGTCTGTTCACACAATGGTGAAATTAAGTGGATGGCTGCCATATAACAGTAAATAACGGCCATTATTTCAATATAACAGCCGTTGTTCTAAAATAACAGCAAATATTTGCCATTAAATGATGGCCATCCACTCAATTGCAACATTGTGTGAACAGATCCTTTCTGTGTTTTTAATCCACTCCTGGTTTTGGTTGCAATACTGACTGAAATATACTGACTGAAATATACATATACTGACTGAAATATACGTAGTGTGAACGCAGCCTTAAGTATATGCAAGTTTGTGCTTTTCAAAAAGAAAATCAGTTTTCCATCTGTACTGCCCATTGGAGGTACATTGCGCTGGTTAATGTTTGTATACTCAAGTAACCAAGACCAATTTTCCACCTCTACCACCAGGACTGTGTGAGTCAGAATCTCATTGAGCATAAAGAAGTATCAGTACAATGATCTTGACTTTGGTTTCTAGTTCTTATGTTGATCAGTGGAAAACATTTAAGTTGTCAAGGGGCACCCAAACTTTTGTAAAAGTAAAAAGGGACACCTGTTCTTTAGTTATAAGTTCCTGTTCTTTAGTTTTTTCTTCCCAGTTAGAGTTTATGTTTCTATTTAGGGATGGTCCGAAACTGCCGAGGTTCGGGTTCGTATGAACCCGAATGGTCGGCATTAGATTCCCGCTGTCTGCCCGCTCCGTGGAGAGGGTGGATACAGCGGGAGGACCGCCTGGAAAACTGGGATACAGCCTATGGCTATGGCTGCATCCCAGTTTTCCAGGCGGTCCTCCCGCTGTATCCACCCTCTCCACGGAGCAGGCAGACAGTGGGAATCATTTCCGAGAGTTCAGGTTCGTACGAACCGAACTCGGTTCGGACCATCCCTATTTCTGTTCTTATATGTGATCTATAGCATCCAATAAAACATTTTCACAGACAATTCCTGGTAGCAGCTTGGTGTTGGGAATATGTTGCTTTAGTTTTTTAATCATTCTTTTTGCTGGTTCCAAAACATAAGGACCTGAAAACCAAAAAATGTCAACTAAAGAAGGAGGACTGGTCTGGTATAATAGCGCATTAAAAGACCACAATCAGCCCGCATGCACAAATATTGCAGCAACCGTCTCCTGTGTGTTGCTCCGTTTAATAGGAGAGGCAGAGACAGGCCGCTGCTGACTTCAATGGGCCACCTGGACTATCTAAGTATTGTCTGGGAAGCCCCTCCCGGAGCTCCCTGTTCGCTATCTGTTTGTGTAATAGCACAGGTAGCGAGCGGGGAATGAGGAGGAAGCGAGCCCTGACCCCCTCAATATTATGCTGTTTAATATGGCCTTAAGTTGTGGGAGCATCTCTGATAGAATTGTTTCTGGACTGGATATATGGTTGTTAGATCCAGGGCACGGTAAATATGAAAAGGGTCACTACGCACTACAAGTAGTGGTGGATCCACTTGTACCCCTAGAACTGACTGGGTGCAGGGTCTAAGGGATTTAGATACCTCATAGAGTTGTGGCCTTCTAGGTAGGGAGTCCTTAGGTTTGTAGTTTATATGTTTGGAAGATTTTTTTGAAGACATTGTTTTGTGGGTTGCTTTTACAGGTTTTAGTGGTGGGAGAGTCTAATGTTCTTGAGTATTCAATTCCAGGAAAGCATAGGAAGTGGGATTATGAAGATGGGAGATTGAGATTATGTAAGGGGAGGTAATGTATAGAGGGTTGAGATGTACAGAGAGAAAAGGTCATAGACAGCCTTGTTTGTCACTGTCCCCATAACGGGTGCGGCCATCATTATAAGGTGCATGGAGCTCTCCAGACTGACCACCAACAGATGTCGGTGGAGAAAGGAATTTTGGCATGATGGAAAACCCCTTTGTTCTGGGTGAGATAATCCTTAAAGGAGAAGTCCGGCGAAAATTTTTTATTTAACTGTGGTATTGCCCCCCAAAAGTTATACAAATTACCAATATACACTTATTACGGGAAATGCACATAAAGTGCTTTTTTTCCCTGCGCTTACAGCTGCATCAAGGCTTCACTTCCTGGATAACATGGTGATGTCACTTCCTGGATAAACATGGTGATGTCACTTCCTGGATAAACATGGTGATGTCACTTCCTGGATAAACATGGTGATGTCACTGCCTGGATAACATGGTAATGTCACTTCCTGGATAAAATTGTGATGTCACTTCCTGGACTCCTAGAGCTGTGTGGGCTGTGGCTGCTGCAGAGGATGATGGCAGAGGGATGCTCAGTGTCCCTCCAGTGCCCTGTGTTCCTCAGTGTCCCCCTGTCATCATCCTCTCCAGCAGCCACAGCCCGCTTAGCTCTGGGAGTCGGGTCGTGACATCACCATGTTATCCAGGAAGTGACATCACCTTGTTATCCAGGAAGTGACATCGCCATGTTATCCAGGAAGTGACATCGCCATGTTATCCAGGAAGTGACATCGCCATGTTATCCAGGAAGTGACATCACCATGTTATCCAGGAAGTGACATCACCATGTTATCCAGGAAGTGACATCACCATGTTATCCAGGAAGTGAAGCCTTGATACAGTAGTAAGTGCTGGGAAAAAAGCACTTTATAAGCATTTCCCGTAATAAGTGTATATTGGTGATTTGTATAACTTTCGGAGGAAAGAGGAGGAGCAAGAGGAGAGGTGGATTCACCAAGCAGCACAGGAAATAAGGTATAGTCAATAGACAGGCTGGGATCCTGGATAGTAGAAAGGTGAAGTCTGGACCAGAGGGGTAGATCTCAGTGTCATCAGCATTAGGAGGTTCTTGCTGGTTCTATAAAATTCTATGATTCGTCCCAGGTGAGGAGGTCATGTGAAGTGTGAACACAGGACGCTAACATTATCTCTAATGTGTCAGCCAGAAACATCGGAAAGAAGGAAGAAACTTCAAGAACAGACCAGCTGCACAATAAAGCTTTATCATATAGCAAAATGTTCACCACTCCCATCCACAGGTTGTGCGGTAGTGCAGCTGGAAAGAATACACCACTTCCTGCAGGACATGCAGCAGCTGATAAGTACTGAAAGACTTGCGATTTTTAATAGAAGTAAATTGCAAATTTCTGGTACTTTCTGGCATCTGGTTGATTTGAAAGAAAACATTTTTTGCCGAACAACCCTTTTGTCTGTACAGAAATGCAGGATGATTGCAGACTCATTATTCAGATGGCTGTATGGAAATCGCAAAAGGATCAGATGTTTTTGTTAATGTGTATACATGTGTGACCCCACAGTGAGGTAACAGGCGGGGAGGTAGGAGGGGTGAGATTACCTATGGATCATTGATTAACCACAATCCATAAAGGGTTATGTGTATGTTATCTGCCCCCGAGCCTTCATGTCTAACCTCACCGCAACCAGAGATTCCACTCATATTCATCATAAGGCGTCCATAGTGTGGTCACAGACCCCGAGCCTCTCCCAGTCACCAGGCCTGGGAATCACCTAATGTACTGTAGATGGAGGCGTCCAGGACTAGCTATGTCCTATGTATCTGGCTTCCAGGCTGTAGAGCTCACAGAGCATTGTCTACACTGTATACAGCTGAGAGCAGGACTAGCTATGTACAATGTATCAGTCTGGAGCTCACAGAGCATTGTCTACACTGGATACAGCTGAGAGCAGGACTAGCTATGTACAATGTATCAGTCTGGGGTCCAGGCTGTAGAGCTCACAGAGCATTGTCTACACTGTATACAGCTGAGAGCAGGACTAGCTATATACAATGTATCAGTCTGGGGTCCAGGCTGTTTAGCTCACAGAGCATTGTCTACACTGGATACAGCTGAGAGCAGGACTAGCTATGTACAATGTATCAGTCGAGCTCACAGAGCATTGTCTACACTGGATACAGCTGAGAGCAGGACTAGCTATGTACAATGTATCAGTCTGGGGTCCAGGCTGTAGAGCTCACAGAGCATTGTCTACACTGTATACAGCTGAGAGCAGGACTAGCTATATACAATGTATCAGTCTGGGTGCAGGCTGTAGAGCTCACAGAGCATTGTCTACACTGGATACAGCTGAGAGCAGGACTAGCTATGTACAATGTATCAGTCTGAAGCTCACAGAGCATTGTCTACACTGGATACAGCTGAAAGCAGGACTAGCTATGTACAATGTATCAGTCTGGGGTCCAGGCTGTAGAGCTCACAGAGCATTGTCTACACTGGATATAGCTGAGAGCAGGACTAGCTCTGTACAATGTATCAGTCTGGAGCTCACAGAGCATTGTCTACACTGGATACAGCTGAGAGCAGGACTAGCTATGTACAATGTATCAGTCTGGAGCTCACAGAGCATTTTCTACACTGGATACAGCTGAGAGCAGGACTAGCTACAATGTATCACTAGGCTGTAGAGCTGAAATGATGATCGGTTTCAGTGGGTCTATGTTTTCATATTTACATTACTATACTTTATGTAAACGTTATGAAAGTTCCGTTATATCACCTATATATCATCTATATCACCGCCATATACCTTTGTTGTGGATAATGAAGTTTGATGATTTCTGGATTCCCCTTCTGCAGCTTTCCTACTATACAAGGACTGACGTACCGGATCACATCTCATCTCCAAATTCTTTCCCTATGAGACTTTTGTGGATCAATATTTGGTGACCTCACCGAGGGGAATGGCCGCTGACTCCTCCCTGCAAACACAGAGAATTGGACTCTGTTCTCATTGGTCAAACAACCCATCAGAGACAGGAACGAGGGGACAGCGGGCAATCCCACAGGTGAATGACCGGTGTAAGACGGGCTCCCTGACGTATCTCTGGTGTCCATTCACCGTGGAACATGGAATATTGAGTCTTCTGGTCGTCTTCCAATATAGGAGGATGGGTCTGACCGTGGCCTCCAGGTCCTCATGGTGGAGGCTCCATGTCTTGTGCCTTGTCATCCTCCGGCCCACGTGGGTCATCTCAGAAGAGTCCACCCCAACCAGCGGTGAGTCTCAGGTTTCTGTTGTGGATTTTGAAATATTTTGCTAGAACTTGATGTAGCAGAGCTGAAGTTATCATTTAGCATAGCAGAAAGCAGAATCCTTATGTGCTGTCTGTCCAACCATTGTTATTAAATAGGTGAGTGCTGTAACGTTACCGCCCAAAATCAAATGACGTTCAGAGCTGCACTCACTATTCTGCTGGTGGGGTCACTGTGTACATACATTACATTACTGATCCTGAGTTACATCCAGTATTATACCCCAGAGCTGCACTCACTATTCTGCTGGTGGGGTCACTGTGTACATACATCACATTACTGATCCTGAGTTACATCCAGTATTATACCCCAGAGCTGCACTCACTATTCTGCTGGTGGGGTCACTGTGTACATACATTACATTACTGATCCTGAGTTACATCCAGTATTATACCCCAGAGCTGCACTCACTATTCTGCTGGTGGGGTCACTGTGTACATACATCACATTACTGATCCTGAGTTACATCCAGTATTATACCCCAGAGCTGCACTCACTATTCTGCTGGTGGGGTCACTGTGTACATACATCACATTACTGATCCTGAGTTACATCCTGTATTATATCCCAGAGCTGCACTCACTATTCTGCCGCTGTGTACATACATAACATTATTATGAAGAAGAGATAGAAGATGATTGTTGTGTCCATCTCTTCTCTTCTGGGTTTCCATAGTGTTAGACTGTATAGACTGATATCGTAATGTCGTACCCCAGGAGTGTTATATAATCATGTATTTGTAGAATTATGGACGACTACTTATTTATGTGTTTCCATTCCAGATACACACTGGGGTAACGTTACCACAGGACCAGACCAGGTCTATATCACCAACGAAGACACATCTGGAACCCTAAATATTACTGTGGTGACAAACAGCAGCAGTATTGCTACAGGACCAGACCTGGTCTACAACAGCAGCAAGGAAATATCCGGAACCCCAAATACTACTCTAGAGGTATACTCAGGTAATGTTACTACAGGGCCAGACCAGGTCTTCATCACCAGTGAAGTAACCAATGGAACCCCCAGTACTAGTCAAGAGTTAAACTCAATTAATATTACTACAGGACCAGACCTGGTGTACACCACCAGCAAAGAAACATCTAGAACCCTAAATAATACTGTGGTGACAGATAGGAGTAATGTTACTACAGCACCAGACCTTGTATACACCATCAACAAGGAAACATCTGGAACCCTAAATAATACTGTGGTGACAGATAGGAGTAATGTTACTACAGCACCAGACCTGGTGTACACCACCAACAAGGAAACATCTGGAACCCTAAATAATACTGTGGTGACAGATAGGAGTAATGTTACTACAGCACCAGACCTGGTGTACACCACCAACAAGGAAACATCTAGAACCCTAAATAATACTGTGGTGACAGATAGGAGTAATGTTACTACAGCACCAGACCTGGTGTACACCACCAACAAGGAAACATCTAGAACCCTAAATAATACTGTGGTGACAGATAGGAGTAATGTTACTACAGCACCAGACCTGGTGTACACCACCAACAAGGAAACATCTGGAACCCCAAATAATACTGAGGTGACAGATAGAAGTAATGTTACTACAGCACCAGACCTGGTATACACCACCAACAAGGAAACATCTGGAACAGCCACCACTACTATAGAGACATACTGGAGTAATGTTACTACAGCACCAGACCTTGTATTCACCACCAACAAGGAAACATCTGGAACCGCAACCACTACTCTAGAAACATACTCAAGTCATGTTACTACAGACCCTGAACAAGTCTCTATTACCAGTGATGAGAACCCCGGCACTCCTCAGGAGACATACCTGAGTAATGTTACTACACGCCCAGGCTCAGCCTATATCTTTCAGGACACGTCTGGAACGTCCAGCCCTATATTTGCAGATGATTCTACTACAGGACCAGACCTGAGCTACATCATTGAGACATCCGGAACCCCTAATACTACTCTAGACGTATACTCAAATACAGCTTCTCTGGGATCGCACCTAACCTATGTCCCTGAAGATGCAGTGAGAACCCCCAGCCCTACTACAGAGACATTCCCAGGTAATGTTACTACAGAGACATCCCCAGGTAATGTTACTACAGAGACATCCCAGGTAATGTTACTACAGAGACATCCCCAGGTAATTTTACTACAGAGACATCCCCAAGTAATGTTACTACAGAGACATCCCCAGGTAATGTTACTACAGAGACATCCCCAGGTAATGTTACTACAGAGACACCCCCAGGTAATGTTACTACAGATACATCCCCAGGTAATTTTACTACAGAGACATCCCCAAGTAATGTTACTACAGAGACACCCCCAGGTAATGTTAATACAGAAACATTCCCAGGTAATGTTACTGTGGCGTCCCACCACGGGTGTTGCTATATGTTACACCCTTCTCAAAAGTCTGTACTCATATGTGTAAGTGGTAATGTAGCAGTACCAAAGTTTTACCACTAGATGTCATTGTTACAAGTATTTATGTCCAGATATTGCACAGCTGTAGGACCTAAAGGGTTATTGTTTTCTTATGTACCACATGGATCTGTACACCAATGAGAGTTCTTTCTTCTTCTAACCTATCATCTTTCTCTTTGCATCTTACACACGCACTCCATATCCACTCACAGCACAGCTTAGATATGCCGTAGGAAGGCATTCACATGGGTGGAGGAAGTGTGAGGTCTTCTTGCTTTGTATTCTGTAGAGGAAGGACGCAAGCTAGAACGCTCCCTACAGCAGCCAAGTTGGGCCAGGTCCCCAGTCAAGTCAGTTGTGGTCTAGATGTTAAGCAGAGCACATGCAAATGCGAGACCTAGACACACTTACCTCAAGCATCACTATTACACACTATGCAGTGTTAAGTCACTACTGGAGAGTACAAGTCAGGGATCATCCCAACCCACAGCGAGGACATCTCAGCACAGTGCAGAACAGTATCCACAAGAAGTAAAAGGAACTGATCCGGATAGAGCAAAGTTTCAAAAAGCCTAGGCACTCTATCTCGCAGCGCGGGTGTAATCAGAGAACTCTGACCACTCTGCTCATCCCAGGTAACAAGGTCTGGGGCTTGTGTCACCCACTGGGACGGGTCACCTGATACTGGTGGGCAATAGGTGGTGCAAAGACCAAAGTATTCTCTTTACTCTAAAGTATTCTACTTATCCTACCTCTAAAGTTCCGGCAGAGCACAGTACTACTTGGGTTGGGACTCTCTCGACTTCCTCCTCTCTACTCTTCTGAACCCTTTTCTATCTCTCAGGACGCAACCCAGCCAGCATGGCTGTGTCACCTTTTCACTCTCAGTACAGATCTGGACTCTCAAGTATAAAGCAACGTATCAAGGAGAAAGTGATGTTCCCTGTATCTAGTATCTTCACAGTAAACAAAAGTATATTTATTTTAATGGGACTCTGTGGTTTTTCACTAAGCATCGACACAGTAATCACACTTTCCTTGGGTCATCTCCCCTTTCTGTGGGTGGCAGTGGCAATAGTCCGGGTGGGTCACTACTCCACACCGTGATAATCGCCCAAGGGACCCCCAAACAGCCTGGCAGGTCACTGTCCACAGGGGAAAAAGGTATAACCTGCCCACTCAAACCTGTGCCAGCATACCTGTGTGCCCAACTGGCACTGGCATCACAACAACATAACACCTGGATGAGCTATATCTCGGCCAACCACTACCGGAGTGGCATCGAACGTCACCACCTGGTAAGTGACCGGTCGCTCCTCACACCGCGGCTTCACCACATTACTACAGAGACATCCCCAGGTAATGTTACTACCGAGACATCCCCAAGTAATGTTACTACAGAGACATCTCCAGGTAATGTTACTACAGAGACATCCCCAGGTAATGTTACTACAGAGACATCCCCAAGTAATGTTACTACAGAGACATCCCCAGGTAATGTTACTACAGAGACATCCCCAAGTAATGTTACTAAAGAGACATCCCCAAGTAATGTTACTAAAGAGACATCTCTAGGTAATGTTACTACAGAGATATCCCAGATAATGTTACTACAGAGACATCTCCAGATAATGTTACTACAGAGACATCTCCAGGTAATGTTACTACAGAGACATCTCCAGGTAATGTAACTACAGAGACATCCCCAGGTAATGTTACTACAGAGACATCTCCAGGGAATGTTACTACAGAGACATCCCCAGGTAATGTTACTACAGAGACATCTCCAGGTAATGTTACTACAGAGACATCTCCAGGTAATGTTACTACAGAGACACCCCCAGGTAATGTTACTACAGAGACATCCCCAAGTAATGTTACTAAAGAGACATCTCCAGGTAATGTTACTACAGAGACATCTCCAGGTAATGTTACTACAGAGACATCCCCAGGTAATGTTACTACAGAGACATCCCCAGGTAATGTTACTACAGAGACATCCCCAGGTAATGTTACTACAGAGACATCCCCAAGTAATGTTACTACAGAGACATCCCCAGGTAATGTTACTACAGAGACATCCCCAAGTAATGTTACTACAGAGACATCTCCAGGTAATGTTACTACAGAGACATCCCAGGTAATGTTACTACAGAGACATCCCCAAGTAATGTTATTACAGAGACATCCCCAAGTAATGTTACTACAGAGACATCCCCAGGTAATGTTACTACAGAGACATCCCCAGGTAATGTTACTACAGAGACATCTCCAGGTAATGTTACTACCGAGACATCCCCAGGTAATGTTACTACAGAGACATCCCCAGGTAATGTTACTACAGAGACATCCCCAGGTAATGTTACTACAGAGACATCCCCAAGTAATGTTACTACAGAGACATCCCCAGGTAATGTTACTACAGAGACATCTCCAGGTAATGTTACTACAGAGACACCCCCAGGTAATGTTACTACAGAGACATCCCCAAGTAATGTTACTAAAGAGACATCTCCAGGTATTGTTACTACAGAGACATCTCCAGGTAATGTTACTACAGAGACATCCCCAGGTAATGTTACTACAGAGACATCCCCAGGTAATGTTACTACAGAGACATCCCCAAGTAATGTTACTACAGAGACATCCCCAGGTAATGTTACTACAGAGACATCCCCAGGTAATGTTACTACAGAGACATCCCCAGGTAATGTTACTACAGAGACATCCCCAAGTAATGTTACTGCAGAGACATCCCCAGGTAATGTTTCTATAGGGCCAGACTGTGACTACAGCACCACCGAGACCACTGCAACCCCTAAACAGCAACTTCCTACACTGGTAAATGTTCTCCACTAGGTGGGATGTATGAAGGGGTCATGGGTGGGTGGGTGTTTCTAGGGAGATTTATCAAACATGGTGTAAAGTGAAACTGGCTCAGTTGCCCCTAGCAACCAATCAGATTCCACCTTTCATTTTCCAAAAAGTCTGTGAGGAATGAAAGGTGGAATCTGATTGGTTGCTAGGGGCAACTGAGCCAGTTTCACTTTACACCGTGTTTGATAAATCTCCCCTACGTAGTCTTGGGTTTGGGGTCAGTACAGATAGATGTCTATAGACTCCTGTGTGTTGGATTAGACATGGATTTTCCTGCCAAAATCCGCATTGAATCCAATGATAATCCTCAACCTTGTTCACACACTATGGAGAACAGGTCCAAGGAGATGTTTCTCTGCATTGTCGAAAGACGTCTATAGCACTTAGGTAGCATGCAAGATGTGATGGTGACAATGGGGCGAATCCTTGTGTCCTGTATATCAGTGTCAGTGACTATTCTGGGGAACAGGGAATCCAACTAAGAAAGTCATAAACCACCTTCATACAGGGAATACGGGAAGGAAATGGAGATCCCTTACTCATGATGACTCCACTCCCATGTATGTCCACTATCGTAGTGTGTGTATTAGATTATTATGGACGCTATAGACAGGGCTGTATTAACAGCTGCTGCTGCCCTAGGCACTAAACCTGAAGACGCCCCATCTACACGCACCTATTGGCGATACCAGACCTGACCAATACCACCATACCCCCCACCCCCCTGGAAAAGACACCAGATTTACTGGCAAATCTGAATGGGAGGAGGGAAACTAAAAAAATAAAAACAACAAAATTAGTTTTTTCTGTCTCCCTGCTCCCTGGTGCTGCCCCCCTGCAAGGTGCTGCCCTAGGCACCGGACCACGGGTGCCTAGTGGTAAATACGGCCCTGGCTATAGAGAGTGCGTACTAGATTGTTACTGACATTATAGAGAGTGTGTACTAGGTTATTACTAACTGTATAGAGAGTGTGTACTAGATTGTTACTGACATTATAGAGAGTGTATATTCGTGTGGTGCACTGCTGTGAGGCTCGATCGGTCAATTGCTAGATGGCACCGCGCGATGCCACTATTGTGGTACAGCTCAGCCAGATGTTCTACTGTCGTGACGCCAGTGCCAGGTGGGCACACAGGTATGGAGGCACATCTGCTTTTATTTTAGAGTGGCGAGCTATACCCTTTCCCCTGTGGTCAGTGACCTGCCGGGCTGTTTGGGGGTCCCTTGAGCGTATATCAAGTAGAATACTTGACAGTAGAGAGAATACTTGTGCCCGTGTTTTGACTTCTTGATCTTTGCACCACCTATTGCCCACCAGTGTTGGGTGACCCGTCCTAGAGGGTGACACAAGCCCCAGACCTTGTTACCTGGGATGAGCAGAGTGGTCAGTGTTCTCTGATTACACCCGTGCTGCGAGATAGAGTACGTAGGCTTTTAGCAACTTTGCTCTATCCGGATCACTTCCTCTTTCTTCAGGATACTGTCCTGCACCTTTAGACTTGTTCATGGCATGGGCTGGGATGATCCCTGACTTGTCCTCTCTGAGAGTTCTTAGCACTGCATAGTGTTTAGGCATACCTCCCAAAGAGGGACACTTACGGTTCACACACTTTTTAGAGAGGGACGCTTACGGTTCTATACTTTTTAATTCAAGGATGCAAGCACACATATATAATCTGTTGGAGATTGATGCAGCAGATCCTGTATGCGTGACTGCACACATTGGTCCCATTCTCACATCAGTAACTCAATCTGTATATGCGGACCCACAACTATGTACAGGATTACGAATGTGTTTTGGTAACTGTTTGCATTTTCAGGGACCCACTGTCATATCGGTGACATGGATGCATCCGTAATACCTACAGATGTGTGTATGGGGCCATATGATGTGTGACAGGGGCCATAATGTCACATGATTCAATGGAATGTAACAATTTTTAGGATTCATTTGTGCATCACATAATGGAATAATATGCAAGTTTAGGTCTATTATACAGTAAGAAACCAGACACTTTCTAGAGCTACAGAGAAGGTTTATTAATGCAAATCTAATTCCTAGGTCAAAAAGAGGGACATGTAATGGGCAAAGAGGGACAGAGGGACATGGGTTAAAAGTAGGGACTGTCCCTCCAAAAGAGGGACACTTGGGAGGTGTGTGTAGGAGTGCTGCGTTCAAGAAAAGAGTGTTCTTGCGTCCCATGTGTGTGCATCCACTACCACACCTCAGACTACACTGGACTTGTCCTTTAACAGGGAACCTGGCATATGCCAGGGCCCAACTTGACTGCTCCAGGGACCGTTCCGGAATGCATCCTTCCTCTACAGAAACCAGAGTAAGACGCACTAAAGGTGTGGCTACACTTTCTCTCCCCATGTGACAACTTCCTACAGCATATGTAACATGTGCTGTGAGTGGGTGAGAAGAGAGTGCAAGAGAAGAAAGGAGATAGGTAGAGAAGAGCTATCATTGGTGCACAAATCACAGAAACAATAACCCTTTAGATACCTACAGCTGTGCAATACTTAGGCATACAATATACATACTAGCGACATCTAGTGGTAAAACTTAGGTACTACTTCACTACCACTACTTTAAAGTACAGGCTTTTGCAAGGTGTGTAAAGACAAGTAACACCCGTGATGGGACACCACGCTAGATTGTTACAATCTGCATAGAGCGTGTGTGCTAGGTTATTTCTTACTGTATAGAGAGTGTGTACTAGATTATTACAAACTGTATAGAGAGTGCGTACTAGATTGTTACTGATATTATAGAGGTTGTGTACTAGATTATTACTAACTGTATAGAGAGTGTGTACTAGATTGTTACTGATATTATAGAGGTTGTGTACTAGATTATTTCTAACTGTATAGAGAGTGTGTACTTTATTTCTTACATTATAGAGACTGTGTTCTAGATTATTACTGTGTGTACTGGATTATTATTACTGATATTATAGAGAATGTGTATAAGACTATTACCGACATTATAGAGAGTGTGTACTGGATTATAAATAGATTGTGCATTTCATGTAACCAGTTTTAGATTTGCTCTATTATCCATATATTTTTATTACAGACGTGACCTCCAGTGAGGCGCTCACCCCCGGGACCCCCGACATGACTCTGCAGACCGATGGAGCATCTTTCTTCAGTATGAAACCGGTGCTAGTAACGTTACTGACAGAGAATACTTTTCTTATTAAAGGAACCAACTCTATTGGCTTAGTTGTAAAATAAACACAGATAATGAAGGGTAGGGACCTGCTATGGCCTGTATTACCATCAGGGAAACCAGGCTGTGAGAACATACTACAAAACTGTAGGGCCAAATCCAATGTAGTCATACATGACCAAGAAAAAAAAGAACTAAACCAACTGGATATCCTTGGATTTCTGCATTGGTTACGAAAACGTGGACACTAAGCCAAAACAATAGAAAATCACAATGAAACTGGGCTACTAACACATACATTTATATCATTTGTGCCATTCATTGAGTAAACATCCACCATGCATGGAGAAAAGTTTTATATATATATATATATATATATATATATATATATATATATATATATATATATATATATATATATATATATTTTTTTTTTACTCACCTGTAGACCTCCCTGAAAATGTTTTTGGTTCTTCAATATCTGTGGCATGCTTTGTGTGCATCGCCCCCTTTGGGTCAGGTCTCAGCATCTTTATAGAGTTATGGTTTAGAACATCACAACTATTTTGAAAATGGGGGAGCTTTTGTCAGTTAGATTTTTGTAAGACAGGGATGGAGAACCTAAAGCTTTAGCTGACCAGGCATTGTGGGAACTGTAGTTTTTCAACACCTGGAGGGCTGAAGATTCCCTATCACTGAAGTCAATGCAAAATAAAGGTTCGCTTACTTTTCCTCCCTGCACTGTGGAGGTTTACTCCATGTGTTTAATAAAAGACAATACAACCATGTGGGTTTTAGCAGTTTAGTTATCTTGTGTTGGTCATTTTATGAATACTCAATGCAAAATCCATAGAATTTAAAGGATTCACTTACAATGTACACGCCAATGTATTATGTACGTGCGTCCATATACCTTGACCTCTCACTTATGTCTTATTACAGGTGCCATGTACTGTCTCCGCGATGCTGACTGCCCCCCCTTCACCATGTGCACAGAGCTGGGGGGTCACCACATATGTCAGTGTCATTTGGGGTCCTATTTCCACCAAGACTTGGGTTGTGTGACAGGTAAAATTTAGAAGTGCTCATAAATCACAGCTAATCCATATATCCTGGTGTAGAATCATTATACAACTGTGGTACTGTCTGCTGAGATGCTGTATGTGTAGGTGATTATCAGCTATCGAATACATAGAAAAATATCATACACATAAAATACATCACAGTTACATCTTATCCCTGTGCTAAAATGTAGTATTATACTGCTCTTATATACAAGAATATAACTACTATAATACTGCCCCCTATATACAAGAATATAACTACTATAATACTGCTTCTATATACAAGTATATAACTACTATAATACTGCTCCTATATACAAGAATATAACTACTATAATACTGCCCCCTATATACAAGAATATAACTACTATAATACTGCTCCTATATACAAGAATATAACTACTATAATACTGCCTCCGCTCCTATATACAAGAATATAACTACTATAATACTGCCCCCTATATACAAGTATATAACTACTATAATACTGCTCCTATATACAAGAATATAACTACTATAATACTGCTCCCTATATACAGAAATAGAACTACTATAATACTGCCCCCCATACACAGGAATGTAACTACTATAATACTGCTCCAATATACAAGAATATAACTACTATAATGCGGTTCAGGGAAGAAACAGAGTGCTGCACCTCACACCTATGGCTGATACTAGTGCCGCTTGGCTAAATAAAAAACACATCAGAATTTTGTGTATGAATTGATCAAGCCATACTGCCCCATGTACCTCGTGCCGGTATCTGATACACATGGGTCCCTACACTAAGTCCACACCGTGCCAGTCAGTGGCCACCAACCCCGCAGGCGTGCACAGCCAGGGAACGGGGGCCATGGGACGGCCCTGCGACCCCCATGCCACAGGACCAGACCCAAAAACACCACACCAGAACCCGGCCAGCACCGCCGGCGGAGAAGGTCGCCCCCAAGCAGCACAAGTCTGGATAAGGTATTGCGCTCACCATAGCTGCAGCAAACAGAATGGGAAAAAACAGGAGGGATTAAAACCATGTGCACTCAGGTGTCTCCTGCTAATTGCGGTCATGTGGGTCTCACCAGGAGAAGTGCAAAACACGGAGAAAAGAGAGAAACAAAATGCGGTTCAGGGAAGAAACAGAGTGCTGCACCTCACACCTATGGCTGATACTAGTGCCGCTTGGCTAAATAAAAAACACATCAGAATTTTGTGTATGAATTGATCAAGCCATACTGCCCCATGTACCTCGTGCCGGTATCTGATACACATGGGTCCCTACACTAAGTCCACACCGTGCCAGTCAGTGGCCACCAACCCCGCAGGCGTGCACAGCCAGGGAACGGGGGCCATGGGACGGCCCTGCGACCCCCATGCCACAGGACCAGACCCAAAAACACCACACCAGAACCCGGCCAGCACCGGTGTGGACTTAGTGTAGGGACCCATGTGTATCAGATACCGGCACGAGGTACATGGGGCAGTATGGCTTGATCAATTCATACACAAAATTCTGATGTGTTTTTTATTTAGCCAAGCGGCACTAGTATCAGCCATGGGTGTGATGTGCAGCACTCTGTTTCTTCCCTGAGCCATAACTACTATAATACTGCTCCTATATACAAGAATATAACTACTATAATACTGCTCCTATATACAAGAATATAACTTCTATAATACTGCTCCTATATACAGGAATATAACTACTATAATACTAACCCCTATACACAAGAATATAACTACTATAATACTGCCCCTATATACAAGAATATAACTACTATAATACTGCTCCTATATACAAGAATATAACTATTATAATACTGCCCCCTATATACAGGAATGTAACTACTATAATACTGCTCCTATATACAAGAATATAACTACTATAATACTGCTCCTATATACAAGAATATAAATACTATAATACTGCTCTTATATACAGGAATATAACTACTATAATACTGCTCCTATATACAAGAATATAACTACTATAATACTGCCCCTATATACAGGAATATAACTACTATAATACAGCTCCCTATATACAAGAATATAACTACTATAATACTGCCCCCTATATACAGGAATGTAACTATTATAATACTGCTCCAATATACAAGAATATAACTACTATAATACTGCTCCTATATACAAGAATATAACTACTTTAATACTGCTCCTATATACAGGAATATAACTACTATAATACTGCTCCTATATACAAGAATATAACTACTATAATACTGCTCCTATATACAAGAATATAACTACTATAATACTGCTCCTATATACAAGAATATAACTACTATAATACTGCTCCTATATACAAGAATATAACTTCTTCCCCTGAACCGCATAACTACTTTAATACTGCCACTCGCTCCATAGTGTGCAGGAGGAAGCTCCGATGCGGGTGTGCGCTGTTGCACCCGCATCAGAGCTCTGCGGCTGGAAAGATCATCCAGCCGGTACTTAAGTATTGGCCGGGATGATCCGGCCAGAAACCGGCCATTCACGGAACGGCCGGTCTCATACGACACGTGAACATAGCCTTATGCTGCCTTATGCTTATACAAGAATATAACTAGTATAATACTGCCCCCTATATACAATAATATAACTAGTATAATACTGCCCCCTATATACAAGAATATACTATAATACTGCTCCCTATATACAGGAATATAACTACTATAATACTGCTCCTATATACAAGAATATAACTACTATAATACTGCTACAATATACAAGAATATAACTACTATAATACTGCCCCTATATACAGGAATATAACTACTATAATACTGCCCCCTATATACAGGAATATAACTACTATAATGTATAAAATAAAAAATAAGTCCAAGCACTCACCGGATGAAGTGATCTCTTTGTGCGTTTATTCAGACATCACAGGGAGGGAGCGGTGGCCAGGGTGCGGGAGCGTGTAGCAGACAACTGTTTTGCGCCTCAGCGTTTGTCAAGTCTTACATCACTACCGGGGGAGGGTAGTTTAAATAGGTTACATCATGCATATGCAAATAATATTCAAAATAGGTGAAAACAAAAAATGTGTTACATACAAGTACAAATTATCTCACAAGAAAACACTCCAATCATTCCTCTCATTGAGGCCATTGGGACCGGTCGCATCTAGAGTGGCAATCCATGTTGCCTCTCTCCTGAGGAGGTACTGATGTCTGTCTCCTCCCCTATCAGGTTGATCCACCTTCTCTAAGCCCAGAAAACGCAGGGAGCTGGTGTCACCTTTGTGGACAGAATTCACATGCTCTATAAAGCGGGGAACGCCTTTCCCCGTCCTAACTGAATAGGCATGCTCCTTGTACCTGGTCCACATCGGGCGTTTAGTTTTGCCAATGTAGAAGCGGTGACACGAGCATACAAGCGCATAGACAGTGTAGGGGGTTCTACAGGTGAGGAGGCTATCGATATAGCAGTCTACTCCATTCAGGTTAATATAAGCAGTAGGAATAAGCTGCGGGCAGTACTTACAGCTACCACATCTTTTATTTCCTGTCAGAGGAGCTCTGGTGAACCACTCATCTGCCGCTCTTTTCTTTTTGCACGTATTCACATTGAGCTTATCTCCAATGGTGCGGTTTTTGCGGTATGTGATGAGGGGTCCCTGAGCTGCAATCTCCTTCAGGTCATCGTCCTGTTCCGGGATGTGCCAATGTTTCCAGATAGCTTTAGTGATACACTGATTCAGCGGTGAATTTTGAAAAACAAAAGAAAACCTATTTAACCCTTTCTGTTGTGTGGTCTTGGATCTCAGTAGGTCTGATCTGTTCAGCATATTGGCCCTGGTTCTAGCTTCACTAATAACCTGTTCTGGGTATCCCCTTGCTAAGACGGGCAGGAGATCGGCACTGCTATGGGCACGCCGGTCTCCTGCACGTACGAAAACCTCTTTTTGGCTAAGCTGGAAAATGACTATGTATTTAACACTCGCAACCCACACATCGGAAGCATCAGGGCGTATTTTCGTTATGTGGATGATGTCTTCGTTGTGTGGGTTGGAGAAGAAAGTAAATTTATTGATTTTGTCACCTACCTTAATGAAGTGAATAGTGTGAACATGGTCTTCACATATAAGATAGGGAACCGATCCCTTGAGTTTCTGGACGTCCAGGTGGACGTAGTGGATAACACACTGCACACCTCAGTGTTTAGAAAAGAAACCGCATGCAATTCCATCTTGCATTATTCTAGCTCTCACCCCACACGCATTAAAGACTCCATTCCATTCAGCCAGCTAGTGAGGCTTAAACGTATCAATAGCAATGATCAATCATTTGCTGTACAGGCTGCAGATATGGAGAGAAGACTCTCAGCAAGGGGATATCCAGAACAGGTTATTAGTGAAGCTAGAACCAGGGCCAATATGCTGAACAGATCAGATTTACTGAGATCCAAAACCACACAACAGAAAGGGTTAAACAGGTTTTCTTTTGTTTTTCAAAATTCACCGCTGAATCAGTGCATCACTAAAGCTATCTGGAAACATTGGCACATCCTGGAACAGGACGATGACCTGAAGGAGATTGCAGCTCAGGGACCCCTCATCACATACCGCAAAAACCGCACCATTGGTGACAAGCTCAATGTGAATACGTGCAAAAAGAAAAAAGCGGCAGATGAATGGTTCACCAGAGCTCCTCTGACAGGGAACAAAAGATGTGGTAGCTGTAAGTACTGCCCGCAGCTTATTCCTACTGCTTATATTAACCTTAATGGAGTAGACTGCTATATCGATAGCCCCATCACCTGTAGAACCCCCTACACTGTCTATGCGCTTGTATGCTCGTGTCACCGCTTCTACATTGGCAAAACTAAACGCCCGATGTGGACCAGGTACAAGGAGCATGCCTATTCAGTTAGGATGGGGAAAGGCGTTCCCCGCCTTATAGAACATGTGAATTCTGTCCACAAAGGTGACACCAGCTCCCTGCGTTTTCTGGGCTTAGAGAAGGTGGATCAACCTGATAGGGGAGGAGACAGACATCAGTACCTCCTCAGGAGAGAGGCAACATGGATTGCCACTCTAGATGCAACCGGTCCCAATGGCCTCAATGAGAGGAATGATTGGAGTGTTTTCTTATGAGATAATTTGTACTTGTATTTAACATTTTTTTGTTTTCACCTATTTTGAATATTATTTGCATATGCGTAATGTAACCTATTTAAACTACCCTCCCCCGGTAGTGATGGAAGACTTGACAAAGCGCTGAGGCGCAAAACAGTTGTCTGCTACACGCTCCCGCACCCTTGCCACCGCTCCCTCCCTGTGATGTCTGAATAAACGCACAAAGAGATCACTTCATCCGGTGAGTGCTTGGACTTACTTTCTATTTTATACACCGTACTGACCTTGTCTCTGTTCGAGCACCACGGCTACTTACCAGTGCAGTTTATTAGCCCTTTATCCGACTCCAGCGCACAGCTACTGATTGAGCAGTATTCAGACAGTGCCGGCACCTGTATCTTCCTGAAGCATAACTACCGGTACGTCACACCCGGGGAGGGTGTTATATACACACAGTGAATAGTGATCAAAGGTGAAATAAAATGTGAACACCAAAGGATATAAAGAAATACATCATTAACATGAACTGATACCGGTATTAGGGTACATAAGGTCACAAGGCTTATAAAAATACGCTGAGGTCATTGCGTTCATTTAGACCGCCGGCCCCTGTAGCGTTTAGCTTAGAGATCCATATTGACTCTCTTTGCAAAAGGAACTGATGCCGCTCTACCCCTTCTGGAGCTTGGTTAACTCTTTCAATGCCAAGAAAACGGAGGACCCCTGTGTCGCCGCCATGAACAGTGTGAACATGCTTGATAAGTCTCGGGACTCCCTTTTTGGATCTTATCGAGTAGCAGTGTTCTTTGTAGCGCGTCCACAGGGGCCTCTTAGTTTTGCCTATGTAAAACCGTTTGCATGTACATACGACGGCATACACTATGAAAGATGTCTTGCAGGTAATTAAATCCCTGACTCTGCAGTCAACACCGTTAAGGTTAATATAACAGACATTGAGCATTTTGTTGCAATAATTACATTGGCCGCACCGCCTGTTACCAGTAATGGGTGCTTTTGTTAGCCATGTACTTGTGGGGTCGCTGCGACTAATAGTGCTAAGCGCGTCACCTATAGTACTGTTTTTGCGAAATGCTATGACTGGGTGTTGTAGTGCATATGTGTCCAGGTCTGGATCTTGCTGCAACAAGTGCCAGTATTTTTTGATAGCTTTTTTAATCACTTCGTTCTTCGTTAATAAGGTGGTTACTTACCTGCGTTTTGTTGATGACGTCTTCATAGTCTGGAGCGGGTCAGAAACCGACTTTATGAAGTTCGTCGAATATTTAAACGACAATAATAACGTAAATATGTTCTTTACCCATAAAATAGGAGGAACATCTATCGAGTTTCTGGACGTCCAAGTCGACGTCATAGACGGGATGTTCTTAACGTCAGTATACAGGAAACCCACAGCCTGTAATTCTTTGCTCCATTACACCAGCTCTCACCCCACACACGTCCGTGAAGCCATCCCTTATGGCCAAATGGTCCGATTACGTCAGGTCAATAACACTGTTAATTCTTTTCAGACACAGGCGAAGGAGCTAGAAGAAAGACTGGTCGCTCGAGCCTACCCGAGATCGCTTGTCTAGTCAGCTTATAAACGAGCTCTCAGTCTAGATAGAGATAATCTCATTCACGGAAAGAATGATAAAAACACAGCACAACCCGTCTTTTCTTTTGCCTTTCAAAATTCTTCACAGAACGAAGTGATTAAAAAAGCTATCAAAAAATACTGGCACTTGTTGCAGCAAGATCCAGACCTGGACACATATGCACTACAACACCCAGTCATAGCATTTCGCAAAAACAGTACTATAGGTGACGCGCTTAGCACTATTAGTCGCAGCAACCCCACAAGTACATGGCTAACAAAAGCACCCATTACTGGTAACAGGCGGTGCGGCCAATGTAATTATTGCAACAAAATGCTCAATGTCTGTTATATTAACCTTAACGGTGTTGACTGCAGAGTCAGGGATTTAATTACCTGCAAGACATCTTTCATAGTGTATGCCATCGTATGTACATGCAAACGGTTTTACATAGGCAAAACTAAGAGGCCCCTGTGGACGCGCTACAAAGAACACTGCTACTCGATAAGATCCAAAAAGGGAGTCCCGAGACTTATCGAGCATGTTCACACTGTTCATGGCGGCGACACAGGGGTCCTCCGTTTTCTTGGCATTGAAAGAGTTAACCAAGCTCCAGAAGGGGTAGAGCGGCATCAGTTCCTTTTGCAAAGAGAGTCAATATGGATCCTTTGGTGTTCACATTTTATTTCACCTTTGATCACTATTCACTGTGTGTATATAACACCCTCCCCGGGTGTGACGTACCGGCCTGGCTAGACGAAGGGAGGAGTCCCGAAATAGCTATCCCAGGTGATGCGCCTGCACCTCCACTGATCCACCTTTCCCCTCCCTGCTATGGTATCCACGCAATAAACTGCTGAAGACATCTCCTGGTGAGTGCTGGATTATTTCTCCTGTTTACACTATACCTGTACATGTCGATCTCAGCACCCCAGTTGTCATTACTGTAGATCTCCTCCGTTCCACCGGTAGTTCAACATTGGGACTGTGTTTGTATGCAGTGCGGGCTTGCTGTTCCTCCACTCCTCGTATAACTACTATAATACTGCTCCTATATACAAGAATATAACTACTATACTACTGCCCCCTATATACAAGAATATAACTACTATAATACTGCTCCCTATATACAAGAATATAACTACTATAATACTGCTCCCTATATACAGGAATATAACTACTATAATACTGCTCCTATATACAAGAATATAACTACTATAATATTGCTTCTATATACAAGAATATAACTACTATAATACTGCTCCTATATACAGGAATATAACTACTATAATACTGCTCCTATATACAGGAATATAACTACTATAATACTGCCCCCTATATACAAGAATATAACTACTATAATACTGCTCCTATATACAGGAATATAACTACTATAATACTGCTCCTATATACAGGAATATAACTACTATAATACTGCTCCTATATACAGGAATATAACTACTATAATACTGCCCCCTGTATACAGGAATATAACTGCTATAATACTGCCCCCTATGGATAAGAATAAAGAGATCTATAATTCACCTACAGTAAGATCACTTTTATTCTTCTTTTACTGGAAGCCAGAACATTCCCGGCTAGGATTCCGGCCTCCGTCCTGTACTGGGATAAGATATCTTTGAACACGTCTGGATATAGAAATGAGATCCGACATTCGGAGGCAGCTGAGCATCTCCAGGGTATCCACAGGGTGGCGCTCTTGGTAAGTACCACAGAATGTGTACAGGGGCCATAGGGTGGAGTTGAGTCTTGTTCTTCACGTCTCCAGGTCTGCTATGGGAGGTCGGACATGTTTCTTACCCTTGGTGAGCGCTTGCTTTGGCTTCAGGTCTGTTATTTCAAATTTTTTTCTAGTTCCAGAACGTTCTTGGTCATATTCCAGGTTACCTATCTACATCCATCATCGAGCTGCAGTGAGTAGATCCATGTACCGTATGTGACAGGATAATCACACCTTTTTGTGTCACCAGGTTTGGGGCAGTTTTTTGGGGTGAGGATAACGGCTGCTCTGTCTCCTACAGGTGGGATGAGGGACTTGCGACGATCGTCCATTCATTCTCCACATTGTATGCAGTCACAGAGGATGACCTGTGGGGGGCGCTGACTGTTTCCCCACTGCTCTGCACTCACTCTAGCTGTGTGTCTCCACTGACCAGTGACACCTATCAGGGTAAGAAAAACCTGACCATTATACAGTGATTTTGTATCATGATACTAAATGGCCTTAGTTTAGTTTGGGGCCCCCACTGTGAGAAGAAAGTGGACCCCACTCCCGGCATCCCTGGTAAATGCTGAATTTGCCATAAAGAGTGGGGTCAATTACATACTACTCACTCATACATGCCCTTTAAGCTCCATACTCATTAAAGATACCATAATGGAATGGACAGAGACTTGTCAAAGGCCTTAAAGGAGAAGTCCGGGCTCTGTTTTTTTTTTTTTTTTAAAGAGCAGGGGAGGAGGTGACCAAACACAACATCATGACTAAACACAACCTACTTCCCTGACTTCAGCGCAGGGGTCTGCTGTCTCCCCCGGCCGCTTCTTGGTCTGAGCAGAGACCTGGGTCGTAACATGTCAAACCTGTTCAGCCAATCCCATGTGGGCTCCCATCACTGGTATTTTTCTCTTGTGCATCTGTCCTAAAGTTCTCACTCAGGTTAAATTGGTGGATGTAGTACTTTAGTTTCCCCACTAGATGTTTCCACTGTTTATATGTATTTCCTACACACAGCCGAAGTAATGGGTTAAAGGGGTTATCCAGCGCTACAAAAACATGGCCACTTTCCCCCTACTGTTGTCTCCAGTTTGGGTGGGGTTTTGAAACTCAGTTCCATTGAAGTAAATGGAGCTTAATTGTATACTGCACCTGAACTGGAGACAACAGTAGGGGGGAAAGTAGCCATGTTTTTGTAGCACTGGAAAACCCCTTTAACAGTTTTATGTCATGTGTTTTCTGCTGACCACTTACAGGTGCTCTGTCTTTCTATCCTATCCTGTGTGTCCTCTCTTACACACACTCACCCCTGTAGGAGGAGTTAGCTCTGTGTTTGAGGAAGTACAGGGAGTTAGTTGTTGGAGGTCAAAGGGGACAGATACAGGAGAGACTAGCTCAGATGGAGATTGCTTATGTAGCAGGGACCACTATTTTTATTATGCAGTTCTAAGCTCACAGTAGGGGAGAGCAGCCACTTAGGAACAACCTAGCCGGCGCCAGGAACCACTCTAAAAAGTGCAGGGCAGATTCCTGAAGCAAGAAGATATATCCCCAATAAGACAAAGCTACCAGAGTAAAAGGTCTACATATCCTACTGTACAGCACAGATCGACTGGGAAGACTCAGGCACCTGCTACACCCAGATAACCGACGTCTGGGGCTCATGTTACCCACCTAGGACAGGTTCTACGATACTAGGGGGCAGAAGGTGGTTAGACATAGGTCTAAACGTGAGTACAAGAATCACTTATGTACTTATCTCTACACTACAGTTTTGGCAGAGTACAAGATTTACATTGGGCAAGGGCTCCTCTGGCAACTCCTCTTCTCTCTACCTCTACAAAGCACTACTACTTCTACCAAAGTTCTTTTAGGAATAGGTGCTTGAAGAAAGTAAGAACTCAGCACCCATGTTTGTATCAAGGTTAGCACTACTGCTATTGAGTGTACTGTGTATCTGCCATGTTATACAGAAAACTGTTCTATTGTTGTACGAAACCCACAGGACTCTGTCTTTCTCTGTTTGCACCTGCACCCATACACACACCACCGTCTACCTTGGGTTATTTCTCCCATTGTCTGTGGGTGGCAATACCGACATCCCGGTGGATCAACTACTACTCCTGGTTGCCATGAGAAGTGCCCAAAGGACCATCAACAAGCTTCAGTCATTTTCTATGGACGTCGGACTCATCTCTATTGATTTGCATAACGCGCGCGCTTAGCTTCGGGCCGTGATTTCTCCGCCCCAGGACCGGGTCCAGGAGCAGGACTTGCAGGGAGGGTTAAGTATGCTGGGCTCCATGGGGGGTCGGCAGGGCTCCGCCACCTTAGCTGGGCTGACGGGTTCCCTTTAACATCTACAGGATTACAACAAACGTCTGACATGTCACATCCACATGTCATAAGTTCGTAGCGGTGATATCCGGGTGTTGAGACCCCAGCTGTTCACTAGAACGAAGGGGCAGATGTGCTTTGCTCCTTCATTGCTGATCTCACTGCTATAGTAGTGGTAGACAGAAAAGACAGAATTATCTTTTCCACCAGCTTCACCCACAAGATGAAGAAACAATCACGATTGTGTAGTATGTTTAACAATATTCTTTTTAATCTAAATAGCGTCATCAGGTTGAGGGCGGTACTGGTGTATCCCCCTCCCACCAAACCACAATCAGTTGCCTATTTATCTGAGACTACTCTGTATGCTCCTATATGTCTCTTTTAACTTGATAAAGAGGTACTACACCTCGAAACGTGTTGTTTCTGAGACAATAAATCATCTCTTCAATATACCTGTTTGAACTAAGTACCGTTCAGCGCCGAACAAGGTCCTTCTACTCTAGCCCGGCATAACTCTGAGGCTTTGACACATCTCCATCCTGTACAGATAGAGAATCCTTCCCATGCAGATAGAGAATCTTTCCCATGCAGATAGAGAATCCCTCCTGTACAGATAGAGAATTGTTTCCATGCAGATAGAGAATCCCTCCTGTACGGATAGAGAATCCTTCCCATGCAGATAGAGAATCCCTCCTGTACTGATAGAGAATCCTTCCCATGCAGATAGAGAATCCCTCCTGTACAGATAAAGAATCCTTCCTGTACAGAAAGAGAATCCTTTCCATACAGATAGAGAATCCATCCTGTACTAATAGAGAATCCCTCCTGTACAGATAGAGAATCCTTCCCATGCAGATAGAGAATCCCTCCTGTACTGAGAGAGAATCCTTCTTGTACAGATAGAGAATCCCTCCTGTACACATAGAGAATCCTTCCTGTGCAGACAGAGAATCCTTCCACCCGTAGAGAGTCTTCCCCTCCCACACGTGGTATATCTATCTATTTCTACAGTTTTACCTTCTCGGTTTCTCCTTGTCTACATTGCAGGTCTCACTCTTTGTGACTTTGACATATGTGACTCCTCCTCCAGCGACTGCCACAGCCACAGCGGCCTGGTGACCTGTGAGTGCCGCACAGGGTATTATAAGCTCAGCCCCACAGACCACACATGTAGAGGTGAGACAGCAGCACAGCTCCCATACCAGTCATTGGTCATATCTGCCACATATGTATGGCCGTGTATGGGCCTCCTGTTATATGTTCATAACGCCATTATATTTTCCTTTCTTTTACTTACTTTTCAGCATGTGGAAGTGGTTACCAGAGGACAGAGAATGGATGTGAGAGGTCTGTATACATGTATAACCATATCTCGTATCAGATAGTATAGTATCTATTAGTCTGCACATTATGTAGAGTCAACAATTTTATACATATACATTACATTACTGATCCTGTACTGATCCTGAGTTACATCTTGTATTATACTCCAGAGCTGCACTCACTATTCTGCTGGTGGGGTCACTGTGTACATACATTACATTACTGATCCTGAGTTACATCCTGTATTATACTCCAGAGCTGCACTCACTATTCTGCTGGTGAGGTCACTGTGTACATACATTACATTACTGATCCTGAGTTACATCCTGTAGATCTTTTATTTAAAAATATAAAACATAACAACAAACCAACAAAATAAGATAACTGTACAATATATACAAGTGCATAAAAGTCCATAAACGTATTGGCTGGTCCAGCCTCACACTCACCAAACCCACCGCTGTATTATCCCCCACACGTGCAAACTAGATTTTCCCAAAAACACCATAATAATAACACTATCAAAACTCATAATTTAACTAACCATAGCTAACATAACTATAACTATACTCTATACTACATTAACCCCCTGGTCCGGTTGCGTTCCCCAAAAATAAATGCACAAATAAATACATAAATACGTACATAGATCCCTACACCAAACACCAAAACATTTTTATAATTTTTATAATTTTTTTTTTTGGCCCTGAGCTGGTCCCGCATCCCATGCCCCCAGTACATGATAACAGACGTTCATGAACCAGCCCAGGATTTTCTGTTTATACCAAAGTCCCCAGAAACCCCCTCCCCCCCATATAACCCACCACCCAACCTAACACTAAACCCCAACCCTAGGTGGAGACCCAACACAAACTATGCAAACTATATACACAAATAAACACATTAACAATATACACACTAATAATATACAGAAACATACACAGCAAACCATAGTGGGGCTTCTCAGCCCCACACACAACCCGAAAGCCCAAGTTCAGTACCTGCAAGCCCTATATTCCTATACAGCTATAGCACAAAACAAAAGACTAATGTGCCAGCATCAGCCCACCACCAGGAGAGGAGACGCAGGCTAAGGAACCTTAAAGGCAGAGCCCCTCCAAAGACAAGAGGCCCTACCAGCCCCCAGCTTCTCGTACTCCAGAGAGCGCACCTTCACCAGGTCACCGAGTGTGCCCCTAACCACCTCATCCACAGGGAGGATTTTACGCTGCGTCGATACTAAACACCGTGCACTCCACGTGTGGTACCTGACCACTATGCTGACTAGGAATAAAGTGCTCCGGTCCCCGCCACCAAGGTTTCTGAATGCTCCATAGGCCCATTCCGCATAGGAGAGACGGGCCAACCTGGGCCACCCGATGGAAGCGCCCACCCTGTTGTAAACCTCTGTATTAAAGGGTTACATTACATTGCTGATCCTGTATTATACTCCAGAGCTGCACTCACTATTCTGCTGCTGGGGTCACTGTGTACATACATTACTGATCTTGAGTTACATCCTGTATTATACTGCAGAGCTGCACTCACTATTCTGCTGGTGGGGTCACTGTGTACATACGTTACATTACTTATCCTGTACTGATCCTGAGTTACACCCTGTATTATACTCCAGAGCTGCACTCACTATTCTGCTGGTGGGGTTGCTGTTTACATACATTACTGATCCTGAGTTACATCCTGTATTATACTCCAGAGCTGCACTCACTATTCTGCTGGTGAGGTCACTGTGTACATACATTACATTACTGATCCTGAGTTACATCCTGTATTTCTTTTATTAAAATTTTAAACATAACAATAAATAAATACAGACACCGGTCCATCCCCACACTCATTCTTCCACACATACAACCTATATACAATATATACACCTATATACCTATATACAATATATACACCCATATACCTATATACAATATATACACAATATAAACTATTTAGCTAAACATATTAATAAACTATATACACTACTATATAAAAACCTATATATACACTACTAAATACTATACACCTATAAACACACCTATATACACTGCTATATAGTACTATATTCTATACACCTATAAACACACCTATATACACTACTATATACAATACACCACTATATACTATACACCTATATAAATAACTAAATGTGAACCCCCTGGCCCAGTTGCATTGTGCACAACCTAATACCACAGACACAATTCTACTAAACCCAACACCAATTAAACAAAACATCATAACACAAATAAACTAAAACTAAACAAGACACAATACAAAATAATAACCTACAACTAAACAATACATATAATATTTAAAAAATTTTTTTTTTTTTTTGGGGGGGGGCCTGAGCTGGTCCCGCATCCCATGCCCCCAGTACATGATCACAGACGTCCATGAACCAGCCCAGGATTTTATATATATATAAAAGTCCCAACAAAGTCCCACAGAAACCCCCTCCCCCCTTTTACCCACCACCCAACCTATCACTAAACCCGAACCCCAGGTGCAAACAAAACACATATAATATATACAGTATATACAATTTATACAAACATACAAAGACAATCACAATACACAAACTTTTGAAAAATATATAACATACTAAACCCAACAATGAGACTTCTCAGCCCCACACACAACCCGAAAGCCCAAGTTCAGTACCTGCAAGCCCTATACTCCAGTATCTCTACAGCACAAAACAAAAGACTAAGGTGTTAGCATCAGCGACCACCAGGAGAGGAGACGCAGGCTAAGGCACTTTAAAGGCAGAGCCTCTCCAAAGACAAGAGGCCCTACCAGCCCCCAGCCTCTCGTACTCCAGAGAGCACACCTTCACCAGGTCACCGAGTGTGCCCCTAACCACCTCATCCACAGGGGGCGCTGTGCCCCTAACCACCTCATCCACAGGGAGGATTTTACGCTGCGTCGACACTAAACACCGTGCACTCCACGTGTGGTACCTGACCACTATGCTGACTAAGAATAAAGTGCTCCGGTCCCAGCCACCAAGGTTTCTGAATGCTCCATAGGCCCATTCCGCATAGGAGAGGCGGGCCAACCTGGGCCACCCGATGGAAGCGCCCACCCTGTTGTAAACCTCTGTATTAAAGGGACAATGAAGCAGAAAATGCTCCATGCTTTCCAGCATGCCTCCACACTCCTCCCGGGGACATCCCCGATCCTCAGAGCTCCTGCACTTCAGATTGTCCCTTACATACAGTTTCCCATGGAAGCAGCGCCAAGCCAAGTCCCAAAACTTCAAGGGGATCCTGATGGAATTCAATAGGCCCAAACCAACCTCCAGATCCCGGCTTGGGCAATCCTTGAGCGCCAGCGGTTTTTGGAAATGGGACGACAGGACCCTATTGTCAAGGAATTTCCTCGACAGAGTCCTAATCTCCCACATCCCCAAACCCCACCGACGAATGACCTTCAGAACCAGGGTAGCATAAGCCGGAAGATGCCCATGTGGTGTGCGGAGATCCTTCACTTGCCCTCCTGTCTCCCATTCCTGGAAGAAAGGCCGAAACCATCCCCTACAGGAGAAAACCCACGGAGGAGCCCTCTCTTTCCAGAGGTTTGCAATGTTGGTCTTAAGAAAGCTATTCACCAGGAACACCACGGGGTTGACCATACACAACCCCCCTTGTCTCCTCGTACGGTAAGTAACCTCCCTCTTGACTAGGTTCAGTCTATTCCCCCATAACAGCTGGAAGAACACACTGTAGACCCGAGTCCAGAGAGGTTCTGGCAAAATGCAAACACTGCCCAGATATATCAGCAAAGGGAGCAGGAATGTTTTGATCAGGTTAACCCTTTCCCTGAGGGTCAAAGACCAACCCTTCCACTGATCCACCTTCTGAGCGGCGATCTTAAGCCTCCTGTCCCAGTTTTGTTTGGGGTAATCCCCTTGGCCGAATTAGATGCCGACAACTTTTGCAAACTCCTGGGGCTCTGGAAGGGTGTCCGGGAGATCAAATCCAGGATCTCCACCTCCCAGCCAGAGACTCTCACACTTATCCTGGTTGATCTTGGACCCAGATGCCTCTGAGTAGCGCTCCACCTCTGACATCACACACCGCACCTCCTCTTGCGAGGAGACGAATATGGTGACATCATCGGCGTACGCTACCACCCTCAGAGTGGAATCTGGCAACACAGGGTCCATTCTCACCCCTGTCAACGGTCCACAATCAATCCTCCTAAGGAAAGGATCAACTGCAAACACGTACAACAGTGGGCTCAAAGGGCAACCCTGACGGACACCAGACCCAACCTCAAAAGAGCGGCCAATCCAACCATTCACAAGTGGGAAACTCTCCGCCCCTGCATACAAGGTCTTAAGCCAATCAACAAACCCCCACCGGCAGGCCATATCTCAGAAGAACAGGCCAGAGGTACTCATGGTTAACCCGATTAAAGGGGTATTCCAGGGAACATCAATAATTTAGCAAAGGAAAGGGTTAACCAAGGTTAACACTTTCCTAATATACTTACTTGTTGTTTTTTGGCCCCCCAAGGAGATCTCCGGTCCGGTCACGTGATCTTGCAGCTTGTGGCTCGGATCCTCTTCTCCTTCCGGTTCGGTGATGTCACCAAGCCGGCGTCGCTCTCCGTCTCATTAGCAGCAGAGCACTGAACCCTGACTGGCTTGGTAGCGTGCAGCCAATCAGGGTTCAGTGCTCTGCATCCCCACCACGCTTCAGAGTGGGGGTCCCCTGAGGCTGCAGTAAATTATCAGGGGTCGTCGGGCTCAGTGCCGGTCACCAGTTACATGGGCCGGCACTGCACTACAGCAGGTGAATGCGGGGTCTGGCGTCAATCATCACTCCGCAGAACCCCCCCACCACCACCTTGTCAGCGATGCCGACCGAGTCCCGGGAGGGGATGCGGCGGGCGGCACTACTTCATTCATAGCTACCAGACACCCGGCTGCCCGCCGCATCCCCTCCCCCCAGGGACTCAGGGTCGGCATCGGTGGGGAAGTAATGTGTATCGGCTGCTGATCCCCCCCCCCGGACCCCCCTCCCTGTGTCCCTGTCAGAGATCACTCACCCCCACCCCCGGAGCGTGCTGCTGGCCCCGATCTCTGCACTGGTCTGAAGCCCCTGTACTCAGCTGACAGGCTCTGTGTACGGGGCAAGAAATCTCTCCTGCCTCACTCACACAGCGCCTGTCAGCTGAGTACAGGTGCTAGAGACCAGTGCCAAGATCGGGGCCAGCAGCACGCTCCGCTCCGGGGGTGGGGGTGGGGGTGAGTGATCTCTGACAGGGACACAGGGAGGGGGGCCGGGGGGGGATCAGCAGCTGATACACATTACTTTGTAGGACTTTCCCCCCCCCCCCTCCCTGTGTCCCTGTCAGAGATCACTCACCCCCACCCCCGGAGCGGAGCGTGCTGCTGGCCCCGATCTTGGCACTGGTCTCTAGCACCTGTACTCAGCTGACAGGCGCTGTGTGAGTGAGGCAGGAGAGATTTCTTGCCCCGTACACAGAGCCTGTCAGCTGAGTACAGGGGCTTCAGACCAGTGCAGAGATCGGGGCCAGCAGCACGCTCCGGGGGTGGAAGTGAGTGATCTCTGACAGGGACACAGGGAGGGGGGCCGGGGGGATCAGCAGCCGATACACATTACTTCCCCACCGATGCCGACCCTGAGTCCCTGGGGGGAGGGGATGCGGCGGGCAGCCGGGTGTCTGGTAGCTATGAATGAAGTAGTGCCGCCCGCCGCATCCCCTCCCGGGACTCGGTCGGCATCGCTGACAAGGTGGTGGTGGGGGGGTTCTGCGGAGTGATGATTGACGCCAGACCCCGCATTCACCTGCTGTAGTGCAGTGCCGGCCCATGTAACTGGTGACCGGCACTGAGCCCGACGACCCCTGATAATTTACTGCAGCCTCAGGGGACCCCCACTCTGAAGCGTGTGGGGATGCAGAGCACTGAACCCTGATTGGCTGCACGCTACCAAGCCAGTCAGGGTTCAGTGCTCTGCTGCTAATGAGACGGAGAGCGACGCCGGCCGGGTGACGTCACCGAACCGGAAGGAGAAGAGGATCCGAGCCACAAGCTGCAAGATCACGTGACCGGACCGGAGATCTCCTTGGGGGGCCAAAAAACAACAGGTAAGTATATTAGGAAAGGGTTAACCTTGATCTGGACCTTTTCAGGGATCCTGTACTATCAATCAGTCCTGAGACGATTTTACTATTCACTTCCCATAGTCCCTCTCAAAAACCAAAGATGCGTGTCTATCATACTGGCACTTCAGTAGCAAGGCTTTCACTCTGGAGATATCATCACGACTACCTCCAGCCGAGACAAGACGTTCAAGTTTCTTCCTCAGGCCCTGGTACAGGCGATACCTGTCCAGACTCCTGAGGCTCGAGAGCTGGCGGAAGAATCTCCCAACCACTCTGACTTACTGCCACAAAGGCCCAGCAATAGTACCTGGTTCGGAAAAAAATCCTCAAAGGACTGTCTTATTTCCGCTTCTTCCAAGAGAGACGAATTGAGCTTCCAGTAGCCTCTACCCATCCGGGGGGTCTCTGTAACATCCAGAGAAAATAAAATTAAACAGTGGTCGGAGAACTCCACCTCAACAACAGACACAGCTGAAGAGACGGCTTCCTCCTTTAAATAAAACCTGTCTATCCTGGACCTACAACTACCCCTATGATAGGTGAATCCTGCGTGGCCTGGTGTATGCCAGATGTGAACATCCACCAGGCGAGCCTCACTAGCTATACTATTCAGGGCGACGCCATCATAAGTCAGCTTGTCTCTGGAACCTCCCCTATCCTGGGGCCTCGTGACAGCATTGAAGTCCCCTCCAAAGACCACCTGCCGACTTGTAAAAAGATAGGGCTTGATCCTCATAAAGATACACTTCCGATCCCACTTGGACTGTGGACCATAGATGTTAATAAGGCGAAGTTCTTGTCCCTTCATGAGGACATCTAGAATCAGGCACCTCCCCATTTCTAACTCAATAACCCGTCGGCATTCTACCGGTGCGGCAATAAGGACCGCCACCCCGCTATACGGCTCGGCCGCAAGAGACCTGTAGGAGGGCCCATTCCTCCATTCCCTTCTGGCTTTAAATATAGATGACATGTCTGTTAGCCTGGTCTCCTGCAAAAAGAAAATATCAGCATTAACGTGGGCAAAATAATCATAAGCCGCAAATCTAGCCGTATCTGACTTAATGCTGGCTACATTAATGGAAGCCAGCGTCAACGGAGAGGGTGCCGCCATCATGGGTGATTGAGTTAGACGGCTTTCTTTTTCCCACTATCCTTTCCATCCTGCCCGCCACCTTCCTCATCTGATGATGGTTTACCTCTCTTTAGTGAAACGGATGTATCCATGTCCCCTTTGTTTACATTTTCCTCGTCCCCCGACTCTGGGCAGATCCTCCCCCCCCAAATACGTTCCCCAGGGAGAGAGGATTTGACGTCCCCTGCAGCCCCCCCCCCCCCGTCATCGCACCTCCGAGGAGGAAATATCCTTTAGGGTTTGGAACCGGTTTGAGAGACCAATCAGAGGGAGGATGGTTGTACCTTCCTTTGGCATCTGGGGGGTGGGAGAAGATCTTACATCTCCCCTTTTCTTATTCTTTTTAGTTCCCCGCTTGTGCTCCACCCATCTCCCACTATCCTCATCCGCGCTCTCACCATGGGAGGACAGTGGAGAGATGGCACCTTCTTCTTTCCGAATCCTCCAAATCTCCTCATCCAGATCACTGTCCCTCAGAGCCTCTGCAGTAAGATTGGCCTCAGGAATGAGGTCAGAGGTCACCACAGTTGCCCGAGGCTCCTGAGACTCCCCCATCTCCCTCTCCCTTTGGCGCTTATCCCGACGCCTCAGTTGGGCTGGCTGGCTTTTGCTTACTTTTCTTCCTTGGCTCTTTTACTCCTTCACCTCCGCCAGCTGCCCCCCCAGTAGATTCCTCCTCACGACCTTTCTCCACCGGGGTAACAACTGCGTTGGCAAAGGAACGAGGGCAGCGACTGAATGGGTGACCTAAGTCACCACACAGGTGACACCTAATCTCCGCACAGGATGCAGCGAGATGGCCTACTTCCCCACACAATGAGCACTTCATCACTGTGCACCTAGCACTGAAATGTGTGGGGTCACCGCACCTGTGACAGAGCTTAGGCTGACCCTGGTAGAAGACCTGGATTCGATCCCTTCCTAGGAAGGTGGCAGATGGTATGTGGGTAACGGTGTTTCCTGAATACCTAAGTTTGACCATAAAGGTCCAAGCCCCTGACCAGATGCCATACTCGTCCCTGTTCTTTTTTGGGACTTCCACCACCTCTCCATACCGGCCAAGCCACGTCATGATGTCAATACAAGAGAGTGATTCGTTACGGGTTAAAATGGTCACTCTATTGACATTATTTTGGCGAGACACCGCCTGAATGGCAAAGTCTCGCCAGCCGGGCTCATCCTTTACCAGCTCATAGTTCGACCAAAAAAGCTCAAGCCCCTCCGGCCGAACAAAGCTGATATCGAATTCAGGGGTACCAAAGGGATGTATCAAGGCAAAGATGTCGGCTGCCTTGAAGCTCATCCTCAGCAGGAGCTCAACAACTTTAGATCTTGGGGGACATGAATCACTGCCTCTCCACCTCAGACGGACCACATTCCTTCGGACACCGCCCGGCCCGGCTGTTGGGAGAGACCACACAGTTTCCCTACCCCTTTCCTCTCGGAAGGCTGCAAGGCCATGCCTTTCTATCAAGAAAGACAGATCAACCTCCCTACCCTCTACATTGATTGTTCTCTCCCCTCTCTTTAAGGCCTGCAGGACACGTCGATGCAAGTCACCATCCCCAGGGCCCGAGGACGAGGAAAGCACCCCACTTCCCCCAGCGGCAACATTTGCATTGCTGTGTACCGGTGCTGCAGCCGCTATGGGTGCAACTGGACCAGGCCCTATGCTCCCACCACTAGTCTGTGCCCCTTCACCACCCTCCTCCACATAATCCATACCCACACCAATACCACATGTCACACTGCCCCGACCACCCTCCAAAGCCCCAGACAGATTCCTCCCCACATTCACTCCTGCCTTCCCCCCAACATTAATTCCCCCATTCACACTGGGTGGACCGGTGTGTTCTGGAACAGAAAGAGATTTTGTACCATCAGCGTCATTGGGTACCAGGACCGGAGCCACCTCCACAGGACAGGCCACTGGTCCCTTAAGAAAGGACTGAACAGCCTGCCTGGACTGTTTAGAGGCAGCCCCTGCCCTATTTCTGCTGGCACCCTCTGCCTCATCAGTACTAGACTCCTCAGCATGATCTGGTCCAGCAACACCAATACAAAACAAAGGTTTAAGTCCAGACTTTCTTTTGGGAGGTGAAGGCATCTTAGCCCCGGCAGCATCTCGACGATGACACCGCTGCCCCAAAGGAACAGCAGCCCCAGCGCCAAGAGCCACCGGAGCTCCTGCAGCTGACACCGGCACACCGCTGCTCCCCCCTCCCGTCAGGGAGCGAGCTGATGTACCAGTGCTTTTAACGTTACTGCCCACCGCTGGGCCACCTCTCCTGCCACTGCCCGCCGCTGGGCCAATATCACTGTCCGACCTTACGGCCGGTTCCTCACCTGCTCCACCTCTGCTACTGCAAACAGAGATGGAGCTTACCGCCATACTAGATTCCATACTCTCCCCATTCTCCTGCACTGAGTCCAAAACAGAACTCAGGCCGGGCTAAGATATGGGGTTTACACAGTGAGCTGACCCTGAGGCCAGTCCGGGGGGCACAGGGAGGGGGGAATATACAAATGTTACCTGCTCCTGAAGCTTGGTGGTCTTTACCTTAGTCTTTCTCCCAGGCGCCTCCTCTGGTAACTCCTCTCCGAATACGAAGTCCTGGAGGCTCCAGGAGCTGGATCTGGGCCATCAGCGCCCCTCCCTGGTAACTGGTGTTGCTTTCATCCCCCGAACAGCGGCTAGATGACAATGCTGCTTGCCCTGCAGGGAGCTCACTGTATGGGGTCTGTTGTTGGGGACCCCCGGGTGGATTCGGCTCAACATCACATACCTCCGCAGCGTCTCCTTCCTCCTCCACCCGGCTCTCTGGCTGGAGCCCTCTCAGCCTTCTCTGCCTTTCTCTCTCCGTTTGAGCAAAACGATCGTCATTCTGCAGTTTCTCTTTAAATGGCCCACTGTTCTCCAAAATAAAAGTTCTCTTTTTCACTATCTTTTTGATGTCAACTTTCAGACATTTCATTTTTGCTTTTACAGCACATACCTCCTCCTGGAGCTTGTACAGCTGGTTTCTGGCTTCCTCATACCCACAGAGGCTTGCAGCAATCCGTAGGCCATAGGTCTGCCCCGTCTCTTGGGACCGCTGCACCCCCCAATCTTCCTCCACACCTTCATGGGCAGACAGCCTTGCTCCAGGAGGAGTGTCACTGCACAGATTTTCCTGGCTGGTTTCCATAGTTGTTCCAGAACTTCTGGCACTTGTAGTTCCACAACTTGCTGTACTTTGTTACCTTGGTTCAGGGGTGGCTGGAGAAGCATCGCTGCGCCTCCTAGTAGAACGCCTCAGCCCTTGGACCTCTGATGGTATTCCCTCTGTTGGTCGCTGGATTTCTCTGCCCCCCACGGGCCTGGTTCGGGGGGCAGGAGTTGGGACTCTCCTTGGCTCGCTCATGCCTGGAAACCCGCTCCCTCCCTGGGGAGGAGAGAGCAAGCCCAGGGGCAGATCTTGCTTGCCTGGAGCTCAGGAGCAGCAGACTCGCACAGCCTCACACAGCAGGACCACACCCAAAACTAATTGGAGCTGCATTCACCACTCCAGAGCTGCACTCACTATTCTGCTGGTGGGGTCACTGCATATATAAATTACACAAACAATATTATAACAATTAAACAACATAACTAACTAAACCTAGGTTAATAATACAGACTATGACTGGGTTCACATAATTATTTGGTACCTCATTTGAAATTACTGTTTATTAGTGTTGGTGCTTTGGGCGTTTTTTTTTCCACCAACATTTTCTCTTTATAAGTAATATGATTCTTTTTATGTGATTCAAGGATTTCTGTAAGACAAAGTATGGGAAAACAAGAGAAGAACACACATATACGCACATATGTTTTTTATATACATTTTTTTTAGCCTATAGAGGTCCAAGTGGTGAAATAGTTGCCACTGCCATAAAGAACTAACACAATGGAACCAGACAGCATTGTATATGTTATTTTACTTGTAATTGACTTGTTGCTTTTGTCCACCAGAGGGCAGCAGAGGCTTTGCATTTAAAGAGAAGTAATAGAAGTTGCTTTGTTACTAGACAATTACCTAAATAACCCACCCAGTAATAACTCCATGTAATGCTGCGTTTACACGGAGCGATAATTCGCCTGATCTTACGATTAACGATTTCGAAGTAACGATTTTTTTTTATAAGGATCAGTGTTTAGACGGAACGATATATCGTCCGGAAAAAATCGTTTTGCGATCACTTAAGCCTATCTCGCCCATAGGTTAAATCGGTGAACGACTGCTTACACGGAACGATCTGCGAATTTTTTGCGAATGATCAACGACGATTTGAGAACATGTTCAAAGATCAAAATGAACGATTTCTCGCTTGTCGCTTGATCGTTCGCTGCGTTTACACATACGAATTGGATCGTTATCGTGCAAATTCACGCGATAATCGTTCCGTGTAAACGCAGCATTAGATTATTACTTTAAGATATGATGTGTGATATTATAGTATAATACAACATGATATAAAATATACATATACACTAATATAATACAGGATCATATCATGCTGGAAAAGGGGTACTCCGGTTGAAATAAAAAAAAAAACTTTCAAATCAACTGGTGTCAGAAAGTCATTTAGATTTGTAATTTACTTCTATTTAAAAATCTTAAGTCTTCCAGTACTTATCAGCTGCTGTATGTCCTGCAGGAAGGGGTGTCTTTGTCACTAGAGATGAAAGCATCATTATTATTATTATTATTATTATTATTACTACATATAAGGGACCCTGTCACTTTCCCCATAAGTGTCCCACAGATAGCCCCCCAGCCCCCATTAATGGTATCATCCAGAATGCCCCACCCCATTGATCGATTACACTGAACTGGAAAAGCAGGCAGCTCATTGGGATTTTATTATTATTATTATTATTATTATTTTGTTTTCCAGGTGTCCAATAGGATTTGGTGGATTCAACTGCGAGGAATGTGAGTAATAATTGAGCTTTGTTTTATACTGACCTGTACGGCAGCTTTGAGGGGGTGGTAAAACCTGGTGAATATACCATTGA
Organism: Dendropsophus ebraccatus; assembly: GCF_027789765.1. NCBI lineage: Eukaryota > Metazoa > Chordata > Amphibia > Anura > Hylidae > Dendropsophus > Dendropsophus ebraccatus. Next base: position 205,972,988 of record NC_091455.1, read on the forward strand.
AACCTTCACAGCCCTAGACCACCAGGGGTATTGGGGTACACTGGGTTGTTATGTGATGTTTGGGGTGTCTGTAAGGGTGTTATTCCATGGGCCCGATTAGCGTTTAACAAGGGCTGCATGGACATTGTTACCGATGTCCTTTCAGCCCTTGCTTAAACTGCATACATTACATATCCACGCTCCAGGGCTTCTCCTGTTCTCTGCTTCTCCCGGGTCCCGCGCTCCAGCTTCAGAGCGGCCTGTCTCAGCTGACAGGCCGCTCAGCCAATCACTGGCCGCGGCGGTCCCGGCCTGTGATTGGCTGAGCTGCCTGTCAGCTAAGACAGGCCGCTCTGAAGTTGTAGCGCGGGACCCGGGAGAAGCACAGCGCAGGAGGAGCCCTGGACCATGGATAGGTAAAGTATTCTGTTTACATATCGTCAGCCGCCGGCCGCACACCGCTATTACACGTGGCGCTGCACGGTCGGCGGCCGACAATTATAGGTCCAAACCTATATCAACGATCAGCCAATGACAACGATCATCGGCTGATCGTTGTGTTTATGACACAGAACGATATTCGGCCGGATAGGGCCGATTTGGCCGATTTTTGTTCCGTGTAATAGTACCTTAATGGTTCTTTTTCTTTCCCAGCTTACTTACTGGTGGTGATTGTGGAGTCCTGTGTGGGCTGTGTCCTCCTGGTGTCTCTGATCACTTTGCTGGTCTTTTACTTCAGGTGAGTCCTGCCATCCTTTACCTGTAACCACAGGCACAAGATATAGGGTGCCCCTTTATATGACTTTGCACCAATATAATGCAATACTCTACTGCAGCTCTTGTTCTTCATACGATTCTACTAAGATGGTCTCACTATGACCCTCTTTCAGTGTGACCAGGACCCCTTCCCTTTGGCCGCACAGTGTTTGGGACATTGCTTAGCATCAGATACCATAGCCAGTGGGGGACACTACGCTCCTGTTAGGGTTGCCCTATGTTGCCCCATGTTTTGGGGAGTGAAGTCCCTGTAATTTTAGAACACACTGTTCTTCCTGATGCCTCCATGGGATGAATGGCTCCTGTGTTCTCAGTTTTATCTCTGCACTTTGCTCGCCGGATTGATTTGTCCATTCTCCCTCTTATCACTGATAGTCATTGGCAGTGGACGCAATTTCTTGCACAATGTAAATCGACATTTTTTGGGAATGTGTGAACGACCCGCGGGGAAGGTGTCAGTTTGGGTTGAATGAACCTTTTATCAATCTTTGGCTGTCACATGTTACGCTTATCTAATTATTTATCCCATGCTCTTCTGCCCCTTGATCTGGTCTTCTCCTGGCCCCAACCAAATAGTCCTGCCCAGATGGGGCACCAGTGGACCTATAGATGGAAGGGCCCGGTAAGGGTCTTCAGCCTCAAGTCGAAAAGTAGTAGTTACAATCTTGGCCACTTTCTTCCCCACTATAGATGGCAGGACCCAGCAAGGGTCATAAGTGTGAAGGGAGTACTTACTTTCCTATCTATCTTATTTGACATTCAGCCTCTGGATTGCCTTTTACAAAAAGGGACCGTAATAAGCATGTCAACAGCCCAGCCACCATGTATACTATGTATGTAATGAATATCTCTCACAGCAATAACTGACACTTGTTCTCAAAAGAGATGACAGGATCCAGATTAATTTTTACTATAAGGGACCGCAATGGGCATGGCAACACCCCAACCCAGCCACATAATATATTGTATTGGATATATTTATATCTATATAATGGTTCCTTTAATTTCATTTGTGTCTTAGAATGCTCAGTGTCTACATCTCTTAAAATGTATTGTAACAGGACAGATATATGGGAACACCACTTATAGCAAGAGGGACCAACAGCATCATGATTATCCTCAAAATAGATGGCAGCACCAAGCAGTATAAAAGAAGTAGAAACTTTCTTGCCCACTTTACTTCACTATAGGTGACCGCAATGGGCACAGTAACACCCCAGCCCACACAAAATATGTATTATATGTGCACAAAATTCTAGATTTTGGAGAATGCTTTTCTTTTTTTACTTTGCAATGATCTTGACTTTCATCAGGTTTTATACTCCATACCATTATACTCTATACATCCAAACTTCTGACTTTTTATTTCCCAGCATCCTATGGGTGCAGATGTTAAACAAGCAGGAGGATGCTCAGAGCTTTGTATGGAATAAAGGATTATATCAGACACCGTACAGTCATGTAATGCAGAAATAATCTCCCACAATGCAGTACAGCAGAGTTCTGCTCAGCTTTTATAGTTGGGCTTCTTAGGTGCTGATGGATTCCATGTGTCAGCGATAGAATATATGTATGTATCCCCCAGGAGAAAGGAGCCTCAGAAGCCTACGTACATAGACAACATTGTCTTAAGGGTCCCCACTGACCAGCCATCCATACGGCTGCCCAGAGCTCAGTTTTCTTGGAGAAGAGAGTGGGAATGGAACGAACCAGCAGAAAAGGTCCTGACAGACATTCAACAAGAGGCAGCTATTCCAGTAAGTGTGTAACCCCCAATAAAGAATGGAGCGGTCCAGGTAACTGACACTTTGTGCTATATGTATTGCAGATCTAGGGGGCGGGGCATGATAAAGGCGTTATCTCTAGGGGAAGCTTACTGCATATAAATTTATACGCATTTATCCCACACATTCATTATTATGTATACAGTGAGCTCCCCCTACTGGCCATTAAGGGCAGACAAAATTTTATTCTTCACAATGTCAGAACTTTCCCCTAATAATTGCATTCCCTTGTATTTCTCTTTTGTATTGCGATATCCTTACACTTATTATTTCATTGGACAGGACGGACCAGTGATTCATATGAAGACATTCGGAGATCCGGCAAGGTTTTCCGCACCAAACACTTTCCATGGCCGCCACAACTTATCTTTTATCAGCGATTAACCCCAAAACCTTACAGAAGATAAAAAGTCCTATAACAGCTGACTGGGACTGACGTCAGACGTGTGACCCCGTGAGGTCATGGACTGCGAGTCGATAAAACGTCAGCATTGTGTAATGAAAACTTTTTAATATACTTTGTGTTTCTATTCCTCACCATTTTCACAATCTCTTCTTGCTGGGAACATTACAGCTGGACAGAGCCAACACACGCTGCAGCACTCTTGGGCTCATGTGAATTAGGTTCAAGGAAAAGCTGCACCAAATGCTGAATTGAGCATCGCAGTTAATATGCTGTTAGGGTGTGAATTGCCTTGGCACATATCTACTTCTGGAAAAGCTGGGGGATAACCAATATGGCTGCCACTCAGATCTCCTGAACACCTGAATGACAGATCTGCTTGGTTATAGAGTGCCACAATACCACAATGCCACAGTACCATGTCACTGCACAGATCTGGGAAAGCTTGCTGGCCAGCTCTGTAAGGTGACTATATTGATACCCTGTTTCCTCGAAAATAAGACCTAGTAGAGGTTTTGCTGAATTGCTATATATAAGGCCTTCCACAAAAGTAAGACGTAGCAAAGTTTTTGTTTGGAAGCATGGCCGCTGAACAGAACACCAGGGTATGCAGCTGGGATTCTTTTTAGCCCGCCACCGTTGACCTCTACCTTCAATGTCCATTGCAGAGCAGCTGCATGCAGGACATAAAGACCATCACCTGCAGCAAACCCTGATGTTCCCTTTCCACGGCAATGTGCAGGCATCAAGAGGTCCGTCACCTGCCGCCATTCTCTTTGTCTTCTACCACCAGTAGAGCTGCACACAGTCTGCCATTATCCCGTCACTTGCTGCCATACTGTATGCTGTCCCTGCTGTGCGGGGGTGAGCTCTTCCTGCTGACCAAAAGCCACCATACCGTACGCTGTCCCTACTGTGCTGTACGAGTGTGCTGTGGTGACCTCCCCCTGGTGGCTGGAGGCTGCCACACCATACACTGTCCCTGCTGTGCTGTACAAGTGTGCTGTGGTGAGCTCCCCCTGGTGGCCGGAAGCCACCTTACCATACGCTCTGTGCCTGCTGTACATGTGACATGTGAATTCTTCTTCATGGAAAAATAATAAAAAATAATAAAACCAAGGGCAACTTTGGGAGCAAAATTAATATAAGACTCTGTCTTATTTTCAGGGAAACACAGTATCACCCAGCTTTCCTAGACTCCAAACTGAGAAGTCTGGCTAACAAGCACTGTCATATTGGCAGCCATATTGGTCATCACCCAACGTTCCCATTGGCATATGACTTTGCTTATACAGTTTATACTGGAGATTTTTGTTGTATTTATTGTACTAGTTTCTCCAGCTACAATTCCCACCACACCTGCAGCTGTCAGGGCATGTTGGGAGTTGTAGTTCTCCAACAGCTGGACTTGGGGTTCATGATTCAAATGGAAAATATATGCTACATTAGTCAATCATTTCCATCGGGTTATAGGGTTACCCCCTACTGTGCACCCATTACCCCACATCCACAGTGGCCCCCGGGCAGGATGAGGTGTTGTTGTGCATACACAGACACAGCCACTATCGATCTGCGGGGAGGTTAATCTGTGCGGACCCTATTAATGTTTCACTGGGTACAGTACACACTGTTATCTAGATTAGAGGCTGTAAACAAGAATGAGCTCTCATCACAACTGGCTTACAGCTTGTGGACCAAAGAGCTTGCAATCTATAGCATTCTACAACCCAACACACCCACCTACACCCCGAATAAACACATTTGTTCTTGCACAACTTTGGGACCACCCATCATTGCACTAAGAATTGGTAATGTATAGTGTTAAAATCTACTCTGCGTAAAGTCTTGGCCCCACAACATGGTTTCTGATTCCCAACAGATGAACAGCCTCAGCTTGGCAAACCCTGTGATAGACTATTACAATGTTAGGGTAAAACGGCACCTAACTACTATGTGGAGGTGTGGGGAGGTAGAAGTATAGGTGTTGTTGTGTCAGCTCAGCCAGAGGTGTAAGTGTTGTGACGCCAGTGCTAGTCCAGCACACAGGTGTGGTGTTATACCTGCTTTGTGTTGTGGCCGATCTGTAGTGTTCCCCAAATGGACGGTGACCTGCCGGGCTGTAATGGGTCCCTTGGGCTCTTGTCACGGTAGTCCTGAGTGGCAACCAACCCACCCGGACTATCGGTACCGCCACCCAAAAAAGGGGAAAATAACCCAAGGTGTATGGTGCTGGTGCATACAGAGTATAACAGAGACCCAGTGATGTAAAAAATATAACCGCTTTACTGCAGAGTTCTTCAGTAGTACAATACACTTTCACAAATAGATAAATCTTTGACACAGACTTTAGTGCTGTAACTTGTGCTTGAGGAGGCACTTAGAGAAGTAGGGCAGAAGAGAGGTAGTTGTAGCAGTTCTTGGAGAGTGGAGTAGAAGAGAAGAGTTTGTTGAAGGAGCCCCAACCCAATGTAGCTGTGTACTCTGCCAGAACTTGAAGAGACTTTATAGTGAGATACTTGTACTTGTGTTTAACCACCTTGTGCCCTATAGTGTCGAGTGACCCGTCCTGTTAGGGTACTACAAGCCCCAGGTGTGGTTATCTGGGCATAGCATAGTGTCCAGGGGTGTCCCAGTTACCTGCACTGTGAGATAGGATACGTAGACCTTCTTTATGGTAGCTTTGTCCTATCCAGGCTAGTTTCTCTTGTACTTAGGATACTGCCCTGCACTTTTTAGACGTGTTCTTATCATGGGTTAGGGTGTTCCTGGACTCTTCTCCCTTTAAAGTGCTTAGCTCTGCATAGTAGATGTAGTAGAAGTAGTAGTAAAAGAACTGGTTGTCTCTAGCTGCATCTGTACACACTGAGGGGGACATTTATTAAGTCCGGCGTTTTTTACGCCGGACTTATAAATGTCCCCGCATCTCCGGCGCTACGGAGATTTATGTAGAGGCGGACTGGGTCGGTGCGCACAGCCGAAAGCCTACGCCACCTGAAAGGTGGAGTAGGTTTTCTTCGTATCTTTGCGCGGAAAAAATGATTAATCGCGCGGACTCTGAGTCCGCGCCCCCCGTAACGCCCCCTCCCCGCCCCCCGGCGTACTCGGCGGAAAGTGCCGATATGCGAATATTTTATTTGCAAATCGGCCATTTGCAAATAAAAAAATACGCAAATCGTCACTTTCCGCCGAAAATCATCCGTACGCCGGATGATACATGTCGCCCTGAGTGTCTAGACTCAACTGACATTGTCCTAGTGAGAAAAAAGGACCGCCGCTCCGGTGCCGTTCTGTTCATGTTCAACACATGTTCAGGTACATTCACTTTAAAGCAGCCAGGCTGTGAGCTGTACAGGAGGACATAACAGAAGCAGGACACTTGTCTGCAAGTATCTCTGTACCCAGGCAGACACCGTGAGAAAGGAGGAGGAACAGGTGACAGAAGGGAAACTTCAGATACAAGAGGGATTCCTAAGGACTGAGCAGCTCTACAGCCTCTTAGCAGGGAGAGAAGTGAAAGCTGAGGAGGACTGGAAGTATCTGTGTTAGAAGATCTCATTCAGAGGGACATAGTGGATGGGTAAGACTGAAGGGGTACAAGAATTAAAGGGAAACTCCTGCGAAAAAAATGTATCTTTAAAATCAACTGGTGCCAGAGATTTGTAATTTACTTCTGTTAAAAAATCTGACGTTTTCCTGTACTTATCAGCTGCTGTATGCCCTTCATATCTATGTCTATGACATGCAGCAGCTGATAAGTCCTGGAAGATTTTTTTTTAATAGAAGTTAATTAGCCTGTGAAATGCCTATTATAACATATAGCAATCCATGAGTACTGCTATGTGCTATACCTGCACTGACACTGATGTACTGCTATCTGCTATACCTGCACTGACACTGATGTATTGCTATCTGCTATACCTGCACTGACACTGAGATACTGCTATGTGCTATACCTGCACTGACACTGATGTACTGCTATCTGCTATACCTGCACTGACACTGATGTATTGCTATCTGCTATACCTGCACTGACACTGAGATACTGCTATGTGCTATACCTGCACTGACACTGATGTACTGCTATCTGCTATACCTGCACTGACACTAATGTATTGCTATGTGCTATACCTGCACTGACACTGATGTACTGCTATCTGCTATACCTGCACTGACACTAATGTATTGCTATGTGCTATACCTGCACTGACACTAATGTATTGCTATGTGCTATACCTGCACTGACACTGATGTATTGCTATCTGCTATACCTGCACTGACACTGATGTACTATCTGCTATACCTGCACTGACACTGATGTACTATCTGCTATACCTGCACTGACACTGAGGTACTGCTATGTGCTATACCTGCACTGATACTGATGTACTATCTGCTATACCTGCACTGATACTGATGTACTGCTATCTGCTATACCTGCACTGATACTGATGTACTGCTATCTGCTATACCTGCACTGACACTAATGTATTGCTATGTGCTATACCTGCACTGACACTGATGTACTATCTGCTATACCTGCACTGACACTGAGGTACTGCTATGTGCTATACCTGCACTGATACTGATGTACTATCTGCTATACCTGCACTGATACTGATGTACTGCTATCTGCTATACCTGCACTGACACTAATGTATTGCTATCTGCTATACCTGCACTGATACTGATGTACTGCTATCTGCTATACCTGCACTGACACTAATGTATTGCTATGTGCTATACCTGCACTGACACTGAGGTACTGCTATGTGCTATACCTGCACTGATACTGATGTACTGCTATCTGCTATACCTGCACTGACACTGAGGTACTGCTATGTGCTATACCTGCACTGACACTGAGGTACTATCTGCTATACCTGCACTGATACTGATGTACTGCTATCTGCTATACCTGCACTGACACTGATGTACTATCTGCTATACCTGCACTGACACTAATGTATTGCTATGTGCTATACCTGCACTGACACTGAGGTACTGCTATGTGCTATACCTGCACTGACACTGATGTACTATCTGCTATACCTGCACTGACACTGATGTACTGCTATGTGCTATACCTGCACTGACACTGAGGTACTATCTGCTATACCTGCACTGACACTGATGTACTGCTATCTGCTATACCTGCACTGACACTGATGTACTATCTGCTATACCTGCACTGACACTAATGTATTGCTATGTGCTATACCTGCACTGACACTGAGGTACTGCTATGTGCTATACCTGCACTGACACTGAGGTACTGCTATGTGCTATACCTGCACTGACACTGAGGTACTGCTATGTGCTATACCTGCACTGACACTGAGGTACTATCTGCTATACCTGCACTGACACTGATGTACTATCTGCTATACCTGCACTGACACTGAGGTACTATCTGCTATACCTGCACTGACACTGATGTACTATCTGCTATACCTGCACTGACACTGAGGTACTGCTATCTGCTATACCTGCACTGATACTGATGTATTGCTATGTACAGCTATTGCACAGGGTCCTAATGTTTGCAATAGGGTTGGACAGGAGAAGAGAGCTCCCGCTGTCACCTATCAGGCCCCTGGCAGTGTGATCACGGGGCCCCGATGTGTGTCTGAGCCTCCTGATTCACGGCCCCCAGCAACTGCAGCTACTGTGAGATCGGCCGCAGGCTCTGACAGGCTGACACTGTGACACAGAGCCTGCGGCTGATCTCACAAGCTTCCATAGCTGCAGTTGCCGGGGGCCGTGAATCAGGAGGCTCAGGCACACATCCCGATCCAGCGATCGTATTGTGAGGGTCCCAATGGGTGACAGGGGGAGCTCCCTCCTTTCTCAACCTGATAAATTGCACATATCAGGGGCCACATCAGGGGGCAATGTTCTTCAGGTAGACAGCGCCGGGAGCCATGTTCTGCAGACAGTCGACAGGCTCGGGCACACATTGGGACCCTGCAATAGGACTTTGAGGGTCCAGAAGGGTACCAGGGGGAGCTCCCTCCTGCTGTCAACCCTGCAGATTCCTGACCACGGCATTTATAGTGTTAAACTGACTAGCCGGTGCAACTGCAGCAGATTATGGCCGTCGTCTTCTTTCAATATTTTGAAAGACGTTATAAGACAAGGATCAGCTGACATCGTGCATGTTGGCTTTTCGTTGCCTTCCATTACATGAAGCGGCAGTAATGGCCAATAATCGGCCGATAATCGCTTCGTGTAATAGGGCCTTGTAGTCTAGTAAAAATGGCAATCCTTCCCAATATTCTATACATACTGGCCAATAGTCCTATTTGGATTGAAAAGAGAATGTTCCAAAAAGATTCTGAATATTTGTATTAGACTCATTTAGAAAAACAAAGCTCGAAAAATAACACAAAAACAAAACACTAACTTTAGGGAAAGAACAGGGAGGTAGTAAATTGCCGGATTTTGGATGTTACTACTTAGCTGCACAGATGGTGAACGTGATACAGTGGAGGAGGTTCGATTGTGTGGGAAGGTGGGAGAGAAATTTCCTAGGATTCCAGACGGATCCCTTCACTGTGTTAGGGTCCTATTAGACAAAGTGATTTTTAAGGATAAAACATCGAGATCGTTTATCGTTAACCTGAAATCGTTCACCATATTACACAGAACAATGGTCGTTAATTACGATTGTTAGAACGATTATTACTACAATCGTTTATTTCATCTGATCCCAGCAAACGAAGGGACGATTTGAAATTACACGAACAGCGAATGATTAACGATGATTTTAGGCTCAGATCTAAATCAACAATCAAGGACACATGAATGATTTTTCGATCGTTGCCTGATAATCGTTTAAATTCGAACGATATAACGATTTTCCGCACTATTATCGTCCCAAGTAATAGGGCCCTTTTACACGGAGCGATTATCGTTCAAATCTTCACTATAACAAACGCATTTGAGCAACAATCGTCTTGTTTGTACACGGCTAACGATCAAGCGATGAGCGATAATCGCTTCGTCTAAACGGTCTTTATAGGATCCATCCTAGTGTGTGAGATGGCCTTAAGTGATCCTAAAGCGATTGTGATAACGATTTTTCAAATGATTTATCTCCCCTTTTAAACGATGATCGGCATAAAATACAAATTGTTACTTCAAAATCGTTAAGCGATCGACTGAGCGAATTATCGCTCCGTGTAAAAGGACCATTAGCAAACGATTAACTATGATTTCAGGCTCAGATCTAAATCAGCGATCGCTAACACATAAACAATTTTTCGATTGTTGGCTGCAATTACACAGGACGATTATCGTTTAAATTTTCCGCACGAGTCGGGCAATAAAATTGACAGAAAATAATGTTTCTTTTACATGGAGCAATAATTCGCTGAATCGATCATTTTACAATTTCGAATTAATGATTTGTTTTTTTATGCTGATCAGCGTTTAGACGGAGAGATTAATCGTTCGGAAAATCGTTATTACGATCACTTTAAGATGGCTTAGGGCCATCTCACACACTAGGATGAATCTTTGAAAGACAAACGACAGCAACGATCAGCCGACAGCGTTCATGTGGGCTGATCGTTGCCTTCTATTACACGGGGCAATTATCGGCCATAACGGCCGATAATTGTTCTGTGTAATGGGGCCTTGAGGGTGTGGCAGGAGACTAGGGGTAAGAAACAATTAGAAGGGAGTAATGGATTTACACCATTGTGGGATAATATCAACCTTAAAAGAATTCCTAAAAATACAGGACCCTATGTGTAGGGGGAGATAGGGAATCACAAAGGTGAAACACTTATTTGAGAGCAATGGCAAGTGGAAGTCACTTGAAAAGTAAATGAAGTCGCTTGAACACAATGAATTTGGTGTTTTTGATGGGATATTACGGATTAACCCAGATTAATCGTGTTGTTTCTTATAAAAGAGGAAGATGATTTTTTTTAACATATCAACATAAACTTTTTGTAGATGAAATTACCATGTGCCATAAAAGTAACACAGGGAAAATGTATAAAATTTATAAAAATGTATAAAATTTATTAAAAAAAAACAAAAAAAACAGTCCAATCAGTGTAGTAACAAATACCAAAATAAGTGGCAAGGAGATCCAGGAGGGGAAACGACTGACTGGGATGGAGTGTTTAGGTTATATCACATATCATTTGTCATGCTGATACATTTATTAGATGTGAAGGAGTACACACAATTCACAGGTTTTGGCGCTGCCCCAAGTTATTTAGATATTGGACTGGAATCTTTCCTGGCAATTAAAACACATTACAAAGTTACACAACCTTGTAATGTGCTTTAAAGGGGTATTCCGGGGAAAATTAACTTTCCCCCTAGGATAGGGGAAAATTAGGAGTTTGTGGGAGGGTCCAACCCCTGAGGATAGGGGAAAAGTAAATTTTTCCCAGAATACCCCTTTCATTACCGGTCTGGCCCCCTTCCCTATGCCCCCCCCCCCCTTAGCCTCTCACCCCGGAAGCATTAAATGGTTAATTATGTGATCCCTGTCAACCACGGCATCATGGTCCGCCACCATCTTGTGTTGACCACGGCATCTGTAGCGTCACCAGATGACTGACAGCTTGCTCAGCTCCGATTGGCTGAGCAAGCTGTCAACCATCTGACATACTCCAGCCCCCTCTGCAGCATCAGCAGATGACTCACAGGTTACTTTTGAGATTAACACGTCCAAACTGGCATTCCTTGACGTCTTGATCCAGTGAGGGCTAGCGGGTGGGAGTGAGACCACGATATACCGTAAGCCAAGGGCAACCAGCTCTCTTTTATCTTGGGAAAGTCATCACCCCAGATGCCTCAAGGCAGGTACCCCACGTAGACACTACCTGCGGGTGAGGCGCAATTGTTCCGACCTTGGGAAGTATCGGACGCAATAGACTGCCCTGCGTGAGCGATTTAGAGAGGGTGTACCCTGATAATATTGTGAAAGATGCTTATAAAATGTCGGGACATCAAGGGAGAGAGGATGATACCGAGGAGCCTATGGAATGAGTCAGGAGGTACAAGGATCAGAGGTACATTTGATGCTGCCGCTAAAGAAAGAGGTGCAAGAAATCTTGGAACAACACTGGGATATATTATTGTTAGATCCAGACATCAAGGATACAGTTACAGACAGACTTTAAATCACATACAAAAGGGGACGAAACCTCTGTGATAGGTGCGTAAGGATTCACTACATACCACTTGGCCATTGGGCAACGTGAGTCCAGCGTCTCTGACCACAGTCAGGACGCAATCTTTTGTTATATATGTCATCTCATGTTTTGTACCCTGATATTTGTATTACCAACTATTGCTGACTCCCCTGACGAGTATCTACAAAAAACGTGTCGGGAGTAAGAACAGGGCAGGGTCCGTCCTTAGTAGGACTCTCTGAGCGAGAAGGGGTAGAGTAGTGCACCTTATAGGGACCGACAGGGTCTGGTGGCTCCCCTACATGTGTGGACAGGTTGTATGTCCTAACTAGGGATGGTCCGAACCGAGTTCGGTTCGGGTTCGTACGAACCCGAACTCTCGGTAATGATTCCCGTTGCCTGCCCGCTCCGTGCAGCGGGCGGATCCAGCGGGAGGACCGCCTGGAAAACTGGGATACAGCCATAGCCATAGACTGTATCCCAGTTTTCCAGGCGGTCCTCCCGCTGTATCCACCCGCTCCACGGAGCGGGCAGACAGCGAGAATCTGATGCTGAGCGTTCGGGTTCATACGAACCTGAACCCTGGAGGGTTCGGACCATCCCTAGTCCTAACATAGTCCTTCTTGCATTTGGATCTGTGCACAGTTAGTATACCTGAGCTACCAGTGGCGTAGCTATAGGGGGGCCCGCCGATGCCCCCCACCCCACCAACACCACTTTCTATAACTCTGCAGTTCTCCCCAATCGGCTTTGATAATCACAGCCGGTCTGGGAGAACTGCACTGCTGCTCTTCCTCCACGACCAGACTGTGCCCAGTGGCGTAGCTACCATAGAGGCAGGGAAGGCGGTTGCTATGGGGCCCTGGAGGGAGTGGGCCCAGGGAAGATAAGAGCCTCCTGAGTCCTTTTGCTTAACCCCTTATGTACTGCAGTGTGTAAGTGGCCCAGTGTTTTCTTACATGCTGCAACACAAAAAAAGGGTTAACAATTAGCTCTCTGCCTCACTACTCTGATAACCTCTGACCTCTGAGCTCCTGCAGAGGTCAGAGGAGAGTTAATTGTCTTCTGTATTAACCCTTTGTTTGTGTTGCAGCATGTAAGAGAACACTGGGTAAATGCAGTAAATAAAGGGTTAAGCAGAAGGTAGTCTGCTCCTGCACCTATGTATATAACCATGAGACTCCTAATACGCTGTTATAGTTACATACAGTGGATGGACAGAACAAGTAGACATTGGCTTTCTCCTCTGCCAGTCACTGTTGTGGCTGCACGCAGGATTCTGCCTCTGGCCACAAGAGAATTTGTTTTTGCCACATCACTGAGTATATATATATATATATATATATTATAGTGTGTACTAGCTACGCCCCTGTAAGTGCCTCAGTGTAAAGCATTTTGTGTGTGTGTGTGTCTGTATGGGTATATACTGTATGTGCCTGACTGTGTACATGAGACTGTGATGTATGTGCTTCTGTGTACTGCATGTGTGTGTCCCTGTATGACTGTATGGGTTTAAATGTGCTTGACTACATGTGTCTGTGTATATGTAATTGTATATGTCTCTCTGTATGTATGTTTATGTCCGTATGTGTATGTGTGGATTGTCACTGTATATATGTGCTTATGTATACAGCATGTGTGTATATTTCTCTATATGGGTGTATATGTGCCTGACCACGTGTGTATCTGTAAGTGTATGTGTCTCTATGTATGTATGTTCTTGACTGTATGTGTATATGTGACTATATGCGTCTCTATGCCTGTATGTATGAGCCTGACTGTATGTATGTGCTTGTGTGTACAGTATATGTGTCTCTGAATGGGTATATATGTCCCTGACCATTATGTACTTACAGTATGTGACTGTATGTGTCCCTATGTATGTACATTCCTGGGTGTGTATACAATATGTGCCTTTGTGTGTGTGTGTGTGTGTGTATGTGTATATATATATATATGTATATATATATACATATATATATATATACACATACACACACACACACACATATATATATATATACAGTCTCATAATAAAGACACATATTCACAGAGACACATATATATACACACACTCTCCCATATATTGGCTATATTCACACAACGTATCTTTTCGTAAAAGTGCGGTCGTTGTTGCAATCAGCAACAAGGGCTGTATTTTTTATGAAAGGATATGTTGCCCACTCTTCTATGGGATCTCGGCCAGAGCGTATACACATAGTGGACGCAGACATCTTACATGTCAGTTTTCTGTGGACGCTCTTCATTGAAGAGCGGCCGCAGAAAGCCCTGTCAGTTCACACAGTGGATTGAGAGGCTCCGGCCACGTGCTTCATAGTGTGCAGTGGGGAGTTCTGATGCGGCCGCTTGCTCCATAGTGTGCAGTGGGGAGTTCTGATGCGGCCGCTTGCTTCATAATGTGCAGTTGGGAGTTCTGATGTGGCCGCTTGCTTCATAGTGTGCAGTTGGGAGTTCTGATGTGGCCGCTTGCTTCATAGTGTGCAGTGGGGAGTTCTGATGCGGCCGCTTGCTCCATAGTGTGCAGTGGGGAGTTCTGATGAGGGTGTGCACGGATGCGCCCGCATCAGAACTCTGCGGCGCCAAAGATCCTCTGGCCGGTACTGCAGTACTGGCCGGGATGATCTTTTCAGAGACCAACCGCTCTGTGACCCGGACGGGTCACGGAAGGGCCAATCTCTTCCATGGTATGAACATAGCCATGTACTGTATGTGCCTGAATGTATATATGTGTATATATATATATATATATGTGTGTGTGTGTATATGTGTGCCTGTATATATGACACTGTGTATGGTAAGCTTTTGATACATAGAGCGAACTTGTCAGATGGAAAATGCCAAAAAAAGCCAAGCATAGGAGCCATGCATGTGTGATTTATGGTATGGTTGTATGGTGGTAATATATGGTCAGAATTTGGTGATTAGGTTTGTCCCTTGTATAGTATTATTAGTGGCCTGTATATAGTGGGTTTTATACTTTAAGCGCCCGTTCACACAGCGCAAAAGAGGCGGAATTTCAAGCCAAACCTGCCCCCCCGATGCTGCTTGAAATTAAGCCTGTCCTATTGATTCAATGGGATTTCTCATGTGCCTCCACTCTCCTCTCAAAGAATTGACATGCCATATAGAGCGGAGAGTAAAGGCGCACAAGAAATCCTATTGAATCAATGGGACAGTCTCTGACTGTGCCTCATCAGGTGGGATGGGGGTGGGGGGGAAATTAAAATTTTGCACCAGGGCCCATCAATCTTTAGCTACGCCCCTGTGAGTTGGTGTCAGAGATAATGAATTAACTACTACACGCATCAGTTACTCTATATACTACTCGTCCTGGCTCTTGTGCTTGTTTTGTTATGTTTCATGTCTTACATAATAAAAGTTATGTCAAATGATTTTGTGGATCATTCTGTGATCACGTTACTCGGTAAATAAGAATTAACATAACATATCATAACATAACATAAACTTTGTCATGCAGATGCATGTAGTAGATGTGATGGAGCAGACACAATCCACATGTTTTGGCGCTGTCCTGAGTTACTTAGGTATTGGACTGGAATAATAGGGGTTGGAAAAATACAGGTTTTGTATAGTTAAAAAACAACTCCGACAACAACAAAAACATTTCCCAGCAATGAAAACACATAACAAAGTTATATAACCTTGTAATGTGCTTTAATTACCAGCCTGGCCCCCTTCCCTATTTTTTCCTTCCTGTCAACCAAGGAATCTCCAATTGGCTGAGCAAACTGTAAGCCATGTGAGCCCCTGAACAGAGGGTAGAGATGAGCGAACCGTCAGACTTTTGGTCCGACGACATCTTCGCTCCATTACTATGCCTGCGACTATGCCTGGATTGGAGTGGAAGTTCCACTCATCTCTTACAGAGGGGCGGGAGTGTTAAACGGAACTGTCACCCGGAGTTCCTACAGCTCCTGGCATCCTGACTGAGTTGTGTGCTGAGAGGTAGAAGAGGTTCAGAAAAGCAGAGAGGAGGATGTTGAGAGAGTCCCAACCCAATGTGCCAGAACATTAGACGGGGAATACATAGAATACTTGAGAGTAGAGAGAAAACTTGTGCCCGTGTTTTGACTCTTTGGCCTTTGCACCACCTATTGCCCACCAGTGTCGGGCGACCCATCCTAGAGGGTGACACAAGCCCCAGACCTTGTTACCTGGGATGAGCAGAGTGGTAAGAGTTCTCTGATGACACCTGCGCTGCGAGGTAGAGTACGTAGGCTTCTAGCAACTTTGCTCTATCCAGATCAGTTCCTTTTCCTTCAGGATACTGTCCTGCACTTTAAGACTGGTTCTCGGCGTGGGTTGGGGTGATCCCTGATTTGTCCTCTCTTATTGTTCGTTCAGCACTGCATAGTATATAGAAGTGCTGCTTTCAAGATACAAGTGCTAAGGTGTCTCATATGCGTATGTTCTTTACAGAGACCAACACAAGACTGTCCACAGGGGACCTGGCATAAGCCAGGGCCCTACTTGGCTACGACAGGGACTGTTCTGGCTTGCGTCCTTCCTCTACCAAAGCCAGAGTAAGACTCACTAAAGGTATGGCTACACTTCCTCTCCCCGTGTGACTTCCTTATATAGCGTCTGTAACTTGTGCTGTGAGTGGGTGAGAAGAGAGTGTAGGAGAAGGAGAAGGAAAGAGATTAGCAGAAAAGAGAAAGAGCTCCCATTGGTGCACAGGTCCCAAAAACAATAAGCCTTTGGTTACCTACAGCTGTGCAATACTTAGGTACACAATAGACATACTAGTGACATCTAGTGGCAAATCATAGGTACTACTTCATTACCACTTGCACTATTAAGTACAGACTTTTGCGAGGGGTCTACAGACAAGAAACACCAATGGTGGAACACCACAGATGGAGACGGGAATATTCCCCAATGGCCAAGGGAGAGGAGTGAGAAAGGAAGGAGATGAGATGAAGACATAGTGGCAGCGATTAAGGAAATGGAAAACAATACTATTGTCATGAATCGGACCGCGTGCCCGGCTCCCAGAACTGCCGGAGTGTGTGGCCGGCCTCCTAGATGCGCCAATGGTGTCCATAGTTACTGTGTGCCTTGGCCAGTGCTTCTACGCCCCCCCGGCCATCGCAGCTACCTTCTATGATTATGTGCTGACTGGCGGCTGGCACCACCATTCAGCTCTATAGTGTGCTGAGGGAGGCTGGAGTCTCAATCCCCAATCACATCCCCAGCCTCCATAAAATTACTCCCTTCATCATCCCCCTTACCTGCGATAGAGTCTCATTAACTGAGTGTGTGGTCTTCCACCACTGGTGTTTTTCTCTGTCCTGTTCACCTGTCAAGAAAACCTTTTTCTCTCAGGTTAAAGTGGTGGATGAAGGATATACTGACACCACTAGGTGGCAGTGTTTTATATATTTATATGTGTTGCACAGTTGAAGGTTGTTATGGGTTAAGGATTTTGTACCTTGTGTTTATTGCTGACCAACAGGAGGTGCTCTTCTCTTCTAACTTATCTTTTCTAATCTCTTTTCTTCTTGCTCCTGTGTACACTCATCCCCGCCACTTACAGGCAGGCATACAGAGGCCCCTGTAGGGGGAGGTTTACTGGTGGAGGAAGTACAAGTTAGTTCTAGTCTGATTCTCAGAGAGGACACAAGAGACAACAGTCCCTGCAGAAGTCAAGCCAGTGCAGTTGAGTTTAGTTACTAAGGTGTACAAATGCAGTCAGAGACCAACAGTTCTTTCACTACGACAAGAATATCTATTATGCAGTGCTAAGCACATCAAAGGGAGAGGTAACCAAGGAACACCCTGAGCCACGCCAGTAATGTGTCTAAAAAGAGCAGGGCAGTATCCTGAACAAAGGAGGAACTAGCCTTGATAGGACAAAGCAGACAGAACTAAAGGCCTATGTATCCTACCGTGCAGTGCAGGTAACTGGGACACCTCGGACACCTAGCTACACCCAGATAACCATGGCTGGGGCTTGTAATACCCTACTGGGACGGATTTGAAAATACCAGGGGGCAAAAGATGGTCAGACCAAAGACTATACACAAGTACAAGTAACACTTCCCTATTGAAGATATCTCCAAGTTCTGGCAGAACACATAGCTACACTGGGTTGGGGCTCCTCTGGCCAACTCCCCTACTCTATGTTCTACTCTACAAGCACCACTACCCCTCCTACTTCTTCTAGAGCTCCTCTTCCAGCACGAAGGTCAAGCATTTCAGAGTGTGGAAAGATTTATTTATTCTGTGAAATGTGTATTGTAATATTGAAGAAGTCTGACAGTAAAGCTATCATATTTTTATACTACCGGGACTCTGTCATCTTCTATCCGCGCCTATACGCACAGCAACGTACACCTTGGGTTATTTTTCCCCTTTCTGTGGGTGGTGGTACTGATAGTCCGAGTGGGTCAGTTGCCACTCAGGACTGCGGTGACAAGAGCCCAAGGGACCCGCAACAATCTGGCAGGTTACTGACCATTCGGGGAACACAGCCAGCCATACTAGAAGCAGGTACCAACACCACACCTGTGTACTGGACTAGCACTGGCGTCACAACACTAACATCACCGCCTGAGCTGACGCAAGCAAACACGACCACCACAAGTGTCACTAAGCTAGTGTTGGTATCCTGTTTACGTATTCCCTGGTATCTCTGACTTTTGGCTTGACTTTCCTGACTTTCTCCCTGTCTTCCAATTTTGTACTGCGTAGACCAATAGTTTTTTGACCCAGCTAGGTAGTTTGCGGTAAGTAGTCAGGGGCAGCAGGACAGGTGCCGTGCAAGGGCCTGACCTGTCTTGTGTTCTTCCGTCCCCAAACCTAACAACGAAGATAGAACTTTATTGTGTACTTTATAACTTTGTAAATGTACTTATCTGTTTAGTTGCTTATCTTTTTAACAGTTGTGTAGAAAAAAACAACTTCTTCAATGGGAACCTAACAACTACATGGGGGCACAAAGGGGAATTAACTATTGTAAAACGTCACGTGGTTCCTAAGTGCTATATACAGGTACAAAGGAGACCTATCTAGAATATGGGGACAAAATAGCTTAACAACTGATTCAGTCTCCTTCCCCCAGTTCTCAGCTGCTGCTTTTTGCTGAAGACACAAAATCTGTGTGTGAGCTTTTCTCTGTTTCTCTGTCTCCCCCTCCCTTCTGAGACAGATGATGTAAACAAGTCCCTTGCAGGCTGTATCTTTAACTTTGTAGCTTCTTTGTAATGCTGGGGGGGGGGGGGGGGTATTCTGAGGCCAAGTTGTTAATGAACTTAATGTGATTAATTAACCCTCCCAGCATTACAAAGAAGCTACAATGTTGCAGATACAGCCAGTCAGGGACTTGTTTACACCAGCTGTCTCAGAAGGGAGGGGAAGGAGGGAGAGACAGAGAAAAAAGCTCACACACAGATATTTGTGTCTTCAGCAGAAAGCAGCAGCTGAGAACCGGGGGAAGGAGACTGAATAGATAATAACAAGTATGGAAAGAAATGTTAGTCTCACCATGGGCAGCAACATATCAAAAGTTAAGTGAGACCGGCATCCAGGAACCGGCATCTACAGCTTGTGATCCAAATGACATTGTGAGTTACAGGCGTGTTCTGCATGTACAGAGGTACCTGACCTGAGTATGCCAAATGACAAATCCAGCTCTGCTCTGCTACATCTGTCAGATTGTTTCTATAGAAAAAAAAAGGCAAACACTTTGCAAACGTTGCTCCATATTTCATGGTGAAATGTGAAACGTTGCTAAATATTCTCTGGAAAAAGTTCAATTGTGAAAGACAACGGACACCGACGTGAAATAGATTACGAGGATTAGCAGAGGTGGAATTTATTCCTCTTTTACGGCTCTGGGAACCCTGAGATAGTTGATGCGATAAACCAAATTCCAGTTGTTGAGCTGCTATCAAGTGAGGTAGTGGCGGTGCGAGGGCTTATAATGACATAAATGGCACTTAATGAATAACCCGGGACGTTATAAAGCAGATTGGTAGTGTGAGGCGCGAGCAGTCACCCCCTGCATCATCGGAGGACTTTAATCCAACACCTCGGTAAGACAATATTCAGACTGATGCTGAAAATCAAATGCTTGTGCACATACTGATCCTGATTTACTGATCATGTTCTATATCACATCCAGAGCTGCAGGATGTATGTACACAGTGACTTCACCAGCAGAATAGTGAGCGCAGCTCGGGAGTATAATACAGGATGTAACTCAGGATCAGCACAGGATCAGTAATGTAATGTATGTACACAGTGACCCCACCAGCAGAATAGTGAGTGCAGCTCTGGAGTATAATACAGGATGTAACTCAGGATCAGTAATGTAATGTATGTACACAGTGACCCCACCAGCAGAATAGTGAGTGCAGCTCTGGAGTATAATACAGGATGTAACTCAGGATCAGTAATGTAATGTATGTACACAGTGACCCCACCAGCAGAATAGTGAATGCAGCTCTAGAGTATAATACAGGATGTAACTAAGGGTCAGTATGTGGTGACCCCCGGTGTGGAGGTGCGGACGGTCACTTGCCAGATGGTTAAGCAAGACGCCAGTCCTATGGTGATTGGCCGAGGTATAGCACTGCCCAGTGGTGGTTTGTCGTGACGCCATTGCCAGTTGGGCACACAGGTATGGTGGCACACCTGCTTTTATTTTAGTGGGCTGACTATACCTTGTTTCCCTGTGGACAGTGTCCTGCCGGGTTGTTGCAGCTTTGCCTTGATACAATACTTCACACTTGATAAGTTACTTAATACTTTAGAGTCTAGATCTGCACTGAGAGTAGAAGGAGTGATACAGCTGTGCTGACTTAGTTGCGTGATGAGAGGTAGAAAAGAGGAGCAGAGGAGCAGAGAGGAGGATGTCGAGAGAGATCCCAACCCAAGTAGTACTGTGCTCTGCCGGAACTTTGGAGGTAGAAATAAAAATACTTCAGAATAGAGAGAGAATACTTGTGCCTGTGTTTTCACTCTTTTGATCTTTGCACCACCTATTGCCCACCAGTGTCGGGGGACCTGTCCTAGAGGGTGACACAAGCCCCAGACCTTGTTACCTGGGATGAGTGGAATGCTGAGGGTTCCCTGCTTACACCCAGGCTGCGAGATAGAGTGCATAGGCTTTCTAGCAACTTTTCCGAATCAGTTCCTTTACTTCTTTGTAGATACTGTCCTGCACTGTGTTCCTCTGGTCCACGGCGTGGGTTAGGATGATCCCTGACTTGTTCTCTCTAGTGGAAGCTTAACACTGCATAGTGTGGAATACGGTTACTTGAAGAGAAACTGTGTCTAGATGAATGTGCTGTCCGTCTAGACCACAACTTAGACTGGGGACCTGGCAGGAGCCCCGGCCCAAATGGACTGCTGTGGAGAGCGTTCTAGCTTGCGTCCTTCCTCTACAGAATCCAAAGGCAAAAGACCCTACACTTTCTCTACCCATGTGACTTCCTTCCTACAGCGCATGTAAGGTGTGCTGTGAGTGGGTGAGGTGTGTGTGTAAAAGTAAAGAGAGAGATGATAGGTGAGAAGAAGAAAGAACTCTCATTGGTGTACAGACCCATGTGGTACATAAACAAACAATAACCCTTTGCTTCCTACAGACGTGCAATATCTGAATACACATAGTTATAACAGCGACATCTTGTGGCAAAACTCTGGTACTACTACATTCCCACTTACACTTAATAGTACAGGCTTTTAAGAAGGGTGTAACTAATAGCAACACCCGTGGTGGGACACCACAAGTAATTTAATGTATGTGTACAGTGACCCCACCAGCAGAATAGTGAGTGCAGCTCTGGAGTATAATACAGGATGTAACTGAGGATCAGTACAAGGATCAGTAATGTAATGTATATGCACAGTGACCCCACCAGCATAATAGTGAGTGCAGCTCTAGAATATAATACAGGATGTAACTCAGGATCACAAATGTAATGTATGTGCACAGTGACCCCACCAGCAGAATAGTGAGTGCAGCTTTTGTTCTTCCTTCATCTGGAACGCTGTAATTGCTGTTCCTGCAGTTGCGGATCTATCTATACAGGAAGTCCATGATATCTCGCCATCTGTCTCGGCGGTTATCTGAGATGTAAAGCTGTTTGCATGAATATTCGCAGGGAGATAAGAAATAGCTGTAGTTGATGCCATAAACAATCCCTTTATCTGTTAACTTGAGCTGTGTCAAGTGTTAAGGGTCACATAGCGCTTTATGGTTCATGTATAGATACTGAAATGGAACTGTACACTAGAGATTGGGAAAGAAGAAACTAAGGGCCAGAGGTTCGACCAGCATGTCAGGAGGGTGGGCGGCAGCCCATTACATTAGATTTATGGTGCATTTGTTACTGACTCTGTGACTGTAGACTTCATGCACATGCTGCAATTACCATTGGCTCACACACATAGCTCCCGACATGTCTCACTGATATTCAGTGTCCTCAGGGGTATATAGGTCTATGGTGGAAATGCGCCATGTCTTGAGCTTTTATTTACCCTACAGTGTCTGTGCTGGCGCTTAGTTCTCAGAGACCTACCATGTAATGGACAAGCCCATTTACCTTAATGGGCCAAACATAGTCTATTTGTGACTACATTTAGTCCATTTCTTGTGTGTGGGTCTAAAAATGTGGCAGACCGTGTTTCTGAGTGCTACATAAAAACGGGGCACTAGAGAAGACGGACTGAACATAGTCACTAAAAGACTACATTCAACTTATTAGTGTCATTGGACCCATCGGGGACATGCCGGGTTATGCATTGGCGGCTGATCGCTGGCACTTTTACACAGGTCGATTATCAATAGTTTATGGTTTAATGATGGTGAGATGATGAGGTCATAGCCAGTAAGCCGATACCCACCAGATATCTAAATAAGAACTTTTACAGGAAGGAGTTACCCAAAGAGAATAAGTATGTGGACGATCGTGGTCCCACTTTGGTCACTTTTTACACCTTGTCAAAGGGGAGACTCCATATGCCAGCAAGACCGATAGTTTGGGGAAATAGTATAAGAATTTTACAGATAAGCCCCAACATGGATAATATTTTAGCACAAGTTTACATTTAGGCCTTCAGCTCTGTCTAGCGTACATCCTGTAATGGACTTCCTGTTCCTGTGTACACTCTAGCTGGAAATTCAGCCAATTCTGTCTCCCTCGTCCGATATTTTCTTGATTATAACCTCTATATAACTTTAATAGAGTTTTCTAAATTACCAATTAGAGTGTCCTGTTGACAGGAAGAGGAAGTCTATTATAGGATGTACGCCAGAAAGGTCAATAGAGCAACAGTTGGCATCAAAGTTAGAAGGAAATCATGAAAAACCAACATTAAATAAATATACCAATATTTTCAGAAATCACTCTTACCAAAACAAGCAGTCTAGATATAGAGTCAGTGTATATAGTAAGATAGGAGGACAAGCTCTGATAGCATTCAGTATAAAGCACACAATTATTCTTTTTTGATAGTGTTGGATTTTTTTTTACTGATTCACAATTATTTTATAGTTTACACTTTATTGTTAAAAAAGGTACTGCCATGGGTACAACGTGTGCCCCAACATATGTTAACCTACTGCTTCACAATTATTTTATAGTTTACACTTTATCATTAAAAAAGGTACTGCCATGGGTACAACGTGTGCCCCAACATATGTTAACCTATTTCTAGGGTTATGGGAGGATGAACTTGTTCCCCTTGTAGGTCATAAATGTTGTTGGCAATGTTTTTCCTTATTTTTATTGTCCTATCTATGTATAATATTCTCCTGAAAACATGTCTCAAAGGCCTCAATGAGAAATGAATAACAACAAATCATTGTATCCATATCGGCCTTGCTGGCAAAGAACTGTCAACAGACATAAAATGACTACAAAAAATAAGACAGGCTGCACCGAAGCTGCTGCTGCTCGCGGGATCAGGAGGAAAAGGGAGCGCAGGAGAAGACCTGCAACATGCTTAGGTAAAGCATGTTACTTGTGAAATCGTTGGTCGCCCATTATGAATCTCTATTCCATGCAGCGATGTGCGGTCGGTGCCCGATGATTTTAGGTTTGAACCTAAATAAACGATTAGCCGATAAAACGATCATTGGCTGATCGTTGTCTCTATTCCACGGAGCGATATTGGCCAAATTGGCCAATTATCGCTCCGTGGAATAGGACCCTAACTCATTGCATAAATAGATAGAAAGTCAGTCATCAGGATTCCAGGATTAGCTCTTTTATCTCTATAGAGCTTTCCTGTGATAGGATATAAATATTTTTGTTACTCTGTAAATGAGGCTCAAGTTCCTAAGGGGCGTTACCCAGCACGGCAAGAGCCCAGGGCTACCAGCCCCCCTACCCAAAGGTGGCAAGGCATATGCAACTAGGCATCTAGGCAGTAAGAGATGGGTGGGCTAACCCTAGGCTCTTACTGTACTTGGGAATGACTACTGGATTATAAGGTTTATAGTTTGGCAGTGAAAACCCATATGGAGATAAAATGACATGCCTAGAGTCTACACAGCACACTCCTCAGATAACAAGTCTGCTGTATTCTCTGCCTGCTCCTCTACCTGTGGCATTGCTCAGCACAGGACAGCATGCTGTTATCACATTTCATTCTTCCCTGAATGTCCCTATATATATATATATGTACATGACAAGGAGATAGTGATGTAGGCTGTAGGGGCAGGGTATAGGTGATGACATCACTCTGGGGGTGGGGCTAGAGCTCAAAAACAAGAGCCACTCAAGCCTCCTGTTATCATTAGGACTAGCCAGATATCCCTCCGGGAATCCTGCTCCACACTGATGAAGAACAACACCCCGAAACAGCTGTATGTGGATGGTAACCTAGCCTTGCTTTATCCCTTGTCATTACATTGACTTATAGGGCCACTTAATATGGTGGTTTTGGTGGTTTCCTAACAGGAGCTGCCCCTTGGCTGGGTCCTTCCCAGAGGGATATCTGGCTAGTCCTGGCTAGTCCTGACATGGACAGAGGTGGCAGCAGAGAGCACTGTGTCAGACTGGAAAGAAAACAACATTTACTGCGGGACATACAGCAGCTCATAAGTATGGGAAGACTTGAGATTTTTAAATAGAAGTAACTTACAAATCTATATAACTTTCTGAAACCAGTTGATTTGAAAGAAAAAGAGTACCCATTTAAAGGCAAATTTCTGATTCCAGAGTACCCCTTTAAGGACTATGTATTTTATTGATTATTTTCTCAGGGACTACCATGGGATTGTAGGCAGCTAAAGGAGTGGGATGAAGCTCAATGATACGGTCTATTGCCACCCCAATAGGATGGGTCTGTTTGCAGTCATTTTGGGGTTGTTTGCCGTTATTTTGTGTCACTGCCAAGGTCCACACTTGTGTAGAGTTCCCATCTGTGTTGTGACACTCAGCCTCCCCCTCCTGTCACTCACAGTCCCATCCTCCCCCCACTCTCTCTTTATAATAAGTTCTCACTGCAGAGCTGATAACAGACCACGGGGAAGATCCAGGTAACTGCACGCTGCCAGGGCGCTCCGCATCCAGCTCAGCAGGTGAGTTGGCTCTGGGGGCTGCGGATGTTACACACAAAGCATCATCCTCCCAGCTCAGCAATGAATGAGGCGACGGTCGGAGCTGTCACATGCAATCACATCAGACAGGCCGGGGGCGAGGGGGGGCTGAGGATGAGGGTCGTCATCACGGCAGAGACTTGGCTGAATAATTCCAGCCTCACCAATACCATGGGGGCCCTGTGGAGACCCCAGCACAGGATGCTACATCCAGAGATCACAGACGTCTTCTCCGCCATCTCACATCTTATTTTTCTCCATCTCTTCCTGCGTCCGGGGATCTCACACAATAGATGCTGCATTACAAGAAATCTTCTCACATTTCACAATTTAAGTCTCGTCGTACGTATTTTTTTAAATTTTTACGATTTATCGCCAGTACTTTTTTTTAAAAAAAATTGTGAATTGTAATAAAAGTTGTCCTGTCTGTGCGGGAGCACCCCCAGGGATGATGAGCGTTATGCTGCGGGCTGGCTGAGAGTAGTAGTTTTGTGCTCTATTGTCACCAGGCAGTAACTAACCTGGTGCTGCTCCTTTTGTCAATGTAATTGCTTCAGCCATGGAAAGTGCAGGAATGAGACCTCTGGACACTGGGATTCTATGAAACAACTTTAACTCTTTACTGGCTGTCTCTCACCAACAATACAGACAAAAACTTTTGACATGATGCTGGGTGTGCAGTACATGACTTGCAATGGACAGTAGACCTTTGGTCACAGTTCCCTTTCTCTTTCAGCAATTTTACCAGGTTACGGTCTCTAGATGCTTTGGAGTGATTACGTGTTGCTGGTAGTGGTGCATGCCGCTTGTTTTTTCTGTAGTGGTGCATGCCGCTTGGTGTTGCTGGTAGTGGGGCATGCTGCTTGGTTTTTCTGTAATGGTGCTTGCCGCTTGGCTTTTCTGTAGTAGTGCATGCCGCTTGGTTTTGTTGTAGTGGTGCATGCCGCTTAGTTTTTCTGTAGTGGTGCATGCCGCTTAGTTTTTCTGTAGTAGTGCATGCCGCTTGGTTTTTCTGTAGTGGTGCATTCCACTTAGTTTTTCTGTAGTAGTGCATGCCGCTTGTTTTTTCTGTAGTGGTGCATGCCACTTAGTTTTTCTGTAGTAGTGCATGCCGCTTAGTTTTTCTGTAGTGGTACATGCCACTTGGTTTTTCTGTAGTGGTGCATGCCGCTTGGTTTTTCTGTAGTGGTGCATGCCGCTTGTTTTTTCTGTAGTGGTGCATGCCGCTTGGTGTTGCTGTAGTGGTGCATGCCGCTTGGTTTTTCTCTAGTGGTGCATACCGCTTGGTGTTGCTGTAGTGGTGAATGCTGCTTGGTGTTACTGTAGTGGTGCATGCCGCTTGGTGTTGCAGGTAGTGGTGCATGCCACTTGGTGTTGCTGTAGTGATGCATACCGCTTGGTGTTGCTGGTAGTGGTGCATGCAACTTGGTGTTGCTGTAGTGATGCATACCGCTTGGTGTTGCAGGTAGTGGTGCATGCAACTTGGTGTTGCTGTAGAGATGCATACCACTTGATTTTTCTGTAGTGGTGCATGCCGATTGGTGTTTCTGTTGTGGTGCATGCCGCTTGGTGTTCCTGGTAGTGGGGCATGCTGCTTGATTTTTCTGTAGTGGTGCATGCTGCTTGGTGTTGCTGGTATTGGTGCATGTCGCTTGTTTTTTCTGTAATGGTGCTTGCCGCTTGGTTTTTCTGTAGTAGTGCATGCCGCTTCGTTTTTCTGTAGTGGTGCATGCCGCTTGGTTTTTCTTTAGTGGTGCATGCCGCTTGGTGTTGCTGTAGTGGTGAATGCTGCTTGGTGTTACTGTAGTGGTGCATGTCGCTTGGTGTTGCTGGTAGTGGTGCATGCAACTTGGTGTTGCTGTAGTGGTGCATGCCACTTGGTTTTTCTGTAGTGGTGCATGCCGCTTGGTGTTTCTATAGTGGTGCATGCCACTTGGTGTTATGGTAGACTCCTTCCTTAGAACTCACTTCATTGAAGCTGCCTGAGTGTAATGTGACCAGAATCTTTACTTCCTTGACATGTGACACTGGTTGTGACAAACACACAACAGCTGTTACATTGAACTTACAGTAGACCTCAGTGTTTGCTGGTTTAGCAGTGTATAGCAGTGCAACAAGCAAAATAAAAGTACATACAAGAAACGTACAATACTTAGCATGGTTTACAGGGTAACTGTCAACTTTAGATCATGCTTAGTGCTGGAGAGTCATTGGTGCTGTTTAGCCGTAAGAATACAAGCCTTGTAGGGAGGGAGTCAGCGTGCATGCAGAGGCTCAGCAAAGCATTTTTTACATTTTACCTCTGAACATGATCACTTTCCCTTTAAGATATTTGCCAGCATTTTGTTCAGTTACATGACTCTAGCCTTAAAGTAGCTAGGGAAAAAGGTACCGGGACACTGCATCAAAAATACTTTACTCTATTTTTTAATAGAATATCTGTGAAGGGTTAAGGTTTAAAGGGTGCTGTGTGTTAGAAACGTTTTATAATTATAATTTATATTACTCAAAAATAATTTTATTTTTAAAAGCTGCAGACTGGGTGAAAACAAGAAATAATTATTTTTCTTTTTAAGCCAAAAATAAAGTTATCCTTCAGACACTCCCTTTAAAGGTAAAATATATAGGAAATATTGTAAAAATGTAAAATAGGTCCAGTCATTCCAGCAAGCCTTCCTCCTCAATCACAGCTCATTGCTGCTTCCAAGATAGGAAGTCTCAGCAGGACCTGCCCGCTCAGCCAATCACTAACCACAGTGAAGTCCCTCCTCAGTCAGTGATTGGCTGAGATGTTCTGCTCAGATCTCGAGATTCTAAAGTAGCAATGAGTAGTGGAATAACAACTGCAGGGGATCAGACTAAATAAGTTATTCTCTTTTTTTTTTACTATTCCCCCAGCATAAAATAAAAAAAACTAACACTGGAAAACTCTTTTAAAGGTAACAAATCACTCAAGAACTTCCTATAACGCTAAGTAAATGCGCTGCTACATTACCCAGCTCACTTCACAAACAGTCATGTAGCATAACCAGAAAACGTACATTTATAAAGTCTCGCAATCTATGTAAATGAGGCCCAACTAGTCATCTGGGCGTCTTCTTTTCGGCAAGTAGTCATGGTAACCGGGCATGTCAGCGTGGTAACCACTCCCTCTGGTTGTGATTTAAAGAATTGATTACATTGCTTTGAATCACGCCCCCAGAGGAGTGTGATTACCGTGTTGACGTGCCCGGTGACTATGACTACTTGCCGAAAGAAGACACCCAGATGACTAGTTGGGCCTCATTTACATAGATCGTGGGACTTTATAAATGTAAGTTTTCTGGTTATACCGGGTAGGTACACGGGCTATACGAATATGTTTTGTAAGTGTGCTGGGTGATGTAGCAGCACGTTTCCTTTTTTGAATGATTAGTTCCCTTTAAGGGGGTTAAATAATGATTAATAAAACAAATAATTAAATATGCTAGTCCACTGGAAAGGTCCCTGAATCTTTACAAATGTCAAAATTTACAGAAGACTTTTTTCTTATTTTTTTATTTTTTTCAGCTATGATAAATTCAGCAAACGGTGCAGAAATACATCAGGTATGGGTCTGTTCTTTGTTGTGGTTCAGCTAACGTCTATAGCCGTGTCTTAAGCTTTGCATTTGACTCTATTTTCAAGGTCCTTAGGCTCCCAAGAGGTAATGTGCTGCTTAGAAGGCAATTAGGGAGATTAATGAAAGTGTCGAAAAGAAGGACTCTCTGTTTCCCATAGCAGCTTTTATTTCCTCTATTTAAAGGGAATTTATCACTAGGTTTTGACTGCCTTAAATGAGGGCAGCATACACTAGGGACAGAAATGCTGAACAGATCGGTGTATTATTTACATCATTCTGTTCAGCCATTCTCCTAATATGCAGGAGAATGAGATTATTGCCACACCCCTCCCCCCGCCCTCCAGCTGCTGATTGACAGGTAACTGCTTATACACAGCATGGATAGATAACTGCTAATCAGCAGCTGGTGGGCGGAGTTTTCTGCTTCTCATGAATATCCAGGACTACTGGGCTCATGAACATAATGAAGAGGACGACTTATTGTCCATGTTATTTAGAAGGAGATCATAGAATCAGCTTCACAAAGCAATGTAAATGATACATCATTCTATTCAGCTTCTCTGTCACTAGTTTATGCTACCTTGGGATAGGACAGCTTAAAGCTGTTGACAGAATCTCTTTAAATTTAAAGTTGCTCTGTGATTGGTTGCTATGGGCAGAAAACTGTTTTGCTTTGTAAACAGTTTCATAAATCTGGCCAAATATTTTAAATTATTTGAATTTGAATTCAAATTTGAATTTTCATCTTACAGTACTTTACGTCAGATCTAGCTTTTAACATTTATACAGAATTAAATAAATTTTTTATAAAATTTTTGCTTTTTTTGCAGACTTTCCCCAGACAACACAATGGACCTAAAATCCCTCTTCTCGTTGCTAATATTTATGTGTGCCGTACGAGCCGAACATGTGTATAAATCTTCATCCAAGGGTCGATATTTGGCGTCTGTCTTCTCAGACCTGACCGCGGAGGAGATGACGTCAGTTCAGAATTTCCTCGTGGATCAGCAGCGCCTTAATTTAGTCTCCATCAGAAGTCAATTTGGCAAAAACTCAATTTTTATGATGGAGCTTAATTTGCCGAAAAAACGGATTGTTCTGAACTTTTTAGATAACAACGGCCCCAAACCTCAAAGAGAGGCCAAAGTGGTTGTCTTCTTTGGAGACCAAGGCCAACCCAACATCACAGAATACATTGTTGGCCCCCTTCCTCATCCGTATTATTACCGGCCACTGACCTCTAAAGGAAACAAACCCGTAAGATTTGAGTCTCGACCGATGACTTATACGGAATATGAGAACATTTATAAACGTCTGATGGAGCTCACTAAGGACTTCAACTACATCTTCCTGGAAACCTCCGGTTTCTCCTTCTACAACTGCTCCTCGCGTTGTCTTACCTTTACAGACATCGCCCCTCGAGGTTTGAATTCTGGAGAACGTCGCTCATGGTTGTTGCTCCAGAGATACATAGAAGGGTTCTTCCTCCACCCTATTGGAATTGAGCTTCTACTCAACCATCGCTCACTCAACCCTAAAGAGTGGACCATCGACAAGGTCTGGTACAATGGCCAATACTTCGATAGTGTCCAGGAGTTTGTCCAAAAGTATGACAAGAATGAACTCACCAAGTTACGGTTACCAGATCACAACAATGAACTTTATTCAACTTTCATACCCCGTGGAGAATTTAAGACAAAAACAGATATTCATGGCCCAAAAATATGTGAACCCCAGGGCAAACGCTACAGAGTCCTGGGCAACTATGTAGAATACACTGGCTGGAGCTTTGCTTACCGGGTGCGTCCATCTGCTGGTCTGCAGATATTTGATATACAGTATAATAATGAGAGGATAGCCTACGAGGTGAGCATACAGGAGGCAATTGCGTTCTATAGTGGGGTCACGCCAGGTGGGATGCAAACAAAATATATTGACTCTGGTTGGGGGATGGGAACGGTACATTACGAGTTGGCAAAAGGAATTGACTGCCCTGAAGGAGCCACTTACCAGGATCTCTACAATTATTATGACACGGACAAACCGTTACGATATAAGAACGCATTGTGTATCTTTGAGCACCCTACAGGGTTACCCCTACGGAGACACTTTGACAGCACCTATAATGGGGGATACAGTTTCTATGCTGGAGTGGAAAGCCAAGTCCTGGTGGTGAGGACAACGTCCACCGTCTATAACTACGACTATATCTGGGATTTTCTCTTTTACCAAAATGGAGTGATAGAGGTTAAAGTCAGCGCCACGGGGTATATCCATGCCACTTTTTTCACCCCTGATGGACTCAAATCTGGAACTAGAGTCTACAGCCATGTACTGGGGAACCTGCATACACATTTGATCAACTATAAAGTGGACCTTGACATTGCAGGTAATAAAGATTGCAAGAAACTAGAATTACAACAGAGGATATTGCTTTGTACTTACTTTACGTTAAAAAAAAAAAAAAAAAAGTCAGTTGTAAACAGACAGCTAGAAGGTTAGCCGCTCTCTCTGTCTCTCATACATACTAAGTTCCTGTAGTTCAGTTCTCACTGCAGCTTTGAGACATTTGAGGATTCATCCCCTCCTGCTCTCCCATCCCATCCAGAATGATTGACATTCGGAGAAGGCAGGGCCTAGAGATACAGTGGAGGCTGGATGGGAGAGCTGGGGGACGGGATCACACAGCAGTGCAGAAGGTAAGCATACACTGCTTGTGTTATCTGGAAACTGACAGGACGGATATATACATATCCATGCTGTCAGTTTCCCTTTTCGATCAGCTGTGCATTTCCTGTTTACACAGGAAGATGTGCGGCCGATAAGGCCCTGTTTACACTACGGAATCGGCGCTGATATTCTGTGTGGAAACCCCTCGGTGCCGAATCCTGCCTTCAATCTCCTTTAACTCGTGCGCCTCCACTCTCCGTGCCTGTCCGCTCAAAGAACTAACATGTTCTGCATGAGCCCTCCCATTCAAACACATTGAAGGCAGGATTCGGCAGCAATTTTGTAGTGTAAACGGGGCCTAACCATAAATTTTAAAGCAAAAGATGCCTTTTTTCCATTCCTAGAATTCTAGCAAGACTCCTGGCTGATAACTGCCGATCTAAAGGCTTTACCATCCAAAATCGGTAAAAGAGCCCCCACCGGCCATAGGCCTATGGGCACCTCCAGGGACACAATGTGCCTGCCAACTCTAGAACATGATAAACTTTGACCCTATATACACTTCTGACTCTACAGATACATCGCAATACAATATCTGATGTGGAAAGTGTGGAACTTATCTTATCAATAGGCAGCAAACAGATTGCAAAAGTCTCTACACCCTTCATGTGACCCTGGAGCTGTCTGTATGGGACAATACTAAAGATGCTGATCAGAGATATCAGACACATGATTCCCATGTCGATCACAACCAAGAAATCACAACGGATAATCCATATAATATCCAAGCATTATAATCGCTAACAATCATAACAATAATTATACAGTATAATAGTAGTTATATTCTTGTATATAGGAGCAGTATTATAGCAGTTATATTCTTGTATATAGGAGCAGTATTATAGTAGTTATATTCTTGTATATAGGAGCAGTATTATAGCAGTTATATTCCTGTATATAGGAGCAGTATTATAGCAGTTATATTCTTGTATATAGGAGCAGTATTATAGTAGTTATATTCTTGTATATAGGAGCAGTATTATAGCAGTTATATTCTTGTATATAGGAGCAGTATTATAGCAGTTATATTCTTGTATATAGGAGCAGTATTATAGTAGTTATATTCTTGTATATAGGAGCAGTATTATAGCAGTTATATTCCTGTATATAGGAGCAGTATTATAGTAGTTATGAACACGAACTGGAGAGAATGGAACGGCTGCACATCCCATCTATGGCTGATACTAATGCCGCTAGGCCTATATTAAAAATCAACACCAGAGTGTCTGTATATGCATTGATCAAGCCATATTGCCCCGTGTACCACCGCGCAGGTCCTCTGGTCCACACGGGTCCCTACGCTAACTCCACACCGTGTCGGTCAGTGACCGCCAACCCCGCAAAGCGTGCGCGTGCAGGGAAGGGAGGCCATGGAACGGCCCTGCAACCCCAATGTCATAGGACCAGGTGCAGCACTCTTTTTCTTGCCTGAACCGCATTTTGTTTCTCTCTTTTCTCCGTGTTTTGCACTCCTCCTGGTGAGACCCACATGACCGCAATTAGCAGGAGACACCTGAGTGCACATGGTTTTAATCCCTCCAGTTTTTTTCCCATTCTGTCTGTAGCAGCTATGGTGAGTGCAACACCTCATCCAGACTTGTGCTGTTTGGGGGCGACCTTCTCCACCGGCGGTGCTGGCCGGGTTCTGGTGTGGTGTTTTTGGGTCTGGTCCTGTGACATGGGGGTCGCAGGGCCATCCCATGGCCCCCGTTCCCTGACTGTGCGTGCCTGCGGGGTTGGTGGCCACTGACTGGCACGGTGTGGACTTAGTGTAGGGACCCATGTGTATCAGATACCGGCACGAGGTACATGGGGCAGTATGGCTTGATCAATTCATACACAAAATTCTGATGTGTTTTTTCTTTAGCCTAGGGGCACTAGTATCAGCCATAGGTGTGAGGTGCAGCACTCTTTTTCTTCCCTGAACCGCATTATAGTAGTTATATTCTTGTATATAGGAGCAGTATTATAGTAGCTATATTCTTGTATATAGGGAGCAGTATTATAGTAGTTATATTCTTGTATATAGGAGCAGTATTATAGTAGTTATATTCTTGTATATAGGAGCAGTATTATAGTAGTTATATTCTTGTATATAGGGAACAGTATTATAGTACTTATATTCTTGTATATAAGAGCAGTATTATAGTAGTTATATTATGCAAGCAGATAGAGCTAGTCTGCACTGCTACAACATGAACCCTTGTTGGACGGGGAAGAGCGTGGATGTGTCCTATCTGGAGACAGCGGGGTGCTCGGCAGAAACAGTAAACACAAAATGATGTGCGGGAGAAATTCAAGCACTCACCGTTGTAGTCTTTCAAATCTTTATTACATAGAGATCATAGCAGGGAGGGGATGGTGGATCAGTGAAGGTGCAGGCGCATCACCTGGGATAGCTATTTCGGGACTCCTCCCTTCCTCTAGCCAGGTCAGGCTAGAGGAAGGGAGGAGTCCCGAAATAGCTATCCCAGGTGATGCGCCTGCACCTTCACTGATCCACCATCCCCTCCCTGCTATGATCTCTATGTAATAAAGATTTGGAAGACTACAACGGTGAGTGCTTGAATTTCTCCCGCACATCATTATAGTAGTTATATTCCTGTATATAGGAGCAGTATTATAGTAGTTATATTCTTGTATATAGGAGCAGTATTATAGTAGTTATGAATGGCATAAGCAAGTAGAAAATAATCCAATGCACTCACCGATCAGATGCACTCTTCAGTGATTTATTGTATTCGTATCATACCGGGGAGGGGAAAGGGTGGAATAGGTGCGGGAGCGTCTCTGCAGTAACAACAGTTTCACGCCGCAGCGCTTTGTCAAGTTCAGAACTTGACAAAGCGCTGCGGCGTGAAACTGTTGTTACTGCAGAGACGCTCCCGCACCTATTCCACCCTTTCCCCTCCCCGGTATGATACGAATACAATAAATCACTGAAGAGTGCATCTGATCGGTGAGTGCATTGGATTATTTTCTACTTGCTTATGCCATTCATAACCTCCTCTCCTCTATTGCACCCCGACTGCCACCTCAGTTTATTCGTCTATGATTCCTCTCTGCCTGAGTGTCCAAACGTGAGTCACAACCCACCTGTAGTGCGGGCGCTATCCCCTATTTTCCTGCTGATTATAGTAGTTATATTCTTGTATATAGGAGCAGTAATATAGTAGTTATATTCTTGTATATAGGAGCAGTAATATAATAGTTATATTCTTGTATATAGGAGCAGTATTATAGTAGTTATGCGGTTCAGGGAAGAAACAGAGTGCTGCACCTCACACCTATGGCTGATACTAGTGCCGCTTGGCTAAATAAAAAACACATCAGAATTTAGTGTATGAATTGATCAAGCCATACTGCCCAATGTACCTCGTGCCGGTATCTGATACACATGGGTCCCTACACTAAGTCCACACCGTGCCAGTCAGTGGCCACCAACCCCGCAGGCGTGCACAGTCAGGGAACGGTGGCCATGGGACGGCCCTGCGACCCCCATGCCACAGGACCAGACCCAAAAACACCACACCAGAACCCGGCCAGCACCACCGGCGGAGAAGGTCGCCCCCAAGCAGCACAAGTCTGGATAAGGAATTACACTCACCATAGCTGCAACAAACAGAATGGGAAAAAACAGGAGGGATTAAAACCATGTGCACTCAGGTGTCTCCTGCTAATTGCGGTCATGTGGGTCTCACCAGGAGGAGTGCAAAACACGGATTTTTAATATAGGCCTAGCGGCATTAGTGTCAGCCATAGATGGGATGTGCAGCCGTTCCACTCTCTCCAGTTCGATTATAGTAGTTATATTCCTGTATATAGGAGCAGTATTATAGTAGTTATATTCTTGTATATAGGGGCAGTATTATAGTAGTTATATTCTTGTATATAGGAGCAGTATTATAGTAGTTATATTCTTGTATATAGGAGCAGTATAATAGTAGTATATTCCTGTATATAGGACCAGTATTATAGTAGTTATATTCTTGTATATAGGGGAAGTATTATAGTAGTTATATTCTTGTATATAGGGGCAGTATTATAGTAGTTATATTCTTGTATATAGGAGCAGTATTATAGTAGTTATATTCCTGTATATAGGAGACAGTATTATAGTAGTTATATTCTTGTATATAGGAGCAGTATTATAGTAGTTATATTCCTGTATATAGGAGCAGTATTATAGTAGTTATATTCCTGTATATAGGAGCAGTATTATAGTAGTTATATTCCTGTATATAGGGAGCAGTATTATAGTAGTTATATTCCTTTATATAGGAGACAGTATTATAGTAGTTATATTCTTGTATATGGATGGCATTGGTATTAATATATTATACTGTGTCCATCTTTATAGGTGCAGAAAATAGTTTTGAGACTGTTGACGTCAAATATGAGAACATCACAAACCCTTGGAGTCCTGGTCACTTTATTGTACAGCCCCGTATGGACCACGAGCCGAGAAGCACAGAGCGCCAAGCAGCGTTTAAGTTTGGATCTCGTGTCCCCAGGTATCTAATGTTCCAAAATCCCAACAAGAAGAACAAGTGGGGCCATGAGAAGAGCTACAGAATCCAGTATAACTCTCATGCCCACAGTGTGCTGCCTCGGATGTGGGCCGAGGAGAAAGGAGTCTCATGGTCGAGGTTAGTGGGATAAGGGGACAACTTTATATGGAAAAAAAGGGGGATTTTTAAATTTTGGTAAAATTTTGGGAGATTTGTGTTGCCTATATAATCCCGTATATGTCTCTCTGACCTGCAGATACAGTCTGGCAGTGACCCGACACAGGGAATCAGAGCTGTCCAGTAGCAGTATATACATCCAATGTGACCCCTGGGATCCCGCCGTCTATTTTGAGAATTTTATCCGTAACAATGAAGACATTGTGAACAAAGTAAGTTCAATAATGGTCTCAGAAATCTTCAAAGTAAGTTTAGTGATGGTCTTAGAAGTCTTTAAAGTAAGTTCAGTGATGGTCTCAGAAGTCTTCAAGGTAAGTTCAGTGACGATCTCAGAAGTCTTTAGGCATCTTTATGGTTCTTGTGATTGCTTCCATCTTGTTTTGGACGATTCTTTTACTGCTATTATTAAATCTCATCTGGTTTTCTAACCCCATGTCTATGAAAAATATTGGGATCACTGATGTTGCCTTTGGCTTTTTCCTTAGGATCTTGTGGCCTGGGTCACAGTCGGCTTCCTACACATACCCCATGCTGAAGACATTCCGAATACATCCACCCCAGGAAATGCGGTGGGATTTCTTCTTCGCCCTTTCAACTTTTTCGATGAGGATCCCTCGGTGGCCTCTAGGAGCACGGTCATCGTGAGACCCACCGACAAAAGCTTCACCAAAGTAAACATCCAGCGCTGGACTCCTGAAGTTAGTGGTCAGTGTGGGTTGGAGAAACCCTTCCGGTATAATGGAACCTACTTCTCAGACTGAAACCTTTGCCATCACGTTGAGAATGGAGATGTCCAGGAGATGGTTATAGACGATGAGCGTTCCTGCGAGACATGAGCAAGGAGCGTCTGTATCAATGATTGTACATTGATGGGAGTCACACTACAGAAACGTATGGGACATGGGAGACTGTGGAGTAAAACCTCTTCCCCACAGACTTGTTCCACTTCAGTACCAACCTCGGGTTCTTTGCTCCATTTGATGTATGTGCATCACAATGAACGTGTACCATGTATATCACAGCAGAAAGAAAAAATAAAAGTTCTCTTCTACCTATACACTTACAGTATAGTGATAAAGAAACCTATAATTATTTCAAAAAAGCAGTTTTTCTTACCTTCATCCATTTATATTTTCCTCAAATCCTGTTTTATTAACATGTAAATTAGGCAGTTTGGTGCACTGGGGGCAGGGCTACAGCCCTTGGTGCACCGCTCTGCCCTTTATGAATGTTTATCTGGTGCTCACTCTAGCCGCTCATCCCTGCAGAGCGTCACCTGAATAGTCATGAGGAGGGATCGGTGCACCTGTAGTTCCGCCACCAGTGCAACAAACTGCCTAATTTACATATTGATAAAATGCAGGATTGCTGAAAAATGATGCTGTGGATGGAAATAAGAAATACCTCAACATCCCCAAAATAAGAATTTTTGTGGGCTCCCTAAGGATCATTTTACATAACCCAACATGGGGCTGTGCAAGGACAAAAGTGCCTTTACACAGCACAATTAACTAACCAGCCTGTCCGCACAGACGATTCTTGTACCGTTTATACGTCCAGGGAAACTGACAGCTCAGATATGCATGTATCTGTGCTGTCAGTTTTCAGATCACACATGCAGGGCATTCATATCATCATTGACATTACATTGTCAGCTCCCATCTCAGCTCTCTAGCTTATCCGTGCTGTTCTAGGAGACGTCAGTGTCATGCACAACACTTCTTGCCAATTGGGGCATTTATAAATTTGAAACAGCTTCCGAATTTGAATAGAAATAGATGACCGATATTACAGAATTTGGCTATGTTCACACTACGTAAGTTATGTAATAATCACGGCCGTGATTACTACAGAACCTACGTAGTGCTGTGGTCTATGGAATCCCAGCTGGAGTTTATACATATAGTATACACTCCAGCCAGGATCTCTACCGGCGCCGCAAAAAACGGACATGTCAGTTTTCTGCAGACGATATTCATTGCATAGCGGCCGCAGAAAACCTGTCAGTGCACACAATGGAGTGTGTGGCTCTGGACGTGCACTCCATTGTGTGCAGTGGCGAATTGGGATGTGGTCGCACACAGAAGTGCCAGCATCCCAATTCATCGGAAGTACTGCAGTATCAGTCGGAATTATCTTCTCTGACACCGGCCGTTCTGTGGTCCGGCCAAGTCACTGAACGGCCGGTGTCTCATGCAGTGGGAACATGGCCTTTGACCACAAATGAATTTCAGAAGCTTTGCTTATTACCAATCTCATTCTGATGATTTAGTATTAATACATTTGTTGTAATTGGTGATGTTGTCCACCAGGGAGCAGCAGAGGCTTTCAGATTACAGGGAATAAGTGGAATCTGCTGTGTTTCGAGAGTTTTCTTGTAATCTTATTAACCAGTACAATTCAGAACAGTATATTCTATATCACAATGCAGGGATTAATGCAGTGCACGCCTCACTGGCCCCAACCTAGTTCTGAAGTAACCCAGTGGATCTTGCAAGGGCCGGTGTTGGTGTACTGCTGTGGCACTTGTCACGGGGCCTCAGTGGTATATACCCTCCATGGGTACCAGACACATGCCTGTTAAAAGTAGTGTAGGTGCAAAGGAACCACAGAGTCCAGCAATCACTTAAACAGTAGGAACTTTTAGGCCATGTTCCACTATGTTTTGGTTGAAAAAGTACTGACCAAAAGACTGATGAAAATACTATGTGTGAACATAGCCTTACTGTAAATATATTTATCATATATTTATCATTTTTACATATAGAAAAAGACAAAATATAAAAATAGTGTACAAAATATACCATGCATACCATACATTGCTATACATTTACCCTCCTCTATCTATTCCATGTATAGTCCAACTTTCCATCCTCTTTAAGATTTTAAGGCTTAACTTCTCTCAAAGGCATAATCCTCGTGGTACTTCTCATGTTTAGAGACTACCTTCTCCCACTCCATTATTGATGGAGCCCTAGTAGCGAGCCACCTCCTAGCTATCAAAAGTCTGTCGTAAAAAAAAATAGTCTAATAGATTCTTCCTTTAAGCTCTTACTTCTAACATTACCTGGAGTATCCCCAAGAAGGGCTATAAGAGGAGAGGGACCGACTCTACTTTGTACCCTAACAGAAACACGATTAAATATATCCCTCCAGTACCCTTCCGAGTCCCTACAATCCCAGAACATATGCATAAAATCCACCTCCTCTTGGCCGCACCTTAGGCAACTATCACTTTCCCTCCTATTAATCCTAAAAATTAACTCCTCTCAAGACCTTCTTAATATTACCACAGACCCTTCCCCATTTTTCTAATGTGATCATACCCAACTCCCTGTCCCAAAGTAACCTACTCCTAGGCACCACCTATACCATTTACAGCAAGTTCTTATATATAACCGCCATCTCTTTCTTTAAGATTTTCCCATCTATTACAGATTTTAATAACCCTGACAGATCCTCTGTATAAATTTTATGTATTTCCTGGCTCATAGCATGCTTCAATCTAACATACTCCCACCATGTCTTCTCGGGAAGGTCAAACAGAGTTTTAACCGTTGCCCAGTCTTTGAGTTGTCCATCACAATACAAATCCGCCACTCTGGATAAACCACAAATAATTTAAATCACTGCCTGTAGCAAGTATATTGGAAATGCTTGAGAAACTTGAACAGACTTAACTTGACTTAGGAGACAATGCTATACATTATTAGGGTGACCTATCCAGACACTTGGTACTCAGCTGGAGGGTCTCTAACCACTTTGGCTTGGTGGCAATAAACTTGAAAGTACCTGTAGCCACGGCTATGAAGATCCGCCTATTGCTGGTCAAGAGCACAGAGTGACATGAATTCAGGAACACAAGCCCCATCTATAGGAAGCTGCTATTTGGCAGGAGAGCTCTTGGCTTTAGTTGCTCTTACCTAACTGCTGGCCTCTTGGCTCCTGTCTCAGTTATCAGGGCTCTTGAAGAAAAAGAAATAGAAGACAGCCCCCAGCATGGATAAGACCTTAG
This sequence comes from Dendropsophus ebraccatus, assembly GCF_027789765.1. Classification (NCBI taxonomy): domain Eukaryota; kingdom Metazoa; phylum Chordata; class Amphibia; order Anura; family Hylidae; genus Dendropsophus; species Dendropsophus ebraccatus. Next base: position 206,013,720 of record NC_091455.1, read on the forward strand.
TCTCCATCTATAGTAGCCTCACTGCAGGTTTCACTAGCCCAACATGGAACAATTGTAGAAAAATAGTCAGGAACAGCATAAAACCCCACAGATGGGTCCTGGCCATGATGGCTCCATGCCAGGCCTTGGAAATTTCTGCAGCAGGGAACTCTTTTCCTTGCTTCTTACTCTCACTGCAGATTACTAGACTGAACTCCACCCCATCTGCTCTACCACACCTATATAGGCCTCATGGATTTGATTGGGGGAAAGAACATAGGGAGACTTTGGGGCTAACCTGTGATAGGTTGCTAAGTAGAGGAGGGACCTTCTGTGAGGTAAACTCAACAGGGATTGGTTAGCTAACCAACTCTTAACTCGTGGAAACACAAGAAATCACATGACTTTCAGCACTTACGATGTTAACCCTTAATAAGCTGTTCTTTCAGCTGAGCAATACAATGCATATAACATACAGGTGGTAGTGCATTATGATAACTTAAGCCCAGAGTCCTCATACTTGATAGTACCGACCTACACACATAAAATACAGCAGTGGCAAAGGTGTCGTTCTGGTAGAGCTCCTATCATCACCTCCTTGGTGGCGGACAAGGTGCTGAGTATTCCCCTAAACATAACAATCCAGAGAGGGCGTCTATACTGTAAATTATATAATCGGATGAGTTCAAAACTTGAATCTGGGCATTTTTTCCTTACTATTCTTTTTTTCTGGTAAGATTTGGTGGGTTTAACTTTAAGGAATGTAATTAACAATGGAACTTTCTCTTGTCCTGACCTCTAGGGTCACTTTAACCTCTTAAGGACCCATGACGTACCGGTACGTCATGGATCACTGTCACTTAAGGACCCATGACGTACCGGTACGCAGGTCCTTTAAGAGGGCGCCGCGGACCGGCCGCACGCGATCGGGAGAGATGGCCTGCTGAAATACACTGCAGGCCATCTCTCCCTGTCGGCATGGGGGGTTGTTAACCCCCGCCATTACCGTTCACGGCGATCAAAGTCCCCAAAAGTTATAAATACCTGCTCTGGACCCCTCAGCTAGGTAGCTGAGGGGTCCAGAGCAGGTATTTGTACATTACTCACCTGTCCCGGGGTCCTGATCGGCGTCTTCCGGGTTCGCAGCGTTCTTGTCTTCTCTTCGGGTCTTCGGCTTCTTCCGTGCGGTCCCCTTCGGCTTTTTCCGGCTCCAGCGTCGTCTTTTTCCAGATTTTTCGCTCTGCTGCCCTCTAGCGGCTGATACGTGTAATACAGTTATCAGCAGCTAGAGGGATGTTCAGTATGTAGTAAAAGTTTTTTTTTTTTTTTCAAATTTTTTTCTTTTCTATTTTCTGCACCCTATCGCCGCTGAGTGTTGATCAGCATCGCACGAAAGTGCGCTGCTAATCAGCAACTCCTCCTTTTTGGCGTAGGGTGTTTTTTTTCTATATCCTAATGCCACATAAGTGCGGCATTTATCAGCAACACCATTTTTGGCGTAGGTTTTTTTTTTATACTTACTGTAAAAAGACACGTAAAAACTACTACATTACACCACACTACACTACATTGAATAAAGTTTGACACTACACCACTACATACCCCATATACCAATCCCCATATAAAAATGGCCCCCAGGGCATTTTCGGTGTCGGACGCATACGTTATTATTGCCTCCGACACCGAAACAGCCAGTGAGGATGAATGGGGGGATCCTTTTTTCCTCCATTCATCCTCATCATCCAGTGATGTGTCTGGGGGGTAGCGTAGCATACGCTGCCCCCCAGACACGTCTTTTCCGCCAGTACCGTCCCAATAAGAGATGACGGTATGGCGTGAAATTCTACAAACTCTGTGAGAGTACCTCAGGGTACACTTACAGATTTAGGGTACGTGCACACTGCGGAATGGCGAAGGATAACCCTTTGTGCATTCCGCAGCTGGCACCCACCGGCGGACTGATGCAGGCGTGCGTCTCCACCCGTGTCATAGACTCCATCCTATGCACGGGCGGATTCCATCGTCCATCCAAAGAATAAAGACATTGGACGGAGAGCGGAATCCGCCCGTGCATAGAATGGAGTCTATGACACGGACGGAGACGCGCGCCCCTCCATCAGTCCGCCGGTGGGTGCCAGCTGCGGAATGCACGAAGGGTTATCCTTCGCCATTCCGCAGTGTGCACGTACCCTTAGAGTGTATGAAGGAAGGGACACCCGAATCCAGCCCCCAGATGCCTTCCCCCCCATCCTCGGCGTTAGTGGGAAGATCGTTCGGGAACTGATCTTCCCACTGCTGGATAAAGGTCACCACCTGACGGGGATAACTCTTATACCAGCACCCCCTCTTCTGGTCCCTCGCTGCCCGAGCTACTGTAGCTTGCGGCACGATTCGAAAATATCAGAAGCAGTAATAGAGCCCTAATATTTAGCAGCCATGGAGCGGCCCCAGCGCTTCTGGATATGAAGGACCCCGTATCGCACCAGGGCAACATTTTCCAGGTGACGCCCCCCCACACTGGAAAACAGGAGACCCCAGAAGAAGTGCAGAGTGTGGCGTAACAGGGGGATCAGGAAGGACACCATTTTCCAGTGTGACACCTGTCCTGATCACCCCGGCCTCTGCATACTGGATCGCTTCAAGGCGTACCACAAGTAATTGGGGTTCTACATTATCTAAATTCTGTCCCTTATTCCTATTTCAGGGGTCACGTTGATCCAGGGATTATTCTGATCGCCATTATGGAGTCAGGAAGGAATTTTTTCCCAGTGATGAGGCTACTGTCGTCTGCCTCACGAGGGTTTTTTGCCTTCCTCTGGATCAACACAGGTTGAATTTGATGGACACCTGTCATTTTCAACCTTATAAACTAATAATTGGCCTAATACATCCAAATAAATTAGAATTGTCCCTTTTCCCCAGCTTAATAGGTATGGCCGCCATTCCCATTAGAGGATGCCATGATGCAATTACAAAGCCTCTGTACGGCCAGGACAGTAGAAACCCCCCACATGTGACCCCATTCTGGAAACTACACCGCATAAGGAATCTAACAAGGGGGGCAGCAGGGATATGGCCCCCTGGTGACGGCCACATTTGGGACGTGAAAATGAAAAAAAATGGTATTTTTTATTTTCACGGCACATGTTCTACATATGTGCCTGTAACCAGTGGGGTCCATATGCTCACTGGACCCCTTGTTAGATTCCTTATGGGTTGTAGTTTCCAAAATGGGGTCACTTGTGGGGGGTTTCTACTGTCCTGGCAGCACAGGAGCTTTGTAATTGCGATATGGCCTCCATCCTCCATTCCAGCCTCTAAATGGCGCTCTGTCCCTTTGGTGGCTAGCCCTGTGCCCATATGGCACATTATGTCCACATGTGGGGTATTTTCGTACTCAGGGGAAATTACTCTACACATTTTGCGTTTATTTTCTTTTTTAACCCCTTGTGGAAATGGAAAAAAATCAAGGCTCAACATTTAGTGTAATTTTGTTTACATTTTTACTCTAAATCATTGATCTTGTCATGATTTTTTCACTTTCACAAGGGGCTAAAAGATAAAAAAAAACACAAAATGTGTAGAGCAATTTCCCCTGAGTATGGAAATACCCCACATGTGGACATAAAGCGCCATGCGGTCGCAGGGTAAGCCTCCAAAGGGAAGGAGCGCCATTTGGTTTTTTGAGGCTGGATTTGGCTGGAATGGATTTCGAGGGGCCATGTTGCATTTAAAAGGCCCCTCTGTTGCAAAGACAGTTGAAACCACCCACAAGTGACCCCATTATGGAAACTACACCCCTCAAGGAATGTAACAAGGGGTGTAGTGAGCATATGGACCCCACTGGTGGCATGCACAAATGTGGAACAATGTGGCGTGAAAATGAAATATTACATTTTTTACACCATAATGTTGGTCTAGCCTTGAATTTATCATTTTCACAAGGGGTTAAAAGAGAAAAAAAAACACAAAATGTGTAGAGCAATTTCCCCCGATTCCGTAAATACCCCACATGTGGACATAAAGCGCCATGTGGGTGCAGGGCAAGCCTCCGAAGGTAAGGAGCGCCATTTGGATTTTGGAGGTTGGATTTGGCTAGAATGGATGATGAACGCCATGTCGCATTTACAGAGCCCTCGTGCTGCCAAGACAGTGGAAACCCCCCACAAGTGACCCCATTCTGGAAACTACACCCCTCAAGGAATCTAACAAGGGGTGCAGTGAGGATATGGACCCCTTGATGATGGGCACATTTGTGCCGTGAAAGTGAAAAAATTAAAATTTTCACTTTCACGTCACATTTTTCCACATTTGTGCCCGTCACCAGTGGGGTCCATATTCTCACTGCACCCCTTGTTAGATTCCTTAAGGGGTGTAGTTTCCAGAATGGGGTCACTTGTGGGGGGTTTCCAGTGTTTTAGCAGCACGAGGGCTCTGTAAATGCGATGTGGTCCTTGAAATCCATTCCAGTGAAATCCAGCTTCCAAAAGCCAATTGGCGCTCCTTCCCTTTGGACGCTCGTGCTGCGCCCGCTTGGCACTTTATGTCCACATGTGGGGTATTTCTGTACTCGGGAGAAACTGCGCTACATGTTTTGTGTTTTTTTTCCTTTTATCCCTTTGTGAAAATGAAAAATTGAAGGCTAGAACAACGTTTTAGTGTAAAAAATACTTTTGTTTTTTTAACGCAATATTGTTCGAAAAATCTGTGAAGCACCTGTGGGGTCCAGATGCTCACCACACCCCTTGTTACATTCCTTGAGGGGTGTAGTTTTCTAAATGGTGTCCCTTTAGGGGTGTTTTTTAGGTTTTGGCACCCCAGAGCCTCTGCCAACCTGAAGTGGTACAGTCAGAAATGACCAAATATAACGGAGCCATTGAAATTCACTAGGCGCTCCCTTATATCTGAGGCTTGTGGTTGCGTCAAATAGCGCATACCCCACATATGGGGTATTTCTATAAACTGCAGAAACGGGGCAATCAGTATTGGGGTGAATTTCTCTGGTAATAGGTTTATAATTCTGAAAAATATTGGATTACAATAAAATCTCTGCACAGAAAATTAAAATTTTCAAATTTCTTACACACTTAGCTTTTATTTCTGTGACTCCCCTAAAGGGTTAAAAAACTTTCTGGGTGTGCTTTTGCAGAGTTTGGGGGGTGCAGTTTCTGAAATGGGGTGCTTTGTGGGGCTTTCTAACATACAGTCCCCTCAAATATACTTTAAGGCTATGTTCACACTACGTAAGTTTCCGGCCGTAGCGCGTTCCGTGAATAAGCGGCCGGAAACTTACGTAGTTTGCGTACAATGGAAAGTATACGATCTGCGGCCGCACAGTTCACACTACGTACGAACTTACGCCCGGATCGTATGCGGCGTCGTAAAAAATTAACCAGACCATTGTTTCGGGACGGAAATGACGTACTTTACGCCTGTAGCGTTACATGCGGTCCCGTACGTAGTGGTGATTTCTTTATTTTTGCAGCTTTTTGTGCCGATCCAAAAGGTTGTGTGTGGTGTCCGGGGCTAGGCGAAGATTTCCAAGTTAAAGACCGCTGTTAGATCGCTACGTAGGGGGCTCGGGAAGCGTAAGTAGACTACGGGCGTACGTTCGCAATGCGTACGCATCCGGCCGCATATCGAATATTCGCACGCCCGTAGTTTCAGCCGCACATGTACGGCGCCGTAAGAAATGCGTACGGATTCGTACGCAGTGTGAACATAGCCTAAACCTGAACAGGTCCCTAAAATATCTGATTTTGAAATTTTACTGAAAATTTGGAAATTTGCTGCTAATGTTTTACGCTTTCTATTGTCTAAAAAAAATGAAATATAGTTTAATAAATGCCACCAACATAAAGTAGACATGTTGCTAATGCTATTTAATATATAATTTATGTGGCATAACCATTTTCTGTATAAGCAGAAAAGTTTTAAAGTTGGAAAAATGCATTTTTCACAATTTTTCACGCTATTTTGGGTTCTTTCATAAAGATTCGTTATAAGTATCGACTTCAATTTACAAGAAATGGGAAGTACAATATGTCACGAGAAAACAATCTCAGAATCAGACGGATAGGTAAAAGCATCCCGAAGTTATTAATGAATAAAGTGACACAGGTCATATTCATAAAATTTGCTCCGGTCCTTAAGGCCATTTCAGGCCCGGTCCTAAAGGGGTTAAGGTGGTGGTAAACCTGGCAAATTCAAAGTTGGCCCTGAGTTTGAGATTAATGTACTATTTAACCTTTACCACCAGGGAATGCAAAATGTATAACAGCAGCCGCAGAAGCAGGAGTTACGTTTTCCCTTGGACATAGGCTGACATATAACTGAACTCTATAAACACTTCCTTGTGCAGCAGCATACTACCAGACACTAATACTTTACTGAAGGTAAATTTACAAATTGTATGTGTCTATTGTTTAAGTCCACTCTCTTCCTCTCTCAGGAAAGAATATGTCCAGCATCAGTAAGGTACTGGGGAGGGTTTACACATGACAAGAACATGACTGGTTTCCTTTAAACGGAGCTCTAGATCCTTTTCAGACTACTCCTGCTCTCACCCTTCCCTGCTTTGGCTAATCGATGTAAAGGACATCTGAAGCCCTGTATATCAATCAAGCATTGCAGGTAGAGGTGGAGGAGGCATGCATGCTTCTGCTCAGCACAGTCTTCTTGTTTCTCGCTCAGTGTCGAATAGAAAGATATGTGAAGTACGAATATGCAGCCCCCCATTTTTACCTTATTTTAGTCCCTGAATCCTGCAGACTTTAGGAAAATAGGGCAAATTATAGGCCCTGCTATTTACTGAAGTGCGAAGAACTGTATAGGATGAACAAATGACAAGGATTTCTTTACCTGTTGGAGTGTGGAGGAGCCTCAGCTTTATTGTTATTGATGGGAAATGGCCCGTGAACATTATACAACTGCAATTGTTAACAATAATGCAGTCACCGGCAAGCCGGGTCATGGCGCCCGCAGTGCACATGTACTTGATGAACAGCGGGTGATAATTATTTCTAGGCCTGGTTCCCAACCGGCCAGCTGTGACATCTAAATAACAGAAAGAAATCAAGTTACAACATGAAACTGAACAATTAGACGTAATGGGTAAAAACAGCAGCACCTGCGAGCAATACACGAAAACACAAACTATAATAGGGGGAGGAGGAGCCCTAAGACCCCAGGATGACTCCGCAAGTCATGAGCCAACCTCATGTAACTTGTCAATGACCAAATCATAGTCCTCCTCCCCACAGTTCCCTCTGAGAATGTCCATGATGACTAGTGGTAAACATCTCAAGGCCAGGGTGCCAAGCCGCCATACCCCACCAACAGTAAGCCGATGGCCTGCTCAATGCTATCTTGGAGACCTGGAAGGAAAAATACAAGGCCATTCCGACCCCCGTATTCCCATCGATAATCTTCTGGGAGCTTCCGCACTGTCAGCAACTGTGAAACAAAACAGCCCAAATTCATCCAGATGAGCAAGGTATTCTTCAACCCTTATCCCTATATAGGCTCCAATGCCCCCAGTATGGTCTGTTATACATGCCCTAATGCCCTTATCCCTATATAGGCTCCAATGCCCCCAGTATGGTCTGTTATACATGCCCTAATGCCCTTATCCCTATATAGGCTCTTTTGCCCCTGGTATGGTCTACTGTAACTATCCTGATGCCCCCATCCTTATATAAGCCCTATTGGCCCACATATAGTCTGCTGTACAACAATGGTCTGCTGTACTTGCCATTATGCCCCGACCCCTGTATAGACTCTAATACCCCTGATATGGTCTGCTGTACCAATCCTGATGCCCTCATTCCTATACAGACTGTAATACCCTTGATATGGTCTGTTGTGCCCGTCCTGATGCCCCCATCCCTATATAGATTCTAATACCCCTGATATGGTCTGCTGTACCCATTCTGATGGCCTCATCCCTATATAGACTCTAATATCCCTGATATGGTCTCAATATTCACCATTACAGGGTCTATGCAGGAAATTCACCATTACAGGGTCTATGCTGGAAATTCACCATTACAGGGTCTATACACCTGAACCAGGTATTTCAGTCTCTCAGGATGAGACGGATGTGATATACACACTTTCAATCAGAAGGGTCAACGCATGGAAATTGGGTATATATATGTATATAATATAGCACTTTTTTAAGATACAATGCTATACACCTGAACCAGGTATTTTAGTCTCTCAGGATAAGACAGATGTGATATACACACTATCAGAAGTATAGGACTTGTATATGTGTACTGCACGTTTTGGTTCCGTGCACCCTTTGCTGTCCTATGCCTAATCCATCTATCTTTCGCCCTCTCTCCTATTTCTCTCTCAATCACTAGATGTTTCTCCTCTCCGCTTTCCTAATCTTTCCTTTCCTTTCCCACAATATCTTCTCAGTAGTCTGTAGTACACTACAACAACAGCAGCTTGCTTCCTCTCTCTCTCCCTCTACACACTGCGTGGTACGGTCATGTGACCGTTCCTTTTAAAGCAATACCGACAATACCGATTAGAGTATAAACTCTAATACCCATGATATGGCCTGCTGTGCCCATACTGATGCCCTCATCCCTATATAGACTGTAAAACTCCTGGTGTGGACTGCTGTGCCCATCCTGATGCCCCCATCCTGTATAGACTCTAATACCCCTGATATGGCCTGCTGTGCCCATCCTGATGCCCTCATCCCTATATAGACTGTAATACTCCTGGTATGGTCTGCTGTGCCCATCCTGATGGGACGTTTGCAGTTTATGGACTGTTTGCAGTTATGTAGCTGTCTGGCACTCTGTCCCTCCCTCCTCTCTTGTACAGTCCCATTCTCCTCCTTATAATAACTTCAGGCTTCGGAGCTGATTACAGACTACAGGGCAGATGAGCCAGGTAACTGCAGGCTGCCAGAGCCCTCCGCATCCAGCTCAGCAGGTGAGTCAGTTCCGGGGGCCGCAGATGTCACACGTGAAGTATCCATCTATAGAGCCATATGGGGGCTTGTTTTTTGGGGGACCAGTTGTACTTTGTAATGACATGTTACCATACATAAATACAGGACATAATTGAGTTGTTTGTTCATTCAGAATTTACCCATATCTCACTGGAGACCTCTGGCTTCTCCTTCTACAACTGCTTTTCATGCTGTCTTACCTTTAAAGAGAATGCCCCTCGGGCTTGAATTCTGGAGAACGTTGCTCATGGTTGACGCTCCTAAAGTCCCATTGGAATTGAGCTTCTATTCAACCATCACTCATTGTCCATTACACTTTTACTTTTTCCATCTATTGAGCCATATGGGGGCTAGTTTTTTGTGGGACCAGTTGTATTTTGTAATAAGATGTTACCATACATAAATACAGGACATAAATGAGTTGTTTATTCATTCAGAATTTTCAGAATGATACATTTTTCATTATATTTTTGGCTTGTTCCCCTTTGTAGACATCCCCCAGACAACACAATGCACCTAAAATCCCATCTACTGTTGCTGATATTAATGTCTTTTGTAAGAGCTAGCCATTTCTCTGAATTGTCTTCCAAGCATCAAAATTTAGCATCTGTGTTCTTGGACCTGACGCCAGAGGAGATGACATCAGTTCAGAGTTTCCTCATGGCCCAGGAGGAGCTTCATTTAGTCTCCATCAGAAGTGAATTTGGCAAAAACTCAATTTTCATGATGGAGCTCAACTTGCCGAAAAAGCAGAACATCCTGAACTTTTTAGATAACAATGGCACCAAACCGAAGAGAGAGGCCAAAGTGGTCATCTTCTTTGGAGACCAGACCAAACCCAACATCACAGAAGTCATTGTTGGTCCCCTCCCTCACCCACAATATTACCGACCACTGACTTCTAAAAGGAATAAAACCATACGATTTGAATCTCGACCATCGACTTATAAGGGGAATGAGGAAATTCAAAACTGTCTGATGGAGCTCACCAAAGAGTTCACCCACATTTTACTGGAGACCTCTGGCTTCTCCTTCTATAACTGCTCCTCACATTGCCTTACCTTTAAAGAGAATGCCCCTCGGGGCTTGAATTCTGGAGAACGTCGCTCATGGTTGATGCTCCTGAGGCCCACAGAAGGGTTTTTTCTCCATCCCATTGGAGTTGAGCTTCTACTCAACCATCGCTCACTCAACCCTAAAGAGTGGACCATCGACAAAATCTGGTACAATGGCCAATACTTCGATACTGTCAAGGAGTTTGTCGAAAAGTATGAGAACAATGAACTCACCAAGTTACAGTTACCAGACCAAACCACAGATCCTTATTCGACCTTTATACTCCGTCATGAATTTAAAAGGAAATCAGATGTTCATGGTCCAAAACTATGTGAACCGCAGGAGCAACGCTATACAGTTCTGGGCAACTATGTAGAATACACTGGCTGGAGCTTTGCTTACCGGGTGCGTCCATCTGCTGGCCTGCAGATATTCGATATCCAGTATAATAATGAGAGGATAGCCTACGAGGTGAGCATACAGGAGGCCATCACCTTCTACAGTGGGATAACACCAGGTGCAATTCAAACAAAGTATATTGACTCTGGGTGGGGCTTGGGAACTGAACATTACGAGTTGGCCAAAGGAATCGACTGCCCTGAAGGAGCCACTTACCAGGATCTCTACAGTTATTATGATACGGACAAACCATTACGATATAAGAACGCATTGTGTATCTTTGAGCAGCCTACAGGGTTACCCCTACGGAGGCACTTTGACACCACCTATAATGGTGGATACAATTTCTATGCTGGAGTTGAAGACCATGTCCTGGTGATGAGGACAACGTCCACCGTCTATAACTACGACTATATCTGGGATTTTCTGTTCTACCAGAATGGAGTCATAGAGGTTAAAATTACTGCAACTGGGTATATCCATGCCACTTTTTTTACACCTGATGGACTGCGTTATGGAACTAGGGTCCACAGCCATGTCCTGGGGAACCTGCACACACACTTGATCAACTATAAGGTAGACCTTGACATTGCAGGTAAGAGACTGTGGCTTATTGGAACTCCAACTAAATGTATTTATGCTGTTCAAGGATTATAGTAGTTATATATTTGTATATAGGAACAGTATTATAGTAGTTATATTCCTGTATATAGGGGCAGTATTATAGTATATTCTTGTATATAGGAACAGTATTATAGTAGTTATATTCTTGTGTATAGGAGCAGTACTATAGTAGTTATGCGGTTCAGGGAAGAAACAGAGTGCTGCACCTCACACCTATGGCTGATACTAGTGCCGCTAGGCTAAATAAAAAACACATCAGAATTTTGTGTATGAATTGATCAAGCCATACTGCCCCATGTACCTCGTGCCGGTATCTGATACACATGGGTCCCTACACTAAGTCCACACCGTGCCAGTCAGTGGCCACCAACCCTGCAGGCGTGCACAGTCAGGGAACGGGGGCCATGGGACGGCCCTGCGACCCCCATGCCACAGGACCAGACCCAAAAACACCACACCAGAACCCGGCCAGCACCGCCGGCGGAGAAGGTCGCCCCCAAGCAGCACAAGTCTGGATAAGGAATTACACTTACCATAGCTGCAGCAAACAGAATGGGAAAAAACAGGAGGGATTAAAACCATGTGCACTCAGGTGTCTCCTGCTAATTGCGGTCATGTGGGTCTCACCAGGAGGAGTGCAAAACACGGAGAAAAGAGAGAAACAAAATGCGGTTCAGGGAAGAAACAGAGTGCTGCACCTCACACCTATGGCTGATACTAGTGCCGCTATTTGTATATAGGAACAGTATTATAGTAGTTATATTCCTGTATATAGGGGCAGTATTATAGTATATTCTTGTATATAGGAACAGTATTATAGTAGTTATATTCTTGTGTATAGGAGCAGTACTATAGTAGTTATATTCTTATATATAGGAGCAGTATTATAGTAGTTATATTCTTGTATATAGGGGCAGTATTATAGTAGTTATATTCTTGTATATAGAAGCAGTATTATAGTAGTTATATTCCTGTGTATAGGGGGCAGTATTATAGTAGTTATATTCCTGTATATAGGGGGCAGTATTATAGTAGTTATATTCTTGTATATAGGGGGCAGTATTATAGTAGTTATATTCTTGTATATAGGAGCAGTATTATATTAGTTATATTCTTGTACAGACATAGTTATAGTTCTGTATATAGGACCAGTATTATTATATCATGTCCACCTTTGTAGGTACAGAAAACAGCTTTGAAACTATTGATGTGAAATATGAGAACATCACAAACCCTTGGAGTCCTGGTCACTTTGTTGTACAGCCCCGTAAGGAGCGTGTCCTGAGAAGCACTGAGCGTCAGGCGGCTTTCAAGTTTGGATCTCAGGTCCCCAGGTATCTAACCTTTCAAAACCCCAACAAGAAGAACAAGTGGGGCCATGAGAAGAGCTACAGAATCCAGTATAACTCTCATGCCAACAGTGTGCTGCCCCAGATGTGGGCCGAGGAGAAAGGAGTCTCATGGTCCAGGTTAGTGGCATAATGGGACATTGTGAAATTTCTGTTATTACATTAATTCTCTTTTCTACATGATGAAGAGAATTACAAATAGTCACCTTCTGGACATACAGTATATATATAGCTGACTTATTGTATAATGAAGGTTCGGTAACGTTCAAATAGATGTTAAATTTTAATTTCTCCCCATTTCAATAGAATAGAGTCGGTAGAATCATTTGTCTCACTACAAAGGCCGATAACTTGTATAGACTCAATACTTTTTTGCTTCAGCTGAGGGTTTGCTACAATTCTATCCTGTCCAGACTGATACATTGTACATTTTTGCTGACGTGTTTAGCTCACAGAGTATTGTCTGGGAACGGCCTTGTCTCTCTGCCCTTTAAAACTTTGTCTATGTCCCACTGACCTGCAGATACAGCCTGGCAGTGACCCGACACAGGGAGTCAGAGGTGACCAGCAGCAGCATTCACAACCAAGGTGACCCCTGGGATCCTGTCATCTATTTTGAGAATTTCATCAACAACAATGAGAACATTGTGAACAAAGTAAGCTCATTCATGGTCTTCTGGCTTCTTCATGGTTCTGGTCATTGTCTTCATCTTGTTCAGTGTTTTCTTTGGTGTTTTGGGGTTACTGATGTCTCCTTTGCTTTTTTTTTCTTAGGATCTTGTGGCCTGGGTCACAGTCGGCTTCCTCCACATCCCCAACGCTGAAGACATCCCGAATACGTCCACACCAGGAAATACAGTGGGATTCTTTCTTCGACCTTTCAACTTTTTCGATGAGGACCCCTCTGTGGCCTCCAGGAGCACGGTCATCGTGAGACCCACCGACAACAGCTTCACCAAAGTGAACATCCAGCGCTGGACTCCTGAAGTGGTCGATCCTTGTGTTTCGCAGAAACCCTTCCAGTACAATGGAACCTACTTCTCAGACTAAATTATTCTCCTGAAGCCGCATAATGACTGCTCCCTCCAGCTGTTGCAAAACTACAATTCCCATCATGCTTTAGCTTTGGCTGTCCAGGCATGATGGGAATTGTAGTTTTGCAACAGCTGGAGGGCCGACTGGAGGGCCAGCTGGAGGGCCTGCTGTAAATTAATATTCCTCCTTATAGAGTCCTAACAGTGTTTAGGAGGTACCTCTCCTCTGTGCGCATGAGAAAATCAAACATGAATAATCAGACATGAATAAAACTTTACATTCACCAGTAAAATTATGAATGAATCAGTGTTTCACCATAAAAAGTAAAAAGATATAAATATATACAAATTTCAGGGGGAAAAAAGGTTAATATATACTTAAGGGGGTACTCTGGCAAAAAAAAGATAATTTTCAAATCAACTGGTGTCAAAAAGTTATATAGATTTGTAATTTATTTCTATTTAAAAATCTTCAGTATTCCATTACTTATCAGCTGCTGTATGTCCTGCAGGAAGTAGTGTATTCTTTCCAGTCTGAGCAGAAGAGGTTTTCTATGGGGATTTGCTTCTGCTCTGGACAGTTCCTGACATGGACAGAGGTGGCAGCAGAGAGTGTTGTGTCATAATTATTGGATTAAAAGCAGCTATCTGACGGTACAATCGGTTTTGGGGGGGTCAGGTTGTGGGTACAGAGTCACTTTAAGTCACAGTCATTACAAAAAACTTTTGACATGTCAAAGAGACGTGAAAAGTTTTGATCGGTCTGAGTCTGAGTGTTCCGACCTGTATTGATCAGGAGAACAAGCAAGGAGAAGACACGCTGCAGCGCATCCTCTCCACGCTCTGAGTTAGACAGGACAGGAGGGGGTTACCACAGCTACCAGGGCATGACAGGAGGGGGTAACTACAGCTACCAGGGCATGACAGGAGGGGGTAACTACAGCTACCAGGGCATGACAGGAGGGGGTAACTACAGCTACCAGGGCATGACAGGAGGGGGTAACTACAGCTACCAGGGCATGACAGGAGGGGGTAACTAAAGCTGCCAGGACATGACAGGAGGGAGTTACTACAGCTACCAGGGCATGACAGGAGGGGGTTACTACAGCTGCCAGGGCATGACAGGAGGGGGTTACTACAGCTGCCTGGGCATGACAGGAGGGGTTAACTACAGCTACCAGTGGACCACTTTGGGGGTGAGGGGTTGGGGGGTGACTACAGCTGCCAAAGGCACCATTAGAGGGTTTACTACAGCTACCAAGGACACCACTTTGCCTTGCACAGTATAACATAAAGTGCGGAGGCCATGTAGTGTATGGCCCTCGAATGATTTTACAAATGCTCAAATAGCCCTTGAGCAAAGGAAAAGGAAAAGGTTCCCCACCCCAGACTTAGAGAGACAGGAAGGTAATATGACGGCACTGGTGTCATCATACAGTATGGGAAATAAGTATTGCATACACTGGTGATTTGGCATCTTTTCCCACCTACAAAGAGAGGTGTATAATTGTTATCGTAGGTACAGTGCACCTGTGAGAGAGAGAAATTATAAAAAAAGAAATTCCAGATAATCCCATTGTTTGATTTATAAATAATTATTCAGCCTTTTATTACATGAAATAAGGATTTTATACAATAGAAAAACAGAAGTTTCTATTTGGTGCAGAAACCTGTGTTTGGTTTCCTGGACGTTTCCTGGAGTTCCTGACCAGGTCTGAAGACATTGCAGCAGGGATTGTGTCCTCCTCCTCCATACACATCTTCCCAAGATCTTTCAGGTTTCAGGACCGTCAGTGGGTAGAGATGAGGGAACCTGGAGCATGCTCGAGTCCATCCGAACCCGAACTTTCGGCATTTGATTAGCGGTGGCTGCTGAAGTTGGATAAAGCCCTAAGGCGATGTGGAAAACATGGATATAGTCATTGGCTGTATCCATGTTTTCCAGACAACCTTAGAGCTTTATCCAAGTTCAGCAGCCACAGCTAATCAAATGCTGATTGTTCAGGTTCTGATGGACTCGAACCCGAACCCTGTTCGCTCTTCTCTATCAGTGGGCAACATTGAGTTTCAGCTCCCTCCAAAAATTTTCTATTGGGATCAGGTGTGGGGATCGG
Source organism: Dendropsophus ebraccatus (assembly GCF_027789765.1). Taxonomy (NCBI): domain Eukaryota; kingdom Metazoa; phylum Chordata; class Amphibia; order Anura; family Hylidae; genus Dendropsophus; species Dendropsophus ebraccatus. The sequence continues at coordinate 206,029,249 of NC_091455.1, forward strand.
CCGCCACTCCAGGACCCTGAAATGCTTCTTACGGAGCCGCTCTTACTGAGGGAAGGATACATGGCCCATCCATCCTCGAGACGAGTGGAGTTGATACCAAAAAGTTTTATTTTGGTCTCATCTGAACATATGACTTTCTCCCATACCTCCTCTGGATCATCCAGATGGTCACTGGCGAACATGGCCTTGACATGTACTGGCATGAGCCAAAGATTCTGTCTCTTATAGGTGAAGTGAAACTGCGATAAAAAATACATACTTCTGCATTCTTTGTAGGTAGGAAGACTTGCAAAATCGTATCAATAAGTATCAATAAGTATCAAATACTTATTTTCCCAACTGTATGATGACACCAGTGCCGACATGTCACTTTCTAGTCTTATAGTGTTACTGTAATAAGAGCTGATATAAGGTGCCGGTATCAGTGGTCGACCTCTCACCCCACCTGAATGGTGTTGCTTTGGGTCTTGTTCTTCCACCTTTGTTTCGTTTAGTCTCCATCAGACGTTATTTGGCCAAAAACTCAATTTTCATGATGGAGCTCAATTTGCCGAAAAAGCTGAATGTCCTGAACTTTTTAGATAAGAACGGCCCTAAACCAAAGAGAGAGGCCAAAGTGGTCATCTTCTTCAGAGACCAGGCCAAACCCAACATCACAGAATACATTGTCGGCCCCCTCCCTCACCCACAATATTATTGGCCACTGACCAGAAACAAGCCTCTAAGATTTGAGTCTTGACCACTGACTATTTTAGAGTCTGAAAAATTCAAAAGCCGTCTGAAAAAGCTAACCAAGGAGTTCACCCACATCTTACTGGAGACCTCCGGCTTCTCCTTCTACAACTGCTCCTCACATTGTCTTTCCTCTTCGGACATTGCCCCTCGGGATTTGAATTCTGGAGAACGTCGCTCATGGTTGAGTGGACCATCGACAAGATCTGGTACAATGACCAATACTTTGATAGTGTCAAGGAGTTTGTCCAAAAGTATGACAAGAATGAACTCACCAAGTTACGGTTATCAGATAATGCCAAAGATCTTTTTGCGACCTTCATACCTCGTAGAGAATTTAAGACAAAAACAGATATTCATGGTCCAAAAATATGTGAACCCCAGGGCAAACGCTACAGAGTTTTGGGCAACTATGTAGAATACACTGGCTGGAGCTTTGCTTACCGGGTGCGTCCATCTGCCAGCCTGCAGATATTTGATATCCAGTATAATAATGAGAGGATAGCCTATGAGGTGAGCATACAGGAGGCCATCTCATTCTATAGTGGGGTCACGCCAAGTGGTATGCAAACAAAGTTTATTGACTCTGGGTGGGGGATGGGAACTGAGCATTATGAGTTGGCCAAAGGAATCGACTGCCCTGAAGGAGCCACTTACCAGGATGTCTACACGGATAAGCCATTACGATATAAGAATGCATTGTGTATCTTTGAGCTGACCACAGGGTCACCCTTGCGGAGACACTATGACACCACTGATAATGGTGGATACAATTTTTATGCCGGGCTTGAAAACCAAGTCCTGGTGGTGAGGACAACGTCCACCTATACGTCCATCTATAACTACGACTATATCTGGGATTTTGTGTTCTACCAAAATGGAGTGATAGAGGTTAAATTTAGCGCCACTGGGTATATCCATGCCACTTTTTTCACCTCCAATGGCCTCCGATCAGGAAATAGGGTCCACACCCATGTCCTGGGGAACCTGCACACACATTTGGTCAACTATAAGGTGGACCTTGACATTGCAGGTAAGATTTATGTTTGATTATGTCACCCAATGTGTAATTCTTTCTATGAGTGATAAGTGGTTGTCTGCTAGCTGTTTCCCTAAGGTCACTATCATCTAGAACAGTGTTTCTCAACCTGCGGTACGTGTACCCCAGGGGGTACGCGCCGCAGGTTGAGGGGGTACGCCGGGAGGTGGGGTAAAAAATACTTTTGTTTTGGGTGCCGGGACACTGCTATCATACAGCGATATCCCGGCACCTATCCCCGCCGCTGCTTTCACATCCTTCCCCCAGCAGAAGCCTCACCAGCGTTCTGTGGAGGGACAGGGCTTGGTGAGGCTGCTGGGGGAAGGATGAAGTGGATCGGGCTGCTGGGGGCTCCAGGAGCTCCAGAAGGATGTTAGGCAGCCTGGGGACGAGTCCCGGGCAGGCTGCCTGAGGTGAGAGGAGAGGAGATGCGGCGGCGGCAGGCTGATGTCCCCGCAGGCGGCCGGACAAGCAGGGCCTCAATGTCAGTCAGTTGTGAGGGGGGTTGTGGTGCCCGCGGCTCCTGCAGTGGATTGTGGACCAGTGATGGGGCGCCCCCACGTACTACGGCTAACGCTGCCGGTGGAAGTGCGGTGCCCCATCTCCCGGTTCACAATCCACTGCTGCAGGAGCCTCCGGCAGGGTAGCCCCGCGCACCACTACCCCCTCGCTGACCTGGTTCCCTGACATTGAGCTGGCCTAAGACCCCTCTCAGAATAGCGCCACCTCCACCTCCTCTGTACCCCCATCATCTCCTCTCTCCCCCTCCACCTCCTCTGTACCCCCATCATCTCCTCTCTCCCCCTCCACCTCCTCTGTACCCCCATCATCTCCTCTCTCCCCCTCCACCTCCTCTGTACCCCCATCATCTCCCCTCTCCCCCTCCTCTGTACCACCATCATCTTCTCTCTCCCCCTCCACCTCCTCTGTACCCCCATCATCTTCTCTCTCCCCCTCCACCTCCTCTTTACCCCCATCATCTCCTCCTCCACCTCCTCTGTACCCCCATTATCTCCTCTCTCCCCCTCCACCTCCTCTGTACCCCCATCATCTCCTCTCTCCCCTTCCTCTGTACCCCATCATCTCCTCTCTCCACCTCCTCTGTACCCCCATCATCTCCTCCTCCACCTCCACCTCCTCTGTACCCCCACCATCTCCTCTCTCCCCCTCCACCTCCTCTTTACCCCCATCATCTCCCCCTCCACCTCCTCTGTACCCCCATCATCTCCTCCTCCACCTCCTCTGTACCCCCATCATCTCCTCTCTCCCCTTCCTCTGTACCCCCATCATCTCCTCTCTCCCCTTCCTTTGCACCCCCATCATCTCCTCTCTCCCCCTCCACCCACCTCCTCTGTACCTCCATCATCTCCTCTCACCCCCCTCCACCTCCTCTGTACCCCCATCATCTCCTCTCACCCCCTCCTCTGTACCCCCATCATCTCCTCTCACCCTCCTCCACCTCCTCTGACCCCCATCATCTCTCTCCTGTTCCTCTGTACCCCCATCATCTCTTCTCTCCCCCTCCACCTCCTCTGTACCCCATCATCTCCTCTGTACCCCCATCATGTCCTCTCACCCCCATCATCTCTTCTGTACCCCATCACTTCCTCTCTCCCCATCACCTCCCCTCCTTTCTTCCCCATCACCTCCTCTCCCCCTCCCTCCTCCTTTCTCCCCCTTTACTACCCCTCTCTTCCCCCTCACCCTGCTCTCCTTCTCTCTCTCCCCACCACCTGCTCTATTCCTCTCTCCCCCTCACCCCTTCTCCCCTTTACTTCCGCTCTACCCTGTTCACCTCCCCTCCACCTCCTCTCTCCCCCCTCACCTCCTGTGCCTCCTCTCTTCCCTCCACCTCCTCTCCTCCTTTCAGTCCTTCACCCCCTCTCCCCTCACCCTCTCTCTTGTCCTCTCTCCATCACTTCCTCTTTCCATCCTCCTTTCTCCCCCTCCCCCCCTTAATCTCCTTTCCCCCCCCCCACACCTCCATTACCTTTCCCCCATCACCTCCTCTTTCCCTCCTCCTCTCTCCCCCTCACCCCCTCTCTTGTCCTCTCCCCATCACCTCCTCTTTCCCTCCTCTCTCCCCCTCACCCCTTTACCTCCTCTCTCTTCATCTCCCCTTTACCTCCTTTCTCCCCCATCACCTCCTCTTTCCCCCTCACCCCTTTACCTCCTCTCTCTTCATCTCCCCTTTACCTCCTTTCTCCCCCATCACCTCCTCTTTTCCTCCTTCTCTCTCCCCCTCACCCCTTTACCTCCTTTCTCCCCCATCACCTCCTCTTTTCCTCCTTCTCTCTCCCCCTCACCCCTTTACCTCCTCTCTCTTCATCTCCCCTTTACCTCCTTTCTCCCCCATCACCTCCTCTTTCCCTCCTTCTCTCTCCCCCTCACCCCCTTTACCTTCCCTCTCCCGTTACCTCCTCTCTCCCCCATCACATATTCTTTCCCTCCTCCTCACTCCCTCTCACCCCTTTTACCTCCTCTCTCTTCCTCTCCCCCTTACCCCCTCTATCCTCCTCTCCCTGATAATCTCCTCTTTCCTCCCCCTTTACCCCCTTCACCTCATCTACCCCCTTTTCCTCCTCTCTCTTCCTCTCCCCCTTCACTTCCTCTCTCTCCCCCTCTGTCCCCCTTGGACCTCACTCTGCACACTAGGCCTGGACATGACTTTTCCTGTGGCTCAGAGGCTGGAGAAGAGAGGAAGACCCGCTCCCTGCCCAGATTAGGAGGGTATGACTTTTTGTGTTGTGTTGTGTGTATTGCTATGGGGGCAGTATTATGTGGGCACAGCATGGCAGGGGGCATTGATATGGGGGCACAGTAAGGCAGGGGGCATTTACTATGGGGACATAGCAGGCGAGGGGGCATTTACATGAGGAAGTATCTAGCTACATGGGGAGGTATCTGACTACATAGGGGGAGGTATCTGACTACATAGGGGAAGGTATCTGACTACATTGGGGGAGGTATCTTACTACATGGGGGAGGTATCTGACTACATGGGGGGGAGGTATCTGACTACATGGGGGAGGTATCTGACTACATTGGGGGAGGTATCTTACAACATTGGGGAGGTATCTTACTACATGGGGGGAGGTATCTTACTACATGGGGGAGAGGTATCTGACTACATGGGGGGAGGTATCTGACTACATGGGGGGAGGTATCAGACTACATGGGGGAGAGGTATCTTACTACATGGGGGAGAGGTATCTTACTACATGGGGGAGAGGTATCTTACTACATGGGGGAGAGGTATCTGACTACATGGGGGAGAGGTATCTGACTACATGGGGGGAGGTATCTGACTACATGGGGGAGAGGTATCTGACTACATGGGGGGAGGTATCTGACTACATGGGGGAGAGGTATCTTACTACATAGGGGAGAGGTATCTTACTACATGGGGGAGAGGTATCTTACTACATGGGGGAGAGGTATCTTACTACATGGGGGAGAGGTATCTGACTACATGGGGGAGAGGTATCTGACTACATGGGGGAGAGGTATCTGACTACATGGGCGAGGTATCCGACACTACATGAGGAGGGTATCTGGCTACATGGGGGAGAGGTATCTGACTACGATGGGGAAGGTATCTGGTTGCAGGGGGACATATTCAGCTCTGTGGGACATATCTGGCAAGAAGAAGCATATCCAGCTTCAGGGGACAAATATCCGGTTACAGGAGGCATTGCATCAACCAAAACAGTGGGCATTATTACTGGCCACAGGGGGCATTATTATATGACATTACTTAAGCATTATTACTGGGTCCTACAGGTCAGTCACATTGTTATGGGGGGATCTGATCTGTGAATCAATTGCTGACAGAGGTTTTATCCAGAGCCTATGGGGGCAGTGTGATCCTGTCCTGATTTAGGGGAGATTCAAACATACAGAGTTCATAGCAAAATCCACTGCAATACTGTGTGCTGTTATGGCCTATGGCTCTGCATTCACCCTGAGGATTTTCATTCCGCTGCAAGAATGTAGCCACTGTCTATTTACCTAATTAGTTGCTGGTCCTTAGTGAGGCGGGAGCAAGAGAAGCAGGTAGTAGTGCGGGTAGGTAAGTATGATCTGTTCTGGGCCCGGCAGCTAATAAGGTAAATAGGCAGCGGCTACATTCTCGCAGCGGAATGAAAATCCTCAGGCTGAATGCAGAGCCATAGGCCATAACAGCACACAGTATTGCAGCGGATTTAGCTGTGAAACGTACACATGAATCAACCCTAAGGTAATGTTTATAATGGATCGCATCCTTGAGGGTACTCGGCTAGAGTATCTTGTTGCTTGGGGGTACTTGGCTTGAAAAGGTTGAGAAACACTGATCTAGAATATAATGCCAATGTTTCCGGATACAGTTTTGGATATAAGAATTCATGATGGTGTTCTTGAAGCAGAAAGAGAATCTTGCTGTATCATTATTTCCTCTCTTTTTATGTTTACATAGAGTCGTTGCTCTGTCTACCTGTAATACTCTGTTTTTTGCTTGGTTGATGACCTCTTGAGGATATTCCCTTTGTCTTAATCTATCGCTCAGTTCTGTAATTTGCTAGTGGAAGATATGGTCAGCATTATTAATTCTTCTCACTCTAAGCATTTGACTGTATGGGATAGAATTCTTAGTCCGTTGAGGGTGCGAACTCTTATAATGTAAAAGAGAGTTAGTAGACAGAGGTTTACGATATAGAGATGTGACAATATGCCCCTCGCTGATGTTAACTGAGACGTCCAGGAAGTCCAGTTTAGTGCCCCCGAATATGCTGGTGAAGGCCATATTGACCCGGTTATTGTGGTTTAGGTAGGTGGCAAATTCTTCAAACTGTGCGCTGTCCCCTTCCCATACCACAAAGATGTAATCGACATATCTCCAGTAATGGGAGATGAATTTAATGTAAGGGTTATTAGAAGAAAAAACGACCTCTGACTCAATCTTGGACAGAAATAAATTAGCATAGGTGCATGATACGGGTGTACCCATAGCGGTACCAACATTCTGCCCGTACCATGCACCCTGAAACTGAAAAAAATTGTTCTGAAGAATAAAGAGGAGGGCTTCTTTAACAAAATCGTGGAAGGCAGGGGACTTATCGGTATGACCGAGAAAGTAGTCGATCGCCTTTACACCCGCCTCGTGAGGGATGCGGGTGTAGAGGCTCTCGACGTCAATGGAGGCGAGCACGGAGGTAGGGGATAGGTGCACCGAATCTAGGGCTATCAAAAACTCATTTGTGTCCCTAAGATGGACAGGGGTACTGTCAAGAAGTGGTCTCAACGTCCAATCAAGGAACTGGGAGAGACCTTCCGAGACTGATCCAATAGCCGAAACTATCGGGCGGCCCGGTGGCTCCCCCAGGTCCTTTCAGTATTTTGGGGAGGTGGTACCACTTCGGGGCTCTAGGCGTCTCCACTAGTAGCTTCTCAGCTAGTTTTTCAGTGATCGCCCCTGTGCGGACATGCTTGGCCAAAAGAGACCTGAGTTTGTCGACTGTTTTCTTAAGAGGGTCTTGTGTGAGCTTAGAGTATACAATGGAATTGCCCAGTTGTCTGTGTGCCTCCTTGGTGTAGTAATTAGTGGTCATAATAACCGTCGCCCCTCCTTTATCTGCTCTAGTCACTGTAAGGTAGTTATATTCTTGTATATAGAGGGCAGTATTATAGTAGTTATATTCTTGTATATAGGAGCAGTATTATAGTAGTTATATTCTTGTATATAGGAGCAGTATTATAGTAGTTATATTCTTCTATATAGAGGGCAGTATTATAGTAGTTATATTCTTGTATATAGGGGGCAGTATTATAGTAGTTATATTCCTGTATATAGGAGCAGTATTATAGTAGTTATATTCTTGTATATAGAGGGCAGTATTATAGTAGTTATATTCTTGTATATAGGGGGCAGTATTATAGTAGTTATATTGTGCATATTTTATGTATTCTGTCCCTTTTTTCATTGTGGCTAGCACTCGTGCTGTGTAAGACCCATGTGATCCAAATTAGCAGGAAGCACCTGTGTACATAAGGGGAGGATCTCCTAGTACTCTCCCATTCTACCTGCAGAGGAATGGAGAGAGGTAAGAGCTTGTTCACACTTGTGTTGCTTGGCGTCCACTTTTTCCGCCGGTGGCGCCTGCGGGGTCCGGGGGGGCCCTTTAGGGTCTGGCCCTGTGACAATGGGGTTGCAGAGCCATTCCGTGGCCCCCCTTCTCTGCTTGCGCACAATTTGCGGGGATTGTGGTCGCTGACCGGCACAGTGATGTTTTTTGGTTAGGGACTCATGTGTATCAGAAGACCTGCACGTGGTACATGAGGCAATATGGTTTGGCCAAATCATATACTAACTTCTGATGTTGGCTTTAAATGTAGCTGAATAAGCTTTTGTGTCAGCCATGGGTGCGATGTGCAGCCATTTCTGTCTTTTTGGCTTGTGCATATTATAGTAGTTATATTCTTGTATATAGGGGGCAGTATTATAGTAGTTATGGAAATACGGAGAGAAAAGAAAATGTCCAGCACTCACCAGTTGCTTGATAGCAGATCTTTATTCCGTCTTTATTTCATGAAAGTGAAGCGGCAGGGAGGGGGGAGGTGCGGAACATGTCTCTAATGGCGACGGACGTTTCTGGCCTCTAGGGCCTATCGTCTAGCCAAGAGCATGCGCCGTGCAACAGGAAGGGGAGTGAAATAGACACAGGTACAATCAAGTGACTAGTGACAATTAAAAACATATTCACTTAGCAACAAAGTATCATAAGAACACAGTTAGATCGTTTCCTTCATTTAGGCCTAGGGGACCCGTAGCATCTAAACCTGTAATCCATAGGGACTCTATCCTAAGCAGGGTTTGGTGCTGGTCTCCGCCACCTCTGCCGGAGTTAACCCTTTCGAGTCCGAGAAATTTAATACATTTAGTATTGCCCCCGTGTTCCTTCCGGATATGGTCGATAAGACAGGGCACCCCCTTGCCAGTGCGTACTACCCCACTATATCTTCTTATATACCACGCGCACACCGATCATACGCCTACTATGGCGGCTAATATGGATACCAACGTGCAGTCAGAGGAGGCACTCTTGGCAGGGAGGGAAGGAGCGGACATGTATTTTGCGTCCTGTAACTTGAAAGACTCTGTACAGGTCATTAGGAACAAAACACTGGAACATAAAATTACCAACCTGGCAGAAAAGGAGACTCGTCTGTTCTGGACAATCAACTCCTTGCAGGCATACAAGGATAGCGGCAGAGTGCCGCGGGGCTTCAGAAGCTACAAAGCTCCTACCCAATATCTGGAGGATGCTACTTTTGTAGCGCAATGGCAGAATGCCCATTTGGCACACGCCATGAATCTGCTTACACTGACATTACAGCGAAACCGCAAGGAATATGAACAGGTGTTGACCGACTTATGTCGGGCGAAACATGAATACAAAACAAGGATGCCAGAGGAACAGGCACATACGTTTTTTGGCAAATTAGAACGGAAATTGGTTGTTCTTCAATCGGACACTAAGGAGCAGAAAAAAGATAAATTTATGCGGGATAAAGTAGATTACGAGACTAACCAAATTTTTGACTGGAACCACAAGAAAAGGGGACCGGGAAAAGGAAAACCCAGAGGTGGATATCGCAGCACTCATGATACTGGCACTACGAAATCGGATGTCAGCACCTCTGATGAATCTATTGGAGGATCAACCAAAAAACCATCTGGCCGCTCACGAAAATCTGGGTCCGGCTCCCGCCCTTTAGGGGGAGCTACAGACGAGGAGGGAGAAAACACTGGTCAAGGAGCAGGGGGAAGCAAGAAACGCAAACAGGTCTCCTGGAGGAGACGACCTACCCCCCAAATGTCATAAATATATCAGGTGTACCCATTGACCAAGATGTTGAATCCCTGTTGTCTAAAGGATTGGACTTCGGCCTCGCTGAAGGCTTCTCACCCTCAGACTTTGACATTGACCTGTTTAAAGCTATCAGAAAAATAAATCTCACTAAGCATTTCGCAATTAATAAGTTTCATACACAACATCACAAACCCACATCTAGAGGCTCTATTGGACCTCTGGGGTTCATCCCCCCTAAGGGGTTCACTGAGCAAGAGATTGCATGTCTACAATTTATGGCCCATGATCAGACCCCTCATACTATGCAAGGCAGTACACAACAATCATACTTTAAGGGAGGCAAACAGTCCACTTTTACACCTCAGGTTGCCCCAGGCGAAGCCCTGGACCTTTTTCATAAATTGGTAACCAGGGATGTGAAAGCCTTATCCTATCCGCAACCCACAAAAAATTTGTCCGATAGGGAAAAGCGGGCCCTGAAATGGTTAAGATCAAGAACAGATCTAGTAGTAAGGAGGGCGGACAAGGGAGGAGCGTCCGTCATAATGTCTAGTGCCTACTACCACACTGAAGCTCAAAGGCAATTAAGTGACACTAAAACATACTCTGTCCTAAGTAGGGACCCCATGGTAAAGATCAAAGAAGACCTTAGATCACTTCTTAACAGATATGTAGCGACAGGGGCCATTGACGCGAGGACGGACGAAAAACTGATGCCAGACTCCCCTGGGCGTCCTATAGTTTCAGCTGTGAATTCTGTAACAGAAGGCCTGTCTCAATACTTAGGCCTTCTTAGGCCAATACTCGAACATACACCCTCATACCTTAAAGATTCGGGGGAATTTTTGAAGACTATCGGTAACATGCATTGGGAGACTGGTCTGTCTCTTGCCTCTATAGACGTGGAGAGTCTCTACACCCACATCCCACATGATGCGGGTGTAGAGGCTGTGGATTGGTTTTTAGAGAAGGGTGGTAATCCCAGCGTCATGCGCAATTTTGTGAAAGAAGCTTTGTTATTTATTATGAATCATAAAGTGTTCCAGTTCGAGGGCAGATGGCATCGGCAGGAGATAGGTACTGCCATGGGCACGCCGGTCTCCTGCACGTATGCCAATCTGTTCCTTGCTAAACTGGAACACGATACCGTATATTCTATAGCCAATCCCTTTATTAGACATATCAGGGCTTATCATCGATTCGTGGACAATGTGTTTATAGTATGGGGTGACTCCAGAGAATCTTTCTGTGAATTTGTGCAATTCCTCAATGAACAAAATAATAGGAATATGTTTTTTACATATAAATTTGGGGGTACCACATTGGAATTCCTAGATGTCCTTGTGGAGATTGATAATGAAAACATAAAAACCTCTGTATATAGAAAGCCTACTGCGTGCAACTCCCTTCTCCACTTCACCAGCTCACACCCAACTGTCGTCAAAAAAGTTATTCCTTATGGACAAATGCTACGTCTACGCAGAGTTAATAATGATGACGACACATATAGGGTACAGGCTGGCGACTTGGAGAGGAGACTGGCACGCAGAGGTTATCCACAGACCGTGGTCCAGGATGCATACATTAGAGCAGCCAGTCAAGATAGAAATTCCCTTCTAAACTCTGTTAGTAGAAAGAATAAAGAAACAGAAAAAAGATTTATGTTTATCTTTCAGAACTCCCCACTAAATGAAACAATACGGAACGCCATAAACCTGCATTGGTTTCTACTTGAAAATGACCCCGACCTACATGAGATTGCTAGTCGTAAACCCTGTATAACGCATAGAAAGAACAAGACGATAGAAGACATGCTTAGCGGCAATACAGACCAGACTAAAAAATTTAACTGGCTGAATATGTCTCTACCGCAAGGTAACCGCAGATGCGGTCAGTGTAATTACTGTAGCCAAATGTTAAGCACTGCGTATATACATCTAGGAGATAAGGATTGTTTCATAAAAGACTTCATCACCTGTAAGTCCACTTATACAGTGTATGCAATAGTGTGCCCTTGCAAGAGATACTATATCGGAAAGACGAAACGCCCCCTATGGACCAGATACAAGGAGCATATGTACTCCATACGTGCCCCGTCTTATCGACCATATCCGGAAGGAACACGGGGGCAATACTAAATATATTAAATTTCTCGGACTCAAAAGGGTTAATTCCGGCAGAGGTGGCGGAGACCAGCACCAAACCCTGCTTAGGATAGAGTCCCTATGGATTACAGGTTTAGATGCTACGGGTCCCCTAGGCCTAAATGAAAGAAACGATCTAACTGTGTTCTTATGATACTTTGTTGCTAAGTGAATATGTTTTTAATTTTCACTAGTCACGTGATTGTACCTGTGTCTATTTCACTCCCCTTCCTGTTGCACGGCGCATGCTCTCGGCTAGACGATAGGCCCTAGAGGCCAGAAACGGCCGTCGCCATAAGAGACATGTTCCGCACCTCCCCCCTCCCTGCCGCTTCACTTTCATTAAATAAAGACGGAATAAAGATCTGCTATCAAGCAACTGGTGAGTGCTGGACATTTTCTTTTTTCTCCGTATTTCCATATCGACTGTTTATTTCTCCGTGCACCACCACGCAGATATCTTTATTGGAGTAGCCGCCCACCTGTATTCATCCTGAGCTCCCTTGAATCGGCTAGACTGATTGCTACGCCGGTTGTGCTGAGGTCTTTGTTGCTCCACTACCCCATTATAGTAGTTATATTCTTGTATATAGGAGCAGTATTATAGTAGTTATATTCTTGTATATAGGGAGCAGTATTATAGCAGTTATATTCTTGTATATAGGGGGCAGTATTATAGTAGTTATATTTTTGTATATAGGAGACAGTATTATAGTAGTTATATTCTTGTATATGGGAGCAGTATTATAGTAGTTATATTCCTGTATATAGGGGGCAGTATTATAGAAGTTATATTCTTGTTTATAGGGGGCAGTATTATAGTAGTTATATTCTTGTATATAGGGAGCAGTATTATAGCAGTTATATTCTTGTATATAGGGGGCAGTATTATAGTAGTTATATTCTTGTATATAGGAGACAGTATTATAGTAGTTATATTCTTGTATATGGATGGCATTGGTATTAATATATTATACTGTGTCCATCTTTATAGGTACAGAAAACAGCTTTGAAACTATTGATGTGAAATATGAGAACATCACAAACCCTTGGAGTCCTGGTCACTTAATTGTACAGTCCCGTAAGGATCGTGTCCTGAGAAGCACTGAGCGTGAGGCGGCTTTCAAGTTTGGATCTCAGGTCCCCAGTTACTTAGCGTTCCAAAACCCCAACTAGAAGAACAAGTGGGTATTAATTTAGCTCCATTACTAGAACCCCCACCATTTAATTGATTCCTTACTTGTTTCTTTAATTTGTTGGTATGTGTGGCTTTAAGGCCCTATTACATATAACGATTATCGGCCGTCATGGCCGATAATCGTTCTGTGTAAAAGAAGGCAACGATCAGCCGACATGAACGATGTTTGCTGATTGTTGCAGTCGTTCGTCTTCTAACATGTTGAAAGACAAACAACTGTGATAGCAATGATCTGCTGCCATCGCTCCGTGGAATAGGAGCGGCGGCAGCTGACCACCGCTATTCTCAATGGGCTGCCCGGACAATCTAGCGATCACCCAGGCAGCCCCCCCCCCCCGCAGCTCCTCGTGGCCTCCCCTACACTTACCCGCTTGCACTAACAGCGCTCGTTTGCTCCTCAAGTCGCTCCATGTAATAGGGCCTCCACCCTCACCACTCCACAGAAACTGCTCTCACTAAAGTGGCCAATGACCTGCTAACTGCCAAAGTCTCAAGCAAATACTTTGTGCTCCTTCACCTCTACCTATCTTCTCCCCTTGACATAGTCGAATTCATTCCTCCTGCAAACTTTTTCATCCCTTGGTGTCCCTAGCTCAGCCCTCTCCTGGATCTCCTCTTACCTCTCTAATCACACCTTTAGTGTGTCCCACCCCCACACCACCTCCTCTCCTCACTGTTCCGTGTCCTCTAAGTCTCAGTCCTTAGGGCTTTTCTCTATCTATACTTTTGGCCTGGGACACATCATGGAATCCCATGAGTTCAAGTACCACCTCTACGCTGATGACACTCAGATCTACCTCTTTGGGACGGATGTCAACTCCTTGCTATCCAGGATTCCTGAGTGTCTATCGGCAATATCTTCCTTCTTCTGCACCCGGTTTCTAAAACTCAACATGGACAAAAGAGAACTATTCATCTTTCCCCCATTCCATCACTCCTCCATCGAATCCCTCAATCACAGTCAATGGCTGCACTCTGTCCCCTGTCCCCCAAGTCCACTGCCTTGGGGTCACCTTTAACTCCAACCTTTCTTTTAAGCTGCACATTCAATCCTTGACCACCTCCTGCCGCTTTCACCTCAAAAACATATCCCGAATCTCCTCTTTTCTTAAAGGGGTTATCCAGTGCTACAAAAACATGGCCACTTTCTTTCAGAGACAACACGACTCTTGTCTCCAGTTCAGGTGCGGTTTGCAATTAAGCTCCATTCACTTCAATGGAACTGAGCAGCAAAACCCCGCCCAAGCTGGAGACACGAGACCTGCTGTCTCTGGAAGAAAGTGTCCATGTTTTTGTAGCGCTGGATAACCCCTTTAACCCTGACTCCACAAAACTGCTGGTACACGCTCTCATTATCTCTTGCTTGGACTACTGTAACCTCCTTCTCTCTGGCCTCTTGCTTTGCCTCTGCCTCTCTCCTCTGCCAATCCCTTCACTTGCTCCTCATTGTCATATTCATTTTATATTGTTAACCATGACATACAAGGCCATCCACAACCTGTCCCCTTCGTACATCTGACCTAATATCCCACTACTTCCTCTCACGCAACCTTCACTTCTCCAACAACCTTCTTTTGTGCTGCCCTCTTGTTGGTAGATCACTCATCCACCTCTAATTTTTTGCCCAAGCCTCCCCCATACTCTGGAACTCTCTACCCCGACACATCCGGCTCTCATCCACCATCAAGATCTTCAAAAGTAATCTGAAAACCCATCTCTTTAAAAGCTACAACCTATAATAATTCTGCTCCACACTTTGACTGGCTGCACTTTATCTTCTGGCCCTCTCCTCATACCTCATAGATTGTAAACCCTCGCAGGCAGGGTCCTCTGTCCTCATGTGCGAGTCTGCCATTTTCCTTGTTCATGTAATGTGTTTTGGATCTTGTAATGTTTCTGTTTGTTAACCTTTATCGCTTGTATAGCACTCAAAGTGCGCTTTATAAATAAATAATAATAAATAATCATTGTACAATGGAGGTACAATACATTGTAACAAATTATGTGGACCGTCTTGTAGATACAGACTGGCCATCACTAAACAGAAGGACTCGGAGGCGACCAGCAGCAGCATTTACACCCAAAATGACCCCTGGGACCCTGACATCTACTTTGAGAATTTTATCAGTAACAATGAGGACATTGTGAATAAGGTAAGTATAGATATAGTATTGTAAGTCTCCAGGTTTCGTGTTATTGTCTCCAGCTTATTTAGGGTCATCCCCTTCCTGTTTTCCTTCCATCTGGTCTTCAGATGATTCTTCTCATCACATGGCTAATAATAATATTGGGGTCACTGATGTTCCTGTTGGTTTATCATCTAGGATCTTGTGGCCTGGGTCACAGTCGGCTTCCTCCACATTCCCCAAGCTGAAGACATCCCAAATACGTCCACACCAAGAAATGCAATAGGATTCTTTCTTCGACCTTACAACTTTTTCGATGAGGACCCCTCCAGGAGCACGGTCATCGTGAGACCCACTGACAAAAGCTTCACCAAAGTGAACATCCAGCGCTGGACTCCTGAAGTTAGTGGTCAGTGTGGGTCGGAGAAACCCTTCCGGTATAATGGAACCTACTTCTCAGACTGAATCCTGATAATTCACCTAAAGCCGTCACATTGAGGATGAAGATGTCCAGGAGATGATGATGAGTGTTTCTGTAAAACAACATGA
The DNA here is from genome assembly GCF_027789765.1 of Dendropsophus ebraccatus. Classification (NCBI taxonomy): domain Eukaryota; kingdom Metazoa; phylum Chordata; class Amphibia; order Anura; family Hylidae; genus Dendropsophus; species Dendropsophus ebraccatus. The sequence continues at coordinate 206,044,887 of NC_091455.1, forward strand.
CTGCGGGGCGTCTGCTTCATTGTACAAGAAAAATGGAGGGAGTGGATGTAATAACAGGTATACTCTAAAAAAAAATCTGAAGATCTCATTCAACTTATTAACATTTAAAAGGTCGATTTTTTTTTGTCAAATTGCCACTTATACGATGTGACGCCCCTATATCGGCCACAGGAAACAACCTGCTTAATAAATGTTAAAATAAAATAAGAGCAGCTTCTACAACTTTATCACCATTCTTGTGTGCAGGAGAAAAAGGATGAGGAGCTTGGGGGAGCACAATGAGAAGTAGTTGGTGTAGGCGTATACTGTGTGTTATGGTATATTGACTTGGGCATGGTGTAACTAGGGGATTATGCTGACACTAATTGTGGCAGACATTATAAAGATGATGAAGATTACAATAGCTATAACTTGCAAGCCATATATGTGACCAGAAGGCCCCTCTCCAGTCCTGGCTACAGAAGCTTTAAGTAAATTAAGCACCTAAATTGTAAAACATTACATGGTGGAACAGTTTTTACAGTGTAGTACACCCACCAGCAAATGGATACACTGAGAATATAAATCTTGTTGCCTCAGTGTCTGCTATCTAATTTCCTGCCTTCAAAAATATGTCATTGTTCTCCCTCAATTATACTTTGATGTTAAACTTGAAGATGTTAAAATTCAGTCTGTGTCCAAATGGAAATTGAACTCTTGTTACTAATAGGAGGAGAATGAGAAATTGATGTTGTAGGGGCGTAAATTAGGGTGCATTGACTTTGGGTGTTTACCAAGCTTGGCCACCCCCTTCCCCCCATAACTATGGTAGCACTAAAGTGGTGTTCACAGTATGGGATAGATAATGTCATATTTACTGTGTATCTGGAAAGATTTGTGAAAAATTATAACAGACAGCACTGTGCTCAATCCTCCTTCTCTCTTGTTTTCCTGGCCCTAACCTCAGACTGGTCACCCTGTAGCTCCCACCCTCCCTTTACCAAAGATTGGTCACCTTGACTGTTCCCCCCCCCCCATATTGTCCTCATTATATGGACCTTACAGTTTGGACAATACAGAGGGAGCATAATATGAATCCCAGTATAGGACCCCCAGAATATTACATACCCTACTGTCAGGCCTCCAGTATAATACACACCCCAGTATCAGGCCCCCCCTTAATGACAAAGGGCGTATATTTACGCCCTATTGCCGGTAAGGGGCTTCAGAACGGGGCCGCGCGGCGACCCCGCTATGAACCGTCGCGATCCCGGGTGCCGTGTGTAGCCCGGGACCGCGGCTATTAGTGGGCACGGTCCGATCGCCGGGCCCGCTAATCAGGTAATCGGATGCATCGGACTCATCTCTGCTGATTAGCATACAGCGCGTGCTCAGCTTCGGGTGCCGATATCTTCGCCCCGGGACCAGTTCCAGGAGCGGGACTTCCAGGAAAGGGTAAGTATCCGAGGGCTGCACCGGGGGGTCGGGTGGGCTCTGCGCCCGTGTCCCAGGTGACATGCCCTTTAACCTCTTAAGGACATAGGACGTACCGGTACGTCCTATGTCCTCATTAGCACTTCAAAGCGGGGCCGCGCGGCGGCCCCGCTTTGAAGTGCCGCGATCCCGGGTGCCGCGTGTAGCCCGGGACCGCCGCTATTAGCGGGCACGGTCCGATCGCCGTGCCCGCTAATTAGCTAATCGGAGGCAGCTGTCAAAGTTGACAGCTGCCTCCGATTACCGGAGGCAACGTTTCCCTGGTGTCTAGTGGGGGAGATCGCTCCTCCGGGACCTTGTCCCGGAGGAGCGATCTCCGTTACTGATGCCGGCCGGGGACGCGTCCAAGATGGCGCCGTCCTCGGCTCGGCACTCGTTTGTTTCCGGCTGCAGCAGCCGAAAGCAAACGAGTGCCGATCTCATGGATCTCTGCAGCATATCTATGCTGCAGAGATCTCTATGAGAGATCAAAGTGTATATACTAGAAGTCCCCCAGGGGGGCTTCTAGTATATGTGTAAAAAAAAAAAAAAACGTGTTGTTAATAGTAAAAATCCCCCTCCCCTAATAAAAGTCTGAATCACCCCCCTTTTCCCAGGTTTTAAATAAAAGTAAACAAATAAATAAATAAATAAACATGTTTGGTATCGCCGCGTGCGTAATCGCCCGAACTATTAATTAATCACATTCCTGATCTCGTACGGTAAACGGCGTCAGCGCAAAAAAATCCCAAAGTGCAAAATTGCGCATTTTTGGTCGCATCAAATCCAGAAAAAATGTAATAAAAAGCGATCAAAAAGTTGTATATGCGCAATCAAGGTACCGATAGAAAGATCACATCATGGCGCAAAAAATGACACCTCGCACAGCCCCATAGACCAAAGGATAAAAGCGCTATAAGCCTGGGAATGGAGCGATTTTAAGGAATGTATATTGGTTAACAACGGTTTGAATTTTTTACAGGCCATCAGATACAATATAAGTTATACATGTTACATATCGTTTTAATCGTAACGACTTGAGGAACATGCATAACAAGTCAGTTTTACCCCAGGGCGAATGGCGTAAAAACACATTTCCCCCAAATAAAAGAAATGCGTTTTTTTTTTTCAATTTCACCACACTTTGAATTTTTTTCTGGTTTTGCAGTGTACTTTATGCAAAAATTCAGCCTGTAATTGCAAAGTACAATTAGTGACGCAAGAAATAAGGGGTCCTGTGGGTTTCTAGGTGGAAAAATGCAAGTGTTATGACCTTTTAAACACAAGGAGGAAAAACCGAAAACGTAAAAACGAAAATGGGCCATGTCCTTAAAGGGTTAAAGTAACACCAAGGTAAAGAGTAGCTCATCTAATGACTGTGAATCAATGTTTTTGTTATAATATTTAATGTTGTCCACCAGGGGGCAGCAGATTGTGTCAGATTAGAGGGGATATATGTATGATCTGCTGCACAGTTGCTTACCATGATCTTATTAACCAGACCAGTAATAGCCGGGTCGAGAGCAAATTGTATTATATAAAGTAATATAATGTACCGTATACAATAATACAATCACATAATATAATAACATAATAGAATGTAATGTGTAATGGAAATATTTTTAGATCTAAAGGCTGTGTTCAAATCTTGGTTATGAAATCTGAAACAGAGACCCCCCCCCCCCCCCCCCCATAAACAGCCTCCTCCAGTGAAGACCCCTATACATCATATAATCCAGAGAGTTCCCCCATAAAGCCTCGTAGAACTAGAAAATAAGCAGAATCTGGAGAATTTTTTTCTTATTTTCTTTTTTCAAGGTGTCCAATAGGATTTGGTAAGTAATAGAAATGTATCTAGTATTGACCTATAAGGCCACGGCTATAATTATTAGGATACTGACGTCCTAAAAAACCTCGACAATGTTTGACAAAGATCTCATTGAGAAGATTGAAACATTGCATGTTGGGTGAATAAACCAAACTACCTTTATTCACTTATTTCCGGAGTGCTACCTTTTTCCTACATTCTATAGAATAAGCTGTGTACAATATATATAGAATAATCTGTGTACTATATATAGAATAAGCTGTGTACAGTGTATATACAATAAGCTGTGTACAGTATATATAAAATAAGCTGTGTACAATATATATAGAATAAGCTGTGTACTATACATATAGAAAAAGCTGTGTACAGTATATATAGAATAAGCTGTGTACTATATATAAAATAAGCTGTGTACTATATATAAAATAAGCTGTGTACAGCATATATAGAATAAGCTGTGTACAGTATATATAGAATAAGCTGTGTACTATACATATAGAAAAAAGCTGTGTACAGTATATATAGAACAAGCTGTGTACTATACATATAGGAAAAAGCTGTGTACAGTATATATAGAGAATAAGCTGTGTACAGTATATATAGAATAAGCTGTGTACTATACATATAGAATAAGCTGTGTACAGTATATATAATAAGCTGTATATAGAATAAGCTGTGTACAGTATATATATATATAGAATAAGCTGTGTACAGTATATATAGAATACGCTGTATACAGTATATAGAATAAGATGTGTACAGTATATATAGAATAAGCTGTGTACAGTATATATATATATATATATATATATATAGAATAAGCTGTGTACAGTATATATAGAATAAGCTGTATACAGTATATAGAATAAGCTGTATATAGAATAAGCTGTGTACAGTATATATAGAATAAGCTGTGTACAGTATATAGAATAAGCTGTATATAGAAAAAGCTGTGTACAGTATATATAGAATAAGCTGTGTACAGTATATAGAATAAGCTGTATATAGAAAAAGCTGTGTACAGTATATATAGAATAAGCTGTATACAGTATATAGAAAAAGCTGTGTACAGTATATATAGAATAAGCTGTGTACACTATATATAGAATAAGCTGTGTACAGTATATAGAATAAGCTGTATATAGAAAAAGCTGTGTACAGTATATATATAATAAGCTGTGTACAGTATATATAGAATAAGCTGTGTACAGTATATAGAATAAGCTGTATATAGAAAAAGCTGTGTACAGTATATATAGAATAAGCTGTATACAGTATATAGAATAAGCTGTGTACATTATATATAGAATAAGCTGTGTACAGTATATATAGAATAAGCTGTATACAGTATAAGCTGTATACAGTATATAGAATAAGCTGTGTACAGTGCATATGGTACAGATAATCTGCAATCCAGTATAACATGAGGTACATAATACAGGATGATAAAGAACGATCAGATGCAGAAAACATACAATAAACATTGGTTTGTATTACACAAATAGATCTCTTACCAACTATGGTTGGAACAGGCCTGAGACACTGATCATGAGGTACAAAACATGTTGTATAGTGTGTGGCTCTTACACTGAAGTAGCAGATTAAAATGGCCGCTGCCCTGCTAGAACAGGAAGAGGAAGAACCAGGAACTACCCATAATGCATTGGGCTAAACTGAAAAAATACACAAAATGACCAGTAGATGGTGCCGTTACCATACAATATAAGGAGACAGGAGTCTAATACACTGAACTGATATATATGTGTGTGTGTGTGTGTGTGTGTGTGTGTATGTGTATGTGTGTGTGTATATACATATGTGTGTGTGTGTGTGTGTGTGTATATATATATATATATATATATATATATATATATATATATATATATATATATGTATTCGCCTGTGAGGATAAAACAAAAGTCATGGTGTGGCAAGGGGGATTCATGCTGGTGTTATATAGACCTTGTGTAGTGGTATCAGTGGTGACATCAGCCTTTGTATGGTGAGAAGGTATAGTATATGCATACCTCCCAACTTTTGCAAAGAGCAAAGTGGGACATGTGCACTGCGGTCCCCATAGCCACGCCCCCACAGCGACCCTCCATAGCCACGCCCCCATAGCAACCCTCCATAGCCACGCCCCCATAGCAACCCTCCATAGCCACTCCCCTACAGTCACCACATGCTGCTGACTGAATAGTGCCCTATACAGTATCCAATCCCGCCAAAAATGCCCTATATAGTATCCAATCCCCCATTATAGTGCCCCACATAGTATCCAATGCCCCCATATAGTGCCCCACATAGAATCCAATCCCCCACATAGTGCCCCACATAGTATCCAATGCCCCCATATAGTGCCCCACATAGTAGCCAATGCCCCCATATAGTGCCCCACATAGTAGCCAATCCCCATATAGTACCCCACATAGTAGCCAATCCCCCCATATAGTGCCCACATAGTAGCCAATCCCCATATAGTGCCCCACATAGTAGCCAATGCCCCCATATAGTGCCCCACATAGTAGCCAATCCCCCATATAGTGCCCCACATAGTAGCCAATGCCCCCATATAGTGCCCCACATAGTAGCCAATCCCCATATAGTACCTCACATAGTAGCCAATCCCCCCATATAGTGCCCACATAGTAGCCAATCCCCATATAGTGCCCCACATAGTAGCCAATGCCCCCATATAGTGCCCCACATAGTAGCCAATCCCCTCATATAGTGCCCCACATAGTAACCAATCCCCATATAGTGCCCCACATATTATCCAATCCCCCATATAGTGCCCCACATAGTAGCCAATGCCCCCATATAGTGCCCCACATAGTAGCCAATCCCCCATATATGCCCACATAGTAGCCAATCCCCCCTTATAGTGCCCCACATAGTAGCCAATCCCCCCATATATGCCCCACATAGTATCCAATCCCCCATATAGTAGCCAATCCCCATATAGTGCCCCACATAGTAGCCAATCCCCCCTTATAGTGCCCCACATAGTAGCCAATCCCCCATATAGTGCCCCACATATTAGCCAATCCCTCCATATATGCCCCACATAGTAGCCAAACCCCCATAGAGTGCCCACATAGTAGCCAATGCCCCCATATATGCCCCACATAGTGTCCAATCCCCCATATAGTGTCCACATAGTAGCCAATCCCCCATATATGCCCCACATAGTAGCCAATCCTCCATATATGCCCCACATAGTAGCCAATGCCCATATATATGCCCACATAGTAGCCAATCCCCCCTTATAGTGCCCCACATAGTATCCAATCCCCCATATAGTAGCCAATCCCCATATAGTGCCCCACATAGTAGCCAATCCCCCCTTATAGTGCCCCACATAGTAGCCAATGCCCCCATATAGTGCCCCACATAGTAGCCAATCCCTCCATATATGCCCCACATAGTAGCCAAACCCCCATAGAGTGCCCACATAGTAGCCAATGCCCCCATATATGCCCCATATAGTAGCCAATCCCCCATATAGTGTCCACATAGTAGCCAATCCCCCATATATGCCCCACATAGTAGCCAATCCTCCATATATGCCCCACATAGTAGCCAATGCCCCCATATATGCCCACATAGTAGCCAATCCCCCCTTATAGTGCCCCACATAGTAGCCAGTCCCCCCATATATGCCCCACATAGTATTCAATCCCCCATATAGTAGCCAATCCCCCCTTATAGTGCCCCACATAGTAGCCAATCCCCCCTTATAGTGCCCCACATAGTAGCCAATGCCCCCATATAGTGCCCCACATAGTAGCCAATGCCCCCATATATGCCCCATATAGTAGCCAATCCCCCATATAGTGTCCACATAGTAGCCAATCCCCCATATATGCCCCACATAGTAGCCAATCCTCCATATATGCCCCACATAGTAGCCTATGCCCCCATATATGCCCCATATAGTAGCCAATCCCCCATATAGTGTCCACATAGTAGCCAATCCCCCATATATGCCCCACATAGTAGCCAATCCTCCATATATGCCCCACATAGTAGCCAATGCCCCCATATATGCCCCACATAGTAGCCAATCCTCCATATATGCCCCACATAGTAGCCAATGCCCCCATATATGCCCCACATAGTAGCCAATCCCCCATATAGTGCCCCACAGAGTAGCCAATACCCTCCATTTGTGTGGCCCCAGTGGAAAAAACAATAAACCAGTAACTCACCTATCCTCGGGTCCCAGCAGCTCCTCTCCCGGCAGAGCGCGCACTCCCGTCATCCTCCGGGGCGGGCAGCGGGGTACAGAGACACTGACTGTACCGGAAGTGATTCATGACAGAGGCTACAGGTCACTTCCGGCACAGTGTCTCTGTACCCCGCTGCCCGCCCCGGAGGATGATGGGAGTGCGCGCTCTGCCGGGAGAGGAGCTGCTGGGACCGGAGGACAGGTGAGTTACTGGTTTATTGTTTTTTCGCTGGGGCCACATATAATGCGGGACACGGGGGGCCGTTCCGGGACCGCGGGACAGAACCCCGAAAACGGGACTGTCCCGCGAAATCCGGGACGGTTGGGAGGTATGTATCTGTAAATTCTTTGAGTGGAGAGCAGCAGAGAGCGGAGGCGCGCAAGGCATCCCATTGACACACAGAGGCAGGTGGGATTCCAAGCGGAGTCCACGGTGGGGGCTCCGCGCGAAATTCCACCTGTTTGACTCAGAGTGAACAGGCCCTAAGCATAGAAAAAGTAAAAACTAGTAGTAAAACATGTAGAACAAGTAATTCATAGGTCAGTCTGACCAGTTCTTTTGCAGGAACTTTACAGAGTTGTGGAACTTGTGCATTAAGTCATTTACGCTGTCAGATCTGCTTGTGTAAATGCACTGACTTACTGATACTATACCGCACTCAGCAAAGACTCAACCAGATCAAGATATTACTAATGTTAAGATATTACTTGTGCCCCTGGCATGGTCTACTGTGCCCATCCTGATGCCCTTATCGCCATTTAGCATCTAATGCACCTGTCATGGTCTGCTGTATGGCAATTTTAAAAGCATGAAAATAAAACTGTGAGGCTCTGATGCCCCTGGCATTGTCTGCTGTGCCCGTGCCGATGCCATTGACCAGCTGCTCTGCGTTTATAGACAGAAGTAGTCACAGGTTCATACATGTTGTGTTTGTTGTGTCCAGCACTCGGCCTCTCCCTCCTGTCACTCACAGTCCCGTCCTTCTCCATCCTCCTCCTTATAATAAGTTCAGGCTTCAGAGCTGATTACAAACTACAGGGCAGATGAGCCAGGTAACTGCAGGCTGCCAGAGCCCTCCGCATCCAGCTCAGCAGGTGAGTCAGCTCCAGATGTCACTCATGAAGCCTCAACCTCTGGGCTCGGCAGTCGGAGCTGTCACATGGGGGGCTCAGGATGAGGGTGGTCATTAGGGATGGTCCGAACCCGAACACTCAGCATCGGATTCCCGATTTCATTGGGAGGACCGCCTGGAAAACTGGGATACAGCCTATGGCTATGGCTGTATCCCAGTTTTTCAGGCGTTCCTCCCGCTGGATCCGCCCGCTGCACGGAGCAGGCAGACAGCGGTAATCATTGCGGAGGGTTCGGGTTCGTACGAACCCCGTCCGAACCAGGTTCGGACCTTCCCTAGTGGTCATCACCATGACACAAACTGAATAATCCCACTGCCCAGGCCCTACTCCCAACACTTCATAGAATATTATTTTGTGGGGGCAGAATATGAGATTTATGATCTTTTTTTCCATTTTGTGATAGGTTGTAGGATTTTAATTTATTTATTTATTTATTTTTTGTCTAAAATGTTTTCAGAAAGTAAAAAAATTTTGGTGAAAGTAAAAAATTTTTATTTTCTTTTACTTTTTTGACAATGTAGTGCCCTATTTTATTGAATCAGAAGTGAGTATGGCTGCATGTTCACACACATATACCATATTTTTCAGCATATAAGGCCACTGGGCGTATAAGACAACCCTTGACTTTCAAGAAGATTGTCAGGGGTTCGCCTTATACGCCGGAAAATGTTAAACCTTGCCTGACCGCAGCAGGGTTTACTAACTGGAGCCCTGTTGCGGTCAGGCAGGGGTAAACTGCAGTAAAAAAAAAAAAAACACAACAACAGATAACTCACCTATAACCCGTTCCCGGTAGCCGTGTGTCTCCCATCCCGTTCCTGGCGCAGGCAGTGTTACGTGCACTGTCTGCGCTGGAGGTCCCCAAAGCTCTCCTGGGCAGCCGATTGTCTCCGTTGAGATGCTTCGGGGAGGGCTTCAGGGACCCCCGGTGCAGACAGTGTCACACTGCCTGCGCCGGAAACGGGATAGGAGACGCGCGGCTGTCGGGAACAGGTCACAGGTGAGTTAACTGTTTGGTTTTTTTTTATAGTGGTTGCTGCATACGGTGGGGATGCAGCTATTTTTGAGCTCCCCCACCATCTGGTGACCATACCCTACGTATAAGACGACCCCCGACTTCTGAGAAGATTTTTCAGGGTTAAAAAGTCGTCTCATATGCCGGAAAATGCGGTACATAGGGTGATAGGTACAGTGCTCTCTACTGCCCCCTCTGTCCATGTCAGGAATTGTCCAGAGCAGGAGAGGTTTCCTATGAGGATTTTAAACTGCTCTGGACAGTTCCTGACATGTACTGGAAGACTGGAGAATTTATAATAGAAGTAATTTATAAAACTTTCTGACATCAGTTGATTTGAAAATATTTTTAACTCATCAATTAAAAAAATTACTTCTCCCGATTAGAATAAAGCCATAGAATAAAGCTCACCTTTGATCCATGCTTTAACAAACTTTTTTTGTGCAGATTTTTTAAACATTTCAAATTTTTTTGTAAACCTTTAAAATCACATGCTGTATTATTTGAAGATTTTAATAAAGTTTTCACATCACTTTTTCCCTATTCTCCTATGTAGAGATTCCCCAGAGAACACAATGAACCTGAAACCCTTCCTACAGTTGCTTATATTATTGTGTGTTGTAAGAGATGGTTACTTCTCTAAGTCGTCTTCCAAGGGCCAGTATTTGGCGTCTGTCTTTTTGGACCTGACCATGGAGGAGAAGACATCAGTTCAGAGTTTCCTCATGGCCCAGGAGGAGCTTCATTTAGTCTCCATTAGACATGAATTGGACAAAAACTCAATTTTCATGATGGAGCTCAATTTGCCAAAAAGCAGAATGTCCTGAACTTTTTAGATAAGAACAGCCCCAAACCAAAGAGAGAGGCCAAAGTGGTCATCTTCTTTGGAGACCAGACCCAACCCAACATCACAGAATACATTGTCGGCCCACTCCCACGCCCACATTATTACCGGCCACTGACCAGAAACAAGCCCATAAGATTTGAGTCTCGACCACTGACTATTTTAGAGTCTGAAATATTCATAAGCTGTCTGACGGAGCTCACCAAGGAGTTTACCCACATCTTACTGGAGACCTCCGGCTTTTCCTTCTACAACTGCTCCTCACGTTGTCTTACCTATTCGGACATTGCCCCTCGGGGTTTGAATTCTGGAGAACGTCGCTCATGGTTGATGCTCCTGAGGTCCACAGAAGGGTTTTACCTTCAACCAATAGGACTTGAGCTTCTACTCAACCATCGCTCACTCAACCCAAAAGAGTGGACCATCGACAAGATCTGGTACAATGACCAATACTTCGATAGTGTCCAGGAGTTCATCCAAAAGTATGACAAAAATTTACTCACCAAGTTACGATTACCAGATGTTGCCAAAGATCTTTTTTCAACCTTCATACCTCGTGGAGAATTTAAGACAAAAACAGATATTCACGGTCCAAAAATATGTGAACCCCAAGAGAAACGCTACAGAGTTCTAGGCAACTATGTAGAATACACAGGGTGAAGCTTTGCTTACCGGGTATGTCCATCTGCTGGCCTGCAGATATTTGATATCCAGTATAATAATGAGAGGATAGCCTACGAGGTGAGCATACAGGAGGCCATCGCATTCTATAGTGGGGTCACGCCAAGTGGTATGCAAACAAAGTTTATTGACTCTGGGTGGGGGATGGGAACTGAGCATTATGAGTTGGCCAAAGGAATTGACTGCCCTGAAGGAGCCACTTACCAGGATGTCTACAGTTTTTATGACACGGATAAGCCATTACGATATAAGAATGCATTGTGTATCTTTGAGCTGCCCACAGGGTCACCTTTGCGGAGACACTATGACACCACTGATAATGGTGGATACAATTTCTATGCCGGGCTGGAAAACCAAGTCCTGGTGGTAAGGACGACATCCACCGTCTATAACTACGACTAACTATATCAGGGATTTTGTGTTCTACCAAAATGGAGTGATAGAGGTTAAAGTAAGCTCCACTGGGTATATCCATGCCACTTTTTTCACCCCCGAAGGCCTCCAATCTGGAAATAGAGTCCACACCCATGTCCTGGGGAACCTGCACACACATTTGGTCAACTATAAGGTGGACCTTGACATTGCAGGTAAGAGAAACTTTGGCTTACTAGAACCAGGGCTAGCTCCAGGCTTTTGTGAGCCTTTAGGCGACTTTGAAGAGCAAATCATATGTGATGATGGTGGTGGTTATAATGAGTATGATGGTGGTTGTGATTAGCTGTGAGTCACAGGTAGCTTAGCACTGCAGGAGTTATAAGCTGTCAGGTTCTTAAACAACCCCTCACCCTCCCTGCTGTATGATCCACCAAGATGCCAAAGGTTCCCTACGAAACGCACCTGTAACAAGGAGAATGTGTACGTGGCCCGGGCCTCCATTGTTGTGTACAACTACTAGTATGATCATACTGACCAAATACAGTATACAAGGAACAAGTATAATCATATACATATTACCATCATACTGACCATATCCAATATGCAAGGAACAAGTATAATCCCATACAGAATACCATCCTACTGATCATATCCAATATACAAGGAACAAGTATAATCCCATACAGAATACCATTCTACTGACCATATCCAAAATACAAGGAACAAGTATAAACCCATACATAATACCATCCTACTGACCATATCCAATATACAAGGAACAAGTATAATCCCATACATAATACCATCCTACTGACCATATCCAATATACAAGGAACAAGAATAATCATATACATATTACCATCCTACTGACCATATCCAATATGCAAGAAACAAGTATAATCCCATACAGAATGCCATCCTACTGACCATATCCAATATACAAGGAAAAAGTATAATCCCATACAGAATACCATTCTACTGACCATATCCAATATACAAGGAACAAGTATAATCCCATACATAATACCATCATACTGACCATATCCAATATACAAGGAACAAGTATAATCCCATACATAATACCATTCTACTGACCATATCCAATATACAAGGAACAAGTATAATCCCATACATAATACCATCCTACTGACCATATCCAATATACAAGGAACACGTATAATCCCATACAGAATACCATTCTACTGACCATATCCAATATACAAGGAACAAGTATAATCCCATACATAATACCATTCTACTGACCATATCCAATATACAAGGAACAAGTATAATCCCATACATAATACCTTCATACTGACCATATCCAGTACTGAGACCAACTTTATATAAAAGCCAAATGATAACAAGTTATATTCTTGCACATATGAGCAGTACTATTGTGATGATATCAGGAGCTAGGGAGGAGTGTCGGCACTATTTCTTTCAGTGGTCCTGTAGATGGTGTGTGGCGTATATTGTATGTGTGGAAAAGATATAGCTTGTAGTACCAAATATTTGGGACCAAGTCCTGTCAGTGTGTGTGGTGTCCCACCACTGGTGTTTTCTCTAGTGCACCAGTCCTAAAGTTTTCACTCAGGTTAAAGTGGAGGTTGGAGTACCTTAGTTTCCCTACTAAATTTCACTACAGTTTATATGTATTACTTGTATACACAGCTGTAGAGTTAAGGGTTAATTGTGTTGTACCATGTGTTTCTATGCTGACCACTCACAGGTACTCTTTCTCTGTTCTACCTTGGCTGTCCTCTCTTACACACACTCAGCCCTGTAGGAGGAGTTAGCTGCATGTTGGAGGAAGTAGCGGGAGTTAGTTGTTGGAGGTCCAAGGGGACAGATGCAGGAAAGACTAGCTCTGACAGAGATTTCTTTTACAGCAGCGATCGCTACTTTTACTGTGCAGTGCTAAAATACCTTTAGGAGAGAGCAGCCATTTAGGATTACCCTAGCCCGTGCCAGGAACTCCTCGAAAAAGTGCAGGGTAGACTCTTGAACCAAGAGGAGCTGACCCAAGTAGGGCGAAGCTACCAGAGTAAAAGGTCTACGTATCCTACTGCACATCACAGGTCGACTGGGAAGTCTCGGGAACCTGCTACACCTAGATAACCGTCGACTTGGGCTTGTGCTACCCACCTAGGACGGGATCTATGACACTAGGGGGCAGAAGGTGGTCAGACATCAACGTGAGTATAAGTATCACTTATCTACTTATATCTACTCTTCAGTTCCAGCAGAGTACAGGATCTACATTGGGCAAGGGCTCCTCCTCTTCTCTCTACCTCTACAAAGCACTACTACTTCTACAAAAGTTCTTACTTTCCTCAAGCACCTATTCCTGAAAGCATTCCTAAGTCTACGTTATTGTCAGCACCCAAGTTTGTCAAGACTTTTCACTATCTGCATAGAGTGCAGTGTCTATCTGCAATGTTATACAGTAAACTGTTCTATTTTTCTACTAAATGCACTGGACTCTGTCTTCCTCTGTTTGCAACTGCACTTATACACACACCATTGTCTACCTTGGGTTATTTCTCCCCTTCTCTGTGGGTGGCGGTACAGACATCCCGGGTGGGTCTACTACCACTCCAGGTTGCCGTGACAAGGGCCCAAGGGACCCGCAAAAATCTTGGAGGTTACCGACCAATTGGGGATATAAACGGGGCGGATTAACTTTACCATAGGCCCCGGGCTGTTCACCAAGCCTGGGCCCCCCTACCCCACTGTAACTATGGCGGCACTAACCTGGCCTTCATAGTACAGTATAGATAATGTCATGATGTCCTGATTTGTGCAAAATTGCCATAAAAAACTGTGATTTTTTGCAAATCATGTCGGAAGTGTAGCCTGGAGACAGTACACCACTGAAAGTATAAGTCTTTTTGGGTGGTCATGGGCCCCCCAGGAGCTCAGGGCCCCGGGCTGCCACCCGGAACGCCCCTATTATAATTCGCTACTGTAAACCGGCCATTCAAAACAGGTACCAACATCCCACCTGTGCACTTCTACAGTGCTGGCGTAGTGACAAATAACTTCAACACTACTGGCCAAGTACCGCGCGTCGCAATCAGCACGGTCAGTAGAAAAAAAGTTCATACAAAATATAGCACAAGCCAGCGGGTAAAAAGTAAAGAACCAGCGGCACTCACCAATGTTCAGAGAGTGGGGCGCTTTATTACAGATGGCATCATGCAGGTCGGCATAAGGCAGTGGCAAACAGATCCATCAGATGCTGTGCACATGGGCTACAGCTGTTTCGCGGGTTAACTTTCCCGCTTCATCTGGCCACTGAGATTAAAACCGGGAGATCGGTTTACTACCTCGTCTTCTGATGTCAACAGTGTGTGTGTGTAGGGGGGGTGTAACAAAAACACACACAGTGGAAAAGTGATACATAACAATGCATCAAGAAATTGGTATATCCACAAAACGAACACAAGAGCTACACTTCAATACACTGACAGGAAACAAAGATAGTGCCGACAACCCAACCTTTTGCGTGTGATATTTATAGTAATGATATTCCTGTATATAGGAGCAGTATTATAGTAGTTATGGTTCAGGGAAGAAAAAGAGTGCTGCACCTCACACCTATGGCTGATACTAGTACCTCTCGGCTACATAAAAAACATCAGAATTCTATATGTGAATTGATCAAGCCACACTGCCCCATGTACCACAGGACCAGACCCAAAAATGCCACACCAAAACCCAGCCAGCACCACCGGCGGAGGAAGCTGCTCCCAAACAGCACAAGTCTGGATAAGGTATTGCACTCACCATAGCTATCAAAAATACAAAGGGACAGACAGGAGGGATTAAAACCATGAGCACTCAGGTGTCTCCTGCTAATTGCGGTCATGTGGGTCTCACCAGGAGGAGTGCAAAACACGGAAAAAAGAGAGAAACAAAATACGGTTCAGGGAAGAAAAAGAGTGCTGCACCTCACACCTATGGCTGATACTAGTACCTCTCGGCTGCATAAAAAACATCAGAATTCTGTATGTGAATTGATCAAGCCACACTGCCCCATGTACCGCGTGCAGGTATCTGATACACATGGGTCCCTACACTAAGTCCACACTGTGCCAGTCAGAGACCACCACCCCCGCAGGCGTGCACAGTCAGGGAAGGGAGGCCATGGAACTGCCCTGCAACCCCCATGCCACAGGACCAGACCCAAAAATGCCACACCAAAACCCAGCCAGCACCCCCAAACAGCACAAGTCTGGATAAGGTATTGCACTCATTATATAGGAGCAGTATTATAGTAGTTATATTCTTGTATATAGGCGTAGTATTACATTAGTTATTTTCTTGTATATATGAGTAGTATTATAGTGGTTATAGTCTTGTATATAGGAGGCAGTATTATAGTAGTTATAGTTCTGTATATAGGAGCAGTATTATAGTAGTTATAGTTTGGGTCTGGTCCTGTGGCATGGGGGTCGCAGGGCCGTCCCATGGCCCCCGTTCCCTGGCTGTGCGCGCCTGCGGGGTTGGTGGCCACTGACTGGCACGGTGTGGACTTAGTGTAGGGACCCATGTGTATCAGATACCGGCACGAGGTACATGGGGCAGTATGGCTTGATCAATTCATACACAAAATTCTGATGTGTTTTTTATTTAGCCTAGCGGCACTAGTATCAGCCATAGGTGTGAGGTGCAGCACTCTGTTTCTTCCCTGAACCGCATTTTGTTTCTCTCTTTTCTCCGTGTTTTGCACTCCTCTTGGTGAGACCCACATGACCGCAATTAGCAGGAGACACCTGAGTGCACATGGTTTTAATCCCTCCTGTTTTTTTCCCATTCTGTTTGCTGCAGCTATGGCGAGTGTAATACCTTATCCAGACTTGTGCTGCTTGGGGGCGACCTTCTCCGCCGGCGGTGCTGGCCGGGTTCTGGTGTGGTGTTTTTGGGTCTGGTCCTGTGGCATGGGGGTCGCAGGGCCGTCCCATGGCCCCCGTTCCCTGGCTGTGCGCGCCTGCGGGGTTGGTGGCCGCTGACTGGCACGGTGTGGACTTAGTGTAGGGACCCATGTGTATCAGATACCGGCACGAGGTACATGGGGCAGTATGGCTTGATCAATTCATACACAAAATTCTGATGTGTTTTTTATTTAGCCTAGCGGCACTAGTATCACCCATAGGTGTGAGGTGCAGCACTCTGTTTCTTCCCTGAACCGCATTATAGTAGTTATATTCTTGTATATAGGGAGCAGTATTATTATATCGAGTCCACTTTTGTAGGTACAGAAAACAGCTTTGAAACTATCGATGTGAAATATGAGAACATCACAAACCCTTGGAGTCCTGGTCACTTTATCGTACAGTCCCGTAAGGACCGTGTCCTGAGAAGCACGGAGCGCCAGGCGGCTTTCAAGTTTGGATCTCAGGTCCCCCGTTACTTAGTATTCCAAAATCCAAACAAGAAGAACAAATGGGGTCATCAGAAGAGCTACAGAATCCAGTATAACTCCGATGGACACAGTGTGCTACCTCAGATGTGGGCAGAGGAGAAAGGCGTCTCATGGTCCAAGTTAGTGGGATAAAGGGGGTGGCTGCTAAAAGGGACCACCTGGAATATCTGAAATATATTTCTGTCAGGTTGGGAGACTACAACACAGGACAGCTGAGGCTCTGCACTGGCATCCGCCCCGCTGTCCCTGCCTACTTACCACTGTCTGCCCTAGACAGCAGCGGGTAACTGGGCAACAGTTCCATGTGTGCCCTAGACGGCAGCGGGTAACTGGGCGACAGTTTCTGACCTGGATGTGTGAAAACACAGAGACGAAGACAGAACAAACGAACACAATGAACTCAGTAGTTGGGATAATAGTCAAAAATCAGGAAAACCAGGGAATAGCAGTCAGCAAACATTGATAGCTTAGTCACACTCTAAAGAGGCTCTATCACAGGCAAGGGAACATGATGAGGGCAGTAGTCTTATGGAGTCTAGAGTCCCAGCCCCAGCCAGGATTGGGTCAGAGACTCCTGTTCCCAGCCCCCCAATCAGAGCTGACTGGAGGTGCCAGCCGTCAGTCAACATACTTTATTTGCAGACATCTTAAGCCGTTCTGCCGGGCTTGGTGAGGCCCCAGCTGCGGCAATAACCAGTGACACCGTTGGTGTGTCCCTAACAACCAACCAGGCCAGTTTTCAGGTACGCTGTTGGTGCTTCCAGGGAGATGGCTTTACGCTCCTGCAGTGCATGGAGCAGCACATGCCAGCCGGCCCCTGACAATTTGTCTCTATATCCAGAGTCCAATAACACTTATAGTCCTAATACTTTTATATTTTCTTTGCTCTTATTGTATCCAGTTGGGTCAATACATTATTAACTAAATAGCTTGGCTTTCCTCCTAATCCATTAAAACAAATTATGTGGACTATCTTGCAGATACAGCCTGGCCGTCACCAAACAGAAGGACTCAAGAAGGAGGCAACAAGCAGCAGCATTTACATCCAAAATGACCCCTGGAACCCTGACATCTACTTTGAGAATTTCATCAGTAACAATGAGGACATTGTAAATAAGGTAAGTATAGTTTTAGTATTGTAGGTCGCCAGGTTTCTTGTTATTGTCTAAAGCTTATTCAGGGTCATCCTCTTCCTCTTTTCCTTCCATCTGGTCTTCAGATGAATCTTCTCACCTAATAAAAAATATTGGGATGACTGATGTTCCTGTTGGTTTATCATCTAGGATCTGGTGGCCTGGGTCACAGTCGGCTTCCTCCATATCCCCCATGCTGAAGATATCCCAAATACGTCCACACCAGGAAATGCAATAGGATTCTTTCTTCGACCTTACAACTTTTTTGATGAGGACCCCTCTGTGGCCTCCAGGGGCCCGGTCATCGTGAGACCCACCGACAAAAGCTTCGCCAAAGTGAACATCCAGCGCTGGACTCCTGAAGTAAGTGGTCAGTGTGGGTCGGAGAAACCCTTCCGGTATAATGGAACCTACTTCTCAGACTGAAACCTGAAGCCGTCACATTGCGGATCCAGGAGTTGTCCAGGAGAAGACAATGATCATTTCTGCAAAACAACATGACTGCGGGGCGTCTGCTTCATTGTACAAGAAAAATGTAGGGAGCGGATGGATTGATAGGTACACTCTACAAAAATATCTCAAAGATCTCATACACCTTATTAACATGTAAAAGGTAAATTTTGGGGGCAAACTTCCCTCTTATACAATATGATGCCTCTAAACAGACCACAGGAAACAACCCTTCTGAGTGCAAAACATCAGCAGCATCAATTATATCCTTGACATGATATGTATATAGGAGCAAACTTCCACAATCATGCAACAATAGATGGATGAATACATCTGCTTTCTGATTATTGTGGTTTTATTATATTCTCAGGTATTGGTTGGAATTTCAGTATTTTTGGGCTGTACTCCTATTTGCATACTCTGTATCTTTGTATATAATGCTATGCAATAGATTTTAATAAATAAACTTTCCTTTATTAATACAATCATGTGCCAGACATGTTTGCTATCTCCTGCCTCCAAAAGATGACATTGTTCTTCCCCAGTTATACATGTCAATTATTTCCGGCCGGTAATACTGCAACAACGACCGTGGATTTCAATGCGGCCGCGAACGTAAAACTTATATCTGCCAAATTAAACTTGATTTTGATGTAAAAAATTTTCTGAGTGGTTTCTCGGGCTGAGCGCAGTATTTAAAGTAAATGACCTGTTTCATCCCGCTTATAAACATGCTAGAAATCAAAATTAAACAGCGGCCGTAGTTTCACGACTAGCCCGTACGATCTTAATTCTACGGCCGTAGTTTTGGTCGGCCGTTATTTTACGTAGTGTGAACATAGCCTTATACAGGATTTTAAAATTAAGTCTGTGTCCAAATGAAAAATTTAACTCTTGTTACCAATAGGAGGAGAATGAGAATTTGAAGTTGTAGGGGTGTAAATTAGGGTTCCCCAAGCTTACCCCCTGTAACTACGGCAGCAGTAAAGTGGTGTTCACAGTACACGATAGATAATGTCATATTTACCGCTGAGTAAAGTTACCGTTGTTAAGTGCTCAATCCTCATTTTTTAAGTGCCATTTTTAACGCACAACATTAATGTTACAACCACCTTCCTCTCACTACTCCCATGACTCTCCCCCCCCCCACACACCTGCTCCCATTTACCCCCTCCCCCCAATTATTGAATTGTCTCCTGACTGCAGTTTTACCTGATTTGTGCAAATTATGTCAGAACTGCAGCCAGGAGACAACACAGCACTGAAAGTATATGTCTGTTTGGGCAGCCATCTAAGAGAGCATCAGTTCAAGAGTTTTCTTGCAGTTCTCACACATAAAATTAGGTGCCCATGATTTGTCTTGACCCCCAACCGGCACACCAAAGTACGCTTTGTAGGCCTCACACATCTTAACAGATGCTTTCACTGAGGACTTTTTCGCTCTCATCTTTATAAATTGGCTGCAGACGTAGCAAAACATGTTGGCCGGATGTGTGCAACCTCTGGATGCCATCTAAACTAACTTTAGCTGTGTACATTAGTTCACTTATACTCAGCAGAACATTAAATTAATTATTGAATTAGTTAGCAGTATTTATACTGCTATGTACACTTGTAGGGAGGTCCCAGAGAGTTCTAGAAGGTTCTAGACAATTCTGGACAGTTGTAGAAGCTTGACAATGGTTCTTACAGCTT
Source organism: Dendropsophus ebraccatus (assembly GCF_027789765.1). Classification (NCBI taxonomy): domain Eukaryota; kingdom Metazoa; phylum Chordata; class Amphibia; order Anura; family Hylidae; genus Dendropsophus; species Dendropsophus ebraccatus. Next base: position 206,065,156 of record NC_091455.1, read on the forward strand.
CAGAAGTTTCTAGAGGTCTATAATCAGCTCTGAATATTTAGTGAATACAGTCTTCTTAAAATTTAAATTGAAATTCAACGTTTTCCAAGTGTAAAATAATGCACTTGGAGGAATCCTCTATCCGAGTATCACATCGGCAGTACTGTGTTGGAAAAGACTTCAGAAGAGAAGGATTTAGGGGTAGTCATTTCTGACAGCCTTAAAATGAGTCACCAGTGCAACCAGGCGGTGGGGAAAGCAAATCGTATGCTGGGGTGTATATATATATATATATATATATATATATATATATATATATATATATATATAATGGTATGCTGGGCTGTGTATATATATATATATATATATATATAATGGTATGCTGGGGTGTATAGCTAGAGCCTGGTATAACCAGTAGGAAGAGAGAGATTGTGATCCCGCTGTATAGAGCTCTGGTGACATCACATCTGGAATACTGTGTCCAGTTCTGGAGACCTCACCTAAAAAATGACATTGATAAAAGAGAACGGGTCCAAAGACGGGCTACAAAAATGGTGGAGGGTGTGAGGCATAAACCATATCAGGAAAGACTTAAGGATTTGAATCTGTATAGTCTGGAGGAAAGAAGGGAAAGGGGGGACATGATTGAAACCTTTAAGTATGTTAAAGGATTAAATAAGGTTTTTTAGTAAAAAAAACTGAGCTCAAGAACAAGAGGACACAGTGAGAGGTTAGTTGGGGGAAAGATCAGAAGCAATGTGAGAAAATATTATTTTACTGAAAGAGTAGTAGATACCTGGAACAAACTTCCAGCAGAGGTGGTTGGTAAATCTAAATAACAGAATTTAAACACGCCTGGGATAAACATACATCTATTCTAAGATAATAAGAAAGAAAACACTAAAAGGGCCGACTAGATGGACCCAGTGGTCTTTTTCTGCCGACAATCTTCTATGTTTCTATGTTTCTAAAAAATACATACATTTCTAAACATCACCGCGCTGTCCACAAAAGCAAAGTTTATGGACACAGACAATTAGGAACACACACTTAACACCTGGGAACAAAACATTTTGTAAAATTGTTACATAGTATTAAGTTATGTAGATATAGATCTATAAAACCAAAGGAAATGACCAACATTGATAAATCAGAGGCATGCACAACACAATACACATAACACAATGAAGGAAATCACCTACCGCATGTAGAGCAGATACAGATTTCCCAGGCACTCACCCATGCCTTTCAAGGACATTACCCTTCTCCCTAAAGTGTCAAAAGTTTTGTTTGTTTTTTTTTAAATGGCAATGACCATTTAAAAAAAAATCAAAAATATACACAAGGAAGTACTTAGGCATCAACTTACCTAGAGACTTATCACAACTCTACACCATAAACTTTCCTCCGCTATACGAGAAGCTTAAGAAGCCGATGCATTCCTTTACTATACAATACCTTTCATGGATGGGTAGGAGGAATTTGCTGCAAACCTTTATACTCCCCTCACTCTTATACACTCTACAAATGATCCCGATGGAATTACCACGATCATACCTCCTAAGCTGGAAGACATTGTTTTCCAATTTCTTATGGGCTCAGAGAAAGCCTAGGCTTTTATATAAAATGCTCCTGCAACGGAGACACACTGGAGGTCTTGGACTCCAAAATATAGAACTCCTTTACCAAGCCCTGCACCTACAAAGGTGGGTGGACGTGGCATCCAATAGGAGCCTACTAGTGGGTAAGGAGTTGGAGTATGTACAATGGGGTGCAAAAGGTCATAAACTTCTTTGGCTTCCCACTAGAGCAGAGGTAAAAAACATAAAGAATCCTCTCCTAAAAGGCATACTCTCATTGAGGTTGAACTTCATCTCCTCACCCAAGCATACGTCATCCCCTCCCCCATTGACACGCTATTACCATATCTGGTAAATCCAGAACTTGTGTCTCACGAGCCAATCTGGGACAAATTGGACCATGTTACTCTCGGATACTAAGCCCCCATCTTCGGGTGCACTACAAGAACTCCTATCCCCGTTCAAGCTAAACTTCCTCCAAATACATCACACACATAGCCGGACCTTTCCTTAAGTCTCATACCAAATGGAGGGAACTAATTTGGTTGGAACGCCTTCTCGCCTCCAGAATCACCATCAAACATAAACTGACCAGGTACGTAGACCACCTGTTGAAAGAACAATCACAGGGACCCACCTTGTTCCTCTTGTTGTGGGAAATGGCTAGTGGTCAGCTTTTAGTACTACTTTCACCATAATAAGACCACAAAAAGTACAAACTTTTGGGAAGGGTGTATATAATAGTAACACCCCTAGTGGGATACCATACGTGCCCGCCACAGTCCACGAGCGGGTGCGAGCTGCAGAATGCGCGACGTGTTTTCCGTCGCCATTCCGTAGTGTGCATGTACCCTAAGGCTAGGTTCACACTACGTAAGTTTCCGGCCGTAGCGCACTCTGTAAATAAGCGGCCGGAGATTTACATAGTTTGCGTACAATGGAAAGTATACGATCTACGGCTGCACAGTTCACACTACGTAAGAACTTACGCCAGGATCGTACGCGCCGCCGTAAAAAATGAACCAGACCATTGTTTCGGGACGGAAATGCTGTAACTTACGCCCGTAGCGTAACATGCGGTCCTGTACGGAGTGGTGATTTCTTCTTTTTTACACTTTGATTTGCCGATCCAAAAGGTTCTGTGGGGTGTCCGGGGCTAGCCGCAGATATCCAAGTAAAATAACACTGTCAGATCGCTACGTAGGCCGCTCGGGAAGCGTACGTAGCTTACGGGCGTAAGTTCGCGGACCGTACGTAGCCGGCCGCAACTTGCGTAAATCCCGGCCGGAGTTTTACACGTATATGTCCGGCCGCAAAAAATATGCGGCCGGACATATACATAGTGTGAACATAGCCTCATAGTGGATAAGAACGCACTTGTTTTAACATTACCTATGACAATCTATTCTGGATAGGGCATGGTGGGAAGAAATATAACAAGTGAATTCAATAATGTTAGGAAATTTTAGTCTCCGCAGGTCAATCCAACCTAACTCTATGAGTAGTTGGCCCAAAGAAGTCAGAGAGGGGACAGAGGGACCTGGTGCTGTACCCCAAAATCTGTCTAATTGTGGATTTATAGTTAGGCTGAAATCCCCTAAAACGATAAGTTTTGCCTGCGGGTATGACTCGGCGAAACTGGCTGCTTCATGTATAATTTGTAAGGAAGCGGGTGGGGGTAGATAAACACCTATAAACACTGTCTGTACAGACTCAATCAAGGCTTGGACAAATACACATCTCCCTTCAGGGTCTCTATATGTGGCACCTGGCTCCCATCTTAAAGACTTGTGGATAAGTAGGGAGACACCTCTGAAATGGGAGGTATGGACAGAGTGGAGAGACCACTGGATCCATGGCTTATGTAAGTATTTAGGTGTAGACTTTTGCATGTGGATTTCTTGTAAACATATCACATGGGGTTTATATTTCTGGATTTGGCAGAATACTAGAGATCTCTTCCTAGGCGTACCTAGGCCCCTGACATTATGGGAGAACACTTTAATGGACATATCTAGTTACGTATGTACTCTGAAATAAGACGATACAAACTGAACTCACACAGGTAGTAAATTACTAACTAAACGCCTCACAAAGGAGGCAATAGGAAACAAACTCTTGGAAAAAGAGTAACAGGTGGCTAGTAAACACTATAGCACTATAGTTGTTATGAGCACAGACTAAGTATATACCTCGCCCGCTTTCAAATATACTATATAAACCATCACCCGTGAGAGATGGATGAAATGAAAATGTAGGTATTAAGCATTGCACTACTCATCTCTTGAACGCCATCTAGTGGCCATTGTCAGAACTGGAGATGACCAAGGGAATGCCAGAACATTCCATCACTGCAGTAAGGTATGCATAGATCCCTTGTGAGAAAGTGTAAGGCACCAGGAGTCATGCATAACTTATAAGAGGGCATACAGTGGTTCAACGACATGGTATCTAGAGTCAGCTTAGCATACTATGATAATCTTAAGCCATATAGTTTCATCTTAAAAATACATCTTTAGCACATTATTATAGAGTTTACACAATGAACCATAAGAAACTAGAATAACGTGAACCGATAGTATGATGCTGCAGAGCGTCCACAATAGATCTAAAAGCAGGAGATTCTTCAAGTGCTAACCGATCATATCAGTGGGGGCTGCTGCATGTCTTAAGGAGTATAGAACATGGTATCTCCTTCTACACAAACTTTCTGACATATGAATGAGAAGGGTAACTAGTCTCGGATCGTCCAGGAGGACACCAAAAGGTACTTATCTGCACCCAATGTAGCTGTAGTGAAGTCTAAGGTCGGAGGGGTCTGCCCAGGGAATGGACCCATTCTTTAGCTTCAGTAGGCGAATTAAAGAACACCGTGCGCCCATCAGATACAACTCGCAGTCTGGCAGAATAGGAAAGGGAGTATAGGAGTTGGAGGTTTCGCAGCTTGGCCTTGACAGCAGTAAATGTGGCCCTGGTCTTTTGTAGGGCCGTGGAGAAGTCCAGGAATATCAGGATGGCAGAATTACCCATCTCTTCAATCTATCACTAACTTCTGGCATCTTCCCATCCCCATACAAACATGCAACCATCACACCCATCCTCAAAAAGCCATCCCTTGACCCTACCTCCTTATCCAGCTACCGCCCCATCTCGCTTCTCCCCTTTGCCTCAAAACTCCTGGAACAACATGTCTACCATGAACTTTCCTCACATTCTTCATCCAACTCGCTTTTTGACTCCCTGCAATCTGGTTTCCGCTCCCACCACTCCACAGAAACTGCCCTCACCAAAGTGGCTAATGACCTGCTCACTACCAAAACCTCGCGCCACTACTCTGTGCTCCTTCTCCTTGACCTATCTTCTGCCTTCGGCACAGTTGACCATTTTCTCCTCTTACAAATCCTCTCATCCCTTGGTGTCACTAGCCTTGCTCTCTCCTGGATCTCCTCTTACCTCTCCAACCGCACTTTTAGTGTCTCCCACTCCCACACCACCTCCTCTCCTCGTCCCCTTACTGTTGGTGTTCCCCAAGGCTCTGTACTCGGGCCTCTTCTCTTCTCCATCTACACCTCTGGCCTGGGACATATCATAGAATCCCACGGCTTCAGGTACCATCTTTATGCCGATGACACTCAGATCTACCTCTCTGGTCTGGATATCACCTCTTTGCTATCCAGGATTCCAGAGTGTCTATCGGTCATATCCTCCTTCTTCTCCTCCCGCTTTCTAAAACTCAACATGGACAAAACAGAACTTATCATCTTTCCCCCATCTCGCTCCACCCCGCCTTCTAATCTGTCAATCACTATCAATGGCTGTACTCTGTCCCCTGTCCCCCAAGTCCGCTGCCTTGGGGTCACCTTTGACTCTGCCCTGTCCTTTAAACCACATATTCAGGCCCTGACCACCTCCTGCCGCCTTCACCTCAAAAACATTTCCAGAATCCGCTCTTTTCTCACCCCTGACTCCACCAAACTGCTGGTCCATGCTCTTATTATCTCCCGCTTGGACTACTGTAACATCCTCCTCTCTGGCCTTCCAGCTAACTCCCTTGATCCTCTCCAGTCTATCCTTAACTCTGCTGCCCGACTAATCCACCTTTCCCCTCACTTTGCCTCAGCCTCTCCCCTCTGCCAATCCCTCCACTGGCTCCCCATTGCCCAACGTATTCACTTTAAATTGTTGACCATGACATACAAGGCAATCCACAACCTGTCCCCTCTGTACATCTCTGACCTGATATCCCGCTACCGTCCCTCACACAACCTTCGATCCTCCAGTGACCTCCGTCTCCGCTCCCTCCTTGTTCGTACCTCGCACAACTGCCTCCAAGACTTTGCCCGAGCCTCCCCCATACTCTGGAACTCGCTACCCCGACACATCCGGCTCTCATCCACCATCATGTCCTTCAAAAGTAACCTGAAAACCCATCTCTTCAAACAAGGCTACAACATACAATAACTCTGCATCACACTTGACTGGCTGCATTTTACCTCCTTTTTCTCTCCCTATACCCTATAGATTGTGAGCCCTCGCGGGCAGGGTCCTCTTCCCCCATGTACCAGTCTGTCTTTTGCCTTCATGTAATGTTTTCTGATCTTGTATTGTTCCTGCCTGTTGCCTTTCTATTGTATAGCGCTCTGGAACTAAGGGCCCTTTATAAATAAATAATAATAATAATAATAATTGTGGTAGGTAAGTGTCCCCTGGCGCTGCGCTGCTCGTAGAATCACATCCCGATCCCTCCCGCTCAGGAATCTTGCTAAGAAAGGCCTTGGAGGTGCACCAGGCGGAGGTATTTTGGTCAGTACACGATGTGGGCCGTTCCACCATATAGGATATAGATGGCGGCAGGTCTGGTAGTAGCTCTTTAAGTCAGCGCTCGGTAAATGCATATGGGTCATCTCCCTCAGAGAACTCCGGAAGACCCAGGATGCGTATGTTGTTCCGCCTGTGACGGTTTTTTAAATTGCGGCACGTTGGGCAGCTGCTTTATCCAAGAAAGCAAGGCGGGCTGGTAGTGGCGCAGTAGCATCTTCAAGTTGGGGTATCCGCTGCTCTGTATCGCGGACCCTCTCCCACAGCTTCTGCATGTCTTATCGCAGTAGTTTCCGCCATTTGTTTTCACCTCCTCCAGTTTCCCAGTCAGCGTGGTTGTGGAGGTATGTATGGCTGACACCTGCGCAAGCGTGAGCTCAGGCTCCTTGGTCGCCATCTTGGTGAGCACGAGGCTGTGCTGCACTCTGCTGTGGAGTACATCTGCACATTCCTTCAGCTTCTCTGCAGCCTGGGATTGTCAGGTGAGGTTCATATTGGTCCCGGGACATTCAGCAAGCAACCAGGGTACTCTTGGGGTGATGGTGACAGGATATCTGCAGGATTAAGCTCAGTAATGAAGCGGTATAGTTGGAGCTCTCTCTAGGTGTGTCTGCTCATGTCCGCCTCCAGATACTACCATACTTTGTGACATCATAGGAGTGATTTCCATAGTTTGTACAGTGATATATACTTATGCCATGGCCCAGGGTTGCTGGTACTGATGTTGGGCCTGCTGGTGGGTTCTGGTGTTTTGAAGGCTACTTGTCACGGTGGCTCGGCAGCGGTAACACCCACCCCCGGACACAGTGCAATCGTACCTTGGTTAGGACAGGTGTGAGATGCGGAGTGTAGGTGCAATTGCTTGAAAACTTTACTTGAGAAAGGTATCTTAGTGCAAATAGTCAAAAACAGTGCTCAGGTACTTAGTGCAAAAATAACCAATAACAATGCCCCCAACAGGTAGATAGGTGAGTTGATAAAAGAAACTGTCTCAGAATCTGAGATAGGGACCTGATAGGAGGGACCTTGCGTAATGTACTTTGTACTCTGCTGGGATGTGGTGAAGTATTGAAGAAATCCTAATACTCACATATGGATGAGTCTCAGTTATCTCACATAACCGCCTTCTACCCCCGCAGTGTTGGGTTTCCATCCTACTGGGGTAGAACAAGTCCCCAGTTTCTGTTCTGGGTGAAGCTGGATTGTAGTATCCCTCCTACAAAGCTGAGTGTCTTGTCAGTAGAGAGCGGTTTGCTGGTGTGATGTCCCACCACGAGTGTTGCTAGTCTCTAAACCCCTCGCAAAAGCCTTACTCTAAGTAAAGTGGTAATGAAGTTATGCCACTAGATATCGCTAGTATGTATCTCTGTACTTGTATATTGCACAGCTGTAATGAACAAGGGGTTATTGTTTATTTGTGATCTGTGCATCAATGAGAGCTCTTACTTTTCTCCACCTATCTCTATCCTTTTCTTTTTCCACACTTTCTCCTCCACCACTCACAGGAGTTATTACAGACCCTGTAGGAAGTTGTCACATGGGGAGAGGAAGTACACACCCACACTTAGGGAGTCTTATCCAAGTCTCGATAGAGAGAGGAAGCAAGACAAGACGTACCCGGCTGTAGTTCAGCTGGACCCTGGCTCTGCCAGGTCCCCTGTCAGGGACAGAAGAACAAGTCCAGTGTAGTCTAGTCTGGAGTGTGGTAGTGGACAGACACACATGGGAGATACGGAGACTCTTTATTCTCAAGCAACTCTTCTTCTAACTAAGCAGTGCTAGACCACTCAAGAGAGGACAAGTCAGAGATCATCCCAACCTACGCTGTGAACATTTCTAAAGGTGCAGGACAGTATCCTAAAGCTAAAGGAACTGATCCGGATAGAGCACAGTTGCTAGAAGGCTACGTACTCTATCTCGCAGCACAGGTGTAACCAGGTAATCTTGACCACCTTTCTCAACTCAGGTAACAAGGACTGGGGCTTGAGTCACCTTGTTAGGACGGGTCACCCGACACTGCAGGGCAATAGGTGTTATCAAGACAGAGGTCAAAACACAGGCTCAAGTATTCTACTTCTTCTTCTTCTAAAGCACATTTCTTAACTGGGTTGGGACTTTCACGACCTACTCCTCTCCACTATTCTGAACTCTCTGCTCTTCTTAGCACGCAACCAAGTCAGCACTATTAGTCTACCTTTAGCCTACTATTAGGCTCTCAGCACAGATTCTGTCCAGTCAAGTCAGAACCTCTTGTAAGCTGGTGTACTAAGTATTCCTTCAGTAAAGAAGAGTTTATTTATGAAATTATTGCTCAAGCACCTACACAGTAGTTACACTGTCCTTGGGTCATCTCCCCTTTCTGTGGGTGGCAGTACCGACAGTCCAGGTGGGTCACAACTTCACTCCGGACCACCGTGATAAGTACCCAAGGGACCCATCACAACCTGGCAGGTCACCGAACACAGGGGAAAGGGTATAGTTAGCCCCCTTAAACTAAAAGCAGGTGTGTCTAGCACCCCATAGAGATGACATAACTAGCTGTGAAAAATAGGTCTGCTCTAGGAAGCTATAAACTCTGCTAGGTTGTTGTTTTGTGTTTTTATTTTTGGTTGCTGCATTTTGTGAATAGCTGTTTATCGGGCAGGGTGTGGATAGACATTCCAGACCAGGTGTGGAATTAATAAGAAAAGAGCCAGCCTCCAACATTAACCTAATGAAGATTTACCTGTATATAAGGAAGTCATAAACTCTGTTTAGTTTACTCTGGAGATTTGACTGCTGGCAGAAGCATCGTGGCATAAGTGCAACGGGGCAAAAGTGAGTCGTTAAAAACAGCAGGTGTTTGCTAACTGCGCGAGATTCTTTTGATTGGTAAGTACTTGTTTTTACTTGTTCTTATAAGATGTCTGGTTTGGTGCTGTGTAATTCTTGTTTAGCTGCTGTTTCCTGTAGAACCTTTCGGGACTTGGGGTGCTGTCCAGTTTGCATGCAGATGTCTAGTTTACTTTGTAAAAATTTCTAGGCTGCCGTCTGTACACTTCCATCTGATGTGATGAGACTATCCCAGCCAGGTATTGCTGAGCAGCCCTGTTACCAGCCACCACTCGAAGACCTCAGAGGAAAAAGGTTGTTTGAAAACCAATTGGTTCAGGGAGATTGCGAGTTGTGGAGCAGAAGCTGAGGACGTTTGGCCTCTCTGTGCAAAATTGTTTTAGTGTTCCAGATAGAAGTGATATACATAGAGGTGTTGTTGCTGATGGAGGCATAGCTACTCTAATGGGTAAGTTGTTTTGGATGGGCCACAGAGCAGGGGCGTAGCTAGGATTCATGGGGCCCCATAGCAAAAAACTGTACGGGGCCCCATGAATCCTGTACGCGCCCAACCGCGACCGCCCCCCCCCCCGTCGATCACAGACAATGACGCACATATATATATATATACACACACAGAGGCACCATTAACATATATACAGATACACCACTGACAAACACACATATATACGCTGTAGTGTGATTACACTAGTGCTGATGTATACACCATGAGTAGACTGTACACAGGAAAATCATCTCTGTGTAATAAGAAATACTCAACCAGAAATAAAAGAAAATGCTGCAGATATTAATGGTGGGTTCTTTTATTAGAGCCCAACATTAATAGGAGCTGCTGCAGAACTTCTTTGGGAGCAAACCTGTCAATCACTTGAGACACTACTGACAAACACATATATATACACCAGTGCTACAGACATTGCTGACATACACACACACGTATATATAGCCACAGATACATACACATACTGACATATAAATATATACACAGATACATATATACACACACTGACATATACATATACCCACAGATACATATATACACACACTGACATATAAATATATACACAGATACATATATACACACACTGACATATACATATACCCACAGATACATATATACACACACTGACATATACATATACCCACAGACACATATATACACTCACTGACACAAATACACAGCACTTACAGCTCCCAGGCTTCCCCCTCCTCCTCCTGTAGTCCGGGCTGATCTTCACATAAAAGTATTGAGGACCTTTGGGTCATGTGACCCAAAGGTCCTTCATCCCTCTCCTGTGCCGTCTGGCAGGTCCTGCTCCTCTGTTCAGCCGACTCACTCGGCACTACAGTGAGGGGGCTGAACAGTGCAGTGGGGGTCCCTCTTCCTCTCTGGACCCCTGGGAGAGCGGGGTACCTACCATGAAGGCAGGGCCGGCTTCCTCGGGCCCCCTTCCTGCAGGGGCCCCATAGCAGTCGCCTTCCCTGCCTTCATTGTAGCTACGCCACTGCCACAGAGTGATAGCAAGAAGTCAGGGGCAGAAGTAACGGGTAGTAAGGAGTGAAGGCATCTTCTTGTTGGTCACTCGACTGTTAAAGGGGAACTCCGGATAAGAAAAACTTGTTTTCCATTAAAAGTACATTTAAAAGTTATATAGATGTGTCTATACAATGTATTACCATATCTGTACGACTCTGCCACACGGGTAGCTGATAGAAATCCAGGAAGTGAAAAAAAATGGCCCCTGTGCCAATTCACATTGTCTCCTGCTCCCTCTGCTCCCCCCCCCCCCCCTTAGGAGACAAATCTTCCAGGCCTCTGTCTCACATTGTGTGTGTTTGCTGATGATGCATACAGGGGCTAGGCGTGATGTCACAGGAGGCGGGGCTGGATAACCCAATCCCCTGACTGATCCACCATCTCTCACCGAACAGAAGCAGCTGCTGCACTAATTTTACTTATTGTAACGGCCAATAATCAGTTGACATCGTTCATGTCGGCTGATTGTTGCAGTCATTTGTTTTTCAACGTGTTTTCAATACTGCAACGATCTGCTGCCGCCACTATATGCTATGGGCTGCAATCACCCGGTCAGCCCCCCCGCAGCTCCCCCCCGGACTCACCCGCTCGCTGCCGCGTGTACTTGAGATGGCAGTGAGCGGGGAACGAGGAGCAAACGAGCGCTGATAAGCGCAAACGAGCTCCTAACAGTCTGCCCATGGAATAGGGCCTTTAGAGGTGGTGTTGTAGGACAGGATGAGGATATGTTTAAAGAGTTGAGATGTCTCCCAGTTGCTACTGTCATCAGGGACAGGAGGCGGACTGCAAACATTGTGAAGGCTGCTAATATAGAAAGTGAAGTTGATCTGGTGGTTCATCTTGCAACAAATGACTTGTCCCAAAGAGATGTGGAATTGGTAAAAAACGAACTCCAAAATTTTACCCTGGAGCTGGGCAAGATAGCAGATTCAGTGACATTTTCAGAGGTTTTGCCGGTCTTTAATTAGAATAACCAGGCATGTCACAGAATGGCCGGTGTTACTGAAGATCATCCCGGCCAGTACTGCAGTACCAGCTGGATGACTTTCATCTCTGGTGAACCTGGATGCGGGCACACACGGGTGTGCCCGCATCCCAATTCACCGTTGCACACAATGGAGTGTGCAGCCGGAGCCGCACGCTCCATTGTGTGAAGTGACATGTCTTGTGCTGCCGCTATTCAATGAATAGCGGCCGCAGAAAACTGACATGTCAGTTTTTTGTGCGGCCGGATGGAATCCCGGCCGGAGCGTATACTATGTGTATACGCTCCGGCCTGGATTCCAATTATTCCAATACAGCTTATGCAAATTGCAACAAAGGACGTGATTTATGCAAAACATACGTTGTGTGAACATAGCCTGACTGTGTGCAATCCCATACTACAAGAAGAGTATTGGATTTTAAGAAGACAGATTTTAAGAAAATGGGGGAGTATTTAGATAAAGAATTAAAAGGGTGGGATAAAACATTGGGAGCACTCAGTGGGCAGCATTAAAATATACCATATTAAAAGGCAACTAGACTATATGTACGAGAAGTTAGCAAAAGTAAAAGGAAGAAGAATCCATTATGGTTCACTAGAGAGGTTAAGGCCATTGTAAAGGGAAAAAAGGCAGCGTATAGGAAGTATAAGGAGACTGGGAATGAAGCTGACAGAGAGACATATAAAAGTATACAGAAGGAGGCAAAGCAGATTATAAATGCTGCTAAAGCCTCAAAAGAAGAAGAAATGGCCAAATCTGTTAAGGGGGAAATAAAACCTTCTTCAGATATATAAGTGACAGGAAGAAGAAGAATGGCTGCAGCATTACTAAAATAAGTAATGGGGAGAATACGTTTATTGATGGAGATAAGGCGGTCACTGACTATTTGAATAGCTACTTCTGCTCAATGTTTTCAGAAGGCGGCCTTCACAGTCACAGGATGGTTGGACACAGCATTGGCTCCAGTTATACGGGTTCAGCTCTAGTGTTTTCAGAGGCTGAAGTTGCAGAGGAACTTGCCCATTTAAAGTTGAATAGCGATGGGTCCAGATGGTGTCCACCCCAGGGTTCTTAAAGAACTCAGATCTGTAACTGCTGCCCCCCCCCCTCCCCTTTCCCTACAGATCTGTAAAACCAATCCCTGCTAACAAGAGATGTCCCTGATGACCGGAGAACGGACAATGTTATACCAATTCACAAGAAGGGGAGTAGATAGGGACCTAGTAACTACAGGCCAGTTAGCTTAACACCTGTGTTAAGCCTAGTAACTACAAGCCTTACAAGCCCGTTAGATTAACATCTGTAGTGGTAATAATTATGGAAACTTTTCTAAATAAAGAAGATAATGGATCACCTAAGAATCAACAATTTAATGGTTCCAAACCAGCATGGCTTTACTGCGGGCCGATCATGTCAGACTAATCTTATTCATTTCTTTGATTATGTTATTAAAGTGCTGGATGAAGGTGGTGCTGTGGATATTGCCTATCTGGACTTTAGCAAAGCCTATGATAAAGTTCCCCATAAAGAGCTGATAGAGAAGTTCAATAAAATTGGACTTAATCCCTGGATAGTTCAGTGGATTTGTGGTTGGCTGGAGGATAGATATCAGAGGGTTGTTGTTAATGATGTATATTCCGAGCAGAGACTGGTTACAAGTGGTGTGCCACAAGGGCCTGTTCTGGGTCCTGTTCTCTTTAATATGTTTGTAAGTGACATAGGAGAAGGTTCGAACCATTTGTGGCCTAAAACAGGTACGGGGAACCTTCCGCCCTCCAGTTGTTAAAATACCACAATTCCCATCATGCCTGGACAGACGAAGCTAAAGGTTTGGCTTTCCAGGCATTATTGAAATTGTAAATTTGCAACACCTGGAGGGTCCGTAGGTCCATAACGCTGGCCTAAGATATGGCTGGTTTTGCAATGTATTGTGAGATATATTTTGGGTTGTAAGAAAATTTGGCCAAAATTTAGATGCCTTGTCATTCAATAGTTGTAATGCGGATAACTTACTTCCATATGCAGCAAGTTGGAGAAATACCCACAGATTTATCAGGCATTCATTCTTCCTTATAGGGCCTATAGCTGCGGAGTGTGAGCACAATGCCCTAAGAGGATTGAGAGGGTCACATATTTATTAGATGTAACTACTAGACTAAGGCTCCATAAGCTGAGCTGTAACACAGGCCCATAATGTAAGGGTCAGTGAAAGAATAGAACAACTGCACTAACGCATTCCAATATAAGAGTATCGCAGAATTACAAGTCCACTAGTGGCACTAAAACAATTAAGTAATATAGATTAAAGGGGGGAATAAAAATTAAATCAGCTGGTGTCAAAAAGTCATACATATAATTATTTCTATTTAAAAAACTGAAGTCTTCCAGTACTTATGAGCTGCTTGATGTCCTGCATAAAGTGGTGTATTCTTTCCAGTCTGACACAATGCTCTCTGCTGCCACCTCTGTCCATGTCAGGAACTGTCCAGAGCAGCAGCAAATCCCCATAGAAAACCTCTCCTGCTCTGGACAGTTCCTGATATGAACAGAGGTGGCAGCAGAGAGCACTGTGTCAGACTGGAACGAATACACAACTTCCCACAGGACATACAGCAGCTCATAAGTACTGGAAGACTGAAGATTTCATAGAAATATATAAAACTTTCTGACACCAGTTGTTTTGAAAATATTTATTTTTTGAAAATATTTTTTCCCTATGGATTACCCCATAAAAAAAAACTTTGTATGTTATTGTTACATTTGTACAAAGCCATAGAATAATGCTCACCTTTGATCTATACCTCAGCAAACTAACAATATCACAGATATAATATTATTATTTTTTGCAGATATAAATAAAGTTTTTATAACATTATTGCCTTGTTCCCCTTTGTAGAGATTCCCCAGAGAACACAATGGACCTGAAACCCTTCCTACTGCTGCTGATATTAATATGTGTCGCAGGAGCCGGTCACTTTTCTAAGTCGTCTTCCAAGGGTCAGTATTTAGCATCTGTCTTCTTGGACCTGACCATGGAGGAGATGACATCAGTTCAGAGTTTCCTCATGGCCCAGGAGGAGCTTCATTTAGTCTCCATTAGACATAATATGGGCAAAAACTCGATTTTCATGATGGAGCTCAATTTGCCGAAAAAGCAAAAAGTCCAGAAGTTTTTAGATAAAAACGGCCCCAAACCAAAGAGAAAGGCCAAAGTGGTCATCTTCTTCGGAGACCAGGCCAAAGCCAACATCACAGAATACATTGTCGGCCCACTCCCACACCCACAATATTACCGGCAACTGACCAGGAACAAGCCCCTAAGATTTGAGTCTCGACCAGTGACTATTTTTGAGTATGAAATATTCATAAGCCGTCTGAAGGAACTAACCAAGGAGTTCACCCACATCTTACTGGAGACCTCCGGCTTCTCCTTCTACAACTGCTCCTCACATTGTCTTTCCTTTACGGACGCTGCCCCCCGGGGCTTGAATTCTGGAGAGCGTCGCTCATGGTTGATGATAAAGAAGTTGACAGAGGCGTATATCCTCCAAGCTATAGGACTTGAGCTTCTACTCAACCATCGCTCACTTAACCCAAAAGAGTGGACCATTGACAAGGTCTGGTACAATGGCCAATACTTCCATAGTGTCAAGGAGTTTGTCCAAAAGTATGACAAGAATGAACTCACCAAGTTACGGTTACCAGATGACACTGATTATCTTTTTTCCACTTTCATACCTCGTGGAGAATTTAAGACAAAAACAAATATGCATGGTCCAAAAATATGTGAACCCCAGGAGAAACGCTACAGAATTTTAGGCAACTATGTAGAATACACTGGCTGGAGCTTTGCTTACCGGGTGCGTCCATCTGCTGGCCTGCAGATATTTGATATCCAGTATAATAATGAGAGGATAGCCTACGAGGTGAGCATACAAGAGGCCATCTCATTCTATAGTGGGGTCACACCAGGTGGGATGCAAGCACAGTATGTTGACTCTGGGTGGGGGATGGGAACTAGACATTATGAGTTGGCCAAGGGAATCGACTGCCCTGAAGGAGCCACTTACCAGGATCTCAACAGTTTTTATGACACGGACAAACCGCTGCGATTTAAGAACGCATTGTGTATCTTTGAGCTGCCCACAGGGTCACCCTTGCGGAGACACTATGACGCCACAGATAATGGTGGATACAATTTCTATGCTGGGCTGGAAAACCAAGTGCTGGTGGTGAGGACAACAACCACTGTCTATAACTACGACTATATCTGGGATTTTTTGTTCTACCAGAATGGAGTGATAGAGGTTAAAGTAAGCGCCACTGGGTATATCCAAGCCACCTTTTTCACCCCCGATGGCCTCCGATATGGAAATAGAGTCCACACCCATGTCCTTGGGAACCTGCACACACATTTGGTCAACTATAAGGTCGACCTTGACATTGCAGGTAAGAGAGAATGTGGCTTACTGGAACTTTAACAGTCAACATGTAGGTTAGCTGCTGTTGACGGATCTGTTATTCATATTTTGTGATCTATAAAGGTTTTCTGCTGCGAAGGGGCTGAGTGCACTCCCTGTCTAGTGTACAGCTTGGGGATGGTTTGAGGTGCCCTTGATGGCCAAACACATGGCCATAGAATTGCCCTGCAACCCCAACGTCACAGGACCAAACCCCAAGGGCCCCCCCCCCCAAACCCAGCAGGCACCGCCAGTGGAGAAAGCTGCCACCAAGCATTACAAGTGTGAACATGGTCTTGCTACTCACCATTGCTCCTGAAGGTAGAATGGGAAGAATAGGAGGTACTTGCCATGTGTGCACAGGTGTTTCCTGCTAATTGGGTTCACATGGGTCTTACAAGGAGGAGTGCTAGCACTCAGAAAAGAGAGAAAAGTAAAATACGTACATGGAGAGAAAGGAGCTGCTGCACCTCACACCTATGGCTGACACCAATGCCTCCTGGCTATATTAAAAAACCCAAACCATATTGCCTCATGTACCACGTGCAGGTTTCCTGGATCGCATGAGTCCCTACACTAACTCAACACTGTGTCGGTCAGCTACCGCAAACCCCACAAAGCAAGCACCATAGGTTTGATCAAATTATATACCAACATCCTGGTGTTGGTTTTTGAATGTAGTCGAGAGGCATTAGTGTCTGCCATAGGTGTGAGGTACATTGTGTTGGGAAAGAACCCTTATGCCCATAAATTCCCTGCGGACTAAAACTTAGCTTTTAATTTATTGTTATAAAATTAAATACAAATAATTGTGCTCAATCTATAAAGTGAAATAGTGGTTAAAATAGCTGGGGTGTAGATTACCTTCGGGTTAATTAACCTTTTCACCATTCACATATATATCTCTCTATGGCAGGTGAGTGGTTAACAATAATAGCACCTCGGCCGTTGGTGCTTAGCTAGTGAACTTAAAGTTCTATCGACTTTTTCTATTTCTTAGCGGTGGGTGATAAGCAAGACACACCCGTCACTCTAACCACTTCTACTAACTGCCTATTGCTCCTAATACACTCGGAACTAGGATATTCCCCCTCAGGGGGTTAGAGCCAGTACGCTCTTCCGATGCGATTTGATATACGCATTCCAATGGACCCGATCCAACCACCCACAGCTAGTTAAAATTTCACTATCTGCCTGCAATCTTACATGTTTCGCTGATACCTCATCAGCTTTTTCAAAGAATTGGCAATCAGAACAGATTGCCAATTCTTTGAAAAAGCTGGTTCCTAGCCCGACGAAGTGCCTCTGTAGGCGTGAAACATTTTGTTGCTCCTGCTGAACACACCTGCTTCACCATCTCCCCTCTCCCCGCCTAGCCTACTCTGATGTATCGGAAATAAACCACTTGCATCTTCAGTCCGGTGAGTGCGAGACTCTGTTTCTTGATCCTTGTTCATTTATCCTGCCTTTTTTGTCTCTGCACCGCCGCTCCACGGTTTGGATACAGTTTGTGTGCTATATACTCCAGTCCCGGGTTTCCCACATTGGGTGTACCTTGTAGTTAGTGCCGGCCGGAACTCTCACCATACGTATACCATTATAGTAGTTATATTCTTGTATATAGGGAGCAGTATTATAGTAGTTATATTCCTGTATATAGGAGCAGTATTATAGTAGTTATATTCCTGTATATAGGAGCAGTATTATAGTAGTTATATTCTTGTACATAGGAACAGTATTATTATATCGTGTCCACCTTTGTAGGTACAGAAAACAGCTTTGAAACTATTGATTTGAAATATGAGAACATCACAAACCCTTGGAGTCCTGGTCACTTTATTGTACAGTCCCGTAAGGACCATATCCTGAGAAGCACAGAGCGCCAGGCGGCTTTCAAGTTTGGATCTCAGGTTCCCCGTTACTTAGCGTTCCAAAATCCCAACAAGAAGAACAAGTGGGGTCATGAGAAGAGCTACAGAATCCAGTATAACTCCAATGGATACAGTGTGCTGCCCCAGATGTGGGCTGAGGAGAAAGGCATTGCATGGTCCAGGTTAGTGGGATAAATAATTTTTTTCATTAAGTCACTATCAGTAAGGCTAGGTTCACACTGCGTTTTCAGCATCCGTTTAACGGATCCGTTTTTTTTAACGTCCAGAAAAATAGGGTCAGCAACGTTTTTTGGTCCGTTTTGGACCGCCAAAAAAAACGGATCCGTTTTTTTTTATAATGGAAGTCAATGGAAAAACGGATGCACACAAATGAATCCTTTTTTTGCAATCCGTTTTTCATGCGTTTTTTGCAAAAAACGGATGCGTTAAACGGATGCTGAAAACGCAGTGTGAACCTAGCCTTATCAGCATTCTCCGGTCTTATGTATGTAAAGCTGAATCATTGTACAATGCAGGCCCAGTAACATTGGAACAGGTTATGGTATTCTACATTTTTACCATTTCCCAGGTCTCTGCTTTCTGTCGGTCAGTAGGAACATTTGTCTCTACATCCAGAGTCTGACAACACTGATAGTCCTAATACTTTTATAGTCAATACCTTCATATGTGAATGAGCTGGATTTCAGCCTGATACATTCTAACAAACTATGTGGACTATCTTGCAGATACAGCCTGGCCGTCACCAAACAGAAGGACTCGGAGGTCACCAGCAGCAGCATTTACATCCAAAATGACCCCTGGGACCCCGATATTTATTTTGAAAATTTTGTCAGTAACAATGAGGACATTGTAAATAAGGTAAGTATAGTATAGTATTGTAAGTCTCCAGGTTTCTTGTTATTGTCTCCCGTTTATTCAGGGTCAATCATAGAATCTAGCATTTGAAATATTGACTTATATCTAGTGACTCACAGTTGATGTCTTCTCAGATTGGAGTTTCTCACTTTTCTTTTATACCTTCTATAGTAGTTAAACCTCTCTGTGCGGGTAGGCCTCAGCAGATAGTATCCCCCATGTAGCAAACACAGTCACAGTGCGATGCAGAATTCTTATAGGTTGAAGATTAGTTTAAAGAGATGGGTTTTCAGGTTACTTTTGAAGGTCTTGATGGTGGATGAGAGCCGGATGTGTCCAGAGTATGGGGGAGGGTTGGCCAAAATCTTGGAGATGGTTGTGTGAGGTATGAACTAGGGGAGAGCGCAAAAGGCGGTCACTGGAGGATCGGAGTATGCATGAGGGACGGTAGCAGGATATCAGGTTAGAGATGTACGCTCAACAATTTAAAGTGAACACGTTGGGCAATGGAGAGCCAGTGGGGGAATTGGCAGAGGGGAGAGGCAGAGGCAAAGCGATGAGATAGATGGATTAGTCAGGCAGCAGAGTTAAGGATAGACTGGAGGGGAGCTAGGGAGTTAGATGGAAGGCCAGAGAGGAGGAGGTTACAGTAGTCCAAGCAGGAGATAATTAGAGCATATAACAGCAGTTTTATGAGTCAGGGTTACGAAAAGAGATTCGGGAGATGTTTTTGAAGAGGAGGCGGCGGGAGGTGGTCAAGGTTTCAATGTGCAGTTTAAAGAAAAGGGTAGAGTCAAAGTTGACCCCAAGGCAGCGGAGTTGGGGGACAGGGGACAGAGTGCAGCCATTGATTGTGATTGAGAGATTAGATGGAGGAGTGGAGCGAGATGGGGGGAAAGATGACTAGTTCTGTTTTGTCCATGTTAAGTTTTAAAAAGCAGGAGGAGAAGGTAGATATGGCCGATAGACACTCAGGAATCCTGGATAGCAGGGAGTTGACATCCGGACAAGAGAGGTAGATCTGTGTGTTTTTGGCGTAGAGGTGGTACCTGAAGCCGAGGGATTCTATGATATGTCCCAGGCCAAAAGTATAGACAGAGAAAAGAAGAGGTCCGAGTACTGAGCATTGGGGGACACCAACAGTGAGGGGAGGTGGTGTGGGAGACACTAAAGGTGTGGTAGTAAGCCAAAAAAAAAAAAAACATACTCACCTGCTGTGCAGCTCCGCCTTTCTTCTGGCTTATGTCTTCTCACAAGGGAGCGACCTCTTGTGGCTGGAGGCAGATTGCTGCCTGCGGCCACACAAGTTGTTTGCAGGGTAGGGGGCAGATGCAGCACCTGGTGGCTGGGTGAACCCTGGTGGCCTCATGGCAAAATTGTCCCTCTATGATTTAGGGCAGTGACCTTCCCATCTAGGGCACTGGCCCTGAATCTTAATTCCTAGCGATGCCCCTGTTCATGTCTCTAAAAATGTTGGGGGTCACTGATGTTCCTGTTGGTTTATCATCTAGGACCTTGTGGCCTGGGTCACAGTCGGCTTCCTCCATATCCCCCAAGCCGAAGACATCCCGAATACGCCCACACCAGGAAATGCGGTCGGATTCTTTCTTCGACCTTACAACTTTTTCGATGAGGATCCCTCTGTGGCCTCCAGGGGCCCGATCATTGTGAGACCCACTGACAAAAGCTTCACCAAAGTGAACATCCAGCGCTGGACTCCTGTAGTTAGTGGTCAGTGTGGGTCAGAGAAACCCTTCCGGTATAATGGAACCTACTTCTCAGACTGAATCCCGATGATTCACCTAAAGCCGTCACATTGAGGACGAAGATGTCCAGGAGATGATGATGAGGGTTTCTGCAAAACAACATGACTACGGGGCGTCTGCTTCAATCATTGTACAGAATAAAGGGAGGGAGTGGATGTAATGATGGCATGATGGGAATTGTAGTTTTTCAACAGCTGGAGGGCCGAAGGTTCCCCTTCCCTGCTTTACTTAAGTATATCAACAATGATTTTAGGGTCGGCTCTAAATCAACGATCAATGACACAGAAATGATTTTTCGATCGTTGCCTGCAATTACACAGGACGATTATCGTTTAAAGTCGAATGATATAACTAAAAAAGAAACAAAAAGATTTGGGGGGGGGGGGGGGGGGTTGTGTAGGGGCGGTGTTGGTTGGTATGGTGTATGGGTATATGTTGTGGTATATAGACTTGCGCATGGTACAACTTTAAAACTAGGGGATGAACCTGATACTATTTGTGCCAGAAATTGGAAAGATGATTATTATGATGATGATGATGATGATGATGATGAAGATGACAACAGTAGCCATGACTTACCCTTGATACTCACATAGTCCAGAGAAAAAAAACTGTTTTTAATTCAACTAGTGTCAGAAAGTTATACAAATTAGTAAATCTTAAAGAGATTGTACCATCAGTTACATTAGCTTTTACCGATTCGGTACCGGGCCGGGGCTGGCACACTGGAGGTGGCTGGGCCGCCCCCAGTGGGAGGAATCCACTGCCCCTCTATGACGCGGCTCCGTTAGAGGAGCTGTGTCATAGAGAGGAGGAGGATTCCTCCCACTGGGGGCGGGCTGGCCCACCTTCAGTGCTTCAGCCCCGGGCCGCCACCCGTGGATAGAACGGCGCCGTACACAGGAACTGGACAGCAGTTAAAAAAAAATGCACCGCGGCACCAGCTTCCCTGTGCCGGCGCCAATCTAGCCGTGGGTCATGTTAAAGCGAATGTAACTGATGGTACATTCACTTTAAGATTTAATAATTTGTATAACTTTCTGCCACTAGTTGAATTAAAAACAGTTTTTTTCTCTGGACTATGTGAGTATCGGGAGTCTCCATGAACAGTATATATATATATATATATATATATATATATATATATATATATATATAGTGAATGAATCCAATTCTGAATAAATTCTTCTGCAACATGATCATATGCTCTGATGTCATTGTATATATTATCAATACTTATAGTAAGATGTGTCTAATGTGCGAGAAATACCTTAAAGTTGCAGCTTGTATATATTATAGCATACCCGAAAATAAAAATTATTTTACCATATACCTGACATGTGTGTGCAAATCTTGACTAGTTGCATTTACATGGGTATGGATACCCTGCCATGGCAGAACCAATGGGGTAGATAGATGGTGCTGGCTTACAGTAGGAATGTTCTGTGTTGCCCATAGCAACCAATCACAGCTCAGCTCTCAAATATTCACGAGCCCTGGTAAAATAAACGCTGAGCTGTGATTGGTTGCTATGGGCAACAAGGGACATTCCTACTGTAAGACAGCCCCATAAATCTGCCCCATTGTTTTCTTTACATCCACAATGCCCTTTGTACCTAATATGTTGCCCCCATGACAGCCACAATACCCCTTATAACTGATATGTTGCCCAGATGACAGCCACAATACCCCTTATACCTGATATGTTGCCCAGGTGACAGCCACAATGCCCCTTATAACTGACATGTTGCCCCCATGACAGCCGAAAAACCCCTTTACCTGATATGTTGACCTCCATGATAACTACTAGGTGAAGAAGCCAAAGTTGCTTCGAAACACGTTGTGTGTTGCTTAGAATAATGTATATAACTGATGTTGCTTGACACATGGAAAGTTTCTGTGGACCAATGACTCCCTGTTCCACCTGGTACTTACGGAAGAAGTGAGAATAGACATACAATGCCACCCCCGATAACAGCCACAATGCCCCTAACCCCTCTTACCTCCTAAGCTGGGTGGTCTCCTCATCTGCTGGTCCTCACCACCTCACACCAGATACAGTACTTGACTTCAGCTCCATAATATTAGAGACAGGTCACACCTGCCTCCCCGTTAGTTTTCGAAAGAATCCATGTCCTTGGGGTGGGCCCCGGCTGCCTGGTATCTGATGATCTATATGTCTGACCAGTCTATAGACAAACATGGCAGCCCTCAAGAAAAAGTCCTATAGTTATAATCTGGGGGGTATACAGCAGTCGCTGTTTATTTTCCCTGCAGCGCCACCCCAGGACAAATAAAGCATTACACAATCCTCATTGAAATGGCTTGGCTGTCCATGTAAAGCAGGGACGTGCCGGGTCCTCCAGAGAGAGAGACGCTCTTGACGGTCCTGAAAAAGTGGCCGCCTATGGCAGGACCGCACCCCCCTTATATGGGCCGTGGATTTCCCTTTTTCAGAATCTAGAATGGTGATTTTTCGCCTGGTTGACAGGCTGCTGTTTTTGTGATAGTCGGGAAGGCTGCCAGGTCATGTTTATCGACACCTATGGGGTTATGTTTCCAAATTTAGACCAGCTAGCTGGTAAACAGAGACGTGAATGAGATGTTGTTAACCCGACCTCACTGACTGCAGGAGGCAGAAGCCAGCGGAGGATAGAAGCCCCCACCCCCAATAATCACACAGAAGAACAAGGGGTTAATATCCCTATCACTCCCATTGGATATCCCAGAGGAGGGCGTTACATTGATCCAAATACTGACCCTGGTCCTGGACCTCTGGGTCGTCATGTAGAGTCGTATACAGATATGTCGTCCTGTGTCTGATCTATCACCACATCCTATTGAGAGGCTTTAACCAAGGTAAGTGGAGCTTTATAGAAAACCTGTCACTTTTTGGCCAGTGGGGTCAATAACTAGGAAGCTGAGCTATTAGGAGCTGTTTGTAGAGCTGTAGTTTATTGGTAATTCCAGTCCAGTTACCTTCAGAGCTGAATTCAGAATTCTGCATGTACTATTCACATCCCATAATACACTGCACTCGGCTCCACTGTGTTCTCACAAGATGCAGTATAGGGTGAATATCCTTGATTAAATATCTCTCGTTTCGGGTCTACAGCTCCTATGCTATGTATATATATGATGACATACTGCAAACTACAGTGGGTGAGGTCTGATCCTGCAGTCATGTAACAAGGAGGCAATTCACTTTTTTACTTTCATTCAGTTGGTTGTAAAAGTTTACACACCCTTTAAGGTTTGGGTCTGACTGGTCTCTCTTTTGTCTGGAGAAGGCATTGCACCTCCAGCCACATCCACATACCCACCTGGCCCGATGCAGTCCCTCTGTGTTCCTTCGTTCTCCTGGCTCTCCGGCGCATGAGTGACATCACTCATGCAATGGGGAGCAGGAAGAATGAAGGTGCACTGGGTGACTGCATCGGGCCAGGTGGGTATGTGGTGATGGGGGGTGGACTGTACAGGATTAATGGGGCTACACACCTGCTCCTCCCCAAACCTACAGAATGTCCCCTAGTTCCTTCTTTTAAGTCAATATCATGTAACAGTTTTTTTGTATTGACAAGGCATTTTTCTAAAACAGTGCCACACCAGTCCAGAGGTAGTGAGCTGTATTGCAGCTCAGCTCTAGTTAAATTAAGTTGAGCTACACTACCAGAAACAACCTGTGGACATGTGTGGCACTGTTTTTTAAAAGTAGAAGTAGTCATGTTTTTGTAGATTTGTACAATCCCTTTAAGGAAAACCCTGTAGCATTATAAATGTCACCAGAGTAGATGACATAATTCAGATCCAATTTTTTTTCATGGATAACATCTAGTTGTATCGAGAGTGAAGTCCAGAAGAATAAAAAAGTTGGGCTGTTCTTTATGTTTATTAAACCTTTCTTCTCCGAGGTCCGTTCCATTAACATTAACAATGGAGAGAAATTATTTTGTATGGATAGCAGTCCTATGGATCAGTTCCACCTTCGCTAACATGCATCCAAGCTACAGGGGGCGCTACAAGGTGTCGGTCTTCTCTGACCTCACCCCCAGTGAGATGATATCAGTTCGGGCATTTCTTATGGAACAGGAGAACTTCAACTTGGGTTCTGTACAAGGAACATTTGGAAAGAATGTAATACAGCTGATAGAGCTTCACATTCCCAAGAAGATCCAGGTGCTCAACTTTTTGGACAAAAATGGTCCAAAACCAGAGCGTGAGGCCAAAGTTATCATCTATTTTGCTGACCAATTACATCCCAATGTGACAGAATACCTGGTGGGTCCTCTGCCCCACCCGTATTACTATAAGCCACTGGGCAGGGGCAATAGAACAATAAGGTTTGAGTCCAGACCGACAACAGGCAGCGAATATGAAGAGATCTACCTGAAGTTACAGGAGGACATGATGAAGGTCGATCCAATTCTACTGGAGATCTCAGGGTTTTCCTTCTCTAATTGCTCCAACAATTGCCTGACCTACACTGATATTGCACCACGCGGTTTGGAGCCCGGAGACCGGAAAACGTGGTTAATGTTTCTACGCTACGTGGAAGGATATTTTCTTCACCCCATTGGTTTTGAGCTTCTTTTCAATCACCATTCCCTTGACCCAAAACACTGGAGAATAGAGAAGGTCTGGTACAATGGCCAATATTTCGACAGCTTAGAAGAGTTTGTTGGAAGGTATGAGAAGGACGAAGTGACCAAGATCCAACTACCAGATTATAGGGAGGAAGACCTCTACTCAACGTTCATTCCACGTGGAAACTTCAAGACCAAAACCGATGTTCATGGACCAAAAATATGTGAACCCCAAGGCAAACGCTATAGAATTTTGGGTAATTATGTGGAATATGCAGGTTGGAGCTTTGCTTATCGGTTTAGCACCTCTTCAGGACTACAGATCTTTGACATACAATTTAACGATATACGAGTAGCCTACGAGGTGAGCATCCAAGAGGCCATCGCTTTCTACAGTGGAGTCACCCCATCTGCCATGCAGTCTAAGGCTATTGATTCCGGTTGGGGTATGGGAGCGGTCAACCATGAATTGGCCAAAGGTATTGATTGCCCAGAGGTGGCCACATACAAGGATGTATACCATTTTTATGACACAGACAAGCCAGTACTTCACAAGAATGCTATGTGTATCTTCGAGCTGCCCATGGGGATGCCCTTACGTCGTCATTTCAACAGTGACTACAATGGTGGCTACAACTTCTATGCCGGACTGGAGAGCCATGTCCTGGTGGTGAGGACGACATCTACGGTTTACAACTATGACTATATTTGGGACTTTCTCTTCTACCAAAATGGAGTGGTCGAGGTGAAAGTCCATGCCACTGGCTACATTCAGGCCACTTTTTTCACGCCAGAGGGATTGCAGTACGGCAGTAAAGTGCACAGCCACGTGTTGGGGAACCTGCACACACATCTCATACACTACAAGGTCGATATAGATGTGGCAGGTAAGTGACCGGCCATGGTTAACCCTAAATATTAGCATTTTAAGGGCAATTCTAGTAATAAGTTACATCAAATAGTAATTTTACCCACAGGAAGAGAAAACAGCTTTGAGACCATTAACCTGAAGTACGAGAACATCTCCAACCCATGGAGTCCTGGCCATTTTATTGTGCAGTCCCGTATGGAGAAGACAATAAGGATTAGTGAGGCCAAGGCGGCCTTCAGATTTGGATCTCCTCTTCCCCGATATCTGATGTTCCTAAACCCCAATAAGAAAAACAAATGGGGTCATGAGAAGAGCTACAGAATCCAGTACAACTCCCATGCCCACAGCGTGCTGCCCCGAAGGTGGGCCGAGGAGAAGGGCGTCTCATGGTCCAGGTAATTTCAACCACATCTTGGGAAATTCTCTGTGAGCCATTGAAGTGATCATGTTAGTTTAGGAAAAAAAAGTGTTTTAAGGTAGACTATAAGGAAACCACAGAGCACTGGACTTCAATAATAACATGCAACACAGTAGTCATGTTTTTCCAATCCTTTCACTCCAACCTCATGTCTACCTCTTGTCCCTGCTAGTTCAGTGTCTGTAGGGAACTCGTTCTGCTGTGTGGAATTGTGTGATACTTGATAAGTTGGGGAGTTCATTCTGGAAGACTCCAAGACTAGAGATGAGCGAACCGGGTTTGAGTCGATCCGAACCCGAACGTTCGGCATTTGATTAGCGGGGGCTGCAGAACTTGGATAAAGCTCTAAGGTTGTCTGGAAAACATGGATACAGCCAATGACTATATACATGTTTTCCACATAGCCTTAGGGCTTTATCCAACTTCAGCAGCGACCGCTAATGAAATGCCGAAAAATCGGGTTCGGATCGACTCGGGCATGCTCGAGGTTCGCTCATCTCTATCCAGACCCAGACAATATTTGGCCCCATGACCACCTAGCCTAGATCAGGGATGGGGAAGCTTCGGCCCTCCAGCTGTTGCAAAACTACAAGAGCTGTCCAGGCATGATGGGAATTGTAGTTTTGCAACAGCTGGAAGGGCGAAGGTTTTCCCTCCCTGATCTAGCTGATAACCCTGCCTCTTCCAATTCCCCACCCATAAAGAGACTAACTGGAATAAGTGTTGAGGAATGATCCTTTAAGAGCTATTTCCCATGACCCCATCATACACAGGCAGCCAAGTTTTTCCAATTAAGGACAACCCTTTACCTCCTTCACTGCCCTACACCTCCAGGCATATTACCATTAATCTCTTCATTGCCATTGACCTCCAAAAATGTTACTATTAACCTCTTAACTGTCCTAGACCTCAGCCCCCCCCCCCCCCCCCCTTACATACCTAATATCAAATCTATCTGAAGGACTCAGGGTTATCAGGGTAAGCCACAGTTGGACACATCATTGATAGCCACTACAGATCTAACCAGTCATCCAATAGAATTCTGTTTTATGGTAGTCACGGTAGAGCTGAGCTCAGTTGGTGGATACAGATGATAGTCTATATACACCCTTGGTCCTCAGGTACAGCTTAGCGGTGACCCGTCACAGTGACCAGGAGCTGAGCAGCAGCAGTCTGTACAACCAAAACGACCCATGGGAGCCAGAGGTCAATTTTGAGAAGTTTATTCGAAACAATGAAGATATTATAAACCAGGTCAGTGGTATATTTACTTACTATGTCTTGTTTAGGCCAGAGCTATGGGACTTTTGCGTAAAAATTTTGGAACCCTGTTATTTCTTCAGACTTTAGAAGAATTTTGGGGCTAATTTTCTTTTTGTTAATTCCATAATCCACCATTTCTCATATCCTGAACAAAATTGCTAAAAATGTTCATGTTATGATCAGAGAAAATAATTTAAAAAAAAGGTTGTCCCAGCAGAGAGAAGCACAGTGAAGATGGGTTTGCACTTACCATTATAGTCAATGACCAGATATAATCCTACTCCTCATATACATACACAAGACAGAGCTGCTCCTCATACACATACACAGTACAGTGCAGCTCCTCATATACATACACAAGACAGAGCTGCTCCTCATATCCATACACAGGATAGTGCTGCTCCTCATATACATACACAAGACAGAGCTGCTCCTCATATACATACACAAGACAGAGCTGCTCCTCATATACATACACAGTACAGTGCTGCTCCTCATATACATACACAGGACAGTGCTGCTCCTCATATACATACACAAAACAGTGCTGCTCCTCATATACATACACAAGACAGAGCTGCTCCTCATATACATACACAGTACAGTGCTGCTCCTCATATACATACACAGTACAGTGCTGCTCCTCATATACATACACAGGACAGTGCTGCTCCTCATATACATACACAAAACAGTGCTGCTCCTCATATTCATACACAGTACAGTGCTGCTCCTCATATACATACACAAGACAGAGCTGCTCCTCATATACATACACAGGACAGTGCTGCTCCTCATATACATACACAGTACAGTGCTGCTCCTCATATACATACACAAGACAGAGCTGCTCCTCATATACATACACAGGACAGTGCTGCTCCTCATATACATACACAGGACAGTGCAGCTCCTAATATACTGTACATACACAGGACAGTGCTGCTCCTCATATCCATACACATGACAGTGCTGCTCCTCATATACATACAAAGGACAGTGCTGCTCCTCATATCCATACATTGGACAGTGCTGCTCCACATATACATACACTGGACAATGCTGCTCCTCTGATCCATACACAGGACAGTGCTGCTCCTCATATACATACACAGTACAATGCTGCTCCTCATATACATACACAAGACAGTGCTGCTCCTCATATACATACACAAGACAATCCTGCTCCTCATATATGTACACAGAAAACTCCTGCTCCTCTTATCCATACACAATAAAGTGCTGCTCCTCATATCTATACACAAGACAGTGCTGCTCCTCATATACATACACAGGACAGTGCTGCTCCTCATATACATACACTGGACAGTGCTGCTCCTCATATCCATACATTGGACAGTGCTGCTCCTCATATACATACACTGGACAGTGCAGCTCCTCATATACATACACAAGACAGTACTGCTCCTCATTTACATACACAGGACAGTGCTGCTCCTCATATCCATACATTAGACAGTGCTGCTCCTCATATACATACACTGGACAGTGCTGCTCCTTATATAGATACACAAGACAGTGCTGCTCCTCATATACATACACTGGGCAGTGCAGCTCCTCATATACATACACAAGACAGTGCTGCTCCTCATTTACATACACAGGACAGTGCTGCTCCTCATATCCATACATTGGACAGTGCTGCTCCTCATATACATACACTGGACAGTGCTGCTCCTTATATACATACACAAGACAGTGCTGCTCCTCATATACATACACTGGACAGTGCATCTCCTCATATACATACACAGTACAGTGCTGCTCCTCATATACATACACACGACAGAGCTGCTCCTCATATACATACACAGGACAGTGCTGCTCCTCATATACATACACAGGACAGTGCAGCTCCTAATATACATACACAAGACAGTACTGCTCCTCATTTACATACACAGGACAGTGCTGCTCCTCATATCCATACATTAGACAGTGCTGCTCCTCATATACATACACTGGACAGTGCTGCTCCTTATATACATACACAAGACAGTGCTGCTCCTCATATACATACACTGGACAGTGCTGCTCCTCATATACATACACTGGACAGTGCAGCTCCTCATATACATACACAAGACAGTACTGCTCCTCATTTACATACACAGGACAGTGCTGCTCCTCATATCCATACATTAGACAGTGCTGCTCCTCATATACATACACTGGACAGTGCTGCTCCTTATATACATACACAAGACAGTGCTGCTCCTCATATACATACACTGGACAGTGCTGCTCCTTATATACATACACAAGACAGTGCTGCTCCTCATATACATACACAGGACAGTGCTGCTCCTCATATCCATACATTGGACAGTGCTGCTCCTCATATACATACACTGGACAGTGCTGCTCCTTATATACATACACAAGACAGTGCTGCTCCTCATATACATACACTGGACAGTGCTGCTCCTTATATACATACACAAGACAGTGCTGCTCCTCATATACATACACAGGACAGTGCTGCTCCTCATATCCATACATTGGACAGTGCTGCTCCTCATATACATACACTGGACAGTGCTGCTCCTTATATACATACACAAGACAGTGCTGCTCCTCATATACATACACTGGACAGTGCTTCTCCTTATATACATACACAAGACAGTGCTGCTCCTCATATACATACACAAGACATTACTGCTTGTCATATCCATACACACGACAGTGCTGCTCCTTATATACATACACAGTACAGTGCTGCTCCTCATATACATACACAAGACAGTGCATCCTGAAAAGTGTCACATTAAATTATGGTTACACTTTAATCTTCCCTATTAGGATCTTGTGGCCTGGGTTACAGTCGGCTTCCTCCACATCCCCCATGCTGAGGACATCCCGAATACGTCCACACCAGGAAATGCCGTGGGATTCTTTCTTCGACCTTTCAACTTTTTTGATGAGGATCCCTCTGTGGCCTCTAGGAGCACAGTCATCGTGAGACCTGCCGACAAAAGCTTCACGAAAGTGAACATCCAGCGCTGGACTCCTGAAGTAGTTGGTCACCGTGTGTTGAATGAACCCTTTCAGTATAATGGAACTTACTTCTAGCTTACAACCCTCTATTGTGGTAAACATAGTGTAAATTGTCACCTTACATCATGATACCCAATAATTCCATTGATTTCAACTGTAATACCACTCCTTGCCATGTGGTGTGCTGTTCTAGAGAACCACAAAGCTAATTCAGAGAACAATATACCACCTAGTGGTCCAAATGTGTAGTGCAGTAATTTATATTTTCAAATCCAAACAATACTTTCTAACAACTCACCTTAAAGAGGTCATACAGTCATGACAATTCTTTGCCACGTATTCTATTAGGTGTCATAGATAACACACCTTGGATGTTCTATTATCTGTGCTAAGATTTGGAAGAGCTGTATATAGTAAGGGTGGAATCTAAATATTTCCAGGCGCTAGTACTAGTAGACAACTTCCCTTGTCCTTTAGCCATTAGTCCTTGGCAGCCAGTTTAATATCATATTATAGGTTTACTAGAGCAAGAATTGGAAACTTTTGGGACTTTCAGCTGATGTAAAGCTGAAGGGCCGAAGGTTCCCCATCCTTGCACTACAGTATATACCCCTGACACTTGACCCTTATTATGGGGTCACAATTTTACCTTGATTCGGCACTCACACAGCAACAATGTAACAATCCAATGACCACCAGTCTGACTTCTCGTATCCTAATATTTGGTTTATTGTAATTTTCATTCATTTAAATAAGGTATTTTATTAATTTTTTTTACATATTATTCCTAGAAAACCTCTACATTCTGCATTCAGACACATGCTGAGGAAGTAGTGTGCATAGTATTGAATGTCGTACGCCCAAACGCCAAAAGAAAAGAACCCACCCGCCCCCTGACGCATCGACAGGCAGAAGGAGAGAGGGATATTTACACAGCAAACCTCCTCGGTTGGACCCAGGGAAACAGGGGAAGGAATAAGTTAAGATGGCTTCATAAAGAGGACACTTCCGGGAGGGGTTCTGGCACAAGGAGTCAGGCTATCTTTGGATCTAATCGGTGAAGGCATCGCTATATGGGGGAGGAGCCATAATGTTGTGATGTCATATATGAGTGAATTTGAGGGTCACCTGATTGCGATATTTTTCTTACTGCTTAAGGGGAATATTTCATGAAGCTTAAATGCTAGTAAGGTGCAGAGTTGTCATGAGCACAAGCTGTATAGTCCAGACCAGGGATGGGGAACCTTCGGCCCTTCAGCTGTTGCAGAACTACAATTCCCATCATGCCTGGACAGCCAAAGCTTTAGCTGTCCAGGCATGATGGGAATTGTAGTTTTGCAACAGCTGAAGGGCCAAAGGTTCCCCATCCTTGGTCTAGACCTTAAAGTGAACCTACGGCCGTCCTATAAACAGTGACCCGGCCATCTGAGGACACCTCATTCCAGTGATCGTTTGGGATCTTATCTTATGGAGCCCACTTTTGTTTTGACCATGGGGTCACTTTAAGGCTTGATTTACAGAGAAACACACGTCGCTTGAAGGCATGGCGGCCATGGCAGTAGCTGATGTTTCAGTGCTTCCCTGCCTGGCAAGAGCTGTGCCCCAGGGATACACATATTTGGACAGTCAATTGCAACACCTCTGCATGGCCTGGAGCCCGTTTCAATGTGTCAGGTGACCTTTCCTCTCATTTATGGCTATTTACGTAGCACAAGGCAGAAGGTTAGTGGTTGCACCATGCACATCACCTCATTGGGATATTTTCCAGTAATAACAATGGAATGGACTGGGGTGACACTGGTGACTGTCTCCCCTGTAAAGTGACCTGTTTGCATGGAGCACATCCTGTCTTGGGAAGGATGGATACTGCCGAAGCACCCACTGCAGCCCAAGGGTCTAGAGGTGAAGGGGCAGTGACGGGGCCGGACCTAAATTTAGGCCACATTACGGCTGCATGCGTCATGCTTACAGGCAGGCTTCAGTAACATTTAGCTCTGCTTAGTTTTGCATTGAGCAATGCATTGCTTTACTTATCTGGAGTTATACTCCAATCACCTCCAAAGCTGCATCCAGAAATTTGCTGGTCTTTTTTTTTTTTACCTTTGTCCTCACATCTTCCAATAACTCGCTGCTGGTTCAACTTCTGCTGAGGTGGTTTCATTTGCAAAGCCTGCAATGTCATGAAAATACCCAACATCCCCCAGAATGCAAAGCTTTATGGGGTGGGATTTAAAGGAGAAGTCAGGCAAAATAATATTAATAATAATGATGATAGTGCAGGCAGGGGGTGGACATACTTACTGGTCCCGGTGCACCAACATTACCAGGTTCCCGGGCCCTGCCAGATGTCATTTTTTTTCTCCTTTTCTTGGTACGTCATAACTCAGCGGGAAAGGGTGCTCAGCCAGTCACTGACTACAGTCACTGACTGGCTGAGCAGGCAATCCATCTGCCAAGTCGTAGCAGGGGGAGAGATGAAGAATCCTGGCGGAGTCCAGGAGCAGGATGCGTGGTCACCGGTACTGGTAAGTATAGGTTCTTTATTATGTTCCCCCCTCCCCCTGCACTGAATATTTTTTAATTCCCCAGACTTCTCCTTTAAGTGGTTATTGTATATAACAGCGTCGCCAATTCTGACCCCCACCCCAGCAATCTAAATGGGCTGCAGCAGTGCAATGACTGTTGTTGAAGATGTACGTTTGTACGTATGTAATTTTGACGTAAAAAAGTAGCAAATATTTGCACAAGCTTCATTTTGCAAAAAAAACTTCCCGCTTTTCCTATGTCTAGCACCAAAATCGAGCGCATTGTGCTACAGTTAGCCACTTTTTTATAGCTTATTTCTGGTGCAAGCATTGATATATTCCACACTGAACCAGCAGGGGTCAGCAGTGAGATGTGACATTTAACAGAAATCCAATAGAATTTTGAGTGCAGCTTTGGATGTGAATGGAGAATAAAACAAAATACAGTACAACTACTATAAAGTGACTGAAACATATCAAGTAGATTAAAGCCAAGTCGCTGGGTATGAGAAGGACTGGACATACTAAAAAAAAATGGCCATGTGACACGACACAGGGTCGGTCAGAATTAGTAATATTCAGAACATGTATTAAATACCTCAGGAGAGCAAAAAGTTGTGCAAATAAACCCCTAATATCATATCAGACATACAGCAGGCAGAACATATTCTGATGCTTCTAACTAACAAGGCAAAGGAAGGGGGGAGGGGACGCTACGCGGCGAGCGCGCCGATGAGAAGATGCACAATCATGAGCTTTGCGTTTTCAGGCACGATTATCCCCCAAGTGTTTGGAAACTTGGTGCAACTAAAATCAGCAGCCTCGGTATTCGTATGTACAGTAACAAATAAATAACACAATGCTTCCTAGAGAGTTCCACAATGACATCGAGGATCTGAGGCTACACAGCGATGGATACGGCCCCGTTCACACGCCGCCCGGCAGCACAACAGTGATCCGTCCACATACCTAGTGTAAGATTGAATGTGCGCGCAGTGTCGGGCCCCCGCGGACCCCTCACACTACTGAACAACCATATATGTATGTATATATATATATATATATATATATATATATATATATATGAAGAAAAAAAAAGATTTATTGTACCCCAAAAAAATGTCCGGTTTTAGCGGTGTCATCTTGTGGTACTCATTGTGCATATAATAAGGCTGGGTTCACACTACGTTTTTTTTATCCGTTTCTTGCAAAAAAAAAAACAGATAAAAAACACGGATGCAATTGTGTGCATCCGTTTTGATCCATTTTTCCATTGACTTTCATTCAAAAAAAAACTGGATCCGTTTTTTTTAAAGGACACAAAAATGAGGTCGGCCACATTTGTTTATAATGGAAGTCAATGGAAAAACGGATCACAACGGATGCACACAGTTGCATCTGTTTTTTTTATCAGTTTTTCAAAAAAAAAAAAAAAAACGGATTGCAAAAAAAAAAAACAACGGATTGCAAAAACATAGTGTGAACACAGCCTTAGTAATCATCAGAATCACGCAGACAGGTATACAGATATCTGATTATATGTAATGCCCCGTTAGTATATCTATAGGGACAGGTATAAACCCCCAGATTGCCGCATACATAACCACGTCCTTCTAACAGCCGCTACTTCCATCAAGTACTGGTGTCCTAGACTTACAACAGCGCAGGCACTGGTACCCACAACTTAGAACCTTCCCATTGCATCTTTTTGGCGCTTGGATCGGAGAAGCCTGGTATGGGCTCTATACATTGCCTAGGAAAACATAGAAGCCTCCTTGGCATCCTGCCCACCATGTTGGATAAGTCTGGTGAGCGTCTACTATGTTACCTACAGGCACTCCTCGGCATCTATGCTCCATGTTCTCCATATAATCACAGAACCTCTCGTCACATGTCCTTACTTAAAGGGGACATTAGTCAGAAGGTTTATGGTGTCCTATCACTTACATTGTCCTGTGCAGCTGATCCAGAGAGATCCTCCTGAATAACATGGACATTAAGTAGTCCTCTCCATTATGTGCATGAGCCCAGTAGTCCTGGATATTTATGAGAAGCAGAAAACTCCGCCCACCAGCTGACAATTGGCATTTATATATCCATGCCGTATATAGGCACACAGCTGTCAATCAGCAGGTGGAGGACGGGGGGAGGGGTGCGGCAAGAATCCTATTCTCCTGCATATTAGGAGAACGACTGAACAGAGTGATGTCAGTAATACACTGATCTGTTCAGCATTTATATCACTAGTTTATGCTGCCCTCATTCCCTTTAACCCCCTGTAGGGATGATACAGCGTACTGAGACAGACCAGCAGCCTAGCCACCCAGACCAGCCATTCCATCTCCCTTGCTGGTGGCTGCCGAGGTTTGGGCAGCAGAGACTTATTGTCTGGTCTGGGCGGCCACTCTGCTAGTCTCTCTTAGCACGCCATGTCACCCATATTTTCCATCAGCCATATTGTTACCAAATTTCACTGAAATGCATTCATAGGTCTTGCAGTTATAGGCCTGCAGCCAGGGGGCGCCCTGTATCTATTTAGGTAATATGGACCCCAATGGAATTAAACATTTCCCATTTGTGATTATATGGAGTAATGTCTGGATGTAGAGTTTGCAAAGTCTGAAGGCAACGTAGTGGTCGCTTACCAGGTTTATGTATGCGCCATATACAATACAAAGATGGTAAAGGCAGCTTGGGTATCTGTGTAGGTAGTCAGCGACTGTCATTATCCTTCCTACATGACACCTCAGAAATAAGCCGCAGGGGATACCTATATTACGGTCACATGGACGTGCTGATGTATACTGTGATTCAGGGGCTTATATCTTGTAGCTACTAGGTGTATATTTGTCTTGTCCACTATTAAACAGAGCTGAACTGTAATACCACACATAACCTGAGGACAGGGGTGGTGCTGTTTATGCAAGAAAGTAGCTGTGCTTTTACTGATCCTTTAGGGTTGTACCTGTTCTCTCACTGGACACCATGTGCCCAGACCCCTATAGGAAAATACTGGAATCAATCGCCATATCACAAGCGATACATAAAGTGTACCAATGGTAGCGTCCGTTGCGGAAACAGCACTTAGTATTTTAAGGTCAGAGGGAGGTGCGAGCGAGGCCGTAGACCAGGACGGATCATGGACACAGTAGAGTGGACTGGTGTGTAATATCCTAACAAAATTACACAGAAAACGTGAAGGTAAAGCTGGGAACGACCATGGGTGCAAGCCGGGAGCGAACAAAGCGGCAGATTTCATGGTAGTAATGGCGGGTGCTGCGGCCGTGTGACACATACACCACGCGTTTCATTGCAATGTTCACATTCTCCGGTTATTCCACACATCACAGTCACTTATCACTCATTCATCACATTGTGCTCCACAGGGTGTACACAGAGTACAGGGGGCCCGAGGCAGAAACCGGGAGGGCTTCTTTAAGGGACATCCCCTGATTCTGTGCAGATGGCGGCCATCTTGTAGAGTCAGCCTTCAGGTGGACTCCATCTCAGCCGGCAGTGGAATGGCAGGAGCGCAGGAGGAGAGGACACTGTGATCAGATGCTGCTCTGGCTGTCCACAGGCTTGCTGATTGTTCCCAATAGCAGCGGAGGATTGAGAGAACTCATGGAATATCGGCAAACAGGTCAACCTACACCTTATGTTGTGTAACTCTGTATCCAAGGTGCTATATGTGCTAGGTGTCCATTCACATCCAGAGCTGCACTCACATTTCTGCTGGCTGCTGCTCTGGCTCGATCATCATTGGGCAGAATACTGAGACATATGAGACATATAATGGACTGTGCTACTGTACAATGCTTGGTGCAAACACTACAACTCCCACAATGCACTACAGCAAAGCATGCTTTGTACAGAAAAAGAACAAAGCACCACCTGCTGGGGGATCATAGTCCGTACAACATGAAATTGGGAAGGAAATGAACAGAAGTTTGAATACAGCTCTGGAGGTAACAAATCTAAGAGTACATTGTAAAATAAGCATTATTGTTAAAGGGATAGTCCAGCTTCAGCAGATGAAGGTTCTTCTTGGTTGAAAACATGTTTAATTTTCCAGTATATGTTTCTGCATCTACTCTACTTACATTTTCAAGACCTCTGCTTGCTGTCATTCAGTAAGAACCTGCACTGTTTACTGTCAGTGAATAACAATCCAGCCAGGTCATGGAATGTATCACGGTTCTGATACATTATAAAGAGCCGAGATCATCACATGACCTGGATGGATTGTTATTTACTGACCACAAACAGTGCAGGTTCTTACTGGATGACAGCAAGCAGAGATCTGGAAGAGTATACAGCAGAACTGCATCACTTCATTACACAAAGAATAACCTCCATTTCCCTTACGTCCTAAGCAGCAGCACGAATGGGGAGATAGAATCGGTAAGTAAAAAATATTACCCTTTCCCTTACGTCCTAAGCAGCAGCACGAATGGGGAAGCTTCTATCTCCCCATTCGTGCTGCTGCTTAGGACTACAGGAAAGACAATTTATGGTAAGTAAAAAATTACCCTTTGCTGAAAGTGGAATATCCCTTTAATTAGGTCTATATTCTGCTTATACATGGCTTGTGTGTAGGGGATCAGTCAACAGGCTGATGACTGATCTTGATCACCCTGTGTAGATTGTCCTGATGTTTTTCTGTAATCTAAAGCACTGTCACCTTTTTCGAGACTATGGGGACAGATGTCTGGTGTCCTAGAGACCCACCATGGACAATCAGGTCATGGACCACTCTCCATAGTCCTGGAGCAGGAGCAGAGATGGAGATCCTGTGTCAGATACTCCCGTAAAAGATCTCCAAGGTGGGGTCTCCAAGACACCAAACAGCAGAGCAGCACCTGTAAGTCACAAATGTCCCAATCCTTCTGAGCTTCAGAAATAGGCAGCGAGACTTGGGTTACACCTGAGAAGCTCCTCAAGAACTTTGTGCTTTTTCTAGAATTTCATGGGTGTGAACAAGAGACACAGCAGAGACAGTGGTGGCCGAGCCCAAATGGGCAACAAGAACACAGTCATTGACTATGGTAACAGTCTGTGCTTCCGGCCTGTGACGCGATGCTCTGCAGACTCACAGCCAGGTTAATGGTGACAAAACAGTGAAGACCTACATGACAATTGGTGACCCGACCCAACTCTGTGTGGACTACATAGGTGAATAACAGGAAGACGTATCTCAACTACAAGGGAACCCCCCAAAGGCCGGTCTGAAATAAGAGCTGACAGACCGCCCTTCCCCATCCAAGCAAAACTAGAATCAGTCCGTATCCGGAGAGCTGAAACGTTCCGACACTGGAGAACTTCCAAGCTCCGGGTGACGGGAATAAAGTATGTGACCCCTGTCCTCTGGATGATATAGTCCCTCTTTACCTGGTTACTCCTGTCTTGGCAGGGTCACCTCCATGTGGAGATGAACATCCCATAGATAAGAGAGTGATGGGGGAAGATGGACAGATAACTATGGGTCGCCCGAGTCCGACCACGGTGGTACTTGTTCACATACAGCTCCCTGCGGTTGGCGCTCGAGGCGCTGATATCACAGAAAGGTCTGTACCCTATTATGATGCAGAATTTCCACGTATGGTTCCGGCCTCCCCCTTGCGGGAGGATTCTGCTCCGTATTTTCCATCACCCGCTGCGTCCATCCGCTTGTGGAACGTCAAGACGGGTGTCTGTGCTACGAAGTTTTCCTGGCGTGACTTCATATGGCCTTTGTTATGTTTATTCTTACGGTGCCAGGGTTTGGCTTGTGCCCATAGTCTGACAGTAGTTTCCCCAAAGTACCTGCCCCTAACTGCCCGGGTCAGAGGAATGTCTCTGTGGGGTTCTCAAGTCCAGTGGGTCCTCCAAGTTCCCGGGGAGAGAGAGGCGTCGGGGACTGTACGTGGGCTCCGTATGGAGAGTATGGGGGGCCAGAGGCATTTCACATAACTTATACTTCATTCCCTCCATGTCTTGGTATTCAAAAACCTGCCGGGAGAAAGTAAGAGAGGTCACTGTTGCTCAATAGGTGCAATAGTCTGCAGAACATATCTATATGTTTCTGGCAGCAGCAATGTCCTGTAGGGGGCTGAGTTGCATAATACCTTGTAGAATATATAACTACAGTATGTAACGGTCAGCAGCAATGGTCAGCTGTGCAATACTCTGCAGAATATATCTATATGTTTTTGGTAGCAGCAATGTCCTGCAGGGCGCTTAGTTGCATAATACCCTGTAAAATATATAACTACAGTAGGTAATGGTCAGCTGTGCAATAGTCTGCAGAATACATCTATATGTTTTTGGTAGCAGCAATGCCCTGCAGGGGGCTGAGTTGCATAATACCTTGTAGAATATATAACTACAGTATGTAACGGTCAGCAGCAATGGTCAGCTGTGCAATACTCTGCAGAATATATCTATATGTTTTTGGTAGCAGCAATGTCCTGCAGGGCGCTTAGTTGCATAATACCCTGTAAAATATATAACTACAGTAGGTAATGGTCAGCTGTGCAATAGTCTGCAGAATACATCTATATGTTTTTGGTAGCAGCAATGCCCTGCAGGGGGCTGAGTTGCATAATACCCTGTAGAATATATAACTACAGTATGTAATGGTCAGCTGTGTAAAAGTCTGCAGAATATATCCATATGCTTCTCTCAGCAACAATGTCCTCCACAGGGGTCAGTAGTGCAATAGTCTGCAGAATATATATCTATGTCATCCTGGATGTGTTGCTGGGGTTCTTGTGTGCCCCAGGTTACCTGAGAAGAGGATGCCATAGTCTGCTCTCCACACGGGGGGCAGCTGGACATCTGAGGGGGCGAGGAGACGGTGCTGTACGCTGGGGGGACGATGACCATCTGCTTCTGCAGTAATTGCATGATAGTGTTTATGTCGTTCACCATGCGGTTCTCCAACCTGTGAAGACACCAGTAAGAATAAGGACAGGAGGAACATACGAGGGTGATGAGAGGAGGAAGACAGGAGGAACATAACAGGGCAATGAGAGGAGGAGGACAGGAGGAACATAAGAGGGTGATGAGAGGAGGAGGACAGGAGGAACATAAGAGGGTGATGAGAGGAGGAGGACAGGAGGAACATAAGAGGGTGATGAGAGGAGGAGGACAGGAGGAACATAACAGGGCAATGAGAGGAGGAGGACAGGAGGAACATAAGAGGGTGATGAGAGGAGGAGGACAGGAGGAACATAAGAGGGTGATGAGAGGAGGAGGAGGACAGGAGGAACATAACAGGGCAATGAGAGGAGGAGGACAGGAGGAACATAAGAGGGTGATGAGAGGAGGAGGACAGGAGGAACATAAGAGGGTGATGAGAGGAGGAGGACAGGAGGAACATAAGAGGGAGGTGAGAGGAGGAGGACAGGAGGAACATAAGAGGGCGATGAGAAGAGGAAGACAGGAGGAACATAACAGGGCTATGAGAGGAGGAGGACAGGAGGAACATAACAGGGCAATGAGAGGAGGAGGACAGGAGGAACATAAGAGGGTGATGAGAGGAGGAGGACAGGAGGAACATAAGAGGGTGATGAGAGGAGGAGGACAGGAGGAACATAAGAGGGAGGTGAGAGGAGGAGGACAGGAGGAACATAAGAGGGCGAGGAGGACAGGAGGAACATAAGAGGGCGATGAGAAGAGGAAGACAGGAGGAACATAACAGGGCTATGAGAGGAGGAGGACAGGAGGAACATAAGAGGGCGATGAGAGGAGGAAGACAGGAGGAACATAACAGGGCAATGAGAGGAGGAGGACAGGAGGAACATAAGAGGGCGATGAGAGGAGGAAGACAGGAGGAACATAAGAGAGCGATGAGAGGAGGAAGACAGGAGGAACATAAGAGGGCAACGAGAGGAGGAGGACAGGAGGAACATAAGAGGGCGATGAGAGGAGAAACATAAGAGGGTGATGAGAGGAGGAGGAGGACAGGAAGAACATAAGAGGGCGATGAGAGGAGGAGGACAGGAGGAACATAAGAGGGCAATGAGAGGAGGAGGACAGGAGGAACATAAGAGGGCAATGAGAGGAGGAGGACAGGAGGAACATAAGAGAGTGATGAGAGGAAGAGAACAGGAGGAACATAATAGCGTTCTCAGAATAAGAGGAACATAAAAGGGTGAGGAGGATAGGAGGAACATAGGGAGGTAAGGACAGGAGGAGGAACATAAAGGGGTGATGAGAGGAAAGGACAGGAGGAACATAAGAGGGTAATGGAAGCGTTTTTGATAAAACATGAACTCAAGAAGTAGGGGACACAGTCAGAGGTTAGCTGGAGGAAATATCAGAAGTGACATGAGAAAATATTACTATACAGAAAGAGTAGTAGATGCTTAGAGGAAACTTCCAGCAGATGTGATAGGTAAATCTACAGTAAGTGAATGTAAACCTGCCTGGTATATACATATATCTATCCTAAGGTAATAAAAAGGGAAATACTAAAAGGGCGGACTAGATTGATTATATAGTGAAGACATACATAGTGAAGGTTGTCAAAGAGATGCAGAGAGTAACAAAAAAGAGGGGAGGGAGGGATGGAGGGAACGGGTGGCAGTGAGTTATATTCCAATGGTGAGAAATACAGATGGTACAGGGGTTACGGTGGAGTAGTATACTGGGGGGGTAACATTTTCCCTGGGGTGGAGGTCCAGAAGTGATATAACCTCAGTCACCTGTTGAGTTGCTTCTGCAGCTGATCCAGCCTGTTCCCTAATTCACATTTTTGCCGCCGGCTAAGGGAAGGCACAGGAGCGCTGAGGGTAGTGTGGGTAGGGATGGTGCATCT
The DNA here is from genome assembly GCF_027789765.1 of Dendropsophus ebraccatus. Lineage (NCBI taxonomy): Eukaryota > Metazoa > Chordata > Amphibia > Anura > Hylidae > Dendropsophus > Dendropsophus ebraccatus. Next base: position 206,107,345 of record NC_091455.1, read on the forward strand.
CGGGAGCTCCTGGTACTGGCGTCCAGTCCGATCCCCCCAAAAGCTAAAGATGTTTGATACACCGGAGAAAGCTCCTGAGGAAAGAGGAACCCAGTGTAAGCCCCTTGTATACATTGTGATGGACAGTGTGTGAATCTGCAGAGTTCCCCATGCGTGTTACCTGACAGATGATTGCACACGTCTCCTCCGCTCTGATCCCCCTCCGCCTCTGCCCCGCTCACTGCTGTGAAGTTACTGCACGTGGCGTGTGTTGGTGAGAGCTCCACGGTGTTGGACGCAGCTGCTGGCTGTTCATCATCACTGGACGATGCACTGGACTGGGGGCTACTGTGCTGCTCACCCCAGCTTTTATCCTCCGGGGCTAAATTGTTCCGGATCAGCCGGTTCCACTTCTGACCTTTCTTGACCTCTCCAGCATTATCAGCATCTGGCGGGCAACAGAATACATAGATATAAATCATTCCCACTATACAGGAAGACAAGGCAGTCCCATGTACGTGGGATGTAGCAGAGCTGAGGTTGTGTATTACAGGTTCCATCTACATATAATACTGAGTTATAAGTACTTCTATATCTTGTACTGATTTTACAAGACAGTGTTTTCCAGTCACATCCAGAGCTGCAATCAAAATTCTTCTTGCTGATATTCCAGATTCCTAGAACTGTATTTGGTGGTAGAGATAGATGCATTATACAACAACCATACAGTGTTTGGTGCACACACTACATCTTTCACAATGCATTACAACACAGCAAGCTCTGTACAGACTGTACTACCACTAACTAGAGGAACTATCAGAACTTTGATTGAAAGCAGCTCTGGATGTGAATAGAGTATAAAGAAAAATGTGGCTCCTGATCAGTACAGGCTCATGGCCCCTGGGATCTTCAAGATGTCTGCCCTATAGAAATCAGGTAAGGTGCATATTCCTGCTTGGATCCAGTACCCCCACCCCACCATTACCTTTTTCTGTCCGTCTGCGGAATGACAGCTTGCGCCGCCTGAGCTTGTTGAATCCGCTGTCAGACTCGTCGCTGCTCGGAGATCCCGGGATCATGTTAGTCTGAAATACGAGAGAACAAAGTGAGTGCATTATGACTAGAGATGAGCGAACCGGGTTCAGGTTCGAGTCGATCCGAACCCGAACGTTCGGTATTTGATTAGCGGGGGCTGCAGAACTTGGATAAAGCTCTAAGGTTGTCTGGAAAACATGGATACAGCCAATGACTATATCCATGTTTTCCACATCGCCTTAGGGCTTTATCCAAGTTCAGCAGTCACCACTAATCAAAAGTTTGAAAAGTGCTGAAAGTTCGGATTCGGATGGAGCATGCTCGAGGTTCACTCATCTGTAATTATGACCCAAGAGATGTACACAGGGACAATGACTGAATCAGCGCCCCCTATTGGAAGTATCTTGTAGTTGTATACTCTCAACCTATCAACCTGACAGCTGAGCTCCCACCATGCACTGCTTTGTAGGAGCTCTGCTGCCTACGAGGCTTGTGATTTGCTGTGGTACACTCATTGTCCTTACTTACATCTCGCAGGTTAAAGGTGATCTCTAGGCTTGACCAGAAATAGTCGGAGAATTCTGGATACATGTCCAGGACTTCCAGCAGGTCCTCCCGGTGAATCTTGTGAAGGTCGCAGTAGGTCAAAGCTCGAACATCTGCATTGGACTTTCCAGGCCGGGCGTACAGATTGAGCGGCTCTCCGAATATATCATTCTTTCCTATACAGAAGTTGCAATAGTCAGATGGGTCTATACAAGGTCACAATACAGGAGGCACCAGTGAATGATGGACTCACCCAATATGGCCACCACCACATCCCCACGTAAAATTTCAATGGATCCCCGGGACAGGAAGTAGAGAGCTGTGAGAACATCGCCCGCATGCACCAGGGTGTCCCCAGGGGGGGCATGGGTGGTCTTGAACTTCATGGCCAGGGCCCGCAAACAGCCTTTTGTGGCTCCTTTGAAAGGTTTACAGTTCTGCAGAAGACTTCTGTTCAGATGGAGACAAATATCTGCCTGGAGGCACTCAGGGAATCCCTTCAAGACCTTAGTACAGAAGGCACCGGAAAAAAGGCAATATAAGAAAAACACAAAGAGAGGTACAAAAACCGGAGACAATGGATATAAGGAAAATGTCATGGTGGGTAGAGAAGAGAGGAGGACAACGTGACTGATGGAGGGGACAGGAAACCGGAGGACATGACTGATGGAGGGAACAGGAGACAGGAGGACATGACTGATGTTGGGAACAGGAAACAGGAGGACATGGCTGATGGAGGGAAGAGAAGACAGGAGGTTATGAGTAATGGAAAATACAGAAAACAGGAGGACATGAGTGATGGAGGGGACAGGAGGACAACATGAGTAATGGAGGGGACAGGAAACCGGAGAACATGAGTGATGGAGGGAACAGGAGACAGGAGGACATGACTGATGTTGGGAACAGGAAACAGGAGGACATGACTGATGTTGGGAACAGGAAACAGGAGGACATGACTGATGGAGGGAAGAGAAGACAGGAGGTTATGAGTAATGGAAAATACAGAAAACAGGAGGACATGAGTGATGGAGGGAACAGGAGATGGGAGGACATGAGTGATGGAGAAAACAGAGGTCAAGAGGACAAGACTGATGTAGGCAACAGAAGAAAGGAAGACATGAGTGATGAAGGATACAGCGGACAGGTGAACATGAGTGATTGAGGTAACATAAGACAAGAGGACATGGGTGATGGAGGGAACAGAAGACAGGAGGACATGGGTGATGGAGGGAATGGAAGACAGGAGGACATGGGTGATAGAGGGAACAGAAGACAGGAGGACATGGGTGATGGAGGGAATGGAAGACAGGAGGACATGGGTGATGAAGGATACAGGAGGACATGGGTGATGAAGGATACAGGAGGACATGAGTAATGGAGGATACAGGAGGATATGAGTGATGGAGGGAACAGAAGACAGGGGGACATCACTAACTCTAGGTGGATGCACTCAGAGAGAAATAGAAATGTTAGACTCACTGCGTTCATGTCGATGCCATTGGTATAGGACCATGCATGCTGGAAATACTCCTCCAAGCGCTGCCGCAAAGGATTAGGAATCTGATGGAAACGGATGAACTCGCGGACCCGCAGCATCTGGGTGTGGTATCGGGCAGTGCCGGAGTACAGACGCTGGATGATTGCTGATACGTTCCCAAAAATACTGGCGTACATAAGCGCTACAGAGAGAAAAGGGGACGGTTATGGGAGCAGATCCTACACCCTCCTCACTGCAGATACATCCACCATCATCTACAGATCCAGCACAGGATCAGGATGACTGAGCGTAAGTATACAGCAGGCTGATATCAGGTCCCCATTAGCAGTGTTATATGACTATAGAGAGACTAGTCCACAATGTAAACCAGCAGCGAATGACAGCAGATTTATTCTCTAAAGTGTACAGAATAGTGATTGCAGCTCTGGAGTATATTACAGGATGTAACTCAGGATCAGTAATGTATGTACACAGTGACCCCACCAGCAGAATAGTGAGTGCAGCTCTGGAGTATAATAAAGGATGTAACTCAGGATCAGTACAGAATAATATAAGTAATGTAATGTATGTACACAGTGACCCCACCGGTAGTATAGTATAGAATATAAATAAGTAAGGTTTAGCCATTTATGTAGATACATAGCTGAGATACATTTGCATGCATCCATATCTCCTACTGACACTATGAAAACCTGAACTCTCCAGGCATTGTCTGTACTTGCACCTTCTGGCCACAAGATGTCAGTGCAGCTAATCTTATAATAAATTATGTGATGAAAATTTAATAAGCAGAATCCATTTTGGCGTGGGGTCGGTCAGCCCTCCATGAATATAAATCTGTGCCTCCGGCTGCCGCTCTTGATGTGATATTTACAATGAACATAAAAAACAAAACAATTGACGTCACTGGGATAAAGCCGGAGCAAATGTCACCCGCAAGGTATCGGGGATGTGTCATAACTGCACGAGATGAAGAATGGCAGCCATATGGATACCGGCTGAGCCCACAGCAACACAGACAGAAGAGTGGTGCTCAGCAGGGCCGTGTTCACACATTCAGGCATCTGTCAGGATTTAGGTGCGGAATCCACAACTAATAAAGAACAATGAATGTTTATGTACACGCTGCACACAAACGCCATAACTTTTTCCCATAGATAGAGAATGGCGCCGTTCAGTGTGTGGATATGGAGGGAAAAGGGCAGGTGTGGTTTTGTGCAAAATACAACATATACAGCACCGCTAATGGACATCACACCATCTACCAGCACTGAGGGAGGGGGAAGGGGGTCACAATACATCATATGGAGGTCACACAGCAATCTATATGGATCCATGTGTCAAATGCATATATTGATCAAGTGTCTTATAGTCGGTGAATGAACGGTCACTGCTGCCACCAACACTACAACCCCCGGAGCCTACAGGGTTAAATTATTTTAGGATCAAATTCACACACAGAGATCTATCATGTTGTGTCCTCTAATCACATCAAGAGCTGCAGACAGTGTTATAGCTATATCCCTATAGATACGGGGCAGTATTATAGTAGTTATATTCCTGTATATAGGAGCAGTATTATAGTAGGTATATTCCTGTATATAGGAGCAGTATTATAGTACTTATATTCCTGTATATAGGAGCAGTATTATAGTAGTTATATTCCTGTATATAGGGAGCAGTATTATAGTAGTTATATTCTTGTATATAGGAGCAGTATTACAGCAGTTATATTCCTGTATATAGGAGCAGTATTATAGTAGTTATATTCCTATAGATAGGAGCAGTATTATAGTAGTTATATTCCTATAGATAGGAGCAGTATTATAGTAGTTATATTCCTGTATATAGGAGCAGTATTATAGTAGTTATATTCCTGTATATAGGAGCAGTATTATAGTAGTTATATTCTTGCATATAGGGGAAGTATTATAGTAGTTATATTCTTGTATATAGGAGCAGTATTATAGTAGTTATATTCTTGCATATAGGGGAAGTATTATAGTAGTTATATTCTTGTACATAAGGGCAGTGTGTATACAGTCAGTATGCTACTTACATCCAATTAGCATGACACAGATGGAGAAAATCTTTTCAGAGTTGGTGTTCGGTGATACATTCCCAAAGCCGACGCTGGTCAGACTGCTGAAGGTGAAGTAGAGGGCGGTAACGTATTTATCATTGATGCTGGGACCAGATTTGGTATTGCTGTTGTTGTATGGTTTCATGATCTGGGTGCCCAGTGAATACAGCCAGCCAATTGTGCGATAATCCTGGTCGTAGTGCTCCATGTGTCCAATAGCGTACCAGATGCAGGCCAACCAGTGAGCGATGAGGGCGAAGGTGCACATCAAGAGAAACAGCACAGCCGCCCCATACTCTGAGTATCGGTCCAACTTTCGGGCTACTCGTACCAGGCGTAAGAGGCGGGCCGTCTTTAACAGACCAATCAGGGTGGTAGTCTGGAGACAAAATAATTTAAAAAAAAATTAACCTCTTTAGGGTCTCCATTGGCGGCACTAACTTCACTTGAAGATCAACAACAACATATCTAGAACAGATATTTTTACAACCACCGGATGACAACTCCCATCATGCAATGCCATTGCTCCAGTTTATTCACGGCTGGAGATAATGGAGATCATATCTAGGGGAGATGCTGAACATGAAATGTAACAGTTGCCTAGTAAAGGTGGGATCTTCCTGATGTGATGTCAGAGTTGTGTTGTTTGCTCTGAGCAAATCAAGTGTCTCCCCTGCAGCAGCTTCTTCTTCTCTCTCACAGCATGCAGTCTGACACACTATAAGGCAGAGAAACTGCAGCTGCATCCCCCTCCTCGTCTTCTATTCAGTTAAACATAAAAGTTGAAAACAGTCTAATGTGCTACTCTTCTCCATCTCTCTGTAGTCTGATGAAGAGGGACAACGGCAGTGGAAAAACACTTGAATGCAGAATCTGACTACATACAGGGATAGTTTGTAGTCTGTCACCATGGAGACACATAGGTCTACACAGCAGTTGTATACACAAAGATTTAAAAAAATAAATAATGGCAACTCCAAAACAAAGAGATACCACAGTAAATGGAATGACCGTAGATGGGGGCGCTGTTTTAGTAGGTGAAACAGATTATTTTAAACCATATGAAATAAATAATTTAATAAGGAAATCAAAAAAGTTTTAACATGTATTATAATCTACATGAACTATTCATACGGTAATGTCCTCATAAGTGGGTTCACAGCTATATGGTACTTATAATGTCCCTTTTGGTTATTTTACACCCTTCATACTGGGCCAGCATGCTGTATTCTCATTGGTGACCAGCGAGGGGAGCTGTTCCTTTGCTATATGACTCTTCTGTTACATAATCACCATAACATGCACACTCGGCAAACACACACACTTGTGTATAGTATACATACATATACACTCTACAGAACAGCTGCTTGTATTGCACCATCCTGTGGAGTTGCTTTACCTCTTTTCGACTCTTTGGACTTTCTTCGATCCTCTTCATCAACTTGAAAGAAAAACATTTTTTCATTCAATTTCTTGCCAATTCCGTCCTGCGACATAGACCCACCTGAGCCCCTCCACTATGATCACCTGGGGTCTTACAGAAATTTTAGGATGCAATTAGGTTTTTACTGAGCCACTAAAGGGAATCCTGAGCTGGGTGATGTGCTCAAATGTGGCATCTGTATCTCCTTCAATGTGTGCCTCTTAAATGACCAGCAGCTTAATAGTTAAGAAACTTTTAATTCTAGTCGAATCTATGGCTGTTTTTCACTGTCTGTAATACTTCACTTTCCCTGGGGGGGGGGGGGGGGGGGGGGGGGGGGGGGGGGAGCTGTAGGGGAATCATGCACTTGCTGTTAGATTGCAACTGATCACTCGAGGCCAAGATCATTGTATCATCAGGGGACCCTTGTAATATAAAGGGATTGTCCAGGGTGGAGAACTCCTTTAATGGTTTATTAAATGAGCTCCTTAGGAGGCTTGGTGGCCTGACGCTCAGATATCTGCATTAATGGGGGGTGACCCCTAAATCTTAATAGAACAGGACAGTGAAGTTCCTCTTTCAGACTGAGGGAGAGCTATGGCAGGGTATCGCAGTTTTAGATTGAAATTAAACCACCCATCTATATTACAGGGGATAGCAGGGTAAAGTCATCAGGCCTATAATATTAGTGCCGATTCCTTATATACCAACACGCAAATGAGGGTCACGGTCTCATTGCATGTTGTTATCCAAGGAGACCCAAAGTCCAGTGAGAATTTTTATTAAAGTATTGTATTGTCCCCCAAAAGTTATACAAATCAGTATCACCAATATACACTTTCTACGGGAAATGCTTATAAAGTGCCTTTTCCCTGCACTTACTACTGCATCAAGGCTTCACTACCTGAATAACATGGTGATGTCACTTCCTGGATAACATGGTGATGTCACTTCCTGGATAACATGGTGATGTCACTTCCTGGATAACATGGTGATGTCACTTCCTGCATAACATGGTGATGTTACTTCCTAGATAACATGGTGATGTCACGACCCGACTTCCAGAGCTGTGCGGGCTGAGGCTGCTGGAGAGGATGATGGCAGGGGGATGCTCAGTGTCCCTCCAGTGCCTTGTGTCCCTCAGTGTCCCCTCTGCCATCATCCTCTCCAGAGCAGCCACAGCCCGCACAGCTCTGGGAGTCGGATCGTGACATCACCATGTTATCCAGGAAGTGACATCCCCATGTTATCCAGGAAGTGACATGGTATGTTTGGGGATTTGTATAACTTTTGGGGAGCAATGCAGTGCTTTGATAAAAATTTTCACCGGACTTCTCCTTTAACAGAGCAACTCGCTGCCGACCTGGCAGTGGACCAGCGTGGCAGTGGACCACTTTAATAGTGGCACCCTGAATTTTGACATGATGAAGAATCTCACTTCTACTTAAAGGATATGCTCACACAGTATTTTGGGCCATTTTATATAACTGTATAAAAAAAACACCTGTAATTTATATTTAAAAAAAATTAGTTTTTTTCAACTACCTTGATGATCTTAAATTACGGCTGTATTTTTAAATTACGGCTGTCATTTTTCACCCAGTGATTTATCTTTTGGGGGGTGCAATTAATTTTTTAATTGATCTGTTAGATACCGACGACTTTTTTTTTTAAATACTTTTTAATACAAACATGGTTCTATGGGACAGGGACACCCTTTAAGATTTTTCCTGAAGGGTGTCTGTGATAGAAAATAGGCCTGGAAATTATAGGACACGTCATATAATTGTCTGGAGTTCCAGCACTGATGCCTCATAGAACCCCATGGGGGCATCAGTAATTCTGGAAAGCTCTAGATGCGCATCTGGAAACTGTTTGGAATTCTGGATGCTCCTGTTTATACGATCAGGAAACGCTCACGAAAGGCGTCCTGCTCAGTGTTTCCTGAATGTGGCCTAATGAAGCATATTACTACAGTGGAAAAACAGACAGGTCTGAAGAAGCGCGCATGTGCGTGAACCAGCTGTTACCTCGGTTTATCTAAGTGCTTGGCGTTCTAAAAAAGATCCCAGTATGTCCTGTGTTTTTTATTGAGCACCAAAATAAAGAAGATCACAACTAAGGGTGAGTGCCCTCTACTACATCTACTTTTTGGAACATAACCTCATGGTGAAGCCCATTTGTTTTCTTGCCTAAAACTCAAGGACATCTGAGTGAAGGTTACGAGAACAGCTTTTTGTTGGAGGGAAGATACATTCACACGAGCAAAAGAGCATACCCATGTGAACATACTCCTATAGATCTAGACTAACCGATAGGCTGTAAGGTGTAGTAGGTGGAAATACCCTCTCCATGTCTTGTTATATTTGGGTGAAATATATAGGTGTAAATGATATATACTATCATACTAAAGATAAGCAGACCCTGTTTCATTCTTGTAAGCGACTTTGCTGAGACAATACGTGACTTGTCATATCGAGCAGAGCCAGTGAATTTATGGTTGGCACATACAGGCCCAACACCTGCACTGTTGAGAGGTGGGGCTGTATACAGATGAAGCAGGAGCGGAGCGGTGAGAAGTCAGTGATACAGGAAAAAAGGAACAACCCTGCAGGGTCAACAGAGTCTAAAGACCATGACAAGAAGGTGCCTGAGTGTGAACAGCGGCAAATCATACACAATGCACAACCAGCTACTAGATGCATTACAACACACATGTACACATGCAAAGCCCATCACTGTCTCCTACACCAAATGGCTAAAAGTATGTGAACCCCCGGACCATTATACTGTATATCAGCTTCCCACATTTCCCATTCCAGAACCAAGTGTGTTAACAGGGAGTTGGGCAGCCGCCAAAAACAGAATCTTCCATCAGACTGAGAGACAGAGCGGGGTGATTCATCACTCTGAGCAACACGATTCACAGCGATACATCGCTTTACACCACTCCGGCTGACGCCTATCACTGAGCAGAGTGATCCTAGGCTCGTGCGCTGCGGCTCCACAGTCCAGCAACGACGTCCTTTATACTACTCCAGCCGACACCTGGCACTGAGCACACTGATCATACGCTGGATGTTAAAGGGGTTACCCAGCACTACAAAAACGTGGCCACTTTTCCCCCTCTCTTGTCTCCACGTCAGGTGTGGTTTGCAATCAAGCTCAATTTACTTCAATGGAACTGAGTTTGAAACCCCACCCAATCTGGGGACAAGAGAGGGGAAAAGTGACCATGTTTTTGTAGCGCTGGATAACTCATTTAAGCCTACTTTACATGCCAGTGAAACTTCTGGACCCATGTGGTTCTATTGGGCACCGAAAAGTCCTGAAAGGTGTCTGTGCCGGAAAATATAGGACATGGAATTCCGCCCAGATGCCCTTAGAATTGTATGAAGGCATCCAGAACTCCGGACAGCTCCGGAAGCACTGGATGACAGCCAAGGCCAGCACTGGAACCCAGGCAAGTGCCGTTGGGTGCTGACACTGGCCCATATCAGGAACACATACAGTTAAATGTGGTAATGTAATTGAATGGCTGGGAGACATTGGCTCCCAGCCCTGTGTATCACTTTTGTGGCCAGCAGCAGCCTTATACCTTCGGTCACAAGAGGCCGCTACCTCTCCACAGTGTTGCAGCATGTGAGAAGCCGGAAGAGGACACCACTGCAGCCAGCAGCAGGTGAGTATGATTTTTTTTTACTTTTCCGTTTTTAGGGCCCGTTGACACTCAGCAAAAGTGGTGTCTCAATTCAATGGCTGGCAATTCTTTGGGCAGAGAGCGTTGGCGCAGGAGAAATACCACTGAAACAACGGCACGGGAGGAATTTCAAGCAGCGTCCGTGGCACAAGCTTTGTTTAAAACTCCACCACTTTTGCTTAGTGTAAACGGGCCCTTACAGCCAGGACACAGTGGTTTCCTGAAGCCTCCAGGATTAGTGTTTATTGGCCGTGAAAACGGCCATGAATGTGTGAAGGGGGCATTTGAGGCTGAAATACCAGATCTCAATAACTAGGAGGGGTTCACATACTTTTGTCCATAAAGTATATCTTAGGTAAGTGACCCACAGTTGTAACTGAAATGAACACAACTCAGGAACACAGAGCAACGTCCAAGAAGTCACAAACTGCCGATCACAATACTGAATACAACTTATACCTGTAATACCTGAGGATACTCCTCACCTGTGACTGTACATGAACACCTGAGGAAAGGCCTTCCATGTTATACTACAAAATGTATATGTCATGGCCAGGAAGAAAAGGGTGGAGCGTGGCGGCAGCCAGTGATAACATGGCGGAGAGCAAGCGTGTGGACCTTACCTCCTCAGAGCCAGAGCCAAAAATCAAAAGATCAAAGGGAATAGCAGCCACCATGTCGATGAGGAACCAGCCTTTGAAGTAGTGAATGGCGATTTTGCCCGGGTGGCTGACCACTTCTTCGTTGGTGTTGACGTAGGTTGTGCGGAAGTTGATAAGGATGTCGATGATGAACATGATGTCGACCATCAGGTCCACCACGCTGAGAGGGTTGCAGGAGTAGCCACAGTTTTCTCTGTTCTGCTCGTCCTGGTCGTTCAGAAGGAAGGCGGCAGAGTACGGCGTGAAGATGGCGGTGTAGATGACGAGCAGGAGGATTAGCCAGTCCCAGACGGCCTTAAAGGGACTATAGTGGAGAATTGTCCATTTGTGGATACGAGGAGCTTGTAGCTTGTACTCGGGAAGGACATCGGCTCCCAGCGATAGGACCTGTGAGGAGAGAAGGCGTCACATGTTACATATCATCCGCCCTGATCACTGAATGACTGACAAAAATGATGGTTAAAGGGAAATTCCACCTAAAAAGCCTCAACTTCAATATTGGACCCAAAATGGTGATGGTTCTTCTAGTCCAGAAGAAAGACCCATTCAGGCTACAAAAGCTGGACACCCATCAGGACCCTAAATGTATGACCCCAAAACCAGCGCCAAACTTGTCCAGTACAGCAGGTCAGCTCCATTAAAGTGATTAAAGCTGACCACCGCCACCCACATGTAGACAGATGTAGTGCTATGTCATGTTTTGTAATCATTAATAGCCCTTTTAAGGGGTACTCCGGAGAAAAAGTTGTATTTAAATCAACCGCTGTCCGATTTGTAAATTACTTCTATTTAAAAATCTCAAGTCTCTCAGTATTTATCAGCTGCTGTATGTCCTGCAGGAAGTGGTGTATTCTCTCCAGTCTGACACAGTGCTCTCTGCTGCCACCTCTGTCCATGTCAGGAACTGTCCAGAGCAGGGGAGGTTTTCTATGGGGATTTTCTACTACTGTGGACAGTTCCTGACATGGACAGAGGTGGCAGCAGAGAGCACTGTGTCAGACTGGAAAGAATACACTATTTCTGCAGGACATAAAGCAGCTGTCAAGTACTGGAAGACTGGAGATTTTAAAATACAAGTAATTTACAAATCTAGATAACTTTCTGTTACCAGTTGATTTATAAGAAAAAAAATCTTGCCGGAGGAGGACCCCTTCATGTAAATGTATTTCCCCTGGGGTACCCTTTAAAGGATCACCATTGTGTCCTACAAGGGATAGAAAAAGATGGATAGAAGTAAGTGTGGCGTCAGAACCCAACAAGCTGCTCTCCCCTGGTGTCCTGTTGCAGTGACCCCTTCTGACTCAGGAGTGACAGCCCGCTCAGCCAATCACTGACTGAGACAGGACAGTGCCACGGCCAGTGATTGGCTGAGCGGGCTGAACTCAGCACGGGACACCAGAGACACTGCGGGGAGCACAGAGAGGCGAGCATAATGTTTATTATATAGCAATATATAAAAATATTTCTAAAGCCAGATAAACCTTTAAGATGCTTGGTTCCATACAGACTATATTACAGTTCAGGTTTCTCTGTCTGTGCCATGGCAGAGGAGTTTTGCAGGTAGCTGACTGATCATAATGATGACATTGGGGAAACGTTTCTTGGCCACTTTGGCGGATTCGTTCCCTAACCCATTATCTTTAGCAGAACGCCGCTCTGATCCTGTAGTTCCAGAAATATGGTAATGACAATGTCACGCCTCTCCCGCTGTGCGAAGTTACGGGAAGCTTTACGCACAGATCTGTGAAGCTGGAAGATGTACGGCGCTGACATTCATGTCTATATATATACACACACAAGAGTCGCAGCTATGAAAGCTTAGTCTAGTGGAAAGTTACACGACAGCGGTGGGAGAGGACAACGTGACCTCCATGATAACATATAATGTGATGGGGTGGACCCCCAATGTACAGGATGGAAGGAGCCATCCGCCCAGGGGGACAAGGTATCCGTCACCAGATCCAAGAAACGGACGGGGGGGAAGCGACAGGAGGACAAACTAATATGGCCGCACCACAAAGAAGGTGTACACAATCCAGAGAAGCCAAGTCAAAATCTCACTGTCAAAATTCCCCCAAGATTAGACAAAAAAACCAACTTTCTGTATTATCCAGAAATAGCGCCATATTGATCCGTAGGCTGTGACTAGTATTACAGCTCATCTATCACATGCAGCTTGCAGAAAGATGTGGGTCTCTTTCTTGGGGGGGGGGGGGGGGGGGGGGGGGGGGGGGGGGGGGGGGGGGGGGGGGGGGGGGGGGGGGGGGGGGGGGCAACAAACCTTTTTCTAATTATGGACGTTGTTGCTAACATGGACAGGGGATAAGCAATATGGCCGCCTTTACAGGTCCCTCAGGGGTTGTCACTCCTTATTACTATTCACTAGGAGAAATCGGACCTGAAGGCAGAACGAACACCTGGTGCGCTCTTTACTGTTTGCTGCAATTCAGATCATGACTCCCTCTCTATCACGTGGATGATGAGAAGTGACCCCCCCCATTACATGGATGATAATGAATGACCCCCAGCCCCATCACATGGTTGATAAAGAATGACCCCCCCCCCCATCACATGGATAAAGAATGACCCCCCCCCCATCACATGGATGATAAAGAATGACCCCCCCCCATCACATGGATGATAAGGAATGACCCCCCTCCATCACATGGATGATAAAGAATGACCCCCCCCCATTACATGGATGATAAAGAATGACCCCCAGCCCCATCACATGGTTGATAAAGAATGACCCCCCCCCCATCACATGGATAAAGAATGACCCCCCCCCCCATCACATGGATGATAAAGAATGACCCCCCCCCATTACATGGATGATAAAGAATGACCCCCAGCCCCATCACATGGTTGATAAAGAATGACCCCCCCCCCATCACATGGATAAAGAATGACCCCCCCCCCCCATCACATGGATGATAAAGAATGACCCCCCCCCATCACATGGATGATAAGGAATGACCCCCCTCCATCACATGGATGATAAAGAATGACCCCCCCCTCTATCAAATAGATGATAAAGAATGACACCCCCCCCCCATCATGATGAGGAATGCCCCCCCCCCCCTCATCAAATGGATGACGGGGGATGACGGGGAACCACGGGGAACCCTCCCCCCCCCTTCACGTCCACAGACATCAATGTCTTCGGACCAGCGGGAACCAGTGCTGGCCGTTTTACTGGGAAGATGCAAAGGGTTAATGTGCTTCCCGTGTGTTGTGTCCCTGCTGACCAATATTCTGTAAGCGCCATTAATCAGCCCGGCCTGGTGTTCTCCCGCTGCCTCCATGTTATTTACAGGTTCATTACTGATCCACAATTACCCCCCCCCCCCCCCAATCACCTCCCGCCCAGAGGTAATAACAATCCACATCCCCCTCTCATCACCTACTATATGCCGGCTGCTCTTTCATATACTGTAACCTCTCCCAATATTATTAGTTATATATACCCCCTCCCCACCCCCTCCTGTACTGTCAGCTATATACCCCCCCACCCCCTCCTGTACTGTCAGCTATATACACCCCCCCCCCTGAACTGTCAGCTATATACCCCCCACTCTTCTCTCTTGTCAGCTATATACCCCCTCCCTCCACACTCTCCTCTCCTATTAGCTATATATATGCAGGGGCGGTCTTGGCATTTCTGGGGCCCCAAGCAAAGTTATGTCTGGGCCCCCCCCCCTCGACACACGTTTCAAAACAATAGACCGCTGTGTGTTGCCCCCAGTAGTATATACCCCTTGTGCGCTACCGCCAGTAATATATACTCCTTGTGTGCTGCCCCCAATAGTATATACCCCTTGTGTCCTGCCCCCAGTAGTATATTCCCCTTGTTTGCTTCCCCTAGTAGTAGTATATAGTGTGTGTTCCCCCAGTTATATATAGCCCCCTGTGTACTCCCCCAGAAGTATATAGAACCCTCTGTGAAGCCCCAGTAGTCTATAGCCCCCCTGTGTGCTCCCCCTGTTATATAGCCCCCCTGTGTGCTCCCCCCATTTATATAGACCCCCGATGTGCGCTCCACCAGTTAAACAGACCCCTGTGTGTTCCCCCTCCCATATAGTATATAACACAATAAAACAAACACTTATACTAACCTGGGTCCGGGCGTCTTCTCTTCTCTTCACTCTTGTGGCCGCAGGAAGGGTTTTCCCTGCGATCACAAGAGGCCGCACTCCCCTTGTCCTGGCGCCGATGCTCCAGTGATGTCACTGGAGCGCCGGCAACACAAGGACAAAGCTGCCACTTGTGACCGCAGGGAAAACCCTTCCTGCGGCCACAAGAGTGACTGACAGGAAGGGAGCCAATGTCTCCCGCCCTGTCAGTGCTGCTGCATGTAACTATGAGCGCTCATTACGAGTGCTCATAGTTACAGCTCAGATGGCAGCAGCGAGCGGGGCAGCGGCCCTGTCCAGCGGTTTCGAGCACAAGAGCGGGGCGGATGTTGGGGACCCCAAGCGTTCGCTTGGGGTGCTTGGTGCCAAAGACCGCCACTGTATATATGAACCATCATCTATATACCTCCTCCCTTCGCTATTCTAAGGGCGGGTTCACACTACGGAATGCTCGCGGACAATATCCGCGGAATTCCGTCAGCTGTCCGCCCGCACATCTGGGCTCCTTTCCGCCGGCCCCATAGACACCATTCTATGGGCCGGCGTATTCCGCTATACGCTGAAAGAAGTTTCATGTCACTTTTAGCGGATCGCGGAATACGCCGGCCCGTAGAATGGTGTCTATGGAGCCGGCGGAAAAGTGCGTGCCCGTGCGGGGGCGGACAGCTGACGGAATTCCGCGGACATTGTCCGCGAGAATTCCGTAGTGTGAACCCGCCCTTAGGGTCGTATTACACGGGACAATTATTGTTCGAATGTTCACTAGATTGTTCGTATTTAAACAATAAACGTTCGGTATAATAGCAGACAACGATTAAACCACCAATGACAAATCGTTGATGATTTGAATCTGGAAAGGGTTTACAGCGGGGGGCCGGCCAGGCTCTGCCCTGGCACGGGGGGTGACAGGTTCTCTTTAAAATCATTTGTCATAGCAGTCGTTTGATTGTTTATTGTTAATCACCTGTAATACCATCCATAGGCTGGATTCACACAGATTACTTTGGGGGGCTTTTCTAGACAGGACGACTGCTCCGTATTGAAGGGAGGATGGATGGGGCCATGTATGCCAAGATTTTGTCCAACATCTTCAATGAGAAAACTAAAGATGGGTGGTGGCCGAGTCTTCATGACAATGACCTGAATCTCACAGCCAGGAAAACTAAGGAGCAGCCCCATAAGAAGCATTTCAGGGTCCGGGAGCGGCCGCCAGTCTCCACACCTGATCCCAATAGAAAATGTTTGGAGGAAACTAGAACTCAATGTAACCCAGCGACAGCCCTGAAACCTGTAAGCTGTGGAGAAGACGTGTATGGAGGAGGAGGGGGACACAATCCCGGCTGCAGGGTCTACTGCATCAAGTCTATTTATTGGGGGAGATTTATCAAACATGGTGTAAAGTGAAACTGGCTCAGTTGCCCCTAGCAACCAATCAGATTCCACCTCTCATTTTCCAAAGAGCCTGTGAGGAATGAGAAGTGGAATCTGATTGGTTGCTAGGGGCAACTGAGCCAGTTTCACTTTACACCATGTTTGATAAATCTCCCCCTAGGTGTCTATTGCATCAAATCTTTATTTCACAGAATAAAAAGCAGAATAATTATTTATAAATCCTACAATGGGATTATCTGGAATTTCTTATAGCTTCTGTCACCGACCATAGATATTACCCCCTCTTAATTCTGCAAAATCAGCAGCGTATCCAATGCTTATTTCCCCCACTGTATATACCTCCTACTCCGCTATATACTGCTCTCCTGAACCGTCGCCTATATACCATCTCCCTACTGTAGTCTAATCTATATACCGCTCTATACACCTATACCACTATATACCTCTCTCATCCGCCCCCTCCTATGTCCTGGGAGGCAGGTGAAGCAGTAGTGGAGAGTGACACCTGAATAGCGCCCCCCTCCCCATAGTTCTCATTGTGCACAGGAGTGATTGTCCTGGCCTGAGCCTCACAATGTTATCTCCCCGCACACCCGCAGGACCCCCATCTATTCCTGGAGATGCAGCCCCGCTCCTCCACTAAATCCGCTATTTGTGTCCTGCTCATTGTTCCTGGGAACGTCTTACAGTAAGAGCCGAAATCTGCACAGCCGGCAAAATGTGCACACCGGGGGGGAACGCAGAGCTGTATTCATACCGCCTGAGCGTGCCACAGCTACCACAATGTACCAGCCTGGAGATACAAGACAGATCACTCTGTCTATAGCACCCCCCATGCTCTCCCATCCCCCGGCTCACAAGCCTTTATATACAGCATACCTGTATATACCTGCTATATATATATATATATATATATATATATATATATATATATACACATTAATATTACCTTGTACTACCTGTATATACCTGCTATATACACACATACAATGTATATACCTGCTCTACCTGTATACAATGTATATACCTGCTCTGCCTGTATATACCTGCTATATATATAAAATACCCTGAACTACCTGTATATACCTGCTATACATTACCCTGAACTACCTGTATATATTTGCTATATAATACCCTGTACTACCTGTATATACCTGCTATATATATATATATATATATATATAATCCCCTGCACAGCCTGTATATACCTGATATATATATATATATTTATTACCCTGCACTACCTGTATATAACACCCCGCACTACCTGTATATAGTACCATGCACTACCTGTATACTGTATATAATACCATGCACTTCCTGTATACTGTATATAATACCCTGCACTACCTGCCCACCATCCCCATCACTACCTGCCCACCATCCCCAGCATTACATGCCCATCATGCCCTGCTAAGGCTACAGACACTACAAATCCCAGGGACCCCTCATCTGTCTCTGCTGGAGGTGGGCTTCCTTGTAGGGGCCGATCACAGTCAGGAAACGATTGATGGTGTCAGCTCTGAGCTGTGAGCTCAATACCAGAGATGGACCCGACAGCCTTAAAGGGGAACTCCATTCAATATACATTAACGCCGTAACTAGCCCAGGGCATTGCTAAGCTGCTTGCCCGCTATCACTCCATTTTAGTGACGGCACCACGCTATACAACAGATCTGCCTCCACTGATACACTGATACAAACCGCAGCTGTGTAAGTCATGGATACAGAATAATTCCAGCATTACACAACTTCAAAATAAGCGCCCCCTAAGGGACCATCTTTAGTGCGGCGTAGCTGCTGTAAATGACGGCTCCTGCCGAGCGCCATGACACGTTTGGCTGGTGATGGATGGATCTGTGTACGGCGTGAGCTGACGCTTATAGTAGAACCGCAGACTGAGACGGGTTTCTATATGGGTCATGTGACCATGTCGCATCCGCTGAGCCGGGACAGGTTCCATTTACAACCCAAATAAAAAGCCGTACACCGCGGGAATGTTACAGAGCCGGTGAAAGAAAACCGCACAATCTCCGGTGACAAATCTCTTTTATGTCCTTTACTGACACTGAAGCAGATGGATGCAATGAGAAACAGGAAGTGTACATCAACTTTAAGGAGAACAACGGTGACATCTGTTTTTCAACCGGTGTCAGAAAGTTATACAGATCTGTAAATTACTTCTATTTACAAATCTTCAGTCTTCCAGTACTTATCATCTGCTGTATGTCCTGCAGGAAGTGGTGTATTCTCTCCAGTCTGACACAGTACTCTCTGCTGCCCCCTCTGTCCATGTCAGGAACTCTCAAGAGCAGCAGCAAATCCCCACAGAAAACCTCTCCTGCTCTGGACAGTTCCTGACATGGACAGAGGTGGCAGCAGAGAGCACTGTGTCAGAGTGGAGACAATACACCACTTCCTGCAGGACATACAGCAGTTGATAAGTACTGGATGGCTAGAAATTGTTAAATAGAATACAATCTGCCAACTCCTGCAGATTTATGGGAAATAACTAAAATCTTATCTGGATTTCTCCTTTATTGTAATATTCATGGTTTGTGTATTAGTCCCCCCTTCACTGTTTTCCCTGTATAGGTATTGGCAAACAGAGGCCTGTACTACACTGGATGCCATGTGGTACCACCATATAGTCTCCTCCCACATAGATATGGTATTTAATCTGGCAAAGCCGACACGGTTCTCTTATAAACAGCACCTAACAGTACCATATAGTGCACAATTATAAGCGCCATATGGTGCCTGATGTATAGCACTGTTATTTGGGGCATCATATGGCACTTATTATTGTGCAGTGTATGGTCTAGCTTACACTAGTGCCATGGCTTCCAATGTAGAGATGCCTAAATAATACAAAGCTATACTACTGCCACCGCAATACCCTGCAAATATAATAAACCGTAAAGTGCCATACAAAGTGTCGAAATAACACTGCTATACAGATATCAAATTTATGATGATATAGTATCGCCAAAACCATACAGTGCAGAACTACCGATGCAACACACAGTGCACAACGAATACCACTGTACTGTGTCCAAATAATACTGCTATACAGATATCCAATGTATATATAGTATTCCCATCAGCTGGGCCACACAATGCCTTAATACAACCATCGCTGCTACATAATACTTTCATAGACTATGTTCACACAACGTATATTTTCATAAAACCATGGCCGTTATACAACCTTTCTGTCTATGGGATCCCGGCCGGAGCGTATACACATAGTATACGCTCCGGCCGGGATCCCTCGCGGTGCTGCAAACAACTGACATGTCAGTTTTCTTCGGCCGCTCCATAGTGTGCAGTGTAAAGTTCGGATGCGGGCACGCACGGATGCGGCCCAAAAGATCATCCGGCCGGTACTGCATTACCAGCCGCGAGGATCTTTTTGGAGACCGGACACTCTCTTACGCTATGTGAACATAGCCTTACAGTGTACAATATAATATCGATATATGGTGCTAAAATAAGATATACTAATAACAGTCCTGAACAAGGTCACTGCTATACAACTAATATTAAGATCCATGATGGCCACAGGTGATGCGGATGTACCTGGCGGTAACACACTGCTCACACGCCTGCCCCTATAGGGAGACTACAGACAGTACCCAGCAGCCTATAGTGATGTCTATCGGCCTATGAGACAATGTTTATCCTGCTATTCTCCATTATCTTTGATGTGCGCTGGTATATTTCAACCGTAACCCGCGTGTTCTCAGCGTCCCTGCCTGAACTTGATAGAGAAACTGCAGCTTCAGCATCGGATCCTGCGCTGGCGGCTTCTCCCGAGTCACATCCGTTGTCACTTCTGGTAGATACAACTGAGTGGTATTATTCCTGCACCGTACGGTGATAATAAGGCCACTGAATACGGTATATTAATAACCCGCCATGCAGACACTGATTATAATTACATCTGATGTTTTCTTCTGCCAAATATTCCTGGCCCTCCTGCCGCGCTGCAGCCGCTCACACGTTCCCACAGACAATCATGTCTCTTTTCTTATCGATACCAAGGGATGGCGACAAAGTATCAGTCACCCTCCTCACCGACCCATCCATCCTCCTTTATACCAGTTTTCATATGTTGATTTGTTGCTTGTAAACCATCATAAACAGATCAGGGGCACTCCGCAAAATTTTATTTTCAAATCAACTGGTGTCAGAAAGTTATATAGATTTGTAAATCTCCAGTCTTCCAGTACTTATCAGCTGCTGTATGTCCTGCGGGAAGTGGTGTACTCTTTCCAGTCTGACACAGCGCTCTCTGCTGCCACCTCTGTCCATGTCAGGAACTGTCCAGAGCAGGAGAGATTTTCTGTTTCAATCTTTTTATTAAATTTTTCATATAATAAATGTCAGAATTACAACATCATATTAAAGCAGGAGAGGTTTTCTATGGGGATTTGCTGCTGCTCTGGACAGTTCCTGACATGGACACAGGTGGCAGCAGAGAGCACTGTGTCAGACTGGAGAGAGTACACCACTTCCTGCTGAATTCTAAATCTCCAGTTGATTCTAAAGAAAAAAAAATTGATGAACAACCCCTTTAAGACCTCATAATGGGCCTAATTCCGTCACAGAGATCAGTCAGTTGCTACGGGAGATGGCGCCGTTTCATCACGGTCTCAGAAATGGGATTTTTCGTATCTCGAAGTGGCGGCATTGTTTTCCTAATCAGTTTAATTACCACGGTTATGCAAATGTGGATCGTCGCAAGTTATTTTTAAAGTGGAGAAAGCTACAATGTAACCGTCGGATATTATAAAGATCATTTCCCCATAAATTATAAGGATAAAATCCTATGTCCTTGACTCGTCCTTTGCTGCCAGGTCATGAGCAGAACTTTTAGTCTGTGACCACCAATATGGCCGCCAGTACGGACTTTGTCAGCTAACTGATAAATCTGTGTAGTTATG
This sequence comes from Dendropsophus ebraccatus, assembly GCF_027789765.1. Taxonomy (NCBI): domain Eukaryota; kingdom Metazoa; phylum Chordata; class Amphibia; order Anura; family Hylidae; genus Dendropsophus; species Dendropsophus ebraccatus. The sequence continues at coordinate 206,128,745 of NC_091455.1, forward strand.
TGATCAGAAACTAATGCCCATTGGTGTCAGTAGATTAACAAAAATTACCGCCAAACAGTGCAGGAAGGAGAAGCCAATGATAGACGCTTACCGGCTTCAGGGGCTTCAGTGTGCTCCGCAGGTCCATGGAGAGACTCTCAAGAGCTCGGACCTGATCATACATATAATGCTCCTTCCTAGAAGGAGGGGACGCGGGCACCGCCCGCACACAACAGCTGTGCCCTCTGTCCCCCGGGAGGGCATGAGGGAGCTGCAAGGTGATGAAGGAACCAGAAAGGACAGACAGGAGGGCTCTGCTAAAGGGACTAAAAGGGCAGCGAGATGAGGGGAGTGGTATGGGATCACTATGGAGGAGGTGGGTGAGAGGGGCAGGAAGGATGGAAGTAGAAGGGGCAAAGAGGTGAGGAGGAGAAGAGAAACAGAGAAAGGATAAACTCACTCTGAGGGACCAGAGGTGAGGAGTATAAAAGGTACCTAAAGGCCAGAGACAAAAGAAGCAAAGAGGATAGAGAAAGAGGAGGAGAGGAGAGAGAGAGAGAGAAAGAGGAGGAGAGGAAAGAGAAAGAAGAGGAGAAGATAGAGATAGAGGAGGTGAGGATAGAGAAAGAAGAGGATAGAGAAAGAGGAGGAGAGGATAGTGAAAGAGGAGGAGAGGAGAGAGAGGGAGAAAGAGGAGGAGAGGATAGAGAAAGAAGAGGAGAGGATAGAGATAGAGGAGGTGAGGATAGAGATAGAGGAGGAGAGGATAGAGAAAGAAGAGGAGAGGATAGAGATAGAGGAGGTGAGGATAGAGATAGAGGAGGAGAGGATAGAGAAAGAAGAGGATAGAGAAAGAGTAGGAGAGGATAGCGAAAGAGGAGGAGAAGAAGATAGAGAAAGAGGAGGAGAGGATAGAGAAAGAGGAGGAGAGGATAGAGAAAGAGGAGGAGAGGATAGAGAAAGAGGAGGAGAGGATAGAGAAAGAGGAGGAGAGGATAGAGATAAAGGAGGAGAGGATAGAGAAAGAGAAGGAGAGGATAGAGAAAGAGGAGAAGAGGATAGAGAAAGAGGAGAAGAGGATAGAGAAAGAGGAGAAGAGGATAGAGAAAGAGGAGAAGAGGATAGAGAAAGAGAAGGAGCGGACAGAGAAAGAGAAGGAGAGGATAAAGAAAGAAGGGAAGAGGATAGAGAAAGAGAAGGAGAGGATAGAGAAAGAGAAGAGTATAGAGAAAGAGAAGAAGAGGATAGAGAAAGAGAAGGAGAGGACAGAGAAAGAGAAGGAGAGGATAGAGAAAGAGGAGAAGAGGATAGAGAAAGAAGAGGAGAGGATAGAGAAAGAAGAGGAAATGATAGAGAAAGAGGAGGAGAGGATAGAGAAAGAGGACAGACAAAGAGGAGGAGAGGATACAGAAAGAAGCGGAGAGGATAGAGAAAGAGGAGGAGAGGATAGAGAAAGAAAAGGAGAGGATATACATAGGGTAACAGGTGCCCTCTAAAGCAGTAAGAACGGTAATGGCGGACAAGTGAGAGTCGATTAATTTAGAGAAGTTTTGCTTGGGGGGCGGAGGGGCTCCGGTGACGCTTCAAGGTGGAACACGAAGAACGCAGTGTTCGAGAGAAAGCAGAGGAGAGGATAGAGAAAGAAGAGGAGAGGATAGAGAAAGAGGAGGAGAGGATAGACATAGAGAAGGGAACAATAAGCTAGAGGTATCTTGCTCCTAACCGGGGGGGGGGCTTAAGAAGATACTGGAGGTATCCTGCTCCTGACCAGGGGGGCAGTAAATTATGGCACATCCTGACCAGGAAGAATGTGAGGTTGGCAGCAGCAGGGCAGGTGTCCTCTAGAGCGGTAAGTACGGTAATGGCGGACAAATGAGAGTCAGTTAATATAGAGGATTTTTGTTTGGGGGGGTGGGGGGGCTCCTGGGACGCTCCAAGGTGGAAAGCGAAGAACGCAGTGTTCTAGGATAATGTACAGTTAATCATATGGAAAGGCGGGAAGGGACAGAATGTCCTGCCGCTCCCACGGCTTCTCCCTGCCACCGGTTACAGATGACACTCCGCTGCAGCTGAGATCCCGCCAAATGGCACAAGATGAATCCACTAATAGCCCTGAATCAAGAGACAATTACCCTAGCGATAAATAATGTAATACCCGGAGCGCAGAGGATCCTCTCATTTATGGCCTGGGCGAATCCCCTGTCACCCTGCCCGCCACTCATCGCGCCATGATGCCTTATTAACTTTTTATAAAATTCCTCATATTCCTATTAACAATTTCAGTACAAGTGTAGGAGGCAGAAATATACTGCATGGGGAAGAAATATCACCCCCCTGGGGGAGGCCATATTGGAGACTATTCCTTCTTGTATTGTCTACATAGACAGCGCAGCAAGGGGTGTACAGCAGCTGCAAGAAATGTCTATGTAATGTCTATGTATAATGAATATGTAAGATAATGTCTATGTATAATGAATAATATTGTCTCAAGAAGATGAGGTACAGATCCTCTGCAAGGCATCAGGGTCTTCAGTGGTGAAACAGAGGTGTGACCTGTCACTAACTGAGCTACTGGCTAATGACAATGATGATAACTCCACCCCTAAAAATGAGATGACTCTGCTGACTCCACCCCTAATAATGAGATGACTCTGCCCCTGATAATAAGAAGACTCTGCTGACTCTGCCCCTAATAATGAGATGACTCTGCTGACTCTGCCCCTAATAATGAAATGACTCTGCTGATCCCACCCCTAATAATGAGATGACTCTGCTGATCCCACCCCTAATAATGAGATGACTCTGATGATCCCACCCCTAATAATGAAATGACTCTGCTGACTCCACCCCTAATAATGAGATGACTCTGATGATCCCGCCCTTTAATGATAATGAGATGACTCTGATGACTCCTCCCTCTAATGATAATAAAGTGACTCTGCTGATCCCGCCCTCTAATGATGAGATGACTGTGCTGACCCCTCCCTCTAATGAAAATGAGATTAATCTACTGACCCCGCCCTCGAATGATAATAAGATGACTCTTTTTATCCTGTCCTCCATTATTAAAACCTTGATGACCCTGATCTCTAATAATAACTATTTTGTCAAAGTCTACACAGCAAAGCTGAAAAATGAGCTACAGACAACAGGAAGAGTCAGCCACTTCTGCACACATATACAGTGGTACCTTGGTTTAAGAGTAACTTGGTTTAAGAGCATTTTGCAAGAAGAGCTCACAGTTTTTCAAAATTGTAACATGGTTTAAGAGCTCCCTGTACTGGGTGGGAGGGCGTGTGTGGGAGGGGCATGGTCTGCATAGCGGGGTCTACAGCACTGTACTCTGACCTAGGAAGTCTCCTTTACCTTCCAAATCATGGGAGATCCACTTACTTCATGCTCCCTACAGTCTCTGTCAGCCCTTGTGTTTCCCATCCTCTCCATTCCTGCTATAATGTGCCTGCACTTACACTCAAGTTCAACTATACACAATGCTGCTATAATGCGCCTGCACTCACACTCAGCTATACACACTGCTGCTATAATGTGCCTGCACTCACACTCAGCTATACACAATGCTGCTATAATGCACCTGCACTTACACTCACTTACACTCACTGTCACTGTCCTCCTGCACAGCTGTGATTCTCACTTCCTGATTGGTCCAGGCTGAACACACGCCCCTTCCCCGCTGCTGTCATGCTGTCCACACAGACCTCTGACAGCAGCCCTACTTCTCTATTCTAGCCTGCATTATTCTACTACTACTATTATTATTATTCTATTCTACTGCATTATGAGGATCTGCAGTTCCATCCTGTATCTATAAACTGCTGCTGTTTTTTTTAATTCTTATGCAGTTACTATACATTATACACCACATGCTGATTGCTATACTGTACAGTAACTTATATATCACATATCCAGCTGCTGTTATCAGGGTTATACAGTTACTATACATTATACACCACATGCTGATTGCTATACTGTACAGTAACTTATATATCACATATCCAGCTGCTGTGTTATCAGGGCTATACAGTTACTATACATTATACACCACATGCTGCTATACTGTACAGTAACTTATATATCACATATCCAGCTGCTGCTGTGTTATCAGGGTTATACAGTTACTATACATTATACTCCACATGCTGGTTGCTATATTGTACAGTAACTTATATATCACATATCCAGCTGCTGCTGTGTTATCAGGGTTATACAGTTACTATACATTATACTCCACATGCTGGTTGCTATACTGTACAGTAACTTATATATCACATATCCAGCTGCTGTGTTATCAGGGTTATACAGTTACTATACATTATACTCCACATGCTGGTTTCTATACTGTACAGTAACTTATATATCACATATTCAGCTGCTTCTCATTGTTTGTTTCATCTTTTCTTATAAGAGTGGATTTGGATTATAAACACGGTCCCGGAACAAATTATGCTCGTAATCCAAGGCATTGCTGTACAAGCAATGATATATATATTATAGTATTATTATAACTGTATTATCTGTACAGTGCCCCTCCCTCTCCCATATATTATACAGTGGTGCCTTGGATTGCGAGAATAATTTGTTCCGGGGCTGCGCTCGTAATTTAAATCCACTCTTAAACCAAAGCAAATTTTCAACATCGGAAATCACTGATATGCAGACAATTGGTTCCACACCCCAAAAATAATGATTTATTATTCTGAATAAAATGTAAAACAGATGAAACAAACATTCCCCCCAACCCCCCCACCCACCCAACACACACACACACACAAACCCCAACCACAATGACCCCTGCATGTTACCTGCCCTGCAGTCTCGTGGGCTCCTCTGAGCTCTCTGCTCACCTCTGTTCTTCTCTGTTTCCCTCCGGTTTTTAACCCTCAGCATCTCTGTTCTCTCTACTTATTGTGTTTTGCAGTCTCATTTATTTTCTCAGTGCTCCGCTGTCACTTTCAGTGTATTTTAGGCTGTCCCTTCCGGCTTCTCTATTCCCAATCTGTCTCAGTCTTAATATTCCTTGTTACCTCTCTCTTCCCCCATTTTCTCAGTCTCTCTGTTCCCCTGTAGTCTCCTCTACAGTCTCTCTCAGTCTATGTGCTCTGTTTCTGTTCCCCTGCTGTCTTTCCCCACTCTTCAGTTCTCTCACTCTTTTTCTCTTCCTCTGTCTGTCTCTGTCTCTGTGTTCCTATACTCTTGCTGAAGGCCCTATTCCACAGAACGATTATCGTTCATAAACTTGCTTCAACGACCGCTCGTTAAGATCACTAAACGATTTTTTTTAGCGAACAATAACACATAACACACAACACACATGGGAACGTGAACGATATATGTAGTGTAACGATTATTTTGCAATCGTTACACGGTCATTTAAAACCTTTGCCGGGATGATCATAACCATACGACACACCTACTTTTTTAAACCTTTTTACGAACGACTGAAAGATCTCTAATTTTACGAACCAATTAGCGAATTATCTTTCAAAGACCAACGACATGCTGTAAATTTTGAACGACAATATAACGATTTCACCTTTGTCGTTCGCTCGTTTACACCAATTCCACGAAGCGATTATCGTTAACGAGCGGTCGTTGGGCCTTGAGTCTCTGTGCCCCTGCTCTCTGTTCGGTTCTGTAGTCTTCATCTCTCAGTCTCTGCGCTCCTGCAGTTTCCCTGTCTCCTCCTGTCTCTCAGTCTCTGCACTCCTGCAGTTTCCCTCTGTTTCCCTGTCTCCTGCTGTCTCTCAGTCTCTGCTCTCCTGCAGTTTCCCGGTCTCCTCCTGTCTCTCAATCTCTGTGCTTCCCTTTGTCCCTCTGTTCCTCTGCTGTCTCTAGGTCAGTGTGCTTCTGCAGTGTCAGTCCGTCTCTCTGTTCCTCTGCCGTCTCTCAGTCTCTGTGTTCCTACTTCCCTTTGACTCTCTGTTCCTCTGCTGTCTCTAGGTCAGTGTGCTTCTGTAGTGTCAGTCCGTCTCTCTGTTCCTCTGCTGTTTTTCAGTCTTTGTGTTCCTACTTCCCTTTGTCTTTCTGTTCCTCTGCTGTCTCTCAGTATCTGTGTTCCTACTTCCCTTTGTCTCTCTGTTCCTCTTCTGTCTCTCAGTATCTGTGTTCCTACTTCCCTTTGTCTTTCTGTTCCTCTGCTGTCTCTCAGTATCTGTGTTCCTACTTCCCTTTGTCTCTCTGTTCCTCTGCTGTCTCTAGGTCAGTGTGCTTCTACAGTGTCAGTCCGTCTCTCTGTTCCTCTGCTGTCTCTCTGTTAGCCTTTCAGCACTCTCTTTCACATAACACAATTAATAGATGTGACGCTTTCTCTGTGAGAGCCTAACACAGCAGATTGTCCTAGCGCTGTATGTTGTGTCATGGCGTGTGTGATCACAGATACCTAAGCAGCGGCCTCATCATCATGGAGAATGTGTGACCCTACTGAGCATGCCGCAGTTTTCTACTCCGGGTATCAGCTACACAGCAGGGTCATCAGAGAGGAACGACTATAGGGAGTCACTGGTCAGACTGGGTAATGACTGGTGTGGACTGGTCAGCCTGGGTAATGACTGGTGTGGACTGGTCAGCCTCGCTAATGACTGGTCAGCCTAGGTAATGACTGGTGTGTACTGGTCAGCCTGGGTAATGACTGGTAAGGACTGGTCAGCCTGGGTAATGACTGGTGTGGACTGATCAGTCTGGGTAATGACTGGTGTGGACTGGTCTGCCTGGGTATTGACTGGTGTGAACTGGTCAGCCTGGGTAATGACTGGTGTGAACTGGTCAGCCTGGGTAATGACTGGTGTGGACTGGTCAGCCTGGGTAATGACTGGTGTGGAGTGGTCAGTCTGGGTAATGAATGGTGTGAACTGGTCAGCCTGGGTAATGAATGGTGTGGAGTGATCAGCCTGGGTAATGACTGGTGTGGATTGGTCAGCCTGGGTAATGACTGGTGTGGACTGGTCAGCCTGGGTAATGAATGGTGTGGAGTGGTCAGCCTGGGTAATGACTGGTGTGGAGTGGTCAGTCTGGGTAATGACTGGTGTGGAGTGGTCAGCCTGGGTAATGACTGGTGTGGAGTGGTCAGCCTGGGTAATGACTGGTGTGGAGTGGTCAGTCTGGGTAATGACTGGTGTGGAGTGGTCAGCCTGGGTAATGAATGGTGTGGAGTGGTCAGCCTGGGTAATGACTGGTGTGGAGTGGTCAGTCTGGGTAATGAATGGTGTGGAGTGGTCAGCCTGGGTAATGAATGGTGTGGAGTGGTCAGCCTGGGTAATGACTGGTGTGAACTGGTCAGCCTGGGTAATGAATGGTGTGGAGTGGTCAGCCTGAGTAATGACTGATGTGGACTGGTCAGCCTGGGTAATGAATGGTGTGGAGTGGTCAGCCTGGGTAATGACTGGTGTGGACTGGTCAGACTGAGTAATGACTGGTGTGGACTGGTCAGCCTGAGTAATGACTGATGTGGACTGGTCAGCCTAGGTAATGACTGGTGTGGACTGGTCAGCCTGGGTAATGACTGGTGCGGACTGGTCAGCCTGAGTAATGACTGATGTGGACTGGTCAGCCTGGGTAACGACTGATGTGGACTGGTCAGCCTGGGTAATAACTGGTGCAGACTGGTCAGCCTGGCTAATGACTGGTGTGGACTGGTCAGCCTGGGTAATGACTAGTGTGGACTGGTCAGCCTGGGTAATAATTGGTGCAGACTGGTCAGCCTGGCTAATGACTGGTGCAGACTGGTCAGCCTGGCTAATGACTGGTGTGGACTGGTCAGCCTGGGTAATGACTGGTGTGGACTGGTAAGCCTGGGTAATGACTGGTGTGGAGTAGTCAGCCTGGGTAATGACTGGTGCGGACTGGTCAGCCTGGGTAATGACTGGTGTGAACTGGTCAGCCTGGGTAATGACTGGTGTGAACTGGTCAGTCTGGGTAATGACTGGTGTGGACTGGTCAGCCTGGGTAATGACTGGTGTGGACTGGTCAGTCTGGGTAATGACTGGTGTGGACTGGTCAGTCTGGGTAATGACTGGTGTGGACTGGTCAGCCTGGGTAATGACTGGTGTGGACTGGTCAGCCAGAGTAATGACTGGTGTGGACTGGTCAGCCTGGGTAATGACTGGTGTGGACTGGTAAGCCTGGGTAATGACTGGTGTGGAGTAGTCAGCCTGGGTAATGACTGGTGCGGACTGGTCAGCCTGGGTAATGACTGGTGTGGACTGGTCAGCCTGGGTAATGACTGGTGTGGACTGGTCACCGTGGGTTAGCTGGGTGCACACAAGAATGGAGGCAAATATTAAGCTCCCCGACTCTGTGAAGTTTCACATTTCTCGCTATTGGGGGCACAGCCACCTTTTCTATCGGCTGCGTTGGTCGGTTTTGCGTTGCTCGCATCGCTGGAGATGACCATGACTTGTCTGATAACCTGGAGGAACACTACAGGAGAGCTGGAGGGGTCTGCAGGGGCGGAGCATGACACACTGCTTCACAGAACACAAGGAGTTAATGTCTGCTGTAGTCAGTGTTTCTGTGATCCCCTAATCTGACACGTCACATGACCCTGCTGATAATGATGGGGTTAATGAGAGCGCATTGCGATGTCACACTGTAATAATGCCTCAGCAGGTGGCTGGATATTCCATCAAATGCTGTGACCTCCATAAAACCACTGGGGGCCTGAGATACTAATGTGACCCCCTCCCCATAACATCATTATATGTGACAGCAGGGGCTCCAGGGCTCCAATATTACCCACAGTGCCGAGATAATATCATATTAGGTTTCATGTGGTTACAATATTATTCTGCTCAGTCTATCAGTGCGAAAATATTTATGTATAAGTAATATACCAGGAGGCAAGAGAAAAGAGCCGCATCATTGCAAAGTATGTGCAACACCATCCTGCATGAGCAACACAACTACACCAGCTGCTACTCTACTATAATGTATCAGTCTGGGGTCCAGGCTGTAGAGCTCACAGAGCATTGTCTACACTGGTTACAGCTGAGAGCAGGACTAGCTATGTACAATGTATCAGTCTGGGGTGCAGGTTGTAGAGCTCACAGAGCATTGTCTACACTGGATACAGCTGAGAGCAGGACTAGCTATGTACAATGTATCAGTCTGGGGTGCAGGTTGTAGAGCTCACAGAGCATTGTCTGTATCAGCATTGTTATATAACCCCTCTAGGCAAGTGCAGTGTCTGATCCCAGCTCTTGGGCTTTGCTCTTCCTCTATATGATACTTATACTCTCTAGGACACATGAACATTTATCACTTGCTATCCGGATTAGCCGCTCCGCCATATGGTTTATTTCAGCCTCATTTACTGACAGCAAATATTACATTTATTGTAACCTAAATAGTATCCTGGACATTATACAGTATAGAGAGGACTGCAGTGTAATAGAATTACTTTAACCCTATTACGTGTCTCTTCATAACTCTCCATTACCTGCAGTCTCTCTATAACTCTCCATTACCTGCAGTCTCTCCATTACCTGCAGTCTCTCTATAACTCTCCATTACCTGCAGTCTCTCTATAACTCTCCATTACCTGCAGTCTCTCTATAACTCTCCATTACCTGCAGTCTCTCCATTACCTGCAGTCTCTCTATAACTCTCCATTACCTGCAGTCCCTCCATTACCTGCAGTCTCTCTATAACTCTCCATTACCTGCAGTCTCTCTATAGCTCTCCATTACCTGCAGTCTCTCCATTACCTGCAGTCTCTCTATAACTCTCTATTACCTGCAGTCTCTCCATTACCTGCAGTCTCTCTATAACTCTCTATTACCTGCAGTCACTCCATTACCTGCAGTCTCTCTATTACTCTCCATTACCTGCAGTCTCTCTATCACTCTCCATTACCTGCAGTCTCTCTATCACTCTCCATTACCTGCAGTCTCTCCATAACTCTCCATTACCTGCAGTCTCTTCATTACCTGCAGTCTCTCTATAACTTTCCATTACCTGCAGTCTCTCTATAACTCTCTATTACCTGCAGTCTCTCCATAAGTATCCATTACCTGCAGTCTCTCTATCACTCCCTGTTACCTGCAGTCTCTTCCCTCTCTCAGCTCCATCATCCGCCTCACTGCTCACCTCTCCCGGCCATTAATAATTCACTGTCACTTTGCACACTGGGTGCGGCTGCTAATACTGTAACAACAAGTGTGACACAGTCCCAGAGCCCACCACTGCCACTCCCTGTATCTGCTCTTATTCTGTATATATGGACAGTGCACAGTACCACTTCTCCTGTCCTGTATACTGGGTGTAATCCTCAGTATATATACACTGCACAGTACCACTTCTCCTGTCCTGTATACTGGGTGTAATCCTCAGTATCTGCTCTTATTCTGTATATATGGACACTGCACAGTACCACTTCTCCTATCCTGTATACTGGGTGTAATCCTCAGCATCTGCTCTTATTCTGTATATATGGACACTGCACAGTACCACTTCTCCTGTCCTGTATACTAGGTGTAATCCTCAGTATATATATACACTGCACAGTACCACTTCTCCTGTCCTGTATGCTGGGTGTAATCCTCAGTATCTGCTCTTATTCTGTATATATGGACACTGCACAGTACTACTTCTCCTGTCCTGTATGCTGGGTGTAATCCTCAGTATCTGCTCTTATTCTGTATATATATACTGCACAGTACCACTTCTCCTGTCCTGTATGCTGGGTGTAATCCTCAGTATCTGCTCTTATTCTGTATATATATACTGCACAGTACCACTTCTCCTGTCCTGTATACTGGGTGTAATCCTCAGTATCTGCTCTTATTCTGTATATATGGGCACTGCACAGTACCACTTCTCCTGTATGCTGGGTGCAATCTCAGTACATTCCTTTATCCTGTATTTATGGACACTGCACAGTACCACTTCTCCTGTCCTGTATGCTGGGTGTAATGCTCAGTATCTGCTCTTATTCTGTATATATGGACACTGCACAGTACCACTTCTCCTGTCCTGTATGCTGGGTGTAATGCTCAGTATCTGCTCTTATTCTGTATATATGGACACTGCACAGTACCACTTCTCCTGTCCTGTATACTGGGTGTAATCCTCAGTATCTGCTCTTATTCTGTATATATGGGCACTGCACAGTACCACTTCTCCTGTATGCTGGGTGCAATCTCAGTACATTCCTTTATCCTGTATTTATGGACACTGCACAGTACTACTTCTCTCGTCCCGCTTCAGCAGTAATGTGCTGGCACAATGTGCTGGGTATAACTCTCCATAAAGGATGGTGATGTGAATGGAGCAGCATGGTGGCGGATCAGACAGACATGTCTTGGGGAGTTTGCGGTTCACCGTGCAGAAACGATCTGATGCGCTCTGCTGGTTTTACAGTCTTGTGATGATGTGGAGGCGGCAGAGCTCAGCGCAGTCAGGGGAACTACTCCTTGCCATCAGCCCTGGGATAGTAATACAGAGGAAGGATGAGATTTCCAGCAGGAGCAGAGATATTACTACATGATCTCATTCTACAAATTCCTGAAGCTGCGGAATCTAAGGGGTTAACCATGCGGGATTAGAGTTATCTCCTATTACAGCCCTTTCTGCAGAGTGAACTGCAGTATATCCCTGACACCCACCTTGTACAAGGAAGGACTGTGATTTTTTTTGCCTTCGCGTTCTTATCTCTCGTCTGGATCCTTTGACTCATCCTGGTCGTGTCCTGTATATTTGTAGGTTCCCATTACTGTCATCTCATCTCTCGGCGGGATCCTGTGACTCATCCTGGTCCTGTCCTGTATATTTGTAGGGTCCCATTACTGTCGTCTCATCTCTCAGCGGGATCCTGTGACTCATCCTGGTCGTGTCTTGTATATTTGTAGGGTGCCATTATTGTTGTCCCATCTCTCGTCTGGATCCTGTGACTCATCCTGGTCGTGTCTTGTATATTTGTAGGGTGCCATTATTGTTGTCCCATCTCTCGGCGGGATCCTGTGACTCATCCTGGTCGTGTCCTGTATATTTGTAGGGTCCCATCTCTCGGCAGGATCCTGTGACTCATCCTGGTCATGTACTGTATATTTGTAGGGTCCCATTTCTCGGGTGGATCCTGTGACTCATCCTGGTTGTGTCCTATATTTTTGTAGGGTCCCATCTCTCGGCAGGATCCTGTGACTCATCCTGGTCGTGTACTGTATATTTTAAGGGTCCCATTATTATTGTCCCATCTCTCAGTGGGATCCTGTGACTCATCCTGGTCATGTCGTCTATATTTCTAGGGTCTCATTACTGTGGTCCCATCTCTCGGATGGATCCTGTGACTCAACCCGGTCATGTCCAGTATATTTGTAGGGTCCCATCTCTTGGCGGGATCCTGTGACTCATCCTGGTCGTGTCCTGTATATTTGTAGGGTCCCATGATTGTTGTCCCATCTCTCGGATGGATCCTGTGACTCATACTGGTCGTGTCCTGTATATTTGTAGGGTCCCATCTCTCAGCGGGATCCTGTGACTCATTCTGGTCGTGTTGTGTATATTTCTAGGGTCTCGTTACTGTGGTCCCATCTCTCCGATGGATCCTGTGACTCATCCTGGTTGTGTCATGTACATTTCTAGGGTCCCATTACTGTCATCCCAGTTCTCGGGTGGATCCTTTGACTCATCCTGGTCATGTCCTGTATATTTGTAGGGTCTCATCTCTGGGTGGGATCCTGTGGCTCATCCTGGTCGTCTCCTGTATATTTTTAGGGACCCATTATTGCTATCCCATCTCTCGGATGGATCCTGTGACTCATCCTGGTCATGTCCTGTATATTTGTAGGGTCCCGTGATTGTTGTCCCATCTCTCGGATGGATCCTGTGACTCATCCTGGTCATGTCGTGTATATATGTAGTGTAGTGGAGCAGAATGAATATAAAAAAAGCCTTCTGCCATTGATATGGAGGTGGAGTAGGAGATCAGAAGCAGGCAGTATGTGATGCTGATCGCACATTTGTCTGAATAAGACATCAGAGACCTGAATGAAAGCATTTGATGCCGACTACAGCTGACCTGCCATATTAAATGTATATTGGAGCTTGTTTCATATCAAACAAGAGATCTGCTGGAGCCCAAACCAGATCACACCTAATGCCAAAGAATGGCAGAGTAAAGGCCCTATTACACGGAACGATTATTGGCCGTATTTGGCATTATTGGCCGTATTTGGCCGTTATCGGCTGTTACGGGTGACAATTGTCCCGTGTAATAAGAGGCAACGATCAGCCGACATGAACGATGGAAGGATTGGCACTAGATATTAGCAAAACCCGACCTAGCTTGAGATAAATCCTTAGGCGTTTGAATACCGGTGGCTGAAGAGGTTGGATGCAGCCCTAGGGAGTCCAGAAAAACATGGATGCAACCTATGGTTGTATTCATGTTTTCCAGGCAGCCTTAGGGACTGCATCCAAAAGATGAGAGGGAAGCCTTGATTTACCTCTGAGGAACAATGTGGATCATCATCAGCAGGCAAACTGTCTCAGCTTGAAGGTATAAAGCCTGGACTGACGGTATGCCCGTCCCTCTTCCTGTGTTCTGTCCTGATCTAGCTGTTACTACAGACATACCTCCTCTAACAAGAAGCAGCAGGGAAGGGTAGGGAGAAGTGTGTCATGTGACCCTCTAAGACAGTAATTGGAGAACCTTTGGGCCCTCCAGCTGTTGCAAAACTACAATTCCCATCATGCTTGGACAGCCAAAGCTAAAGCTCGAGGGCCGAAGCTTCCCATCCCTGCCCTGAGAGATGGACAAATAAAAGACTGTCATCAGGAAAAGCTAAGCCCCCCCCCCCCCCCGACGTCCACCTAGTCCCCCATATATTATTTCCTTCTTTATTATCTTAAATATATATATATATATATATATATATATATATATATATATATATATATATATATATATGTGTGTGTGTTTATCCCAGGCAGGTTTACATTCCCTTACTGAACATTTACCAGCCACCTCAGCTGACAAGTATTCCCAGCACTTTAGGGACCATTTAGTGATGGGAGAGGGATTCTGGGATATGCGTCAGGAGGGGTAATCCAAGGGCAAACTGAAGCAATCGGGAAATTGTGTATACTATGCTATCTCATCAGAGCGGTATATATGTATACTTTATAAGCATTATGTCCCCGAGGCAGAGGAGCTCATTGGATGAAGGGGAGATAGTGAAGAATTCTTTGATCTATGTAGTAGTACTCCTGACTGTGCTGAGCGGTGCAGCAGGGAGGATGGCCATTATTTATGTGCTGTGCAGGTGTGTTATATCTATGGCACGGGGGGCGGCTGTGGCTGGGCGCCTGCGGCTCGGGACATAACTAATGATTATGTGTTGCTGCAGGATCAGCAGCTTTGGTGGTTATTAGCTGACGTCAGAAGAACCGTACAACCGTGCATGGAACAAACCCATCGGAAAAGCCCCAAGGCTCCGCCAGCTTCCAGAAATAGACGCGGAATCTGGGACAAGCAGGGGACAAGCGGCTGTGTGAGGCCGGACCTGAGGACGCGGGAGAGAGCGACCAGGGTGTACAGAGGGCGAATCACAACAAACTACACCTCCCACCGGACTCCATATACACAGTACCACACCTCCCACCGGACTCCATATACACAGTACTACACCTCCCACCGGACTCCGTATACACAGTACCACACCTCCCACCGGACTCCGTATACATAGTACTACACCTCCCACCGGACTCCGTATACACAGTACCACACCTCCCACCGGACTCCATATACACAGTACCACACCTCCCACCGGACTCCGTATACATAGTACTACACCTCCCACCGGACTCCGTATACACAGTACCACACCTCCCACCAGACTCCGTATACACAGTACCACACCTCCAACCGGACTCCGTATGCACAGTACCACACCTCCCACCGGACTCCGTATACATAGTACCACACCTCCTACCGGACTCCATATAGACAGTACCACACCTCCCACTGGACTCTGTATACACAGTACTATACCTCCCACCGGACTCCATATACACAGTACTACACCTCCCACCGGACTCTGTATACACAGTACCCCACTTCCCAGCGGACTCCATATACACAGCACCACACCTCCCACAAGACTCTGTATATATATGTGTGTGTGTGTATATATATTATATATATATATAGTACCACACCTCCCACCAGACTCCGTATACATTAGTACTACACCTCCCACCAGACTCCGTATACATAGTACCACACCTCCCACCAGACTCCGTATACATTAGTACACCTCCCAGCAGACTCCATATACATAATACTACACCCCTCACTGTATACATAGTACTACACCCCTGTATACACCTGTATACACAGTACTACACCTCTCACCAGGCTCAGTGTGCGGCCAGACATTCAGTTCTGTTCCTGTAGCCGCATACAATGCTTCATCCAGTGATTTATGGAAAAGTTCTCATCAGCAGAGACAGAGAGATGGATGATGTGCAGCTAGTGGTCCCCGTCCTCCACACGTCCCCCCATAAATCAGCTGCTGCGGGGATCAGCAGTAAGGATGGTGTGTGGGGCATGTGGGGCAGCAGGGTGGCCATGACTGACAGAGGTCAAAGCTGCATCTTCAGCAATGCTACTCCTCGCCTGACCCTGACATACTAATGACAGCAGGGGTACAGGATAAGGACACGCTGACACTTGGGGTACAGAATAATGACACTGACACTTGGGGTACAGAATAATGACACTGACACTTGGGGTACAGGATAAGGACACTGACACTTGGGGTACAGGATAAGGACACTTGGGGTACAGGATAAGGACACTTGGGGTACAGGATAAGGACACTTGGGGTACAGGATAAGGACACTTGGGGTACAGGATAAGGACACTTGGGGTACAGGATAAGGACACTTGGGGTACAGGATAAGGACACGCTGACACTTGGGGTACAGGATAAGGACACGCTGACACTTGGGGTACAGGATAAGGACACGCTGACACTTGGGGTACAGGATAAGGACACTTGGGGTACAGGATAAGGACACACTGAAACTTGTGGTACAGGATAAGGACACCTGGGGTACAGGATAAGGACACGCTGACACTTGGGGTACAGGATAAGGACACACTGACACTTGGGGTACAGGACAAGGACACACTGACACTTGGGGTACAGGACAAGGACACGCTGACACTTGGGGTACAGGATAAGGACACGCTGACACTTGGGGTACAGGATAAGGACACGCTGACACTTGGGGTACAGGATAAGGACACGCTGACACTTGGGGTACAGAATAATGACACTGACACTTGGGGTACAGGATAAGGACACTGACACTTGGGGTACAGTATAAGGACACTTGGGGTACAGGATAAGGACACTGACACTTGGGGTACAGTATAAGGACACTTGGGGTACAGGATAAGGACACTGACACTTGGGGTACAGGATAAGGACACTTGGGGTACAGGATAAGGACACGCTGACACTTGGGGTACAGGATAAGGACACGCTGACACTTGGGGTACAGGATAAGGACACTTGGGGTACAGGATAAGGACACACTGAAACTTGGGGTACAGGATAAGGACACCTGGGGTACAGGATAAGGACACGCTGACACTTGGGGTACAGGATAAGGACACGCTGACACTTGGGGTACAGGATAAGGACACGCTGACACTTGGGGTACAGGACAAGGACACGCTGACACTTGGGGTACAGGATAAGGACACGCTGACACTTGGGGTACAGGATAAGGACACGCTGACACTTGGGGTACAGGATAAGGACACGCTGACACTTGGGGTACAGGATAAGGACACGCTGACACTTGGGGTACAGGATAAGGACACGCTGACACTTGGGGTACAGGATAAGGACACGCTGACACTTGGGTACAGGATAAGGAGACGCTGACACTTGGGGTACAGGATAAGGACACGCTGACACTTGGGTACAGGATAAGGAGACGCTGACACTTGGGGTACAGCATAATGACAGTCGGGGTCACATATTATCAGACATGGCTGTATATAGTATTCTATTGTATATACTGTTACATAAGCAGTGTGCCTCTGTGGGGGGATAAGACCCCTGTGAGCGGCTTATGCTGCGTTGTGCTCGCTGCTCTGCAGTCATTACCGCTAAGCTGAGATCCTGGCAGATTTATTTGACTTGTTCCTACAGATAAAAGAGCAGCGACATGTGTGCAGCAGATGGCACCAGCGCCAGCGCCATGACACCAACACATACACCTCCCGGCTATACTGCATAGACCTTCCGACTACATCACACACACCTCCCAGTCACACTGTATACAGCTCCCGGCTACACCGCATACACCTCACAGTCACATTGTATACAGCTCCCGGCTACACCGCATACACCTCACAGTCACATTGTATACAGCTCCCGGCTACACCGCATACACCTCACAGTCACATTGTATACAGCTCCCGGCTACACCGCATACACCTCACAGTCACATTGTATACAGCTCCTGGCTACACCGCATACACCTCACAGTCACATTGTATACAGCTCCCGACTACACCGCATACACCTCCCAGTCACACTGTATACAGCTTCCTGCCACACCGCATACACCTCACAGTCACATTGTATACAGCTCCCGGCTACACCGCATACACCTCCCAGTCACACTGTATACAGCTCCCGGCTACACCGCATACACCTCCCAGTCACACTGTATACAGCTCCCGGCTACACCGTATACACCTCACAGTCACACTGTATACAGCTTCCTGCCACACCGCATACACCTCACAGTCACATTGTATACAGCTCCCGGCTACACCGCATACACCTCCCAGTCACACTGTATACAGCTCCCGGCTACACCGCATACACCTCACAGTCACATTGTATACAGCTCCCGGCTACACCGCATACACCTCACAGTCACATTGTATACAGCTCCTGGCTATACCGCATACACCTCACAGTCACATTGTATACAGCTCCTGGCTATACCGCATACACCTCACAGTCACATTGTATACAGCTCCTGGCTATACCGCATACACCTCACAGTCACATTGTATACAGCTCCTGGCTACACCGCATACACCTCACAGTCACACTGTATACAGCTCCCTGCTACACCGCATACACCTCACAGTCACATTGTATACAGCTCCCGGTCACATCACATACACCTCACAGTCACATTGTATACAGCTCCCGGTCACATCACATACCCTCCATAGACGATGTGGACATGTTGCTGATCCATAATCCTCTTCCTGATACACTGTGACCTCGGAGCGGTCTGTGCACTGACTCCCCTCGGCTGTGTAGGTATAGAGGTGCTCTGAGGGCGCACATTACTGGGGAGATTATCAGGGATCTGACTGATCTGCTCTCCCCTATACTTTACACTGCAGCTGTGTTTCTTCAGACTGGCTGTTGGGTATAAGCAGATGCTCTCCAGCCATGTATCACACATCTTGGCCACATTCGGGGGTGGACGGGGGTCACACGGGCTCTGACCGCTCTGAGGGGCCACATACACCCGCTCTGAGGGGCCACATACAGCAGAAGACCACCCGTTACTAGCATGTTGTACCTAATAAAGTGGCCGGTGAGTGTACATGTCCTGTGTGGTCTCTTTCTATGATAGCCACTGCCAGCAGGGAGTTTTCCAGCACTTTGCTTTACAGCAGCTTTCCTGTAAGATTGGGGTAGATCAGTGTAATTAGCCTAATAGTGCCCCCTACTGTTCGATTCATGTAGCTGCGGAGTCTGGCATAGTGAAACAACATGTAATAAGTGTTGGGATCTGTAGGTGCGGACTCTGGGGGTCCTGGGGGCTCTGCCTATATATTGTATTATACATATGTATCCCCATCCCCCCCCCCCCCCCCAACATCACAGCGAGAACAGCAGCTGCCGCATAGATGTCGGCTGTAATTAATGACCCCCGGAGGCTGTGAGCGGTACTGCCGCCATCTGCTTGTGTTTGTTTAGATCTCTGTACATCCACCAAGCAGCATGAAGTGCCAGCTCCTTAGCCTAGGGCTGTTCCCAATAAGAGATCTGCAGGACGAGGGGTCCGGGGGCAGATCCACACCATCATCCCCCCCCCCAACCAACCCAGATCACAGCAGAGGGGGAGTACAGGTGTAGCAGAGAGGAGTCCGCCACTCAGCTCTGTAACACTACCTGCAGTCCTGTGTAACACCACAGATAACACGGTGATACCTCTCTGAGTACAGATAATGTACATAATGTTCTGCAGCCCCATGTAACACTAGAGATAACACAGTGATATCTCTGAATACAGATAATGTACATAATGTTCTGCAGCCCCATGTAACACTAGAGATAACACAGTGATATCTCTGAGTACAGATAATGTAGTAGATGTGACCTGCAGTCCTATGTAAGACCACAGATAACACAGTGATAACTCTCTGAGTACAGATAATGTAGTAGATATCACCTGCAGTCCTACGTAACACCATAGCTAACACAGTGATAACTCTCTTAGTACAGATAATATAGTATATGTCACCTGCAGTCCTATGTAACACCACAGATAACACATTGATAACTATCTGAGTACAGATAATATAGTATATGTCACCTGCAGTCCTATGTAACACCACAGATAACACATTGATAACTATCTGAGTACAGATAATATAGTAGATGTCACCTGCAGTCCTATGTAACACCACAGATAACACAGTGATAACTCTGAGTACAGAAAATATAGTAGATGTCACCTGCAGTCCTATGTAACACCACAGATAACAGCGATAAACTCTGAGAACAAATAATGTAGTAGGTGTCACATGCAGTCCTATGTAACACCACAGATAACACAGTGATATCTTTGAGTACAGATAATTCAGTAGATGAGACCTGCAGTCCTATGTAACCCCACAGATATCACAGTGATCTCTCTGAGTACAGATAATGTAGTAGATATCACCTGCAGTCCTATGTAACACCACAGATAACACAGTGATAACTCTGAGTACAGAAAATATAGTAGATGTCACCTGCAGTCCTATGTAACACCACAGATAACAGCGATAAACTCTGAGAACAAATAATGTAGTAGGTGTCACATGCAGTCCTATGTAACACCACAGATAACACAGTGATATCTTTGAGTACAGATAATTCAGTAGATGAGACCTGCAGTCCTATGTAACCCCACAGATATCACAGTGATCTCTCTGAGTACAGATAATGTAGTAGATATCACCTGCAGTCCTATGTAACACCACAGATAACACAGTGATATATCTCTGAGTACAGATAATGTAGTAGGTGTGAGCTGCAGTCCTATGTAACACCAAAGATAACACAGTGATATCTCTCTGAGTACAGATAATGTAGATGTGACATCTACAACACCACAAATATCACAGTGATATCTCTGAGTACAGATAATGTAGTAGATGTCACCTGCAGTCCTATGTAACACCACATATAACACAGTGATATCTCTCTGAGTACAGATAATGTACATAATGACCTGCAGTCCTATGTAACAGCACAGATAACACAGTGATATCTCTGAGTACAGATAATGTAGTAGGTGTGAGCTGCAGTCCTATGTAACACCACAGATATCACAGTGATATCTCTCTGAGTACAGATAATGTAGTAGATGTGACCTGCAGTCCTATGTAACAGCACACATAACACAGTGATATCTCTCTGAGTACAGCTAATGTAGTAGATGTCACCTGCAGTCCTATGTAACCCCACAGATATCACAGTGATATCTCTCGGAGTACAGATTATGTACATAATGATCTGCAGTCCTATGTAACCCCACAGACAGGGCCGGCGTCAGCACGTGGCGTACTCGGGCAAGTGCCGGGGCCCACAGCCTCTCAAGGGGCCCCCCGGCACTTGCCCGAGCAATGAGCCACTGGATATCGCCAGCAATGGGGCCCGCCGCATCCCCCGTACTCACTGTCGTGCCGACAGTGAGTACGGGGGATGCGGCGGGCCGCGTTGCTGGCGACATCCGGGGGGTGTGGCGTTGCTGGGCGGATGCGACGTCCTCAATGACGTCCTGGGCTGGGCCTTCCTCCGCAGCGCTTCAGGACGTGATCCCCTCAGCAGGCGCAGAGCGATGACGTCATCACGCCTGCTAGCGGATCCGTCCCTGCTAGCAGAAGGGAGAAGCCAGGAAGAAGAGGACCGTCCCTTGGATTAGGTGAGTATGATTTTTTGTTTTGTGTTAAGGCAGAGCAGGGGGCATCTACTATGGGGCAGGGGTCATCTACTATGGGACAGGGGTCATCTACTATGGGACAGGGCAGGGGTCATCTACTATGGGACAGGGCAGGGGACATCTACTATGGGACAGGGTAGGGGGCATCTACTATGGGACAGGGCAGGGGTCATCTACTATGGGACAGGGCAGGGGAAATCTACTATGGGACAGGGTAGGGGTCATCTACTATGGGACAGGGCAGGGGTCATTTACTATGGGACAGGGCAGGGGTCATCTACTATGGGACAGGGCAGGGGTCATCTACTATGGGACAGGGCAGGGGTCATCTACTATGGGACAGGGCAGGGGAAATCTACTATGGGACAGGGTAGGGGTCATCTACTATGGGACAGGGCAGGGGTCATTTACTATGGGACAGGGCAGGGGTCATCTACTATGGGACAGGGCAGGGGTCATCTACTATGGGACAGGGCAGGGGAAATCTACTATGGAACAGGGCAGGGGTCATCTACTATGGGACAGGGCAGGGGAAATCTACTATGGGACAGGGCAGGGGTCATCTACTATGGGACAGGGCAGGGGAAATCTACTATGGGACAGGGCAGGGGTCATCTACTATGGGACAGGGCAGGGGTCATCTACTATGGGACAGGGCAGGGGGAATCTACTATGGGACAGGGTAGGAGTCATCTACTATGGGACAGGGCAGGGGGAATCTACTATGGGACAGGGCAGGGGTCATCTACTATGGGACAGGGCAGGGGAAATCTACTATGGAACAGGGCAGGGGTCATCTACTATGGGACAGGGCAGGGGAAATCTACTATGGGACAGGGCAGGGGTCATCTACTATGGGACAGGGCAGGGGAAATCTACTATGGGACAGGGCAGGGGTCATCTACTATGGGACAGGGCAGGGGTCATCTACTATGGGACAGGGCAGGGGGAATCTACTATGGGACAGGGTAGGAGTCATCTACTATGGGACAGGGCAGGGGGAATCTACTATGGGACAGGGCAGGGGACATCTACTATGGGACAGGGCAGGGGTCATTTACTATGGGGCAGAGCAGGGGGCATTACTATGGGGACAGAGGGCATTATTACTATATGGGGGCACAGCATGGGGACACAAACCTTCTTACTTTACTGCACATGACACCAAGCAGCGGAGTTACTAATGTATAGGAGCCTATGGGTGGGGAAAAGGGAAGGAAGTTGCTGGAAATGTGCGGAGCCTAAGATGTTTGTCTCACAGGTTCTGAAGAGAAGAATTGTAGCTGGAAGAAATCATCATGGTGGTCTGGGCCGGATGGCGAGGAAACAGAGAGCGATCGCATCAGATCAAAGAAGACGTCACCTGTGAGTTACCTAATTATGTTTGTTGTTTTTTTTGTTATTTTGTCAAACTTTATTTGGTAGGTGTGCCCCGAGGTGAAAAAGGTAATCAGCAGTGTAGTATATACTTTTTATCCTTCTGTATGAGTGTGTATATATCTCTCCATTCTGTGTAGGTATACAGCAGTGTATTATATACTTATTATCCTCCTACTGTATGAGTGTGTGTATATATGTGCTCGAGAGATAGATATATACACACTCAAACAGGAGGGGGGGTAATAAGTATATAACACAGCTGATCCCCTACACAGAATCAAGAGCTAGAGACCCTCTAACAATGATGCCATATAATTTGCTATTCAAAGGGGCCCGCCGAGGCTCTCTCGACCAAGGGCCCACAAAAACCTGGAGCCGGCCCTGCCCACAGATATCACAGTGATATCTCTCTGAGTACAGATAATGTAGTAGATGTGACCTGCAGTCCTATGTAACCCCACAGATATCACAGTGATATCTCTCTGAGTACAGATAATGTAGTAGATGTGACCTGCAGTCCTATGTAACCCCACAGATATCACAGTGATATCTCTGAGTACAGATAATGTAGTAGATGTGACCTGCAGTCCTATGTAACCCCACAGATATCACAGTGATATCTCTCTGAGTACAGATAATGTAGTAGATGTGACCTGCAGTCCTATGTAACCCCACAGATATCACAGTGATATCTCTGAGTACAGATAATGTAGTAGATGTGACCTGCAGTCCTATGTAACCCCACAGATATCACAGTGATATCTCTCTGAGTACAGCTAATGTACATAATGATCTGCAAATCCATCTTAGCTCTGCCTCATCTGCCATAGTCGGCTCTGCTACATCTGCGCACTGCTGACCTCCGATCAATAACTCCCATGTAGCAGCTACAATCGATACTGACATGCAGAATTCATAGGTGACCTTTCAGTGGCCGTCATGTCAGCCGTCTTACCGTCCTCCCACAATGCCGTGCAGCACTCAACCTATCATAGTAAGGACTGATAGCTCTGTTCATCCTGAGCCTGCTGATTCATGAACAGAATGCCAGGACTACACTACAGACTGACACACTGCCGAATGTACAATCTGCCTATATACAAGTATATAGCTTCTCTGGGCTCTGGGAAAGCTGGATGAGCGCTGTAATGGTGGCCAGGGGCAGCTAGATGTGAGCGGCTCTCACCTCCTGTACGCTCCAGACCAGAAGATTATTAAAGCGATAAATCAAGAATGCTGCGGCCGAGCGAATACAAGGAGGCGCAGCTTGAGCTAAGGGGAGAACCTGGAGGGGCTGTCACCCAGCTTTCCACAGACCCCGAATGACATACAACAGCATTTCTATCCCTTTCTGTGATTGGTGTCTCAGTCTCCATTGTAGCTTCGGTATTGGATTTATGCACCAGGAGGCTCAGGATGAACAAGGAGGCTGCATTGTATGGGAAGGTGAGAGGACTATCATCAGATCCTATTCTATTCATGAACTAGAAGGCTCAGGATGAACAAGGATGCTGCATTGTATGGGATTATGGGTGGATGAAGTGACCACAGATGGTGAGAGGACTATTAACCGCATCAGATCCTATTCTATTCATGAAACAGGGGGCTCAGGATGAACAAGGATGCTGCATTCTATGGGATTATGGGTGGATATGGTGGCTGCAGATGGTGAGAGGACCATCACCCACATCAGATCCTATCATATTTATGAATCAGAAGGCTCAGGATGAACAAGGATGCTGCATTTTATGGGATTATGGTTAGATAAGGTGGTTGTAGATAGTAAAAAGACTATCACCCACATCAGATCCTATTCTATTCATGAAACAGGGGGCTCAGGATGAACAAGGATGCTGCATTCTATGGGATTATGGTTAGATAAGGTGGTTGTAGATAGTAAAAAGGCTATCACCCACATCAGATCCTATTCTATTCATGAATCAGGAGGCTCAGGATGAACAAGGATGCTGCATTGTATGGGATTATGGGTGGATGAAGTGACTAAAGATGGTGAGAGGACCATCACCCACATCAGATCCTATACTATTCATGAATCAGGAGCTATATACTAGTAGTATATATGCAAAACTACAACCTCCATCTTGCCCGATGCATGATGAGACTTGTAGTTTTTACACCAGCTAGAGAGCCATGGGTTTGTGGGATCCATTAGGATCTGTAGCGTATAATGTTTTGCCTACTTTACCATGTATAATGGCTGTGCTCAGCCTGAGCTACCTGATTCAGCTGTCCAGGCATGATGGGATTTGTAGTTTTTGAAATAGCTGGGTAAACTTCAGCCTTCCAGCTGTGTCAAAACTACAACTCCCATCATGCCCGGACAGCTGAAGGCCGAAGTTTAACTGGGTTAAAGAACACCAGTATAATCTGGAATAAACTATGGCTGTGTTCAGTCTGAGCCTCCTGATTCTTGAACATGCACCTTGGCTATTGATCGGGATACAATGAGTTTTGGCGCGGTGATGGTGGCTGATGAATGGTGTGTGGTGGGTTGTGGAGATGAGAGCGGGGGTCCCGGGGAAGTTTCAGCGATACGGATTCTTACACACGTTTCTCATCTCAGCGTTCAAGGCGAAGATAAGTGAAGATAAATTGCAGCGTGGCGCTCCCGGCGCGGATACACTCGCAGATAAGTGTCCCCAGTGTGAGAAATTATTCATCTAATCCACTGGAAACGCGTCAGTGACAGAGCGGTGGGGGGGGGGGGGGGGGGCGCTGCTGCTATACAATCTGTACGCAGCTTTATAAGAAGAACTCCACACCGCTCATCCTGAGCCTGCTGATTCATGAACATAATGCGAGAACTATAGAGGAGGTTGATACACAGACAGGAGAAATGGAAGGGTCCTATTACATGGAGCCATTTTTTAACTATTAACGACTAATAATAAACGATCGCAAACAAGATTGTTTATCGTTAACCTGAAATCGGTTACCATATTACACAGAACGATGGTCGTTAGTTACGATTCTTATTACGATTGTTATTGCGATCGTTACTATGATCGTTTACTCCATCTGATCCCGGCAAAACAATGAACAATGTGCAATTACACTGAACGATTAGTGAACCAATGCGGAATTACAGCGTACGATTAACGATAATTTTAGGTTCAGCTCTAAATCACCGATCAACGACATACGAACGATTTTTTGATCGTTGCCTGCAATTACACAGAACGATTATCGTTTAAATTCGAACGATATAACGATTTTTTGCACAATAGTCGTCCTGTGTAATACATCCCTAACTCTATACAACAGTGGCGGAGTATCTGACGGAGCTGCAATCCTCATATCACTTAGGGCCCTATTACACGGGGCGATTATCGTGCGAAAAATCGTTATATCGTTCGAATTTAAACGATAATCATTCTGTGTAATTGCAGGCAACGATTGAAAAATCGTTTGTATGTTGTTGATCGTTGATATAGGGTCCTATTACACTGAGCAATTTTTAACGACTAACGATAGCAAACGAAATCGTTCACCATATTACACAGAGCAATAATCATTATTACGATTGTTACTATGATCGTTTATTCCGTCTGATCCCAGAAAAACAATGAACAATGTGCAATTACACTGAACGATTAGTGAAAAAATGCGGAACTTGAGCGAACAAATGTGGAATTAGGGTATATTCACACGAACGGTCTCGCAGCGAGATTCTCGCTGCGAGCCCGGCAGGTCCTGGCAGTTCCCATACACTACATACTTGCTGCGGTCTAAACGACCGCAGCGAGTATGTAATTCTGCCGCCCTTAACCCCTTCTGCTCCCGGCCGGCTCCCCCGCTGTAAGCATACTTTACCTGTCCTTGCTGCTCCTGCTCTCCCGCCCGGCCAATCAGTGGCTGCGGCTGGGCAACACACTAATTGGCTGGACGGGAGAGCAGGACGCCGGACCCGTGCAGCAAGGACAGGTAAAGTATGCTTACAGCGGGGGAGCCGGCCGGGAGCAGAAGGGGTTAAGGGCGGCAGAATTACATACTCGCTGCGGTCGTTTAGACCGCAGCAAGTATGTAGTGTATGGAAACTGCAAGGACCTGCCGGGCTCGCAGCGAGAATCTCGCTGCGAGCCCGTTCGTGTGAATATACCCTTACAGCGAACGTTTAGCGATAATTTTAGGTTCAGATCTAAATCAACTATCAACGACATACGAACGATTTTTCGATCGTTACTTGCAATTACACAGAACGATTATCGTTTAAATTCTAACGATTTGACGATTTTTCGCACGATAATCGGCCCGTGTAATAGGGCCCTAAGATCTGAACCTAAAATCTTCGTTAATTTTTTGCTAATCGTTCGCTGTAATTCCACATTCGTTCGCTCAATTTCCGCATTTTTTCACTAATCGTTCAGTGTTCTGCTGCGTTTACACGAAGCGATAATTCGCCCAATCGATCGTTTAACGCTTTTGAAGCAACGATTTGGTTTTTATAACAATCAGTGTTTAGACGAATAAATCGTTAAAAAATGCGTAAGAAATATTGTTATTGCGATCGTTTTTAAGATCGCTTAAGCCCGTCTTTCACATAGGACAAATCTTTGAAAGACTGTTTACACGAAGCGATCTGTGAATTTTTAGCGAACAACGATTTGAGAACATGTTGAAAGACCGATTTCTCGCTCGTCGCTTGATCGTTTGCAGTGTTTACACGGAACAATTATCGCTCAAATGTGATTGTTGTTGCGAAAATTCGAACGATATTTGTTCCGTGTAAACACAGCATAATTGCATATTGTCCATTATTTCGCTGGGATCAGAAGGAATAAACAATCAGAGTAACGGTCGTATCTAACGACCATCGTTCTGTGTAATATGGGGAACGATTTCAGGTTACCGATAAACAATCACGTTTGCGATCGTTTATCGTTCCATATCCCCCTGTGTTCATCCTGTGCAGCCAGGCAATAAGAAAGAAGAAAGAGGGGGCAGAAGATATAGATATACAATATTGACGCTAAGTACTCCGATCCCTCTAAAG
Organism: Dendropsophus ebraccatus; assembly: GCF_027789765.1. NCBI lineage: Eukaryota > Metazoa > Chordata > Amphibia > Anura > Hylidae > Dendropsophus > Dendropsophus ebraccatus. The sequence goes on from NC_091455.1 coordinate 206,156,337, forward strand.
TTCCGTTCAGCCTGATCATCCTGATTCATGGATGCAAGAAATGCAGTGAAAATTTAGAAATCAATTGAAACAACGGCCATTGTTCCCACAGAGTATTGAACAATGGCCGTTGTTGAACAGTGAACAGCCGTTGTTTTACTTAATGTGAGCATAGCCTAAATGTTGATTCTCCCTGAATTCTACACTGGTATTTAGTGTGTCTCATAGTTGGGTTCAGCCTAAGCCTCCTGATTCATGAACACAATGTTAAAGCTTCATTGAAGAATGACACTGGGCAGGAATAGAAGATGAGGTTGGAATAACCGTGTCCTTCTCATAGACACTACAGCACTGTTCAGCCAGTACCTCCTGATTCATGGCTGCTATTTCAGCACTGCGGTGAAGACTTGCGCTATCCAAGCCGAGCAATAAAGTTAAAGATATAGATTTCTCTGTCGTTCTAAATGTAGAACTGGTATTCATCGTATCTCACTAGTATAGTTCATCCTGCACCTCCTGATTCATGAACACAATGGCAGCACTACAGTGAAGACTGACGCACGTGACGCAGAGCAAAGCGGAGGTGGCTCTATAACTAGACAGACTAAAGGCCCTATTCCACGGAACCATTATCGTTCATAAACTCGCTCCAACGACTGCTCGTTAACAATAATCGCGTCGTGGAATTGGTGTAAACGAGCTGAGGGCCTTTATGCTGCGTTTACACGGAATGATTATCGTTTGAATTTTCGTAAACGATCAAGCGACAAGCGAGAAATGGTTCATTTTGATCTTTCAACATGTTCTCAAATCGTCGTTCGCTTAAAATTCGCAGATCGCTTTGTGTAAACAGTCTTTCAAAGATTCACCCTATGTAAAAGATGGGCTTAAGCGATCTTATAAATGATTGCAATAACGATTTTTCTTATGAATTTTCTAACGATTTATTCATCTAAACGCTGATCGTTCTAAAAACCAAATTGTTGCTTCAAAATCGTTAAACGATCGATTGGGCGAATTATCGCTCAGTGTAAAAGCAGCATTATGGTGCGTTTAAACGGAACGATTATCGTTCAAATTTTCGCAATAATGATTGCATTTGAGCAATAATCAGCTCGTGTAAACACAGCGAACGATCAAGCGACGATCGAGAAATCGTTCATTTTGATCTTTCAACATGTTCTCAAATCGTCACTGGTCGTTCGCTAAGAATTTGCAGATCACTTAGTGTAAACAGTCTTTCAAAGATTCCTCCTATGTGTGAGATGGGCTTACGCAATAACGATTTTTCTAACGATTTATTCGTCTAAACGCTGATCGTTATAAAAACCAAATTGTTGCTTCAAAATTATTAAACGATCAATTGGGCGAAGCATTAAACGTAGCATTACAATCCTCCAATTGCTTATAACCCCTACTGTAAGGGTCCTATTACACAGAATGATTTTTATTGATTAAGGGCAAACGATCGCAAACGAGATCGTTTATCGTTAACCTGAAATCGTTCACCATATTACACAGAACGATGGTCGTTAGTTATGATTGTTACTATAATCGTTATTGCGATCGTTACTATGATCGTTTATTCCTTCTGATCCCAGCAAAACAATAGACAATGTGCAATTATACTGAACGATTAGTGAACAAATGCGAAACTTAAGCGAACAAATGTGGAATTACAGCGAACGATTAACGATAATTTTAGGTTCAGATCTATGCTCAACGACATCCAAACGATTTTCCGATCGCTGTTGGCAATCGCACAGAACGATTTTTGGTTAAATTTGAACGATATAACGATTTTTTGCACGATAACGTCCCGTTTAATAGTGCTCAGCCTGAGCACTCTGATGCATGAATACCATTTCATGGCTACAGTATAGACTGACACACACAGGCAGAAGAATAGGTAGTGTTACAGTAATGTACTGACAATCCGGGCATCACTCCCATCCTCCTACATTACAGTTCAGCCAGAGCATCCTGATTCATGAATACCATTCCATATGTGCAGTGAAGACCGACACTGTCCCAATCCAGGTGAAGATATCGGTGAATATACGGGAGACGTCAGTGAGGCAGACACCTTCATCCGTAACATTTGAAGAGAGAAGGAATGTGGAGGATAGGTGTGATTGTTCTGGGAGGAGGCTCAATCTGTAGAATACAGTGGCCATATAATCCGCCCCACCCAACTGAGGACGGACAGTCGGACGTTTCTGCCGTAGGTTACTATGGGGCGGCATTATTGATGACCCCCCCCCCCCCAGGGCAGCGCCAAATCCTGCATAATCCGCCACCCACCTCCTCCTGGCAGGGAAGGGGTTACCAGCGGCTGCTACTCTCTGAATTAATCATTAGCAGCCGCCTAAAGGGTTTACAGAGGAGCTGGAAAGGTAAATAGTCCACATCTGCCCCCACTACACGCACAGCTCAGCCGCCGCACCACCGCACACCGCTATGTCCAGGTCTGATGCCGCAGCGCAGCAGACGCCCAGGTGACCAGGTGAGCCCGCGGTGGCATCAGATGGGGAGAGTGACATCATGGGGAGCGTCATCAAAATAATTTATAAATAAAGCTGCCCAGAAGCGTCAAGGACAAATTCGGCTCTGCTACACAACCAGCACTGTCTTAAATAATGGGCCAACTGGGCGACCTCCCAATCAGATGTGCTGGAGAAGTAGCAGAGCTGAAACAGTATCATTACACTGCTCCTGGGACTTACATGATATATCTAGCTGTGCTACACCAGTAACACCGACAATGTGTGTCAGAGGCGGCCGAAACACAAGCTGTATCTCCCACAAAGTATCACTCCCATCATCCCTCACCCCAAGAGCTCACAATCTAATATGCATATCTCACACAGCATATCACTCCCATCATCCCTGACCCCCGGAGATCCCTATCTAATATCCTTATCTCACACAGCGTATCATCACTCCCATCATCCCTGACCCCAGGAGCTCACAACCTAATCTTCATATCTCACACAGTGTATCACTCCCATCATCCCTGACCCCCGGAGCTCACAATCTAATATCCATATCTCACACAGTGTATCTTCACTCCCATCATCCCTGACCTCAGGAGCTTACACTTTAATCTCCAATATCACACACAACGTATCACCCCCATCATCCCTGACCCCAGGAGATCCCTATCTAATATCCATATCTCACACAGTGTATCATCACTCCCATCATCCCTGACCCCAGGAGCTCACACTCTAATCTCCTTATCTCACACAGTGTATCATCACTCCCTTCATCCCTGACCCCAGGAGCTCACAATCTAATATCCATAGCTCACACAGTGTATCACTCCCATCATCCCTGACCCCCGGAGCTCAAACTCTAATATCCATATCTCCCACAGTGTATCACTCCCATCATCCCTGACCCCAGGAGATCACAATCTAATATCCTTATCTCCCAAAAAGTATCACCCTCATCATCCCTGACCCCAGGAGCTCACGCTATAATCTCCAATATCACACACAACGTATCACTCCCATCATTTCTGACCCCGGGAGCTCACAATCTAATTTTCCAATCACACACAATGTATTACTCCCATGATTCCTAACATCAGGAGCTCACAATCTAATCTCCTATCACACACAATGTATTACTCCCATCGTCCCTGACCCCGGGAGCTCACAATCTAATCTCCTTAATTCACACAATGTATCACTCCCATCATCCCTGACCCCAGGAGCTCACAATCTAATCTCCTATCACACACAATGTATTACTCCCATCGTCCCTGACCCCGGGAGCTCACAATCTAATATCCATATCTCACACAGTGTATCACTCCCATCATCCCTGACCTCAAGAGCTCACAATCTAATCTCCTATCACACAAAATGTATCACCCCCATTATCCCTGACCTAAGAGCTTACAGTCTAATCAGACAATATGATTACTGGTTATTGGAGAACATACATTCCGCATACAGATGTGGCCCCGGGTCGGACTGGACTCTTGGACCCCAGAGTGTTACCCCCTCCTGGACTGGCCATTGCACTTACCTCTTGGGCCACCAGGCTGGAGATCCTCACTGCCCTCTTAACCCGGGTGTCCTTCCGCCCCCTCTCCACGCTGACGCTCTCCTTCCTCTTCAGGGACATGGTGGGACGGGGGGCACCTGGAGTCGGGCTCCTTCCTCTGGGCTTATCTTGTAATGAGGGCTGGTGCTGTGCGGTGCTGGCATCTCTCCGGCTGCTCCCGTGCCCCTGGCATGGTGGTGGTGATGTGAGGTAGCAGGCTGGTGGGGGGGTCTTGTGGAGAGCGCAGGGATTCCCGGGGCTGGGGCGATAGGCTAGTTCCCATGAAAGCAGCGGCAGTGGTGGCTGGGATCAGGTGGGCTCAGGAAGCCGTGGGCAGGGGGAGACCGGACAGCTGCTGCCTGCTCCCACTTTTCTCCTCGCATGCCCTCATCCCATCGCTCTGCCTCTCAGCACGGTCCCCGGGGCTTGGTGTGTGAGCAGCAGAAGACTCTTCTATTGGTGAAGCGTGTCACTGCTATCCACAATCCATCACTTGTCCTGTGTGCGACGCTTATCACCTGCTCAGAGATCCCTCTCCAGTCATCTCTAACTACAATCCTCTCCCTGGTACCTACAGTAGAGCGGACCTCCCTCCCCTCCCTCACCTTCCCCCTCCACAGCAGCCTGTCTGCCTGCACCCCCCATACAAGCCTTCCCTGCCCTCCTGTCTGAGCGGCTGTCACTGCTGCTGCCTGACACCGACTGTAGTAACACACAAACATACACAAAAACACATGCACACGCTACTACTGCACACATACTGTACACCCCTGCAACATACTCTACCACTGCATACACTACTGCAGCACACAACACTATTATTACTGCCACTGTACACACTACTACAGTACACACACCACTGTATATCACTAACGTCATAACTACCACTGCATACACTACTGCAGCACACACACCTCTATTATCACTACCACTATACACACTACTGCAGCACACACATCACTGCTATCAGTGCCACTGTACACACTACTACAGTACACACCACTGTATATCACTAACGTCATCACTACCACTGTACACACTACAGTTACACAAACATCACTATTATCACTGCCACTGTACACACACCACTGTATATGACTATTGTTATCACTACCACTGCATACACTACTGCAGCACAAATACCGCTATTATCACTGCCACTCTACACACTACAGCTACACAAACATCACTGCTATCAGTGCCACTGTACACACTACTACAGTACACACCACTGTAAAACACTAATGTTATCACTACCACTGTATACACTACAGCTACACAAACACCGCTATTATCACTGCCACTGTACACACTACAGCTACACAAACATCACCAATATCATTGCCACTGCATACACTACTGCAGTACACACACCACATTATCACTGCCACTCTACACACCACATTATCACTGCCACTCTACACACTACAGCTACAAACACTATTACCACTGCCACTGTACACACCACTGATATCACTACAACTGCAGCACATACACTACATCTACACAAACATCACTGTTATCACTGGCACTTTTAACACCTGCACATATAGTGTAATCCTGCCCCTGTACTCCCAGCACTACTCACACTACCTCCTGTACTCCCAGCACTGCTCACACTACCTCCTGTACTCCCAGTACTGCTCACACTACCTCCTGTACTCCCAGTACTGCTCACACTACCTCCTGTACTCCCAGTACTGCTCACACTACCTCCTGTACTCCCAGTACTGCTCACACTACCTCCTGTACTCCCAGCACTGCTCACACTACCTCCTATACTCCCAGCACTGCTCACACTACTCCCTTTCTCCCATCAATGTTCACACTGCCCCTGAACTCCCAGCGCTGCTCACACTACCCCTATACTCCCAGCACTGCTCACACTACCTCCTGTACTCCCAGCACTGCTCACACTACCCCCTTTCTCGCATCAATGTTCACACTGCCCCTGTACTCCCAGCACTGCTCACACTACCCCTGTGCTCCCAGCACTACTCACACTACCCCGTGTACTCCCAGCACTGCTCATAGTATCTCTGTACCCCCAGCACTGCTCACACTACCCCTATACTCCCAGCACTGCTCACACTACCTCCTGTACTCCCAGCACTGCTTACACTACCCCCTTTCTCGCATCAATGTTCACACTGCCCCTGTACTTCCAGCACTGCTCACACTACCCCTGTACCCCCAGCACTTCACACACTACCCCTGTACTCCCAGCACTGCTCACACTACCCCTGCACTCCCAGCAGTGTGCGTCCTTTTCCTGTACTCCAGCACTGTTCACACTTCCTCTGTACTCCCAGCATTGCTCATCCTATCCCTGTACTCCCGGCACTACTAGTCCTACCCCTGTACTTTCAGCACTTCTTGTCCTACCCCTGTACTCCCAGCACTGCTCACACTACCCCTGTACTCCCAGCACTGCTCACACTACCCCTGTACTCCCAGCACTGCTCACACTACCCCTGTACTCCCAGCACTGCTCACACTACCCCCTGTACTCCCAGCACTGCTCACACTACCCCTGTAATCCCTGCACTGCTCACACTACCCCTGTACTCCCAGCCCTGCTCACACTACCCCTGTACTCCCACCATCGCTTTCATTACACTCATCTTAAATACAGATTTACACACTACCCTGGAAGCACACTTCTACTGGCACTAATATGACATTATCCATGCCTTCATCTATACAGCGACAACAGGGTCATGACCCAGCCCATGACCCCTAGTGACGATGGTGCTGACGCACAGTGTTTGCTCAGTTAATAGGGACCTGTCTCAGCAACGTGTTTCACCAGACTCTCATTTCCCTGTCTGTGTGGTTGTGGCCTCTCGGCTAATTACGGTTTGTGAACGATCAGCTGTGAATGACGCCTCGGGGAATACCCTGGCGAGGACCCCCTCTCTACTCTACAATGTTTACGTCGTAACACTGGCTGAGCAGGCGCCATATCTACATCTTCTATTAAAGATCATAGCGCCACATGAGAGATAGAGAGGAGACGGATGGTAGACTGCTGGGAGATAGCGAGGAGTCAGGCGCTGGCAGGATCAGCGCTCATTACACCCTGCTCATTAATTAAACGGGACGGCAGATCGGATCACAGGGTTGACGTGTCCTTGCTGCTAACCATCCTGTGTCCATCAATGACACATCACTGCAGCTGGTGGAGGCGGAAAGAGACATCACACCGAGCAGCGACCCACAGCTCTACTCACCTTCATGGCCATATGACAAGCTACTTACCCCCGCCTCCCCAAAGTCTACCAACCCACTATATACTTTACACAATCACCCCATGTTCTAACTCGTCTTACTCACCCAACCTGTGGCCAACCATTGCTCACACTGCCCCCTGTACTAACAGAGCCGATCACACTGCCACTGTACTCTCAGCACTGCTCACACTACCCCTGTACTCCCAGCACTGTTCACACTACCTCTGTACTCCTAGCACTGCTCACACTACCCCTGTGCTCCCAGCACTGCTCACACTACCTCTGTACTCCCAGCACTGCTCACACTACCCCTGTACTAACAGAGCCGATCACACTACCTCTGTACTCCCAGCACTGTACACACTACCCCTGTACTCCCAGCACTGCTCACACTACCCCTGTACTCCCAGCACTGCTCACACTATCCCTGTACTCCCAGCACTGCTCACACTATCTCTGTACTCCCAGCACTGCACACACTACCCCTGTGCTCCCAGCACTGCTCACACTACCTCTGTACTCCCAGCACTGCTCACACTACCCCTGTACTAACAGAGCCGATCACACTACCTCTGTACTCCCAGCACTGTACACACTACCCCTGTACTCCTAGCACTGCTCATAATACCCCTATACTCCCAGCACTGCTCACACTATTCCTGTACCCCTAGCACTGCTCACACTATCTCTGTGCTCCCAGTACTGCTCACACTACCCCTATATTACCAGCACTGCACACACTACCCCTATACTCCCAGCACTGCACACACTACCCCTATACTCCCAGCACTGCACACACTGCCCCTGTACTCCCAGCACTGCTCACACTACCCCTGTACTCCCAGCACTGCTCACACTATCCCTGTACTCCCAGCACTGCTCACACTATCTCTGTACTCCCAGCACTGCACACACTACCTCCTGTACTCCCAGCACTGCTCACACTACCCCTGTACTCCCAGCACTGCTCACACTACCCCCTGTACTCCCAGCACTGCTCACACTACCCCTGTATTCCCTGCACTGCTCACACTACCCCTGTACTCCCAGCACTGCACACACTACCTCCTGTACTCCCAGCACTGCTCACACTACCCCTATACTCCCAGCACTGCACACACTACCCCTATACTCCCAGCACTGCACACACTACCCCTATACTCCCAGCACTGCACACACTGCCCCTGTACTCCCAGCACTGCTCACACTACCCCTGTACTCCCAGCACTGGTCACACTACCCCTGTACTCCCAGCACTGCTCACACTACCCCTGTACTCCCAGCACTGCTCACACTACCCCTGTACTCCCAGCACTGCACACACTACCCCTGTACTCCCAGCACTGCACACACTACCCCTGTACTCCCAGCACTGCTCACACTACCCCCTGCACTCCCAGCACTGCTCTACCCCTATACTCCCAGCACTGCTCTACCCCTGTACTCCCAGCACTTCTCACACTACCCCTGTACTCCCAGCACCGCTCACACTGCCCCTGTATTTCCAGCACTGCTTACACTACCCCTGTACTCCCAGCACTGCTCACACTACCCCTGTACTCCCAGCACTGCTCAGACTACCCCTGTAATCCCATTCCCTCTATCAAAACATGCTCTACTGCCCCAATATGCCCTCTACAAAAACAATGTTCTAGTGCCCACCATGACTATGTTTTACTTCCTCATCAAGCCCTCTACATAATCCTTGTTCTACCAATTCATCGCTGTCTTCTTCATCCAGTCTGTGGTGTAGTTATCCACCTCCCGGCCCACCATACCCTCCACATATCCCATATACTGCCCACTACTCTCCACTCATATCCATCACATATCTGTGTATCCAACCATCTATTGATAAAGTAAGAATAGAATGCATGATGCCGGACAGTACATACCCCCATGACTCTCATGCTGCCTGCAGTGACTGCAGTTACCGGGTCAGGTCACCGGGGGGTGGTCACCTACGCCTCATTGGGGCCTGAGAAGTCTTCTTTTCTCCCTCTGGGCCCAAACTGGATATGACTAGGACTAATACACGGAAACTTAACCCATGACTGCATACTGACTACACACAGCACACAGCCTAATAAGGAAGCAAGAACGTCTCAGGCCCCTTTCTAAAAAAAGACTAAAATAACACTTTCTAGTGGGAAAAATTCTCAATCTTTTCAACCTTCCCTCCTTGAAACTACATCAAGATGTCTCAGCTAGGTTTATGTCAAGGTTTTCTAGAGGACCCTGCACAGGAGATGAGCTTAAATGGAACCCCTGCATGTGTCTCTACCTGTACAATCTCAGCTGACCCTTAAAGGGATTGTCCATCAGGGAAAAACCCATTCTCTGACACCTGACTAGGGATTTCTTATTTATAATATGGAAGAGCTCCCATTCTGGAGGACCTGGCCTGCCCAATATTACACAGACTATACAATGAAGGTAACAGCCACTGTGTAATGCTTCATCTCGCCTCTGGAGGCAGTGCAGGGAAAATGGACAAGTACTACCACATTTGCCTAAAAATTGAAGATGATTGCTAGACTTTTCACCTGTCTGTATATCGGAGATAGATCAGGAGAGACCCCCATCTCCCCATATAGTATTAATAACTATAGAGATTCTCACTTCCCATATACCTATAATATCCCTTCAGAAACCTAACATGTCCATATACCTGTAAAAGCCCTACAGAGACTCTCACCTGGCTATATACCTGTAATAACCCTAAATATCCTGTAATACCTGTATCTGAGATACCTGTAATACCCTACAAAGACTCTTACCTATCCATGTACTTGTAATAACCCTAGAAACCCTCACCTGTCCATATACTCGTCATAACACTACAAAGACCCTCACCTGTCCATATACCTGTAATAATCCTACAGGGGCCTAACCTGTCCATATACCTGTTATAATCCTACAAAGACACTTATCTCTCCATATACTTGTAATAACACTACAGAGACCCTCAAGTGTCCATATACTTTACCTGTAATATCCCTACAGAGACCCTCACCTGTCCATATACTGTATCTGTAATAACCCTACAGAGACCCTCACCTGTCCATATACATCTGTAATACCCTACAGTAACCCTCACCTGTCCATGTACCTGTAATAACCCTACACAGACCTTCACCTGTCTATATACATGTAATAACCCTACAGAGACCCTCACCTGTCCATATACTGTACCTGTAATAACCCTACAGAGACCCTCACTTGCCCATATACAGCTGTAATACCCTACATGAACCCTCACCTTTCCATGTACCTGTAATAACCCTACACAGACATTCACCTGTCCATATAAATGTAATATCCCTACAGAAACCCTCACCTGTCAATGTACTAGTAATAACCCTACACAGACATTCACCTGTCCATATAAATGTAATATCCCTACAGAAACCCTCACCTGTCAATGTACTAGTAATAACCCTACAGAGACCCTCACCTGTCCATGCACTTGTAATAACCCTACAAAGACCCTCACCTGTCTATATACATGTAATAACCCTACAGAGACCCTCACCTGTCTATATACATGTAATAACCCTACAGAGACCCTCACCTGTCTATATACATGTAATAACCATAAAGAGACCCTCACCTGTCCATATACCTATAATAACCCTACAGAGACCCTCACCTTTCTATATACCTATAATAACCCTACAGAGACCCTCACCTGTCCATATACCTATAATAACCCTACAGTGCCCCTCACGTGCAATAACTCTACAGATTACAGAGCCCTCTACCCTCAATATTAAATTTTCAGAAAACCTTTTAAATAGATTTTGTCCCCACACAGATCATGTGGCTTTTCTCTCTGGATCATTTAGTACCCTGAGGGTAATCATACATGACACGATTCCCCCACTGGCGGTGGGTCTACACCAACTAGATTAGTACTATGAGAAGGTCCTTTAGCTTTCATGAAGGCTGTTTTTTTTTTGTTTTTTTTTTGCAATACCTCGTATGCAGATCTATTGGTTTCCATAGTAACAGACTACAAGTGTAGTCTGATCCTGCAGTCAAGTATTACTCCTCATCCTCTGCCTCCAGCTTTTGACAACCACAACAACACTAAGGGCCCTATTCCACCGGACGATTATCGTTTGCATAATCGTTAACGATTAACGATCTCAAACGACCACTATTGCGAAAGACCTGAAAACGTTCACTCATTTCCATGGAACGATAATCGTTACTTATAATCCTAATTGCGATCGTTTTTTTCTTCGCTATTTATTCGCTATTGCGTTCGTATCTATTGCGAACGACCGAACGATGTCTTATTCAATGCGAACGATTTGCGAACGTTTTGCGAACGAGCAACGATAAAAATAGGTCCAGGTCTTATAAAGCGATCAACGATTTCTCGTTCGGTCGTTAATCGTTAACTGCATTTCAACCGAACGATTATCGTTTAGATCCGAACGATTTAACGATAATCTGAACGATAATCGTCCGGTGGAATAGGGCCCTAAGCCTATTGCACATGGCTGCAGGATTAGACTACAAAAGCCCCTACTACATGGGCCGATCTGGAGGAGCAAGCGAACTTTAACCTGTCAGAACATTGCTCGCTTGCTATTACATGTGCCAACAGCGGGCGGGTAAGGGAGTGGGGTTGGTAGCCGCGGGAAGGGGTTCTAGAACTCCATATTTTTTGCCAGCAAGGAGCACCTAAAGAAGGTCTCTCCCTGTAGAGGACCTAATAAGTTCATGTATTTCATGGACAACCTATAAATGTTACTGAGAACTGTGTAATACCCAATTTGTCCTGTGGTGGTGCTGTAGAGAAATTGAACAACTGCTGCTGGATTCTCTTTAGATTACAGTTGATCACTAGAGATCTACAAGGTGGGAAATCAGATATCGGTGGCTAAATAGTGATTGGCTGCAGTATACAATTCCATTCAGCTATAGATGGTTGCTCATGTCGCGTTGTAGACCTCACACGCGCAGAAATGCTCAACGCTGATTATTGATATTTTCGTCCCGTGTTTCTAATGACAGAACGTTCATCCATTAATATTCATGAATCAGAAGAAACGGGGGAGACAATTATTGTTTAATTTACACCTTCCCAAGAAAGAAATCCCTCGGGAGGAGACATCTGGTGTTTCAAAGCACTTTCTGGAAGAGAATTCCTAGCCTCAGCCACCCGAACCACCTGGAATATAGCAATTCCATCCATAACACGGATGAAAGGAGATCTCCAGGGAGCTCGGAGAATCTGGGTCATGCACCATATTGCTGAATATTAGGAAATGGATAATGGAAAAGGGTCTGAGAACCGGGATCAACGAACCATAACAAGTAACTTCCCAGAGGTGGAGGACACTTCAAGGTGGGTTGTAAGAAGAAGAAGCAAGGAGTCGAAGTCTTTGTACCTGGGTCCAGTGTTCCAAAAGTATTATATAAGAAAACATGGTCGCTTTTTATATTGTCCTTTTAGGAATGGTGGGAGCATTGGGTAGATGAAGGTTGAAGACCATAAACTATCATGTTGACAAGGAGGATGGCCTTAGGAGAAGAAGAGTCCACACATCAGTGGGGTATTATGATATTATGACCCATAGCCTCTCTACAGATCTCCAGGATCTGAGGACTAACACTATGGTTCTAACTATCACAAGACAAGTGAATCCTTGATCTGCAATTGGTTTGGCTAAAGGAATCCAGCAGAAAGGCCGAGGTCAGGGATCAGTATAGAGGTCAACGGTAATTCACAAGCATTAAGCAGGACTTTAATACGCAGGCAAAGATGTCAGACAGGATTCTGGCCAGGGCTAAAGTCATCTGCGTACATTGATTGTCATAGCAACCCAACATGAGGCTGGCAGATGGAAGCCGCGGCCACCGGTGGGTTATCGCTGGCTTAGAAAATGATTGACATATATAAAATCCTTGGGTTGGAGACCATTTCTAGTAGGGTTGTATAATACAGAAGAAGGTCTTCTATTCAGGTTTCCAGTTTTTTTGTAAGAACAATGGCTTTTGTGCACTTCTTACATTGTCCTTGCAAGCAATGCTCCTTAACTATGATCTAGATGTGATACTGGACAATGTATATCTCAAAGCTATAACAAATAAAGAAGAGATCTCTCAAGACCTCATGGCCATGTACTGAGCTGCAATACAAAATACTGAGGAGCAAGAAAACTAGAAAGAAACCAAAAACCGGGGAAATGATCAAGATCCAAACCTGGAAAAATGCAGAGATCAAAACCAGGAAAACTATGAAGAACCTGGCAAAGATAACTAAGGAAACCCAGGCAAAGAAAACTATGGAGTACCAAGCTAAAACAAAAAACTATGGAGAACTATGGAAAACTAGGCAAAAAAAAGTTCCAGAAATAGGCAAACAGGCAAAGAAAACTGTGAAAAATCAAAGTGGGAAAAACCATGAGGAACCGAGCAAAGAAAACTATAAAAAAACGAGACAAAGAAAACTGGAGAACCAAAGCAGAAAATATATGGAGAACCGAACCCTGTGAAGAAAACTACAGATAACCAAGTAAAGAAAACTGAACAACCAAAACCAAAGGAGAACAAAGCCAGAAGTCTAAAGAAAACTGATTCAAAGAAACTATGGAGAACCAAGCCAATGGGGGAGATTTATCAAACATGGTGTAAAGTGAAACTGGCTCAGTTGCCCCTAGCAACCAATCAGATTCCACCTTTCATTCCTCACAGACTCTTTGGAAAATGAAAGGTGGAATCTGATTGGTTGCCGGGGGCAAATGGGCCAGTTTCACTCTACACCATGTTTGATAAATCTCCCCCAATGTGTCTGTAATCACCCTCCCGTTTTTTTGCGGATTGTGGGCGACGATTGCAGACCTAATACACAGTCCTGAAAAATTACGGAATTTGTGAATGGGGCCTAACATGCTAGAGAGGAATAAACTGATCCATTCTGATGCTATTGAGAAAGATCATAATTAGAATAATTTTGCCATATGTGTCCCCAACAAATGCCCCCAAAGATCCCCCCATATGTTCCATACAATGCTCAACAAATACAGGGCCCCCCAACACATTCCCTACAATACTCACATAATACCCCTATACAACACACCTTATATGTTCCACACAATGCCCACATAATACCATTATACAGTGCCCCCTATATGTTCCATACAATGCCCACATAATACCACCATACAGCGACCCCTTTATGTTCCATACAATGCCCACATAATACCATTATACAACCCCCCACCATATGTTCCATACAATGCCCAAATAATACCACCATACAGTGCCCCTATATGTTCCATACAATGCCCACATAATATCACCATACAGCACCCCCTATATGTTCCACACAATGCCCAAATAATACCACCATACAGCGCCCCCTATATGTTCCATACAATGCCCACATAATACCACCATACAGTGCCCCCTATATGTTCCATACAATGCCCACATAATACCACCATACAGTGCCCCCTATATGTTCCATACAATGCCCACATAATACCACCATACAGTGCCCCTATATGTTCCATACAATGCCCACATAATACCATTATACAGTGCCCCCTATACGTTCCATACAATGCCCACATAATACCACCATACAGCCCCCTATATGTTCCATACAATGCCCACATAATACCATTATACAGTGCCCCCAATACGTTCCATACAATGCCCACATAATACCACCATACAGTGCCCCTATATGTTCCATACAATGCCCACATAATACCACCATACAGTGCTCCTATATGTTCCATACAATGCCCACATAATACCACCATACAGTGCCCCCTATACGTTAGATACAATGCCCACATAATACCACCATACAGCCCCCTATATGTTCCATACAATGCCCACATAATACCACCATACAGTGCCCCCTATACGTTCCATGCAATGCCCACATAATACCACCATACAGCCCCCTATATGTTCCATACAATGCCCACATAATACCACCATACAGTGCCCCCTATACGTTCCATGCAATGCCCACATAATACCACCATACAGCCCCCTATATGTTCCATACAATGCCCACCTAATACCACCATACAGTGCCCCCTATACGTTCCATACAATGCCCACATAATACCACCATACAGCGCCTATAAGTTCTATACATTGCTATATGTGAACATCCCTCACAATGATACATTGCAACAAACCCCCAACTGTATACAGTGGTACCTTGGTTTAAGAGTAACTTGGTTTAAGAGCGTTTTGCAAGAAGAGCTCACAGTTTTTCAAAATTGTGACTTGGTTTAAGAGCATTGCTTTGGTTTAAGAGCTCCTGGTATTGGGTGGGAGCGTGAGTGGGGGAGGGGCATGGCCTGCATAGCGGGGTCTGCAGCACAGTACTCTGACCCAGGAAGTCTCTCTCACCTTCCAATTTATAGCAAATCCACTTCAGGCTGGGGCTTGCATCAGGGGACAGGACTGTGGGGGTAATCTCTTTATAGCTTTAACCCCTCTCTCCCCGGACAGAGAGTGCTGCTATACTGTGTCCACATCTGCCCTGCTCATTCCTTCATGCTCCCTGCAGTCTCTATCAGTCCTTGTGTTTCCCATCCTCTCCATTCCTGCTATAATGTGCTTGCACTCACACTCAGCTATACACACTGCTGCTATAATGTGCTTGCACTCACACTCAGCTATACACACTGCTGCTATAATGTGCTTGCACTCACACTCTGTTAGGGCCACGGCGGCGTCCCGTGCTCCGGACCGCCGCCGCACCCTCTCTCCCACTTCGGAAGCAGCCGGTGTCCATATGCAGGGACTCGGCGCAGCTGTTGCTTCGGCCCCGGGGGGCGCCTCACCGCGCTCCTGCCCGTCGCTGTGTCGGCCGGCGCGCGCGTCCCCGTCTCCTAGGGCGTGCGTGCGCCGGCTGTCTCAGATTTAAAGGGGCAGTGCGCTCCTAATTGGCTTGTATGTTAATCACTCCCCTATAAGTTCCAGCCCTGCCCCCTTCCAGGTGTTGGAGCCTCTACATGCTTCCCATAGCGTTTGGCCCAGCTCCCTGTTGTTCCTGATTCCTGTCCGCTACCTGGTCCCTAGTCCTTGTTCCTGGTTCCTGGTTCCTGCTCCTCTGTCACACTATTGCGCCTGTGTTCAGCCTATCACCTGCGGTTACGCCTACAGACCTCTGCTAGCACCATCTCCTGCCTACTGCTCCTGCCACGCCTCGCCTGCCGTCACTAGCAACCAAACCAGGGGTAGCGACCTGGGGGTCGCCTGCCGCAGCAAGCCCACCCCGCCTTACGGCGGGCTCTGGTGAAAACCAGCGGCCCCTTAGACTCCGCTCCCTGGTGCGGTTTAGTGCCATCGCTAGTGTCGGTTCAGTGGATCCACTACTCCAGGCGTTACACACTCAGCTATACACACTGCTGCTATAATGATTATAAAATGATTTTTGGGGTGTGGAACCAATTGTCTACATTTCAATGATTTCTTATGGGAAAATTTGCTTTGGTATAAAAGTGGATTTCGATTACAAGCACGGCCCCGGAACGAATTATGCTCGTAATCCAAGGCACCACTGTATATCCATTCAATGTCGGCCTACAGATATATTGAAACTAAACTTGAAGCGACAAATATAGTACACTGATAGGATATACCCATGGCGCTGACCCATGAGAGGCAGCATTGGGGCAGTCCTGCGTTACACTGTATCACCAGCCACTTCCCATCAGTTATAAATCCTGCGGCAGCGGCCCGCACTCTGTCTGACAGATGAGCCTCCACTCCTTCAATATTCATCTTTATTTAGAGTACCTTGAAAAGAACATTGGACTATTGTCCCGGAAGAAAGCAACAGAATCGGCAGCCGGATCAAATCATTATAAAGTGTGACAGATCGCCGCAGGACGGGGGGTGGAGGGTAAGGGGGCACTCCGGAACAGAATCTAATAAGTCTACCAGAGATGTGATTTATTGGCCGCTAGCTGTAACAGAGCTGTAAGTTAGGTATAAGCACAACCCCAACCCCCGAAGCTGCCGACATGAGATCTTCTGGTCCCCGCTCCTGTGCTGCCGTCACCAGGAGAGAGGACAGGAGCACAGAGGGAAGCAGGATATCTGACAGGGAGAGCTGCAGGGGAGTGGAGGGGAGAAGTATCCAGGAATTTATTAGTTTACTCTACATGAAGGATTATACCTAACTTTTAGATTTTTCTGGAAAACCCTTAAAGGGGTTCCTTAAAGGGATGTCTTGCCTCTCCCACTGAATAGTTCATGGACCTGTCACATCATGTCTTAGAAGCGGGCGGTGACCAGGGGCTGGAGCAGCAGAATGCAGACGGCAGTGATGGAGCCAGGGAGGTAGGTGGATGTAATTGTTTTCATTCATCCCCTCTTCAAGCATTGTCAAAAAAGGGGTCCTGGTTGGGCAACCCCTTCAAGGAAGTATTTCCAAGATTGCAACATATCACCTATCCGCGTAAGTATCCGATCCTGGGATCCAACCGAAGTCGCTTCATTCACTCTCTATGGGACTGATGGATACAGCCCAGTACAGCCCCTCCATTTACTCTCTATGGGACTGATGGAGTTGGCAAAGTACAGCTGCTCCATTCACGCTCTATATAACTGATGGGGATAGCCCAGTACAGCTGCTCCAATTATTCTCTTTATGACTGATGGAGATAGCCCAGTACAGCCACTTCCCTCACTCTCTATGGGACTGATGGATATAGCCCAGTACAACTGCTCCATTCCCTCTCTATATAACTGATGGGGATAGCCCAGTACAGCCCCTCCATTCACTCTCTATGGGACTGATGGAGTTGGTAAAGTACAGCTGCTCCGTTCACACTCTATATAACTGATTTGGATAGCCCAGTACAGCCCCTCCATTCACTCTCTATATAACTGATGAGGATAGCCCAGTACAGCCACTTCCCTCACTCTCTATAGGACTGAAGAGTACAGCCCAGTACAGCCACTTCCCGCACTCTCTATAAAACTGATGAGGATAGCCCAGTACAGCCACTTCCCTCACTCTCTATAGGACTGAAGAGTACAGCCCAGTACAGCCACTTCCCGCACTCTCTATATAACTGATGAGGATAGCCCAGTACAGCCACTTCCCTCACTCTCTATAGGACTGATGGGGATAACCCAGTACAGCCGCTCCATTCACTTTCTATGGGACTCATGGGGATAGCCGAGTACAGGTGCGCCATTCATTCTTTATGGGACTGATGGGGATAGCCCAGTACAGCCGCTCCATTCACTTTCTATGGGACTCATGGGGATAGCCGAGTACAGGTGCGCCATTCATTCTTTATGGGAATGATGGGGATAGCCCAGAACAGCCACTCCACTCACTCTCTATGGGACTAATGTAGATACAGTAGGCAAGTACACCCATTCTGTTCACTCTCTCTAGGACTGGTGGCAACAGCTGTGTACAGACGCTTTATTCATTCTAGGGACCTGGAGATAATCGAGTACAGCTGCTCCCTTCACTCTCTATAGTTCTGTCGGAGATATTAGGGCACAGCACCCGGCTATTTTTGGCAGGCCCATAGTGACTTAATGGAGAGTCAGTGTGCCCAATTTATACTTGAGGACAAGAGTCTCCTGTCCCAGCAGCTGGACTCACCCTGATTTGATACCTATCATCCATAATGTCAATAGGTGATAAGCGATAATCTTGGGGGTAAACCCTGAAATAGAGTATGAAGCCAGGGAGACCCCATATAACAGGACATGTGGCCGTCTTACCTGCGTCACCTTCTCCGTTACATTGTGGGTTCGGTCCTTTAGCTTGGTGGGAGCAATAATCTCCTTTTCATTAGTAGGGGAGGTGAGGAAGGAATCTCCCTTAAAGTCCACAAAGTTAAGGGTGATCTGTGGGATCTTACTGATCGTTCTGTACTTCATGAGGTCAGAGTCCGATGTGGAGTTCAAGAGGTTCATCCGGACGTTGTTCATGCCACCTGCGGAAATAGGGGACTGGTCAGACCCGTAAGAGCCAAGACCCATAGTATAGAGCATGGTGGTTGCTCAGCATGAAACTTACTCGCTTTCCAGCTTTGTAGTAAATATTTTCACCATTTAAAGGGAATGTGTCAGCTAAATGTTTGTTTTCTGATTAGAGTCAGATATTAAAACTTGTTCTTTTATTCTAATCTTTTTGCTGAATTTTTTTTTATTTAAAATTCTTTACATTCTTATGGGGCGGCCATATTGCCTGGGCTGTTCTTAACAGTATTTAGTGACATGCTTTACAGAAAGCCTCATGGACATAGACGACAATAGACAGAGTCTGTCCCCTTGAGATAAATGTGAGACATTACTGAGCGCTCTGTGACCTGTTAAGAGGTCATTCCACAGGGAGCTGCTATTGTCTCCTCTATCTACTGGTGTCACATGATGCTGCAATGCTGTACAGATCACTTTACAGCTGCCTTCTCTTATCACCACAGACAAAAAAGGAAGTCTCAGCTTAGTTTTAGCCCCAGTGGTGAGAATGAGAACTGCAAGATCTCAGGATTATTTTATAATATAGACAGAAAAATGGAAAATGAGAAAAAAAAATGTTACAAAAAATTCTTTAAAAAATATGTTTCACATAAAATCATTATTTATGCATATTTTACTGATGACACATTCCCTTTAAGGCCAGAGATCGCTATAGGTGGCCCAAGCTAATATTATACAATAATATACAACTATAGTTAGTCAAACTGAACTGTACCTTTAGTATGAATAAATGCATTTTAATAGGAGACAATATCGCAGGGGGGTGCAGTTTGCATGCAGCAAGAGGCTTCATGTGGTCTGGGCCTAATGCATGTGACCTCAGTGGTGATCGTATACAAGTGTCTGAGTACTGGGTATCCAACATGACAGGTGCAAAGGATGCATTTCAACAGAAGTCCCAGTCGCACAAGGGTGCAAGCTGCATGTTACTGTGCAGCAGAAGCCTTAATGTTGTTCGAGCCTAATGTAAGTGATGATATATGAGGGTCATGGTTCTGTATACCTGAGGAAATGTTTTGATAAGATACGGACAAGGAGAGAAAGGAGCGCTGCACCTCACACCTATGGCTGACACCAATGCCCCTCGGCTTCATTTAAAAACCAACGCCAGGATGTTGGTATATAATTTGATCAAACCATATTGCCCCATTTACCGCGTGCAGGTCTCCTGGCGTTGGTTTTTAAAAGTAGCCGAGAGGCATTAGTGTCAGCCATAGGTGTGATGTGCAGCAGCTCCTTCTTTCCATGTCGTGTTTTACTTTTCTCCCTTTTCTGAGCAGTTAGCACTCCCATGTAACACCCATTTGACCCCAATTAGCAGGAGGCACCTGTGCACACATGGCAAGTACCTCCTATCCTTCCCATTCTACCTGCAGGAGCAATGGTGGGTAGGAAGACCATATTCACACTTGTGTTGCTTGGTGGCAGCTTTCTCCGCCGGTGGTGCCTGCTGGGTTTGGGGGGGCCCCTTTGGGTTGGTCCTGTGACATTGGGGTTGCAGCGCCATTCTATGGCCTCCCTTTCCTGTTTGTGCTCACTTTGCGGGGATGGCGGTCGCTGACCAACAGAGTGTGGAGTTAGTGTAGGGACTCATGTGAACCAGGAGTCGGCACGTGGTACACGGGGCAGTATGGTTTGATCAAATTATATAACAACATCCTGGCGTTGGTTTTAAATGTAGCCGAGCGGCATTAGTGTCAGCCATAGGTGTGAGGTGCAGCGCTCCTTTCTCTCCATGTCACATTTTAATGAAAGTCCATGTTGCATGAGGATGCAAGTTGCATGGTGCTGTCCTTTAGAAGTCGGGGCCTAATGCAAATTCAGATTCTATATTAGCAGCAAGGTTCTGTATCCCCAACATGATTGGTGCACAGTCGGTCAGGAGGCGGAGCAGCCGCATCACCATGTAACATATGCCCGGTGCGGCCCCATTGCAGCTGCTGAATGGGTGTAAATCTCTATTCATGTGACAGTATATGGAGGTGGGGGGGTCCGTATCTCATCTCCCTGCCAGCAGAGGCTCTAATTACAACAAGCCAGGAACATGAGGCAACCAATTAATTACGGGGTAACAGGATTAGCCCCCCCTGTCGCTCGGAGTGTCTGATCGCTGTAATCTGTCCTCATAACCGACATAATCTCCGGGTATTTAAGATTCACACATCATTAACCCATTAATTGTCAGGTTTTATGCCAGAACGAGCGAGTAGGATTTAATATTCTATGGTTATTAGAGGCGTAGGAAGCAGAGGCATGGGGCGGGAATAGGAGATGACGGCGGGCTGGAGGATCGGGCAGGGGCCGACAACATGAGAGAGGGGCCGGCTGCCACAGGTAACGTAATGATGGAAATCATCCCTCCTGGGCCACAGAGGATGAAGAGGGGTGGGGGGCTGTCATCACTTTTCATGGAGCCAATGTTCTGGGGGCATTGTGGTTGTCACAGCTATGTGAGCACTGTAATGGGGGCTATGTGAGTACTCTGTCACCATAATGAGGTAACAGTGGCTGTCATTGTTATGGGGGCACTGTGGCTGTCACTGTAATGGGGGCACTGTTGCTGTCACTGTAATTGGGGGGCACTGTGGCTGTCACTGTAATGGGGGGGCACAGTGGCTGTCACTGTAATGGGGCACTGTGGCTGTCACTGTAATGGGGGGGCACAGTGGCTGTCACTGTAATGGGGCACTGTGGCTGTCACTGTAATGGGGGGGGCACAGTGGCTGTCATTGTAATGGGGAACAGTGGCTGTCATTATAATGGGGCACTGTTACTGTCACTGTAAGGGGGGCACTGTGGCTGTCATTGTAATGGGGGCACTGTTACTGTCACTGTAAGGGGGGCACTGTGGCTGTCATTGTAATGGGGGCACTGTTACTGTCACTGTAAGGGGGGCACTGTGGCTGTCATTGTGATGGGGCACAGTGGCTATCATTGTAATGGGGGCACTGTGGCTGTCATTGTAATGGGGCACTATGACTGTCACTGTAATGGGGCACTGTGGCTGTCATTGTAATGGGGGGCACAGTGGCTGTCACTGTAACGGGGGCACTGTGGCTGTCACTGTAATGGGGGCACTGTGGCTGTCATTGTAATGGGGGGCACTGTTACTGTCACTGTAAGGGGGGCACTGTGGCTGTCATTGTAATGGGGGCACTGTTACTGTCACTGTAAGGGGGGCACTGTGGCTGTCATTGTAATGGGGGCACTGTTACTGTCACTGTAAGGGGGGCACTGTAACTGTCATTGTAATGGGGGCACTGTTACTGTCACTGTAAGGGGGGCACTGTGGCTGTCATTGTGATGGGGCACAGTGGCTGTCATTGTAATGGGGGCACTGTGGCTGTCATTGTAATGGGGCACTATGACTGTCACTGTAATGGGGCACTGTGGCTGTCATTGTAATGGGGGCACTGTGGCTGTCACTGTAATGGGGGCACTGTGGCTGTCACTGTAATGGGGCCACTGTGGCTGTCGTTGTAATGGGGGGCACAGTGGCTGTCACTGTAACGGGGGCACTGTGGATGTCACTGCTATGTGAGCACTGTAATGGGAGCTACGTGAGTAATCTGTCACTGTACTGAGAGCTATGTGAGGTTGTTACTATAAAGGGGGCACTATGGCTGTCATTGTACTGGGGGCACTGTGTCTGTCCCTGTTTTGGAGGATGTGACAGTCACTGTCATTGGATGTGCATCTGTAAATGTTTTGGGGTACTATCAAAGTAATGGGGGCCCTGCTGAGGATCTTACCTGTGCTAGAATTACGCTTCCGAAACTTCTTATCCAAGTCGACCTTCATGGCCTCTATATCATCCACAGAGGATGCCCTGCGGACGCTGTAGAAGCTTTCCCGGGAGCGGCTGCGGGTCAGGCTACAGTTAGAGAAGGACATGTCCAGGTTCAGGTGGTCCTTGTCCGCCCGGGGAGAAGACTGCACTGCAGGATCCTTGCCGCCATCTTCTTCCTTCTTAGGCTCTGGGACGCTGATCAGTGCCTGCTGGTCCTCTGGACGAGACCCCACACAGTTATCCACCGGAGCCACTGTCACATCTTCTAGAGCCATAGAGTCACCACTGTGCTTGGAGAAGTCAACCACCACGACATCAGGGTCCTCCTGGGGCAGGGACTGCTTACTGCCTGTCAGTGTCAGCAATGCAGGGAACTTCAACCTGAAGGATTTCCCTCTACCTGCAAGACAGCAACAAAGCAAGAGGTAAGAGGGAATGTGCAGGACTCAAGTAGGATAGATGACACAGGGAGCAGGGAACAGAAGACAGGAGGTAAGAGGGAATGTGCCGGATACAAGGAGTAGGGAAAAGAAGACAGGAGGTAAGAGGGAATGTGTAGGACACAAGGAGTAGGGAATATAATACAGAAGGTAGGAGGTAATGTGCAGGACACAAGGAGGATAGATGACACAAGGAGAAGAGAACAGAAGAAGACAGGAGGTAAGAGGGAATGTGCAGGATACAAGGAGTAGGGAATATAATACAGGAGGGAATGTGCAGGATACAAGGAGTAGGGAATATAATACAGAAAGTAAGAGGTAAGGGTGCACGATATAAAGTGTAGGAAATTGACAAAACAGGAGGTAAGAGGAAATGTGCAGGATACAAGGAGGATAGACGACACAAGGAGCAGGGAACAGAAGAAGACAGGAGATAAGAGGGAATGGTTAACATACAAGGAGTAGGGTTTATAATACAGGAGGTAGGGGGGAATGTGCAGGATATAAGGAGTAGGGAGTATAATACAGGAGGTAGGAGGGAATGTGCAGGATACAAGGAGTAGGGAGTATAATACAGGAGGTAGGAGGGAATGTGAAGGATATAAGGAGTAGGGAGTATAATACAGGAGGTAGGAGGGAATGTGAAGGATATAAGGAGTAGGGAGTATAATACAGGAGGTAGGAGGGAATGTGAAGGATATAAGGAGTAGGGAGTATAATACAGGAGGTAGGAGGGAATGTGAAGGATATAAGGAGTAGGGAGTATAATACAGGAGGTAGGAGGGAATGTGCAGGACACAAGGAGTAGGGAATATAATACCGGAGATAGGAGGGAATGTGAAGGATATAAGGAGTAGGGAGTATAATACAGGAGGTAAGAGGGAATGTGCAGGACACAAGGAGGATAGATGACACAAGGAGAAGGGAACAGAACACAGGAGGTAAGAGGGAATGGGCAGGATACAAGGAGTAGGGAATATAATACAGGAGGTAGGAGGGAATGTGAAGGATATAGGAGTATGGAGTATAATACAGGAGGTAGGAGGGAATGTGAAGGATATAAGGAGTAGGGAATATAATACAGGAGGTAGGAGGGAATGTGAAGGATATAAGGAGTAGGGAGTATAATACAGGAGGTAGGAGGGAATGTGCAGGATACAAGGAGTAGGGAGTATAATACAGGAGGTAGGAGGGAATGTGCAGGATACAAGGAGTAGGGAGTATAATACAGGAGGTAGGAGGGAATGTGCAGGATACAAGGAGTAGGGAGTATAATACAGGAGGTAGGAGGGAATGTGCAGGATACAAGGAGTAGGGAGTATAATACAGGAGGTAGGGGGGAATGTGCAGGATACAAGGAGTAGGGAGTATAATACAGGAGGTAGGAGGGAATGTGCAGGATACAAGGAGTAGGGAGTATAATACAGGAGGTAGGAGGGAATGTGAAGGATATAAGGAGTAGGGAGTATAATACAGGAGGTAGGAGGGAATGTGAAGGATATAAGGAGTAGGGAGTATAATACAGGAGGTAGGAGGGAATATGCAGGACACAAGGAGTAGGGAATATAATACCGGAGGTAGGAGGGAATGTGAAGGATATAAGGAGTAGGGAGTATAATACAGGAGGTAGGAGGGAATGTGCAGGACACAAGGAGTAGGGAATATAATACCGGAGGTAGGAGGGAATGTGAAGGATATAAGGAGTAGGGAGTATAATACAGGAGGTAGGAGGGAATGTGCAGGATACAAGGAGTAGGGAATATAATACAGGAGGTAGGAGGGAATGTGAAGGATATAGGAGTAGGGAATATAATACAGGAGGTAGGAGGGAATGTGAAGGATATAAGGAGTAGGGAGTATAATACAGGAGGTAGGAGGGAATGTGCAGGATACAAGGAGTAGGGAGTATAATACAGGAGGTAGGAGGGAATGTGCAGGATACAAGGAGTAGGGAGTATAATACAGGAGGTAGGAGGGAATGTGCAGGACACAAGGAATAGGGAATATAATACAGGAGGTAGGAGGGAATGTGCAGGATACAAGGAGTAGGGAATATAATACAGGAGGTAGGAGGGAATGTGCAGGATACAAGGAGTAGGGAATATAATACAGGAGGTAGGAGGGAATGTGCAGGATACATGGAGTAGGGAATATAATACAGGAGGTAATGTGCAGGATACACGGAGTAGGGAATATAATACAGGAGGTAGGAGGGAATGTGCAGGATACAAGGAGTAGGGAATATAATACAGGAGGTAGGAGGGAATGTGCAGGACACAAGGAATAGGGAATATAATACAGGAGGTAGGAGGGAATGTGCAGGATACAAGGAGTAGGGAATATAATACAGGAGGTAGGAGGGAATGTGCAGGATACAAGGAGTAGGGAATATAATACAGGAGGTAGGAGGGAATGTGCAGGATACATGGAGTAGGGAATATAATACAGGAGGTAATGTGCAGGATACACGGAGTAGGGAATATAATACAGGAGGTAGGAGGGAATGTGCAGGATACAAGGAGTAGGGAATATAATACAGGAGGTAGGAGGGAATGTGAAGGATATAGGAGTAGGGAGTATAATACAGGAGGTAGGAGGGAATGTGAAGGATATAAGGAGTAGGGAATATAATACAGGAGGTAGGAGGGAATGTGAAGGATATAAGGAGTAGGGAGTATAATACAGGCGGTAGGAGGGAATGTGAAGGATATAAGGAGTAGGGAGTATAATACAGGAGGTAGGAGGGAATGTGAAGGATATAAGGAGTAGGGAGTATAATACAGGAGGTAGGAGGGAATGTGCAGGATACAAGGAGTAGGGAGTATAATACAGGAGGTAGGAGGGAATGTGCAGGATACAAGGAGTAGGGAGTATAATACAGGAGGTAGGGGGGAATGTGCAGGATACAAGGAGTAGGGAGTATAATACAGGAGGTAGGAGGGAATGTGCAGGATACAAGGAGTAGGGAGTATAATACATGAGGTAGGAGGGAATGTGCAGGATACAAGGAGTAGGGAGTATAATACAGGAGGTAGGAGGGAATGTGCAGGAGGGGGGGGGGGTCACATTGCATTGTGCATCTACCTGATGGGAACCAATGTGACTGGACCCGGTGGTTGGAGTTCTTGGTCGGGGAGGTCAGATGATCCTTCTCCATCACTACCTCAAAGTTCAGGATAAACATGATGACGGCCCCATCCTCATTCTTCACAGGGACCACGTCAACCAGACACAAGAAGCAGCTTCCTGCAGAGCGGAGACATTGGTGAGGACAGAAGACGTCTTCCATATAGCAGCACAGTATTATACACATGTATTGTCACTACTCCACACAAAGGGGAGCTCCGCTATCGGTATATAATGCTTTGCTGGAGTACACTGAAAAGACATTCATATCACTTCCTCATGGATTTCCTGTGCTTGCTGTCAGTGGATGAAAATCTGTCAGGAACATCACAGGCTACACAGAGCGCTCACCTGTGGGATCACTGGTTTCCCTTTAAATGACTATGAACAGATGTTCCATAATACTAATGATTTAGTGTAGAGTGCCCCTTTAAGATACTGCAATCGCCCCTTGGAGGACCCAACAAATCCATACATCACATATACGGCTTACTATGGAGCAGCTCATGCTGAGCCCAGGAAGGAATAATGACAAAAATATTTGCACTGAACTTCCACTTTAAGAAAAACAGTCAGCAAGTTGGTTAAATATAAATCCTGTTCCATATTAATCTCTATAGAGACGTGATCCCCAACCTGTGGCCCTCCAGCTCCTGCAAAACTACAACTCCCACTATGACCAGCTTGCTGCAGGCTTTGATGTAAGAGATGTAAGGATCAGCTGTCAGGGCATGATGGGATTTGTAGTTGTACAACAGTTGTACGGCCACAGGATAGAGGACACTTATATAATAATATCACTATATACAGATACAGCACAACTATCACAGGTCTCATAGTGACCCCACAGTCATCACATGTAGGGAGGTTACCTGCGTGACCACCAGATGAGCCCGTCCACGACCTGTGACCCCAGGAGCCGCACACACACAGGACAGGTGAGCGGCCGCAGTATATAGAATGTCCAATACATCTATAGAGCAATATCCCGGATGGTCTGACAGACTGAGAGAGTGGATGACGGGGAAGAGGCAGAGCGAAGATGTCAGGTCAAGAATCACCTGAGACTGTTCTCTACTAACCCAGATATACAAATCAGCTTTATGTTACTGTAACCTGTAATCTGCTGGTCGGGGTCACAAGACCGAAACAAGAGGGTGTTATATACCTACAGACTCCAGGTATACAGGGGACCGGGTACAGAAACTGCAGGGGGCATTACACAGTCACCACATATATACACGAGATACCGAGGTTATACCAGCTGTACATATATCATTATACACAGGAGATCCCCAGGTTATACCAGCTGTACATATATAACTATAAACAGGAGATCCCCAGGTTATACCAGCTGTACATATATAATTATATACAGGAGATACCCAGGTTATACCAGCTGTACATATATAATTATATACAGTATATACGTAGGTTATACCAGCTGTACATATATAATTATATACAGGAGATCCCCAGGTTATACCAGCTGTACATATACAGGAGATCCCCAGGTTATACCAGCTGTACATATATCATTATATACAGGAGATCCCCAGGTTATACCAGCTGTACATATATCATTATACACAGGAGATCCCCAGGTTATACCAGCTGTACATATATAACTATAAACAGGAGATCCCCAGGTTATACCAGCTGTACATATATAATTATATACAGGAGATCCCCAGGTTATACCAGCTGTACATATATAATTATATACAGGAGGTACCCAGGTTATACCAGCTGTACATATATATTATATACAGGAGATCCCCAGGTTATACCAGCTGTACATATATAATTATATACAGTATATACCCAGGTTATACCAGCTGTACATATCTAATTATATACAGTATATATCCAGGTTATACCAGCTGTACATATATCATTATATACAGGAGGTACCCAGGTTATACCAGCTGTAAATATCTAATTATATACAGTATATACCCAGGTTATACCAGCTGTACATATATCATTATATACAGGAGGTACCCAGGTTATACCAGCTGTACATATATAACTATATACAGGAGATCCCCAGGTTATACCAGCTGTACATATATAATTATATACAGGAGGTACCCAGGTTATACCAGCTGTACATATATAATTATATACAGGAGATCCCCAGGTTATACCAGCTGTACATATATAATTATATACAGGAGGTACTCAGGTTATACCAGCTGTGCATATATCATTATACACAGGAGATCCCCAGGTTATATCAGCTGTACATATATCATTATATACAGTATATACCCAGGTTATACCAGCTGTACATATATCATTATATACAGTATATACCCAGGTTATACCAGCTGTACATATATCATTATATACAGGAGGTACCCAGGTTATACCAGCTGTACATATATAACTATATACAGGAGATCCCCAGGTTATACCAGCTGTACATATATAATTATATATAGGAGATCCCCTGGTTATACCAGCTGTAGATATATAATAATAATAGACAGGAGATCCCCAGGTTATACCAGCTGTACATATATCATTATATACAGGAGGTACCCAGGTTATACCAGCTGTACATATATAACTATATACAGGAGATACCCAGGTTATACCAGCTGTACATATATAATTATATACAGTATATACCCAGATTATACCAGCTGTACATATATAATTATGTACAGGAGATCCCCAGGTTATACCAGCTGTACATATATAATTATATACAGTATATACCCAGGTTATACCAGCTGTACATATATAATTATATACAGGAGATCCCCAGGTTATACCAGCTGTACATATATAATTATATACAGGAGATCCCCAGGTTATACCAGCTGTACATATATAATTATATACAGGAGATCCCCAGGTTATACCAGCTGTACATATATAACTATATACAGGAGATGCCCAGGTTATACCAGCTGTACATATATCATTATATACAGGAGGTACCCAGGTTATACCAGCTGTACATATATAATTATATACAGGAGATCCCCTGGTTATACCAGCTGTACATATATAATTATATACAGGAGGTACCCAGGTTATACCAGCTGTACATATATCATTGTATACAGGAGGTACCCAGGTTATACCAGCTGTACATATATAACTATATACAGGAGATCCCCAGGTTATACCAGCTGTACATATATAATTATATACAGTATATACCCAGGTTATACCAGCTGTACATATATAATTATATACAGTATATACCCAGGTTATACCAGCTGTACATATATAATTATAAACAGGAGATCACCAATCACAGCTCCTATAGCAACCAATCAAAGCTCCTATAGCAACCAATCAAAGCTCCTATAGCAACCAATCATAGCTCCTACAGCAACCAATCAAAGCTCGTATAGCAACCAAAGATCCTATAGCAACCAATCACAGCTCCTATAGCAACCAATCACAGCTCCTATAGCAACCAATCAAAGCTCCTATAGCAACCAATCAAAGCTCCTATAGCAACCAATCATAGCTCCTATAGCAACCAATCACACCTCCTATAGCAACCAATCACACCTCCTATAGCAACCAATCACACCTCCTATAGCAACCAATCATAGCTCCTATAGCAACCAATCACAGCTCCTATAGCAACCAATCACACCTTTTATAGCAACCAATCACAGCTCCTATAGCAACCAATCATAGCTCCTATAGCAACCAATCATAGCTCCTATAGCAACCAATCACAGCTCATATAGCAACCAATCACAGCTCCTATAGCAACCAATCATAGCTCCTATAGCAACCAATCACAGCTCATATAGCAACCAATCACATCTGGACTTTATTTCTGAAACTGCTCTGGTAAAATGAAAGCAGATCTGTAAATGGTTGCTATGGAGGCGTTGATTGGTTGCTATGGGCAGATAAGATTTTGCCTCAGATGGTTGTGATGAATTTGCCCGTGTGTGTGACTGCTGGTGTATATAGGTTAACTAGTGACTGTCCCCCTATAAACCTTATAGTTATAATAATATAGAGACCACCATTAACGTAGCCCACCAAGGTGCCCGCACTACACAGGGGTCTAGGTGACAACCAATCAGTGAGCTCCATCAGCGATGACCGTGTCACATGACGGGTTACAGAACGCACCATCTTCCTGTATAAGAAGATTTCACAGATCTCTGGAACAGGACAAAGTGTCAGCGAGTTCTCCGCCTAATACCCGATTATATAAGAACTGATCACACCCCACACTGAGGACACCCTATATATGTGTCACCTTAAAGGGGAACTCCATGCACATACAATCATAAAGTTATCAGTGTGTTATCGTGCTGTTACATAGGACTGCAGGTGATAGCTACTACATTATCTGTACTCAGAGATATCACTGTGTTATCTGTGGTGTTACATAGGACTGCAGGTGTCATCTACTACATTATCTGTACTCAGAGATATCACTGTTATTTGTGGTGTTACATAGGACTGCAGGTGACATCTACTACATTATCTGTACTCAGAGATATCACTGTGTTATCTGTGGTGTTACATAGGACTGCAGGTGTCATCTACTACATTATCTGTACTCAGAGATATCACTGTTATTTGTGGTGTTACATAGGACTGCAGGTGTCATCTACTACATTATCTGTATTGTGATATCACTGTTATTTGTGGTGTTACATAGGACTGCAGGCCACATCTACTACATTATCTGTACTCAGAGATATCACTGTGTTATCTGTGGTGTTACATAGGACTGCAGGTGTCATCTACTACATTATCTGTACTCAGAGATATCACTGTTATTTGTGGTGTTACATAGGACTGCAGGTGACATCTACATTATCTGTACTCAGAGGGATATCCTGTGTTATCTGTGGTGTTACATAGGACTGCAGGTGTCATCTACTACATTATCTGTACTCAGAGGGATATCACTGTGTTATCTGTGGTGTTACATAGGACTGCAGGTGTCATCTACTACATTATCTGTACTCAGAGGGATATCACTGTGTTATCTGTGATGTTACATAGGACTGCAGGTGACATATACTACATTATCTGTACTCAGAGAGATATCACTGTGTTATCTGTGGTGTTACATAGGACTGCAGGTAGTGTGACTGGTGGTTACATAACATTAGATGTGACAGCAGATGCTGCTGGAGTGTATACAGCGGGTCGATAGCGCTCGGCCTCCTGAGCGGTGACGCGGCTCCTGATCTTTCCTGTCAGTAATTGGGTGAGAAGAGCGGAGCGGCCACATTGGAATAATCCCGGGCTCATCCTCTAAGGGGGGCCGAGGCCTTAATCCCCCCTAATCCCAGACACATGGTTCCTAACAAGCAGAAATCCCTGTGCACACAGCGAGGTTACGGGCGCTCCGGGCGACCCCTGCAAGTGCTCCGTCCCTTATCCCTTCATTCTAAAGAGAGCATCCCTAATCCTCACAGCCGCGGAGCGCACACACAGATCCTGCCAGCCGCCCATAGACAACAATACAAACAGTGAGCGGCTGCCGCCCAGACTGCCAGCAGCTCCGGCAGACGCCCGCCACTCTGTTTTCTCTGTCGGTTTTCACAGCTATCACCCTGTAACGTGACGACGCATGTAGTGTTCCAGGACACAGATGTAGCACCAGGCTGTAGAGCTCACAGAGCATTGTATAGACTGAGAGCAGGACTAGTTATGTACAATGTATCAGTCTGGAGTCCAGGCTGTAGAGCTCACAGAGCATTGTCTACACTGGATACAGCTGAGAGCAGGACTAGCTATGTACAATGTATTAGTCTGGGGTCCAGGCTGTAGAGCTCACAGAGCATTGTCTACACTGGATACAGCTGAGAGCAGGACTAGCTATGTACAATGTATCAGGCTGTAGAGCTCACAGAGCATTGTCTACACTGGATAAAGCTGAGAGCAGGACTAGCTATGTACAATGTATCAGTCTGGGGTCCAGGCTGTAGAGCTCACAGAGCATTGTCTACACTGGATACAGCTGAGAGCAGGACTAGCTATGTACAATGTATCAGTCTGGGGTCCAGGCTGTAGAGCTCACAGAGCATTGTCTACACTGGATACAGCTAAGAGCAGGACTAGCAATATACAATGTATCAGTCTGGGGTCTAGGCTGTAGAGCTCACAGAGCATTGTCTACACTGGATACAGCTGAGAGCAGGACTAGCTATGTATCAGTCTGGAGTCCAGGCTGTAGCTGTAGCAGCAGAACAGAACCTGAGAATGAATATGTCAATCATGATTCTTTTATTATAGAACGTTAAAATATAGTTATATCATATATTATTATACTTTCAGCCTGCTCTCTAATACAGAGATGTGTTATAATAGATCTTCTCTCCTTATAGTAACTACTGCATATAAATACCATGTCTCTGCGTCGCCACCTGCTGGCTGCACACTAGTTATACGCACAGTACCACTTCTCCTGTCCTGTATACTGGGTGTAATCCTTGATATCTGCTCTTATTCTGTATATATATATATATATATATATATATATATATATATATATATATATATATATACACTGCACAGTACCACTTCTCCTGTTCTGTATACTGGGTGTAATCCTCAGTATCTGCTCTTATTCTGTATATATGGACACTGCACAGTACCACTTCTCCTGTTCTGTATACTGGGTGTAATCCTCAGTATCTGCTCTTATTCTGTATATATGGACACTGCACAGTACCACTTCTCCTGTCCTGTATACTTAGTGTAATCCTCAGTGTCTGCTCTTATTCTGTATATATGGACACTGCACAGTACCACTTCTCCTGTCCTATATGCTGGGTGTAATCCTCAGTATCTGCTCTTGTTCTGTATATATGGACATTGCACAGTACCACTTCTCCTGTCCTGTATACTGGGTGTAATCCTCAATATCTGCTCTTATTCTGTATATATAGCCACTGCACAGTACCACTTCTCCTGTCCTGTATGCTGGGTGTAATCCTCAGTATCTGCTCTTGTTCTGTATATATATACACTGCACAGTACCACTTCTCCTGTCCTGTATGCTGGGTGTAATCCTCAGTATCTGCTCTTGTTCTGTATATATGGACATTGCACAGTACCACTTCTCCTGTCCTGTATACTGGGTGTATTTAGTCTCTGTCTTTGTTCTATATGTAAGGACAGTGCACAGTACTACTTCCCCTGTTGTTTTGCTCGCCTACTACAGAGGTTCATCTCAGTTCCTAATATCCAGACTCCATTTACCGGTGACTGAGCAATCAATGGCGACACTTATTATGAGCCCATATTCCTTATTAACTGATAGCAAATAAATCAGCGTGGCACGAAGTGACAGAGATCAATGGCGCCATGAGAGGCGGAACATCATCCTCCTGCAGCGTACAGAGCGGCGTGGGTTCTCCGCCATCTGCAGCCAAGGAATATTATACAGCTCTGATATACACCACCCGACCACAGGTACAGGGTATACGTCTTCCCCCACGCCACCAAAATCATAGTAACTCCTCCTACCTGAGACTCCACCCACCGGCCACTCCCACAATCAAAGCACTAACCACTCCCACAATCATAGCACCGACCGTTCCCACAATCATAGCACCGACCGCTCCCACAATCATAGCACCGACCACTCCCACAATCATAGCACCGACCGCTCCCACAATCATTGCACTGACCACTCCCACAATCATTGCACCGACCACTCCCACAATCATAGCACTGACCACTCCCACAATCATAGCATTGACCACTCCCACAATCATAGCACCGACCACTCCCACAATCATTGCACCGACCACTCCCACATTCATAGCACCGACCACTCCCACAATCCCATCCCAGTCACATTTCCTTCACCATTCCCTATATCCCTAACCCAAACCCTAACCACTTCCAGTATCCACAACATACCCCAAACCATTTCCATTATCCCCAACCCTAACCACTCCTAGTATCCCTAATCCTAACAATCCCTGGCATCCCCAACCCTAACCATTCCCAGTATCCTGAACCCAAACAAATCCCAGTATCCACAACTCCAGACATTTAGACATTTTAAAAAATTCCATCCTTTCCAAATATTCCTTCCCAGTAATGTCAATAAACTCCTCCTCTAACCATAACCAGTATCTATTTCTCCCATTCCCTGTATCTTCCAATTCCCAGTTTATCCCCAACTCACCATTCCAATAAATTCTCCTCCCGCCATTCCCAGTACATTCTCCTCCCGCCATTCCGAGTGCATCCTCCTCTCACCATTCCCAGTGCATCCTCCTCTCACCATTCCCAGTGCATCCTCCTCTCACCATTCCCAGTGCATCCTTCTCTCACCATTCCCAGTGCATCCTTCTCTCACTATTCCCAGTGCATCCTCCTCTCACCATTCCCAGTGCATCCTTCTCTCACTATTCCCAGTGCATCCTCCTTTCACCATTCCCAGTGCATCCTTCTCTCACTATTCCCAGTGCATCCTCCTCTCACCATTCCCAGTGCATCCTTCTCTCACTATTCCCAGTGCATCCTCCTTTCACCATTCCCAGTGCATCCTCCTCTCACTATTCCCAGTGCATCCTCCTCTCACCATTCCCAGTGCATCCTCCTCTCGCCATTCCCAGTACATTCTCCTCCCGCCATTGCCAGTGCATCCTCCTCTCACCATTCCCAGTGCATTCTTCTCTCACTATTCCCAGTACATTCTCCTCCCGCCATTCCCAGTGCATCCTCCTCCCACCATTCCCAGTGCATCCTTCTCTCACTATTCCCAGTGCATCCTCCTCTCACCATTCCCAGTACATTCTCCTCCCGCCATTCCCAGTGCATCCTCCTCCCACCATTCCCAGTACATTCCTTCTCTCACTATTCCCAGTGCATCCTCCTCTCACCATTCCCAGTACATTCTCCTCCCGCCATTCCCAGTGCATCCTCCTTTCACCATTCCCAGTGCATCCTCCTCTCATCATTCCCAGTACATTCTCCTCTCACTATTCCCAGTACATTCTCCTCTCACCATTCCCAGTGCATCCTTCTTTCACTATTCCCAGTGCATCCTCCTCTCACCATTCCCAGTACATTCTCCTCTCACCATTCCCAGTACATTCTCCTCTCACCATTCCCAGTGCCTCCTCCTCTCACCATTCCCAGTGCATCCTTCTTTCACTATTCCCAGTGCATCCTCCTCTCACCATTCCCAGTATCTCCTTATTTCACTATTTCTAGAACATGCTGCTCACCATTCCCAGTATCCCTTTCCCCAGCATTCCCAGTACATCCTCCTCAAAGTATTCC
The DNA here is from genome assembly GCF_027789765.1 of Dendropsophus ebraccatus. Classification (NCBI taxonomy): domain Eukaryota; kingdom Metazoa; phylum Chordata; class Amphibia; order Anura; family Hylidae; genus Dendropsophus; species Dendropsophus ebraccatus. Next base: position 206,192,219 of record NC_091455.1, read on the forward strand.
AAGTACCTCCTCTTCTCACCATTCCCAGTATCTCCTCCTTCCAGCATTCCCAGTACCTCCTCTTCTCACCAATCCTATGATAAGGTTACCTTTTTTTCCGCCTGACTTTATGAAGCCAGACACTCCCCAGGATAGGATGGTTCCAGATTAGATTTAGCAGCTGCAGTTCTGCTTAACTTGAAATCACAGACACAGACAACTGATGTACGACGGTAACATAAGTTTGAGAAGGTCCCCCTTTAGTGTTTTGTGTTAACTTTTATAGACAGAATATTGGTATTACTCATGCGCAGTGTATTCACATGAAATATATAAACTTTCAATACAGACGTGGTTTAAAGTCACAAGACACATACATATCACACTCTGATAGGTCAATCCATAGATGGTCAGAAGTTCCCTTTCCTGCGCAGTCAGGCTGGTACAACATGTTGTTTACCATTAATTGTTTATATAACTGTGTCTCTTTCTCGCATCTGTACTGTGGCTGCGATGTAAGTTTACATAACATACTCTTCCTCCTTACTCCTTTCCCAGAACCCTGTGCACCAGACAGTCAGTTTAAATGGAGAAAGGGCCCTCAACTGTGAGAAACAATACATGAAGGAAACACTTCTTGTTGTGTCCATGTTTTAAAGGATGAAGAAATATCCAAGATATTAAAATCATCCAGGTTAACCCTGTCACCTAGTACATCCTCCTCCCAGCATTCCCAGTAAATCCTCCTCTCACCATTTCCAGTACCTCCTCACCATTTCCAGTACATCCTCCTCCCAGCATTCCCAGTACATCCTTCTCACCATTCCCAGTACATCCTTCTCCCAGTATTCCCAGTACCTCCTCCCGGCATTCCCAGTACTTCCTCCTCCTCCTCAACATTCCCAGTACACCCTCCTCTCACCAATCCCAGTACACCCTCCTCTCACCATTCCCAGTGCCTCCTCCTCCTCCCAGCACTGCCAGTACTTCCTCCTTCTCCTCAACATTCCCAGTACACCCTCCTCTCACCAATCCCAGTACACCCTCCTCTCACCATTCCCAGTGCCTCCTCCTCCTCCCAGCACTGCCAGTACTTCATCCTCCTCCTCGCCATTCCCAGTACACCCTCCTCTCCCCATATTAAGTGCCTCCTCCTCCCAGCACCAGTACATCCTCCTCTGTATATATGTCCTCCTAACACTTCCCAGTCACATTTTCTCGGATTCCTCCTCTTTATGACTTTGGGTTGTTCCTCCCCTCTCTTTCCCCATCCTCCTCTTCCTGATCCCTATTTTACCATATTTCAGCAGAGACGAGTGGCCCAGACCCATTCACCAAGGCAAATCAATGCTGCAGAAAATGAGGAGGTGGCGGTGGCGGTGGGGGCGGTGGTCAGAGGGCGGAACGGAGCGTAATTTGTTATCGGATTAATGACACCAAACATAATAACAATGAAAAATATGTAATAAAACTTTACTACCTTCTACTTCAATTACTTGACTATCCAAAGAAAACAGGTCAACGAGAAGACGAGAGAACAAAGGAACAGTAATGGCCGCCTGGCTGCAGGGCACAAAGCATCATGGGAAAATGTTACAGGAGCTGACACCCAAAATTAGAAACCTCACCTAATGCACCCCTACACTGAAAGCGCCCCCTGATGACCACCAAACACCATCTGACCCCCCTCCTCCAATCTCCAACAGGTCTGGGGCTGCTGCAGGTTGCTCTTTACTTACCTTTATGCAAGAACACATGAGCAAGGCAGACGTCATCCACATGACAGCCCACCTGTATGTCCTGGTATACTGCTAACAATACAATCACTGTATCCCATACATACACCCAATTATATCAGTCTACAGCAGCAATGCCCAAACTGTGGCTCTAAAGGGTTTCCAAAACTACAACTCCCATCATGCCCTGACTACCTGTGCCTGATCTTTTAACCTCTTAGATCAGTGTTCCCCAGTATGCAGCTCTACATCAACTGCAAAACTACAACTCCCATCATGCCCTGACTACCTGTGCCTGATCCTTTAACCTCTTAGATGAGTGTTCACCAGTATGCAGCCCTAAAGCCATTGTAAAACTACCATTCCCATCATGCCCCGATAGCCTCCGACTGATCCTTTGATCCCCAAACCTGCAGCTCCCCAGCTGTTGTCCAACTTTAACTCCCATCATGTCCTGAAAACCTTCGGCTGATCCTTTGATCAGTGTTCCAGAATCTGAGGCTCTGCAGCTGTTGCAGAACATTACTCTCCAGACCACTGTTTCCAATACTGACTCGTGCACTCCCCCTGGTGTATGAAGAGAGGAAATACACCTCACCCACCGCCTGCAATGCTGTGGGTCAACTACTTCTATATACTTTTATATCTATATATTTTTACAACATAATAGTATAACAGTGTATAGAATAGAAGCCTAAAGTGACAGATCTGCCCAATACAATTACATCTTGATCAATGTGGAATAAAAAGTTTTTCAAGGTCTTACTAGTGACAAGATCTCTGCTTGGTGTCAGTGAATAAAAATGTCATACTTACACCCAGAGGGTGAAAACCTAGTTGTGAAACAGTCCTCCCTCCACAGCTGAGAGGTTGGTACAATATATTGGGATTAATCAGGCAATGGCTGTGGCTTTAGCTCACAAAGGGTTCTCAGCATTGATATACTGTATTTTGACAAACACTCTAATCACTGACAAGAGGAATACATTTTGAAAATAGAAAATGAGTAACAATGTCTATTCTGCAGATGCAGGCATGAGTATTAGCTATGTCTCTGGGTGATCCTATTACACCGAGCACTTGTATGTACTTAGGAATCATCTAGAGCCGTGCTCCCGAACCACAACTCCCATCATGACCTTACAGCTACAGAAATTGTAGTTTTGCAACAGCTGGAGAACTGCAGGATGGGAAAAGAATAATCACGCACCTGCACTACACATAAGTGACCACAAGATGGCAGTACATTACTACACAACTCATTGCAATGTCCTATTCATACAAGGTATTCAAAAAAAGTATTGGGGGGTTACAAAGAGGTCTCTATCCCCAGATATCACTGATTCCTGATATTGTATGCTACACATTACCAACTGCTGATACTAGAACATAAGATATGCCCTATACACCAAGACTAAAGCACATACAAATTCAAACCCCTTACACAAATACAGATCCCAGACCTCTGAACTAATACAGACCCCAGACCAGACCCCTAATCTAATACAGACCCCAGACAAGATCCCTAAACTAATACAGACCCCAGACCAGACCCCTAAACTAATACAGACCCCAGACCCGACCCCTAAACTAATACAGACCCCAGACCAGACCCCTAAACTAATACAGACTCCAGACCCGACCCCTAAACTAATACAGACCCCAGACCAGACCCCTAAAATGACACAGACCCCAGACCAGACCCCTAAACTAATACAGACCCCAGACCAGATCCCTAAACTAACACAGATCCCAGACCAGACCCCTAAACTATTACAGACCCCAGACCAGACCCCTAATCTAATACAGACCCTAGACCAGATCCCTAAACTAATACAGACCCCAGACCAGACCCCTAAACTAATACAGATCCCAGACCAGACCCCTAAACTAATACAGACCCCAGACCAGACCCCTAAACTAATACAGACTCCAGACCCGACCCCTAAACTAATACAGACCCCAGACCAGACCCCTAAACTAATACAGACTCCAGACCCGACCCACCAGACTCCTAAACTAATACAGATCCCAGACCCCTAAACTAATAGAGAAATCAGACCAGACCCCTAAACTAATACAGACTCCAGACCCCTAAACTAATACAGACCCAAGAACAGATACTTAAACTAATAAAGACCCCCAAACCAGACCACTAAACTAATACAGAAACCAGACCAGACCCCTAACCTAATACAGACCCCAGACCAGACCCCTAAACTAATACACAGACCCCAGACCAGGCCCCTAAACTAATACAGACCCCAGACCAGACCCCTAAACTAATACAGACCCCAGACCAGACCTCTAAACTAATACAGACCCCAAACCCCTAAACTAATAACGCTTTTTCAGCCTTGTTTGTATGGCGTTCAATTCTCAATATAAGAAAACATTCTCTGGGTTGATACAATTACAGAAAGACCAAATTTATACAGTTTGTTTTATTAATTTTGCACAATAAAGACACTGAAAAACACTTTAGTTTTCCAGTTGCGGCATCTTTTTATGTTTCTGCGGATGGAGCTGTGTGAGTTCTTGTGTCTTGCCGGATGACGGGGAATTTTATCGGTAGCATTTTGGGTTATATACGACTTTTGGATCGCTATCTATTACTTTTTATGGGAGGCGGATGAAGAAAGAACAGGGATTCCGGCAGAGTTGTTTTATTTGTTGCTGTGTTCACCTGCAGAATAACGAACATTTTATGGCCTCGGTCAGCACAGAGGCAGCCGTATCAGTTATGGGCACTTTTTTAATCCTCATTGGATTTTGTATGGGAATATCAACAACAACAACTAACAATGTAACCAGCAGCGTCTGCAGCGGAATCTTTATATGGGGGAAAAAAACGTGTTTTAATCCAGTGCGCGAGGCCAGTAGAGGGGCGGCAACTAGTCATCTGGGCAGAGAGAGTCTACGACTAATCAAGGCTCTCTGCCTGTTATTGTGCACTACTGCTGTATTGCACAATATTAGGCCTCTATCTGACCATGGAGGCCTAACTAATACAGACCCCAGACCCCTAAACTAATACAGACCCCAGACCCCTAAACTAATACAGACCCCAGACCCCTAAACTAATACAGACCCCAGATCCCAAAACTAATACAGACCCCAGACCAGACCCCTAAACTAATACAGACCCCAGACCAGACTCCAGACTAGACCCCTAAACTAGTACAGACCCCAGACCAGACCCCTAAACTAATACAGACCCCAGACCAGACCCCTAAACTAATACAGACCCCAGACCAGACCCCTAAACTAATACAGACCCCAGACCCCTAAACTAATACAGACCCCAGACCAGACCCCTAAACTAATACAGACCCCAGACCAGACCCCTAAACTAATAAAGACCCCAGACCAGATACCTAAACTAATACAGACCCCAGACCAGGCTGCTAAACTAATACAGACCACAGACCAGACCCCTAAACTAATACAGACCACAGACCAGAACCCTAAACTAATACAGACCCCAGACCAGACCGCTAAACTAATACAGACCCCAGATCAGACCCCCTATACTAATACAGACCCCAGACCAGACCCCTAAACTAATACAGACCCCAGACCAGACCTCTAAACTAATACAGACCCCTAAAGTAATACAGACCCCAGACCAGACCCCTAAACTAATACAGACCCCAGACCAGACCTCTAAACTAATACAGACCGCAGACCAGACCCCAAAATTAATACAGACCCCAGACCGGATCCCTAAACTAATACAGACCCCAGACTGACCCCCTTTACTAATACAGACCCCAGACCAGACCCCTAAACTAATACAGACCCCAGACCAGACTCCAGACTAGACCCCTAAACTAATACAGACCCCAGTCCAGACCCCTAAACTAGTACAGACCCCAGACCAGACCCCTAAACTAGTACAGACCCCAGACCAGACCCCTAATCTAATACAGACCCCAGACCCCTAAACTAATACAGACCCCAGACCAGACCCCTAAACTAATACAGACCCCAGACCAGACCGCTAAACTAATACAGACCCCAGACCCCTAAACTAATACAGACCATAGACCAAACCCCTAAACTAATACAGACCCCAGACAAGACCCCTAAACTAATACAGACCCCAGAAAAGACCCCTAAACTAATACAGACCCCAGACCAGACCCCTAAACTAATACAGACCCCAGACCAGACCCCTAAACTAATACAGACCCCAAACCAGACCCCTAAACTAATACAGACCCCAGAACAAATCCCTAAACTTATACAGACCCCAGACCAGACCCCTAAACTAATACAGACCCCAGACCAGTCCCATAAACTAATACAGACCCCAGACCAGACCCCTAAACTAATACAGATCCCAGACCAGATCCCTAAACTTATACAGACCCCAGACCAGACCCCTTAACTAATACAGACCACAGACCAGACCCCTAAACTAATACAGACCACAGACCAGAACCCTAAACTAATACAGACCCCAGACCAGACCGCTAAACTAATACAGACCCCAGATCAGACCCCCTATACTAATACAGACCCCAGACCAGACCCCTAAACTAATACAGACCCCAGACCAGACCTCTAAACTAATACAGACCCCTAAAGTAATACAGACCCCAGACCAGACCCCTAAACTAATACAGACCCCAGACCAGACCTCTAAACTAATACAGACCGCAGACCAGACCCCAAAATTAATACAGACCCCAGACCGGATCCCTAAACTAATACAGACCCCAGACTGACCCCCTTTACTAATACAGACCCCAGACCAGACCCCTAAACTAATACAGACCCCAGACCAGACTCCAGACTAGACCCCTAAACTAATACAGACCCCAGTCCAGACCCCTAAACTAGTACAGACCCCAGACCAGACCCCTAAACTAGTACAGACCCCAGACCAGACCCCTAATCTAATACAGACCCCAGACCCCTAAACTAATACAGACCCCAGACCAGACCCCTAAACTAATACAGACCCCAGACCAGACCGCTAAACTAATACAGACCCCAGACCCCTAAACTAATACAGACCATAGACCAAACCCCTAAACTAATACAGACCCCAGACAAGACCCCTAAACTAATACAGACCCCAGAAAAGACCCCTAAACTAATACAGACCCCAGACCAGACCCCTAAACTAATACAGACCCCAGACCAGACCCCTAAACTAATACAGACCCCAGACCAGACCCCTAAACTAATACAGATCCCAGACCAGATCCCTAAACTTATACAGACCCCAGACCAGACCCCTTAACTAATACAGACCCCAGACCAGATCCCTAAACTTATACAGACCCCAGACCAGTGCATCCTCCTTTCACCATTCCCAGTGCATCCTTCTCTCACTATTCCCAGTGCATCCTCCTCTCACCATTCCCAGTGCATCCTTCTCTCACTATTCCCAGTGCATCCTCCTTTCACCATTCCCAGTGCATCCTCCTCTCACTATTCCCAGTGCATCCTCCTCTCACCATTCCCAGTGCATCCTCCTCTCGCCATTCCCAGTACATTCTCCTCCCGCCATTGCCAGTGCATCCTCCTCTCACCATTCCCAGTGCATTCTTCTCTCACTATTCCCAGTACATTCTCCTCCCGCCATTCCCAGTGCATCCTCCTCCCACCATTCCCAGTGCATCCTTCTCTCACTATTCCCAGTGCATCCTCCTCTCACCATTCCCAGTACATTCTCCTCCCGCCATTCCCAGTGCATCCTCCTCCCACCATTCCCAGTACATTCCTTCTCTCACTATTCCCAGTGCATCCTCCTCTCACCATTCCCAGTACATCCTCCTCTCACCATTCCCAGTGCATCCTTCTTTCACTATTCCCAGTGCATCCTCCTCTCACCATTCCCAGTGCATCCTCCTCTCACCATTCCCAGTACATTCTCCTCTCACCATTCCCAGTGCCTCCTCCTCTCACCATTCCCAGTGCATCCTTCTTTCACTATTCCCAGTGCATCCTCCTCTCACCATTCCCAGTATCTCCTTATTTCACTATTTCTAGAACATGCTGCTCACCATTCCCAGTATCCCTTTCCCCAGCATTCCCAGTACATCCTCCTCAAAGTATTCCAAGTACCTCCTCTTCTCACCATTCCCAGTATCTCCTCCTTCCAGCATTCCCAGTACCTCCTCCTCTCACCAATCCTATGATAAGGTTACCTTTTTTTCCGCCTGACTTTATGAAGCCAGACACTCCCCAGGATAGGATGGTTCCAGATTAGATTTAGCAGCTGCAGTTCTGCTTAACTTGAAATCACAGACACAGACAACTGATGTACGACGGTAACATAAGTTTGAGAAGGTCCCCCTTTAGTGTTTTGTGTTAACTTTTATAGACAGAATATTGGTATTACTCATGCGCAGTGTATTCACATGAAATATATAAACTTTCAATACAGACGTGGTTTAAAGTCACAAGACACATACATATCACACTCTGATAGGTCAATCCATAGATGGTCAGAAGTTCCCTTTCCTGCGCAGTCAGGCTGGTACAACATGTTGTTTACCATTAATTGTTTATATAACTGTGTCTCTTTCTCGCATCTGTACTGTGGCTGCGATGTAAGTTTACATAACATACTCTTCCTCCTTACTCCTTTCCCAGAACCCTGTGCACCAGACAGTCAGTTTAAATGGAGAAAGGGCCCTCAACTGTGAGAAACAATACATGAAGGAAACACTTCTTGTTGTGTCCATGTTTTAAAGGATGAAGAAATATCCAAGATATTAAAATCATCCAGGTTAACCCTGTCACCTAGTACATCCTCCTCCCAGCATTCCCAGTAAATCCTCCTCTCACCATTTCCAGTACCTCCTCACCATTTCCAGTACATCCTCCTCCCAGCATTCCCAGTACATCCTTCTCACCATTCCCAGTACATCCTTCTCCCAGTATTCCCAGTACCTCCTCCCGGCATTCCCAGTACTTCCTCCTCCTCCTCAACATTCCCAGTACACCCTCCTCTCACCAATCCCAGTACACCCTCCTCTCACCATTCCCAGTGCCTCCTCCTCCTCCCAGCACTGCCAGTACTTCCTCCTTCTCCTCAACATTCCCAGTACACCCTCCTCTCACCAATCCCAGTACACCCTCCTCTCACCATTCCCAGTGCCTCCTCCTCCTCCCAGCACTGCCAGTACTTCATCCTCCTCCTCGCCATTCCCAGTACACCCTCCTCTCCCCATATTAAGTGCCTCCTCCTCCCAGCACCAGTACATCCTCCTCTGTATATATGTCCTCCTAACACTTCCCAGTCACATTTTCCCGGATTCCTCCTCTTTATGACTTTGGGTTGTTCCTCCCCTCTCTTTCCCCATCCTCCTCTTCCTGATCCCTATTTTACCATATTTCAGCAGAGACGAGTGGCCCAGACCCATTCACCAAGGCAAATCAATGCTGCAGAAAATGAGGAGGTGGCGGTGGCGGTGGGGGCGGTGGTCAGAGGGCGGAACGGAGCGTAATTTGTTATCGGATTAATGACACCAAACATAATAACAATGAAAAATATGTAATAAAACTTTACTACCTTCTACTTCAATTACTTGACTATCCAAAGAAAACAGGTCAACGAGAAGACGAGAGAACAAAGGAACAGTAATGGCCGCCTGGCTGCAGGGCACAAAGCATCATGGGAAAATGTTACAGGAGCTGACACCCAAAATTAGAAACCTCACCTAATGCACCCCTACACTGAAAGCGCCCCCTGATGACCACCAAACACCATCTGACCCCCCTCCTCCAATCTCCAACAGGTCTGGGGCTGCTGCAGGTTGCTCTTTACTTACCTTTATGCAAGAACACATGAGCAAGGCAGACGTCATCCACATGACAGCCCACCTGTATGTCCTGGTATACTGCTAACAATACAATCACTGTATCCCATACATACACCCAGTTATATCAGTCTACAGCAGCAATGCCCAAACTGTGGCTCTAAAGGGTTTCCAAAACTACAACTCCCATCATGCCCTGACTACCTGTGCCTGATCTTTTAACCTCTTAGATCAGTGTTCCCCAGTATGCAGCTCTACATCAACTGCAAAACTACAACTCCCATCATGCCCTGACTACCTGTGCCTGATCCTTTAACCTCTTAGATGAGTGTTCACCAGTATGCAGCCCTAAAGCCATTGTAAAACTACCATTCCCATCATGCCCCGATAGCCTCCGACTGATCCTTTGATCCCCAAACCTGCAGCTCCCCAGCTGTTGTCCAACTTTAACTCCCATCATGTCCTGAAAACCTTCGGCTGATCCTTTGATCAGTGTTCCAGAATCTGAGGCTCTGCAGCTGTTGCAGAACATTACTCTCCAGACCACTGTTTCCAATACTGACTCGTGCACTCCCCCTGGTGTATGAAGAGAGGAAATACACCTCACCCACCGCCTGCAATGCTGTGGGTCAACTACTTCTATATACTTTTATATCTATATATTTTTACAACATAATAGTATAACAGTGTATAGAATAGAAGCCTAAAGTGACAGATCTGCCCAATACAATTACATCTTGATCAATGTGGAATAAAAAGTTTTTCAAGGTCTTACTAGTGACAAGATCTCTGCTTGGTGTCAGTGAATAAAAATGTCATACTTACACCCAGAGGGTGAAAACCTAGTTGTGAAACAGTCCTCCCTCCACAGCTGAGAGGTTGGTACAATATATTGGGATTAATCAGGCAATGGCTGTGGCTTTAGCTCACAAAGGGTTCTCAGCATTGATATACTGTATTTTGACAAACACTCTAATCACTGACAAGAGGAATACATTTTGAAAATAGAAAATGAGTAACAATGTCTATTCTGCAGATGCAGGCATGAGTATTAGCTATGTCTCTGGGTGATCCTATTACACCGAGCACTTGTATGTACTTAGGAATCATCTAGAGCCGTGCTCCCGAACCACAACTCCCATCATGACCTTACAGCTACAGAAATTGTAGTTTTGCAACAGCTGGAGAACTGCAGGATGGGAAAAGAATAATCACGCACCTGCACTACACATAAGTGACCACAAGATGGCAGTACATTACTACACAACTCATTGCAATGTCCTATTCATACAAGGTATTCAAAAAAAGTATTGGGGGGTTACAAAGAGGTCTCTATCCCCAGATATCACTGATTCCTGATATTGTATGCTACACATTACCAACTGCTGATACTAGAACATAAGATATGCCCTATACACCAAGACTAAAGCACATACAAATTCAAACCCCTTACACAAATACAGATCCCAGACCTCTGAACTAATACAGACCCCAGACCAGACCCCTAATCTAATACAGACCCCAGACAAGATCCCTAAACTAATACAGACCCCAGACCAGACCCCTAAACTAATACAGACTCCAGACCCGACCCCTAAACTAATACAGACCCCAGACCAGACCCCTAAACTAATACAGACTCCAGACCCGACCCCTAAACTAATACAGACCCCAGACCAGACCCCTAAAATGACACAGACCCCAGACCAGACCCCTAAACTAATACAGACCCCAGACCAGATCCCTAAACTAACACAGATCCCAGACCAGACCCCTAAACTATTACAGACCCCAGACCAGACCCCTAATCTAATACAGACCCTAGACCAGATCCCTAAACTAATACAGACCCCAGACCAGACCCCTAAACTAATACAGATCCCAGACCAGACCCCTAAACTAATACAGACCCCAGACCAGACCCCTAAACTAATACAGACTCCAGACCCGACCCCTAATCTAATACAGACCCCAGACCAGACCCCTAAACTAATACAGACTCCAGACCCGACCCACCAGACTCCTAAACTAATACAGATCCCAGACCCCTAAACTAATAGAGAAATCAGACCAGACCCCTAAACTAATACAGACTCCAGACCCCTAAACTAATACAGACCCAAGAACAGATACTTAAACTAATAAAGACCCCCAAACCAGACCACTAAACTAATACAGAAACCAGACCAGACCCCTAACCTAATACAGACCCCAGACCAGACCCCTAAACTAATACACAGACCCCAGACCAGGCCCCTAAACTAATACAGACCCCAGACCAGACCCCTAAACTAATACAGACCCCAGACCAGACCTCTAAACTAATACAGACCCCAAACCCCTAAACTAATAACGCTTTTTCAGCCTTGTTTGTATGGCGTTCAATTCTCAATATAAGAAAACATTCTCTGGGTTGATACAATTACAGAAAGACCAAATTTATACAGTTTGTTTTATTAATTTTGCACAATAAAGACACTGAAAAACACTTTAGTTTTCCAGTTGCGGCATCTTTTTATGTTTCTGCGGATGGAGCTGTGTGAGTTCTTGTGTCTTGCCGGATGACGGGGAATTTTATCGGTAGCATTTTGGGTTATATACGACTTTTGGATCGCTATCTATTACTTTTTATGGGAGGCGGATGAAGAAAGAACAGGGATTCCGGCAGAGTTGTTTTATTTGTTGCTGTGTTCACCTGCAGAATAACGAACATTTTATGGCCTCGGTCAGCACAGAGGCAGCCGTATCAGTTATGGGCACTTTTTTAATCCTCATTGGATTTTGTATGGGAATATCAACAACAACAACTAACAATGTAACCAGCAGCGTCTGCAGCGGAATCTTTATATGGGGGAAAAAAACGTGTTTTAATCCAGTGCGCGAGGCCAGTAGAGGGGCGGCAACTAGTCATCTGGGCAGAGAGAGTCTACGACTAATCAAGGCTCTCTGCCTGTTATTGTGCACTACTGCTGTATTGCACAATATTAGGCCTCTATCTGACCATGGAGGCCTAACTAATACAGACCCCAGACCCCTAAACTAATACAGACCCCAGACCCCTAAACTAATACAGACCCCAGACCCCTAAACTAATACAGACCCCAGATCCCAAAACTAATACAGACCCCAGACCAGACCCCTAAACTAATACAGACCCCAGACCAGACTCCAGACTAGACCCCTAAACTAGTACAGACCCCAGACCAGACCCCTAAACTAATACAGACCCCAGACCAGACCCCTAAACTAATACAGACCCCAGACCAGACCCCTAAACTAATACAGACCCCAGACCCCTAAACTAATACAGACCCCAGACCAGACCCCTAAACTAATACAGACCCCAGACCAGACCCCTAAACTAATAAAGACCCCAGACCAGATCCCTAAACTAATACAGACCCCAGACCAGGCTGCTAAACTAATACAGACCACAGACCAGACCCCTAAACTAATACAGACCACAGACCAGAACCCTAAACTAATACAGACCCCAGACCAGACCGCTAAACTAATACAGACCCCAGATCAGACCCCCTATACTAATACAGACCCCAGACCAGACCCCTAAACTAATACAGACCCCAGACCAGACCTCTAAACTAATACAGACCCCTAAAGTAATACAGACCCCAGACCAGACCCCTAAACTAATACAGACCCCAGACCAGACCTCTAAACTAATACAGACCGCAGACCAGACCCCAAAATTAATACAGACCCCAGACCGGATCCCTAAACTAATACAGACCCCAGACTGACCCCCTTTACTAATACAGACCCCAGACCAGACCCCTAAACTAATACAGACCCCAGACCAGACTCCAGACTAGACCCCTAAACTAATACAGACCCCAGTCCAGACCCCTAAACTAGTACAGACCCCAGACCAGACCCCTAAACTAGTACAGACCCCAGACCAGACCCCTAATCTAATACAGACCCCAGACCCCTAAACTAATACAGACCCCAGACCAGACCCCTAAACTAATACAGACCCCAGACCAGACCGCTAAACTAATACAGACCCCAGACCCCTAAACTAATACAGACCATAGACCAAACCCCTAAACTAATACAGACCCCAGACAAGACCCCTAAACTAATACAGACCCCAGAAAAGACCCCTAAACTAATACAGACCCCAGACCAGACCCCTAAACTAATACAGACCCCAGACCAGACCCCTAAACTAATACAGACCCCAGACCAGACCCCTAAACTAATACAGATCCCAGACCAGATCCCTAAACTTATACAGACCCCAGACCAGACCCCTTAACTAATACAGACCCCAGACCAGATCCCTAAACTTATACAGACCCCAGACCAGACCCCTTAACTAATACAGACCCCAGACCAGACCCCTAAACTAATACAGACCATAGACCAGACCCCTAAACTAATACAGGCCCCAGACCAGACCCCTAAACTAATACAGACCACAGACCAGACCCCTAAACTAATACAGACCACAGACCAGTCCCCTAATCTAATAGAGACCCCAGACCAGACCCCTAAACTAATACAGACCCCAGACCAGACCCCTAAACTAATACAGACCATAGACCAGACCCCTAAACTAATACAGGCCCCAGACCAGACCCCTAAACTAATACAGATCACAGACCAGACCCCTAAACTAATACAGACCACAGACCAGTCCCCTAAACTAATACAGACCATAGACCAGACTGCTAAACCTAAAAGCTATAATATTAATAAACAGAAACCTGGCAATTAAACTGATGCAGTTACAGCATTTATAGGGGTGGACACTCAGCTTTCTCAGTCCCCAGAAGGGAAAACCTGCCTATTTATATAGTGATACAAGCCTGTAGTGTATAACCAGTAAGATCTGCAGCTCAGGATGGTAGAAAAGCTGAGTATTACGTCATGCGTGTACTAGAGAAGACACATTAGTCAGCGCCCAGCTTTCCTAGACTATAATATAGCAGAGGATAATGAAGCCATGTATATACAAGGGATGCCGGATCTGTATATAAGAGCGGCTGGAGACTTATCACAGGTCCGGCAGCGTCAGATCCGCACGTCCGGGCTCAGGATGAATCACTCGCTTATTTCAGATACATGACGGTGTCTCATTGCTTGTTATGGTCGCTGTCTCTTATGTGATGAGAGAAGAAAACCAGGAGCTGACACAATATCCTATAGTCACAGACAGTAAAACTTCTATCCCTAGGGGGCGCTGCTGCACCACCTTCTGCTATAGCGGCCGAGCATTAAGTGACTTCTGAAAGGAGATTTCCAGGAATACACATTGATTATTAATGATCTATGTGAGGAAGGTGGATTCCTGGAAGGCCCCTTTAAGTCTTAGGTTTATTCAGGGGTAACTCTGTAAAGACTGAACATAAAACACAATTTCATCTCCATTTCATCCCTATGTAATATATACATTACTATATAGTACAGTGGTAGCTGAGCGGGCCTTAAAGGGACTGAATGTGAATGTTTGGGGGTCTGCATCTTGTGACCCCCACAGATAACCAAGGGGCTCCGTGTACATTCCCATCTCACTGCACTGATCCAAACTTACTGACGGCAAAGGAGAGATGTGTGGGGAGGGGATGCGGAGGGGCAGACCCCCCTGACTAAACGCCCCAACGCGTCTCATGTCACAAGGTGCTTAGTGGTGAGATTATACAACAAGCTTTAGGACAGTCGGACAATGAGCCGGGTATCTAAGCCATTGTGAGATACTGTCTTCTGAACCGATGTATCTAATCCAATGTGTGATACTGTCGGGTGATCCTCTGTTTCTAAGTGTATTGTGTGCAAGACTGTCTACTGTATCTAAGCCTATCTAGTGGATACTGCATGCTGAGCCACTGTATCTGTGTGTAATACTGTCTAGTGAATACGTCTAATCCCATTATAAGTACCGTAATACTGTCTGCTGAGCTGTGTATCTAAGTCTAGTACATATGATACTACATACTGAACTGCTGTATCTAATCTGGCTTTGCATGAAGTCTGCCCTTACAGCAGGCACTGTGGGGGGTCACCTGGCAGCATGCCTCTATGGGGGTCCGGGAGGCCCCTGTCCTGAGGGGTCACCTGGCAGCATCCCTCTATGGGGGTCCAGATGGCCCCTGTCCTGCGGGGTCACCTGGCAGCATCCCTCTATGGGGGTCCGGATGGCCCCTGTCCTGCGGAGTCACCTGGCAGTATCCCTCTATGGGGGTCAGGATGGCCACCTGGCAGCATCTCTCTATGGGGGTCCGGATGGCCCCTGTCCTGCAGAGTCACCTGGCAGCATCCCTCTATGGGGTCAGGATGGCCACCTGGCAGCATCTCTCTATGGGGGTCCGGATGGCCCCTGTCCTGCAGAGTCACCTGGCAGCATCCCTCTATGGGGTCCAGGCAGCCCCTGTCCTGAGGGGTCACCTGGCAGAATCCCTCTATTGGGGTCCGGGTGGCCCCTGTCCTGAGTGGTCAACTGGCAGCATCCCTCTATGGGGGTCCGGGCGGCCCCTGTCCTGCAGGGTCACCTGGCAGCATCCCTCTATGGGGTCCAGGCAGCCCCTGTCCTGAGGGGTCAGCTGCCAGCATCCCTCTATGAGGGTCCAGGTGGCCCCTGTCCTGCGGAGTCACCTGGCAGCATTCCTCTATGGGGGTCCAGGCAGCCCCTGTCCTGAGGGGTCACCTGGCAGCATCCCTCTATGGGGGTCCGAGTGGCCCCTGTCCTGAGCGGTCACCTGGCAGCATCCCACTATGGAGTCCGGTTGGCCCCTGTCCTGAGCGGTCACCTTGCAGCATGCCTCTATGGGGGTCCGGGTGGCCCCTGTCCTGCAAGGTCCTCTGGCAGCAACCCTTTATGGGGGTCCGGGCGGCCCCTGTCCTGAGGAGTCACCTGGCAGCATCCTTCTATGGGGGTCCGGGTGGCCCCTGTCCTGAGGAGTCACCTGGCAGCATCCCTTTATGGGGGTCCAGGTGGCCCCTGTCCTGAGGAGTCACCTGGCAGCATCCTTCTATGGGGGTCCGGGTGGCCCCTGTCCTGAGGAGTCACCTGGCAGCATGCCTCTATGGGGGTCCAGGTGGCCCCTGTGAGTGGTAACCTGTCAGCATCCCTCTATAAGGGTCCAGGTGGCCCCTGTCCTGAGGAGTCACCTGGCAGCATCCCTCTATGGGGGTCCGGGCGGGCCCTGTCCGGAGTGGTAACCTGTCAGCATCCCTCTATGGGGGTCCAGGTGGCCCCTGTCCTGAGTGGTAACCTGTCAGCATGCCTCTATGGGGGTCCGGGTGGCCCCTGTCCTGAGCGGTAACCTGTCAGCATCCCTCTATGAGGGTCCTGGTGGCCCCTGTCCTGAGTGGTAACCTGTCAGCATCCCTCTATGGGGGTCCGGGTGGCCCCTGTCCTGAGCGGTAACCTGGCATTATCCCTCTATGGGGGTCCGGGCGGCCCCTGTCCTGAGCGGTAACCTGTCAGCATCCCTCTATGAGGGTCCTGGTGGCCCCTGTCCTGAGCGGTAACCTGTCAGCATCCCTCTATGGGGGTCCGGGCGGCCCCTGTCCTCGGATCACTCCTGCTCTCTATTATTCCTTTATCTTGCATGGAGCCTGGAATAAATGATTAATTACCTCCCAGAATGCAACGCTGAAGATTACTGCCCAATGCTGTGCTCAGGGCACTGCGCCAGGCTGTGCTGTGTAACCATTACCCTGCCACAGTTACCCCCAGCATCACAGAACCTGCAGAGCCCAGGATCATATACAGGAGCTGATAGAGATGTAAGCAGTAGAAGAACACAGTGTGCTCCGCACACATCGGGTGACTCAGCCGGGGTCAGACACATCGTATGCCTTCCAGTCCAAGCCTTAAAGGGGAACTCCACATAAAAATGCTTTAGGTAGCATTTGCTTAGTTTACTTAGCACACCAAGTTCTGGATTCAGAGTCTATAATAGTAATAATAATCCAGACAGTACACCTCACAGATGAAACAGCTGCTTACATAAGCTCCTCCCCTTTGTCAGATTCACTAATTCTAGCCCCAGCTTTATCAAATAGGCTCCTTCCCCTTTTAGGCAGAATTTCTCTCTAATTGCGAGCTTCATTTCATAAGCCACTCCCCTTCTTTAGTCTTTTTAAAAAATCCCACCTCTATCCTAAAAATTCCCCTTCTTTAATTCTGTCGTCTAATCCCTCCGACCTGCCTAATAAGTCCCACTCTACCATTCTCACATAAGCTCTGCCTCTTCTTTAGCCTTGTTACACAAGCTTCTCCCCTCAGTTAATCCCATAAGCTCCTCCTCTTTGTCAGATAACTTTCCCTTCCTGTTATATAAGCTCCTCCTCTTTGTCACATAAGTCTCCCTTCCTTTTAAATAAGCTCCTCCTCTTAGTCGGGTAAGTCTCCCTTCCTGTTATATAAGCTCCTCCTCTTTCCTAGCCTCGGCACAGATACCTTCTCCTCCCCTTCCCACATAAGTCCCTCCATACCTCCATAACATAAAACCCCCGACTACTCACATAGTTCCCTCCCTCTCTTTAACCTACATAGACCCTTTCTCCTTCTCACATAAATTTCTCCCTTCTCACATATGTCCCTCCCTATCATTCTCTACTTATGTCACTCTTGCTTAGCAGTGTCACATAAACCCCTTTGTGCCCTCTTTGTCAAATAAGCCAATCCCTTCTCACATAGGCCCCTTCTTCTTGTCATATAACTACTTCTCTTTACACCTAACACAGACCCCTCCTCCTTGTCATATACACCCCTTCAATTTCCTAATAAGCTCCACCCCTTCTCACATAAGTTCCTTCTGTTGTCACAACAGCTCCTCCTCCTTCCCAGCCTTGAAACCTAAATCCCTCCTCCAAGTCTTGCATAAGCCCCTCCCCTTTCTCAGCTTAGTCACATAAGCTTCCCCCTCCCCTGCTTACATTAGTCCTGTGTACACTTGTGCAGTGTGTTCAGCTACTTCTGAGGAAGAGAATGAAGGCAAGTCTGTGCAGCGGGGAGAGGCAGTGTACTGTATAGAACCTGTGTATAAGAGGACACCTTTTTCAGCTGCTAATTTTTTAATCTTTTATTGCGTGGAGGGCGATGACATGGTTAGTGTAAGGTGTGTAGGGTAGGATACCTACCCACCACTTTGCCCCCTGCCTGGGTGTCCGCCACGTCTGGGGGTCACAGGAGGTTCTGTTTGCTGTACAGTACAAGCTGCACCGACTGGTTTTATTATTATTATTTTAATTTATTATTAGTCAAAATCCTCCTATTAGGCCTGTCCTTCATTGTAGACAAGTAATGTTCCCCAACCTGTGACTCTCAAGCTTGTGCAAGACTACAACTCCCATCATCACTACCATCACATGCTCACTGCCACCACCTGTGGCCACTCCATACAGCTGCGTCTCCCACACTAAGACTCTCTACCTGTTTCAAAACTACAACACTCATCATGACACTGTTCGCTAACGGCATCTATAGGTATTGTATAGAGCACTGCTCGCCAACTTTTGGCTCTTGAGTTGCTACAAAACTACAACTCCCATCATGCAATTTTTCACTAGCACCTTCTACAGACATTCTATAGAGCATTAGGACTCTCCAGCTGTTGCAACACTACAGCTTCCATCATACCCTCTAAAATCACTAGCGCCACCTATGGGCATCGTCCTATACTGCATTGCTCCCCAACCTGTGGCACTTGAGCTGCTGCTAAACTACAACTCCCATCATGCTGCAGTAAACAAGCACCGCCTCTAGGCATCCTATGGAGCAGGGAAGGGGAAGCTTTGGTCCTCTAGCTGTTGCAAAACTACAACTACCATCATGCTGCCATAAAACTAGACATCCTATGGGACAGGGATGGGGAACCTTGTTGCAAGACTACAACCCATGATGCCTGGACAGCCATGATGGGAATCGTAGTTTTGCAACAGCTGGAGGGCCCCTGATTCCCCATCCCTGCTATAGAGAAGTGCTAATTCCCCTAGGACTCTACAGCTATTGCATAACTACAACTCCCATTCTCCAATGGCAGAAGGCTATAATGCCAGTATGATGGGAGCTGCAACGTAGCAACAGCTGGAGAACTACAAGTTGGGCGACGCTATTCTAGAAGGTGTTCTTGGCGCTGAACTCCCATCCCTACACCTCCCTGCCTTAACGGCTGATAACAGAGAGCAACCGACTGCACAATTGCACAAGAGTGACGTCCCTTTAAGAGCTGGCACTGCGTGCTGAGCGGAGTGTTGCTGATTACCTATGGACAGCTCTGTAAGAAGAGAACAAAGCAGAGCTGAGAGCGCGCTTGTTACGGATGACAGCCAGATAAAGCAAGCTATTTCCGAACAACCCTAGAGAGCTCATTATACCGCTGAAGGCTTCAGGATTGTACCAGACATTGCTGGATGTGACCCGAGTGCCCCGGGGCTGGAGATAATCCCCAGCATCCCCCAGCAACAGCACACGGTGGGGGTCTGCTCTCTAAGGAGCGCTCCGAATCAGGACGCTTGTAGTAATGATCGTCACTCGCTCTGTAATTCAATAGTAATCATGTAATACATGTAAAAGAGAGAGCGAGAACGATGGCGGCACCCGGGGAACAAATACATCTCCGCTAATGAGAAAACACCAGGATATGCCATCACCTATGAGCACTGGGGGTCTGACCGCTGACAAATGAGAACCGCTACGGCTTTCACTAGATTTCAGTGCTCCCGACCACCCAGAGCTCCATTCATGTGGATGATCGGAGGTGGGCGGAAGACACTGAATCAGCACTGTGTCCCCTTCATTCTCAGGATCAGTGGGGGTCCCAGATGTCAGTTCATCATAGAATGATCATATACCTCTGTAATATAGTGGGCAGTAAGCTATCGAGCGCCCTCTAGTGGTGACTGAAAGCAGACCGCATTTCAGTATCTGCAGCAGATTTGAAGCTGCAGATACAAAGCAAATCAATTCTGGGCCAACAAATCTGCTGCAGATCCTGTACGTGTGAACACACCCTTAAAGAAGTCCGGCAAAAATTTTTATTAAAGTATTGTATTGCCCCCCAAAAGTTATTCATATCCCCAATATACACTTATTATGGGAAATACCTATTAAGTGCTTTATTCTCTGCACTTACTACTGCATCAGGACTTCACTTCCTGCATAACATGGTGATGGCACTTCCTGGATAACATGGTGATGGCCCTTCCTGGATAACATGGTGATGTCACTTCCTGGATAACATGGTGATGTCACTTCCTGGATAACATGGTGATGTCACTTCCTGGATAACATGGGGATGTCACTTCCTGGATAACATGGGGATGTCACTTCCTGGATAACATGGTGATGTCACTTCCTGGATAACATGGTGATGTCACTTCCTGGATAACATGGGGATGTCACTTCCTGGATAACATGGTGATGGCACTTCCTGGATAACATGGGGATGTCACTTCCTGGATAACATGGGGATGTCACTTCCTGGATAACATGGTGATGGCACTTCCTGGATAACATGGTGATGGCACTTCCTGGATAACATGGGGATGTCACTTCCTGGATAACATGGTGATGTCACTTCCTGGATAACATGGTGATGGCACTTCCTGGATAACATGGTGATGGCACTTCCTGGATAACATGGTGATGTCACTTCATGGATAACATGGTGATGTCACTTCCTGGATAACATGGTGATGGCACTTCCCGGAAAACATGGCGATGGCACTTCCTGGATAACATGGTGATGGCACTTCCTGGATAACGCTGTGATGTCACTTCCTGGATAACGTTGTGATGTCACTTCCTGGATAACATGGTGATGTCACTTCCTGGATAAAAATTATTATGTCACTTTCTGGATAACATGGTGATGTCACTTCCTGGATAACATGGTGATGGCACTTCCTGGATAACATGGTGATGTCACTTCCTGGATAACGTGATGTCACGCCCCGACTCCCAGAGCTGTGCGGGCTGTGGCTGCTGGAGAGGATGATGGCTAGAGTCGGGGCATGACATCATCATTTTATCCAGGAAGTGACATCACCATGTTATCCAGGAAGTGACATCACCAAGTTATCCAGGAAGTGCCATCACCATGTTATCCAGGAAGTGACATCCCCATGTTATCCAGGAAGTGACATCACCATGTTATCCAGGAAGTGACATCACCATGTTATCCAGGAAGTTACATCACCATGTTATGCAGGAAGTGAAGCCTTGATGCAGTAGTAAGTGCAGGAAAAAAAGCACTTTATAAGCATTTCCTGTAATAAGTGTATATTGGGGACTTGTATAACTTTTGGGGGGCAATACAATACTGTAATAATAATTTTAGCCAGACTTCTCCGTTAATTCTATGATGGTGGCATGATAGGATATTATAAGATAGGTGGGGGTAATGGCTGTGTTATATACAAGTCGGGATCAGCGATAAATCTGATCACAATCATTTAACCCCTCAGGGGAAGGGTTACACGTCATCTGACTGTCCTACATAGTAGTGTTGGTTTGTAAAAAAATCTGGGCTATACATTTCTTTTAAAAGGTTACATCATAGTAGACAGGAGACCGTTAAAGGAGTTGTTCACCAAAATTTCTTTTTCTTTCAAATTAACTGATGCTATAAAATGCCAGACATTGGTAATTTACTTCTATTAAAAATTCTCCAATCCTACAGTACTTATCAGCTGCTGTATATCCTGCAGGAAGTAGTGTATTCTCTCCAGTCTGACACAGTGCTCTCTGCTGCCACCTCTGTCCATGTCAGGAACTGTCCAGAGCAGGAGAGGTTTTCTATGGGGATTTGCTGCTGCTCTGGACAGTTCCTGACATGCACATATGGAATGAATATACCACTTTCTGCAGGACATACAGCAGCTGATAAGTACTGGAAGACTGGAGATTTTTTTTTTTTTTTATAGAAGTAAACTACAAATCTCTGAAACTTTCTGAAACCAGTTGATTTGAAAGAAAAAGAAATGTTGGTGAACAACCCCTTTAACCTCCTTCCTCTGATACACTGTAACAACTGCTATCGGTATCTGGTAAAGCTGGGTGACCATCAATAAGGCTTTCTGCTATTTAAACTCTGGTGGTGATATGCATCAATGTCAGTCACTACATGGAGGCAAGTGCTGATGTTTGTCACCTGATAACTTGTCCCAATATGGGACTTAAAGGGATTGTTCGGATTTAGATAAAAAACATGGCTGACTTGTTCCAAAGCCAGCACCACACCGGGTCACAAGCTGTCTGTGTTTTTGTGGCTCCTGCAATCCCAGACACAACCAGTGGACAGGGGTGGAGGAGTGGAGCCATGTTTTCCTGAGATTGATATCATTGAAATAGGTGATGACTACGACCATGAAATGAGTCAGTGTTAATGCAGGTAACCAGGCTGAATGACATGGCGGATTCATGTACAGTCCCTGCTGGATTTGGGATATGGAGGAGAAGCTTCACCCTAGAGAAGGGAATGAGAGGGGTCCAAGACGGAGGCCAGGGGTCTGTACACAGGATATAAGGACTGTTCAATCCATCACAGGAGGGGAGGCGGATTATTACACGGACAGCATCCTGGTTACTTCCCCTTCGTCCTGTCATCTGTTACTGTCGCGGCCTCGGCACATGTCACACAGACGCCGCTCATCCTGCCGAATCTCCGGAGACAGATCCAGACTCTGTTATCCTGGACTTTATGAATAATAAATCACAAGGCTACAGATCAAGTATCCAGGGCACAGACGCTGTCCCTTTAATAGGGTGATGAGGGCCCCATCCCCTGCAAGGCCTGACACTATATCTACTACACCAGGGGAGGATCAGAAGTGGCCCCTGGTACTGATCTCTGATAATGGGGGGGCACTAATATACGGTAATGTACTGACACATGTAACACCCAGGATGGAAGCCGCATCTCCTCACTGCTTCCTGGCACGTCTCCTGTGCCTCCCCCGGCCTCCGGACTCCTCACCATCTGGCAGATTAAAGTATAGACTGAATAATCCTGTTTCCTTATAATCTATGTCACATTATAAAGTTTCCTGCCCAAGATTCAGAATACAGAACAAGAGAGCAACTCACACAGAAACATAACTATAGTATTATATAGTATTAGGCAGTTTAGCAGTATTAGGCTATGTTCACACATGTGCAGCGGAACACAGCCTATTAAGCAATGGGATCCCGGCCGCTCGCTTCACTGTGGGCTATAGTAAGCTCTGATGCGGGTGCACGCTGATGCGCCCGGAAAGATCATCTCGTCCGGTACTTAAAGGGAACCAATCAGCCCATTTGGGCTGATATGGTTCCCTTGAGCATTGTATAAAGCACCTGGAGCGGCCCCGGCACGTACCGGCCACAGCAGGTGCTTTATAGCGGAGAAAATTACTTTTAGTCATTAGTAGTCATGGTGGGCGGCTCCCCGCTCGTATCTAGTCACTGCGCTCTGCCTGTCAGCGCACTCAGAGGGGATGATTGACAGGCAGAGAGGTCCGTTACTGGCCTCTCTGCCTGTCAATCATCCCGCCGAGCGTGCTGACAGGCAGATCGCAGTGACTAGATTTGAGCGGGGAGCCGCCCACCATGACTACTTCCCCGCTCGTATCTAGTCACGAGCCGGGGAATAAAAGTCATTTTCTCCGTTATAAAGCACGAGCTGCGGCCGGTACGTGCCGGGGCTGCTCCAGGTGCTTTATACAATGCTCAAGGGAACCATATCAGCCCAAACGGGCTGATTGGTTCCCTTTAAGTACCGGACGAGATGATCCGGCCAGAGACCGGCCGTTCAGTGACCTGGCCGGGGTCACGGAACGGCCGGTCTCATACATAGTGTGAACATAGCCTTATAGTAGTTATATTCCTGTATATAGGGGGCAGTATTATAGTAGTTATATTCCTGTATATAGGAGGCAGTATTATAGTAGTTATATTCCTGTATATAGGAGCAGTATTATAGTAGTTATATTCCTGTATATAGGAGCAGTATTATAGTAGTTATATTCTTGTATATAGGGGGCAGTATTATAGTAGTTATATTCCTGTATATAGGAGCAGTATTATAGTAGTTATATTCTTGTATATAGGGAGCAGTATTATAGCAGTTATATTCTTGTATATAGGGGGCAGTATTATAGTAGCTATATTCTTGTATATAGGAGCAGTATTAGTAGTTATATTCTTGTATATAGGGAGCAGTATTATAGCAGTTATATTCTTGTATATAGGGGGCAGTATTATAGTAGCTATATTCTTGTATATAGCAGGCAGTATTATAGTAGTTATATTCCTGTATATAGGAGCAGTATTATAGTAGTTATATTCTTGTATATAGGAGCAGTATTATAGTAGTTATATTCCTGTATATAGGGAGCAGTATTATAGTAGTTATATTCTTGTATATAGGAGCAGTATTATAGTAGTTATATTCTTGTATATAGGGGGTAGTATTATAGTAGTTATATTCTTGTATATAGGAGCAGTGTTATAGTAGTTATATTCTTGTATATAGGAGCAGTATTATAGTAGTTACATTCCTGTATATAGGAGGCAGTATTATAGTAGTTATATTCCTGTATATAGGGGCAATATTATAGTAGTTATATTCCTGTATATAGCAGCAGTATTATAGTAGTTATATTCTTGTATAAAGGAGCAGTATTATAGTAGTTATATTCCTGTATATAGGAGGCAGTATTATAGTAGTTATATTCTTGTATATAGGAGCAGTATTATAGTAGTTATATTCTTGTACATAGTAGTTATATTCTTGTATATAGGAGCAGTATTATTGAAGTGGTTCTTGTGGAGCTTGGACAACATTCTTAAAAAATATGACAAGTTCTGGGTAGTAGATTTTTAGGACACTGATCCAGGGAATTATTCTAGCGGACAGATTTGGAGTCAGCAAAGAATTTTTCAATTATTACAGGACAATAGGCGTCCATCAAAGAGGAGTATTTTGCCTTGGTAAGATGGATGGATGAGATGGACCGTGCCTCTTATTAAGTATCTGTCTAGTTTTGCTATATTTTCCTATATGACGTAATTCCTGCACTGGGGCTGTGGTCATTATTCACACTGTGAGATCTTGCCTTAATCCCTGGTTCTCCTGTTCTCTGCTCGGTCCTGAACATGTGACAGCTACAGGAGGACAAGAAGTAACTATCTGTCACACACACAATAGACGCGGCTCAGGTTACACATCCTGTCAGAGAAAACAGCGAGCACGTTAACCGAACATCCCGAGATCAGAGGAAAACATGTCTACAGATGTCAAACTGTATCCGAGAGAATCACGCGGAGAGGATTATACATGACGTTTTCATGAATGAATTACGAGCTCTGGGAATGAGATGTGTTATATCATGTCTGCGGGAGAATCGCCGCGATTACACGGCGCCGCCAGACATAGGCCGGTGCATGGTGTGTACCATAGGGACCTTATCATTCCGAAAACCCAGGCTTTCAAAACTACAACTCCCATCAGACCCTGCTGGCATTCACATACTTCGATTCTTTACTGTGAGAGGAATGAGACTAGAGGACTATAGAACTCCAACCATCATTTTAGAGGAAGAATCTTTACTGTAACAGCACTAAAATTAGCATCAGTGTTATTTATCATAAGAGCAGGGAGTCTATAGGACTCCCAAAATCACTATAGACAATATTGCCCCTAGCAACCAATCAGATTCCATTTTCCATTCCTCACAGACTGTTTAGAAAATGAAAGGTGGAATCTGATTGGTTGCTAGGGGCAACTGAGCCAGTTTCACTTTACACCATGTTTGATAAATCTCCCCCAAAATCTTTACTATGGAAGTGGGCAGGCTATGGCACTAACCTTATGATCCTAGACAAGGATTCTTTGCTGTAAAAGTATTGAAATTGTGAAATTCCCACCATAATTGCAAATGAGACTTTTTAGACTTTGGCTAGAAATGCATGATGGGAGTTGTAGTTTTGCATTTACCTAGAGCGTGACAACCTGCCCTGACCTAGTGTCGCTCACACAGCTGAGGAGTTTCCGCAAAAGAATTATGTTGCTGGTTGCGCTAAACACTTATATAGTTTTGCACAGCTTAAAGGGATATTCTCATCTCAACTAATATAGTTACACTTTTAGGACTCATCAAGTTAAAGGCTAAAGTTAAATTCATAGCAATTTTTTCATAGCATAGTTTGTATAGGTCTGGTGCTGAGACCCCCACCGATATTTAGAATAAAGTGGCGGACCCTTGCAGCAGTGCAGGCTCTGCCCCTTCATCTCTGCTCTCATTGCTAAAGTAGCAGCCGACGGAATTATAATGGAGCCCAATGGAGGTTACTGCTATTGCTGTAAAGGAAGTTCCGTAGGGCTCCATTATAATTCCGTCGACTGCTGCACACATCAGCCCCTTCATTCTAATGATCGGTGGGGGTCTCAGCACTCGGACCCCGACAGATCCAAACCTCTGACATGCCACTATGCCATGTCTGAAGTGTGTTTAAATGACAGGGACCCTTTAAATATTTTTGCAATATTACTTCAGATGGGAGCACCCATTTAAAGGAGAAGTCCTGTGTTTTCTAAAACCCGCAACCTGCAGGGGGAGGGGGGAAAATGATCACAGTTACTAACTTACCTCTCCTAAGTTGGGGGTTCGACTGTCAGCCTCTCCGCCAATCTGCTTAGTAAAGGGGCTAATTGACAAAGGAAAGCATCCCCTTTACTTCACCTTTAGCAGACAGCTCAATCTTATTCCAAACACTGCAGTACCAGACATGGCCACTACCAAAGTATGGCACTGTACAAGGTAAACAACGAACACGTGGAGCTGATTGTGGGATCACTGGGGGGGTCAGACCCTGATATTGATGGCTCATACTGAGAACAGTACCACTGACCCCGCTATCCTGTCCCCTGATATCTTGTTACAATGTATCAGTGCAGGTGAAATGTTCAGCACATTGGATATAATTGTAACAAATCGTGAACTGTGGGATGTATCAGGTCCTTGCAGGTATATAGAACACGGCTGTCTCCTATGATGCAGCTATGTGATTAGATTGTAAGCTCTGCGGGGCAGGGGATGGTTATGTAAGTACAGGCTGTAACCTGACAGTGTGGGTGATGGAGCGGTGAGAGGGATCGGTGTTCATTAAATACGGCCGAGCTCTGACTGATCACATAATCTCTCTCCGGAGGCATCTATTATTCATCCGCAGCTATGTATAGTCAGAGGAATATTCATATTTAACGCGCTCTGTGTGTCTATGAGATCATCTGACTGCAGAGGTAACGCGAGCCAGAAAACCTCTCATCGTAGCATTCAGCAACCACACCAGGGGGCGAATGGGGGCGAGAACCCCCCGTCTGCTCCACTGTGTCCCCCACTATCCTCCTCATACAGGTCACTGATACAAGAACCACCCCCACACAACGCATCGCTCACTATCCTCCTCATACAGGTCACTGATACAAGAACCCCCCCCCCACCCAACGCATCGCTCACTATCCTCCTCATACAGGTCACTGATACAAGAACCCCCCCGCAACGCATCGCTCACTATCCTCCTCATACAGGTCACTGATACAAGAACCCCCCCCCCCCACCCAACGCATCGCTCACTATCCTCCTCATACAGGTCACTGATACAAGAACCCCCACCCCCCAACGCATCGCTCACTATCCTCCTCATACAGGTCACTATCACAAACCCCCCCACCTGCCACATCCCCCACTATCCTCCTCATACAGAACAGATACAAGAACCCACCACCACCACCAAACCCCCAATATACTCTTCATACAGGTCAATGATACAATAATCCCCCCGCATCCCCCACTATCCTCCACATACAGATCACTGATACATGAACCCCCCCCCCCACACACACACACACCTGCCGCATCCCCCCACTATCCTCCACATACAGATCACTGATACATGAACCACCGCCACCCCCACCCTCATACAGGACAGTGATACAACACCTCTCCCCCCCCCCCATCGCACTGTACCCCCCACTATCCTCCTCATCCAGAACCCTGTACCTCATCCGTCCTGTGTCCCCACCGTCACCCAGGAGTCTTATTACCCAGAGGCTAAATGCTTGCTCTTTATACCTGGCTGAAAAGGACAAATAAGTCAGCGCAATGCAGAGAGGAAGAGGCGGACATAGGGGGTCCTGTAACCACTGCCCTACACCTATACAACAGGGGGTCACTCCGACATTAAGAGTAATTGGGGCTCAGCTCACATACAGCAAGATATAGGCTGTATGTACACAGTGACCCCACCAGCAGAATAGTGAGCGCAGCTCTGGGGTATAATACTGGATGTAACTCAGGATCAGTAATGTATGTACACAGTGACCTCACCAGCAGAATACTGAGTGCAGCTCTGGAGGGTGTGGTTACTGGGTGTGTCTGCGTTTGCTGCTGAGCTCCACACATCCAGACTTCCAGGAGGAGAGAGGCTGATTTACCACCTGCTTCCCCAGGAAGGTGGCAGCTTCCTGGGAGAGTCTTCAGCATGGATCCCCTGACCTCCACCTCCCGGTCAAGGCCGGCGGGGGGTGTAGAGAGTAAGCTACCGGCCAGCGCTCCGGCTGGAGGGGTAAGAAGATCTAGTAGGGTTCGCAGCAATGTGGACCCAGCCCTTCCAGCGACGGGTGGAAGCCGCAAGGTTGCTGATACAGAGCCTACAAGCAAGGTGAGCGCAAGAAGGGGTGCAGGTGCAGCTGCACGGAGGGGCTCCCAGGAGAGTCAGGTGGTGGAGCAGTAGGGTCTCAGGGGGCCCAGGGAGTCTGCAGCAACCTATGGCTCCAGGATAGCTGCAAAGCTCACTGAGTATGAGCAGCTGGGAAAGAGACTGAAAGGTCTAAGAGAAGACCTGAGCTTTGCTAAGCACAGAGCCAGCTCAGCCCCAAAAAAGCAGAAGCCTGGGTTTACAGCTAAGGTGAAGTCTCTGCAGCAGGAGATTAAAGACCTGGAGCTGCAGAGGATGGTTATCCTGGAGGGCAGTGATATCTTCAGAGAGAAGCTCCTCAATGCGGACAGATTTGCCAGCATGAAATCCCCAAAGAAGGAGGAGGAGGATGATGGGGGTGATTGTTCTGCAGATGGTGAGAGCAGTAGTGAGGAAGAGGATATGGAAGCTGGAGAGACCACTGTGACAGCGAGTCTGGAGGACTTGGCTACAAAGTCTTCCAGTGCACAAGGGGTGGATGAGTCCCAGCTAAGTCTACCTGCAGGACAAGTTGCCTTACCAACATCTTCAGGAGAAGGCTCTACAGAGGATGATGATGATGATGATGATGACGACAACAACGACTCTGGAGGAGCTCTGCTTGCACAGATAAAACAAATTGAATCCCCAGTGCACATGGAGAACTTTAGCTTTGGAGATGACCTGGGGAAGGAGAGGTTAATTAAAAAGAAGAGGAAAGGCAGAAAAAAGAGGAAGAAGCCAGCAGAGCAGGTGAACCTTGTGTATGTTCCCTTTGTGCAGTCTGGGGCGGCTGGAAAGTCGTCTCAGGGTGCAGATACTGGTAATCTGACTGTCCCCGCTTCTGCTACTGAGGAGCGGGGCCAGAAAGCCAGTAAGAGTACAACCAAGATGGCGGAGAGCGCCGACCTCGCTGGTCAGGGTAGTGAGGTCGGTAACGGTGTAGGAGCGGCCGGGGGGCCGGACAGTTTGGTGGCTGAGGTGACGTGTGCAGGGCGCTCCTCTGCAGGTAAAGGGAGGAGTGTCCCAGTGCCAGCGGCTGGCACATTGCCCGGGCGGTCGGGCATTAAAATTGTGGGCGATCGTTCCGCTGGATCTGGAGCTGTAGGACGCTCCTCTGCAGACAAAGGGAGGAGTGTCCAGGCTTCAGGAGAAGGCACAAGTGCCAGTGATGATCTTACTGCTGGGGACAGAGCAAGCAGTAAAGAGACTGTCACTAAGTCAGGTGCCTGTCTGGTGCCGCAGGTACACACCAATGGACATAACATTAATGAAGCCATGCTTCAGGCGGTGCAGGAGATTGAGGCAGAGGTGCTGGCTGAGGCTGAGGGCCGGACAGGTGGCAATGCTGCATCTCCCCATGTTAAGGGGAAGACGGTTGCCCAGTCAAATGTGCCCAGGGATGCCAAGGATGCCACTGCTAATGCCAGAGCTACTACTAATATATCCAGTAGTAATGTAATAAAGCCAGCCAGACTACAGGTAGGCCAGTCCAGCCCAGCTAGGCAGGGTATACTTAATGCTGATGTTATTGTTTCTTCTGTGGTTGCTGGGGGGAGTGGGGATGGTCCGGCTGCCCCCCCAGTGGTGGCCGCTCCAGTAAGGAGCTATGCCAACGTCACTGCTGGGGGAACTAGGGGATCCTCATCTCTTCATCCAGGAGAAGGTACCTTGCAACGGCGCCTCCTGGAGGCGTTGAGGAGAGGAGACAGAACGCTTAGAGGGCCGGGAGGTCGACCTGTCCTTCTATGTAGAAAGACATGGGCTTGGGGCATTCCGAGAGCATAATGGGGAAGAAGTCTGGTCCCTTCCGACACCCGGGCAGGAGGTTGGCCGTAGGAACGTGGCCCGTCTGGTATGGAGAGGCAGTGATGCGTGCCCATCCAGAGCAAAGGTGGTGGAGCTTCTCTTCCAGATGAGATTCAGGGCGAATGACATCTTTGCTCTGATCCACCCCTATGGTACCTCTGAATTCGACATCAGCTTTGTGAAGCCAGAGGGACTTGAGCTCTTCTGGTCCAATCACGAGCTGGTGAAGGATGAGCCCGTGTGGCGGGATTTCGCTGTAAAGGCGGTATCCCGTCAGAGTTCTGTCAAGAAAGTGACCGTTTTGACGCGCAACGAGACGCTTTCTTGCTATGACATCATGTCCTGGCTAGGCAGGTTTGGGGAGGTGACGGACATCCCCAAGAAAAATCTGGATGAGCATGGTATTTGGTCCGGAGCCTGGACGTTTTCCGTTCGCCTCCGTCGTTCAGGCAACACTGTCGCACACATTCCATCTGCTGCCTTCCTCGGAAGCGATAGGATCCAAGTCTTTTACCAGGGGCAGCCGAAGCTGTGTCACAGGTGTGGTGATCCCACCCACTTTAGTGCAAACTGCACTAAGCTGATTTGTGCATTGTGCGGTGCGGAGGGTCATCTGGCTGCCGCCTGTGGCCGGATTCGCTGTCACCTGTGTGGTGACCTTGGTCACCCATTTAGCAGGTGTCCACGCTCATTCTCCAATGCTGCGGCCGCCCAAGATGGGGAGAGCCTTGTTGCCTCACCTGGGGAGGGGACCAGCAGAGGAGAAGGGGCACTAGTGCCAGTGAAGAAGGATGAATCGAGTTAGATGAAGAGATAAGGAGACTTCGTAAAGAGGAGGCAAAGAGAGCCATTTCCTCCAGTTCCTCCCAATATGAAAGTTTGGATGAGGACGGTGGGAAAGGGCAAAATGAAAAACGTAAGTGCGACAGTAGGAGGCAAAGCCAGAAGGGGCCTAGGGCATCTTCTTCTTTGTCCTCCGGTGTTGCGGGCCAAGTGCCAAAGGAAAGCCTGACTGACCCCCCTCTGATCATTCTGTCCAATAGGTATCAGGCCCTCGGCAAATCCGAGGTTAAGGGACTGATTTTGGAGACGTTGAGGTCTCCAGGAGGTGCCGAGCCTGCTCCTTCTGAGGCAGTTTCCTTGGGAGGTCAGGTGGCCCCTGGGTCAGGAGATGAGGATCTGGGTATGGATATGTCTGCATCTTTAAAGCGGGTTAAAGAGAAGGCAAAAGAATCTTCTTCTGATGGGGAAGGTGGTAAAAAGAAGGGTAGGAAATAAAGAGACAAGGCTGTCCAACTCAATCACCCATGATGGCGGCACTCACCCCATTGACTCTGGCATCCATTAACTGTGCCAGCATTAAGTCGGATACGGCTAGATTCGCAGCCTTTGATTTTCTCGATCGTATTAACGCCGACATTTTGTTTTTGCAGGAGACCAGGTTGACAGACCAAGCCTTGCTAGTAAAAGCCAAGCGAGAGTGGAGGCATGGACCTTCACACTGGTCTCTTGCGGCTGAGCCGTATAGTGGGGTGGCGGTCCTTTTTACCGCTCCTGTAGAATGCAGACGGGTTATCGAGTTGGAAATGGGGAGGTGCCTGATCTTGGATGTCCTCATGAAGGGGCAAGAGCTCAGGCTCATTAACATCTATGCCCCACAAACTAGGTGGGACCGTAAAAGCCTTTTTATGAGGATTAAGCCCTTTCTTTTTACGAGTCGGCAGGTGATCTTTGGTGGAGACTTCAATACTATCACGAGGTCTCAGGACAGGAGAGGCGCCAAAGACAAGCTGGCTTATGATAGCATGGCCCTGATTAGTATAGTTCGGGAGGCTCGCCTAGAGGATGCCCACATCCGGACACCCTCGGGCCACGCGGGTTTCACCTATCATCGAGGTAGCTGCAGGTCTAGATTAGACAGGTTTTATTTAAAGGAGGAAGCCGCCTCTTCCGCAGTGTCCGTGGTTGAGGTGGAGTTCTCCGATCACTGTCTAATTTTGTTTTCCCTGAATGTTTCAGAGACCCCCCGGATGGGGAGAGGCTACTGGAGGCTGAATTCGTCCCTCCTGGAAGAAGCAGAGGTAAGACAATCCTTTGAGGATTTTCTTCAGAGTCAGGTACCTCTACTGGGCCTATGTAGTAGTAAGTCAGAGTGGTGGGAGATATTAAAGAAGCGGGTTGCGAGGTTCTTCCGCCAGCTCTCGAGCCTCAGATCCCTGAATAGGTATCGTGTGTATCAGGGCCTGAGGAGGAAACTCGAGCATCTCGTCTCGACTGGAGGTAGTAGAGAGGAGATCTCCAGAGTGAAAGCCTTGCTCATGAGGTGTCAGTATGATAGGCACGCATCTTTAGTTTTTGAGAGGTATTTCGGGAGGTACCGCTCGCCCGACCCCTACAGAAACTGTAAGATGTCAGTGAGTAGTAAGATTGTGACTGGACTGGTTGATAGTACGGGATCTCTGAACCGGTCCAGATCAGGGATCCTGGAGGTCGTCAGATCCTTTTACTCACACCTCTTGGGGAGGAAGGATCGAGATGTGATGTCGGGTTTCCTGGCTGAAACCATTCCTGAGCCAGGGGTAGACCCCTCTCTTGATGTTTTGGCAGAAGAGATCAGGGAAGAGGAAGTTAGACTGGCGATTGAAGGGCTTGCCCTCAAGAAGTCGCCAGGTCCAGATGGCTTAACATCTGAGTGGTATAAGACCTTCAGGAACCTCTTGGTTCCCCTCTTGACCGAGGTCTTCAATGAGTGTCTTTCCTCGGGCACTCTGCCGAGGTCAATAAGGAGGTCAGCCCTGATTCTTCTGTCAAAGGGTAAAGATTCGAGCCGTATTGAGAATTGGAGGCCCATAGCTCTTCTCAATGCGGACAGGAAGATTCTGGCCAAGATACTGTTTAATCGGCTGGTGAAGTTTGCACCCCGGCTCCTTTCGGGGGCTCAGCACTGCTCTGTTCCAGGCCGAAGCACCTTAAGTGCTGTCCTTAGTGTCAGGGAGGCAGTGGAGCGGAGTAGTGCGGGTCTTTGGAAGGGGTACTTGCTGTCCCTGGATCAGGCCAAAGCATTTGATCGGGTGAACCACGAGTACCTCTGGTCCGTCCTTCGGAGATATGGCCTACCAGATACTTTTGTCAATTGGCTTAAGATCTTGTATGCAGGGGCAGAGAGTTTCCCACTGGTGAACGGTTGGTCTGGCCGCTCTTTTGAGGTTGGGTCTGGGGTTCGCCAGGGCTGTCCTTTGAGCCCACTGTTGTATGTGTTCGCGATCGACCCTTTCCTTAGGAGGGTTGGTTGTGGACCATTGGCAGGGGTCGGGATGAGCCTGGAGGAACCAGAGGCCACCCTGAGAGTGGTAGCGTACGCTGATGATATCACTGTTTTTGTATCCTCGAGAGGGGAGGCAGATATGGTGATGTCTGAAGTGGAGCGCTACTCGGAGGCGTCCGGGTCCAAGATCAACCAGGATAAGTGTGAGAGTCTCTGGCTGGGAGGGGGAGAACCCAGGTTTGATCTCCCGGGCACCCTTCCAGAGCCCCAAGAGTCAGCAAAAGTATTGGGCATCACATTTGGCCAGGGTGATTACCCCACTAAAAACTGGGATGGTAGGCTCCAGGATGCCACTCGGAAGGTGGACCAGTGGAAAGGTTGGTCTTTAACCTTAAGGGAAAGGGTACACCTGATCAAATCGTACCTGCTCCCTTTGTTTATCTACCTGGGCAGTGTATGTATCTTGCCAGAGGCTTCCTATACTAGGATCTACTGCCTGTTCTTCCAGCTGTTATGGGGGAATAGGCTGAACCTGGTCAAGAGAGAGGTTACGTACCGCACGAGGAGACTTGGGGGTTTGTCTATGGTGAACCCTGTGGTGTTCTTAGTGAACACCTTCTTGAAAGTTAACATCGCAAACCTCTGGAAAGAGAGGGCTCCTCCGTGGGTACTCTCCTGCAGGGAATGGTTTCGGCCTTTCTTCCAGGAATGGGAGACAGGAGGGCGAGTGAAGGACCTTCGTACACCCCATGGATATCTTCCGGCTTATGCTACCCCGACTCTGAAGATGATACGTCGGTGGGGTCTGGGAATGTGGGAGATCAGGACTCAGTCAAGGAAATTCCTTGACCAAAGGGTTCTGTTGACCCATTTCCAGAAGCCCCTGGCGCTCAGGGATTGCCCAGGTCGGGATCTGAGGGTTGGGTTAAATCTTTTGAATTCAAAGAGGATCCCCCAGAAGTTTTGGGACTTGGCCTGGCGCTGCTTCCAGGGGAAGCTATATGTGAGGGACAATTTGAAGTGCAGGAGCTCCGATGATCGGGGGTGTCCCCGTGAGGAGTGTGGTAATACACTGGAAAGCATGGATCATTTCCTGCTTCACTGTCCCTTCAATATAGGGGTTTACACCAGGGTGGGCGCCTCCGTAGGTTGGAGTCAGTTAGTCAGCCTCACCTATCCGGAGTGGGCTTATGGAGTATTCAGGAACCTGGGTGGCCGAGATCGCTGCACGTTATTTTTAGTCAGCATAGTAGTTAGGTACCACACGTGGAACGCACGGTGTCTAGTATCTACACAGCGTAGAGTCCTCTCCGAGGTGGAGGTCTGTAGGAACATCACTGGTGACCTCGGGAAGATCAGGCCTTTGGAGTATGGCAGGCTGGGTACAAGTAGGGCTTCTCTCCTGTGTAGAGGTTTTTCCTTTTCTGTGCCCTAGGTATTGAGCCCACTGGGTGAGAGACCATAATTCTGGTTAGGGACAGAGTAGATAGGGACAGAGGTAGGGAGAGTATGAGGGTTAGATTAATATTTAGGGATAGTAGTAGGGAGAGGGTAGGGAGAATAGTCAGGGATAGGTTATAAATTATTATGGTACCCGGTCTGCCATCCTCCGATCCCGGTGGGGGGCTGTGCATGACACTTTAGGTTTTTGTTTTAATTTTCTATTCAGTTATAAACAGTAAAGGGCTTACAGGCTACCGAACTTGAGCCTTTTTGTTATGTGTTGTGGTGTTGGTGTTTTAGGTAGTTTGGTAAGTTGAGGGCTGGATAAGCCCTATGGACAATTATAGTTATTGTATATGGTATGGGGTATAGAATAGGTTGGGAGGGACGATGGGGGGTTTACATCGTATGCTTTTCCTTGGATGGGGTTCTGGCATGAGTCACTGAGGGACAAGAACTGAACTTATGGACCCAGACTCATGTCCAGATTTGGGGTGTGGGTGATGGGGTTTGTAGTTAGAATATTAGATAGGTTTATGTAATTCGATTGCTATAATTTTATTATTATTTGCATTATTGTTTATTAGTATACTTTATTATTATTATTATTATTATTATATTATTATTATCATCATATTTTATCTTTATGTATATAAGGCAGCCTGGACCTTCTTAAGTTAGTATTTGATGTTTCCATTTTTTACTATTTGTACTAACTTGGTTTTGTTAGGATAGTTTTAGTTGAGGATAGTTTCTTAACTGTTAAAGTTGTCTAGTGTGTGTGTGTGTGTGTGGGGGGGGGGGGGGGTTAGGTGGGAGTTATGTATACGGGGATGGGAGGTTTGGTTGGTGAATTGTGCTGGGGTGTGTGAGAGTGGGGGGTGCTGTGTGTGTGTTGAAGAGAAAAAAAAAAAAAAGCTTTGTGTAGTTTTGGTTTTCTTATTTTGTTCAATTATGTCCAAGCAGGGACTGTATTAAGTTAGAGACAAGAATGGCTCAAACATGTTATAGCTTTTTGGCCTTTGGTCTAAAGTGTCTTTACTATATAATTTCTGTGTGCTGTGAGGTGTGAGTGTGGGGTAGGTAGTAGCGGTGGTGGGGTAGGTAGTAGCGGTGGTGGGGGTAGTAATAGTTGTAAGTTTGGGGGCATTTTGGTACTATCTTATAATGAAGCTGGACTGGCCGGTGAGGCAGGTGTGAGGGATGATTTCCTTTCCGTAAAGACATTATTTAAGAATTTATTAATTTGTTGTTTTTGTTATAAGCAGAAAGCTTTGTATTTGTTTTTGTTGTGGCTGATGTAGCCGCGTTTATGTTTATGTTTATGCAGTTATACTTGTTAAGTTTTATATTTTTCTAATAAAAAGAATTACAGGATGTAACTCAGGATCGGTACAGGATCAGTATTGTATGTACACAGTGACCCCACCAGCAGAATAGTGAGTGCAGCTCTGAGGTATAATACAGGATGTAAGGATCAGTACAGGGTCAGTAATGTAATGTATGTCCTCCGGCAGAATAGTGAGTGCAGCTCTGGAGTACACTGTAATACGCTGTATGATACAATACTGCAGTTGTTCTCCGCTTACACATTGCCTATAAGACATGAGAGCTATGTGGTAACTGCATAGTGCTGTAGGACCTTCCCGTCAGTAGACACCAGATACGATGTATGGCTCAGGTATGATCAGTGTCATCAGAGACATCTTAGAAGTCGTTCTAAGAAAAGTCTCTCCCCACTGACTTCCCTCAGGAGACAGCTGCACTGTGTATGGTTGCTGGAGGTGACTGGTATATACTACACATGGAGGATGACATACACTGCGGTCGCTGAAGGTGACTGGTATATACTATACATGGATGATGACATACACTGCGGTCGGCAGAGGTGACTGGTATATACTACACATGGAGGATGACATACACTGCGGTCGCTGAAGGTGACTGGTATATACTATACATGGAGGATGAGATACACTGCGGTCGGTGGAGGTGACTGGTATATACTACACATGGAGGATGAGATACAGTGGCTGTCCCGGCTGCACCCTCAGCTCGATGGCCCCTCGGTGACACGGGTGGGATCTGTCTCATATTCCCGGCACCTCGCCCGCTATCTTATCACCAGCGATTACCACAAATACTTTTCAATCACCCAATTAGTCTAAACAGATTTTTCTGCTATAGAGACTGAGAGCCTCTTATGACGGGGACATAAAAGTCGTGTCTGCTGGGGGCCCGGGGCGGGGGGCAGTAATGTTGCCTCTCCTGACTGGCCCGTCCTGCGATAATACACGACCCCCCTGACCCCACCATTCAGGAAAAGGACATTTTAGGATTTTAGCAGGACGTGCCCTTTAACCCCTTCAAAGCACAGTTATTTCAGGCCTCTAGGACGCCATGGATTTCTGTTTTTTATAATCCGCACATTCTGACATCCAGAACTTTTTTTTTTTGGGTGACGCAGCTGTATGACGGCTCCTTTTTTCTACCTTGATGGACTCCTTACCCAAGTAAAACAACTCTAACATCCTGGCCACTAGGTGTCTTCCTTTTCTGCAACCTGTTTTTACTGTTCCACTGTGGAATTCCACCTGTTTTATTCAGTGTGAACATACCCTTAGGGGAAATCTGTTCCTAGCAGCCAAGATGCCAGGACAGAATACAGGAAGTGAGGGAGAGGCTTTAAGAAGCACTCCATTTTTCGAGTTCTTCTCCCGGTTGCAAGCTGGCACAAATACTTACCAATGATGATCAGTATCCTGCAGTGCGGCTTCGTTCTGGTCCTACGGTGCTGCTCAGATCCTGCTGGCTGGAAGTCAGGGACTCCAATGCATCTCTACGAGAGCACTCTTATAGAGATGCATTGGTAACCCCGACTTCCGGCCTGCAATAGACCTGTAGAAAGAAGAGGGGTCAGAAGAGCTTTGACCTCACCACCAGCGTGATCTGAGTGGTGCCATGAACCGGAATAAAACCTCACCGTGGGACACCGATCATCATTAGTACATATGTTACAGTGTGCTGCCGGGGGAAGAATAAAAAAAACTGACTGCTACTATAAAAGTGGGAATGGAGCTTAGATTTTATTTTTATAGGTGAAAGCTATGTGGACTATGTGCATGTATCCTGAGTCTTCTTTTTCCAGAGGGTCCACACTCTGCCTGAAATGTAAAATCTAATCCCCCGTCCCTTCCCTATCTCTGACCACAGACCACAGCTCTTTACACGCTGTCCATGCTCTTTACACTCTATCCCTCCTCTTTACACGCTATCCCTCCTCTTTCCACGCTATCCCTCCTCTTTACACGCTATCCCTCCTCTTTACACGCTGTCCATCCTCTTTACACGCTATCCCTCCTCTTTACACGCTATCCCTCCTCTTTACACACTATCCCTCCTCTTTGCACGCTATCCCTCCTCTTTGCACGCTATCCCTCCTCTTTGCACGCTATCCTTCCTCTTTGCACGCTATCCCTCCTCTTTGCACGCTATCCCTCCTCTTTGCACGCTATCCCTCTTCTTTACACGCTATCCCTCCTCTTTACACGCTATCCCCCCCGCTTTACACGCTATCCCTCCTCTTTACACGCTATCCCTCCTCTTTACATGCTATCCCTCCTCTTTACATGCTATCCCTCCTCTTTACAAGCTATCCCTCCTCTTTACACACTATCCCTCCTCTTTACACGCTATCCCTCCTCTTTACACGCTATCCCTCCTCTTTACACTCTTCACAGTGTCAACCTGTTCAGTAAAGCGCAATGTCTGGTCTCGGACCACAGCTTGGCTCAGTGTCGAGCAATCACAGGGATACTGCCAACTCCCACCTCTTTGGCTTGTAACAATGTAATAGTTCGTGAATCCTATCGTTCACCTTTAACTTTCTACAGTGAGTGTGCGATATATGAAAAAAGTACACTCACGTTTCAGTCGTCTTCATCTTGACTTCTTTATTTTGAAGCAATATATAAGGTTCGGCTGTGTGTGGTCAGAGCACTGGAGGTAGCTAGAGGTTAGGCGTCCTCTCCCTGCCGCGGGACGTTTCGGAAGGCGGGGCTTCCTATTTTTTTTATTTTTTTTTTCGAAACGTCGCGCGGCAGGGACAGGACGCCTAACCTCTAGCTACCTCCAGTGATCTGACCACACACAGCCGAACCTTATATATTGCTTCAAAATAATGAAGTCCAGATGAAGACGACTGAAACGTGAGTGTACTTTTTTTATATATCGCACACTCACTGTAGAAAGTTAAAGGTGAACGATAGGATACACAAACTATTACAACCTGTTCAGTACACTTTCTACTGCATGGAATAGCAGAGAGGGGTATACGCTGTCCTGTTATCTGCAGCATGTGAACATTCCCTAAGGATCCTAAATCAGACCGGTACCAGGTGGTTAAAAAAAAACAACAACTTACAAACAGATCCCAATAGGGACACAACTATGGATATCTAGTACAACCGCATCTCGTCCAGGAAGAGTTCCCTCATTTTGCAGGTGGTGACTATATCCCTTTAAATGGTCCTATTGTTTATAAGGAGGATGAAGATAAGTGATAATAAGACAGATCTGACGCCACTTATCAGTGAGAAGGATTGTATGGGGAAAACATAACAGGTCTGACCCATCCATTCAAATCCTGATGTTGGGGGACAGTAAATCCTAAAATTGGGGTCAGCAGACCCTATGTATATAGGTAAGACCTAACATCTAAAGCAGGGATGAAGAACCTTCAGCCCTCCAGCTGTTGCAGAACTACAATTCCCATCATACCTGAACAACCAAAGCTTAAGCATGATGGGAAATATAGTTTTGCAACAGCTGGAGGGCCTAAGGTTCCTGGTATATAGTATGACCCCTCAACTAATGGAAAGGTGACCCCTGGACAAGCTCATATACCCCAATAGGGTTGGTTTGCAGCTCAGCAATACATCATCCTATCCATGAGGACCTGTCCCTTTATGCACATAGCCGCAGCGCTCAGAGACACAATACAGAGTCTATTAAAGTAGATGGAGCCTATCAGCAGCACCAGCCGTCTCAGCTATTGTTATGGAAATGCCGGAGAAGCCATAGAAGAAGATAATGTATTTACTGCTGACAGAAGGTTTAACAACCCCCCCCCCCCCAAGCGGCCACATATAAGATCCCCACCCCTCCTCCTCCGCAGACCGTAATGGTTCTATTCAGAAGTAGTTGTCGGCAAGGGCTGAGCAATAAATCTCCATACACATGAATGGAGACATCCCCCGCTTCTATATGGCTCCAGTATGTGCCATGGAAATCAGGAGCCTGGAAAAGTTGTGCGCTCATTGGCTGCACGATCACTGACGAAAAGCAGCCACAAAACCATGAGAAAAGTAAAATCCGATAACTGCAGCGAGGTGCAAGGTCTGAACAGGGATTAAAAGTCAGCAGAATGATGCTGAATACAGAAGGTGAAAACACATTCTGGTCCAATCAGAGCTGAGTGCCTGTTACAATTCAATGTATTGGATTTGGCCGCAGTGTTACATAAATATATCGCCATTAGTGGCTAATCCACTTCCAGGCAGAATGCAAATAGATTTCTCATCTTTTAAAGGGATTATTCAGGATTAGAAAAAAATGATTTTTTTTTTTTTTGCAAAAACAGCGCCACCCCCCTGTCCTCAGGTTGTGTGCGGTATTACAGTTCAGCTCGTGTGACTTCAATGGAAATGAGCTACAATACCCACACCCAAACTAAGGACAAGAGTGGCACTGTTTCTGGAAGAAAGGCCTGAATAATCCCTTTAGGGTAGCTTCACACGTACCGTATCGCTGCATATTTAACGCTGGGTATTTATCGCTGCGTTTTTGGTGCGATTTTTAAATGCGAGTTTTGATTATCATGTGAAAATCAAAACTCGCATGTAAAAATCGCACCAAAAATGCAGCGTTAAATACGCAGCGATATGGTACGTGTGAAGGCACCCTTAAGGAGCGTCCAGCTCTTATTACATGACAGCGATGTCTAGTGTTTTATAATGGGACCAAGAGATAATATGGTGGTGACTGGTTGCCAGTGTAATATGGCGGCTGTCTGCAGCGGCACCACCTGACACACCGTACATTAAAATATGGCGCCACCGATCGAAACGTCCTGTCCTTGCCCCCATTGTTTTCCTTCATATCTCCAACAATTACAAATGAAGCCTCCGGGCCGGATGACATCTCCATCGATCCCAGTGTATCTCTGTGACTCCCCGAACTGTCTCCTGCTGCAATGCGGTCCCTGCTTAATACCTCTGAGCGTCTGACGTCTTCTTCCCAGAATCCTCTGGGGCCTGGAATGGATACCGGACAAATCTAATAGAGGAAGAGCTGTATCAAGTGTTCTCTGAAGGGAGGTTATTATACTGTGCACGAGTGGTAATGTATACAGGGAATCGACAAAAGGGCTCAGCCAGGCATCAAGGCCATCGATCCCTATCTGAACCACTCCTGCCACCCGACACCTGAGCATCGAGACAACTATGGATATACTAGAGGGCATCGTAATAA
Organism: Dendropsophus ebraccatus; assembly: GCF_027789765.1. Classification (NCBI taxonomy): domain Eukaryota; kingdom Metazoa; phylum Chordata; class Amphibia; order Anura; family Hylidae; genus Dendropsophus; species Dendropsophus ebraccatus. The sequence goes on from NC_091455.1 coordinate 206,234,456, forward strand.
TACACAGGTGTGTGGAGGACAGGAGAGTAATAATATACAGGTGTATGGAGGAGAGGAGTGTAATAATTTCTATGTGTAAAGAGGACAGGAGTGTAATAATATACAGTTATATGAAGGAGAGGAGTGTAATAATATACAGGTGTATAGAAGACTAGAGTGTAATAATATACAGGTGTGTGGAGGACAGGAGTGTAATAATATACAGGTGTATGGAGGACAGGAGTGTAATAATATACAGGTGTATGGAGGAGAGGAGTGTAATAATATACAGGTGTATAGAAGACTAGAGTGTAATAATATACAGGTGTGTGGAGGACAGGAGTGTAATAATATACAGGTGTATGGAGGACAGGAGTGTAATAATATACAGGTGTATGAAGGAGAGGAGTGTAATAATATACAGTTATATGGAGGAGAGGAGTGTAATAATATACAGGTGTATAGAAGACTAGAGTGTAATAATATACAGGTGTGTGGAGGACAGGAGAGTAATTATATACAGGTGTATGGAGGAGAGGAGTGTAATAATATACAGGTGTATGGAGGAGAGGAGTGTAATAATATACAGGTGTATGGAGGAGAGGAGTGTAATAATATACAGTTATATGGAGGAGAGGAGTGTAATAATATACAGGTATATAGAGGAGAGGAGTGTAATAATATCCATGTGTATAGAGGAGAGGAGTGTAATAATATACAGGTGTATGGAGAAGAGGAGTGTAATAATATACAGGTGTATGGAGGAGAGTAGTCTGATAATATACAGGTGTATGGAGGAGAGGAGTGTATCAATATACAGGTGTATGGGGGAGAGGAGTGTAATAATTTCTATGTGTAAAGAGGACAGGAGTGTAATAATATACAGTTATATGGAGGAGAGGAGTGTAATAATATACAGGTATATAGAGGAGAGGAGTGTAATAATATACAGGTGTATAGAGGAGAGGAGTGTAATAATATACAGGTGTATAGAGGAGAGGAGTGTAATAATATACAGGTGTATGGAGGAGAGGAGTGTAATAATATACAGGTGTATGGAGGAGAGGAGTGTAATAATATACAGGTATATAGAGGAGAGGAGTGTAATAATATACAGGTGTATAGAGGAGAGGAGTGTAATAATATACAGGTGTATAGAGGAGAGGAGTGTAATAATATACAGGTGTATGGAGGAGAGGAGTGTAATAATATACAGTTATATGGAGGAGAGGAGTGTAATAATATACAGGTGTATGGAGGAGAGGAGTGTAATAATATACAGGTGTATGGAGGACCAGAGTGTAATAATATACAGGTATATAGAGGAGAGGAGTGTAATAATATACAGGTGTATAGAGGAGAGGAGTGTAATAATATACAGGTGTATAGAGGAGAGGAGTGTAATAATATACAGGTGTATGGAGGAGAGGAGTGTAATAATATACAGGTGTATGGAGGAGAGGAGTGTAATAATATACAGTTATATGGAGGAGAGGAGTGTAATAATATACAGGTGTATGGAGGAGAGGAGTGTAATAATATACAGGTGTATGGAGGACCAGAGTGTAATAATATACAGGTATATAGAGGAGAGGAGTGTAATAATATCCAGGTGTATGGAGGAGAGGAGTGTAGTAATATACAAGTGTATGGGGGAGAGGAGTGTAATAATATACAAGTGTATGGGGGAGAGGAGTGTAATAATATACAGGTGTATGGAAGAGAGGAGTGTAATAATATACAGGTATATAAAGGAGAGTAGTGTAATAATATACAGGTGTATAGAAGACTGGAGTGTAATAATATACAGGTGTGTGGAGGACAGGAGTGTAATAATATACAGGTGTATAGAGGAGAGGAGTGTAATAATATACAGGTGTATGGAGGAGAGGAGTGTAATAATATACAGATGTATGGAGGAGAGGAGTGTAATAATATACAGGCGTATGGAGGACTGGAGTGTAATAATATACAGGTGTATAGAGGAGAGGAGTGTAATAATATACAGGTGTATAGAGGAGAGGAGTGTAATAATATACAGGTATATGGAGGACAGGAGTGTAATAATATACAGGTGTATAGAGGAGAGGAGTGTAATAATATACAGGTGTATGGAGGAGAGGAGTGTAATAATATACAGGTTCTAGATTAGTTAGTAATTATTACACAAGTTCAAAGATCCCTCCAGTCTATGCCCCCTCCACTGCCCCCTCCTCCTGGTGATACTAACTCTTTCTAGCTCCGCCCCCTCCTCCTGGTGATATCCCCTCTTTCTAGCTCCGCCCCCTCCTCCTGGTGATACCCCCTCTTTCTAGCTCTGCCCCCTCCTCCTGGTGATACCCCTTCTTTCTAGCTCCGCCCCCTCCTCCTGGTGATACCCCCTTTCTCTAGCTCCGCCCCCTCCTCCTGGTGATACCCCCTTTCTCTAGTTCTGCCCCCTCCTCCTGGTGATACCCCCTTTCTCTAGTTCTGCCCCCTCTTCCCGGTGATACCCCCTCTTCCCAATGATACCCCCTCTTTCTAGTTGTGGCCCCTCCTCCTGGTGATACCCCCTTTCTCTAGTTCTGCCCCCTCTTCCCGGTGATACCCCCTCTTCCCAATGATACCCCCTCTTTCTAGTTGTGGCCCCTCCTCCTGGTGATACCCCCTCTTTCCAGCTCTGCCCCCTCCTCAGGGTGATACCCCCTCTTTCTAGTTCTGCCTCCTCCTCCTGGTGATACCCCCACTCTTTAGTTCTGCCCCCTCCTCCTGGAGAGCAGTGCCTCCTGAGCTGTAATGACCTCTTACTCTCCTATGATAAATCCCAGAAATACTATTATAATCTGCAGATTATAATAAGAGCTAAATCCTGTCGGCCAATTAACCCTGTGCAGCCGAGGCTTATGGAGAACCCCCACTGGCCTACCTACATCCAGTGTGCAGTAGTGGCCCTCCTCTGACTCCCCCCAAACCCCCCCCCCCCCATCACAGGGTTATGGGGTTCAGGCCTGGGGGAGACACATGACAGGGCTATGGGGTTCAGGCCTGGGGGAGACACATGACAGGGCTATGGGGTCTAGGCCTGGGGGAGACACATGACAGGGATATGGGGTCCAGGCTCTGGGGGAGACACATGACAGGGCTATGGGGTCTAAGCCTGGGGGAGACACATGACAGGGATATGGGGTCCAGGCTCTGGGGGAGACACATGACAGGGATATGGGGTCCAGGCTCTGGGGGAGACACATGACAGGGATATGGGGTCCAGGCTCTGGGGGAGACACATGACAGGGCTATGGGGTCTAGGCCTGGGGGAGACACATGACAGGGATATGGGGTCTAGGTCTGGGGGAGACACATGACAGGGCTATGGGGTCTAGGCCTGGGGGAGACACATGACAGGGCTATGGGGTCCAGGCCCTGGGGGAAACACATGACAGGGATATGGGGTCCAGGCTTTGGGGGAGACACATGACAGGGATATGGGGTCCAGGCCTGGGGGAGATAGACAGGGATATGGGGTCCAGGCCCTGAGGGAGACACATGACAGGGATATGGGGTCCAGGCCTGGGGGAGACACATGACAGGGATATGGGGTCTAAGCCTGGGGGAGACACATGACAGGGATATGGGGTCCAGGCTCTGGGGGAGACACATGACAGGGATATGGGGTCCAGGCTCTGGGGGAGACACATGACAGGGATATGGGGTCCAGGCTCTGGGGGAGACACATGACAGGGATATGGGGTCCAGGCCCTGGGGGAGACACATGACAGGGATATGGGGTCCAGGCCCTGAGGGAGACACATGACAGGGATATGGGGTCCAGGCTCTGGGGGAGACACATGACAGGGCTATGGGGTCCAGGCCCTGAGGGAGACACATGACAGGGATATGGGGTTCAGGCCTGGGGGAGACACATGACAGGGCTATGGGGTCTAGGCCTGGGGGAGACACATGACAGGGCTATGGGGTCCAGGCCCTGAGGGAGACACATGACAGGGATATGGGGTCCAGGCCTGGGGGAGACACATGAGGGGGAGTGATACAATATGAGTATTAATGTTATGGCTGCCAAGGCGTATCTCGGCCCTGTGTGAACGCCGTGGCTGACATTGTCCTAGATTCAAATGTAAACAGAATCCTTAGATTTACTTGGTGCCCCGGCATCCATCCAGGCCCCGGGTGCGCTCTTAGCGAGAAGCTGTAAATCCTCCGCGTCACGTTCCGGGCAGAAATGGAACGTATTTATAAATAGAAAACAGTTTTTCATATCACCTTGAAGAAAATTCTGCCAAACGTGGGGAAGCTCTGCACGCAGAACCAGGCCGAGTCTGCGAGGGGCCGTCCATGACACTTGACTTCTTACTGATCGCTGTCATGGAGACCACATGGACCATCATCCACATCAATATTCACACATTACTGTCACTATTCATGGCAGCGAGGATGAAGAAGAGTGACCAGGTCACCATGACAACACTGACAAACCTAGCAAGGGACGTGATGGAGCTCTCAGTAGTGCAGCCTCAAGCTCTTGGCCTGTAAATCTCTATATTAATTATAAAGCGGTTTCCATAGTGCTGGGGCTCCATCATCCTCGTGTCTTCTGTCACTGACTCAGACATAACCAGGAGTTGGTGTAAAAAAGGGCCAGATTCATCAACACAGCCTGAGAGGGTAAGAAGACGTTCAGCCTGTAAGGAGACATTGTACAAGGGCCTCGCTGCTCCTAACTAAGACCCCCAGGCTTAAAGACAAACCTAGCAGCGCCATGGCTATAGCATCAGAGATATATTACAGGGGGGCTACTACCACCATTAAAGGGGTCTTCCGATTTACCTTTCCAAAGGATAAAGAACAAGTATAAAATTGAGGGGGGGGGGTTCAACCTCCGCACACCCCAAAGATCTCTAGAGTAGCGCCCCAGCTCCTCTGTTTTTAAGGGAACCACATGACCCACAGCTTCATACTGTATGGAGCCGCCAGAAAGCTGTACTCCGCTAAGTGCTGTACTCCGTCTCCATAGTGAAAGAATAGGGCTGCGGGTCACAGGCCAACCCACAGCTCCATTAAAAACAGAGGAGCTGGGGCGCTGATCTAGAGATACCCAGGGGGAAACGAAAGGCAAAAGAAATACCCTGTCTACCATTACTGTGACTACCACCCTGGCTACCATTACTGTGACTACCACCCTGGCTACCATTACTGTGACTACCACCCTGGCTACCATTACTGTGACTACCACCCTGGCTACCATTACTGTGACTACCACCCTGGCTACAATTACTGTGACTACCACCCTGGCTACCATTACTGTGACTACCACCCTGGCTACCATTACTGTGACTACCACCCTGGCTACAATTACTGTGACTCAGACCATGACAAGCAGAGGACTAAGGCTAGGTTAACACTTTTTTTTATCAGTCTTTCCATTGAAGTCCATCACAAAAAAAAAAACGGATCAAAATGCATCTTTTTTTTTCGTTTACAGAAAAACGTGGTCAATCACATTTTTGTGTACGTTAAAAAAACCGGATGCCTTTTGATTCTTTTTTTTTCCATAGAAGTCAATAGAAAAACGGATCAAAAATGGAGGACAAAAAAGTAGTGTGAACCCAGCCTAAAACCCTCATCATTCTCTATCACAGCCAGATATTTATGACACATCATAAAGTAGTCAACCTATGACAACCAATCGTCACACATAGGGCCCCTTAAAGGGGTTACCCAGCGAAAATCTTTTTCTTTCACATCAACTGATATCAGAAAGTTATATAGATTTGTAATTTACTTTTATTAAAAAATCTGTCCAGTACTTATTAGCTGCTGCATGTCATGCAGGAAATGTTTTATTTTCAGTCTGACACAGTGCTCTCTGCTGACATCTCTGGCCGAGACTGGAACTGTCCAGAGCAGGAGAGGTTTTCTTTGGGGATTTAGAGTTCCTGTCTCGGCCAGAGATGTCAGCAGAGAGCACTGTGTCAGACTGAAAATAAAACATTTCCTGCATGACATACAGCAGCTAATAAGTACTGGACAGATTTTTTTAATAAAAGTAAATTACAAATCTATATAACTTTCTGATATCAGTTGATGTGAAAGAAAAAGATTTTCGCTGGACAACCCCTTTAAGAATGGAAGGAAGTCCTAACGTTGCCCATGTGACCAGGGGAGTCAATCGGTAGCAACTTACCATCTTTGCGATAAAAGGAGATTTCCACCTTACGCTCCTCGGATCCCACCAGGGCCTGGGCGATCTGCGACACCGCGCTGGAGGTGGTACGGGGGCCGTACAGGAAGTCACAGGTGCAGGGTCTCTGCATGACCTCCGCTCTGGTGTAGCCACACATGGTGCAGAATCCATCATTGCAGTAGATGACGGCGCAGTTCTCCACACGAGCGTTGGCGATAATGAACTTTCGACCTGTGAGAGAAGATAGAAAGGTGTTAGTGACAGGACAGGAGGCAATGTACAACCTCGGACCCCCTGTCTCTACTGCCCAACATGCCATGTCAATCTATGTAGTATCTATCTATCTATCTATATACCGCCATATACCCTATGGAATGAAATTAAGCATTACACAATCTTATGTTGTTACCAAAAAAAGAGGGGGGCCTAAATAGTGCGGTCTAAGCGCACTCAAAACTATCCAACACCAAAAACTATATATATATATACTTATATTTACATTGGTCTTGCATTCTGTTTTTTGTTTTTGGTGTTACAATCTTATGTTGCCTTAAGGGTACGTGCACACTGTGGAATGGCAATGGATAACCCTTCGTGCATTCCGCAGCTCGCACCCGCCGGCAGACTGAGGCGCACGCGCGCGTCTCTGTCGGTGTCATAGACTCTAGTCTATGCATGGGTGGATTCTGCCCTCCGTCCAAAGAATGAACATGTTCATTCTTTGGACGGACGATGGAATCCGCCCGAGCTGTAGAATGTGCGAGGGGTTATCCGTCGCCATTCCGCAGTGTGCAGGTACCCTATCAGTGTAATATCTTTTACTGCACCAAGAAAATCCTGCGCTGTCTCTACAGCTGGAAACAGTCAGTAAGCATGCGGTAAGCTTAGCTGAGCTCCTGTACTAAAGCAGCATGTATGTCCTTTTCTAATGATAGTATACACAGAATGCAAGACATGTGCAGACTCTGAACAAGCAGGGGCTGCAGGGAGATTTTTAGCTCTGAAAGCTGTAGAATTATAAGTGTATTTCTACGGGCTACAGCTTTTCCCAGCCTTGGAGCACAATTATAAAGAGAACAGGGCAATGATCAGGGATGCGGACAGGTGAACTACAGGACTAAAGGTCGGTAATAATCAGAGTACTAGGACACATGGCTCAAGGAAATCGTTACTTAAAGAGGTGCTCTACTTATAGACAAGTATAGATTTTCAAAACGGACAATCTGATTGGTTGTTATAGGGTAAAAATGTAAACAATGGCGGTCATATATGACTGCCAGTTAGTAGCACAGAGTTATTTAGTCCCATCCCTGTAACATGGCTTTATACAGATGTAAGAACATTCATTCCTTGAATCCCTTAAAGGGGTTATCCAGCGCTACAAAAACATGGCCACTTTTCCCCCTACTCTTGTCTCCAGTTCAGGTGTGGTTTGCAATTAAGCTCCATTTACTTCAATGGAGTTTCAAACCCCACCCAATCTGGAGACAAGAGAGTGGGAAAAGTGGCCATGTTTTTGCAGCGCTGGATAACCCCTTTAAGACAATGTTTAATCAGTGAAGATCATAAATTCTCCAAACCAGCTACAAAACATAAAGGAGTACTCCGGCAAAAATCTTTTTTTCTTTTTAATCAACTGGTTTCAGAAAGTTACCTAGATCTGTAAATTACTTCTATTTATAAATATTGAGTCTTCCAGTACTTATCAGCTGCTGTATGTCCTGCAGGAAATAGGGTATTCTTTCTAGTCTGAGGGTGGGTTCATACTGAGGAAATCTCGCGGATAAACTCCACTGTCTGTCCGCGCACCTTTCCGCCGGCTCCATAGACACCATTCTATGGGCCGGCGTATTCCGCTATCCGCCAAAGGGTATGTGCACACTGAGCAATTCTCGAGGAATTGAAGCAGAAATTTTTCAGGCAAAATTCAAGCAGAATTTAAGCCCCCCATTGACTTCTATAGGATTCCTCTAGCAGATCTGCGGCAGAAAATTCTGCTCTGAAATTCTGCAGTGTGAACAACAGAGCAGAAAACCCATTGAACACAATGGGACTTTGCTCTGTACATTTTTTACGGGAGGAATTTCAAGCTGAATTTCAAGCTGAATTCCTCCCCTTTTCCTCAGTGTGCACATAGCCAAAAGAAGTGACATGTCACTTCTTTCAGCGGATAGCGGAATACACCGGCCAATAGAATGGTGTCTATGGAGCCGGCGGAAAGGCGCGTGGCCGTGCGCGCGGACAGCCGACGGAATTCCGCGGATAATATCTGCGTGAATTCCTCAGTATGAACCCACCCTGACACAGTGCTCTCTGCTGCCACCTCTGTCCATGTCAGGAACTGTCCAGAGCAGCAGCAAATCCCCATAGAAAACCTCTCCTGCTCTGGACAGTTCCTGACATGAACAGAGGTGGCAGCAGAGAGCACTGTGTCAGACTGGAAAGAATACCCCATTTGCAGGATATACAGCAGTTGATAAGTACTGGAAGACTGGAGATTTTGAACTAAAAGTAAATTACTAATCTATATAACCAGTAATAATTGAAACCAGTGGATTTGAGAAAATCCCTTTAATAAGCTGCCGCCAAAGCACACACAAGGCCTTACTGCACACGCAGCACATCGCGCTTGTACAGAATCCGGTAATAGGAAGGTGACTGAGTTTTGCAGTTTTTTTTTGTGACTGTAGATTGGTCACTAATATAAAGAAGCAGCCGCGGCGGTGGAGGATTAAAGGGACGATCGTCTCCATATTTATACAGGGCTCATAAATTATTCAACGTTACATCACACATAACACTTCTCCGGCAACCAGGAACCAATTATACCGCCAGAGCTCTGAGCGGGGGCACCATGAGCGCTCATCAGGCCTAAGGACAGGCATGAAGAGGCCTGTATATATATATATATATATATATATATATATATATATTAGGCCGCCACAGGCGAAAATGTACAGGAGAGCACTGGATATTATACAGGACCAGATATTAGACATCTGACACATGTACCCTCAGACTCCTCCAACACCATAACATCACGTCTCCCTATGTGGATGACTCGGCATTTTGTAACTGCTTGCAGAATACGAAAATGAATAGCGCCACATTAAAAAGGTGGGGGAGGGGTGATGGGGTCATTATCAGGGTATCTGCTTTTTTAGTGAATGGAAAGAGGGACATGTTAAATGGCTCAATTGTTTTTTTGCAACACCTTCACAACCAGTACTAGTAGCCAATCAGATTCTCTGCAGGCCGGCTACAGTGCAGTTACATCCAGTTACTAAGGGGGGCATCTTCTTCGCGACATCTCTTTTCTTTCCCTCTTCATCTGGCCCAGACGGCTGTGAAGACTTTTTACAAACATGACTATTACAACAACAGATTATCTGACAGATTTTTTTTGAGCCAAAGCCAGGAATGAACTATAAACAGACTGATAAACGGGTGATAAAAGGAAAGACTGAGATTCTACTCTTTTCAAATCCATTCCTGGTTTTGGTTTAAAAATCTGTCAGCTAATCTGTTGGTGTAATAAGGGCCCTTAAACTACTTATTTTAAAAGCACCCTCCGTACTGCCACTCATAATGCCACAAACTGCAGTAATGCGCCATGGCGCCCTATACAACAATAGTGCTTCTCTTTATTGTGCACTATACCCTGCCCCTCCCCAAGCAGTACTACGGCACACTTCAGACCATGCACTATGAAAGTGCTCCTTGTAGTGTTTCACACATTGCCAGTCCCCCTATGTGCCTCCTCTAAGCCCCTACACATTTATAGTGCCCCCACATATTAATACTGCCCCCTCTATGCTCCCATACCTATAGTGCCCCCACACATTTATAATGCCCTCTGTGAACCCATATACATTAATAGTTCCCCTCTGTGCCCACACACATTTATAGTACCCCCTCTGTGCCCATATACATTTATAGTGCCCCCACATATTTATAGCGCCCCCTATGTGCCCATATACATTAATAGTACCCCCTCTGTGCCCATATACATTTATAGTGCCCCCACATATTTATAGCGCCCCCTATGTGCCCATATACATTAATAGTGCCCCCTCTGTGCCCATATACATTAATAGTGCCCCCTCTGTGCCCATATACATTTATAGTACCCCCTCTGTGCCCATATACATTTATAGTGCCCCCACACATTTATAGGGCCGCTCTGTGCCCATATACATTAATAGTGCCCCCTCTGTGCCCATATACATTAATAGTGCCCCCTCTGTGCCTATATACATTTATAGTTCCCCCTCTGTGCCCATATACATTTATAGTGCCCCCACACATTTATAGCGCCCCCTCTGTGCCCATATACATTAATAGTGCCCCCTCTGTGCCCCCACACATTTATAGTACCCCCACACATTTATAGTGTCCACTCGGTGCCCACATACATTAATAGTGCCCCCCACACTTTTATAGTGCCCCCTCTGTGCCCCCACACATCTATAGTGCCTCCTCTGTGCCCCTTTATTTTTATAGTGCCACATCTGCGCCCGCACACATTTATAGTGCCCACACACATTTATAGTGCCCCCTCTGTGCACCCACACATTTATAGTATCCACTCAGTGCCCATATACATTAATAGTGCCCCCACACATCTATAAAACCCCCTCTGTGCCCCCCACACTTTTATAGTGCCCCCACACATTTACAGTGCCCCCTCTGTGCCTTTTTACTTTTATAGTGCCCCCTCTGTGCCCACACACATTTATAGTGCCTCCTCTGTGCCCACATCCTTATATTACACCCTCTGTGCCCCCACGCATTTATAGTGCCCCCTCTGTGTCCCCACATTTATTGTGCCCCCTCTGAGACCACATACATTTATAGTGCCCCCCCACATTTATAGTGCCCCCTCTGTACCCCCACACATTTATAGTGCCCCCTCTGTGCCCCCACACATTCATAGTGCCCCCTCTGTGCATCATGTATACATCCAGCACACAGTACCACCACGCAGTATGGTCGCAGAGCACACGTGCCAGCCGGGCGGCAGGACAGGGGGCACCAGAGTCAGGAAGCAGCCAGGAAAAGGGAAAGTCAGGGATTAGGAGATAAACCAATCACCCTGGAGCCTGATTAGAGCAGTGATCCCGTCCAGAGGATTATCCCGCTCTGCGCAGCCCGCCGGCACGTTCTCACCGCCATCACCCTCACATGGCACAGTGTACACACCAAGGCTGGGAAATAACAAGCTTAGATACACAGGCGTAACATACAGTAATGGTCTTAGATACACTCACCCCACAGACAGTATCACACTGGATAGTCAAATCCAGTAGCCCAGCAGGCAGTCTCACACATTATAGGCTTTGATATACCAGCTCAACACAGTATCACACATGATACAATTAGATACCCCATTTTAGCAGACAGTATTGCACATGGTGGTCTTAGATACACAGTTCTATATAAATAGTATCAAACACAATGGTCTTAGATACACAGTTCAGAAGGCAAAATCATACATAATAGACTTAGATACAACAGATCAGAGGACAATATCACACATGAAAGGCTTAGATACAAACCTCAGCACACAGTATCACAGATAATGGTCTCAGATACACAGCGCTGTAGATCGTATCAAACACCAGAGTCCTAGATACTGGCTCATAAGATAGAATATACATATAACAGGCTTAGGTACGCAGCTCACCAAACAGTATCACACATAACAGGCTTAGATATGCAGCTCACCACATAGTATCACACATAACAGGCTTAGATACATTGCTCACCGCATAGTATCACACATAACAGGCTTAGGTACATCACTCAGCGCATAGTATCACACATAACAGGCTTAGGTACATCACTCAGCGCATAGTATCACACATAACAGGCTTAGGTATGCAGCTCACCACACAGTATCACACATAACAGGCTTAGATATGCAGCTCACCACATAGTATCACACATAACAGGCTTAGATACATTGCTCACCGCATAGTATCACATATAACAGGCTTAGGTACATCGCTCAGCGCACAGTATCATACATAACAGGCTTAGATATGCAGCTCACCACACAGTATCACACATAACAGGCTTAGGTACATCACTCAGCGCATAGTATCACACATAACAGGCTTAGGTATGCAGCTCACCACACAGTATCACACATAACAGGCTTAGGTACATCACTCAGGGCATAGTATCACACATAAAAGGCTTAGATATGCAGCTCACCAAGCAGTATCACACATAACAGGCTTAGGTACGCAGCTCACCGTATAGTATCACACATAACAGGATTAGATATGCAGCTCACCAAGCAGTATCACACATAACAGGCTTAGGTACGCAGCTCACCGTATAGTATCACACATAACAGGATTAGGTACGCAGCTCACCGTATAGTATCACACATAACAGGATTAGGTACGCAGCTCACCGTATAGGATCACACATAACAGGCTTAGATATGCAGCTCACCGTATAGTATCACACATAACAGGCTTAGATATGCAGCTCACCGCATAGAATCACACATAAAAGGCTTAGGGCCCTATTCCACTGGACGATTATCGTTTGCATATCATTAACGATTAACGATCGCAAACGACCACTATTGCGAAAGACCTGAAAACGTTCACTCATTTCCATTGAACGATAATCGTTACTTATGATCGTAATTGCGATCGTTTTTTCTTCGCTATTTATTCGCTATTGCATTCGTATCTATTGCGAACGACCGAACGATGTCTTATTCAACGCGAACGATTTGCGAACGAGCAACGATAAAAATAGGTCCAGGTCTTATAAAGCGATCAACGATTTCTCGTTCGGTCGTTAATCGTTAACTGCATTTCAACCGAACGATTATCGTTTAGATTCGAACGATTTAACGATAATCTGAACGATAATCGTCCAGTGGAATAGGGCCCTTAGATACACAGCTCACCGCATAGTATTATACATAACAGGCTTAGGTACATCGCTCAGTGCACAGTATCACACATAACAGGCTTAGGGCCCTATTCCACCGGACGATTATCGTTCAGATTATCGTTAAATCGTTCGAATCTAAACGATAATCGTTCGGTTGAAATGCAGTAACGATTAACGACCGAACGAGAAATCGTTGATCGCTTTATAAGACCTGGACCTATTTTTATCGTTGCTCGTTCGCAAAACATTCGCAAATCGTTCGCATTGAATAAGACATCGTTCGGTCGTTCGCAATAGATACGAACGCAATAGCGAAGAAATACGGAAGAAGAAACGATCGCAATTACGATCATAAGTAACGATTATCGTTCCATGGAAATGAGTGAACGTTTTCAGGTCTGTCGCAATAGCGGTCGTTTGAGATCGTTAATCGTTAACGATTATGCTAACGATAATCGTCCGGTGGAATAGGGCCCTTAGATGTGCAGCTCACCAAACAGTATCACACATAACAGGCTTAGATATGCAGCTCACCGCATAGTATCACACAAAACAGGCTTAGGTACATCGCTCAGCGCATAGTATCACACATAACAGGCTTAGGTACATCGCTCAGCGCATAGTATCACACATAACAGGCTTAGATATGCAGCTCAATAAAAAAACAGTATCACACATAACTGGCTTAGGTACATTGCTCACCACACAGTATCACACTTAACAGGCTCAGAACCATAGCTCACCGCATAGTATTACACATAACAGGCTTAGATATGCAGCTCACCGCATAGAATCACACATAAAAGGCTTAGATATACAGCTCACCACATAGTATCACACATAACAGGCTTAGATATGCAGCTCACCGCATAGAATCACACATAAAAGGCTTAGATATACAGCTCACCACATAGTATCACACATAACAGGCTTAGATATGCAGCTTACCGCATAGTATCACACATAAAAGGCTTAGATATACAGCTCACCACATAGTATCACACATAACAGGCTTAGATATGCAGCTCACCGCATAGTATCACACATAAAAGGCTTAGATACACAGCTCACCACACAGTATCACATATAACAGGCTTAGGTGGACATTATTGCATATAATATGATTAGATATACGGCTAAGTAGAAAGTATCACACAAGAGGATTAGATACACAGTTTAGTAGACAGAAGTATACGATAGGATTAGATACACAGCTCAGTAGACAGTAGTATACGATAGGATTAGATACACAGCTCAGTAGACAGTCTCACACAATAGGATTAGATACACTCAGCAGACAGTATGGAGGTCAGTGTTCCCCAGGACAGTCAGTGCTGTCACTGTCCTTTCCCCCCATATCAATGACCCTCGGGGGTCGCTCATGTTTAGAATTCCCCCTTATTACTGCAGTCACTTAATTAACTGAAGACAAACATCACATGACCTCTGCCGGGTCCCGTCCAGAACTGCAGCAATACCGTGTCCAAGAGCCCTGGCGGTCATAGAGAATGACCCCCATATGGTGAGGACATCGTCCGGGGGTCTCCTATGGGGTCGCCCTCATCTCACACATTACACTCAGTCATTTCTTACTTGTATCTGAATACAATTTCTAGGCACTTCTCACCATTTTCTCTGCTCGCTGTAAGTGAATAGGAACCTTCTTATTACTATCCAGACACTGGTAAACTGTCCTGACCTATTACTGCTCAGCTGAGGGTCTGTTACTATTGGATCCAGTCTGGACCAAACACTGGGAGCTAAAGACATCAGCATCACAAATCCCTCTCCTCTTCTCATAGTCACAATGCATAAGTCTGGAGGCCACAGAGAATTGCATAGTATATAAATGGTAAACCATTGTTACAAACCCTCAGCTGTGAAAAGACTAAGACTGAAAAATGGAGGTCAATCATTAATGGTGTTATCAAGCAAAAATATTTTTCTTTGAAATCAACTCAGATAGTTCTATTGATTAGTAATTTACCTATATTTAAAAATGTCCAGTCTTCCAGTACTTATCTGCTGCTGTATGTCCTGCAGGAAGTGGTGTATTCTTTCCAGTCTGACACAGTGCTCTCTGCTGCCACCTCTGTCCATGTCAGGAACTGTCCAGCGCAGGAGAGGTTTTCTATGGGGATTTGCTACTGCTCTGGACAGTTCCTGACATAGACAGCGGGGGCAGCAGAGAGCACTGTGTCAGATTGGAAAGAATACACCACTTCCTGCAGGACATACAGCAGCAGATAAGTACTGGAAGACCGAAGATATTTCTTATTTTGTATAACTTTCTGAAACCAGTTGTTTTTATAGAAAAATATTTTCCCTGGATGACCCCTTTAAGGTTTCCCAGCTGTTCACTGACCTATATCAGCTAAATTACATTCCCTTATGCTGCGTTTGCACGGAACGATTATAGTTTGAATTTGCACGATAACAATCACATTCGAGCGATAATCGTTCCGTGTAAACGCAGCGAACGATCAAACGATGGGCGAGAAATCGTTCATTTTGATCTTTGAACATGTTCTCAAATTGTCGTCGGTCGTTCGCTTAAAATTTGCAGATCGTTTCCTGTAAACAGTCGTTCACTGATTTAACCTATGTGCGAGATAGGCTTAAGCGATCGCAAAACGATCACAATACGATTTTTCCATACAATATATCGTTCCGTCTAAACGCTGATCGTTATCAAAAACAAATCGTTATTTCAAAATCGTTAATCGTACGATCGGGCGAATTATCGCTCTTTGTAAACGCAGCAATACTCACCTCAATTATTTACCTGTTAAAGGAAGAGGACATACCGCTGACCTACTGGCCAGGGAGACAAAATCTACAGTGGTGCCTTGGATTATGAGCATAGTTTCTGGGACTGTGCTTGTAATCCAAATCCACTCTTAAACAAAAGCAAATTTTCCCATAAGAGATAACTAAAATGCAGACAATTGGTTCCCCACCCCAAAAGTAAAGATTTATGATTTAGAATAACATGTAAAACAAATGAAACAAACATTCAGAAACAGCAGAATATGTGATGTTATAAGTTACTGTACAGTAATGGAGAGGATGGGAAACACAAGGGCGGACAGAGACTGCAGAGAGTTTGAAGGAATGAGCAGGGCAGATGTGGGCACAGTACAGTGCGGTGTCCCACCACGGGTGTTCTTATCTCTTGTACACCTGTCGCAAAAGCTTTTTACTCCAGGTTAAAGTGGTGATGTATTACACTTTAATGTTTCACCACTAGATGTCAGTATTTTTTATATGTGTGCACTTATGTATAGCACAGGTGAAGTTACTGTTCGGGTTACTGTTTTATGTGTACAATGTGCTTCAGGGGCAACTAAAGACACTTAGTTCTTTTAGTTATGCTATAGCTACTATAGGGAAAAGAGTCTGGGAATATCCTAGCCCACACTGAGAACTAGTCTAAAAAGTGCAGGGCAGTATCCTGATACACAAGAGTACCTAGCCTGCATAGGACAAAGCTACCAGAAGGTCTACGTATCCTATCTCGCAGAGCAGGTAACTGGGACATCCCCGGGAGCTTAGCTTCACCAAGGTGACCACGACGGGCTTGTATTACCCTAGGAGGACGAGTCACTCGACACTGTAGGGCAGAAGGTGGTCAGACTAAAGTCTATACACAGGTACAAGAAACTTCTCACTCTCAAGTATTCTCTTATGTTCCGGCAGCGTACATTACTACATTGGGTTAGGATTCTCTTGACAAACTCCTCTACACTGCTTTACTCTACTTCCAACTCTTCAAGCCCCGCTACAACTACCTCTACTCTACTTCTTCAAGCATCTCCTCAGCACAAACCAGTTCAAGCACTAAAGTCTGTGTAAAGATTTATCTATTTGTTGCAAAATAGTTTTGTACTATGAAGAGACTTTAAAGTAAAGCTGTTATATTATTATACCACTGGGACTCAACACCAGCACCTATACACACTAGCCGCACACCTTGGGTTATTTTTCCCCTTTCTGTGGGTGGCGGTACCAATAGTCCGGGTGGGTCAGTTGCCACTCAGGACTACCGTGACAAGAGCCCAAGGGACCCATCACAACCCGGCAGGTCACCGACCATTTCTGGGGAATACAGCCAGCCACAACATACTGCAGGTATAACACCACACCTGTGTGCTGGACTAGCACTGGCGTCACGACATTACTATATCTGTCTGAGCTG
This sequence comes from Dendropsophus ebraccatus, assembly GCF_027789765.1. Lineage (NCBI taxonomy): Eukaryota > Metazoa > Chordata > Amphibia > Anura > Hylidae > Dendropsophus > Dendropsophus ebraccatus. The sequence goes on from NC_091455.1 coordinate 206,251,732, forward strand.
TATTAAAAACTTGTGAATTACCTAAAATCCTGTATATCTTGCAGATGATCCCAATCATATAACCCGCCATATGCGTTCACTCTATAAAAAGCCTCTTCTCTCGCTTCTTATGGAAAGGAAAGTGGCTAGGCACTGCCCACACTGTGCTCATCCAGCAGAAGAATAAGGGAGCTATAGGACAACCTGATGTGCCAATCTACTACAAAACAATTCATTTAAGGAGAAGTCCTGTGAAATTAAAATTAAGGAGGGTTCTTAGTATTCTTACCTGTCCCCGTGCCTCTGTAGTGCTGCCCCTGGGTCCTGCTGACGGCTGCAACGTCACGTACCCAGATGATCGATTGCCCGCTGAGCCAATCAGTGTCTGGGGTGGCACACTGCCCTAGTCACTGACTGGCCGGGTAGGCAGTTTGTCATCCAGGCTAAGGGCCCTATTCCACCGGACAATTATCGTTTGCATAATCGTTAATGATTAACGATCTCAAACGACCGCTATTGCGAAAGACCTGAAAACGTTTACTCATTTCCATGGAACGATAATCGTTACTTATGATCGTAATTGCGATCGTTTTTCTTCGCTATTTATTCGCTATTGCGTTCGTATCTATTGTGAACGACCGAACGATGTCTTATTCAATGAGAATGATTTGCGAACGTTTTGCGAACGAGCAACGATAAAAATAGGTCCAGGTCTTATAAAGCGATCAACGATTTCTCGTTCGGTCGTTAATCGTTAACTGCATTTCAAACGAACGATTATCGTTTAGATTCGAACGATTTAACGATAATCTGAACGATAATCGTCCGGTGGAATAGGGCCCTAATGCCCCTATTACACGAGTCGTTTGGAGGAGCAAACGAGCGCTATTAGCGCTCGTTTGCTCCTCGTTCCCCGCTCGCTGCCGCCGCTATTCGTCTGCGAGCGGGTGAGTGCGGGAGGGGCGGCGGGGAGGCTGCCCGGGGGATCGCTGATCGTCCGGGCAGCCCATAGGATACAGCAGCGCCTGCTGCCGATGCTCCTATTCAACGGAGCGACGGCAGCAGATCGCTGCTATATCAGTCACTTGTTTTTCAACATGTTGAAAAACAAGCGACTGCAACGATCAGCCGACATGAACGATGTCGGCTGATCGTTGCACTCTATTCCACGGGACGAATATCGTTCGTAGCGGCCGATATCGGCCGAATACGAACGATATTGCTCCTCTAAACGACCCGTGGAATAGGGCCTTTAGACATTGCAGCTGGAAGAGCAGGGTATGTGACGTACCTGGATTCCAGCCTAAAATTTTACCCGGTGGCCGTCAGTGGGACCCCGGAGCAGCACTAAAAAGGCATGGGGAGGGGTAAATATAAATGTTTTTCAATCTGACAGGACTTCTCCTTTAAACCAATAGAAAAATCTCACTTTTCCACCACCCCCTCTCAAGATCCCCCTTACACACCCTCATCCTCATTCCCCCTAAAGAACTTGTGGATGCCCGCACCCCAAAGCTACAAAGCCTCATTGGTGACCCCGATGCTGCTTGTTTGGAAGGACCTAGCATCAAGTCTGATCCCTTCCGCCTCCCCAATCATGGCGGCCTCGCTGTTCCTGTGTTTGACAAACAATCCTGCTCCCACCTATCTGCCCATGTGGTCACAACTAGACCAGACACCTATCTTTGAACGTCTTACAGATACATCTGAAGTAGCTGGAATTTTGCTGGAGTACCCCTTTAAGGGGAACGAGTCAGCACGATTGTGGTGATATGGTTCCCAGTCGCACAGTATAAATCTACAGCGCAGCTCGCAGAGTATACTAGCCGTGGCTGCAGCAGTAGCTTTACAAAAGATGTTTTATTACGCTGGGCAGCAACTAGTCATCTGGGCAGGGAGCCGCCTGTGACTAGTCACAGCTCTCTGCCTGTCAGCGCGCAGTGCAGGGATGATTGACAGGCATAGAGGCCACTAATGGGTGGTTTTGGCTGAAGCTCCCTCCCCTTCTGGATACCTGTTCTATAATCTTACACATTATTGCATCATTATAACATTATATTATTATGTAATATTAGTGAAAAGCCGTTAATAACATAATCCGGCCCGGGCGCACATCTGGTGAACGTCTCTCATCCCTGCTATCCGGGGAGATTTCCGGATCGCTCCGGTTCAGACATCAGACCAGGAGAAAATCCCTAAAGTGAGAGATAACGATTTTCTGCATTTGGCGAGAGCGCCAGGCCTAAGCCAAGGAGCCGAACCTAAGAGGGATGGAGCGGGATTAAAGATTACTTCTCTCTAAAGTTTACATCATTGGAATGAATAAAAGGAAGAAGAGGAGGAGGAAGATCTGAGCCCAGTGTACATGTGTATGGAGGAGGAATAGCTGAGCCCACTGTACATGTGTATGGAGGAGGAGGAATAGCTGAGCCCAGTGTACATGTGTATGGAGGAGGAGGAAGATCTGAGCCCAGTGTACATGTGTATGGAGGAGGAATAGCTGAGCCCACTGTACATGTGTATGGAGGAGGAGGAATAGCTGAGCCCAGTGTACATGTGTATGGAGGAGGAGGAATAGCTGAGTCCAGTGTACATGTGTATGGAGGAGGGAGAATAGCTGAGTGCAGTGTACATGTGTATGGAGGTGGAGGAGGAATAGCTTAGCCCAGTGTACATGTGTAGGGAGGAGGAGGAATAGCTGAACCCAGTGTACATGTGTATGGAGGAGGAGGAATAGCTGAGCCCAGTGTACATGTGTATGGAGGAGGAATAGCTGAGCCCACTGTACATGTGTATGGAGGTGGAGGAGGAATAGCTTAGCCCAGTGTACATGTGTATGGAAGAGGAGGAATAGCTGAGCCCAGTGTACATGTGTATGGAGGAGGAGGAATAGCTGAGCCCAGTGTACATGTGTATGGAGGAGGAATTGCTGAGCCCGGTGTACATGTGTATGGAGGAGGAGGAATAGCTGGGCCCAGTGTATATGTATATGGAGGAGAAGGAGGAGGAATAGCTGAGCCCAGTGTATATGTGTATGGAGAAGGAGGAATAGCTGAGCTCAGTGTACATGTGTATGATGGAGGAGGAAGAGCTGAACCCAGTGTACATGTGTATGGAGGAGGAGGAATAGCTAAGCCTAGTGTACATGTGTATGGAGGAGGAATAGCTGAGCCCAGCGTACATGTGTATGGAGGAGGAGGAATAGCTGAGCCCAGTGTACATGTGTATGGAGGAGGAAGAATAGCTGAGCCCAGTGTACATGTGTATGGAGGAGGAATAGCTGAGCCAAGTGTACATGTGTATGGAGGAGGAATAGCTGAGCCCGGTGTACATGTGTATGGAGGAGGAATAGCTGAGCCTGATGTACATGTGTATGGAAGAGGAATAGCTGAGCCAAGTGTACATGTGTATGGAGGAGGAATAGCTGAGCCCAGTGTACATGTGTATGGAGGAGGAGGAATAGTTGAGCCCAGTGTACATGTGTATGGAGGAGGAGGAATAGCTGAGCCCAGTGTACATGTGTATGGAGGAGGAAGAATAGCTGAGCCCAGTGTACATGTGTATGGAGGAGGAATAGCTGAGCCAAGTGTACATGTGTATGGAGGAGGAATAGCTGAGCCCGGTGTACATGTGTATGGAGGAGGAATAGCTGAGCCTGATGTACATGTGTATGGAAGAGGAATAGCTGAGCCAAGTGTACATGTGTATGGAGGAGGAATAGCTGAGCCCAGTGTACATGTGTATGGAGGAGGAAGAGGAGGAGGAGGAGGAGGAGGAATAGCTGAGCCCGGTGTACATGTGTATGGAGGAGGAATAGCTGAGCCCGGTGTACATGTGTATGGAGGAGGAGGAATAGCTGAGCCCGGTGTACATGTGTATGGAGGAGGAGGAATAGCTGAGCCCAGTGTACATGTGTATGGAGGAGGGAGAATAGCTGAGCCCAGTGTACATGTGTATGGAGGAGGAGGAATAGCTGAGCCCGGTCAGGGCCGTCTTAACAGTATTATGGGCCCCTGGGCAGAGGTGCGAATTTGCCCCCCCCAACCGCCACCATCAAATCCCCCACATCTTTGCATATAGTGCCCCCCATAGTAGCCAATCCCCCCATAGTAGCCAATCCCCCCCATATAGTGCCCCCCATAGTAGCCAGCGCCCACATGGTAGCCAGTGGCCCCCATAGTAGCCAGTGCCCCCCACAGTAGCCAGTGCCCCCATAGTAGCCAGTACATGTGTATGGAGGAGGAATAGCTGAGCCCACTGTACATGTGTATGGAGGAGGAGGAATAGCTGAGCCCAGTGTACATGTGTATGGAGGAGGAGGAATAGCTGAGCCCACTGTACATGTGTATGGAGGAGGAGGAATAGCTGAGCCCACTGTACATGTGTATGGAGGAGGAGGAATAGCTGAGCCCAGTGTACATGTGTATGGAGGAGGAGGAATAGCTGAGCCCGGTGTACATGTGTATGGAGGAGGAGGAATAGCTGAGCTCAGTGTACATGTGTATGGAGGAGGGAGAATAGCTGAGCCCAGTGTACATGTGTATGGAGGAGGAGGAATAGCTGAGCCCGATGTACATGTGTATGGAGGAGGGAGAATAGCTGAGCCCAGTGTATATGTGTATGGAGGAGGAGGAATAGCTTAGCCTAGTGTACATGTGTATGGAGGAGGAATTGCTGAGCCCGGTGTACATGTGTATGGAGGAGGAGGAATAGCTGAGCCCAGTGTACATGTGTATGGAGGAGGGAGAATAGCTGAGCCCAGTGTACATGTGTATGGAGGAGGAGGAATAGCTGAGCCCGGTGTATGTGTGTATGGAGGAGGAGGAATAGCTGAGCCCAGTGTACATGTGTATGGAGGAGGAGGAATAGCTGAGCCCAGTGTACATGTGTATGGAGGAGGAGGAGGAATAGCTGAGGCCATTGTACATGTGTATGGAGGAGGAGGAGGAATAACTGGGCCCAGTGTATATGTGTATGGAGGAGAAGGAGGAGGAATAGCTGAGCTCAGTGTACATGTGTATGGAGGAGGAGGAGGAATAGCTGAGCCCAGTGTATATGTGTATGGAGAAGGAGGAATAGCTGAGCTCAGTGTACATGTGTATAATGGAGGAGGAATAGCTGAGCTCAGTGTACATGTGTATGGAGGAGGAGGAATAGCTGGGCCCAGTGTACATGTGTATGGAGGAGGAGGAATAGCTGAGCTCAGTGTACATGTGTATGGAGGAGGAGGAGGAATAGCTGAGCCCAGTGTACATGTGTATGGAGGAGGAGGAATAGCTGAGCCCAGCGTACATGTGTATGGAGGAGGAGGAATAGCTGAGCCCGGTGTACATGTGTATGGAGGAGGAACAGCTGAGCCCGGTGTACATGTGTATGGAGGAGGAGGAGGAATAGCTGAGCCCAGTGTACATGTGTATGGAGGAGGAGGAATAGCTGAGCCCGGTGTACATGTTGTGTATGGAGGAGGAGGAATAGCTGAGCTCAGTGTACGGTGTGGTCCTTCCCTCTGCTGACCTCACAGCTTTGTTACTTTTGCATCACGAGAAAAAAATCAGAGGTTTTAACTTTATGAAATGTAATTAAATAACGTAATATTCGCTGCAAATTATCCTGAAAGAACCAAAACCACCGGAAAGTGAGAGCGTCGCCCCCAGGAGGGAGGAAGAAGCCATTAAACACATTAGTGGTAATGGAGCGGGCCGCACCTATTGTGTCCGATGGGGACGGAGAGGCGCCACAAACATGGCCGCTAATACATCATAATGAAATAATATAACAATCCTCAGGAGGGAAGGTATATACTGCTGAGCACAGATCGGTACAGACACTGAACCAGCAGGGGGCGCAAGAACATGTGGAATCTGCAGAATAGTGGATACAGCTCTGGATGTGACCAGATGTGGATGCTCAGGATACACTATGAGGTACAGGTGAAGGTGCAGGGGCCCGTCAGCTCCTCCAGGGGCCCCGCCGCCCATCCTGGAAGATTCATATTGCTGTGTAATTACAGCCGAGCTACGGAAACGATTGTAAGCTCTGCGGGGGACGGCACAATTATCCCAAAAAAGATTCTGTTATTCCTGAACATGTCCTCAGATGATCTGACACAGCAGGAGAGCCGCACAGTACAACCAACCAGGGAAGTGGTACTGTGCAGTGTCCATATGTACAGAATAAGAGCAGATACTGAGGATTACACCCAGTATACAGGACAGGAGAAGTGGTACTGTGCACTGCCCATATGTACAGAATAAGAGCAGATACTGAGGATTACACCCAGTATACAGGACAGGAGAAGTGGTACTGTGCAATATTCATATATACAGAGTAAGAGCAGATACTGAGGATTACACCCAGTATACAGGACAGGAGAAGTGGTACTGTGCAGTGTATATATACTGAGGATTACACCCAGTATACAGGACAGGAGAAGTGGTACTGTGCAGTGTCCATATATACAGAATAAGATCAGACACTGAGGATTACACTAAGTATACAGGACAGGAGGAGTGGTACTGTGCAGTGCCCATATATACAGAATAAGAGCAGATACTAAGGATTACACGAGTATACAGGACTGGAGAAGTGGTACTGTGCACTGTCCATATATACAGAATAAGAGCAGATACTGAGGATTACACCCAGTATACAGGACAGGAGAAGTGGTACTGTGCAGTGTCCATATATACAGAATAGGAGCAGATACTGAGGATTACACCCAGTATACAGGACAGGAGAAGTGGTACTGTGCAGTGTCCATATATACAGAATAGGAGCAGATACTGAGGATTACACCCAGTATACAGGACTGGAGAAGTGGTACTGTGCAGTGTATATATATATATATATATATATATATATATATATATATACAGAATAAGAGCAGAAACTGAGGATTGCACCCAGTATACAGGACAGGAGAAGTGGTACTGTGCAGTGTCCATATATACAGAATAAGAGCAGATACTGAGGATTACACCCAGTATACAGGACAGGGGAAGTGGTACTGTGCAGTGTCCATATATACAGAATAAGAGCAGATACTGAGGATTACACCCAGTATACAGGACAGGAGAAGTGGTACTGTGCAGTGTCCATATATACAGAATAAGAGCAGATACGGAGGATTACACCTAGTATACAGGACAGGAGAAGTGGTACTGTGCAATATTCATATATACAGATAAGAGCAGATACTGAGGATTACACCTAATATACAAGACAGGAGAAGTGGTACTGTGCAATATTCATATATACAGATAAGAGCAGATACTGAGGATTACACCCAGCATACAGGACAGGAGAAGTGGTACTGTGCAGTGTCTATTTATACAGAATAAGAGCAGATACTGAGGATTACACCCAGCATACAGGACAGGAGAAGTCGTACTGTGCACTGCCCATATATACGGAATAAGAGAAGTGATACTGTGCAGTGGCCGCACAGCTTCACATGACACATCTTTATCGCTCTGACACGCCGCTATCCGCCTGTCACATGACACGTTTTCATTATTATTACATTATCTCATAGGAGTCATTTATATCTTGAAAAGCAAATATCATCGCTCCTTTAGGTCACCCCAAATCCAGAGAGCGCCCCCTACAATCCAGCGTCTCCAGACATCGTACCCCGACCATTCAGCTTACATCTGTGTCATAGAAAGCGGGGTGACCCCAGTATAACCTCCATTACAGCTGCAGGACTCCCCCAGACTGAAACGCTCAGCCTCTGGCTGCCAGAACAGGGCAGGGAAGCCAAGGTGACTTGTCTAGAACCGATACAACAGGAACAAACCCTCAGCTGTGAAAAGTAATGGGACAGGATACGGTTTTATTACATCTGGATAAGAGCGTTCCTATTTACTGGCAGCAGACAGGGAGCTCGACAGTGGTGACTGATCACAGCTGAGGGTTTGCTACACAGCAGCAGCAGCAGCAGCACTGATCTCTCTGATGGTTTGTTACAATGTATCAGTGCAGTCCACATACAACAGTGAATACACAGATCCATGCAGCTCGTAATACCCATATAGAGGGGTATAAACACAGAGGGGGATGGCGGGGGGAGGGGATACAAAACCATACACAAAGAAAGAGAGCGTCAAAGTCACCGCCGGACCCGATAGCAGTGAAGGAAGTGAAAGGAGCCGTCTGATTGGTTGCTACGGTCAGCGCTAATGTTTTCTCTTTACAAATAGAGACGTGGATGAGAAAACCCAGAGCACCAAACGTGAGGCTGAGTACACTGCGACCGGCCGCCTTATAAACTCCGGAGTGATTATACAACGCACGAGGCAGGTCCTCAGCCCCGGCCCAATGATGAGACGTGAGGACAGGATGGTGGACATCTTTACAACCCCTATAATCTCCATCACCCTCAGTCCTCGGAGCGGAACTCAGCCTTAAGCCCCTATTCCACGGGTCGTTTAAAGGAGCAATATCGTTCGTATTCGGCCGATATCGGCCGCTACGAACGATATTCGTCCCGTGGAATAGAGTGCAACAATCAGCCGACATCGTTCATGTCGGCTGATCGTTGCAGTCGCTTGTTTTTCAACCTGTTGAAAAACAAGCGACTGATATAGCAGCGATCTGCTGCCGTCGCTCCGTTGAATAGGAGCATCGGCAGCAGACGCTGCTATATCCTATGGGCTGCCCGGACGATCAGCGATCCCCCGGGCAGCCCCCCGCCGCTCCCCGCCGCCCCCTCCCGCACTCACCCACTCGCTGCAGCCGCGTTGAATAGCGGCGGCAGCGAGCGGGTAACGAGGAGCAAACGAGCGCTATTAGCGCTCGTTTGCTCCTCCAAACGACTCGTGGAATAGGGGCATTATGCTGCGTTTAAACGGAGCGATAATTCGCCCGATTGTACGACTAAGGGCCCTATTCCACCGGACGATTATCGTTCAGATTATCGTTAAATTGTTCAAATCTAAACGATAATCGTTCGGTTGAAATGCAGTAACGATTAACGACCGAACGAGAAATCGTTGATCGCTTTATAAGACCTGGACCTATTTTTATCGCTGCTCGTTCGCAAAACGTTCGCAAATCGTTCGCATTGAATAAGACATCATTCGGTCATTCGCAATAGATACGAACGCAATAGCGAATAAATAGCGAAGAAAAAACGATCGCAATTACGATCATAAGTAACGATTATCGTTCCATGGAAATGAGTGAACGACTTTGAAGCAACTATTTTTTTTTTTATAACTATCAGCGTTTAGACGGAACGATACATCGTACGGAAAAATCGTTTTACGATCGCTTAAGCCTATCTCGCACATAGGTTAAATCGGTGAACGACTGTTTACACGGAACGATCTGTGAATTTTTTGCAAACGACGATTTAAGAACATGTTGTAAGATCAAAATGAACAATTTCTCGCTCGTCATTTGATCGTTCGCTGCGTTTACACGTACGATTTTCGCTCGAATTCGATCGTTATCGTGCAAATTCGAACGATTATCGTTCCGTGTAAATGCAGCATTAGGTTTCATCATTCCATGTATTAAAGATAATGTTCACCTGAAGAGACGATCACCATCTGATCAAAGAGACAATCAATATCTGATCAAAGAGACTATCATCATCCGATCGAAGAGACGATCATCATCTGATCGAAGAGCCGATCGTCATCTGATCGAAGAGACAATCATCAGCTGATCAAAGAGACGATCAATATCTGATCGAAGAGACAATCAATATCTGATCGAAGAGACTATCATCATCCGATCGAAGAGACGATCATCAGCTGATTGTTGTCTTTAATGGTGCGTTTACACACACAGATTTATCTGACAGATTTTTAAAGCCAAAGCCAGCAATGATTTTAAAAAGAGGAGAAATATCATTCTTTCCTTTATGACCTGTTCTCTGTTTATAGTCTGTTCCTGGCTATGGCTTCAAAAATCTGTCAGATAAATATCTGTGTGTAAATGCACCATTAAAGAGGTTTAAAAATTGTCCATTTGCAAATCGTTCCGTGTAACAGTGATGCCGACAGCTGATGACTGTGTAAAAAATATAATATAGATTATACTTACCTGTACGCACTCTCTAGTGTCCATCTATCTTCTCCCTGCAGCTGCCACTGGAACGTCTGAAGCCGCCTCTAAAGTGACAGACCTCCCATCCAATCACTAGCCAAGACTGGACAGCACCGCAGCCAGCAATTGGCTGAGCAGACTGTCACTTCAGAGACGGCTTCAGGCGTTCCAGCCGCAGCTGCGGGGAGAAGACAGTGGGACACCAGAGAGCTCGGACAGGTAAGTATTTTTTCGTTTTACACTTTAAAAGCACACAGCAGATTGGTGCTTAATGTCAGGCCGTGTAATACGGCCCTTACTGAGGATCGGCTTCTTCCTGGTCCAGACAGGTGGAGGCCACAAAGATGGTGACCTCCTAGAGCAGGGGTAGGGAACCTTGGCCTCCAGCTGTTGCAAAACTACAATTCCCATCATGCCTGGACAGCCTTTGGCTGTCCAGGCATGATGGGAGTTGTAGTTTGGCAACAACTGGAGAGCCACGGTTCCCTACCCCTGTCCAAGAGGTTTCTCCCATCTCCACACTGGTTTTTCGGAGCTCAGCCAGAGTAACATTGGGCTCCTGGTCTCCTCTCTTACCAGAACCCTTCTCCCCTATCACTTAGTTTAGAGGGCGCAGAGCTTTCACTGCTCCCTACATCTCATTGGTTGTTTTGCACCTGTCGATTGATGCTTACCTCTACTGTTTTACAGTCACCAAATCAATAAAAATTGATTATACATAAAAAGCAGTATGATAAATAACAATGTCTGGACCAAAGTTTTTTCCCCCTTTTTTTAAAGTATTTTGCTAAAGTTTGTTCTCACATCTCATCAACACGTGTGGAAAGTGACCGGGGCTGAAGACGTCCGGCTGTTTTATAAGAGGAGCGGCTGATGGCGGTCACCATAATGGTCAGTGTGCTGTCATTACTTTACTTACCTAATGTCTATCACTCCACATAACAATCTGACATAGGAGCAGTTTGAAGTACAGCTCTCGGGAACAAGCGTCTCCCTACATGTAATGGATGTGACCTGCAGTCCTATGTAACGCCACAGATAACACAGTAATAGCTCTCCGAGTACAGATAATGTAGTAGACGTGACCTGCAGTCCTATGTAACACCACAGATATCACAGTGATATCTCTCTGAGTACAGATAATGTAGTAGATGTGACCTGCAGTCCTATGTAACACCACGTACACTATATATATATATACACACACACACACACACACACACAGCAGTACTCTGTGTTATCCTGATCTCCTGGCCTCAGGATAGTTGCACACACCGCTGGTTGCACTCAGTTACATGGGGCTGCAGGGCAGACTCCCGCTGCTGTCAGTACAGTATAAGTCCTTGGTTCGTCCTCTAGTCGGACAGCGTGATGGATAGAAGACATGAACTACAACCCCCAGCATCCTGTGTTACACTTGGAGAAAGATTTAGTATTCAGCCATCTGGGTGACAAGTGATATGGGCATAAATACATGTACCAGCGGGGGTGGGGGGGCACTGAGGGCACAGCTGACAATGACGCAGCCAAGAAACCATCACTACAAGCTTTATGACACAGGACCAGCGGCTGGCACGGGACTGGCACCAAGAAGACAAATATCAGGAACCCTTTGCCGCTGCTGGTTATTGATATATCACGTCAAGATCCCAGTGCCGTTGCCAATTATTGGTATATAACATGTCAGGATCTGTACTCGCTTCTGGTTGTTGGTATATCACATGTAAGGATCCCCTGTGCCCACTGCCGATTATTGGTATATTACGTGTCAGGACTCCTGTGCCGCTGCTGGTTACTGGTATATAACATGTCAGGATCTGTACTCGCTGCTGGTTATAGGTATATTACATGGTAGGACCCCTGTGCCCACTGCAGATTATTGGTATATTACGTGTCAGGATCCCTGTGCCCACTGCTGGTTACTGGTATATAACATGTCAGGATCTGTACTCGCTGCTGGTTATTGGTAAATTACATGTCAGGACCCCTGTGCACGCTGCTGGTTATTGGTATATCACATGTCAGGATCTGTGCCCGCTGCTGGTTATTGGTATATCACATGTCAAGACCCCTTTGCCCACTGCTGGTTATTGGTATATCACATGTCAGGACCCCTGTGCCCACTGCTGGTTATTGGTATATTACATGTCAGGACCCCTGTACCCGCTGCTGGTTATTGGTAAATCACATATCAGGATCTGTACCCGCTGCTGGTTATTGGTATATCACATGTCAGGACCCCTGTGCACGCTGCTGGTTATTGGTATATCACATGTCAGGATCTGTGCCCGCTGCTGGTTATTGGTATATCACATGTCAAGACCCCTTTGCCCACTGCTGGTTATTGGTATATCACATGTCAGGACCCCCTGTGCACGCTGCTGGTTATTGGTTTATCACATGTCAGGACCCCTGTGCCCACTGCTGGTTATTGGTATATTACATGTCAGGACCCCTGTACCCGCTGCTGGTTATTGGTATATCACATGTCAGGACCCCTGTGCACGCTGCTGGTTATTGGTATATCACATGTCAGGATCTGTACCCGCTGCTGGTTATTGGTATATCACATGTCAGGACCCCTGTGCACGCTGCTGGTTATTGGTATATCACATGTCAGGACCCCTGTGCACGCTGCTGGTTATTGGTATATCACATGTCAGGATCTGTGCCCGCTGCTGGTTATTGGTATATCACATGTCAAGACCCCTTTGCCCACTGCTGGTTATTGGTATATCACATGTCAGGACCCCCTGTGCATGCTGCTGGTTATTGGTATATCACATGTCAGGACCCCCTGTGCACGCTGCTGGTTATTGGTTTATCACATGTCAGGACCCCTGTGCCCACTGCTGGTTATTGGTATATTACATGTCAGGACCCCTGTACCCGCTGCTGGTTATTGGTATATCACATGTCAGGACCCCTGTGCACGCTGCTGGTTATTGGTATATCACATGTCAGGATCTGTACCCACTGCTGGTTATTGGTATATCACATGTCAGGACCCCTGTGCACGCTGCTGGTTATTGGTATATCACATGTCAGGACCCCTGTGCACGCTGCTGGTTATTGGTATATCACATGTCAGGACCCCTGTACCGGCTGCTGGTTATTGGTATATCACACGTCAGGACCCCTGTACCGGCTGCTGGTTATTGGTATATCACATGTCAGGACCCCTGTGCCCACTGCTGGTTATTGGTATATCACAAGTCAGGATCTGTACCGGCTGCTGGTTATTGGTATATCACATGTCAGGACCCCTGTACCGGCTGCTGGTTATTGGTATATCACATGTCAGGACCCCTGTACCGGCTGCTGGTTATTGGTATATCACATGTCAGGACCCCTGTGCCCTCTGCTGGTTATTGGTATATCACAAGTCAGGATCTGTACCTGCTGCTGGTTATTGATATATCACATGTCAGGATCTGTGCCCGCTGCTGGTTATTGGTATATCACGTCAGGATCCCCTGTACCTCCTGCTGGTTTTGGAATATCACCTCAAGATCTGTACCCGCTGCTAATTTTTGGTATATCACATGTCAGGACCCCTGTGCCCACTGATGGTTATTGGTATATCACATATAAGGACCCCTGTGCCCACTGTAGATTATTGATATACCACATGTCAGGACCCCTGTACCCACTGCTGGCTATTGGTATATCTAATGTCAGGATCTGTGCCCGCTGCTGATTATTGGTATATCACATGTCAGGACCCCTGTACCGGCTGCTGGTTATTGGTATATCACATGTCAGGTCCCCTGTGCCCGCTGCTGGTTATTGGTATATTACATGTCAGAACCCCTGTACCCGCTGCTGGTTATTGGTATATCACATGTCAGGACCCCTGTACCGGCTGCTGGTTATTGGTATATCACATGTCAGGACCCCTGTGCACGCTGCTGGTTATTGGTATATTACATGTCAGGACCCCTGTACCGGCTGCTGGTTATTGGTATATCACATGTCAGGACCCCTGTACCGGCTGCTGGTTATTGGTACATCACATGTCAGGACCCCTGTGCCCGCTGCTGATTATTGGTATATCACATGTCAGGACCCCTGTGCCCACTGATGGTTATTGGTATATCACATGTCAGGACCCCTGTGCCCACTGATGGTTATTGGTATATCACATGTCAGGACCCCTGTGCCCGCTGCTGATTATTGGTATATCACATGTCAGGACCCCTGTGCCCACTGATGGTTATTGGTATATCACATGTCAGGACCCCTGTGCCCGCTGCTGGTTATTGGTATATCACATGTCAGGACCCTGGGAACCCTGCTGTTACCGTTATACCATACCAGGACCCCTGTGCCCGCTGCTGGTTATTGGTATATCACATGTCAGGACCCTGAAACCCCTGCTGTTACCGTTATACTGTACCAGGAGCCTGTGCCCACTGTTGGATACTGATATGTTATACCAGGACCCTGTGTCTGTGCCAGTATACCACATGCCACAGGACCATGGGACCCCTGCTTGTTATTCTATACCATGCCCGCTGTATGGTGCTTGTATGCCACATGTAACGACCCCAGTGCCCATGCATATCTTAGTATAAGAATAAGAACAAACAAGAAGTCATTTCTTACTTTGTCCTTCGAACTTGCGTATGATGGTGTCCAGGAAGGTGTTCTGGGGGGCGACGTGACCTCTGCGGACCGGCATCCTTATCCCATGGGTAGCGTCAGTCGTCTATCCTCCTCCTCACTGATCACATGAAGGGTGGTGGTACGTGCCACCCCTAGGACACAACAAACAATAAGGATGATGTCCAGATCCCGAGAAGGGGACATAGAGAGGTCCTGGGTGCCACAGGGCATAGACGGAGCTGTCACATCCAAGTGTCCCCCTGCTGATCTGCGTCATACAGCTACCCGATGCCGGTGGTCTTCATGCTACTCTCTTACCAGGGGTGGGGTAATATCTGGGGGAGGAGGGTTCAGGAAGTTCTATAACGCCAGGCGATGCCCATCCACCTGCTGCCCCAGCTGCACCTGTATTCAAATCAGCCGCTGCCTCTCAATGCCAATCACTGGGGCCCATCTACACGTGTGCCGGGGTATGAGAGGAGGGGAAGCTGTTAACCCTTTCAAGCCTCAGCCAGCGTTATGCTCAGACAATAGGAGTCAGCGGGTTCATCCCAGGAGGCGACTGTCACGCCAGGCACGGGGTGTGAGGTGAACGGACGACTATCTCTATCTATTATTAGCTGGTGATACAGACACTCACCCTCCTCCTCTTCCTCGCAGAACAAGGCAAGACATTCAGAGTGGTCAGAGCATCCAGCGTGTCACGTCCAGTGGGCATAGGGTACAAGTAGCTGTGCACCAGGCTGGCAGCTCATAGACAAGGGCTGCAACTACAATGGTACCAGTAAGGATCTTCCACAAGGTTGTCAATGCTTGGTGCCCACCCTAGGCACAGGGCACACTGCTAACCACACAAAGAACTTCTCAATATGTGGGCAGGCCTGGATCACCAAGGTACCTATCAGGTGCCCACCCTAGGGCGCTACTGCTGGCCACGGGGCGCTGAAACTTCCACAATGTCTTACACTCCTCAAGGACGTGGGGCTCCTAGGACTGGCACGTGTAGATGCTGTGGGCACTTGTTACGTCTGGCAGGGTAATCCTGGCTGGGCATGGTCCGCAGGTGCAGACGTTTCTGGATAAAGCTGGCACGCAATCCAAATAGCGGCGCTGATGTAGAAATCCCAGTGGGTGCTGGCGGCGCTATTATCCCATGATCCTTTGTTGAGGAAGGCGGGAATCGGTGGTGAGCGTGCACAGGAGGGAGGACGGGCGCTCACATCTGGGTGCTGGGTCTATCCAGGGTGGTCGTCACCTGCTGCTGCTGCTGTGGCGCCTCCTGGGGGTGGCTGGGTCCCTTTGTCTGTGACAGGCAGGGTGCAGGACGCGTGCTCTAGCTCCTGGCTGGCAGGCAGCCGGGGCCGTCTCCTCCAGAAGGCATCCCCTTATTAGGAGAGAAGGCAGAAGGGGATGCTCGAGGAGACGACGGTGTTTTGCCTGTTATTGCTTGTTGATGCCGCTGCTCCTCCTCCTCGCCCTTCCTCCCCTCCTCCGCTGTCAGACAGAAGGGATTCCCAGCTGGGAAGCATCACAGGCTCCTATGGAGAGATGGAGGGGGGGGGGGGGGGGAAGAGACAGGTCTGTGTGCAGGAGACATCCAGGGAGTGGGGGCAGGAGATGAGGTGGAGCCACCGAGGCTCCATCCACAGGACGCCTCCATCACATGCACAGAGCAGGAGCCGCTGCCACCGGGGGGGAGAGGGTTAAAGGAATCACTGGTGATAAGGGTCATGTGCATGATGGATGAGGCGCTAGAGAAGGATAGAGGTGAATGACAGGAGGTACCAGACAGGACGACAGGGGAGACATGACTAAGGTGTGAGGTACCAGACAGGACGACAGGGGAGACATGACTAAGGTGTGAGGCAGGGGAGACATGACTGAGGTGTGAGGTACCAGACAGGACCACATGGGAGACATGACTGAGGTGTGAGGCAGGGGAGACATGACTGAGGTGTGAGGTACCAGACAGGACGACAGGGGAGACATGACTAAGGTGTGAGGCAGGGGAGACATGACTGAGGTGTGAGGTACCAGACAGGACGACAGGGGAGACATGACTGAGGTGTGAGGTACCAGACAGGACGACAGGGGAGACATGACTAAGGTGCGACTCGCGAGGCAGGGGAGACATGACTGAGGTGTGAGGTACCAGACAGGACCACATGGGAGACATGACTGAGGTGTGAGGCGCCGGGTGCCAGGTGAAGGACGGGTCCAGCTAATGAGAAGATTAACAGAAGGATAAGCCAAAAACTGATACCTAAAGATCCTGACTAATCCTGATCCAAGAGGGACCCCGAATGTGCAGAGACGCAAAGAGGAGGTCACCCCGGGTGTAATAACAGCAAATACTCCACACTGTACTGATCCTGTATTATACTCCAGAGCTGTGCTCACTATTCTGCTGGTGGAGTCACTGTATACATACATTACATTACTTATCCTGTACTGATCCTGAGTTACATCCTGTATTATACTCTAGAGCTGCACTCACTATTCTGCTGGTGGGGTCACTGTGTACATACATTACATTACTGATCCTGTGTTACATCCTGTATTATGTTGCAGAGCTGCACTCACTATTCTGCTGGTGGGGTCACTGTGTACATACATTACTGATCCTGAGTTACATCCTGTATTATACTCCAGAGCTGCACTCACTATTCTGCTGGTGGGGTCACTGTGTACATACATTACATTACTGATCCTGAGTTACATCCTGTATTATACTCCAGAGCTGCACTCACTATTCTGCTGGTGGGGTCACTGTGTACAATACATTACATTACTGATCCTGAGTTACATCCAGTATTATACTCCAGAGCTGCACTCACTATTCTGCTGGTGGGGTCACTGTGTACATACATTACTGATCCTCAGTTACATACTGTATTATGCTCCAGAGCTGCACTCACTATACTGCTGGTGGGGTCACTGTGTACATACATTACTGATCCTCAGTTACATACTGTATTATGCTCCAGAGCTGCGCTCACTATTCTGCTGACTCTCCTTTCTTCCCTGTGATGCTCGGTTACCTGTCAGGTGGGGATGATAGGGGTGATGTCTGCCCAGGGAATCCTTCATTACTCAGCAGTTTTGAAGACTCCAGGTCGCCCCCTGCAGGGGGTCAGGTGCAGTAACAGGGACACCTGGATACAGAGAACATTCCATTACATCTGCAGCCTATCATATATACAACAGGTAATGTAATCTCCACAGACAGCAGTGTTTTGTTGAGCTGCTGTATCTAAGCCTATCATATGTTACCACCTGCTGTATCTAAGCCCATCATATGTTACCACCTGCTGTATCTAAGCCAATTATATGTTATCACCTGCTGTATCTAATGCTGGCTTTACACAGAACGATAATTCGCCTAATCGAACGATTAACGATTTTGAAGCAATGATTTGGTTTTTATAACGATCAGCGTTTAGATGGAGAAAAATCGTTAAGAGATTCGTAAGAAAAATCGTTATTGCGATAGTTTTTAAGATTGTTTAAGCCCATCTTTTATATAGGGTGAATCTTTGAAAGACTGTTTACACAAAGCGATCTGCGAATTTTTAGCGAACGACGATTTGAGAACATGTTGAAAGATCAAAATGAACGATTTCTCTCTCGTAACTTGATCGTTTGCTGTGTTTACACGGAACGATTATCGCTCAAATGCCATCGTTATTTCTAAAATTTGAACGATAATCTTTCCGTGTAAATGCAGCATTAGCCTGTTACATGTTACCACCTGCTGTATCTAAGCCTATCATATGTTACCACCTATCAGGCTACTGTATCTAAGCCACTTATATGTTACCAGCTGCTGTATCTAAGCCTATCATACATTACCACCTGCTGTATCTAAGCCTATCATATCTTACCAACTGCTGCATCTAAGCCTGTCATACATTACCACCTGCTGTATCTAAGCCTGTCATACATTACCACCTGCTGTATCTAAGCCTGTTATATGTTACTGTCAGCTGTATCTAAGCCTATCATATGTTACCACCGATCAGGCTGCTGTATCTAAGCCTATTATATGTTACCAGCTGCTGTATCTAAGCCTGTTATACATTACCACCTGCTGTATCTAAGCCTGTCATACATTACCACCTGCTGTATCTAAGCCTGTCATACATTACCACCTGCTGTATCTAAGCCTGTCATACATTACCACCTGCTGTATCTAAGCCTGTCATACATTACCACCTGCTGCATCTAAGCCTGTCATACATTACCACCTGCTGCATCTAAGCCTGTCATACATTACCACCTGCTGTATCTAAGCCTGTCATACATTACCACCTGCTGCATCTAAGCCTGTCATACATTACCAGCTGCTGTATCTAAGCCTGTCATACATTACCACCTGCTGCATCTAAGCCTGTCATACATTACCAGCTGCTGTATCTAAGCCTGTCATACATTACCACCTGCTGCATCTAAGCCTGTCATATATTACCAGCTGCTGTATCTAAGCCTGTCATACATTACCAGCTGCTGTATCTAAGCCTGTCATACATTACCACCTGCTGTATCTAAGCCTGTCATACATTACCAGCTGCTGTATCTAAGCCTGTCATATATTACCAGCTGCTGTATCTAAGCCTGTCATACATTACCACCTGCTGTATCTAAGCCTGTTATGTTACTGGCAGCTGTATCTAAGCCTATTATATGTTACCAGCTGCTGTATCTAAGCCTATCATCTGGTACCACCTGCTGTATCTAAGCCTATCATATGTTACCACCTGCCAGGCTGACATATCTAAGCTTATGCCATGTGATACTGTCTGCTGAACTATGTATCTACCATATTTTATACTATGCGGCTGAGCTGCTGTATCTAATCCTAGCACATGTGATAGTATGTCTACTAAGCTATGTATCTAGGTCTAGAGTTGTGTATCTAAGCCTATGTTATGTGATACTGCCTATTAATCTAAGTGCATACTGTTTTCTGAGCTGTGTACCTAATCCTACACTATATATGCTTAGATACAGCAGCTCAGTGGGAAGTATCAAACCCTATAGGATTAGGTACACAGCACAGCAGACATTATCATGCAGTATAGGCTTAGATACACAGTATCACACAGATCAGAGTTAGATACAGCAGCTCAATAGACAATATCATACATGAGAGAATTAGATACACATCACAGAACATACTAGTAATACTGAGATTAGATACACAGATCTGCAGACAGTGATACACCTAGATACACTCAGCAGGAAGTCATGTTTGAGAAGTGACACTGCACCTGTGTATCTAAGCCAGTACCACACAGCAGCCCCTCCCCCTCCCCTGCGCTCAGTACTCACAGTCTACAGGGCAGAGATCCTCACTGTAAGCTCCTCCCGCGCGGTCCGCATTACCCAGCAGCCCCTGCGCCCACTGTACGTAGCCCCGCCCTCACGTAGAAACAAGTACCACGCCCATAACTGATGACGTATCGGGAGCGTTATTGAGTGCAGTGTAAGCGGAGGAGCCGCCAGGGGGCGCTGTGAGGGCAGAGCTCATCTATAATGGCCGGCGGTATGTACTCAGGAGCTGGGGATGATGGAGGTGAGTGATTACAGTGATTCATAGAGGAAAGAAGATTATTTTACAGCTGTATCCATGGTGACTGCCTGTGGGCTGAGGTGGTGGCGGCCATATTGGTTGTCACTCTGCCTTACTAGTGCCAACCCGCCCAGTGATGTAGTAGTTTGTAAATGCCATTCAGGACTGTAGGAAAGCTGGGTGACTGTGGGCTGAGGTGGTGGCGGCCATATTGGTTGTCACTCCTTCCCCAGTGCTGACTAGTCATGTAGTAGTGAGTATAAATGACAGTCAGGACTGTGAGAGAGCAGGGGGACCAGGGATGGCAGCCATATTGTATAAATGACAGGACTGTGAGAGAGCTGGGGGATCCGGGATGGCAGCCATATTGTATAAATGTCAGGACTTTGAGAGAGCAGGGGGATCAGGGATGGCAGCCATATTGTATAAATGACAGGACTGTGAGAGAGCTAGGGGATCAGGGATGGCGGCCATATTGTATAAATGACTGGACTGTGAGAGAGCTGGGGGATCAGGGATGGCAGCCATATTGTATAAATGACAGGACTGTGAGAGAGCAGGGGGATCAGGGATGGCGGCCATATTGTATAAATGACAGTCAGGACTGTGAGAGGGCTGGGGGATCAGGGATGGCGGCCATATTGTATAAATGACAGACAGGACTGTGAGAGAGCTAGGGGATCAGGGATGGCGGCCATATTGTATAAATGACAGACAGGACTGTGAGAGGGCTGGGGGATCAGGGATGGCGGCCATATTGTATAAATGACAGGACTTTGAGAGAGCAGGGGGATCAGGGATGGCAGCCATATTGTATAAATGACAGACAGGACTGTGAGAGAGCAGGGGGATCAGGGATGGCGGCCATATTGTATAAATGACAGGACTTTGAGAGAGCAGGGGGATCAGGGATGGCGGCCATATTGTATAAATGACAGACAGGACTGTGAGAGAGCTGGGGGATCAGGGATGGCAGCCATATTGTATAAATGACAGTCAGGACTGTGAGAGAGCTGGGGGATCAGGGATGGCGGCCATATTGTATAAATGACAGACAGTACTGTGAGAGGGCTGGGGGATCAGGGATGGCGGCCATATTGTATAAATGACAGGACTTTGAGAGAGCAGGGGGATCAGGGATGGCAGCCATTTTGTATGAATGACAGTCAGGACTGTGAGAGGGCTGGGGGATCAGGGATGGCAGCCATATTGTATAAATGACAGGACTGTGAGAGATCTGGGGGATCAGGGATGGCAGCCATATTGTATAAATGACAGGACTGTGAGAGAGCAGGGGGATCAGGGATGACAGCCATATTGTATAAATGACAGGACTGTGAGAGAGCAGGGGGATCAGGGATGGCAGCCATATTGTATAAATGACAGGACTGTGAGAGAGCAGGGGGATCAGGGATGGCAGCCATATTGTATAAATGACAGTCAGGACTGTGAGAGAGCAGGGGGATCAGGGATGGCAGCCATATTGTATAAATGACAGTCAGGACTGTGAGAGAGCTTCTGTTTCTCTTTACCCAGACTCTGTAATACCTGTGTTCATGTTGTGTAGACCATGCAGGGCCCCTAAATGGCAGCCATATTGGTGGTCACTCTACTTTCCCAGACCCCTGAATGTTATCTCTGGTTATGTGTCAATCCTGGGAATAGTCCAGGTTCCATGGGGCTCATCTGCCATTTAGGATTACAGGAAAGTTGTGTGACAGCAGCTGCAGGAGCAGTAGGGACAGCCTAATTGGTTCTAATCCTACTTTCCTGGACCCCTGAATGTCAATTGGATTTGTGATAGGAATATGGACAACCCCTTTAAGAGCCAGGACCTCAGCATGATTGGGTGTTATTCTGCTTTTCTAGACTTCTGAAAGGTGAGTCTTCCCAATTCACAAGTATGAAGCCAGGAGATGTATGACTGCCATTCAGGAACCTAGGAAAGTGAAGTCACAAGCTTTGTAATGTCTCTCCTACATATAGGTGACCACTCTGCTTTCCCAGACTCCTATTTTTATCCATATTGGGGTCCCCAGGAA
Organism: Dendropsophus ebraccatus; assembly: GCF_027789765.1. Taxonomy (NCBI): domain Eukaryota; kingdom Metazoa; phylum Chordata; class Amphibia; order Anura; family Hylidae; genus Dendropsophus; species Dendropsophus ebraccatus. The sequence continues at coordinate 206,273,989 of NC_091455.1, forward strand.
AGCAGTGGAACAGCAGTCATGTTACCTGTGATGTCTACCACCCAGCTTTCCCAAGATTAGATAGGCAGAGAGTTCTTTCCCTGGGAGGAGGGGGATTGTGTTTTGCAGCAGTGTGATGATTAGTTTTCGGTAAGTATGTGCCCCCCGGGCCTGTGTTAGTAAATGTTTGTAGATGCGGCTCCCTGCAGCATCTGTCAGCCCAGCAGCCCATCTGTATTTGCATAATGAGGCAGAACGCTTAGACGCTCGCATTACGCCGACGCTTCCGCAGGAAACCTCCATGATAGCAGCACCATAGCCGAGGACTCCCCACCACGTTAACCCCTTATACACTGAAGTGTCACAGATTACATAGAAGTTATATATGGTATACATACATACATATATACATACATATACAGTGGTACCTTGGTTTAAGAGTAACTTGGTTTAAGAGTGTTTTGCAAGAAGAGCTCACAGTTTTTCAAAATTGTGACTTGGTTTAAGAGCATTGCTTTGGTTTAAGAGCTCCTGGTATTGGGTGGGAGCCTGAGTGGGGGAGGGGCATGGCCTGCATAGCGGGGTCTGCAGCACAGTACTCTGACCCAGGAAGTCTCTCTCACCTTCCAATTTATAGCAGATCCACTTCAGGCTGGGGCTTGCATCAGGGGACAGGACTGTGGGGGTAATCTCTTTATAGCTTTAACCCCTCTCTCCCCGGACAGAGAGTGCTGCTATACTGTGTCCACATCTGCCCTGCTCATTCCTTCATGCTCCCTGCAGTCTCTATCAGTCCTTGTGTTTCCCATCCTCTCCATTCCTGCTATAATGTGCTTGCACTCACACTCAGCTATACACACTGCTGCTATAATGTGCTTGCACTCACACTCAGCTATACACACTGCTGCTATAATGTGCTTGCACTCACACTCAGCTATACACACTGCTGCTATAATGATTATAAAATGATTTTTGGGGTGTGGAACCAATTGTCTACATTTCAATGATTTCTTATGGGAAAATTTGCTTTGGTATAAGAGTGGATTTGGATTACAAGCACGGTCCCGGAACGAATTATGCTCGTAATCCAAGGTACCACTGTGTATATATATATATATATATATATATATATATATGATGTAACACTGTACTGCCCTTGGAGTTGTCTTAAAGGGTCACTACACATTATTATATGCTTACCTATCTGGGTCAGTGCAGCCTCTCTGGATGCTGGGGTGGGAGGGGGAGCAGGACTCGCAGGCTTTCTCTATGATTTGGAGGGGGAGCAGGGCTCACAGGCTTTCTCTATGATTTGGAGGGGGAGCAGGGCTCACAGGCTTTCTCTATGATTTGGAGGGGGAGCAGGGCTCACAGGCTTTCTCTATGATTTGGAGGGGGAGCAGGGCTCACAGGCTTTCTCTATGATTTGGAGGGGGAGCAGGGCTCACAGGCTTTCTCTATGATTTGGAGGGGGAGCAGGGCTCACAGGCTTTCTCTATGATAAGGAGGGGAGCAGGACTCGCAGGCTTTCTCTGTTATTTGGAGGGGAGCAGGACTCGCAGGCTTTCTCTGTTATTTGGAGGGGAGCAGGACTCGCAGGCTTTCTCTGTGATTTGGAGGGGAGGAGGACTTGCAGGCTTTCTCTGTGATTTGGAGGGGAGGAGGACTTGCAGGCTTTCTTTGTGATTTGGAGGGGAGCAGGACTCACAGGCTTTCTCTGTTATTTGGAGGGGAGCAGGACTCGCAGGCTTTTTCTGTTATTTGGAGGGGAGCAGGACTCCCAGGCTTTCTCTATGATTTGGAGGGGAGCAGGACTCACAGGCCTTTTGAACATTTATAAGGGTTGTCCATGTTAGTTACAGATGTGGAGATGCAGCAAGTACTGTGCTGCCTGCTATTAATCAGAATAGGACCCGTCGCGTAGCTTCAGCAGTGGATGATATGATAATAGGTATATATCCCCAGCTTCCCCCGTCCATTATACGCTGCAGTCAGATGAGAGCTGACAGATCCTGTATAAGAGCCTCAGTGGTCTGTAAGCAGCTCTGCTGGCGCCACCTATGGGATCTGTTTCTGGGGGTTGTGCTGGGTAACTGGAGCTGACAGATAGCGGAGCTGGATGGGGGTGATGGGGTCGGCTCATGCTCTTTGTCATTTTCACTCAGCTCATGTATCTGTGATCAGATGTAGGGACCCCGCTGCAATGTTAGGACCTCCGGCTGTCGGAAAGATGACTGCACTTGAGGGGATTTTTCCTTCAAGCAGGAGTGGGACCACCTCCAGTCCTCAGCCGACTGAAATGCAACAGGAAAGTTACGCAGCTTCCCACACCTGCAAAGATCCACGGCCAGTGCACGGCAATGCAAGCTCGGCCACACGAATCCTGGAATCTATCCAAATATCCAATGCTTTATTAGGAAAAAATACAGACTTGGCAGCTTAGCTGACGCGTTTTGGTCTGTCGACCTTAAGGTCCTATTACATGGAGCAATTTTTAATGATTTAATGATTTTTAATGTCCAACATTTTTTTTTTATTGGAAATGTGAATAATATGTAATCTGTCCCTTTCCCTTAGTGGTTTTCTCTGACCTTTTTTCTCCTCTGTGTCCCTGGGCCTCCTCCTCTGTGTCCCTGGGCCTCCTCCTCTGTGTCCCTGGGCCTCCTCCTCTGTGTCCCTGGGCCTCCTCCTCTGTGTCCCTGGGCCTCCTCCTCTGTGTCCCTGGGCCTCCTCCTCTGTGTCCCTGGGCCTCCTCCTCTGTGTCCCTGGGCCTCCTCCTCTGTGTCCCTGGGCCTCCTTCTCTGTGTCCCTGGGCCTCCTCCTCTGTGTCCCCGGGCCTCCTCCTCTGTGTTCCCAGGCCTCCTTCTCTGTGTTCCCGGGCCTCCTTCTCCTCTGTTGCCCTTGGCCTCCTCCTCTGTTGGTGCTTTTTGGATTTGTGTTTGTTTACATAAAGAACTTCCAGGTCACAGGGGTCAGCAGTGACATCACAGCTCTGCAAGCCTGTAGCTCCGCCCAATCTTCTCTGAATCTAGCTCCACCCACTCTACCTATAGGCAGAGAAATGTCTGTATTACTACAAGTGCCTGTTGACCAGCATGGTGGCTCAGTGTCTGCCAATTAGTTATGTTATCAAATCAACTAGTTTTTTCACACTTTTATCTGTTGTTGTAGGACTACAAACCAGCACACATGTACATGATAGGAGTTGTAGTCCTGGATTACATATACACTGCAGTAGCCATCCTACAGGTGGGCGGGGTCTCAATGAGGCAGGATTCTGTTACCTTAGCAAGAAATAGATAGAATGGTGACTGCCATGAGGTGAAGTCTCCTCTCTCCTCTCTATATTACACATAGCAGCAGAACTGCCCTCACACTGTACATCCTTACACTACAATAGTAACAATATAGGGGGAGAGGTATCACAGCCTGTGCAGGGGAGCAGTTACCCATAGCGACCAATCAGATTGCGTCTTTCATTTTTAAAAAGGCCTTGGAAAATGAACCCTAGAATCTGACTGGTTGCTATGGGCAACTGCTTCCCTGTTCCTCTGCACAAGTTTTGATAAATCACCCCATAGTTCCTTTATTTACTGTTTATAGCTCCAACCTATGCTGCAGTGCTGTACAGAGATTGTAGTCTATCATGCTGTCCTTACTGCTGCAGTGTCTTCTGGCCTAAGATGTTTGTTAGATGTTAGGGGTGTGGCTAAAGAAATATATGCATAACCCCACCCACCTGATGACTCACTGTTCCCTCACTGGCAGGAACAGGAAACAGAAAGGGAACGTGACATCACAGGAAGTAAAGAAAACACAGGCAGAGTGGTCATGTGACTGAGCCTGAGAACACAGTAAGCGCTCTAAATAAAAAATAGAAGTGTATGTAGAATATGCAACACTCACAGAGGTCAATGCAATGCTAGTTTATTGAAAAATCCCGGACAACCCCTTTAAGGACTAACGATAAACGATTGCAAACGAGATTGTTTATCGGTAACCTGAAATCGTTCACCATATTACACAGAACAATAATCGTTAGTTAGGATCGTTACTATTATCGTTACTATGATCGTTTATTCCGTCTGATCCCAGCAAAACAATGAACAATGTGCAATTTTACTGAACGATTAGTGAACTAATGCGGGACTTGAGCGAACGAATGTGGAATTACAGCGAACGATTAACGATAATTTTAGGTTCAGATCTAAATCAACGTTCAACAACATGCAAACGATTTTTAGATTGTTGCCTGCAATTACACAGAACGATTGTCGTTTAAATTCGAACGATATAACAGTTTTTCACACGATAATCATCCCGTGTAATAGGGCCCTTACTCATAGCTATGAGTCTCCTATCTATCTGTCATCTATCTATTATCTATACTATATCTGTCTGAAGGGGTGAGTGATAACCTTCCTTGGTGTTGAGGATGGAGCATGAAGCACGGAGCTATCCCTGGTGGTCTAGGTATGGTAAAGACATGATAACCTCCCTGGTGGTCTGTGATACTTTACAGGATAATGCATTTCAACCCCTGTGCTTCTGCATAGAATTGATCAGCTAGATCGGTGCTCTGCTGAAAAAGTTTACCTGAGGCAGATTAAACCATCGAGAGGTCCAAGCTGACACGGATTGTAAGTATAACCCTGTGGCAGCCCTAGCAACCGATCAGCACCCCCTGTTTTTTGCTTTGGTCAGGGCGCTCTGTGCATGCTGATATCACTGAGGGCAGCATGCACAGGGTTAAATTTCCGTGATTGGACTGAAGTCCACTCCTGATAATTGCAGACAGTTGTCAGCTGTATTATACAGGTGACACCCGTTGCAGCTGACACCTGAGCTTGCACTATATGCAGTGACCACCAGGGCTCCTGTAAAAAGGTGTGTTGGCGTTGTTAAGAGGTTAATCTTGGTGTTGAGGATGGCGCGTGAAGCATGGATCTATCCCTCAAGGTCTGATGGAAGCATGAAGCTATCCCTGGGGGTCTAGATGGAAGCATGAAGCTATCCCTGGGAGTCTAGATGGAAGCATGAAGCTATCCCTGGGAGTCTAGATGGAAGCATGAAGCTATCCCTGGGAGTCTGGATTGAAGCATGAAGCTATCCCTGGGGGTCTAGATGGAAGCATGAAGCTATCCCTGGGGGTCTAGATTGAAGCATGAAGCTATCCCTGGGGGTCTAGATGGAAGCATGAAGCTATCCCTGGGGGTCTAGATTGAAGCATGAAGCTATCCCTGGGAGTCTAGATGGAAGCATGAAGCTATCCCTGGGAGTCGAAGATGGAAGCATGAAGCTATCCCTGGGAGTCTAGATGGAAGAATGAAGCTATCCCTGGGAGTCTAGATGGAAGCATGAAGCTATCCCTGGGAGTCTGGATTGAAGCATGAAGCTATCCCTGGGAGTCTAGATTGAAGCATGAAGCTATCCCTGGGAGTCTAGATGGAAGCATGAAGCTATCCCTGGGAGTCTAGATGGAAGCATGAAGCTATCCCTGGGAGTCTAGATGGAAGCATGAAGCTATCCCTGGGAGTCTAGATGGAAGCATGAAGCTATCCCTGGGAGTCTAGATGGAAGCATGAAGCTATCCCTGGGAGTCTAGATGGAAGCATGAAGCTATCCCTGGGAGTCTAGATGGAAGCATGAAGCTATCCCTGGGAGTCTAGATGGAAGCATGAAGCTATCCCTGGGAGTCTAGATGGAAGCATGAAGCTATCCCTGGGAGTCTAGATGGAAGCATGAAGCTATCCCTGGGAGTCTAGATGGAAGCATGAAGCTATCCCTGGGAGTCTAGATGGAAGCATGAAGCTATCCCTGGGAGTCTAGATGGAAGCGTGGAACTATCCATGTGGTCTAGATGGAAGCATGAAGCTATCCCTGGGGGTCTAGATGGAAGCATGAAGCTATCCCTGGGAGTCTAGATGGAAGCATGAAGCTATCCCTTGGAGTCTAGATGGAAGCACAAAGCTATCCCTGGGAGTCTAGATGGAAGCATGAAGCTATCCCTGGGGGTCTAAATGGAAGCATGAAGTTATCCCTGGGGGTCTAGATGGAAGCATGAAGCTATCCCTGGCGGTGTAGATGGAAGCATGAAGCTATCCCTTGGAGTCTAGATGGAAGCATGAAGCTATCCCTGGCGGTGTAGATGGAAGCGTGGAACTATCCATGTGGGTGTAGATAGAAGCATGGAGCTATCTTTGGTTGCCTAAGTGGACGCTTGGGCTATCCCTGGTGGTCTAGATGGAAACATGAAGCCATCCCTAAAGGTCTGTGTGTGGTGAAGACATGATAACATCCCTGGTGGTCTAGATGGAAGCTTGGAGCTTTCCCTGGCAGTCTAGAATGAAGCATGGAACTATCCCTGGTGGTCCAGATGAAAGCAGGGAACTACCCTGAGTAGTCTAGATTAAAGCATGGAACTATCCCTGGGGTTGTGAACAGGTTACTAGTAAACTCAAACTCATTGTAGGGTGCCTGGAGTTAATTCTTTACACCCGGTGTCTGGTCTTTCCTTTCCTGGACTCATAATGGGAGGGATGAGTCCAGGGCAGGAGAGGATAGTGTGGCCCTGGCGGACAGCCATGTTCGGTGACTGCCTGCACCAGATGTTTGGCACAGCAGGCAGGCAGGTGGCAGGCCTGACAGACTTCACCTTGGCACTCCAGCTTGCAGCATGCTACATCTCATAGCTGCCAGGTCTGGTCTCTGTCCAAGGTCCTGAAAACCCAGGGTGAGGAGCGCCATGTATCTCACTGACAGTGCAGGGAATCCAGCACAGATCTGCAGCCACAACACTCACACTGGACTGCAGAGCTGACAATCTGGGCCACCGAACAGAGAACAATAGATAACCATCGAGTATACAGTCAGTGTTATTCATGTTACATTATAATTACAGAATATCTAGAATATTTGGGCACATTCCTGCAGTGTCCCTGATGACTACGCATGTGGTGCGGTGTTGTCACAGTGTAACAGGGCGACCAGATTTATTGTGTAGCTGGATGTCTGTGAGATGTCTATGGAGAGGCTCTTCACCTGCAGTGTGTGATAGTGCCAGGCTCTGTGCACCAGCAGCGCCCATAAATCTCATCGCCCAATCCAACGGCTCCATATTAGGGCAAGGAATTTATTATCTCAGTCGCCACCATCCAGTGAATTATCTGCCAGACGGGCGCAGTTACCGGGGAAGAGATTGATGCTGGCACATTACACCGACACTTCTGACTCACTATGGGGAAATGAGAAAAGACCAAGCAAGGTTACCACCTCATCTCCACCTCCCACTATATACTACAACTTTAGTAATGTCCCACTAGATGTGCAATAATAACAGGGAATTAAATAGTCAGTAAGGGGTTAATAGAAACTCCAACGATAAGTCCATATTCCCCTCTATATCTAATCTAACAATATTATTATAGGCTTACTGTAATACTAACCCTATGTGCAACAATACTATGACAACTACTATAATACTGCTCCTATATACAAGAATATAACTACTATAATTCTGCCCCATATACAGGAATATAAATACTTTAATACTGCTCCTATATACAGGAATATAACTACTATAATACTGCTCCTATATACAAGACTATAACTACTATAATACTGCTCCTATATACAAGAATATAACTAATATTATACTGCTCCTATATACAGGAATATAACTACTATAATACTGCTCCTATATACAGGAATATAACTACTATAATACTGCTCCTATATACAGGAATATAACTGCTATAATACTGCTCATATATACAGATATATAACTACTATAATACTGCTCCTATATGCAGGAATATAACTACTATAAATACACAAAATTCTGATGTGTTTTTTATTTAGCCTAGCGGCACTAGTATCAGCCATAGGTGTGAGGTGCAGCACTCTGTTTCTTCCCTGAACCGCATTTTGTTTCTCTCTTTTCTCCGTGTTTTGCACTCCTCCTGGTGAGACCCACATGACCGCAATTAGCAGGAGACACCTGAGTGCACATGGTTTTAATCCCTCCTGTTTTTTCCCATTCTGTTTGCTGCAGCTATGGTGAGCGCAATACCTCAGCCAGACTTGTGCTGCTTGGGGGCGACCTTCTCCGCCGGCGGTGCTGGCCGGGTTCTGGTGTGGTGTTTTTGGGTCTGGTCCTGTGGCATGGGGGTCGCAGGGCCGTCCCATGGCCCCCGTTCCCTGACTGTGCACGCCTGCGGGGTTGGTGGCCACTGACTGGCACGGTGTGGACTTAGTGTAGGGACCCATGTGTATCAGATACCGGCACGAGGTACATGGGGCAGTATGGCTTGATCAATTCATACACAAAATTCTGATGTGTTTTTTATTTAGCCTAGCGGCACTAGTATCAGCCATAGGTGTGAGGTGCAGCACTCTGTTTCTTCCCTGAACCGCATAACTACTATAATGCTGCTCCTATATACTGGAATATAACTACTATAATACTGCTCCTATATACAAGAATATAACTACTATAATACACGGAAACTGGAGAAAAAGGAACGGCTGCACATCCCATCTATGGCTGATACTAATGCCGCTAGGCCTATATTAAAAAATGGCAATATGGCTTGATCAATTCATATACAGACACTCTGGTGTTGATTTTTAATATAGGCCTAGCGGCATTAGTATCAGCCATAGATGGGATGTGCAGCGGTTCCATTCTCTCCAGTTCGTGTTTTGCAATTCTCCCTCTCTGAACAGCAAGCACTCCTTTATAAGACCCACATGACCAAAATTAGCAGGAGATGCCTGTGCTCACATGTCTGGACCCTATGTCTTCCCCATTCTGTGAGAGCAGCAATGGTAAGTGTAATACCATATCCATACTTGTGTCGTTTGGGGGCAGCCTTCCCCGCCGGTGGTGCTGGCTGGGTTTTGGTGGGGCTTTTTGGGTCTGGTCCTGTGACATGGGGGTTGCAGGGCCGTTCCATGGCCTCCCTTCCCTGCACGTGCACACTTCGCGGGGTTGGCGGTCGCTGACCGACACGGTGTGGAGTTAGCGTAGGGACCCGTGTGGACCAGAGGACCTGCGCGGTGGTACACGGGCCAATATGGCTTGATCAATTCATATACAGACACTCTGGTGTTGATTTTTAATATAGGCCTAGCGGCATTAGTATCAGCCATAGATGGGATGTGCAGCGGTTCCATTCTCTCCAGTTCGTGTTTTGCATAACTACTATAATACTGCTCCTATATACAAGAATATAACTACTATAATACTGCCTCCTATATACAAGAATATAACTACTATAATACTGCCTCCTATATACAAGAATATAACTACTATAATACTGCTCCTATATACAAGAATATAACTACTATAATATTGCTCCTATATACAAGAATATAACTACTATAATACTGCTCCCTATATACAGGAATATAACTACTATAATACTGCCTCCTATATGCAGGAATATAACTACTATAATACTGCCTCCTATATACAAGAATATAACTACTATAATATTGCTCCTATATACAGGAATATAACTACTATAATACTGTCTCCTATATACAGGAATATAACTACTATAATACTGCCTCCTATATACAAGAATATAACTACTATAATACTGCTCCTATATACAGGAATATAACTACTATAATACTGCTCCTACATACAAGAATATAACTACTATAATACTGCTCCTATATACAAGAATATAACTACTATAATACTGCCTCCTATATACAAGAATATAACTACTATAATACTGCCTCCTATATACAAGAATATAACTACTATAATACTGCTCCTATATACAAGAATATAACTACTATAATATTGCTCCTATATACAAGAATATAACTACTATAATACTGCTCCCTATATACAGGAATATAACTACTATAATACTGCCTCCTATATACAGGAATATAACTACTATAATACTGCCTCCTATATACAAGAATATAACTACTATAATATTGCTCCTATATACAGGAATATAACTACTATAATACTGTCTCCTATATACAGGAATATAACTACTATAATACTGCCTCCTATATACAAGAATATAACTACTATAATACTGCCCCTATATACAGGAATATAGCTACTATAATACTGCCTCCTATATACAGGAATATAACTACTATAATACTGCCTCCTATGTACAGGAATATAACTACTATAATTCTGCCCCATATACAGGAATATAAATACTATAATACTGCCCCCTATATACAAGACTATAACTACTATAATACTGCTCCTATATACAAGAATATAACTACTATAATACTGATCCTATATACAGGAATATAACTACTATAATACTGCTCCTATATATAGGAATATAACTGCTATAATACTGATCCTATATACAGGAATATAACTGCTATAATACTGCTCCTATATACAAGAATATAACTACTATAATACTGCCCCTATATACAAGAATATAACTGCTATAATACTGCTCCCTATATACAAGAATATAACTACTATAATACTGCCCCTATATACAAGAATATAACTGCTATAATACTGCTCCTATATACAAGAATATAACTACTATAATACTGCTCCCTATATACAGGAATATACCTACTATAATACTGCTCCTATATACAAGAATATAACAGCTATAATACTGCTCATATATACAGATATATAACTACTATAATACTGCTCCTATATACAGGAATATAACTACTATAATACTGCTCCTATATACAAGAATATAACTACTATAATACTGCTCCTATATACAATAACTACTATAATACTGCCCCTATATACAGGAATATAACTACTATAATACGGCTCCTATATACAGGAATATAACTACTATAATACTGCCTCCTACATACAAGAATATAACTACTATAATACTGCCTCCTATATACAAGAATATAACTACTATAATACTGCCTCCTATATACACGAATATAACTACTATAATACTGCTCCTATATACAGGAATATAACTACTATAATACTGCTCCTATATACAAGAATATAACTACTATAATACTTCTCCTATATACAGGAATATAACTACTATAATACTGCCCCCTATATACAGGAATATAACTACTATAATACTGCTCCTATATATATAATATAACTACTATAATACTGCCCCCTATAGACAAGAATATAACTACTATAAGGCCGGGTTCACACTACGTAAAACACTGGCCGTTCTGTAACCCGGCCGGGTCACAGAATGACCAGTGTTAGTGAAGATCACCACTGCCACAAAGCTAGCGCCCACAGGGGGGAGCAGCCCAGCGACCCCACTGTCGCAGGCCTGGCCAGCAGAGGCAATGGTCAACAGCCAACACCTAGTTTGAACAGATCTGAAAGCCTTCTTTATGTGCTCCAGCTAGGCTGGGAAAAAAGAGGTACTTACCATGGACATCACTTTCCACTAATTGGCCACATAGGATCTTACTGGGAGGAGTGCAAAACCACAAAAAAGGGACAGAATACATAAAATGCACAAGCCTGGAGAACACAGAAATGGCTGCACATCGCACCCATGGTTGATACTAAATCTTGTTCAGCTACATTAAAAACCAACATCAGAAGTTAGTATATAATTTGATCAAACCATATTGCCTCATGTACCACCTTGTTCATACTTGTTTCGCTTGGTGGGCGTCTTCCGAGCTGGTGGCGGCTACGGGGTGTGGGGGTAGGGGGCCCAGTGGGTTTGGTCCTGTGACAGTGGGGTTGCAGGGCTGTTCTGAGCCCCCCCTCCTTTTGGCGCTTGCTTTGCGGGGTTGGCGGTCACTGACCGACACAGTGTTGTCTTAATGTAGGGACTCATGTGGACCAGAGGACCTGCACGTGGTACATGGGGCAATATGGTTTAATCAAATTATATACTAACATCCTGGCGTTGGTTTTTAAATATAGCCAATAGGCATTAGTGTCATAGGTGTGAGGTGCAGCAGCTCCTCTTTCTCTAGGTTTTTATATAACTACTATAACACTGCTGCTATATAAAAGAATATATATACTATAATACTGCCACCTATGTACTTAAAAAAAAAGTACTTTATCTTTCATGTTCTCTTCTTGTATAGGATTTTTCTTCCAGATTCTTGGATAACCCTCAAGCCTAATGCCCTTAGGACCAGACTACAAAGGATGTTGTTTATAGTCAGTCACCATGGAGACACATAGGTCTTGATAGGAGCTTCATGCACCAGCCAGTAGCAGATAGCTTTATGTACAATTATGATTAAGCCTAGTAAAGCGATCATATACAGATGTGGCTGTAGCCTTGGATGATGATGCCCTATAGATGGTGAGATATCTTCTTCCTTCTCTCTGTCCTATTCTTACCGATTTCCCCTCCAGAGCTGATGACCTCATGTTGGGCTTAGAGGAGGGGGGATGGTGGTCTTACTTCTCCCTCACTGCTGTACTATTATACACCTAACCTTAATGAGTCTCCAGATATAGAAACCAATCCATCATCCACAGGGCTTGGCTGTAATGGGGGCTGTTTGATTGATGGGTGGTCTTGGGTAATTACAAGAGCAGGACGGCTTTCTCCAGTACCAGGACCCTTCCCTAGGGAATGAATGATCCTGAAGGGGTTTCCTGGGCAGACGACAGGGACCTGGGGTCCGTGGATGGAGCAGGGACATTGATCACATGGTATCTCATCTATAATCTTCAGATTATGTCTTGGTATTGGGTGTGGATGTTCAGTAGGACCTTATAAGTTTAAGGACCACCTTAAGTTGTATATATGAGTCACCTGGAGCCCCTTTTGGGGTCTTCTTATAATGTTCATTGTAATGTTCATATAATGGTCATTTCCAGCCCTTGTTCCACTTACTGCTCTAACAGTAGAGAATCCTTTTGCCACCTGTTGTCTCATGTTGTTTGCTCATATAGCTGTTGATCTGGCTGAGATTAGTGGCTGTCAGCTACACATCTCCCCATGTGTTAGAGAATGTGCGGCCGATGACTGATCGCAGAAGAAGGCAGCACGACTGCTCAAGCCTGTAAACTGTTCCTGAGATCAGCGACTGTCAGCTACACATCTCCCCTTGTGTTAGGGAATGTGCCAATGACTGATCGCAAAAAAGGCCAATGACTGATCCCAGAAGGGCCAATGACTGATGGCAGAAGAAGGAAGCACGACTGATAGAGCCCGTAAACGATTTCCAAGATCAGCGGCTGTCAGCTACACTCACCCTGTGTTAGGGAATAGATGTGATGAGCTCAGCCTGCCCTGCTGTCCGACTGTAATAGACCAGGACATGTATTACTGGATTTAATATTTAGTCCTGACCGCACAGCACATCTTGGACTCGGCTGTCAGGCGCTGTCACCGCTGTCTACTCAATTACATGTCACTGCTCATCCGGCTCACCCAGAAATCTCAGCGTTTTCTATTACACTTTGTTTTATGACCCTCTGATCTGTATCGATGACAACTGGATGACCCCAGACACTTGTGGAAAAGTTATGTCTCTGAATCCTTGAGATGACTCGATAATGGGCCCCCGGGGGCCACATCACAACTGCTCTCTATATAAACCTGACTTAGCTCTGTGACTAAGACAATACAACTGTGTTACTTATGTCACCCAGATTTCCTGGACTCCTAATGTAATGTATGTACACACTGACTCCAATTTTGATGTACATTTTAACCTTGAAACACTGTAATGGGGATTTCCTATAAGGTGGAGCTCCTCTTGGATAGGCTGAGGACAGGCATGCAGCTTACGGTACATGTATTAGTTCTTCTTAGGAGACGTTCTCACCGTCCTGTTACTTCTTTCTGTAATCACAGTCAGACCCTGGTGAATAATAAATCTGATCAGTCACGACGCTGCAGTAACACTTTGTACCCATCCGGGGCGCCGGGCCTCGGGCAGATGTAGAAGCTGCTGGAATCTGCCTCGTCCATAAACCAGACATTAGGGAAGGTTTGTATAATTTTCACCCCTCCGCTCCCCCTTCTCGGCTCCTCTATCCCATCAGCCAGATGCCGGTTACACTTCACTCTCTGCATGCGGCTGACGGATGACGGCCATTCCCGGCTAATGACACTGCTCCTGCGGCGGAGAAAACATATTCTCTGAATTAATTCTGGAACGTCCCGTCGCTTGTGACACCCTCCGCCTGTGTCTGTGTATCCACATAGATGTAGAGAGGGCTATAAGGGCCAGGCAGGAGGCATTTTTGCTATAGGGTCTTAAAGGGAAAGGGATCATTTTTTATTTTTGATCCTATCATGGATGCTCTCACCAATGAGACAGCATTTTGGAAAAAAATTTGCTTTAACACCAGTATTGTTACCATTGGTAGTTTTCCTAAGAGATCTGGATGTATCAGGCCGGCCATGTTTCTCCACAAAGATCCGGATCCATCTGGCCGGCCATGTTTCTCCACAGAGATCTGGATCCATCTGGCTGGCCATGTTTCTACACAGAGAATCTGGATCCATCTGACTAACCATGCTTCACTACAGAGATCTCGATCCATCTGACCGGCCATGTTTCTCCACAGAGATCTGAATCCACTGGACTGGTCATGTTTCTCTACAGAAATCAGGATCCATCAGACCGGCCATGTTTCTCCATAGAAATCTGGATCCATCTGGCCGGCCATGTTTCTCCAAAGAGATCTGGATCCATCTGACCGGCCATGTTTCTCCACAGAGATCTGAATCCACTGGACTGGTCATGTTTCTCTACAGAAATCAGGATCCTTTAGACCGGCCATGTTTCTCCATAGAAATCTGGATCCATCTGGCCGGCCATGTTTCTACACAGAGATCTGGATCCATCTGACTGGCTTATGTTTCTCCAAAGAGATCTGGATCCATCTGGCCGGCCATGTTTCTACACAGAGATCTGGATCCATCTGACTGGCTTATGTTTCCCAACAGAAATCAGGATCCATCTGAGAGGCGAATCTTAAAATCCTTCTTGGGCCCCTTTTGTTGATAAGTTGTTGCCACCCACAAGGTCCCCTGATATCTGGTGTATCTGTGTATATTTTCCACACTGATATATGAGATAACTACTCAAAGTTGGCAGTGACATCCTGGCCCATGGCTACTCTATGTGATAACCACGCTTCGTTCCATATCAGTCTGATTACTAGATTTTCCTGTCCATGTGGATCCCAAGAAAACTGATCACTGGATTATGAGCTCTGCTCCAGGGTAACAAATTTAATTCCCATATAGAGAACATCATACAAGGAATAGACAGCAGATGTTATAGGGCCTATTCAGTTTAGGCATCCATAGGCATGAAAAGTGAGTCATTTTAGGTTGTTTGGTACTTTGGAGTCATGGGAGTAGTTATGAGCTTCGGCAATGCTCATCCGAAGGCAAATGCTCGGCATTTGATTCCCAGCGGCTGGAGAAGTTTAATACAGCCCTAGAGCTGCCAGGAAACCATGGATACAGCCTATGGCTTTATCCATGTTTTCCAGGTCTACCTAGGGCGGCATTTAACTTCTCCAGATGCCAGGAGTCAAATGCTAAGCGTTTGGGTTCAAACGAACGTTGGCGAAACCCGAACGCTCGTCAACTTGGCTCATCACTGCCTGGGAGGTTTAGCAAGATGAACGGAAAAATTATAAAATTGGAGCATGAACTTGCATGGAGATATCTGCTGACCTTCTCCATAGATGTTCGACAGACCTAAAACACCGCATATGCCTCCAGAAACGGCATCACATGTGTAGGGATCAGAGTATAGTGCACACAGTAATGAGAATTTCATTGTAATTGGTTGGCAGCCAGATGAGGACGGACATGGGGTGAGATAGAGGACAAGCAATTTCTATAAGTGTGATAGGAGTGACCGGGGAAGGAGAGAAGAATGTGGTCAGAAGAGGATCAGGACATGGGAATTCTGACTATGTACGTAGGAGAATCTGTAAGACATCACAGGCCGAGGGATAAGATAGAAACTAAGAGGTAGATGTAGCTGTCAGTGAGCATGGTAAAGTCATCAAGTGATCCAGAAACGGGTGTGCGAGAGTAGGGGTCAATAGATAACCAATTCCCCCAAGAATATGGTAGGAAGAGTCTGAGGGTGTGGACCTGAAAAGACGGAATAAGCCAACGAGGGAATGACCGGGAATGGGTAATACAGGGAAAGACGTATGCTTTACCTCCACCCTGCCTGCTGTCAGGTCCCGGGGATATTAGAGACAGGTGAACCCCATAAGGGTAAGGGGGTCACATGTTGGAGCCATGTTTTATAATAGTCTGCAGGGTGAGAGAGTTTACTGGGTAAATCATGGATTATGGGAAGAATATTGGAAATGAACCAAGAGTTCCCGACTTCTTTGTGTGGTAGACAAAGAGTTAAAGTAGTATAAGATGGTGGAGCAGGGTTAGGAGCAATATCCCTGCAGCTAATAGCAGGAGGATAGAGAGACAGCCACGCGGGCTCAGTGATTTATGAGAGCGGCCATTGTGCTGCACACTGGAGTCACATGGCTGAACACTATTAATGCGTAGGTCATGGATGTAACATGGAAAGTTACAGTGTACATGTCCTTTAAGAAGCTCTTTATGAACCTGTCTAGTTTTCTAAGGTTAACCCTTCAGATGGTTTTCTAAGGTTAACCCTTCAGTGATGTTATTGACCCCCTGACAGCCTCCATGATGTACAGATATTCCTCATTCTATATATTTCAGGGGACAGGATCAGAGCTGGTCTGTTTGCCGGTAATTCACCCACAAGGCTTCCTTTCCCTTACTTTCTGGCTAAGCACAGCACATACTCCTCTCTGCAATACCTTGACATAGTACTTGTGAAAGTGCACTGGACTTAATTGGTTAGCACTGTCCTAGGGGATGATTTATGTAGTATAGTACTATAGATGGCATATGGGGATACTGGGTTACTTAGGCACCGGCTTGGGAAGGTGCTATGTGGACAGAAATAAAAGTGGTACAGTAAGGAAGAGGTTGCACTAAACACTGACTTGCTCCCACTGACAAGCTTACACGGCAGCACTGTGGACATACAGCAGTAGGCACGTTGTTAATTACACACGGAATAGCTGCCCAGAATTGTATGATTCATGATGAGAAATTATAGGGCAGCCTTGATTTACCTTTTAGAAACAGTGTGGATCATCTTCATCATGCAGGTACACTGCCCAATCTCTCTCTCTCTCTCTCTCTCTCTCTCTCTCTCTCTCTCTCTCTCTTCTGCGCATAGCACCTGTTAATCCCTGCTCCACTTCCTGTGTAATGTTCTGATCCTGCTGTTACTAGAGACAGATTTCCCCTAACATCAGGCAGTGAGCAGCAGATTGCAGGGAAGGGAGGCACCTAGTGGCCAATATATTTTAGAGCAGTTTTTTTGTATATAAAGTGATTTACACAAATGTTAGGAATCATATAGGAGATCACATGGTTTGACACGACCATTTAATAGGTTTTGGTGCAAATACTCACGTTTATTACTGGCGATGAAAACAGCGAATAAAAGTGATTTGTTTTTTATTTTATTGTTCTCTTTTACATAACTAGTCCGGAAAGGTTAGAGACCATGAACTGGGTCATAGTTTTCCCAGGAGCCGATCTGAGAAACTACAGAACATCAGGGACATCTAGTGTCTCATTCAGGATTGGGGAGGGTGCGGGTCACTGCTGTCACAGATAGGGTTATGGACAATGTACACTATGGCGGTGGAGTGGCCGCTGACAGCCACCGCCTGCAGGGACATGGGCTCGTGATATGTGACTGGCCGGACTGGTGCCCAGTACAGTCTGTTCAGACAGGGAGCACCGAACAATCCTAAGGTTCAGCCGCAGCCTCAGCTGATAGAAAAAGGAGTGGTTCTTTATACATGGGGCGTATTGTCCTGCCTTATCTGAGCAGACGGGAGGAATCCTCCGCACACAGACAAAGTGACAGGAGATGGATCCAGCCTCGTCCTCTAAACCCCTGGAGGGGAAACTATGCTGAACGATTATTTTAGGAATCCCGTGCAGAGATAAGACGCCCATCCCCTCCGAGAGATGGAGAACAGAGAGAATCCCAGGCTAAAAATGGTCAAAGCACTGATGCCAAAGGATCCTTGTCTACAGGTCTGGATACAGGTGTAACAAACCCTCAGCTGTAAGAAGTATAACATTTGTTGTTTTTTCAGTAAACGAGAATTCTGGTATTCAGTGACAGCAAGCTGTGCTCGTTAATATGGTTAAAAGGTGTGATACACAAAGTATATTTTAAAGTAGAACACCATCATGGTGCAAGATTTAAAGGGGTTATCCAGCACTACAAGAGCATGGCCACTTTCCTCCAGAGACAACACGACTCTTGTCTCCAGCTTGGGCGGGGTTTTGATGCTCAGTTCCACTGAAGTTAATGGAGCTTAATTGCAAACCGCACCTGAACTTGAGACAAGAGTTGTGTTGTCTCTGAAAGAAAGTGGCCATGTTTTCATAGCACTGGAGAACCCCTTTAAGGGGCAGCCTCAGCACAGATGTGCATAGCGGAAGTACATCATGAATGCGGTTCTGCAGCAGCTGAGGTGTATGATGAGGTTCTGCAGCAGCTGAGGTGTAGTATGATGTTCGCAGCAGCTGAGGTGTATGATGAAGTTCTGCATAAGCTGAGGTGTATGATGAGGTTCTGCAGCAGCTGAGGTGTGTACAGCACTAGGTTAATGTGAGAAGACAGTGAGCCCTAGTCCAGACAGGAGGAGAGTTTACTACTCCAGTGCTTCTCAAACTTTTTCTGCTGGAGTCTCACCCAACAGACCAAGGCAATGCCTGGGCCTCACCAGACTGACCAAGACGTTGCCTGGGCCTCACTATCTGTGGTGAAAGTCCATTTAACCCTTTCCCTCACGAGGACGTAACTGTACGTCCTCGTGCGGGTGCGGGCGTTTAGAGCTCTGAACCGCGGGGGTCCCGGGTGCCGCTTGTAGCCCGGAACTGCCGGTATTAGCGGGCACGGTCCGATCGCCGTGCCCGCTAATACAGTAATCAGATGCAGCTGTCAAACATGACAGCTGCATCCAATTACCGGATTCAGCTTATCCCTGGTGTGTAGTGGCGGAGATCGCCCGAAGGAGCGATCTCCGTTTCTGAAGCCGGCCGGGGACCGCTCCAAGATGGCACCGTCCCCGGCTCGGCACTAGTTTACTTCCGGCTGCAGCAGCCGGAAGTAAACGAGTGCCTATCTCATGGATCTCTGCTGCATATCTATGCTGCAGAGATCTCTATGAGAGATCAGAGCACTTATACTAGAAGTCCCCTAGGGGGGCTTCTAGTATAAGTGTAAAAGTTAAAAAAAATAAGTATTGTTATAAGTAAAAAGCCCCCTCCCCTAATAAAAGTCTGAATCACCCCCCTTTTCCCAGGTTATAAATATAAATAAATAAATAAACATGTCTGCTCTCGCCGCGTGCGTAATCGCCTGAACTATTAATTAATCACATTCCTGATCTCGCACGATAAACGGCGTAAGCGCAAAAAATGCCAAAGTGCAAAATTGCACATTTTTTGTCGCATCAAATCCAGAAAAAATGTAATAAAAAGCAATCAAAAAGTCGTATATGCGCAATCAAGGTACCGATAGAAAGAACACATCATGGCGCAAAAAATGACACCTCACACAGCCCCATAGACCAAAGGATAAAAGCGTTATAAGCCTGGGAATGGAGCGATTTTAAGTGACGTATATTTGTAAACAATGGTTTGAATTTTTTACAGGCCATCAGATACAATATAAGTTATACATGTTATATATCGTTTTAATCATAACGACTTGAGGAACATGCATAACAAGTCAGTTTTACCCCAGGGCGAATGGCGTAAAAACACATTTCCCCCAAATAAAAGAAAGGCGTTTTTTTTTTCAATTTCACCACACTTTGAATTTTTTTCTGGTTTCGCAGTGTACTTTATGCAAAAATTCAGCCTGTCATTGCAAAGTACAATTAGGGACGCAAAAAATAAGGGCTCATGTGGGTCTCTAGGTGGAAAAATGCAAGTGCTATGGCCTTTTAAACACAAGGAGGAAAAAACCAAAATGCAAAAACGAAAATTAGCCTGGTCCCGAAGGGGTTAAAAGCTAAAAATAATGCTAGGGCTAGCTTTCAACCATCTCCCAAGCTCTATATACCAATAAAGTAAGGACAAAATAAATTAATAATGTTGCTAAAATGGAGATGGAGAGGACTGTGTAGATGAGTGCTTCTCAAACTTTTTCTATCGGAGCCTCACCCAACAGACCAAGGCAATGCCTGGGCCTCACCAGACTGACCAATAGGGCCTGGGCCTCACCATCTGAGGTGAAAGTCCAGTTAAAAGCTGAAAATAATGCTAGGGCTGCCTTACACTTTCTCCCAAGCTCTATATACTAATAAAGCAAGTACAAAATAGGTTAATAATGTTACTAAAATGGAGATTTTTGCAAACCGCAAAAGGACTGTGCAGATCATATTTACTTTTGTTAAAACTGGCTCCCCAGCTGGGCCTCACCAACAACTAGGGGGCGCCTCGCAGTTTGAGAAGCACTGGTGTAGATCATAGTTTGTGAAAACTAACTCCCCAGCTGGGCCTCACCAACAACTAGGGGGCGCCTCACAGTTTGAGAAGCACTGTACTACTCTATCTGAAGGTGCAGTTCTCATATACCACCAGCAGATGTCACCCTCATCCTGTAACCATGAGTAGTTAGGAAATCCCTCTGAGAGTCATTCAACGAGTGTATTCTGAGGTTCTGCAGCAGCTGAGGTGTGTATGATGAGGTTCTGCAGCAGTTGAGGTGTATTATGAGGTTCTGCAGCAAGCTGAGGTATATTATGATGTTCTGTGGCAGCTGAGATGTGTATTATGAGGTTCTGCAGCAACTGAGGTATATTATGATGTTCTGCAGCAACCGAGGTATATTATGATGTTCTGCGGCATCTGAGATGTGTATTATGAGGTTCTGCAGCAGCTAAGGTGTGTTATGAGGTTCTGCAGCATCTGAAGTGTATGATGAGGTTCTGCAGCAGCTAAGGTGTGTATGATGAGATTCTGCAGCTGCTGAGGTGTGTATTGTGTAGTATGAGGTTCTGCAGCAGCTGAGGTGTATGATGAGGTTCTGCAGCAGCTGAGGTGTGTTTGATGAGGTTCTGCAGCAGCTGAGGTGTGTTGTGTTTCACACTACACAGTAACTCTTGCGCCATCCTCCTCACTGTACATAGAATATTTCTATTTTTGGCTCTGGCAGAGCTTCACCTCCAGGGATCCCCCCCCCCCCCCTTCTATAATAACCGGACTATTATCTCCTCTGTTCAGGAATCGCCGTCCTCAGCAGATTTTGGAAGCTGCAGGAGACAGACTGGATTTTCCAGGTGTTTCTGTAGCCGGAGGAAGCGGAGTATTATAACAATGAAGGTTTATATACTGCCCCCCGCGCCCGCTCTTCCGCTGTTTATTGAGGAACATCATTAATGGGCGATGTAATATCTCACATAGCAGATAGGTGGCGCTCTGTAGGAGTGACTGGCCGATCCCAGGGAGGGACACTTTTCTACTTGGCTATTCACAGGTCACGTCCATGCTGTTAGGGAACACAGGCACTATTTATAGGGGCACTTTGTCGTAACTATTCATGGGAGCTGGCACTATGCAGTATTAAAGAGCATTCTAGCTGACACTATATGTAAGAGAATCCTAGCCAGCACTATATATAAGAGCATTCAAGCTGGCACTATATATGAGTATTCTAGCTGGCACTATATATAAGAGCATTCAGGCTGGCACTATATATAGGAGCATTCTAGCTGACACTATATATAAGAGAATCCTAGCCAGCACTATATATAAGAGCATTCAGGCTGGCACTATATATAAGTATTCTAGCTGGCACTATATATAAGAGCATTCTAGCTAACACTATACATAGGAGCATTCTAGCTGGCACTATATATGAGTATTCTAGCTGGCACTATATAAGAGCATTCAGGCTGGCACTATATATAGGAGCATTCTAGCTGATACTATATATAAGAGCATTCTAGCTAACACTATACATAGGAGCATTCTAGCTGGCACTATATATAGGAGCATTCTAGCTGACAGTATATATAAGAGCATTCTAGCTAACAGTATATATAAGAGCATTCTTTTTTTTTTATTGTATTTTTATTGAAAGGATTTTTTCTTTTCTATACAACAGTCAACATGTCATACAACGTGTGCATCAACCAGTAGGCTACATACAAGCTTACACAACCCAATACAAAGAAACGGTCAAAGCCTACGATCAAGCGCATGTGCAGGTAAAAACATTGCCCACGTCACATCAAATAGTAAAATAAAATAAAAAAGAGAAAGAGAAAAAGAAAACCCAAAATAAGGCATAATTAATGAACAGCCTCATACCAGACAATCCCAGGGGGAAAGGGAGGGGGTAGACAAGACAAAAGACACAGGGGAAAGGCTACAGGGAATCCTAGCCAGCACTATATATAAGAGCATTCAAGCTGGCACTATATATGAGTATTCTAGCTGGCACTATATAAGAGCATTCAGGCTGGCACTATATATAGGAGCATTCTAGCTGATACTATATATACAGTAGGAGCATTCTAGCTGACACTATATAAGAGCATTCTAGCTGACACTATACATAGGAGCATTCTAGCTGGCACTATATAAGAGCATTCAGGCTGGCACTATATATAGGAGCATTCTATCTGATACTATATATACAGTAGGAGCATTCTAGCTGACACTATACATAGGAGCATTCTAGCTGGCACTATATATAGGAGCATTCTAGCTGGCACTATATATAGAAGCATTCTAGCTGGCACTATATATGAGTATTCTAGCTGGCACTATATAAGAGCATTCAGGCTGGCACTATACATAGGAGCATTCTAGCTGGCACTATATATAGGAGCATTCTAGCTGGCACTATATATAGGAGCATTCTAGCTGGCACTATATATGAGTATTCTAGCTGGCACTATATAAGAGCATTCAGGCTGGCACTATATATAGGAGCATTCTAGCTGATACTATATATACAGTAGGAGCATTCTAGCTGACACTATATAAGAGCATTCTAGCTGACACTATACATAGGAGCATTCTAGCTGGCACTATATATAGGAGCATTCTAGCTGGCACTATATATAGGAGCATTCTAGCTGGCACTATATATAGGAGCATTCTAGCTGGCACTATATATAAGAGCATTCTAGCTGACAGTATATATAAGAGCATTCTAGCTGACAGTATATATAAGAGCATTCTAGCTGACAGTATATATAAGAGCATTCTAGCTACAGGCTACAGGGAGGGATTCCCGTCATTCGGGGGACAAGCAGTACGGTGGGGTCTGGTACTCGCGGACTCTATATAAAAGCATTCTAGCTGGCACTATACAGTATATAAGAGCATTCTAGCTGGCACTATATATAAGAGCATTCTAGCTGGCACTATATATAAGAGCATTCTAGCTGGCACTATATATAAGAGCATTCTAGCTGGCACTATATATAAGAGCATTGTAGCTGACAGTATATATAAGAGCATTCTAGCTGGCATTCTGTATAAGAGCATTCTAGCTGGCACTATATATAAGAGCATTCTAGCAGGCACTATATAAGAGCATTCAGGCTGGCACTATATGTAAATGCATTCTAGCTGGCACTATATATAGGAGCATTCTAGCTGGCACTATATATAGGAGCATTCTAGCTGGCACTATATAGGAGCATTCTAGCTGGCACTATATATAGGAGCATTCTAGCTGGCACTATATATAGGAGCATTCTATCTGGCACTATATATAGGAGCATTCTAGCTGGCACTATAAATAAGAGCATTCTAGCTGACAGTATATATAAGAACATTCTAGCTACAGGCTACAGGGAGGGATTCCCGTCATTCGGGGGACAAGCAGTACGGTGGGGTCTGGTACTTGCGGACTCTATATAAAAGCATTCTAGCTGGCACTATACAGTATATAAGAGCATTCTAGCTGGCACTATATATAAGAGCATTCTAGCTGACAGTATATATAAGAGCATTCTAGCTGGCATTCTGTATAAGAGCATTCTAGCTGGCATTCTGTATAAGAGCATTCTAGCTGGCACTATATATAAGAGCATTCTAGCTGGCACTATATATAAGAGCATTCTAGCTGGCACTATATATAAGAGCATTCTAGCTGGCACTATATATAAGAGCATTGTAGCTGACAGTATATATAAGAGCATTCTAGCTGGCATTCTGTATAAGAGCATTCTAGCTGGCACTATATAAGAGCATTCAGGCTGGCACTATATGTAAATGCATTCTAGCTGGCACTATATATAAGAGCATTCAGGCTGGCACTATATATAGGAGCATTCTAGCTGGCACTATATAAGAGCATTCAGACTGGCACTATATATAGGAGCATTGTAGCTGGCACTATATATAAGCATTCTATCTTGTATATAAGAGCATTCTAGCTGGCACTATATATAAGCATTCTATCTTGTGTATAAGAGCATTCTAGCTGGCACTGTTCCTAGAAGACTCTCACCCTGGCACCATTCATAGAATCTTTCTGGCCGTCAGTCTATGGGAGAACCCTGACGCCACACATTTACTGACCTCCCGACATAACAGACATCTTGTCATTTGTATTTCTATAAATCAGGGTGCTACGTAGTGTGCTCCATCATTGTAAGTGACATCCCCCTGAATAATCGCTGCAGTGCTCCTCTGGTGCCATCTGCTGGTAATATTATAGTATCACCTCTCAGTAGGCAGCTTTCCCCCTTATGTAAATGCCAATAAACCTTCACTGACAGTAGGAAGGAATTCTGGGTAATCCCACCGACATAACAGCATCAGGAGCACTCGTCCTGTCTGGAGGATTTTTTTCTACTTCCTCTATTGGTCTCATCAGCAGATATCACTGACATTAGAGCCCATGGTCGGTGCTGTCATCCAGCTGTTCTCAAGCACTTACACATTTCTGTGTTTATGGAGAGTGGAAGGTGCTGCAAGGTGATACAGAGAAATGTTATATCTACCTCAGTGCTGGTTTCACTTACACTGCCCAGTACTGTTCTATAATGTCCTCCATGCTGCTGCTACTTTGGAAGTTCTATGTTCTAAGTTCTATGTTTCTATGCTTAGCCTCAATCGACTTGTCCTGATCTAGCTGTTACTAGAGACAGATTTCTCCTGACAACAGACAGTGGAAAGCAGATTGCAGGGAATGGAGACACCTAGTGGCCAGAACTGTAGAACTTTTTTTTTTCTGGAATGAATGAAATTAAGTGACTTATACAAGGCATCACATGGAGAGAAGCTGGAGGGCACGCCATTCCCCACATCCCCATTTATATACTCACACTAGCTCAGTATTATATCTCCTCCATGCATCTCCAGCTCGCATCCAGTGTTCACACCTTTAGGTGCCAAGGAATGTAATATATAAACCCATTGGCACATACATTCATACAGTCCTACCCTCTCATGTATTTTCACGTATCTACAGGAATGCCCTTCAGTAGCTTCCAAATGTTGCCTGCCTGAACTTCCTGAGAACGATTCATCCCCTGCGATATGGATCTCTGCGGAGAAGTGATTCTACAGGTAGGAATGGGATCTGGACGCTCGTCAAGTCTTCAGCTGCGGGGAACAAACTAGAAGCAACAGCACAAACCCCTGTGCAGAAATATCCAGTCTTAAAGGGATACTCCAAGAAAAAAAAAATCTAATTAATTGGAGTCAGAAAGTTATAAAGGTTTTGTTTAGAAATTATTTCTATTTAAAAATTTCTAGTTTTCCAGTACTTATTAGCTGCTGTATGTCCTGCAGGAGCTGGTGTATTCCTTCCAGTCTGACACAGTGCTCTCTGCTGCCACCTCTGTCCATGTCAGGAACAGTCCAGAGCAGGAGAGGTTTTCTATGAAGATTTTCTACTGCTCTGGACAGTTCCTGACATCGACAGAGGTGGCAGCAGAGAGCACCGTGTCCTGCTGGAAACCCCTGAAGAAGTCAGAACGTTGAAACTTTAAGAACATTTAAAGATTGGCTTTATACATGGACGTCTTATAACGTGACTATAAGATTATAGAGGATTTTTCTAAAGAATTGGATTTGGCCGAGCTCTGTATATAGCATGGACATCTGCCTCATAGGTTTAGAGCTAATAGAATTGTAACGACCAGGTCGGGTGGACACATCCAGCTTACTGTATGTCACTCTCTATAAACTCTCTGAATTCTATCAGTATTTCCTATGGCTGATGTATAAGGTCGGGGAGAGGTGTGACGTATTGGAAAGAGCAGTCATGTTTCCCTCAGATAATCCATAAGTAAGGACATTACGGTATATTCTGGGAATTAGACCTGGAGCGTGAATCAGCAGGGCTTCTACTACTACTGTCTCCAAGAAGAGATCCGTACGCTATCTCTGGGTGTGGACGTCTCTCCTGTATCACAGGAAATCGTTCTATTCTCCAGAATCATTCACTTCCCGGAATAGGACTTACAGAGAGGGGAACGGCATGAACCCGGCCCCGTACATACAGTACTATAAGAGTGGATATGCTGCTCTATATGGCGGGGCTACCACCACCTGACTGCTCCTCCACACGGCCCCAAATACCATCAATAACTGATGGTCGAATCATTTTCAGCTATGTCTCCCACCCAGCCTTATTCTCCCCAAATAAAGGAGCGCTCCACACGGCCGAGTGTTCCTATGTTCTCTATGGGGGGGGTACACAGCGGCCAGAGATCTCTGACGGCAGCTTATTTCTCCCAGAACAAAGAGGTCGAAGGTAGTGATTTTCCATGACACCTGACCCCTTATGTTGATCGACATCATCTGTTAGTGGTCGGGAGGGCCCTATACACGTTATACTGACGGACAAATAGTAGTAGTTTAGTAGTTATTTTCTTGTATATAGGAGCAGTATTATAGTAGTTATATTCCTGTATATAGGGGGCAGTATTATAGTAGTTATACTCCTGTATATAGGAGCAGTATTATAGTAGTTATATTCTTGTATATAGGAGCAGTATTATAGTAGTTATATTCTTGTATATAGGAGCAGTATTATAGTAGTTATATTCTTGTATATAGGAGCAGTATTATAGTAGTTATATTCCTGTATATAGGAGCAGTATTATAGTAGTTATGGTTCAGGGAAGAAAAAGAGCGCTGCACCTCACACCTATGGCTGACACTAGTGCCTCTCGGCAGCGTAAAAAAACATCAGAATTTTGTGTCTGAATTGATCAAGCCACACTGCCCCATGTACCGCGTGCAGGTATCTGATACACAAGGGTCCCTACACTAAGTCCACACTGTGCCGGTCAGTGACCACCACCCCGCAGGCGTGCATGGGCAGGGAAGGGAGGCCATGGAACGGCCCTGCAACCCCCATGCCACAGGACCAGACCGAAAATGCCACACCAAAAAACTCCCAGCCAGCACCACCGGCAGAGGAAGCTGCCTATGTATGTCTATTCACATACAGAATTCTGATGTTTTGTATGCAGCCATAGGTGTGAGGTGCAGCACTCTTTTTCTTCCCTGAACCGTATTTTGTTTCTCTCTTTTCTCCGTGTTTTGCACTCCTCCTGGTGAGACCCACATGACCGCAATTAGCAGGAGACACCTGAGTGCTCATGGTTTTAATCCCTCCTGTCTGTCCCATTCTATCTGTGATAGCTATGGTGAGTGCAATACCTTATCCAGACTTGTGCTGTTTGGGGGCAGCTTCCTCCACCGGTGGTGCTGGCTGGGTTTTGGTGTGGCATTTTTGGGTCTGGTCCTGTGGCATGGGGGTTGCAGGGCCGTTCCATGGCCTCCCTTTCCTGACTGTGCACGCCTGCAGGGGTGGTGGTCACTGACCGGCACGGTGTGGACTTAGTGTAGGGACCCATGTGTATTAGATACCTGCGCGCGGTACATGGGGCAGTATGGCTTGATCAATTCACATACAGAATTCTGATGTTTTTTATGCAGCCGAGAGGTACTAGTATCAGCCATAGGTGTGAGGTGCAGCACTCTGTTTCTTCCCTGAACCGTATTATAGTAGTTATATTCTTGTATATAAGGAGCAGTATTATAGTATTATATTCTTGTATATAGGAGCAGTATTATAGTAGTTATATTCTTGTATATAGGAGCAGTATTATAGTAGTTATATTCTTGTATATAGGAGCAGTATTATAGTAGTTATTTTGGGGGCAGCGTTCTGTGCCGGCGGGGCATGTGTGGGGCATTTTGGGTTTGGTCCTGTGACAGTGGGGTTGCAGGACCATTCCATAGCCTCACTTCCCAACATGTGCACGCCTTGCGGGGGAGGCAGTCACTGACTGACACGGTACAGAGTTAGCGTAGGGACCCGTGTGAACCAGGATACCTGCACGCGGTACACGGGGCAGTATGGTTTGATCAAATTGTATACCAACATCCTGGTGTTTGTTTTTAAAGTAGCTTAGCGGCTTTAGTATCAGCCATAGGTGTGAGGTGCAGCTGCACTTTTCTCTCCATTTCACATTATAGTAGTTATATTCCTGTATATAGGAACAGTATTATAGTAGTTATATTCCTGTATATAGGAGCAGTATTATAGTAGTTATATTCCTATATATAGGGGGCAGTATTATAGTAGTTATGGTTCAGGGAAGAAAAAGAGTGCTGCACCTCACACCTATGGCTGATACTAGTACCTCTCGGCTGCATAAAAAACATCAGAATCAGCCATAGATGGGATGTGCAGCGGTTCCATTCTCTCCAGTTCGTGTTTTACAGTTCTCCCTCTCTGAACAGCTAGCACTCCTTTATAAGACCCACATGACCAAAAATTTAGCAGGATATGCCTGTGCTCACATGTCTGGACCCTATGTCTTCCCCATTCTGTGAGAGCAGCAATGGTAAGTGTAATACCATATCCATACTTGTGTCGTTTGGGGGCAGCCTTCCCCGCCGGTGGTGCTGGCTGGGTTTTGGTGGGGCTTTTTGGGTCTGGTCCTGTGACATTGGGGTTGCAGGGCCGTTCCATGGCCTCCCTTCCCTGCATGTGCACGCTTTCGGGGTTGGCGGTCGCTAACCGACACGGTGTGGAGTTAGCGTAGGGACCCGTGTGGACCAGAGGACCTGCGCGGTGGTACACGGGGCAATATGGCTTGATCAATTCATATACAGACACTCTGGTGTTGATTTTTAATATAGGCCTAGCGGCATTAGTATCAGCCATAGATGGGATGTGCAGCCGTTCCATTCTCTCCAGTTCGTGTATTATAGTAGTTATATTCTTGTATATAGGAGCAGTATTATAGTAGTTCTATTCCTGTATATAGGGGCAGTATTATAGTAGTTATATTCTTGTATATAGGAGCAGTATTATAGTAGTTATATCCCTGTATATAGGAGCAGTATTATAGTAGTTCTATTTTGCCACTAGAACCGCTTCTATTTGGAGATTCTCGTTCTGTTTGGACTTGTACCGAATAATTTCCTTTATATTTCTAAGAAATGACACAGATCGATTATTCATTTACAGGTATAAGAAATTACAGCCAGGATGTGTGGGTGCGGCGCCTCTTCCATTGCAGTGTATCACTACTGTATACTCCCTGGTCACCGGTACAGTCAGTACTTTCATCCTGTTGGTGAAACAAAGAAGCTTATTGTTTGGGATATTTCATTTATTGGCTCATAAAAATTGAAACATTTAATTGTGCTCGATTATTTAGTTTTATTTTGCAGCGCTCTTTTGTTTCCTCCTTATTACACTGAGAAACCAACAACCTCTCATCTGTGAATACTAAGGGTGTATACAGACTCAGCAGATATATTGCAGACATGTCTGTGATGTCATCGTCATGTGGGCAGGAGCTGCAGAAGTCTCCATTGAGTTGGCTGGAGCAATTTTACAGAAATGTGTGCACTTACCCCAAGGTTCTTCTGGACCAGGACAGAATTCACGGTTCCTTCACTATCGACAGGTTCTCCAGGTTCTAGGAAGGAAACTAAAGTGCAGCTCCCCCGACATATTGGTGCTCAGACCCACTAAAGACCATAGCTAACTATAACCAGGGCCTGAAGGAGGTGGCGTAGTGGTGGGGCTTGGACTGAAGTGGGTCCCAGTACAGAAGGAACAAGTATAGGAGCCTTATTTTTTAGGGGATAGCTAATACACTCAAGGGTCTCTTAGGGGCCTATTCCACAGAGCGATAGTCGGCCTAATTCGGCCGATTATCTCTCCATGGAATAGAGAGAACGATCAGCCGATGATCGTGTCATCAGCTGATCGTTCATTTAGGTTCAAACCTAAATATCTCTAGCCTGTTGCCACGGGGTGCCTCCATGATAGGGAGAGCACCACACCACCCTGATAAATAACACAAACAGGGAAACACCAGGGTGGCCCCTTTTTGTCAATGTCTAACTCAAGGTGCGAGTATTGCGATCATGACAAGGGCTTGCCAAGGCAGGCTTCCATCCACAGACAGCCGTTTCAGGGTTTTTGCCCCTCGTCAGTGTGGGATAGGATTCTGGCTAGTTGGGGCAATAGCAAATCGACCAACAAAACAAAGTAATCACTGAACTCAAGGAGAACAGTGAAAAAAATTCCAATGAAGTACTCAATCAAGAGTCTCCACTGATGCCCCCAAAAATTTAAATATGCAAAACAGGAGTCCGTGGAGCCTCAGTTACGAGTCTCAAAACACGGGATAGCCAGATATCTCTAGCCTGTTGCCACGGGGTGCCTCCATGATAGGGAGAGCACCACACCACCCTGATAAACAGCCCCTTAAGTCCTACTCGGTTGCGAGTATTGGAACACAAACAGTAATTGGCTGAAGCTGCGGCGCAGGATCGGGAGAAGACCTTCAGCCTGGACAGGTAAAGTATGAAACAAGGGCCGCAAGGACATCGGTAATGATGCCCCTGCAGCCCTTGCTTAACGATTGTCGGGCCGTGGAATAGGCCCAGTAAACGAGCACCGATCTAGCAGATCGGCGCTCATTTACATTGTTGATCGGGCCCTGGTCAGCCCGTGGAATACCACCCTTAGTCCCCTTACTCATAAATTAACCCCTTCATTAATCAAGACCAGTGGTCCCCAACCTTTTTTCCACCATGGACCGGCTTCAGGCAACGCCAATTTTTCATGGCCCAGCCGGGCGGCAGGATAGCGTCAGACCGCGCAGATCTGTATTTGGGGGTAGAAGACAAAGGGGATGGCGGCAGGTGAACGGCCTCTTGATGCATTCCCTGCACAATTACAAGCGATGGCCGCGAAAGGGAACATCGGGGTTGGCGGCAGGGTGACGGTCTTCATGTCCTGCATGCAGCTGCTCTGCAAAAGATGGTGAATGTAGGGGACAACAGCCGCTAAAAAAGCAATTCACCAAAACCTCTACTAGGTCTTATTTTCAGGGTAACAGGGTAGATGCCATATAGCACCTAGTGTATAGGGAACAGCTCCATAGAGCAGCCAATCACCCAGCTTAGTGGGGACAGAGCCAAGGTCCCTGAGGCATAGGACTTGTTCACGTGATTTCAAGCTGTTCTTCTATAATAATTTTCTGTGCAGATTTAGCTGAGAACTTACCCTTAGGGGGTCATTACTTCTCCTGATGGCTGCCATTCATCATACATGAGGTGCAGTATGACACTATCACCCCCAGCATCCCGGACACTTTGGACACCATGAGTTAGGCTGAATATATTGTATTCATATGATCCACACAGCGTCCTACGACCGGAGCCATGAAGTTGTGTCCCCCCCATGTGCCCCTATCACAGACATTACTTCTTACTGACCATGACGATGTCAGGTGTTTATTGGTGCAAACAGATTTACTTAAAGGGGTTATCCAGCGGAAATCTTTTTTTTTTTTTTTCAAATCAACTGGTTTCAGAAAGTTATTCAGATTAGTAATTTGCTTCTATTAAAAAATGTTGTTTTACTCTCAGTCTGACACAGTGCTCTCTGCCGACATCTCTGGCTGAGACAGGAACTGTCCAGAGCAGGAGAGGTTTTCTATGGGGATTCATAGAAAACCGAGACAGAGTTCATGTCTCGGCCAGAGATGTCAGCAGAGAGCACGGTGTCAGACTAAAAATAAAATAACATTTCCTGCAGGTCATACAGCAGCTGATAAGTATGGGAAGACTTGACATTTTTTAATAGAAGTAAATTACAAATCTACATAACCTTCTGACACCAGTTGATTTGAAAGAAAAAGATTTTCGCTGGAGTACCCCTTTAATTTATTTGCATTTTTTTAAAAAAAAAAAAATTATTTGCAAAACAATAAACAATTTAATCATATAACCGATAAAAAATGGTTCTTTCGTTTAGATTTAAACTAAAATCGTTTTGTGTATGCAGGATTCAACCGAAAACACGTTTGTGTGTCGTTGATGGCATCTTTTAAGCTGAACTTAAAATCATTCTTAATCGTTCCCTAATCATTCAGTGTGAAACACCGTTCACACGAACAGATTTACGAAAGGCCACTGGACGACTAACGACGATTTGAGAGCTTGCTCTCAGACAACGACAATGATTTATCGCTCATCGCTTGATCGTTACCACAGTTTACACGGGCCGATAATTGTTACAATCTGATCGTTATTGCGAAAATCTGAACGATGATCGTTCCATGTAAACGCACCATAATTCCACATTGTTTCTTAATTTACTGGGATCACATGGAGTAAACTATCATAGTAACCATCGTAGCTAACCACTATCGCTGACCGTGTGGAGAACTATTTCAGGTCGCTCTTGTTTCACTTCATCTAGTAGGACCCTAAAGCCCCGATTACATGGGTCGATCAGCAGGAGCAAGTAAGCGCTGATCTGTCAGGTCAGCGCTCGCTTGCTCCTTGCTGACGGCGCTATTGCACGCACTGACAGTGAGCGGGTAAGTTAGTGGGGGAGCTGCGGGGGGTCCCATTGAAGTCGGCGGCTATCTGCTGCCGCCGCTCCTCCTGTTACGTGGAGCGATGGCAGCAGATCGTTGTTATCTGGATCATTGGTCTTAAAGACAGTGAAAGACAATAGTTTGCCTTTAGTTTGAAGTCGTTTGTCTTTCAACATGTTGAAAGACAAACAATTTGTATAGCAGCGATTTGCTGCCACTGCTCCGTGAAATGGGAGCGGTGGCAGCAGACCGCCGCTATATCCTATGGGCTGCCCAGACGATCAGCGATCACCCAGGCTGCCCCCCTGCAGCTCCCCGCCGCCCCCTCCCCGGACTCACCTGCTCGCTGCAGCCGCGTGGAATAGTGGCAGTAGCTCGTTTGCTCCTCAGAGTCGGCCCGTGTAATAGGGGCTTTACTCTCATCAGTCTTTGGGCCCTATTCCACCGGACGATTATCGTTCAGATTATCTTTAAATCGTTCGAATCTAAACAATAATCGTTCAGTTGAAATGCAGTTAACGATTAATGACCGAACGAGAAATCGTTGATCGCTTTATAAGACCTGGACCTATTTTTATCGTTGCTCGTTCGCAAATCGTTCGCATTGAATAAGACATCGTTCGGTTGTTCACAGTAGATACGAACGCAATAGCGAATAAATAGCGAAGAAAAAACTATCGCAATTACGATCATAAGTAACGATTATTGTTCCATGGAAATGAGTGAACGTTTTCAGGTCTTTCGCAACAGCGGTCGTTTGAGATCGTAAATCGTTATCGATTATGCAAACGATAATCGTCCGGTGGAATAGGGCCTTTTATCCGTCTAATTCTCCTTATTGCTTGGAATAGCAGGAACCTTCCCACCATTCTGTCTTCTCCTGTCCATCAGTCTATTATTACTGCATTTCTTTGGATCAGCCGTTAATAAGAAGAGATAAGCGAATTTACGTGACAAATGAAGCAAATTCTCTCATCTCTGCTCTTTTGCCTGAACCCTGTAGGATAATAGGTCAAACGTGTCTCTTTTTCAGCCTTATCCACCATGATTCCCATCATCTGCCTTCATCCTAATTCAACTCCCTCTTCATCATGTGTTTCCTATTGGTGAGTTGCCATTTCACTTCTTATCTGCCAGTATTGATACGTGCTTGTATTTTTTTTCTTGTAAATGTTTGTCATAAAAGCCAGCACTACTGTAAGTCCTGGGGGTATCTGAGTATCAGGAGTCATTGTAAGGACCCAGGAAAGGGGACTGCTATGGGTGTATTGTGATGTACATTGGGCCGCTTTACGTCTATAAAAGAGTAGAAAATCTGGATAAACATTGAAGAGTGAGAACTTCAGGGAGTCTTGTATGATGATTACTTATAACGATCGTAACTAACGATTATCGTTCTGTGTAATATGGTGAATGATTTCAGGTTAACGAAATTAGGTGGGTCGTCCCTTTAAGGCATTCTCACTTCCTCTAAGACAGGGATGTGGAAACTTTAACCTTCCAGCTTTTGCAAATCTACAATTGCTATCATTCCTGCACAGCCAAAAAAAGTTGGTATTGCAGCTCAGCTCCATTAAATAGGAATAGTCTGCAATACCAGACACAACCTGGGGACAGGTGTGGCGCTGTGTCAGGAGCAGACAGGTTTGCATATTTTTCAGTGTTTTGTTTTAGAATAGGCTGCAGTTTTCATTTTAAAGGGGTTGTTTGTTTGTTTTTTTTGTTTTTTAAATCAGCTGGTGCCAGAAAGCGCTAGAGATTTGTAATTTACTTCTATTAATAAATCTCCAGCCTTCCAGTACTTATCAGCTGCTGTATGTCCTGCAGGAAGTGGTGTATTCTTTCCAGTTTTACACTTTCTGCAGGACATACAGCAGCTGATAAGTACTGGAACACTGGAGCTTTTTTAATAGAAGTAAGTTACAAATCTGTTTTTTTTGTTTGTTTTTTTGTGAACTACCCCTTTAAGAATATCTCCAGCCGGTGACAGTGAACGGGTCCTCTGGGAGGGAAGTCACTCTTCTGCCTGGATAGGGTCCTGTATGACGTCCCTATCCTGCAGATGGTGCCTGTGCTGTGTATAGATCTGCTGGGGCTACGGAGGGATAGAAGGGGTCGTCCGTAGTGTAGATAGACATGGGGGTCCGGTCCTATGAGAAGACTGACAGGGACAGGACACACATCTCACACCCTCAGTCCACGCCATTGTGTTATGATCCACGTTATTACAGCTTAACGTATCTATATATAGATCAAAGGCCCCCACCCTGCCATTTCCCATGCACAGAGCGTAAGCCGAAGCTGTTATAATACTGATTGTTTCCAATGCTTCCAGGCAGGGGCGGGGGGGGGGCTATCCTGCCAGGCAGTGTGAGTGGGGACTGTCCTGTGCCAGACCCCATAGGTCACATCCCACTTTATATCCATAGTCACTTTATTTCCTATTACTGTTCATCCAGAGCCTCCTGATTCAGGAATTCAATGGTGGAGGACTGACACAGGCAGGGAGGATGAGACGCCTGGGTAGCCTGGGGACCGACATACCCATATGTTTGGGTATGTCGGTCCCCAGTTTTGACAGCTGCATTTAAATGTATAATTAGCGGGCGCGGTGATCGGACCGCGTCCACTAATAGCCGTGGTCCCAGGCTACACATAGCATCCAGGATTGCGGAGGTTCAGAGCAGGGTCGCCGCACCACCCCTCTCTGAACGCCCCATCTGCACTCACTCACTCACACCACTCACTTATTCACGTATCATCAGCCCACCCTGCAATCTTGAGAACGGGGAATTGGTGTATTCTCTCCAGTCTGACACAGTGCTCTCTGCTGCCACCTCTGTCCATGTCAGGAACTGTCCAGAGCAGGAGAGGTTTTCTATGGGGATTTGCTACAGCTCTGGACAGTTCCTGACATGGAAAGAGGTGGCAGCAGAGAGCACCGTGTCAGACTGGGAAGAATCCACCACTTCCTGCAGGACATACAGCAGCTGATACTTGAAAAATTGAGATTTAATAGTAGAAATAAATTACAAATCTCTAGCACCAGTTGATTTAAAAGAGGGGAAAAAACTGTGAACAACCCCTTTATTCTTATCTTATACTGGATGAGAATGATCCTGAAATGCGTTGTCTCCATCACTGTTGTCTAAAGGCGTGAAATGTCCTGTGTGTATTGGCCTCATGTGATCTACAGATGAGTCCAATCTAGTGTTGTCTCCACCATAACAGATGAGGCTGATCCTGAGATGCGTTGTGCACCACTATCATCCAACATAAAGAAGAGGCCAGTCCCAGGGCTTGTGGTCCATGAGTGCTGCACATTAAGGGATGAGGCTGATCCTGAAATGCGTTGTGTGCACCAGAAGCCTCAGCTTAGGAGGAGGATCCCAGCATTTTGGCCATTTGTAAAGTGATGGACCATTTCCCTCACCCCGCTGGGTGCATTAGTTTCTTCTCATGGACGGATGTGGCAGAACCTGAAACGCGTTTAGTGCTTAATCTTCTAACCAGTTCCTGGCGGCCAGTGATGTGGTTGTGCTTGGGAATAGCTTTTCTTCCTCTCTCTAAGTTGTTTGCTTCATGGATCTAGATTCAGGAACAGACCTGTGTACTACAACCCCTGGCAGGCGACATGAGACAACTCCCATCATGGAGCTCAGAACTGAAAACATTAAGAATATATTTTTTTTAAATTAATTAATTTATTTAAACTTTAGGAATCTTTATCTCTTTGTTGCAGGGCGGACGAACTCTGATCTTTACTGCCCTGCTGGCCCGGCCCGGACCTGCCATAATATGGGCAGGAGTCCAGAGGAAGAGATGGGTCCCCTCCCTCCTGAGGAGCGGAAAGAGGGAGCAGGGAGGGGGGCAACAGTGACGGACCCCCAGCCTGATCACACGGGGGATGACCTGCAGAACAATGATGGGTGACACAGTGACCAACCCCCAGCCTGATCACACAGGGGATGACCTGCAGAACAATGACGGGTGACACCATGACCGACCCCCAGCCTGATCACACGGGGGATGACCTGCAGAACAATGACGGGTGACACCCTGACCGACCCCCAGCCTGGTCAAATAGGGGATGACCTGCAGAACAATGACGGGTGACACCCTGACGGCCCCATAGCCTGATCACACAGGGGATGACCTGCAGAACAATGACGGGTGACACCATGACGGACCCCCAGCCTGATCACACAGGGGATGACCTGCAGGACAATGACGGGTGACACAGTGATGGACCCCCAGCCTGATCACACAGGGGATGACCTGCAGGACAATGACGGGTGACACCATGACCGACCCCCAGCCTGATCACACACAGGTGGATGTTGGAGGTCACAGAGCAAAAGAGCGCCCCCTAGATGAGGCAGGGGGTATATGTATACAGTGAACTCCAGTATTATCCAGAAACTGTGTATAGAGAACCCCCCAATAAATAAGACCCAGTATACAGAGAACCTCCTGATAAACCAGATCCGGTATACAGAGAACCCCCCAGGGCTAAAACTCAAAATGAACCCCGGGATTATACAGGAAATGATCCAATTATAAGGGGACTTTCTGGGATTTTATAGGACTTAACTATTATAAAGTGCCCCCAAGATTACAAAGGATTTAGAGCCCCCCTATATAATCTGGCGGTGCAGTTTATATCAGATCCAACCACATATATTCTGTGAATTCTGTGAATTGTGACACCTCCTCCCTGAGGGTTCCCATAATATGGTGCACCCCCACAACACCCCACTAGCCAGTGTAGCCACATTCATCACTGCCTAAAGAGCCCCCCAATATTATTAAGAGGTCCCCAACATAAACACATAGCCAGCAGGGGGCACCCCACCATGTACAGTTCTATCCCCTCTAGCAGGGGGTGCCCCACCATATACAGCTCTATCCCCTCCAGCAGGGGGCACCCCACCATATACAGCTCTATCCCCTCCAGCAGGGGGCACCCCACCATGTACAGCTCTATCCCTCCAGCAGGGGGCGCCCCACCATATACAGCTCTATTCCCACCATGTACAGCTCTATCCCCTCCATCAGGGGGTGCCCCACTATGTACAGCTCTATCCCCTCCAGCAGGGGGCACCCCGCCATGTACAGCTCTATCCCCTCCAGCAGGGGGCACCCCACCATGTACAGCTCTATCCCCTCCAGCAGGGGGCACCCCACCATGTACAGTTCTATCCCCTCCAGCAGGGGGCACCCCACCATGTACAGCTCTATCCCCTCCAGCAGGGGGCACCCCACCATGTACAGCTCTATCCCCTCCAGCAGGGGGCACCCCACCATATACAGCTCTATCCCCTCCAGCAGGGGGCACCCCACCATCTACAGTTCTATCCCCTCCAGCAGGGGGCACCCCACCATGTACAGCTCTATCCCCTCCAGCAGGGGGCACCCCACCATATACAGCTCTATCCCCTCCAGCAGGGGGCGCCCCACCATGTACAGCTCTATCCCCTCCAGCAGGGGGCACCCCACCATGTACAGCTCTACCCCCTCCAGCAGGGGGCACCCCACCATGTACAGCTCTATCCCCTCCAGCAGGGGGCACCCCACCATGTATAGTTATATCACCTGTGATAATACGTAATGAGTATAAATATATCACCTGTGATAATACCTGATGAGTATAAATATATCACCTGTGATAATACTTGATGTACCGAGTATAATTATATCACCTGTGATAATACCTGATGCACTGACTATAATTATATCACCTGTGAAATACTGAGACCAGATACAATTGTAACAGACCCTCAGCTGTGAGATATAACAGGTCTGTACAGGTGATCAGATTCTGATAGTTAACGATCTCCATATAGGGTCCATTTATGCTGCGTTTACACGGAACGATAATTCGCCCGATCGTACGATTAACGATGTCGGAGTAACAATTTTTTTTTCATAACGATCAGCGTTTAGACGGTACGATATATTGTACAATAAATTTGTTTTGCGATCGCTTAGGGCGATCCCGCACATAGGAAAAATCGTTGAACGACTGTTTACACGGAACAATATGCGAATTTTTTGCAAACGATTTTAGAACATGTTGTAAGATCTAAATGAACAATTTCTCGTTCATTGTTTGATCGTTCGCAGCGTTTACACGTACGATTATCGTTCGAATTCGATCGTTATTGTGCAAATACGCGCGATAATCGTTCCGTGTACACGCAGCATTACTCACAGCAAGCAGAGATCTAGAGACCAGTGAGGAATTATAATCCTGAGGATATTACAGGTTTATTTAGTGTCCCCTCTAGTCAGGAGATTAGATGGAGTCATCCGTGATATTTCCTGCAGGCAGCATAAAAATACAGGACTTTCCGGAAAGAGCCGCCATGGCGGTGTATAGGGTGAACTGTGTGACCGCAGCGATGAGGGATGGCGTCCGCTCTGCTTCTCATCGTCTTCCTATTCTCCTACTGTCTGTGCTAAACAGAAGCTCCTGCCAGGTATCATTCATACATGGAGGCAGTCAGCAGGCAGGGGCAGATGTGGGGTCAGGGTCAAGCCCATAAGAACATATGGTAATATTGTGGCTGATTATACAGTTGTAGTATAAATGTCTGCACACTATATGGCAGTATTATGTGAGCTCTGTATGACATGTATGTGTGCACTATATGGCCATATTATGTAGGTATAGTATGGCTGCACAGGCGCACTGAATGACATGTTTGTGTGCACTATATGGCCATATTATGTAGGTATAGTATGGCAGCACAGGCGCACTGAATAACATGTATGTGTGCACTATATGGCCATATTATGTAGGCATAGTATGGCAGCACAGGCGCACTGAATGACATGTATGTGTGCACTATATGGCCATATTATGTAGGTATAGTATGGCAGCACAGGCTCACTGAATGACATGTATGTGTGCACTATATGGCCATATTATGTAGGTATAGTATGGTAGCACAGGCGCACTGAATGACATGTTTGTGTGCACTATATGGCCATATTATGTAGGTATAGTATGGCAGCACAGGCGCACTGAATGACATGTATGTGTGCACTGTATGGCCATATTATGTAGGTATAGTATGGCAGTTCAGGCGCACTGAATGACATGTATGTGTGCACTATGTGGCCATATTATGTAGGTATAGTATGGCAGCACAGGCGCACTGAATGACATGTTTGTGTGCACTATATGGCCATATTATGTAGGTATAGTATGGCAGCACAGGCGCACTGAATGACATGTATGTGTGCACTATTTGGCCATATTATGTTTGTAGTGATTGTATACATTATATGATAGTACTAATTAGGTAGAGTACATGGCAGATGTAACTGATCATTGTATGACACTGTTCATGTGCACCATATGACCATATTACTTAGGAAGAATATAGCAGGATTATGTGTCATTTAGGCAGAGTATAGGAGGATTATATGTGCACTATATAACCATATTATGTAGGCAAATTATAGCAGCATAATATGTGCTCTATATGACCATAAATCGGTAGGCAGAGGATAGCAGGATTATGTGGCATGTAGGCAAAATATAGGAGGATTATATGTGCACTATATGACCATTCTATGTAGACAGATTATAGTAGGATTATGTGCACTATATGGCCATTCTATGTAGACAGATTATAGTAGGATTATGTGCACTATTTGACCATATTACCTAGGCAGATTATAGTAGAATTATGTGCACTATATGACC
The DNA here is from genome assembly GCF_027789765.1 of Dendropsophus ebraccatus. NCBI lineage: Eukaryota > Metazoa > Chordata > Amphibia > Anura > Hylidae > Dendropsophus > Dendropsophus ebraccatus. The sequence goes on from NC_091455.1 coordinate 206,314,593, forward strand.
ATATTACCTAGGCAGATTATAGTAGGATTATGTGCACTATATGACCATATTACCTAGGCAGATTATAGTAGGATTATGTGCACTATATGACCATACTATGTAGATAGATTATAGTAGGATTATGTGCACTATATGACCATACTATGTAGACAGATTATAGTAGGATTATGTGCACTATATGACCCTATGTAGACAGATTATAGTAGCATTACGTACATTATATGACCATATGTAGACAGAGTATAGCAGGATTATATGTGGTCTATATATGACCATATTATGTAGAAAGGTTATAGTAGGATTATGTACATTATATGACCATATGTAGGCATATTTATAATAGAATTATGTGCACTATATGACCACATTATGTAGGCAGACTATAGCACTGTCTGTTGCTGGTATGGATTTATTGTATGGCTGTATAACGGTGGTAGATTATAGGAGGAAGTGGGGCTACATGATACATATGTGTGCACAGTATGGCACTCTTACAGATTATGAAAGCAAAACGTGGCAAAATATACTATTTATGTGTGAGGCAAATGGTATTCTTATGTAGCCAGAGTGTGGCAGGCGCTGTATGACAGTATATTCTCACTGTATGGCCCTATTACACAGGTAGAGAATGGAGTATGAAGCAGTGTATGATGCTTTGTGTGCACTGTAGGGCGGCATTATATCCAGTCCTGTAAAGGAAATCTACCTACACAGCTCCCAGTTATGGGGGGTGGAAGGTGGGACCTCTGTAGTGACGGGGTTTCCTAGACACCAGTGCCTCCATAGCAGCCAGTGACCTCCTTCACCACGTCCCCCAGAAACACCTTGTGAGTCCCTCTGGCGGCCATATTGGTTGTCACCCAGCTTTCCAGGATTCGATATCATCAAAATCATCCCAAAAAATGATTTAAAGGACACTTTATGGCAGTATACCAAGGATGTCCTGGAGACAGTGCTTCTTGGATGTTATAGAGAGGGTTAACCACAGCAGTCACATGACACAGCGCCGATGGCTTCACACTTTTCTGTAAGTCATTTGGCCTCTGCGGTTTGCCGCTGATCTATGATGTAAAAGCTTCCGCCACTAATGACTTTTCTCTCGCTTCGACACTTTTCTCCAGGATTTTTGTGGTTGTTAATTTTATTTTTTTTTCTCCGATTTCTCTAAACCTCAGAGAATTATCCAGAGAATCTCTTATGTCTTATTCATCCTCTGCTGCAGGAGGGGATTAAAGGGGATGTACAATATCCTGTCCCAGCTGATACAGCGGGTACAACGTCTCCCATTATTTGGCTTTCTGTGTCAATCAGGGGTCCTGGAAGATGTTAGCCCCTCCTCCCTGACTTTTGATGCCTCTTAGGAGTCTGAGCTGCAGGGAGATGTGTAATGTGACCCCTGTGCCTTGAAGGAAACAGGGGGCAGTTATTGATCTAAATGTATTCTGCAGGATCAGTTCTGAAAGGGATTGTTCACCAATAAAAACTGGTGCCAGAAAGTGCCAGAGATTTGTCATTTACTTCTGTTAAAAAAAAATCTCAGGTCTTTCAGTACTTATCAGCTGCTTTGTGTCCTGCAGGATGTGGTGTATTTTTTCCAGTCTAAAGAGCAAGAGAGGTTCGAAATTCCTACTGCTCTGGACAGTTCCTGACATGGACAGAGGTAGCAGCAGAGAGCACTGTCAGACGACAGAGAATACATCACTTCCTGCAGGACATACAGCAGCTGATAAGTACTAGAAGACTCAAGATTTTTTTAATAGAAGTAAATTACAAATCTCTGATACTGTCTGGCACCAGTTGATTTAAAAGAATGTTTTTTGGGTAAACAACCCCTTTAAATGTGTTATCCAGAGATATAAAAATATATCTGTTTTCTTCCAGAAACAGCAACGACCCTTTCCTCAGGTAGTGTTTGGTATTACAATTTGACTGCATTCACTCTAATGAAATTTAGCTTCAGTACCACACACAAACTGAGGACAAGTGTGGCGCTGTTTCTGGAATAAAGGGGCCATGTTTTTCTAAGCCTGGACAACCCCTTTAAAGTGAAAGTGACTATGTTACAAAACCAAGTGTGCATATATGCACACCCCTTCACTTACTAGACCTGCAATGTCCACAACTAGTAACACTGGTTTTATATTGTGGTTTTTGTTTCGTCATCTTTAACATAATACAGGGAGCAGCAGAACCCTTGATGACATCATCAGAAGGGGCATACTCCCTGTTTGGACATCCAGGAGCTGTGGTCTTAAAGGGGGTTCATAAGCTTAGAAAACATATTCCTTTCTTCCTGAAACAGCGCCTCTCCTGTCTCCAGTTTGGGTGGGGTGTGGCACCTCGGTTCCATTGAAATAAATAGGCCTTATTGCAAAATCCCACCCAAAATGAGGACAAGAGAGGTGCTGTTTCTGGAAGAAAGAGGCCATGTTTTTCCAATCCCGAATGACCCCTTTAAAACGTCAGGGCATAGTGGGAGTTGTGGTTTTACAACATCAAGGCTTGCTGGGAGTTGTAGTTATAAAACAGCTGGAGGGTAACGGGGGCCTTGATCCACAAGGGGGACCTCTCTGAAGAAAATAATTTGGGTGGTGAGGATGATGGGGTAGTTGTCCTCCCTCATACAGTCACTGTTTGCACGCCTTGACTCATTCTTGCCCCTGGCTCTGCTGAGCACCTATGAACACCTCCTCACCTGGCTGCCTGCACCTGGCGCAGGAAGACGCGGAGACGACACACCGCAGAGACCGCCATGGGACCCACGTCCCCTCAGACTAAACCCCGTCACCTAGAAGGGTAAGTGCAACTACAGTGTCCTTCCTCCAAGGCAGAAGCCCCCAGATCTGCAGTCCCAGCAGTCTGTGGTCTTCAGCTGCAGGTCCCAGCACAGACGCACTGCCTGCTGCTACAAGGCATGCTGAGACCGGTAGTGCCTAGCCAACCCTATCATTAGCCACATTATTTTCAATTTACTCCATAAAAATATCTGTGTTTTAAATTATGATTTGGATTAACTACAACTCCCATCATGGAGTCAAACTATAACCTAACTTTGCCTATTCACATAGTAATGATAAGTCCTTGAGTTGTTGTCTTCTTCTATGACATGAATAAAGAAAAACATGGACGCTTTCTGCCAGATACGGCGCCTCTCCTGTCCTCAGTTTGTGTCTGGTAGTGCAGACCAGTTCCATTGAAGTGAAGGCTGCTCAGACTGTAATACCACACACAACCTGAGGACAGGGGTAGCGCTGTTGGTTGACTAATGTAGCTGTGTGCTCTTTTTTTTGTTGTTCCTGGGTGACCCCTATAACTGTTTCATATGTGTTCGGAGGAAAGCTGGACAGCAGGCAATGTGGAGGCCATTACCGCTATCTTTCAGGTTTTCTGTAATCCATATATACAGTGATCTCTTTGTACTGTGACAATGGATGTAGTACCCCCAATTCCATCCGATACGAGAACGGCTGCAGTATAAAGTACAGGGGCATATTGATTTTAAAGGGGTTATCCAATATTAGTAAACAGCACCACCCCTGTCCTCAGGTTGTATGTGGTATTACAACCCAGCTGTATTTACTTCAGTGGAGCTGAGCTGCAATACCACACACAAACTTGAGGGCAGGGGCGGCACTGTTTTTGTAAGAAAGCAACGGTGGTTTTCTATTTCTGGGGGACCCCTATGATTATGGCCGTCACTACACATAGTAATGGCGCTCTCACACCGCTGAAAGGGCACAGCAATAGGATATAGTGGGTATGTAGGATCACAGGGGTCCGACCACTAGGACCCCCGCTGAGTGATCCTTCTGTGTCACATGTCAGTGTGGCTCTGTACAGCTTCCTGTGACCACTCAGTGTGTGACTGGTGGTCCCCTAGAGATGATGTCAGTTGGTTGCTAGGCAACCAGAATGCCTACACCCTCCAAAACACTATGGGGCAGATTTTTTTAAAAACTGTTCAAAAGATCAACTCTGTTACCCATAGAAACCAACTTTCATTTCACAAGGACATGGTAGAAAATGAAAGCATCCCACAGCAACCAATCACAGCTCAGCTTTCATTTACCAGAGTAGTGTGAGAAGTGAAAGCTGAGCTGTGATTGGTTGCTATGGGCAGCAAAAAAAAGCACCATTTATCTTCCCTTAAGCCCTAAGGCTTTGTTCACATGTAGTTCTCAGCACAAACATTGGCTTAGATACATCCTATTATGTGTGATACTACCTGCTGAGCCAGATTATCAAAGTCAGGCATGTGTGATACTGTTTACTGACCAGTGTATCTAAGCCTGCCTGGTGATACTGTCTGTTGTAACCATGTGTATCATGTATGACACTGCCTTCTGACTGTCATGTGTGATACTGAGCTGTGTATCTAAGCCTGCCTGGTGATACTGTCTGTTGTAACCATGTGTATCATGTATGACACTGCCTTCTGACTGTCATGTGTGATACTGTCTACTGAGCTGTGTATCTAAGCATATTTAGGCATTATACTGACTTTTGAGCAGCTGTACCTAATTGTACTATGTGTATTAGTTGGAAAGCTACCTAGATAGTGTGTGATACAGTCTTTTGAGCCAGTGTATCCAATCACATCATGTGCGACACAGTCTTCTCAGACTGTATCTAATCCCATCAAGTGGAATACAAGTTTCTGAGCTAGTGTATCTAATCCCATCATGTGTGTTACAGTTTTTGAGCCAGTGTGTCATACATAATGGGATTAGATGCACTGTCTCAGAAGACTGTATCACACATAATGGGACTAGATACACTGGCTCAGAAGACTCCCATCATGTGTGATAGTCTTCTGAGGCAGTGTATCTAATCAAATTATGTGTGATACAGTCATCTGAGCTAAATCATCTAATCCCATTATGTATGACACACTGGCTCAAAAACTGTATCACACATGATGGGATTAGATATACTGGCTCAAAAAACTATCACATGTGATGGGATTAGATACACTGGCTCAAAAAACTATCACAGGATTAGATACACTGGCTCAGAAGATTGTATCTAATCCCATCATGTGTGATACAGTCTTCTGAGGCAGTGTATCTAATCCCATCATGTGTGATACAGTCTTCTGAGGCAGTATATCTAATCCCATCATGTGTGATACAGTTTTTGAGCCACTGTATCACACATGATGGGATTAGATACACTGGCTCAGAAGACTGTATCTAATCCCATGATGTGTGATACACTCTCAGAAAGCTGCACGGCTCCTTGTTCCTCTCGTCGTGGCTTTGGCACTGCACAGGTTAAGCTTTGGGACAAACCGTTCCATTTTGTAATAGCAGGTGAGGAAATTGCCGAGCGTGGCATGGGTGGGTATTACGCCAGGTGCCCCCCAGGAGTGATGGTGAGGGCGGCATGTGGTCCGGGGAGGGCAGAGCCTGGCGGTGACGGGGGTCTACCTCGCTGGGGAAGGGCTGCTCCTGAGCATTGTTATTTGGGGGGGAAAAGGAAAAGACACTTCCTGTCTGAGTCTTTACTCCGCAGACTTGTAGGGAGTGAGAGTCGCCCAGATATAGATGGGGAACTCCGCCAGCCGCCTCAAGGAGCTGCCGTCTCCCTTCTCCCTCAACTACTGCTGCAAGGAGGAGCAGGAGGAGGAGGGACTGGCCGAAGAGCAGGTGGCCCTGACTGAGAAGGTGACCCTCAGGTGAGTGCCCAACCCCCGTCACAGGTAGACGCTCACAGGGGATTGTACAGCAAGTGTGCGGCGTATTAGATCACAGTCACCAGGTCACCCCTCCATCTATACGCCAGCTCACGGGATTGTGTAGTACTGCGTGGTGTAATAAATCATAGTCACCAGGTCACCCCCAGCACAGGTAGAGGCTCACAGGGGATTGTACAGCAAGTGTGCGGCGTATTAGATCACAGTCACCAGGTCACCCCTCCATCTATACGCCAGCTCACAGGGGATTGTGTAGTACTGCGTGGTGTAATAAATCATAGTCACCAGGTCACCCCCAGCACAGGTAGAGGCTCACAGGGGATTGTACAGCAAGTGTGCGGCGTATTAGATCACAGTCACCAGGTCACCCCTCCATCTATACGCCAGCTCACAGGGGATTGTGTAGTACTGCGTGGTGTAATAAATCATAGTCACCAGGTCACCCCCAGCACAGGTAGAGGCTCACAGGGGATTGTACAGCAAGTGTGCGGCGTATTAGATCACAGTCACCAGGTCACCCCTCCATCTATACGCCAGCTCACAGGGGATCGTGTAGTACTGCATGGTATAGCAGTGTGCAGTGTATTAGATCCCATAGTCACCAGGTCACCCCCAGCACAGGTAGAGGCTCACAGGGGATTGTATAGCAGTGTGCAGTGTATTAGATCCCATAGTCAACAGGTCACCCCCAGCACAGGTAGTGGCTCACAGGGGATTGTATAGCAGTGTGCAGTGTATTAGATCCCATAGTCACCAGCTCACCCCCAGCATAGGAAAAGGCTCACAGGGGATTGTATGGTAGTGTACAGGATATTAGATCACACTTTCATCAGGTAACCCCCCTTTAACATAGGTAGAAGCTCACGGGATTGTATGGTAGCGCACAGTCACCAAGTCACCCCCCCCCCCCCCCCCCAATCTTGCACATGATTCACACGTTGATTTCTAGGGAAGCTGAGACTCTTTTGATTGCAAGCTCTGCAGCCCAGGAAACGGCTCAGTGTGAACAGTGCATAAGACCTGGACACCTTACTGCGGGCTCCCAGGGGCCGACCCCAGACCATCCCGCACAGCTGTTACTATGTGACATTGTGTCCCTCATTGTATCCTGCTAATAAATAGAACAATGATTGCGGCCGATCCCTGCCAGACACCGGATCATTGATCACTGGACGTGGACTTTAGCCGGTCCCTCGGTGCTGGGTTAACCCCTTTAGGATGGGACATGAGTGCAGTTGTTAAGGGGCTGGATCTTGTCTGGGAGAGAGGGGGGTGTCCTACATACGACTAGATCACCTGGCCCCTCAGATACAGGTGTGTTCTCTCTATGTGTAAATTCACCTGTGGTGCGGATTGTTTGTGTATGTATCACCAGACACAGTAAGGAAGGTGAGTTGGGTCCCATTAGAGTGGTGCAATGACACAGAACGATTAACGTTCCAATTTCCGCGATATTGATCGCATTTGAGCAATAATCAGCTCCTGTAAACACAGCGAACGATCAAGCGACGAGCAAGAAATCGTTCATTGTGATCTTTCAACATGTTCTCAAATCGTCGTTGGTCGTTCGCTAAATTTACAGATCGCTTTGTGTAAACAGTCTTTCACCCATTCACCCTATGTGTGAGATGGACTTAAGCAATCTTAAAAACGATCGCAATAACGATTATTCTAACGATTTATCTCTTCGTCTAAACGCTCATAGTTATAAAAACCAAATCGCTGCTTCAAAATTGTTAAACGAGCGATTGGGCGAATTATGGCTCCGTGTAAACGTAGCATTAGACGAAAGAGTTTTTAACGATAATCGCAAACAAGATAGTCTATTGGTAACCTGAAATCATTCACCGTATTACACAGAACGATAGTCGTTACTACCACGGTTTACTCCATCTAACCCCAGCAAATGAAGGAACGATGTCGAATTACACTGAACCATTAACCATGATTTTGTTGTCAGCACCAAACAAACGATGAACGATTTCTCGTTGGTCATTTGGTTGTTGCCTGCATTTACGGGGAGCGATTATCGTTTAAATTCGAACAATATAACAATAATTCTCACAATAATTGTCCCGTTTATTAGGGCCCTAAGGCTCTGTTCACACACAGTTTGAGGTGAAAGGGTACGATTACACGACCCGATAATAACTAAACGACCGTCGATCTGCTAAATCGGCGCTCGTTTACTGGGCCTATTACATGGCCTGATAATCGTTTAACAAGGGCTGCATGGACATCGTTACTGATGTCATTGCAGCCCTTGCGTAAACTGCATACGTTACCTATCCATGGTCCAGGGCTCCTGCACTCTGCTTCTCCCCGGGTCCCGTACGCTGCAGCTTCAGAGCAGCCTGTCTCAGCCTGACAGGCCGCTCAGCCAATCATTGGTCATGTCGGTTCCGGCCAGTGATTGGCTGGGCAGCCTGTAAGCTAAGACAGGCCACTCTGAAGCTGCAGGACGCGGGGAGAAGCAGAGCACAGGAAGAGCCCTGGACCATGGATGGGTGATGTATACATTTTACAAATCGCCAGCCGCGCACCGCTATTACACGTAGCAATGCACGGTTTGGCGCCCGACCATTTTGAAGCCAAAGCCAGGAACAGACTCTAAACAGAGAACAGGTCTTAGAGCAAAGACTGAGGTTTCTCCTCTTCTCAAATACATTGATGGCTTTGGCTTCAAAAATCTGTCAGATAAATCTGCCTGTGCACCATAACACATAAAACAGCCGTATTACACCTCAAAATACATTATATATCCATCATTTTTTCACTGCAGTGCCGTTCACACATGGACTTATTTTGGAGATAAGACGGCTGAGTGCAGAAATATACGAACAAAGACCTGATTTGCATAACATTCGTGTAAAAAAAAAAAAAAACTCCATAAAACAGAAATATGCAGAAAGATGCTCCAAAGGGGAAAAGAAAAGCTCAAAAATGTAAGGCTTGTTTTGCTTGTAAATTAGAGTGTAAATCTTTGCCTCATTGTAATGTATACAGTAAGAATGGAAATCCTCAGTGCGTTTTTCTCCATAAAATCTCCGCCCGTTGCGGAGGATCTGCTACAGTATATGCTACGTGTGAACATGGCCACTATGGGAACCACATCAAGGTCGGTGTGGCAGTAAATCCAGCTACTGCCTTACACTAGAATCCACTGGTAGCTCCTTGTATTAGTGTGAATGTACAGGAGTTGCAATACCAGGCACAGCCATATGTGGCGCTGTTATAGAGAAAACAGATCATATTATGTATTCACAGATGAATGTTTTGGGCTTATTCACACAATGCAGTTTTTTTTTAGTAATTTTTTTGCTGTTGTGTAGAAATGTTGTCAAAATTATCTAATTGTCAGTGTCTGGGTGTAATGCTCTGCAGCCGTAGTATACAGTATATTTTGGTGGTGTCAGTGAGTGTGAACATGTAGCACTGGATATAGCTCGGCCCTCTGCCTGCTGATGCGCGGATCAGGTGTCCATGGCCGGCTCCATATAACTAATAGGAAAGGTCAGTGGAAGTGACAGAGCAGTGGTGGCGACTATATGGAGAAGGGAGAGGATAAAGGCAGGGGCCCCGGGATGAACAGTGAGTACGTTGCATGATAGTGAACAGTGAGAGTGAGCGCACCAGTTTGCTGAGTGTCCATGTGGAGTCCCTATGTTATTGAGTCTGTGAATAGGCTAGAAATACTGGATCAGTGAGTAAGTGGTCTGGGGATTAGTGAGCAAGTGTCAGAAGCACTAAATATGTCAGTGACGATATGTGCTCAGACAATAACGGGACCAGCACACTCTCTAGATTAGTGAGTCTACCAATACTGGATCAGTGAGTAAGTGGTCTGGAGGTTAGTGAGTGTTTCCGAAACACTATATATGTCAGTGTGTATATTTACTCTGGACTAGCACACTCTCTGGATTTTGTGAGTCTACAAATACTGGATCAGTGAGTAAGTGGTCTGGGGATTAGTGAGTAAGTGTTTTTGAAACACTATACAGTATATGTCAGTGAGTATATTTGCTCTGGACCAGCACACTCTCTGAATTAGTAAGTCTACAAATACTGGATTAGTGTGTAAATTGTCCGGGGATTAGTAAACAAGTGTGTAAGAATGGATGTCATTGTGTTCTTCCACGTTAGCACTATGTCACAATGCAATACATTGTTCACATGAGGTGCTGGCTTTAGTAGATTGGATAAACTGGGTCAGTGGGTAAGTGCTGTGTTAGTAGACTAGAAGTAGCTGATCAGTGAATAGATGTTGTAGGTGTGCATACGTTATCTAGACACTATATGGGTATAAACCCACACACCGTATATGCAGCGTATTTACTGCTGCGATACGCAGCAAACTCGCAGCAAACTCGCAACAAACTCGCAGCAGATTAGATCTAAATAACTGAACACAGCATCAAATCTGTACCAACAAATCTGCTGCGTATTTGTTGCATATCTGCTGCGTATACGGTGTGTGGGTTTATACCCTATTGGTGAGTAAGAGATCTTGGTATTAGAAGTGCTGTGCATCAGTGAGTAAGTGCTCCCAGAATCATCTTGGCTGCGGATCAGATACTCAGTGTAAGTGAGTACGTTTTCTGGCTAGTAGTGACTTAGTTTGCACACACGAGCGTGAGTCCTGTATGTTGGAGCACACTCGTGTACACTTTGCCGAATGATACGCACTATAGCACTGATTCCCATTTTACTCCGCGAGCTCCAAAAAAACCCAGAACACTGGGGCAGAACTCCAAAATCCACAAAAGTGTCAGAGGAGAGAACACGTCTCCTCGCACGGTGTAAGTATGGCGCCAGGAGCGGAGAGATGGAGACTCTAGGGTGGCTCAGTGAGTAGTGATAGGTAAGTGTGAGTGAGTATCTGTGAGGTTTGCAGATAGGAGAGAACTGCTGACTGCGACTTGGATTAGTGACTATTAGGCCGGGGTCTAAAAAAAGGCAAAAGATTGCAGAAATTTGCAATAAGAATATATGGAGGTTTGTAATGAAATGCACAGGAACGTCTCTGGTGACTCCAGGATTAGTGATTGGTATTAGTGAGTGTGCGAAATAGTAGTGAGTAAGTGCACCGATTGCTGTGTGGTGTAAGTGATCTGTGTATTGGTTAGCAAGGATCTGTGTACAGTGAGTAAGTTCTCTGTGTATTAGTGGGGTCTGTGTATTAGTGGGGGTCTGTGTATTAGTATGGGGGTCTGTGTATTAGTATGGGGGTCTGTGTATTAGTATGGGGGTCTGTGTATTAGTGGGGGTCTGTGTATTAGTGGGGTCTGTGTATTAGTGGGGGAATGTGTATTAGTATGGGGGTCTGTGTATTAGTATGGGGGTCTGTGTATTAGTGGGGGTCTGTGTATTAGTGGGGGTCTGTGTATTAGTGGGGGAATGTGTATTAGTATGGGGGTCTGTGTATTAGTATGGGGGTCTGTGTATTAGTGAGGGGTCTGTGTATTAGTATGGGGGTCTGTGTATTAGTGGGGTCTATGTATTGGGGGGGTCTGTGTATTAGTGGGGGGTCTGTGTATTAGTATTGGGGTCTATGTATTGGGGGGGTCTGTGTATTAGTGAGGGGGATCCGTGTATTAGTGGGGTCTGTATATTGGGGGGAGGGGTCTGTGTATTAGTGAGGGGTCTGTGTATTAGTGAGGGGGATCCGTGTATTAGTATGGGGCTCTGTGTATTAGTATGGGGGTCTGTGTATTAGTGGGGGTCTGTGTATTAGTGGGGGGGTCCGTGTATTAGTGGGGATCTGCATATTAGTGGGGGGTCCGTGTATTAGTGGGGTCTGTGTATTCAGGGGGTCTGTGTATTAGTGGGGGTCTGCATATTAGTGGGGGTCTGCATATTAGTGGGGTCTGTATATTGGGGGGAGGGGTCTGTGTGTTAGTAAGCGTTCTCATTGACCTGTTTTAAGGCTTTAGTTTCCTGAATAGACGGATGATGAATTGGGGGCCCCTGCGATGTCTCTTCCCTGCAGCCAGGTGACCCCCCCAGACCCCTGGTGAACTGATCATAATGTCCAGGAGCCAAAGGCTGCAAACACAGAGGTAACAGTGAGAGAAATTACCTCTCTGCAGAACATCGCTCTCTATCTACTGACATACATAGTGATATATCCTGCAGATTATTACACCCCTCACCTCTCTGCAGACTATCGTTGTGCCCCTCACCTCCTGGCATACATAGTGATATATCCTGCAGATTATTACACCCCTCACCTCTCTGCAGACTATCGTTGTGCGCCTCACCTCCTGGCATACATAGTGATATATCCTGCAGACTCTCTTACTCAGCAGTGATAATAATTCCTCTCCCCTGAGTTTGTCCTCTGGTTATTTTTGGCGCGCGTTAGTCCGGCGTGTTTCTGCCTCTGGTCATGTGATATCAGGGTTTAATAGGGGATCATGTGATAAGCGAATGGCAGTGTGCAGGACATTGTATTTATATGCTGGCAGCTGCGTCACACTGATCTCCTTCCCCCTCCGTCCTGTCCGGTGATCTGACCACGCTGATAGGAATCCAGAGAAAGGGCTCTAGTTTTTATTAATATCATATTGGTGTAACAAAAATTTTGATCACTTTTTATCAATTTTTTTCTGATTATATAATTTAATAAAATCAGCAATCCTGGTGCGTTTTTATTTTTTGTTTTGTTTTTTTCATTTATGACGCTCATTGTGCGGGAACAATAATGATATATTTTAATAGATCGGACAATTCCACACGCTACGATATACGATATGTTTTGTTTTTTTATATATTTTTATAATGGGCAAGGGGGGTATTTTAAACTTTTATTGGGAGGGGGGTTTATAAAGTTTTTTTAAAAAAAAAACTTAAAAACTTTTGTATTACACTTTTTTTTACTGTAAAACATGCAATCATTAGATTGCATATACTGATCTATGCTATGCCATAGCATAGCATAGATCAGTGTTATCAGCGATCTATGTATAGAGAGCAAACTCTATGCACAGATCACCGAACCGACAGGACGGAGGTAAGTGACTTACCCCCGCCCGTCGGTACATGCGATCGGGACCCCCGCAGCTGGTGCCAGAAAGTGCCAGAGATTTTAATTTACTTCTATTAAAAAAATTTCCAAATTTATCAGCTGCTGCACGTCCTGCAGGAAGTGGTGTATTCTCTCTAGTCTGACACAGTTCTTTCTTCTGCCACCTCTGTCCATGTCAGGAACTGTCCAGAGCAGGAGAGGTTTTCTGTGGGGATTTGCTGCTGTTCTGGACAGTTCCTGACATGGACAGAGGGGACAGCAGAGAGCACTGTGTCAGACTGGAAAGAATACAACTCTTCCTGCAGGACATACAGCAGCTGATAAGTAATGAAAGACTGGAGATTTTTAATAGAAGTAAATTACAAATCTCTGGCACTTTCTGGTACCAGTTGATTTGAAACAAAAACTTTTTGGGTGAACAACCCCTTTAACAAAAGTCAGTGCAACATGAAGAGCCAGCCTTTTGTGCAGCAGAATAATACAAGTACATAGGTGTGCTTAAAAGGTGGTCACCCAGGCAGGAAGTTAGGCCACATGAAGTATTACAACCTGCAGCTAATATGGCTTACCAGCTTCTGGAGTAAAAGGAACATAACACAGTGTGAAGAGGCAGTCTACTGTACAGAAGACAGCACATGTAGACACAACTCTAATGGTGGTCACCTGGACAGGAAGTTAGGGGTTGCTAGGCAACATGACATCCTGCAACCTACGGGTTATGCTAGGCCAGGGACCTCTAACCTGTGGAATAAGGGAGCAGCATGGAGAAGCAGATACTTAATGTCTCCTAACCTTTGGATTCACCTTCACAGGACATAGTCACACCATGCACCAGTCTACACCAAAAAAAGTTTAGAAAATGGCCGCTTTAAGGTTGGTTTTCTGTGAAGTCCCCCCAAAAGTCGTCAGCTTGGGAGAAATGTTGTTGCACAGCAGATATGACTTCCTGTGACCACTACATGTGCAAGATGATGGTCACCCAGACAGGAAGTTGTGGGTTGCTAGGCAACATGAAGTTCTGGAGCTACAGAATACCCTATGGCAGTTCTTTCGGCAGGTTCTGAAATCCTGAGACTTTACCTGGGATTAAGATGTAGAGAGCTCTCACTCCTTCATCTATAGCAGCAATAGGGGACGTTCGGCCCTCCTGCTGCAAAATTACAATTCCCATCATGCTTTAGCTTTGGCTGTCCAGGCATGATGGGAGTTGTAGTTTTGCAGCAGCTGGAGAGCCACGGTTCCCCATCCCTGCCCTATAGGTATAAGTCTGTGCCATGGTCCAGGGGCGCCTTAGCTTTCCTTCTTCTCACAGTAGAAGAATCTTCACAGTCCTGAAGGAAGACGTCTGTGGTCCCTGGCGATTCCTTCAATGGGAGTGACGTGAGGTTACGGTGATGACTTAAAGGTGACGCTGATCCTTCTGTCCCGACATCTAACACTTTTCCCAGGTGTCGGCACTAGGAAGGACGAGCCCAGTTCCAGGATTAATATGTCATTTCCCATCATGCTGAAGCTAGCGTAGCCGCAGTGAAAGGTGCCAGGACTCCCATTGTTATGTGCAGGAAGGTGACGTCAGCAGGTTTACAAGGTCAGCTTTTCCGTGTCCAGCGCCATGCGCCTCGCGTCCTGCTAATCATGCCCCCCACATCTACAAGCTTCACTGTCTTTCTCTTATTTTATACCTTACAACTGCTAACTGGAAACCGTCAGCAAGCTGCTGTTTATGGATCTTGCCTATCTGTTCTGTTTAGTATCTTATGAATGGATGTTGGGTCTGCTCAGTGATGTCTCAATACCCCGCTAATGAATCTATGAACGCCCAAAAATTATAGGAGAGAAAACTCAAGGAGACCATCAATAAGTTGCTGTTGTCAAGACTTAAATATATTGAGTGTATGATGGTGACCGGCTGTGATTCACTGACATGTTAGGGAGTATTGTCACAGGTTGAATAGCGCCAGTAGTGCACCAGGCGACAGAATCATGCATCCTCTACTGTAAATTATTCCGTTAGTAATAGGTAGTCCTCTAGTGTAAATTGTTCTGGTAGTGTACTCCAGAGCTGCACTCATTATTCTCATAACTCATAACACTCATTACACTCATAAATCCATACGTCCTCTACTGTAAATTATTCCAATATTGCAGTGCATTTTTGGGCTGCTTGTTACAGGAAAAACGCACAGATGGTAAACCCCCAAGTTACACAGACGCTGAACCCCCATGTTACACAGATGCTGAACCCTCATATCACACAGATGCTGAGCCCCTATGTCACACAGATGCCGAGCCCCCATATCACAGATGCTGAACCCCCACGTTACACAGATGCTGAACCCCCATGTTACACAGATGCTGAGCCCCCATGTTACAGAGATGCTGAACCCCCATATCACACAGATGCTGAACCCCCATATCACACAGATGCTGACCCCCCATATCACACAGATGCTGACCCCCCCCATATCACACAGATGCTGACCCCCCATATCACACAGATGCTGACCCCCCCCATATCACACAGATGCTGACCCCCCATATCACACAGATGCTGACCCCCCCATATCACACAGATGCTGACCTCCCATATCACACAGATGCTGACCCTCCATATCACACAGATGCTGACCTCCCATATCACACAGATGCTGACCCCCCCATATCACACAGATGCTGACCCCCCCATATCACACAGATACTGAACCCCCCATATCACACAGATGCTGACCCCCCATATCACACAGATGCTGACCCCCCATATCACACAGATGCTGACCCCCCATATCACACAGATGATGAACCCCCCATATCACACAGATGCTGACCCCCCCATATCACACAGATGCTGATCCCCCCCATATCACACAGATGCTGACCCCCCCATATCACACAGATACTGAACCCCCCCATATCACACAGATGCTGACCCCCCATATCACACAGATGCTGACCCCCCATATCACACAGATGCTGACCCTCCATATCACACAGATGCTGACCTCCCATATCACACAGATGCTTAACCCCCCATGTTACACAGATGCTGAACCCCCCATGTTACACAGGTACAGGTGACTCTAGCAGTTGTGGATTTGTAAAGTAGTTGTCAGAGCCAGGTGTCAGGAAGTTGCAGTAACCTAGTGTCACAATGTCCCTTCCCCTCTGTGCTGGTTATTTCACAATCTCCATACAGTACAACAATACATGGTGTCCTATAGTGATGGGAATCCCTGGGCGTCCTCTGGGTAACCAGGCAGATTGGCCATTAACTAGGACGACATCCATAGGAGCTGTAATGGCGGCACTATTAGCATTCAGCTATCCAGATACTGATATTAATGATCTGACAGGACGACTACTCCAGGATTAACGATAACTGGGCAATTTATTAATAGGAAATGATTAAGTATTTACCAGAATCCATTGTGTAAGGACTGTGTATCCTGTAAGTGACCTGATACTGTTATATCACTGCTCTACTCAGTTTAGATACTAAGGCGTCTGTACCTGTGGGGTATTCCAAATCTTATCACCGATTATACAAAGAAACAATGAAGTCACCGTACATCCTGGATTATACTCCAGAGCTGCACTCACTATTCTGCTGGTGGGGTCACTGTGTACATACATTAAATTACTGATCCTGTGCTGATCCTGAGTTACATCCTGTATTATACTCCAGAGCTGCACTCACTATTCTGCTGGTGAGGTCACTGAGTACATACATTACATTACTGATCCTTAGTTACATTCTGCATTATACTCCAGAGCCGCACTCACAATTCTGCTGGTGGGGTCACTGTGTACATATATTACATTACTTATCTTGTACTGATCCTTAGTTACATTCTGCATTATACTCCAGAGCTGCACTCACTATTCTGCTGGTGGGGTCACTGTGTACATGCATTACATTACTGATCCTGAGTTACATCCTGGATTATACTCCAGAGCTGCACTCACTATTCTGCTGGTGGGGTCACTGTGTACATACATTACATTACTGATCCTGAGTTACATCCTGTATTATACTCCAGAGCCGCACTCACTATTCTGCTGGTGGGGTCACTGTACATACATTACATTACTTATCCTGTACTGATCCTGAGTTACATCCTGCATTATACTCCAGAGCTGCACTCACTATTCTGCTGGTGGGGTCACTGTGTACATACATTACATTACTTATCCTGTACTGATCCTGAGTTACATCCTGCATTATACTCCAGAGCTGCACTCACTATTCTGCTGGTGGGGTCACTGGATGTATATTAATAGATCCTCGTTTTTCTGTTACAGTTCAGCTAATGGAACTCAGAATCAGAAATGTCTCCGCATCAAGAACTGGGAGAATCAGACTCTGTCCTACGACACACTGAATGTGCAGGCCGAGCAGGTACAGAAACAGCTGCGTATGTAATATAGATATGCAGGTGGATTTGCTATTCACCTAAAGAAAGCAGTGAGGCAATATTACATTATACACTAACAGAATAGCAGTGAGTCACCAGCGCCACCTACAGGTAATAATCTATAATGAGATAAAAGAGTAAGAAGAAAGCTCTTGGGGATGCAGGGAGTGTAGGGTCGGGTCAGGGGATGCTGGGAATGTAGGGTCGGGTCAGGGGATGCTGGGAGTGTAGGGTCGGGGGAGGATGGGAGTGTTGAGTCAGGTCAGGGGATGCTGAGAGTGTAGGGTCGGGGGATGCTGGGAGTGTAGACTCGGGTCGGAGGATGCTGGGAGTGTGGGGTCGGGGGGATGCTGGGAGTGTAGGGTCGGGGGAGGATGGGAGTGTTGGGTCAGGTCGGGGGATGCTGGGAGTGTGGTGTCGGGGGATGCTGGGACTGTGTGTTTGGGGGAGGATGGGAGTGTTAAGTCAGGTCGGGGGATGCTGGGAGTGTGGGGTCGGGGGAGGATGGAAGCGTTGAGTCAGGTTGTGGGGAGGATGGGAGCGTTGAGTCAGGTCGGGGGATGCTGGGAGTGTAGGGTCGGGTCGGGGATGCTGGAAGTGTAGGGTCGGGTCGGAGGATGCTGGGAGTGTGGGGTCGGGGGATGCTGGGACTGTGGGTTTGGGGGAGGATGGGAGTGTTGGGTCAGGTCGGGGGAGGATGGGAGTGTGGGGTTGGGGGAGGATGGGAGTGTTGAGTCAGGTCGGGGGAGGATGGGAGTGTTGAGTCAGGTCGGGGGAGGATGGGACTGTGGGTTTGGGGGAGGATAGGAAGGTTGGGTCGGGGGTGATGGGACTGTAGAATCGGGGGATGATGATCATTGCCCTCAGGGTTGTCAGCTTTTTCAGACCTCTGATTGTCAGATCTTCTTATTTAGGAAAAATATCTCCGGGCTGATTTGCCATTTAAGGCTTCTGCAGAGTTGGGGGATGTGTAATATGTCATGGGTGCCATCCGGCTTTTCTAAGAGCTCAATAGAAATATGTCAGTGATCTTGTCAGTATAACACCTGTCATCTCTCGTACATAGGATGTGGCCTGCACAAAGGCTCGCTGCCTGGGCTCCGTCATGTTTCCACCCCAGATGTCCTGTCCTCACCCAAACGAACCAAAACCCACCGACGTGCTTCTTCCCAAGGCCAAGGACTTCATCAACCAGTACTACAACTCCATCAAAAGGTGGGAGAGCAGCCATGCTTCTGGCTGCCAGCACTATCCTCCCCCATCACAGTGTCTGTACGGGTGGTGTCAGCACAGGTATATGCTCCTGTGTCAGCATTCCCTGTACTTTTATGCATTCTTTTGAATGGAGCAGGAGGCTCAGAATGAACATATGAGGTATACAGGAAAGTTGTGCAAGGGAAGGGGTGTGGTAAGAGGTTCTTATTTGTCATAGAAAATGGCTGAAGTGCTGAGAGGTGACCCAAAAGGTTCGAATGACTATTATGGGGCTGGTGTTGGCAAACCCAACAAATTTGTTGGCACCAGCATATCACTGAATGTGTACAAAGCCATACTTTGGTGGATGGGTCGGGTTGTGATGAGTAAGTTTAGTGTGATCAACAGAGGAGAGAACCTGCGGGTGGTTGAAGCGGTCTTACCTATCACTGGCAGTGTTAGCTAGGACTGGCGGTATTACCTTTGACTGGTGGTGTTGCCTGTCACTGGAGGTGTTGCCTTTCACTAGTGTTGCCTGTCACTGGTGGTGTTGCCTTTCACTAGTGTTGCCTGTCACTGGTGGTGTTGCCTATTACTGGAGGTGTTGCCTGTCACTGGTGGTGTTGCCTATTACTGCCGATGCTGCCTATTACTGGTGTTGTGTATTAGTGGTGGTATTACCTATCCCTCTTAGATCCCAATCCAAGGCTCATATAGAGCGGATGAAGGAGGTGGAGCAGGAGATTCTCACCACCGGAACCTATCAGCTCAAGGAGACAGAGCTAATTTTTGGAGCCAAGCAGGCTTGGAGGAACGCTGCTCGGTGTGTGGGCAGGATACAGTGGTCAAAGCTCCAGGTATGTGAAGATGGAGTCCAGGATATCTATGTATCTTCTCCCCTGGAGCACTATTTTGTATTTTTTTCCTCTATAAGCTGCAGAGACTTTGTATCCTTGTAGGTCTTCGATGCCAGGGACTGCAGGACCACCCATGAGATGTTCACCTACATCTGCAACCATATCAAATACGCCACCAACAAAGGCAACATCAGGTACAGTGTGACCAGTGGGCCTAATGTGTATATATAGTAGCATGTTATACACAGGGTGGGCTCCATAACTGGATTGAAGGTTCGGGGGCATTCTCTACCTCTAAGAAGAGTCTGCTGATCACATAATGGGGATCTGTGCGGAGTGTTTAATTTCCCCGCAGCGCCACCACAGGAGAAATGAGGCATTACACTATGTTCCATCATATCACTGGATTATCTGTGTAATACAGGACAGGACTGGTCCTCCAGAGAGAGGGACACTCTTTATAACCTCTCGATACTCTACACAGTACATCTTGTTTCCGGCCTCCATCTGCATTCTTCACGTTGTTTCTTTCTGTGCACAGGTCGGCCATCACCATCTTCCCTCAAAGAAAAGATGGGACCACAGATTTCAGGATTTGGAACAGCCAGTTAATCCGCTATGCGGGATACAGAAAGGAGGATGACTCTGTGGTGGGAGATCCTAACAATGTGGAGCTGACTGAGGTGGGATTGTTTCTGGGGTCAGGGGTCTTCTCCTATGTATTCTATGTGCATTCTGCATGTGTCATCTGCTTACACTGATCTCCCTATTCATCAGTCAGTGATGTCCCCAGTGACCTTCCCCTCTATAATCCTCATTAATGTCTGCCCTTCTCTTACAATAAGTGAATAGATGAGACTGAAGCATGGTGCTGCTCTGATCTCCTGACATCGCTCATACTTGTCCTCCATCTCACAGCTATGTGTCCAGCTGGGCTGGAAACCAAAAGGTGGCCGATTCGACGTGTTGCCTCTTCTCTTACAAGCCAATGGAGATGACCCCAAACTCTTCGAAATTCCACCAGAACTTGTCTTAGAGGTGCCGCTCAGACACCCAAAGTAAGCAACAGTGTTCTCCATCTCTTCTACGGATCATGGATGACGTAACACTCCGGCTGTACCTGGAAATGAAAGGAAGAGGGGGAGTCGTACAGTAATGGATGAAGTGTCTCCGACTAAATATTCAGGGAGACTCACCCATTTCCATGTAGTCACATCTCTCATGACATTGTATCTCTAGACCTCCAGGAATTTAAGCCCTAGCTACTGACCTAGACCTCCAGAGATGTAAGCCCTAGCCCTAGCTACTGACCTAGACCTCCAGGGATGTAAGCCCTAACCCTAGCTACTGACCTAGACCTCCAGGGATGTAAGCCCTAGCTACTGACCTTGACCTCCAGGGATGTAAGCCCTAGCCCTAGCTACTGACCTAGACCTCCAGGGATGTAAGCCCTAACCCTAGCTACTGACCTAGACCTCCAGGGATGTAAGCCCTAGCCCTAGCTACTGACCTAGACCTGTTCATTCTGCATTCAATTCCGCTGCGGAATTCCGCTAGTTTTGCTCAGTGGGAACGGGGCCTAAGCAATAGCCCTAGCTACTGACCTAGACCACCCGGGATATCAGCAGCAATAACCCTTTTAATTGCCCTAGATCTTCAGGGATATAATTACTAACCCCTTCACCACCCTAAACCTTAAAGTATGTCACTATTTACCCCATTTACTGCCCAAGACTACCAGAAATGTTACTATTACCCCATACACTGTCATGGATCTCCAGGGAAGTTGCTGTTAACCCCTTCACCATTCTAGTTCCCCGGGGATGTCACTATTAACCCCATTCTTTGTCCTAGACAACATTTGTAGTCACCATTAACTTCTTCACCACCCTTGGCCACCAGCCATGTCACCATTAACCCCATTAATTGCCCTAGACCACCAGGGATGTCACTATTAACCAAATTTCCTGGCCTAGACCACCAGGGGATGACACTATTAACACAACTTTCTGCCCTAGATCACCATGGATGACACTATTAACCAAATTTCCTGGCCTAGACCACCAGGGGATGACACTATTAACACAACTCTCTGCCCTAGATCACCAGGGATGACACTATTAACCAAATTTCCTGGCCTAGACCACCAGGGGATGACACTATTAACACAACTTTCTGGCCTAGACCACCGGGGATGTCACTATTAACCCCACTCGCTGCCCTAGACCTCCATGAAAGTCGCTAATAACCTCATTGTTTGTCCTAGACCACCATGGATGTCACCATTAACCTAATCACCACCCCTGACCACCATGGATGTCACCAATAACCCCTTTAATTGCCCTAGACCACCAGGGATGTCACTAATCCCCCCCATTTACTGACCCAGACCACAAGAAATGTCACCATTAACCCCTTAACCATTCTAGCCCATCGGGGATGTCACCATTAGTCTGTTCACAACAGAAGATCACCAGAGATGTCATTTTACCGCCATTACTGCTCCAGACCACCAGGGATGTCACTATTTTATCGCTGACTTTGAAACGTTAAGATGTTTGACCCTTTACAGTCTCCACCCAGAGTTAGAGGTAAAGGGAGAGCTTTCTTATTGTCACTGACCACTAAAAAGACCCCAAAGAAGGAGGTGGAAGACACTGTACTTGTCCAAGTGACAGAAACTAATATGGCTGACCTTAGGTACATGGAGGCTACTTCCTGACCGTATTAAATGTATTATTGTTGTGTTTTCCTCTATAGATATGAGTGGTTTGCAGACTTGGGTTTGAAGTGGTATGCCCTGCCGGCTGTCAGCAGCTTACTCCTGGAGATCGGAGGGTTGGAGTTCCCGGCGGTGCCGTTTAATGGCTGGTACATGAGCACCGAGATTGGGATGCGGAACCTGTGCGACTCCTACCGATACAATATATCTGAGGTGGGTGTCCACGCCGTCCATATAGCCCCATCTGCCATTCCTCATAGCTATCCCAGGAGGCCGAGATGGGAAATACTGGAAGTCAGGCACCTGCTGTAAAGGCTAATAATATTTTAGGTTACATTGCAATGAATTACTGGTGTTATATATAGAATATTGTATCCCTTTGGATCCGCTCCTCCATGTTGCTGGGTAAATGTTGTGCACATTGCATTTTGTGTGTGAGGGCCGGCACATCATAAAAATTCAAAGGAAATGTGAGAATTACCCATTAAGAGGCAAAGACTAATCTTGAAGATACAGGATGTAGTTTGTGTTGGAATAGAACATAGGAAACGATGAGGACCCCCTGGAGGTCTGCCGTGCACACAATACCCTGACACCAGCCAACAGCGTCCTATGCCAGCCACATGCAGATGCAGCACTTACAAGTCACGTACATAGACTAGTGCCCTCTCCAGGGCCGTGTTCCCCAACCTGTGATGGAAGACTACAACTACCGAGTGCCAAACGTTAGGGAGCAGATCTAGAGGCTAAGATAGTCTATAGATTTGCTGATTTCTAGCTCTCAGGCTCAATCACTTTCTCATCTGTGGTGCATTGTTACCTGCTTGACGTAGACAATTTGGCAATGTTCACAGGATGTGGCTAAGAGGCTCGGACTGGACACCAAGAAAACCTCCTCCCTATGGAAGGACAGGGCTGCTCTGGAGATTAACATTGCTGTTCTACATAGCTACCAGGTAAGCCCACTCCATACCACAACTACTTGAGGCAGGTCTGCGACTGCTGCAACCCCTGGATATTTGATTGTACAATAGATAGAACTTCCTCTGACTATGACTACGGTTGAGCTACATGTACCACCAAGAGTGAAACATAATGTACCTCCAATCTATGGGAGCAATCGTGGTCAGCCAGCGAGGAAGGCAAGTGGTAGCCAGACCACCTGGGACACAGAACCTCTAGGGGGGCATGAGGGCTAATGTACAGGTTATTTGGCACCTAAAACAAGAGCCATCATTTTAAATAAAAATTGCATTGAAGTCTTATGGACAATGACATGATCTTTATTGCGACAGCTGTAGCCAACAATGGCCATTGGTAAGTACATTGTGTGAAACAACGGCCGTTGTTTGCCTTGACTTCAATGGAAATCATTGCATTCTGAAAAGAATGGCCATTGTGTGAATTGAAAACAATGGCTGTTCTTTTCATAAAAAGTAAGTTGTGTTAACATAGCCTAATACTAACCACACACTGTCTGCACTGTCTTTTATCATTGTTCATTGGTGTTGCTTGCTTTTTTCAGAGCGATAAGGTCACCATCGTAGACCACCATGCAGCCACAGAGTCCTTCATGAAACACATGGAACACGAGACCCGCCTCCGAGGAGGGTGCCCAGCAGATTGGGTGTGGATTGTGCCCCCGATGTCTGGCAGCCTGACTCCTGTATTCCATCAGGAGATGGTCAATTACCACCTCTCTCCTTCCTTCCTATACCAGGTACTCTCTGAGCTCCTGTCCTCTACTCTTTGGCTTCTGGAACTAGTTTTCTTTATCAGCCCATGTGTAATTTTCATGTAACTTTCTTGACTCCTCAGGATTGTTTTGCACTTCCTCTGACTACGACTACATGTGAGCTATTTGTACTCAAGTTGCATAGTCACCTAGTCTGGAAGCCAGACCTTTGACCAGCTATGTTGGTGTTACATAGTCAGTCACCACTACCGATGGTTGGTGAGACCTTTATTTTCAGGCCCCATTTCCATGCTTCTCTTGGTGGTGACTGCTGGCAACCCATAGACAATTGTAACAGGACAAAAATTTATGACCAGTATGACCATTCACAGAGTTGTCAAGTTCTTATCTAGGATCCATCTCCCCTTGAAGTCCTCTCAATAACAGTCTTGATATTACAGCCTGACCCCTGGAAGTACCACATCTGGAAGGGATCTCAGAGCACCATCACCAGAAAGAGAACCTTCAAGGAAGTAGCAAAGTAAGTTGATAAGTTTATTGTATTATCCACCATTGTGTAGATGGGTCTAGAAGCCCCCCAGTCCTACGCAGAGCCACCAAGGTGGAAACGTTTCCACTGTAAAGCCTAAAATTCATCAACAATTGTTTCCTTTGTCTCCTAGTGCAGTGAAGTTTTCTGCTAAACTGATGGGACAAGCCATGGCCCGCAGGGTGAAGGCCACCATCCTCTACGCCACAGAGACCGGACGCGCAGAAACCTACGCTCAGAAGCTCTGCAACATCTTTGCGTATGCCTTCGATCCCAGGGTAAGACGATAGCTGAGGAACATTAGGGCAATGCATCATGGGTAAATGGGTCCCAAAGAGGGTTTTTTGGGTGCAGGGGCCTAAGCAGAATGGGTGGGGGGGGGCACTGTGGAATTATAGGCCAGCTTCTTGCTTCAGGTTGTCTGGTGACTATTTTGGGCACGGGAAATGGAGAGTGTGATGGAAGTTAGCAGGAAGGGCTGACTTCTTCAGAGGGTCCTTCAGGTCCAAGATGGTGCAGCCCGGATATGTCACCACAATCCGGTGCAGAGGGTGAGGAGACTGGTCAGGCTCTGTGTAGTTGTCATAGGGTTGCACCATGTTTATGGTTGTCATGTCTTCACCCTCGTCATCTGTTCTGTGCAGGTGATCTGTATGGATCAGTACGATACGGTCGACCTGGAGCACGAGACCCTGGTTCTGGTAGTTACGAGTACATTTGGCAATGGTGACCCGCCAGAGAACGGAGAGGTAAACAGTTACCTCGTGCTATCACCCTAAAATACATCCAGTACCTGCATCATCTACATAAATCATATGTCCGGCCTTCACTCCACAGGCGTTTGCCCGAGAACTCATGGAGATGACGTCGCCTAACATCGCTGCTCTCCAGCCGGAGCAACAGAAGTGAGTGTCTAGGGGAGAAGAGGGAGAAGGGTATAGTGCACTGTGTGGCACTACTATTTTACCTCTACATGGTACTATTATTTGATCACTGTATGGTGGTAATATTTAAGCATTGTATGGCACTATTATGGTGGTATTAATTGAGCACTATATGGTGGTATTAATTGAGCACCGTGTGGCAGTATGTCAGCACTGTATGGTACTATTATTTTAGCAATGTATGGTTTGTTTGAGCATTGTATAGCAGTATTGTTTGAGAACTATGTGGCAGTATTATTTAAGCGCTGTATGGTGCTATTATTAGAGCAATGTATGGCGGTATTATTTGAGCACTTTATGGAGGTAGGCAGCAGTGTGAGCTTTTTCAGTTTATCTGCTTACAATCTTCAGACTGCCCTCTAAATTGGCTCAGTTGAGTACTGTACAGTGTTATTATTTGAGCACCGTATAGTGGTATTATCTGAGCACTATATGGAAGAATAATTTGTGTACTGTATGGTTGTATTATTTGAGCACTGCATGGTGGTATTATTTGAGCACTGCATGGTGTTATTATTTGAGCACTGCATGGTGGTATTATTTGAGCACTGCATGGTGTTATTATTTGAGCACTGCATGGTGGTATTATTTGAGTACAGTATGTTGATATTATTTGAGCACTGCATGGTGGTATTATTTGAGTACAGTATAGTGATATTATTTGAGTACAGTATGGTGGTATTATTTTAGCACTGCATGGTGATATTATTTGAGCACTGCATTGTTATATTATTTGAGCACTGCATGGTGGTATTATTTGAGTACAGTATGGTGGTATTATTTCAGCACTGCATGGTGGTATTATTTGAGTACAGTATGGTGATATTATTTGAGTACAGTATGGTGGTATTATTTCAGCACTGCATGGTGATATTATTTGAGCACTGCATGGTAGTATTATTTGAGTACAGTATGGTGATATTATTTGAGTACAGTATGGTGGTATTATTTCAGCACTGCATTGTGATATTATTTGAGCACTGCATAGTGGTATTATTTGAGTACAGTATGGTGGTATTGACTACTGAATGGTGGTATTATATCAGCATTGTACTGCAGTATTATTTGAGTGCTGTATTGTGGTATTATCTGAGCACTACATGGTGGAATTATTTAAGTACAGTATGGTGGTATTCTTTCAGCACAGTTTGTTAGCATGATTGGAGCACTCTTCAGTGGTATATAGATTTTCACCAAACGTCCAGATAATGAAGTGAAATGAGACGCAAACCCTACACACCTCTCTATCTGTACACTACACATATGTCTGTGTGCAGCAGTAGAGACGTGAACGGAGGAAGTCTGTCCGCCACCGATATATAGCACTGGACAGGTGGCTGCCAGGAGGTGACAGGCTTCCAGGGACACCATACAGATTACAGAGCACGAAATGAAGGCTGATGCCTTCTCCCAAGCCAGGAAAAATTAATTCCCAGATTTGTTAAGAACGCAGCGTTACGAATCATTTATTATACGGCGTTCTCTCCCATCCAGCAGGAAACAGGATCCGCGGGAAGGAAGCGCTTCAGATTAATTTTAGAGCCCAGTCGTGTTCTGTGTTCTCACATTATTCATGTTATGACTGAGAGAGTGAAAGCGTCAATGCGGCCACATACAGAGCACACCCCGTGTGTCATAGGATGAAGCATATACCGTCATATGGGGCACATGAGGTTCTTCTGTATGTGATATATGAGTCATGTGTCATCCAGTTATGTTCTTATATATAAGAGTCAGTATTATATTAGTTTTATTCTTGTATATAGGAGCAGTATTATAGTAGTTATATTCTTGTATATAGGAGGCAGTATTATAGTATTTATATTCTTGTATATAGGAGGCAGTATTATAGTAGTTATATTCCTGTATATAGGAGGCAGTATTATAGTATTTATATTCTTGTATATAGGAGGCAGTATTATAGTAGTTATATTCTTGTATACAGGTGCAGTATTATAGTAGTTATATTCTTGTATATAGGAGCAGTATTATAGTAGTTATATTCTTGTATATAGGAGCAGTATTATAGTAGTTATATTCTTGTATACAGGTGCAGTATTATAGTAGTTATATTCTTGTATATAGAGGGCAGTATTATAGTAGTTATATTCTTGTATATAGTGGGCAGTATTATAGTAGATATATTCCTGTATATAGGAGCAGTATTATAGTAGTTATATTCCTGTATATAGGGGCAGTATTATAGTAGTTATATTCTTGTATATAGGAGCAGTATTATAGTAGTTATATTCCTGTATATAGGAGCAGTATTATGGTAGTTATATTCCTGTATATAGTAGGCAGTATTATAGTAGTTATATTCCTGTATATAGGGAGCAGTATTATAGTAGTAATATTCCTGTATATAGGAGCAGTATTATAGTAGTTATATCCTTGTATATAGGAGCAGTATTATAGTAGTTATATTCCTGTATATGGGAGCAGTATTATAGTAGTTATATTCCTGTATATAGGAGCAGTATTATGGTAGTTATATTCCTGTATATAGTAGGCAGTATTATAGTAGTTATATTCCTGTATATAGGAAGCAGTATTATAGTAGTAATATTCCTGTATATAGGAGCAGTATTATAGTAGTTATATTCCTGTATATAGGAGGCAGTATTATAGTAGTAATATTCCTGTATATAGGAGGCAGTATTATAGTAGTAATATTCCTGTATATAGGAGCAGTATTATAGTAGTTATAGTCTTGGGGAATAACACTTTCTGCCACTATCTTTCTCTATATATTAGTAATGACCATTTACTATTTTTACTCTATCTGGTTTTCCAGAAGTTATAAGACAAGGTTTAATAGCGTTTCCCAGACTGATCCACTTGTTGCCACCTGGAAGAAAAAACGGAAGGAATCTAGTAACACGGACAGTGCGGGGCCCCTGGGGACCCTCAGGTAATATCAGTGATAGAGTATACTGGTATTAGCTAATGCTGAGATTTCTTCTGATTGTTCTATTTGAAAATTGATTCGTCTTCTTTGGTCCATAAAACACTTGTAGGTTCTCAGTGTTCGGTCTGGGGTCTCGAGCATATCCACATTTTTGTGCCTTTGGACATGCGGTAGACACCCGGCTAGAGGAGCTAGGGGGAGAGCGTATCCTGGAGATGGGGGAAGGAGATGAACTCTGTGGACAGGAGGACTCATTCCGTGCCTGGGCCAAGGCCGTCTTCAAGGTATATTATGGGGGATTTATTTTTTCAGTTGTAGTATAGAGGCTGACAGGTGTCTAATCCTGTCACTATCCCTATATTGTATACTGTCTAACATTTGGGATATTTTCCAATCATAGGATAATCACCTTTATTTCACAACAGGGTGCAAAGCAAGATTCTGGAGTGTAGTGTGTTGTACTGACACCTAGTGGACAATGTTGAAACTGCAATACATTTCAATGCATCTCTGTATGGATTATCACTACTAAGAACATTATTTTTTTTTTAATGTTTCCTTTACACAATTCACATCTGGTGTTTTCTAGGAGTGACAGATAGAGCGAGGGGGTGAGGATGGAAGCCATTAGTCACTTAGACACAGGCCAACCTATCCTTATCTACCCGAAGATAAGAGCCACAATGGCGTTTAGTCATCGCCCTCCCATCCCCATCGCTTTCCTCTCTGGTAGGAAGAGGTGAAGGAAAAAGTGGGACATTATGAAAGGGGAGAAAAGCGGATTGAGTGCGATATTATAAACTGCAGCTCAGATCTACATATAATGCTCAGTGACTTATTTACATTGTGGCTTATGGTCCAATCACATTTATTGCCTGTGGTTTATCTTCATCTAACATTATCTTATGTGCTCCCACCAGCAGAATTGTAAATGCAGCTCTGGATGTAACAAGAGTAGAAGTGCTTGGCATATTTTTATTTTTTACATGCCAGTCTATGACTGGGCATTTCGGTTACGGTAAAAGAATGGATGCTCATTTCCTGCTGGCCTCCTGTTAGGGAGGGTCTGTCCTGGAATGCGCTGGATAAACACTGCCGGCCCCTCTATCACAATCACTTTCCTTCCCCGCTGCTGAGAGAGGGAAATGGAGACTGATAAGGAGGGAGGGACCCGCATGGCATCATCCTGCCCCCCCAACCACCTGCAGCTGCCCCCGAATGTGGGGTCATTAGCCTCTCGCTGCAACAAAACAACAGGGACAGATGGAGCAGAGCTGAGTTTGTTATTTACCTGGGACTGCACAAGTAGAGCTACATTCTAATACAAACTGCAGTCCTGTGTAACACCACAGCTATATTATCTGTTCTGAAAGACGCTCCTGCAGTCCTGTGTAACCCCCCACATAACAATGATAACTCTCTGAGTACAGGTAATGTAGTAGAGGTCACCTGCAGTCCTATGTAACACCACAGATAATACAGTGATAACTCTGAGGACAGATAATGTAATAAATTCCACCTGCAGTCCTATGTAACACTATATAACTGTATGTAGATGGACTAATCTCTGTGCCGCTCCTCCTCCTCAGGCCGCCTGTGACACGTTCTGCGTTGGTGATGACACCGACTTAAACGTCCATGACTTTTTCAAAGCCAAAGGCAGCTGGCAGAGGTCCATGTACCGCATGTCCATCCAGGCCTCCTCCCCGGATCTCATCACCGGTATGTCACTGTCTTCTTTGCTAATAATTTGCTTCAATTTTCTCCATCTGGTCTCGAATTACACAGTTACATCACCTCATACTGCAGCCACCTCCAGAGCTGCGCTCACAGCTCACATTTTCTGAACTCCCCTGACTGCTCAGTGTCTGGGATGTGTTTTCTCCGCACCAGGTTCTGTACTGTGATCAGAAAACATAGAAAAACCTACATCCCCCCACTGTGCAAAACAGCAGAAGGCTTTCATGGTACAAGTTTAGGCTCTCGCGGCTTTTATAATCTTTGCTTGCTGTCATTTATCCCAGGGTGGGACACGTTAGTGAGACCCTTTTTAGATTGCATGAGCCCCCCCACCCCGGATCTCATTCACAAGTGTCTAATAAGCTGAGGGATGTGGAGTTGTTTGCAGAGTCTTCATACTGTAGAGCTCGTATAGCAGATCCTGGGGTCACAGAGATTTCCTAAGATTGGGGAGGGGGGGGGGGGGGACTGTATTTATTTATTTTATTTTGGGGGGGGATCTCTACATTCTCTATGGGTTTTACTTCGTTTGTACTTCCCTCAGGTCTCTCTCAGGTGCACAGACGGAAGGTCTATGAGGCGACATTAATTTCTAAGGAGAATTTACAAAGTGAGAAGTCCAGGTGAGAAGCTTGAGAAGGATCACACAGACCATGTGTATCTGAATGTATCTAGGTTAACAGCTTTGGGTACTTATCGCTGAGCTCTGCTCCTTAAGGACTCAGCTGGGATCAGTAAGAAGTCTGAGGTAGTATGGAACACACCCCCTGCCTCATCACGAGCCCAGACTGCTTTATCCATCCATCATGCTTTATACTGCCGCTCAGATTGGCTCCTGGATATATAAGCAGAAGTCAGAGCAATGAGGATTTCTATCCGTATTATATAATTATAGTGTATATCAGCCGCCTGATCTTTTGCCTCTTCCCCATTCTCAGCCGCTCAACCATCTTGATCAAGCTGAACACCGATGGGCAGACGGAGCTGACGTATTCCCCTGGAGACCACCTAGGTGTCTTCCCATGTAACCGGGAGGAGCTGGTGCAGGCTCTGCTGGAACGGGTGGAAGACCCTCCTCCGGCCAATGACACCGTGCAAGTCGAAATTATGGACAAAGACTCGAGCCAACGTACGTATGAGCCGCTACTGGGCTGAGCCTCCTTCCTGCTGCAGTCTGTGTCCTTACCTCCTGTATTTTTCTCCTTGCAGGGCTGGGGACTGGGCGGAAGGCTACCTGGGTCGCTGACACAAGAATCCCTCCCTGTACACTACGACAGGCCCTGACAAATTACCTGGATATTACTACGCCCCCCACACCCCAGCTCCTCCAGCTTCTGAGTGTCATAGCAGAGGATCCGGAGGAAAAGCACAGACTGGAGACGCTCAGCCAGGTATGGCCAGGACTACGAGGCAAGAAGTTTTTTAAGGATATGTTCACATGTGCAGGTTTTCTGTTGATCCATTGCTAAATTTAAAGCAAATCCACAGCATGTTAATCCTGAAAGAGATGATATGAATATAGTACAAGGGGGAGGGGCTTTGGTTAGTACCCCCAAGAGGAACTGGGGAGTCTGAACAAACTTTTTCCTTTCTAAACCTAAAAAGACATTTATCTAATCAGGAAATGGAATGGAAGAACATTAAATAATTCACTGTCTTCCCCTTCAGGATGCCCGACAGTATGAGGAGTGGAAGTGGCACCGGTGCCCTACTCTGGTGGAGGTGCTGGAGGAGTTCCCATCCATAAGTGTCCCCAGCTCACTGCTCCTTACACAGCTACCGCTCCTGCAGCCACGATACTACTCCATCAGCTCCTCCCTGGATGCCTACCCTGACCAGATCCACCTGACTGTGGCGGTTGTGATGTATCACACGCAGGGTGGGTATATACTGTCAGGAATGTACGTTCTGTATGCAAAATAAATTCTGGTATTTGATAACTTATATGTGAACTTCATATCTGTATAAGATGGAAACTTTACACTTCACAAAACCCTTTGTATTATCTTCCATAGAAAACAAAGGTCCTGTGCATTATGGTGTATGCTCGACATGGCTGGACCAGCTGACTCCTGGAGCACACATCCCTTGCTTTGTCAGAGGGTAAGATCTAATATTAGCCCCTATGTACAATGATATAACTACTATAATACTGCCCCCTACGTACAATAATATAACTACTATAATACTGCTCCTATATACAAGAATATAACTACTATAATACTGCTCCTATATACAAGAATATAACTACTATAATACTGCTCCTATATACAGGAATATAACTACTATAATACTGCTCTTATATACAAGAATATAACTACTATAATACTGCTCCTATATACAGGAATATAACTGCTATAATACTGCCCCTATATACAGGAATATAACTACTATAATACTGCCCCTATATACAGGAATATAACTACTATAATACTGCTCCTGTATACAGGAATATAACTACTATAATACTGCTCCTATATACAAGAATATAACTACTATAATACTGCTCCTATATACAGGAATATACCTACTATAATACTGCTCCTATATACAGGAATATACCTACTATAATACTGCTCCTATATACAAGAATATTACTACTATAATACTGCTCCCTATATACAAGAATATAACTACTATAATACTGCTCCTATATACAAGAATATAACTACTATAATACTGCTCCTATATACAAGAATATAACTACTATAATACTGCTCCTATATACAGGAATATAACTACTATAATACTGCTCCTATATACAGGAATATAACTAATACTGCTCCTATATACAGGAATATAACTACTATAATACTGCTCCTGTATACAGGAATATAACTACTATAATACTGCTTCTATATACAGGAATATAACTACTATAATACTGCTCCCTATATACAAGAATATAACTACTATAATACTGCTCCCTATATACAGGAATATAACTACTATAATACTGCCCCCTATATACAAGAATATAACTACTATAATACTGCTCCTATATACAAGAATATAACTACTATAATACTCATCCTATATACAAGAATATAATCCAAACCAGTAGTATGGGTGGGGAAGCACTCCAGACGTATCTCCTGCACCTGGGCTCTAGGGTGAGTGGAACGTAGAACTTGACATATGCTGGTGCTAAAGGTGGTGCTCCATTGAGTGAAACAGATGCAAACAAGTAGATAAAAAGAACGGGCACTCACCATTCAGTAGCTGTATCACTTTAATCGAGATGCATATTCATAAGATGCAGGGAGGGGAGGTAAGAGAGCAGGCACGCTCTCACTGATCGACTACGCACGTTTCATGCTGACTAGCGCATCATCCGGTCGTAACGCAAAGACAACCCCTAGGGGAGGTGCTTAAATAAATAAATGTGAGCAAACAACACAATAGTGAAAAGTGAACAAAATCAATAAAAAATCACACAAAAACCCTGCATAATCGTTCCTTTCGTTCAGTCCCATCGGGCCTAAAGCATATAACTTGGAGATCCACAAAGTCTCTCTTCGCAACAAAGTCCGATGCCGGTCGCCTCCTCTGGTCGGCACATTAACCCTTTGAAGTCCGCAGTATTTGAGGCATTTAGTATCGCTGTGATGGTAGTCTGCTCCCATATACAAGAATACAACTACTATAATACCAGGGGCTGGCTGGCAGATTTTAGCCTGGGGGGCAAGCACACGGCACTGGCCCTTGACTGGCAGGCTAGCGGCCCATCCACCACCCTGGCCCTTACCTGGTATTACCCTCCC